>NW_025964223.1:60348752-61721252 GCF_023055435.1 Haliotis rufescens | reverse complement strand
TAACGCGGCTTTGAGCATTATTCTTGTCATGTCATATTCTACCATGTCAGGAGGAAAGTACAAATTTCCGATGGTTATAAAGGCTTAACATTAGGACGAACGCATAAGTGTTTGGTGTTTGCAAACAAAGGTCATAACAGGGTGAATCAGCGGATCCTGGCATGGCTAAGGGGCGCAACTCTGCACAGCTAGACAATGCGTGCCTCCTTCAACAGAGAAAAACTGCAGTAATGAAGTCAGCGTTGCACCTATATCACTGTGCTCTATATTTGATCGAGTTTGGACAAAGTGAGATGGGGTTAGGTGAGGGTTTTACATCGCGTTCAATATTATTGCTTTGTGTGTTTGTTGTTTATATTCAATATTCAAGCTATATGACGACGGTTAAAATTATGTCGCGTATATAGCGTCCATGCCCTTGTATGTGTGTTTGTGTGTGTGGCTGCTTGTACCAGTTCGGACTGATGTTGGTTTTGTAGTGCTAGCCCACTGAGATATTATGCTGCTGTTTATCGTGGATATCCGACTCAGAAACAGTATACTGATTCTGAGCCCAGTCTTTGTTTTAGCCCCTTTAATGCCGAGCCCCAGGCAAGGTTACAACAAGCACCACCTTTTAATGTCTTTCGGAATGATGTGGCCGGGTATCGAACCACCGATCTTCCGCTCTCCGACCAGAAGCTCTATCCACTTGACTACGGAGACGGTTGTTTGGACAAGGCCTTCGTGAGTGATTGAGTTGGGTATTGTGCCGCTTTTAAGATTATTCCAGTTATATTTCGGCGTGTCAGCTTAATGTGGTAGGAAAGCCCGAAGTGATGCAGGTCTCAGACGTTTACCACTTCGGTGAAACCCACGATCACGGGTATGGTGCTGACAAACCTAGAAACATAATCGGGGCGGACCGGGATTCGAACCCATGATCATAGGTTTCTGGTGTCTCCAAGGGACGCAACTAGGCACATCGAATTTCGGCGCCTTCGACTACTTGACCACCGGTGCCCCCTTGGACAAAGAAGGGTACGATAACAGTCACTCAATCAGGCAGTTGTCGTAAGGTGGCGGTCGGGTAGCCTAGTGGTTAAAGCGTTCGCTCGTCACGCCGAAGACCCGGGTTCGATTCCCGACATGGGTACAATGTGTGAAGCCCATTTCTGTTGTCCCCCGCCGTGATATTGCTGGAATATTGTTAAAAACGGCGTAAAACCATACTCACTTACTCACTCACTCAATTGTCGTAAGAGGTGGGTGGTCAGCCTCGCTGATTTGGTTGATGCATGTCATCGTATCCCAATTGGGTAGATCGATGTGCATGATGTCAATCACTGGATTGTCTGATCCAGACTCTAGTATTTACAGACATATAGCTGGAAGATTGCTGAATGTGGCGTTAAACAACAAAGAAACAGGCAAGTAAGACAGTCTGACCAGCCGATCCAATCGAGACGCCTTTAACGACCTCCATCAAGGTGATTAAAATACGTCGCGGGGTACTATTACGTCATTACATTATTAACAGCAAGTAATAATAACCGGATATGTGTCATTAAAATGTGAGAACCTTTGATGTTTTAGAGGGAAAGACGTAGAAGCTTAACAATTGTGGCTATGTCAATTTGACATATTAATTAAGACAATGACATCCAGCGGAATGTTCAAATCTTATCTTATGCTGTTTTGGGAAATAGGTGTCAGTGTCCAGAGAATAGTTGAGTACATTCCTTGCAAACATACCCAAGGGAGGGCACGGCCCTGCAAGCACCTGCGGATTTTCACATGGCCAGTAGAGTACATTCCTTGCAAGCATACCCAAGGGAGGGCACGGCCCTGCAAGCACCTGCGGACTTCCACAGCCAATGTGTCGCTGCGTGCACCTGCCGTAAGTGGCATAACTTTTGAAACGCATACAACTAAGTATTTCGACTGACGAAAAATCGCAGTTTATAAGTATTTTGTCTTGCAGAACTAGATCGAATGTTCAACGCATCCGTATCGTTGAAATAAAGCCACAAAACCCTTTCCATATCCAAAAGAAATCTCTGCATAAAGCAGAGTCGATAGTACAATTCCGACTATATCCTATGTTTATGAATCGCTTTCAAATAGTGATGATATAGGTATTCGCGAAAAGGTGAGCGTATCCTGTCCCACCGGTGGCACCCGTCACCAATACATGCAAAGGCAAGTAAATTGTTCACCTACAAAAACACGAAACATATGGTACAAGTCGAAATAGGGAATTGCATCGGACATCATTTTTGAAACTTATGCTAAAAATTTGGAAATGCTACCGCAAAACCTAATCGGCTATAACACCAACCCACTTGTAGACATGATGTCATGTTGATGTTATAACGATAATTTTACTCAGTAAGTGCATAATCGCCTGAGGGGCGTACTCTGAATCTAACTGAGACGTTTCTATGTGTACATGTATGTACATATATGCAGCCAAACTTCAATATTCTAACTCGAGTCATCCGTATGTTCGAGATAAAATGTGCCAAGAAGCTTAGTGACAGCATTCACTCGTCATTCCGAAAGCCCGGGTTCGATTCTCCACATGGGTACAGTGTGTGAACTTCCTAGATGGTATCCACCGTCGTGATATTGCTGTTGAAGTGCTGTAGGCGGCGTTGAACAATATTCATTCACTCGTCCTTATCACATTCCTAACATCTTGGTAGTCAACACTACTTCGGGATAAGATTTAAAACTGTGTAAGGGGGCACGGGCGGCCCAGTCGTCTAAGGCGCCGCGATTCGCTGTGCAGAGTTGCGTCCCTTCGGCACGCCAGAAACCTATGATTGTGGGTTCGCCACGATAATGTTTCTAGGTTTGTCATTACCATACCCATGCTCTTTGGTTTCACCGAAGTGGTAAACGTCTAAGACCTGCATCACTTCGGGCTTTCCTCCCACATTGAGCTGACACGCCGTGATATAACTGGAATACTGTTAAAAGCGGCGTTAAAACCCAACTCACTCACTCACTAAAACTGTGCAATGCAGTCATTACGTCATTTCGACCTACATCGACTGTCCCGATCTAGATCTAGTGAACCCTTATAAAGTCACAACTGCGTGGACATAGAAAACATATCGTCTTATTCCTAGTTCGAGACAAGCGGAATGACTTCAACAAGATATAGTGTTCATACACTCCTGGCATTATCAGGTGAAGGAGTGAATGGACGTGGTCTAACGCTGCTTTGAGAGACTTAGATGATTTACTATTTTTGTATGGGAATACATTGATCCTCCATTTATGACGGTATTCGAAGGCAGAAGTGCGGCAAAGGTCATATTAAACCACAATGTCATTTTCTATTTGCATCTTCGAGGTCGCTGACTTCTCTTTGACGCCCACGTGGCCCATTGGGAGAGAGTCTGCCGAGAGACCGAAAGGTCCGCGGCCGCGTCATTCCAAAAGACGTTAAAAGATGGTACTTGTTGTTATCCTGTCTGGCGCTCGGCATTAAGGGGCTAAACCAGGGCCCTGTTCCACAAAGCGACCTTAGTGCTAAGTTGGTCGTAACTCCCATACTTTACCATAGGCTTACGATCAACGTAGCACTAAGATCGCTTTGTGGAACAGGGCCCAGGACTGGTCGGCTCGGATTGTATTCATGTTAAACTGCGGCATGGTATCTTATCTCAAAGGGGTAGTGCTCTAAAATCGGCATCATTCCGGACTAATACAAGCAGACACACACACACACACACACACACACACACACACACACACACACACACACACACACACACACACACACACACACACTCATCTTAATGCATCTTAATATCTCCTTTGATACAAAGAACTTTGTACAAATTGTTTGACAACTAAAGCAATTTCTGTGAATTTAAAGTTTGCTGCAGTCCATATAGAGTCCATATATATCTGTATATTCTTGCAAGTACAAATTACGTTCTACTGCATGACATGAACAATAAAATGATACATGACTTTCATCTTCTATAATATTACAAAACAGGTTTTACACAAGATTTCAGGATCATATAATTCACATTTACCTTTACGGGAGTTTTGTATACCAAGAGTGAGTGAGTGAGTATAGTTTTACGCCGCTTTTAGCAATATTCCAGCAATATCAAGGCAGGGGACACCAGAAATGGGCTTCACACATTGTACCCATGTCGGGAATCGAACCCGGGTCTTCGGCGTGACGTGCGAACGCTTTAACCACTAGGCTACCCGACCGCCCCTTGTATACCAAGAGAATTCATACATGATTTAAATATCAACAAAGCTTTTTTATAACTTATAGAGCTTAAAGCTGTTAAGTACAGTTCACATTCAAAAATAGATTTACTTAAAGGGTAGAAGTGTAATAATCTTGGATGCGACGTTAAATCCCTTTTCAACTCACCTCTCCTGTCTTCTCTTTGCCATCCTATGGGCATTCTGGGACGGTTGGTTAAGGAATACGACGTTGGCGAAACCTCCGAGCATGGGTTTTGGTGCTGACATATGAAGACCATCTTCAGGACGAATCGCAGATTCGAACCAACGATGACAGGTTTCTGGCACGCCTAAGGGAAGCAACTCTGCACAAAAAGCGTCGCTTTAGATGACTGGACAACCTGTCATCCCTCGGATTAAAAGAGCACGACTAAACATAGTTTCACTGTGAGGTGAGGTGAGGTGAAATTGGGTTTAACGTCGCGTCCAAGATTATTGCACTTTTATAGCGACATGCATGCACGCGTGTGTGTGTGTGTGTGTGTGTGTGTGTGTGTGTGTGTGTGTGTGTGTGTGTGTGTGTGTGTGTGTGTGGCTAGTCCGGACTGATGCCGATTTATAGTGCTAGCCCACTGAGATACCATGCCGCAGTTTAACATGAATACCCCACTCAGACACAGTATACTGACTCCGAGTCGACCAGTCCTTGTAGCCCCTTAATGCCGAGCGCCAGACAGGGTAACAACAAGTACCATCTTTTAACGTCCCTGCGGCCGGGTGTCGAACCCCGGACCTTCCGCTCTCCGGGCGGACGCTCTACTACTAGACCACGGAGGCGGTCTAGCTTCACTGTAGATTAGGTTCGACGTATATGATAATTAGAGACAACGAGGTTCCCTTGTATCGCATCTGGTTCATGACGTTACGCACGTTTCCTGTGGAGTAGCGGTTGGTGACAAACGATTCCTTATGCAACGTGACGTTGTCAAGATCAACGAAAAAATGTTTACACATTCCATGATAAGTTCACGCACAACGATCAGTGAAGATGAAGGGAGGTATGTCAGATCACTGCCCCGACGATCAGTGCCAAGATGCACGCCGCCAATATCCACCTACCCATTAACGCCACCCAGGCTGCGGAACGCCGGCATCGACTCGTGATGACCTGCATGTAAGGTCAGCGTCACTACTTGGCCAGCCTGTGACTTGGGTCCACGGATCGCGACGTAATTTGTTTATTGATTTAAAGATTATATGTGTAAGGCTAGAAGGGGGTGTAGTGTGTGACGTCAACATCAAAGCTGCGTCAGTCACAAATAGTATGGAAGAGCAGTAGAGTTATAACACCGCCTCTTCATTATTTAAAGGGACAGTCTCTTCATTATTTAAACGGAAAGTCATTCAATAGAAATTCTAACAGCGTTGCTTCAGTGTAATATATATGGCAATAGCTACGTAAACTGAGTAGGAAAAGAAACTATTTCTCTCAGTTGGATTTATCCTATGATTGTTTTTTCAATTGAAACTATCTTAAGTTAGCGATATTAAATCCAGAAAATGAACTGTACTGGCGCTTAGTAGGAACTCAAAGAATGTTTTATATGGTTTTAGTGTTTTCAAAATATAATTTGATTTAAAGCATGTAAATTTTGAAAAAAACAATCTTCAATTTATAATTTTGCGGTTTTCGTCATAAATTTACAACATTTTAAACATGGTAGGGGTCATGTAGTTGCAAATTTATTTCTCACCCCAGTTTTTATTAAACCAATTCATTTACACAAACTTACAAAGCCACGTGTTACTTTTCACAAACTGTTGCAGACATGAGAGATGGTTAAGTAATAACAATCAAATTAAACAACAATCCTTTCAATTTTCAATTACATGAAACACAAACTCGTTATTCTTTCTTTGGCCCCTAAATTTATGTCACAGGGTGCCATTGTATTCAAAGCGATCTTAGCGCTAAGGTGATCGTTACCCCCATACCTTAACATAGACTTACGACAGTCGTGGCCCTAAGGTTGTTTTATACAACGGCATCCTGGCCACAGTTTGATAGATGTCTAAGATACCACTAGGTATCTGCTTAAAGAACACCCAATGTAAGGAAGCAAGGAAAACAGTTGAAAGGGTCGTCGAATAACTAATGCTGTGGAACATTTCAGACGTTTCATTAGCCAGGGGTTTCTATGTCACACTGTTGACAAAAGTAAATGTTTCGTTTGAAAATTACAAAATGTACTTAATATTGGAAAATATAGTAAATAGAGATTGACATTGTTTCATATGCATACATTTAAATAGTGCCTGGATATCTTCAAATTCCCTATAAATGTTTTGGCATAAAATGATAAGATAGTTTACAATAATGAACTTCACGTTACTGGATGTGTACGTCAAGGCAACCATATTCGGTTGGTGCATCTACGGAACCGCTATCAAACTGCCACATTAACAGCTCGGACAATTCCTGGGTTGAGGCCAGTTAGTGGTAGAACCGTAGGCGACCGGGTGAGTGAGTACAACGTTCGGTGATACGCCCAACTATGCTTCCACGTCACCGTCAGGCACGCATAGCTTGATATAGACAGCATCTGAGGTTCAGACTGCGACAGTATACTTCTCACGGATGGGACGGGTTTCATGTTGGCAGCTCTGATGGTCGTGCAAGGTCTGCAGGCGTCCATCAGAACATTTAGTGACGCTTGCGTTACTTCATGTCGTCAGTTTGGGGGACGACGTGTAATGAGGTGACATCACAACTCATGAGAGAACACAACTCATCATTGCTCATGGTAATGTGAATGGCGTACGTTGCTGGAATATGCCGTTCGAGATCATTATCTACCCTTTGTGTGCACATACAAGGACGTGACGTCACGTTGCAGCAGGATAATGCCAAACCACACGTTGCATGTGTTGTAACAGACTTTTTAAGGCAGCATGACATTGTTGTACTGCCACAGCCTGCTGTTTCTACATACCTCTCCCTCATGAAACATGCCTAGGATGAGCTAATCGACGCCTACGACAGGACCAGAACCAGACTGTATTACTTGGATAAATCTTTGGTTGACATTTGGAGAAAACATTCCCCGGGCTGTTTTCAATCATCTCGTGTCTTCAATCCGCCACTTCTACCTCGCCTGTATCAACGCAAATGGTCACACACGATACTGACATTATCAAAGTTGTTATACCACTCCTCGGTGGTATGTCCTGGTACTAGGTATGGGTTTTGTCAATGAATTTGTTAAGATAAGACACTGATCAAACGAATGACCAACTATCATCTGGTTATTTTCAATAACATAACACTTACACCACTTTGCATGAAGCACAGACACCTTCTCCCGCTGTTTACCCAGTCTAGCATATCAAAGAAGTATTTACCCATTTGCAAACAATGTGATTTAAAGATACAATCACATAAACTTGAAAATAATTCCCATGACCTCAAAGTAAACTACGCTCCACAGTAACCCAGCAAGTAGGTGAGGTGAGGTGAGGTGAGGTGAGGTGAGGTGAGGTGAGGTGAGGTGAAATGGGGTTTAACGTCGCGTCCAAGATTATTACACTCGTATAGCGACGTGCATGTACGCGCGTGTGTGTGGCTGCTTGTACTAGTCCGGACTGATGCCGATTTATAGTGCTAGCTCACTGAGATGCCATGCCGCAAGTTTAACATGAAAATCCCACTCAGACACAGTATAATGACTCCGAGCCGACCATTCCTGGTTTTAGTCCCTTAATGTCGATCGCCAGACAGGGTAACAGCAAGTACCATCTTTAAACGTCTTTTGGTACGACGCGGCCGGGGATTGAACCCCGGACTTTCCGCTCTCCGGGCGGACGCTCTACCACTAGACCACGGAGGCGGTCAACCCAGCAAGTAACACCGTAAATAGAACCTACCGAAGTAAGAGGATTTTGTTACCTAATACAAAGACATTGCAGGATGCATGCTCTGGTCGACGTGACACGGTCATGTTATCATGACCTGATGCTGAACCTACCACTCAAGTTCACACGGCTTACGTCACTTCCTGCATGGCTCAGTTGCCAGTTTATGCGCAAGACCCTATCACTAACTATGTCAGATAAAGGGTAAAGCAACCGACATAACACGTGCAAGGATACATTAACTTGCCTTTCAACAAAGGAAAACAATTCTGTGGTAGTAATGGTAGAAATAGGATACTAATCTGGGCGTATTTCGTGCAGTTGAAAGTAGGATCCGTTTGGGTGTTTTTTCTCTCCATTTTTTGACATTTTTAAGCAAGATGGGTTAAAAGACGTGGATATTAGACAGCAAATTAAAAACGCCAAAATTTATTCAATAATCATATGAAGCATTGTCCATTGTCCAATTCCGACTCTATCATAAACATGTGTTTATGAATCACAATCAAACAGTAATGACACCAGGTGTTCCCCAACTGCAAAAAAACACTTATTAAGTCATATACGAATGACTGGAAGGTGAAACAATACAATTTTATAAAGAAAAATAAATGCTTCTGTCTTTTCATTCAATTAAAGTCCATAGTGGTATATTTTTTAGGTTTCCTTTAAAGCATAGTTGAAGTCAGGTGGTAATAAGTATGTCAAAACAAATACTCGTCTGATCACAAAATGATATATTTTAACTACCCAGGGCGTCGAGCTGGACTTGAAAATTGCGTCATGACCCGGGTAAGAATGCTACTTTGGGATTCTGATGAATACCTTCAACGTTAAAACAAATATCTTGCCTGGGATACCGTTAGCCGTACATAGCATTTTCAAAGTCAAAGGCGCGTAAAAAAATCATTGTATTTTCCTGTCATCCAGGAGATGTTGAACACCTATTTTTCCAAGTGATATACGCGTTTCCTCATAAATATAAACGTCCACGCCAGAAAGTAACCAGTCTCGATTATCTGCCGAAACAGATTCCATTGGGAGTAAAAGGCAAAATATCGGTGAAAATTACACTGACCAAAAAAAGAAACGCATAACAGAATTATCAGTGTTTCATTACATGTTTAATGAAATAGTTTTACACAATAAATAATGAAGATACAACAACCAAATTTTACACAGGATGAGGCACATGTTTCTTACACTACAAACAGTCTTTTAATGTTCTAAAGGACGTCTGTGTCTGTGTTGCACTGTGCCAAAGTGAGCATCGATCTCAGCTCTGCACCGCCTGGGCATGGACTGTATGAGTCGTCGAATCTGGCGTTGTGGAATCCTTCTCCACTCATCCTGCAATGCATGGTTCAGCTGTTGAAGCGTCTGTGGTTGAGGCTGTTGGCGTCGTACACGTCTGTCTAGCAAATCCCACAAATGTTCAATGGGGTTTAGATCAGGCGATTTGGAGGGCCATGGCAGCACAGTAACATTGTTGTGGGCCAGATAATCCATGGTAACACGTGCAGTATGCGGTCTTGCGTTGTTTTGCTGGAAAATCTCTAATCTGACGTCAATGGCGGGAATAAGGTGACGTTGAAGGATTTCATCACGTTAGCGTACAACAGTTAAATTTCCCTGCACGTGCACCAGATCTGTCCTACCATTCACGGATATGCCTGCCCACATCATTACACTTCCATCGCCGTATCGGTCGACTTCATGAATACAGTGTCGAGTGAAGCGTTCATTTCTCCGTCTGTAGACACGCATCCTACCATCATGGCGATACAGACAACCGCGACTCATCACTGAACCATATCCTTTTCCAGTGCACTAGGGTCCATGGTCGAACATTTCTGCTCCATTGCAGACGTGCACGACGATGATGTTGCCGCAGAACGGGCGCTGTATATGGTCTCATTGGCCGTATCCCATGCTGTCTTAGACGATTTCTGATGGTTTCCGCTGAGACTCTACGAAGACCAGGAACATTGTTAGCTGTGTATGCTGCGCTGATTGTCCGGTTGCGAAGATTCAACACCCGGATTAAGCGGTCCTGCACCGCTGTTTTGACCCTGGGTATTCCACTACTAGGTCGATCTCTTCTAGAGTTGTGGAGTCTGTGCTGTCTAGTGCTGCTACAGACGAGAAATGGTGCTCTGTCTCACGTTAAAGTGCCTGGCTACTGATGTCTGACTCTCTCCAGCTTCCAGACGTCCAATGGCTCTGTTTCTACAGTCTTCATTCAGTCTTGGCATCATGAGAGTCACGTATACAGAACATCGGAGAGTGATTCGCAGGAGGACTGCCACATTTTTATACCCCTCGGTATAAATGTTAAGTAGCCGTATTTGCACGTGCAGCATGCTTACAGTTTTTTCTCCATGCAATTTCTCCCAGTTTGGTTTCAAGATGCTGTATTCAGGCGACAAGTCACCAAATGGTGTGTTCGGGTGCAATAAATTAGTGTAAGGTCAATATTCAGTTAGCAATGACATTTATATTGAGTTCAAGCCTTCATCTTTAATAACAGTCAAGTTTGAAAACACAGATGTCAGCTATGCGTTTCTTTTTTTGGCCAGTATATTTAAGAACTGACTTTCACTTTGTGTGAGTTCATTGGAGTATGAACCTTCATAGAGTAAGGGCCAAACTGTACGAACGTCGAAGCTTTATATCACTATTTGTACCTCAAAGGACGAAGACCTTGATCTACACACAATTATATTTAGTACGTGTGACTTCATGTTACACTGACAGCCGTACAACTAAAAGCTGTATCGCTGAATAAAATAGTTCCTCAAAAAGAGAGGTAACATGAGCATATGTATGCTCAACATGAACAACTTTTGTAGTTTCTGTAAACAAATGCACTCAAATAATACCGTCATTAGATGGGAAGGGTCTGATAAGAACTACCCCAGTAATGACAGCGCGCCGTAATACATTTACATCAAGTCCAAGACGTCAAAATGGCCGACACGATAAACATAACGGGAGAGATTTCCGAAGTTTTTAATGAACCTGTGGCTATTACAAGTGTTAGTAATCACTGATGAATCCCAATCGCATGGATCGATGTGCATGACGTCAATCACATGATTGTCTGGTCTAGATGAGATTATTAACAGCCCGCTGGAATATTGCTGAGTGCGGCGTTAAACAACAAACAAACAAATATTGTTGTGAACACCACGTTTGGGAGCAGGAGTTCCGCGTGCAACCGAAACATCCCTTTCCATTTCAAAGGGCACTGTGGTGGAGTGACGGGGTGCAAATGAACTTCATGATGTTTGCGCCCTCAGAAATGTCAAACTGTTAATCAGGAACACGCCGTCACATGATTCATTTTCCAACACGTGAGGCAACCTAACCGGCTCACGACAAAACCTTCCTCTCTGCCGTTATCTCTTGCACTGATAATGCAGGTGCACGGATTCGCTTGTCATGGTCGTGATTTTCCTTAAGTTTGTGCAGCAGTCATGGAATTAGGAAGGACAAGAACAAACCTCACAAAACGCACATGGACGTCAAGCGTCACAGAATAAAAAAACAGAATATAACAGGACGTCTTCAGTTTACTCCAGACAGGAATAAACATAATACGTATCGTACCACTTGAGTACAGCAACGGGTTGTGACATTCGAACTCCCTGAACTCGATCAATACCAGGATTAATATCATTTAAGTTAACCCTTCCAGTTTCTCAGCGGTATTAAGATGGCAAAAATAACAAGCAAACCAGTCATTGTAATTTGGAGGGGCAAAACTCTTTTACAAAAGATAAAATATTCTTTCGCAGAAACGCATGAAATATAATGGCCCAGATAACGTTGCATTAATGATTATCAATAATATCTTTGTTCTTAAAAGGAACATTTCAATTACATTATATATATGTGTTATTATATTAATAATATAGTGGTCCTTAAAAGGAACATTTCAATTGCATCATATAAATATATTCAACAGCAAGAAACAAAGAATCTTAAGCTCATATATATCTATATATATGAACTTTACAAGGGATGTGAATGTTGATGTGATTTAACATGGGCTGTACAATTCAACTGCAAGAAACAAAGAATGTTTAGCTCATATATATCTACATATATGAACTTTACAATGGATGTGAATGTTGATGTGATTTTACATGGGATGTACAATTCAACTGCAAGAAACAAAGAATGTTAAGCTCATATATATCTACATATATGAACTTTACAAGGGATGTGAATGTTGATGTGATTTTACATGGGATGTACAATTCAACAGCAAGAAACAAAGAATGTTAAGTTCATATATATCTACATATATGAACTTTACAAGGGATGTGAATGTTGATGTGATTTTACATGGGATGTACAATTCAACTGCAAGAAACAAAGAATGTTAAGCTCATATATATCTATATATATATATGAACTTTACAAGGGATGTGAATGTTGATGTGACTTTACATGGGATGTACAATTCAACAGCAAGAAACAAAGAATGTTAAGTTCATATATATCTATATATATGAACTTTACAAGGGATGTGAATGTTGATGTGACTTTACATGGGATATACAATTCAACAGCAAGAAACAAAGAATGTTAAGCTCATATATATATCATATCATATACAAACTTAACATTCTTTGTTTCTTGCAGTTGAATTGTGTTCCTGATGGATACATGTAATATTAACTTGGTATGTACATTCTTCTGTTTTCGAAACAAACTATTAGGACATGGAAAGTATCTACAGATGCATGTATATTACATTTATTATAAATCAGTATTGACGTCCATTATAACGAAGCTGTCGAATACTCACCTTATAGACGATAGTTGACGTCTAGATTATTTTTGTTCGGCGTTATATTGGCCAATGCAATTTCAAAAGAAATCTGACTGCTTAATGTAACATAAATATTTTATTCAGATCAAAATGTAGGCCATCGGCCCGTGGTACATATCTTCCACAGAACAGAAGTCCAGTTATACATTGTAACACTGCATAGAACCTGCAGATCATAATCATATTTGATAACATGCATTGCATGGTAAATAAAGGTATTTAAATTTTCTTAAATATGTTTCTTTGGTTGGGTTTACCATTAGTAAATACCTGATACAACATTTCACAACATGTTTAGGAAACCGTGAATATTAAATATTGAACATTCACACCAATATTTGACACAAAGTTTCATCGACAATATATAAAGTTGATATCTACCACGTTTTCCTTGGCGATTTGATTCGGCGTGGAGGATTTGACCGTGAGGAATCTTCAACAAGCAAGTGTGTTTACAGCTTTTATTACTTTAATATTATCCATACTGCAACATGAGAACAACCTTTGCACCATAGTGTAAATTTCTGGCAAAAAATACACCTATATGTTTATTCGCGACGACACATCTTCCAAGGTCCGCTTGTAATGTGTTCGAATCCAATAGCCTCGACCATGGTCCTTAGTGTATCACATACTGGCCCCAATGTCAACTGTGTTAGATATTTCATCATCTCTAGGTTGTGTCCCCGCATCACAAATAAATGTATTAAAACTTATATACCGACGTTAAACCCAATTATGTTTCTCGGTTTGTCAGCAAGACTGATTAGTTTGGTTGTTAGTTAATCCTGTGCCATGACTGTTTTTTTTAATTTCTATATCTATTTTTTTTCTAAAAGTTTAGGAGGGGGCACGGGGGGCACGGAGGGCCCCGTCGTCTAAGGCGCCGCACCATACCCGTGCTCGTGGGTTTCACCGAAGTGGTAAACGTCTGAGACCTGCATCACTTCGGGCTTTCCTCCCACATTAAGCTGACACGCCGCGATATAACTGGAATACTGTTAAAAGCGGTGTTAAACCCAACTCCCTCACTCCCTCACTCCCTCACTGAGGGACCGACCATGTGATAGTTTTGTTGCAGACATATTTATGATATATTTTCATTCAGGAGGGAATGTCAAATGTATTTTCACAAAACACTTCTTTCAGGTTACTCAGCATGTCCAACGAACATTTGTTTTGTTGCTACTGTTGTTCTTAAAGTTATTTTGGAACAAACTATTAATTAAAAAAAATACACTTTTATGTTTACAACCACATCAAGCAAACTTAATAAAAACAGGAGAATTATTCTTTTTGATAATGTCATGAATTTACTATTAATTTGATCTTGGCGTGAGGATTTGAATGCTTATCAGAACACGTGGTGACAATGTGTGTTTACAAAAAAAAAATAACTTATTTATTGGCGACCGAGTTCTTTTTCCTGACCTCGCAGAGTACACACACTGATAGGCGTCACGCCACTCTGTCGCCTAATAGTGCAACAAATGGATGATGATACTTGCAGGGTCTATTACTTTAGATTGTGGATAGTTTTACAATGTACCCACACGCACGCACGCACGCACGCACGCACGCACACAGAGGGAATGACCTTGATTTAAACAATTTCCCATGTTTGTAATTAAAAGCGATGAAACCCTTTCCATAATCGTAAGAAATCTCCATTGCACGATCTCCATCTTCAGCATGTGTTTATCTCTCAAGGAGTGATGATACTATGTGTTCGCGAAAAGTTGATGCTGCACCACCGGTCACAAACACAGGCAAAGGATTGTCAATTATTCACCTGAATAACAACGGGGTGAGGTGAGGTGAAATGGGGTTTAATTTCGCGTCCAAGATTATTGCACTTATATAGCGACGTGCATGTACGTGTGTGTGTGTGTGTGTGTTTGTGTTTGTGTGGCTGCTTGTACTAGTCCGGACTGATGCCGATTTATAGTGCTAGCTCACTGAGATACCATGCCTCAGTTTAACATGATTACCCCACTCAGACACAGTATACTGACTCCGAGCCGACCAGTCCTTGTGTTAGCCCCTTAATGCCGAGCGCCAGGCAGGGTAACAACAAGTACCATCTTTTAACGTCTTTTGGTATGACGGGGTCGGGGATCGAACCCCGGACCTTCCGCTCTCCACTAGCGGACGCTCTACCACTAGACCACGTAGGCGGTCTGAATAACAACGGGAACTTGTGACGCAAGTAAATAGTGAATTGCACCGGACATCATTAAGCGCCGTCTAAAATGGAGATTGGTTGGTCACAATGTATGACAAGGTTGTTCAAGAGTCATCGTACAACGACATTGATGAATATTTAGTCAATCTCTGCTTGCCTGAGTCAATTATTGACATGCCAACCTGATTCGTTTCAGTGAATCTGAGCGCGGCGTAAAACAATATTCATTCATTTTTCTCGGTTATCAAAGATAACACTATTCAGTGAGACAGGTTACACGCTGCCACAAAACAAACAAAACAGTAATTTAGTAATATATCGGCGTATGAGTATACAATGAAAGGAACCGGTCAAATGATTCAGGACTTGATTGAAACTGACGAGCATAAGTATGTTCCTGACTAACCAAGGATGATAATCGGGGCGAATCTGGCAGGGGAACCGGAAATGGACTTCACACATTGTAACCATGTCGGGAATCGAACCCTGGTCTTTAGCTTGAGTGAGTGAGTGAGGTTTTACGCCGCTTTTAGCAATATTCCAGCAATATCACGGCGGGGGACACCAGAAATGGGCTTCACACATTGTACCCATGTCGGGAATCGAACCCGGGTGTTCGGCGTGACGAGCTAACGCTTTAACCACTAGGCTACCCGACCGCCCCTCTTTAGCTTGAAGAACGAACGCTTTAAGCACTAAGCTACCCCACCGCCCCGAATTTAAGATGATTCTGACACTTATAAGGGAGGTAATGCCGCACAGCAAATCGAATCGCCTTAGACAACTACACAAAACTATGTTTATAACGAACACGCTTAAAACGAACGGACGGATATAACGAACATATCTTTATGTCCCAACCATGTGCCGTTCATACATGTAGATATGTAACGACCTACGTTTATGTCGAACTAAAATCAGTGGTCCCTGTGAGTTCGTTATAACCGTAGTTTAGGGGCGGTCGGGTAGCCTAGTGGTTAAAGCGTTCGCTCGTCACGCCGAAGACCCGGGTTCGATTCCCGACATGGTTACAATTTGTGAAGCCCATTTCTGGTGTCCCCCGCCGTGATATTGCTGGAATATTGCTAAAAGCGGCGTAAAACCATACTCACTCACTCACTAACTGTAGTTTACTGAAGACAAAGAAGTAAGACGCTGTAACCCTAGGTGGAACACACGTCACAAAGCAGATGAATCAATTCATTGCTGTAATACACTGCACCACTTCTGGTGTCCCCCGCCTTGATATTGCTGGAATATTGCTAAAAGCGGCGTAAAACCATACTCACTCACTCACTAACTGTAGTTTACTGAAGACAAAGAAGTAAGACGCTGTAACCCTAGGTGGAACACACGTCACAAAGCAGATGAATCAATTCATTGCTGTAATACACTGCACCACTTCTGGTGTCCCCCGCCTTGATATTGCTGGAATATTGCTAAAAGCGGCGTAAAACCATACTCACTCACTCACTAACTGTAGTTTACTGAAGACAAAGAAGTAAGACGCTGTAACCCTAGGTGGAACACACGTCACAAAGCAGATGAATCAATTCATTGCTGTAATACACTGCACCACTTCTGGTGTCCCCCGCCTTGATATTGCTGGAATATTGCTAAAAGCGGCGTAAAACCATACTCACTCACTCACTAACTGTAGTTTACTGAAGACAAAGAAGTAAGACGCTGTAACCCTAGGTGGAACACACGTCACAAAGCAGATGAATCAATTCATTGCTGTAATACACTGCACCACTTCTGGTGTCCCCCGCCTTGATATTGCTGGAATATTGCTAAAAGCGGCGTAAAACCATACTCACTCACTCACTAACTGTAGTTTACTGTAGAAAAAGAAGTAAGACGCTGTGACCCTAGGTGGAACACACGTCACAAAGCAGATGAATCAGTTCATTGCTGTAATACACTGCACCACTTCTGGTGTCCCCCGCCTTGATATTGCTGGAATATTGCTAAAAGCGGCGTAAAACCATACTCACTCACTCACTAACTGTAGTTTACTGAAGACAAAGAAGTAAGACGCTGTAACCCTAGGTGGAACACACGTCACAAAGCAGATGAATCAGTTCATTGCTGTAATACACTGCACCACTTCTGGTGTCCCCCGCCTTGATATTGCTGGAATATTGCTAAAAGCGGCGTAAAACCATACTCACTCACTCACTAACTGTAGTTTACTGTAGAAAAAGAAGTAAGACGCTGTGACCCTAGGTGGAACACACGTCACAAAGCAGATGAATCAATTCATTGCTGTAATACACTGCACCACTTCTGGTGTCCCCCGCCTTGATATTGCTGGAATATTGCTAAAAGCGGCGTAAAACCATACTCACTCACTCACTAACTGTAGTTTACTGTAGAAAAAGAAGTAAGACGCTGTGACCCTAGGTGGAACACACGTCACAAAGCAGATGAATCAGTTCATTGCTGTAATACACTGCACCACTTCTGGTGTCCCCCGCCTTGATATTGCTGGAATATTGCTAAAAGCGGCGTAAAACCATACTCACTCACTCACTAACTGTAGTTTACTGTAGAAAAAGAAGTAAGACGCTGTGACCCTAGGTGGAACACACGTCACAAAGCAGATGAATCAATTCATTGCTGTAATACACTGCACCACTTCTGGTGTCCCCCGCCTTGATATTGCTGGAATATTGCTAAAAGCGGCGTAAAACCATACTCACTCACTCACTAACTGTAGTTTACTGTAGAAAAAGAAGTAAGACGCTGTGACCCTAGGTGGAACACACGTCACAAAGCAGATGAATCAATTCATTGCTGTAATACACTGCACCACTTCTGGTGTCCCCCGCCTTGATATTGCTGGAATATTGCTAAAAGCGGCGTAAAACCATACTCACTCACTCACTAACTGTAGTTTACTGTAGAAAAAGAAGTAAGACGCTGTGACCCTAGGTGGAACACACGTCACAAAGCAGATGAATCAATTCATTGCTGTAATACACTGCACCACTTCTGGTGTCCCCCGCCTTGATATTGCTGGAATATTGCTAAAAGCGGCGTAAAACCATACTCACTCACTCACTAACTGTAGTTTACTGTAGAAAAAGAAGTAAGACGCTGTGACCCTAGGTGGAACACACGTCACAAAGCAGATGAATCAATTCATTGCTGTAATACACTGCACCACGTAGCCCCAAAGCCTGACAAACATCTCTGAAGAGCATGAATCACATGCGAAGTTGATACTGTTGACGTCGGCATTCCCTGTGGGAGATCTGAACACCCCGGGTAAACTACGTGACATAATGGCCTGACAAGTGTTGGTGATTTAAGCACTAAGCACACAGGCTAATGAGCAAGTCAACAAAACTGTGTCAGGATCAATGGCAGTTAAATAGTGTTTGTTAGAGAGGCTGCTCCAGCAGACAGTGTAAAAATAGGGAGGGTAGATGTGCATAGGAAACTTCATATGTCCATGTAGTCCATGCTTTGTGCTCTTGTTAATGAAACGTTTCTTACACACGTGTAGTAACTGCATGTTGCCTAACCCTCTCCACGCTGGCGGTTGATGTCAAGCGTTCGGTTGTCACACATACGTGTGTTAAAGTGTTAACGTACTTTACGTGTTGTGTTTCGCGTTCAGTTTGATCAGCAGTCCATGAACTCTCCCCTGTGGCCACCACTTAGTTCGAGGGACATCTGATCGGTAAGTTAATTATTATTAATAATGTTTATTAACGATAATAATATTGTTCTTATGACATGTTCCCCTACTTAATTCAGTTTTATTCATTTGTTTTGATGTCTTTTATAATTCGATACAGTGTAACCTCTTCATTATGACTTCCTTTTGAACAAGTGACAACATTAAAAATATAATTAATTTGGCATAATAACCAGTTTGGTGCTATAATCAATTTGGCGTTATAACAGTTTGGTGCTGTAACCAGTTTGGCGTTATAACCAGTTTCGGATTGTGGGCAGTTTGACGTTATTGCAAGTTGTCCGTTAAGTGTACTTTTGCGTAATAACCAGTTTTGCATTTTGAGCAATTTGGCGTTTTAACGAGTCTTGCGTTATGACCCGGTTTCAATTTGACATTATCACCTGTTTCTCTTTATAACTGGTATGGCATCATAACAAGTAAAACATTTGGTATTGGCGCCCATTTAGTAAACTCAGTAGCTAGGTATTGTTCCCGGTGGCATTATATCAAAATACAAGGGATATTTGATCGGTGGCATTATAGCAGGATACATGGACAATTTGGTCGCCATCGCTGCATCAGTGGCATTATATCAAGATACAGAGAACATTTAGTCGCCATAACAGTGTCGGTGGCACTATATCAAAATACAAGGGATATTTGATCGGTGGCATTATAGCAGGATACATAGACAATTTGGTCGCCATTGCTGCATCAGTGGCATTATATCAAGATACAGAGAACATTTAGTCGCCATAACAGTGTCGGTGGCATTATATCAAAATAAGGAAACATTTAGTCGCCATAACCGTGTCGGTGGCATTATATCAAAATACAAGGGATATTTGATCGGTGGCATTATAGAAGGATACATAGACAATTTGGTCGCCATTGCTGCATCAATGGCATTATATCAAGAAACAGGGAACATTTAGTCGCCATAACAGAGTCGGTGGCATTATATCAAAATGCATGGAACATTTAGTCGCCATAACAATGTCGGTGGCATTATATCAAAATACATGTAACATTTAGTCGCCATAACAATGTCGGTGGCATTATATCAAATTACATGGATCATTTAGTCGCCATGACAGTCTCGGTGGCATAATATCAAAAATTCAAAATGCATGGAACATTTAGTCGCCATGCCAGTGTCGGTGGCATTATATCAAAATACATGGATCATTTAGTCGCTATGCCAGTGTCGGTGGCATTATATCAAAATACATGGAAAATGTACTCGCCATGACAGTGTCGGGGCATAATATCAAAATGCATGGAACATTTAGTCGCCATGACAGTGTCGGTGGCATTATATTAAAATACATGGAACATTTAGTCGCCATAACAGTTGTCGGTGGCATTATATCAAAATACATGGAAAATGTACTCGCCATGACAGTGTCGGGGCATAATATCAAAATGCATGGAACATTTAGTCGCCATGCCAGTGTCGGTGGCATTATATCAAAATGCATGGAACATTTAATCGCCA
The DNA here is from genome assembly GCF_023055435.1 of Haliotis rufescens. Classification (NCBI taxonomy): domain Eukaryota; kingdom Metazoa; phylum Mollusca; class Gastropoda; order Lepetellida; family Haliotidae; genus Haliotis; species Haliotis rufescens. The sequence continues at coordinate 61,700,917 of NW_025964223.1, read as the reverse complement.
TGCCCGTGTCGGTGGCATTATATCAAAATGCATGGAACATTCAGTCGCCATGCCAGTGTCGGTGGCATTATATCAAAATACATGAACCATTCAGGTGCCATTAATGTGTGAAGGCATTATTACAATATATCTAGAATATTTAAATGTTATGCCCTTTGTAGATTCTCGGGGGAGAATAGCCCCCACCCACTCCCCACTCCCCAACCCCCGCCCCCAACCCCGTACATGTCGTAGGTGCCGAACAAAATGAGAAATGGGTGGTTACAGTCTCGCCTGTCTGATAATGTGTCATCGTGCTCCGACAGAGTGTGTCCACGCTGGTGCTATCAACCACTGGGTAAGGCCATTACGTACAGGCCACCGAATGTAATGTTGTAACTGCGGCTTAAAACAACACTAACTCACTCTGAAACCATTAGATTCAAAATCGTCACATTGACAATTGGTATAGGTTTCACGTCCAGCATAATAACCATTTATACGCTCGTCAGACATAGTAATGGTCACAAATACCTTCACGTACATGCGACCTTCGTTGAAGGAGCATGTTAAGGTCAGACTTAAGTTATGTCAGCAACATTCGGGTTATCGTTAAAAATATTTGTATTGGGTTAATGATAGTAGTTTTGACACTATCTGCTGATAACGCTAACATGAAGGTTAGGTGACTCACATGTTTGGCCATGGTAATATTTCCTGTATGTGGATGGCGCTTCTTGGAGATAGAAATATGTAATATGTGAAAAAGCTGAAAAAGCACCGATCACATGTGGGCGGTATTATTATAGCCGAGGGCAGAAAGACGGCGGTGGGTAGCTGGATGGGTGACCGCTCTCTGCTTGACCCTTGAAGGCTTTGTCAGATCTGCCCCACATAGCGCGCTCCTTGACTGCTTTGAATTGACTTCACCTCCGTGCACCCAGCAGTGCATGGGTACTCGGGAGGGTGGGTTTGAGAGTTTGTGTCATTTTTATCGTTTATATTATTTGCAGTGTTTATTTTCACAGACAAAGGTTTCTGATGAAAGTTTGATAATTTTAGTATATTATACATTATGATATACCGCCGATTAACTTGAGCATGATATCGATTTTTTTAACTTAATAAATACATAAATAGGTTTAGATGGTTATCACTGTCTTGATTTGCTGAAAAGGGCCCTGAGCAATATTTATAAAAATATCGACAGTTGTGATACTAATAAAACGTATTACGGTTATAATCATGAACTATACTCTGAGTATCAGAATACCAATAGCAATACTGATAGAATATTGCAGAGAAGGTGATAATGTTGATGATGATATTCATAATGACCAATTTAGAAAAAAAGACCCATTCTTGATATGTCAAATAAATGTAATTTAGTGTGGCGTTACACTTACACACAAAATCATGTTCTGTGTTGCCATTCGGCGTTCATAATACCTATTCATCGTGATACATTATCAATACAATCCTTCTTTTCTGGACAAACGGTCACCTGAATCACTGTACACCGCGTTCAATAGTCCACGTCAAGGTATTATATTCAATTTCGCGGTCACTCTGCTCTCTCGTGGACAGTCGAAATAGATTAAAGTAAAGCTCTACACATATACTCTCTCTCTCTCTCTACCCCTCTCTCTCATCTCCATCCTTCTCTCTTTCCCTCTCTCTCTCTTCCCTCTCTCCTCTCTCCCTCTCTCTCCTCTCTATCTTTCTCTTCCCTCTATCCTCACGCTCCCTCTTCTGTCTCTCTTTTCCCTCCATCCTCTCTCTCCCACTCTCTCTCTCCTTTCGCTCTCCTCTCTCCTTTCGCTCTCCTCTCTCTCTATCCTCTCTCCGGTTCTGTCGATCCCCCCTCTCTCCTCTCGTACTTCTATCCTGATTCTCCCTTCTCAATCCTCTCTCCCCTCGCTCTCCCCATCTCTCCTCCCTCTATTCTCTCTCTATCCTCTCTCCCTTTCTCTCTACCCTCCTCTCCTACCTCTATCCTGACTATCCTCTCTCTCTCACTCTCTCTCTCTCTTCGTCTTTCCTCCTTCCCTATTCCTCTCTCACCTCTCTCTTCTCCATATCTTCTCTCTCTATCTCCTCTCTCTTTCTATCTCACTCTCTCCATCCCCCTCCATCATCTCTCCATCTCCCTCTCCCCTTCCTCTCTCTTTCACTCTCTCCTTTTCTATCCGAGGAAGGGGTGGGGGTGCATTTTTAAAAACATATAATCGGATTCCGAAAATGCTGGAAAGATAATTATACTCAGACTTAACACCAACCTGTCCGTGACATGCAGAGTGTTCTGGAATATAATCAGCCGTTTGGTTCTTCCATTCAGAGTATACACTAATCCCCGTAATTCAGCGCTGACTGAAATCAAGACTCTCCCCTCCCTAGAATATTAAATAGTCGGTACCCATACACCGCCATAATAATTTAAACAGTAATACAACATATTCAGCGATTTAACTATCTTTGTTCTTATCGACGCGCGGCACGTGTGATGAATTAGATTTTACACGCGTGCGTCATCTCCCTGCGAGTATTTCACTGACAGATGACTAGGTGGACGGGGGCCAACTTGTAGATATACGATGACTGCCGTTGAAGGGTTAAACCGACGGATAAGGTGTTCAGGTTATAGTTATTACAAGATTTTAACAGAGTTTATTTTATTTTATATAAAAGAAATTGAAAGTTTAAGATGTAAACGAACGTATGGGTTTTAATTCTTGTATTCATTCAATGCGACGTTATGCTACCATCACACCAAAGTAGTTCTATCCCGTTCTACCCCGTACTAAACTAAATACTAGAACGGGCTATGATGCGATGCTAGTTCGTTCATAAGCAGTCCTCAATATGTCTATCTCGTTCTTATCTCGTTCTTAGCCAGTCTGCAGTCCGTTTGTATCCAGTTCAGATCGTGTAAAAGTGCCCGTTCACCTCAACCCGACAACGTTTCGAAGCAGTTCGAGCACGTCCGTAGCCGTTCTTAACCCGTTCTTAACCAGTTCAACCTCGTTCTACCTCGTTCACAATACGTCCAAGCCAGTCCTAACTAGCTAATTCTTAACCCGACCAACTCGTTCGCTGTACGTCCTCATCTCGTCCCAAGTGCGTGTGTATTCGCGTCCTGGCCCGTCCTGGCCCGACTCCTATGGATACCGAGCGCGTTGTAGCCAGTCTTCCATTCAAGTTCAGGGCTCCGAGCTGTACACATCATGCCTCCAAAGAGAAGACGACCCGGTCGGTGTGCACACGTACTGAAATTTATGTCGGACTGCACCACGTCGTAACACGTCCTAGTAGGTTCGAAGTACGGCAAGTCCGTTCGATGTACGGCAATTCCGTTCGTCTATCCGACTGTCTACCATCTTCCTGAGGCAAATGCATTTAACTGACTACAAAAGTCCAGTTCCCACCCTTGCCGAACTGGGCTGGAATTTCCAGACTCGATCGTGGCGCCACCAGTGGCTATTCAGATTTATGTCCCTTCTATGTCCCACCCATTGACCAATCAGATTCCATCACTCATATCACTTGCATTTGCTTCAAACAAAATGGCGGCTTCCAGTCAAAACGATCTAATCGGTCTATCAAGACCTATATTGTAATAAAACGGGTCTCAAGCCGTGAAGTGCATCAAATCAATTGAGCACTTTGATTAAAAACATGAAAAGATTTGAAAAAAATCTGTCGACGCCCAGTTGGTGGTACACATGCTTTGCTAATCATGCAATCGACCGAATAACAAATATGCTGAAGGCCACTGCCATAAGGTCAAAATATATTGAACAAAGTATATACTGATTTCCGTCCTTCACACAGTTTGCGAACCAATCAAACAAGCCTTTCCTATCATGCAGCCTCGTCTTCCGATAAAGTGAAAAGGTCGATGTCTGGAACAAGTATGTAAAGGGTTCCCGAGAAGCACCTGATTGTCTGATAGTGACGTCACTGGTGTCGCCAGCCTTGGCAGTCACTGGCAATGAGCATGGCTGTTGATAACGTGCAGGATTTCTACATTGGGGATGTTTTTATTGCTGCACCCAGAAACCTTCTATACGGACCACTGCTGGTGTGTAGACAAGTTGCTGTTTATTTGGGAAGGACCTTCTCCGCCTCGACGAAATATAGAGTGCATAGGATGACTGTCTTAAGTACTTGCGATTTAATTACTACAATAATCATTGATACTGTACTCCTACATCTTCCCGAGGAAAGGGCGTTCACTGACTATAAGAATCCAGTTCCTACTCTTGCCGAACTGGGCTGGAATTTCCAGGCTCGATCGTGACACCACCAGTGGTTATTACGAGTTATGTCCCTTCTATGACCCTCCCATTGACAAATCAGATTCCGTCACTCATATCACTTACATTTGCTTCAAACAAAATGGCAGAGCCCAGTCAAAACGATCTGATCGATCTATCAAGATCTATATTGTAATAAAAGGGGCCTCACGCCGCGAAGTGCATTATGTCACTTGAGCACCTTCATTAAAAACATGTAACAATTTGTAAAATATCTGTCGACGCCAATCGCAAATCCTGCAATCGCCCGAAATCTGCATGTTGAAATCTATGTAGTTTTGTAGCGCCATTTTTATTGGACTTGCATAGTCTCGTTAGTCCAGCCAAAATGTAATTCCGGAATACCAGCCTAGTTCCTCAAGGGTGGGAACATGACTTTTATAGTCAGTTAACGCCCTTGCCTCAGGAAGATGGTACTCCTACAGATGTATAGCAATGGAGTAGCCTAATGACTAATTTGTTCGCTGGTCACGACAATGGCCGTTTTCGGAAGCATTGCAAATCATTTGGAGGAAGTGCATAGAGAAACACAAAGAACTGTAGAGGCTCTTGGGTAAATTAGTTGAAGATATAGAAAGAGACGTGCATTGGTTTTGTTGGCGTTGGTTGGAGAGAGAGAAATAATGCACAGAGGCTCTTGGCGATATGGATGAGAGACAGATTATGCAATAGAGAAGATTTCTGGGGATATGGATGGTGAGTCAAAAACACAACAAAGGCCCCTCAGGATATGGATGGAAAAATAGGAAAAAGCACCACATAGGCTCCTGAGGATATGGATAGAGAGACAGAAAAACACCACAGATGCTCTTGAGGTGTTAGACAGAGAGACAGAAAAACACCACAGATGCTCTTGAGGTGTTAGATGGAGAGATAGAAAAACACCACAGATGCTCTTGAGGTGTTAGATGGAGAGATAGAAAAACACCACAGATGCTCTTGAGGTGTTAGATGGAGAGATAGAAAAACACCACAGATGCTCTTGAGGTGTTAGATGGAGAGATAGAAAAACACCACAGATGCTCTTGAGGTGTTAGATGGAGAGACAGAAAAACACCACACATGCTCTTGAGGTGTTAGATGGAGAGATAGAAAAACACCACAGATGCTCTTGAGGTGTTAGATGGAGAGATAGAAAAACACCACAGATGCTCTTGAGGTGTTAGATGGAGAGACAGAAAAACACCACAGATGCGCTTGAGGTGTTAGATGGAGAGATAGAAAAACACCACAGATGCTCTTGAGGTGTTAGATGGAGAGACAGAAAAACACCACAGATGCTCTTGAGGTGTTAGATGGAGAGACAGAAAAACACCACAGATGCTCTTGAGGTGTTAGATGGAGAGATAGAAAAACACCACAGATGCTCTTGAGGTGTTAGATGGAGAGACAGAAAAACACCACAGATGCTCTTGAGGTGTTAGATGGAGAGATAGAAAAACACCACAGATGCTCTTGAGGTGTTAGATGGAGAGACAGAAAAACACCACAGATGCTCTTGAGGTGTTAGATGGAGAGACAGAAAAACACCACAGATGCTCTTGAGGTGTTAGATGGAGAGATAGAAAAACACCACAGATGCTCTTGAGGTGTTAGATGGAGAGACAGAAAAACACCACAGATGCTCATGAGGTGTTAGATAGAGAGAAAGAAAAAACTCTCCTGGGGATAAGGATGAAACAACATTACATTGTTGAATGATGATGCTGAACTAGCACAAAGAAGCTCTCCAAACAAACTAACCAAGCAAAGGGTGGTATTATCAAACACACTTTTTAAATGATTTTGTTGAGTGGCCTTTTATGCGTACGGACAGTCAACCTTTAACGCCACCACTGCCATTTTCACCATTGCCTGGTATACAGCTCGAAGTAAATTCATTGGGCATAATGAGTCCAAGTTTCTCTCTACTGAGCCTATTGGCGGGGGGGGGGGGGGGGGGGGGGGGGGGGGGGGGGGTAGCCTAGTGGTTAAAACGTTTGCCAGTCACGCCAAAGACCCGGGTTTGATTCACCGGGTGCAATGTGTGAAGCCCCTTTCTGATACCCCCCGCCGTGATATTGCTGGGGTATTGCTGAAAAGCGGCGTAAAACCTTACTCACTCTACTGAGCCTATGACGATGCAAGTGTAGCAGGGTGTGGAGTCATCCCACAGATGACATCCTTACCTTGTCAGCTTGCTGACGGGGTTAACCTCTTTGGTCTTGTGGACAAGGCGTCCGACCTCGGATCAGAAGATCCGTGGTTCGAATCCCATCACGGGACTCGGAAATTTTGTGGCCGCTACATTGGCGCCCAACGTGGGGCTAAGCACGATTATATTAAATTTAAGGAAAAAAAAGCCTCAGTACCCTACTATGCGGCCCGGGACCTGCCTTCTGTTGACGGGGGAGTATGTAGCAGGGGGCGTGGAGTCACCCACAGATGACATCCTTACCTTGACAGCTTGCTGACGGGGTTAACCTCTTTGGTCATGTGGGCAAGGCGTCCGACCTCGGATCAGAAGGTCCGTGGTTCGAATCCCATCACGGCACTCGAAAAATTTATGGCCGCTACACAAGCAACTTGTTCATAATAGTAATATGCATTCAACTGAAGGCGACTAAAACAAGCCACCATGAAAACGTACACATACATGCGCAATCACGCTCGCACGACACTCAAGCAAGCGTGCACGCATACAAAGAGTAAACTTGTAATTTTCATACAGACGATTATCGAGCCTTTCCTTTTTGGTAGCATTACCATTAAAACGTTCCTTCGTAACGTGGAAGTCCCGGGTTCGATTACAGAAATGGGTATTAAGTGTGACGCCAGGTGTCCCCGGCCGTGATAATGCTGGTACAGGTTCTACTACACTAAATCAGAACTGGTTGTGAACAGGCTGCCTTCAGTGCAGATCAAGAGACATCTGCAGGCTGTGATTGGATGATATTGTGTAAGATTTTTATGTCTTTTAAATGTACATCCATCCAGTAATTAAAACTGCCCATATTTTTTTTGGTGCTGACGTTTTTAACAAGATGACTTGTGCTTTATGTGAGCACAGATATTTTCAAGTAGGCGACATTTGGTGCGGAACTGGGGTTGGTGTGTTCAGCTTCCTGTACTCGGAAAAGGAGCTGGCTGACCTGGCCAAAATTTGTGTTTTTATTGCAGCTTTAAGGCCAGACTGTGCATATATGTAAATGTAATGGCTGTTGAATGCCTAGTTATTTTTTTAAAAGATATAACGTTACTATAGAAGTCTATGGGAAAACATTTGGTTGTGTGTAACCTATATTGCTTAAAGCGGCGTAGAACCATACTCGCTCACTCACTCACACCATGTTCGTGCTTGAAACGATCACACCACGGAGTTCACCCTGAGTACGTCAGAACGACAACGACTATCTTGAATGACCTTGCTATATTAGTCCTGGTACGCGATAACGTCCTTCACACGCCACACACGAGAGCATGGCGACTACGAAAGATTAATCCAACAGCACTCAGAAACGTGAAGATTGACATAAGGTTCGCGGTGACATTCTTCTCAAATGGGAGAGGCAAGATAAGGGCTTCCAAAGTATATTTGATGGAGAAAATGTCGAATAATGTGTTTGTATTCTTCTAAGAAATGTTTTAAATGACATATTTATGAATTATTATTTATTCCCTTTTTAATTATAAAATAATTAGCCAGCTAATGTATAAATAAGTTATGATATCCATTTTAAACTAAAATCACGTTATGACCACGCCCCAAATCTGTGTAATATAGTTATCTTGATGTCGTTCACTTCCAACTGGACAGAACGGGTTATTGAAACCTGTTCGATGTTAAATTTAAAATTGATAGAGACATTTCAACAGTTCGCACTGCTTATTTAGCATCCATGATAATCAGTATTATATCTCCTTCTACCACGATTATCAATATTATATATCCTTTTACCATTATTATAATACTATATTTCCGTCTACCATTATTATGATACTATATCTCCATCTACCATGATTGACAATGTCATATCTCCATCTACCATGATTATCCATATTGTATCTTTATCTACCAGTATTATAATACTATATCTCCATCTACCATGATTAACAATGTCAAATCTCCATCTTCCCTGATTATCCATATTATATCTTCATCTACCATGATTATTAATATTATATCTCCATCTACCATTATTATAATACTATATCTCCATCTAGGATTGTCCATATACATCTATATCTACCTTGATTATCCATATTATATCCCCATCTACCATAATTATCCATATTATGTCTCCATCTACCATTAATATATTATCCATATATATTCTCTTACCATGATTATCCATATTATATCTCCATCTACCATAATTATCCATATTATATCTCCATCTGCCATGATTGTAATAATATATATCCTCCTACCATGATTATCCACATCTCATTTTACAATGACAAATACCCCTGACCCATTCGCTACAGAAGCGTTGTTTCAAGTTTGATTAAGAAACCACGACACGAAAAAGAACCGTCCAATGAAATCACATTCATGAACGAGAGGAAACGTGTTAAATTAGTGATAAGAATGACTGATATATAATACCCAAGACAATTGATCATTTGTCACGTCATCCCGAAGTACAAATTGATTCTCCTCTTGGGAAGGTTATGGTTTTACACACTGTATCATGTGGGAAATCGAACCGACCGGGTCTTAATTGCGAAGGTTTCAACCAGGTGGCTATCCTACCTGACACACCACCCCCCTCCCCCACCCCCCACGCGCTTGTGCAGGACGTTACTGAAATTAAGTTGAATAATTCACTTGCCTTTGCATGTGTTTGTGACGGGTGCCAACGGCGAGGCAGGATACTTGGTATTGTGTTAGTGATTCATTATTTTGTTTGGGACAGTACTTTGTACGCTGCTTTAAATATTTCCTCGAATTCTTCGAAGGGCTATCTTTGAAGTGACCTCGACCAGGCGTTGTGGTATTTGACACACGGCGTCATTACTGCAAGTAGACATCATTCCTAACAGGTGGTGTGATCCTCTTCAGCCTTACTTGGCCTTCCTCACTTGAGGTGTTGTCTTGTTAGATACATACGAGTGTCGTGGCTATTCCTGTCTCAAGTAGCTCTGAAATTAACATTATCTCTCACACACACATCAAAATATAAATAACAAAAAATAATGATAACAAATTCAAACACCCTCTGAGAAAAGGGTCTTTTGATGGCATTTGGTATTTCTGGAATGTTACCTAAAACGGCGTAAGAACACTAAGACACTCCTGACGATTCGCGACCTTAAAACATTCAATCACTGACAACTTTTGGGGCACAGGTGGTCTAGTGGATCGGGTTTATCGCTCAGCAGTGTCGCTTCGTTTTACAGTGCCATGGTTCGTTTGTTCCGGGTTCGAATTCAGATTCGCCATGATTACCTTAAAATGTCTACGCCACACCCGAGTTCGTTGGTGTTGCCAGGACTGCAGACGCATTCAATCAGATTGGCTTCAGACCTTCCTCCTACATCAAGGTAGCAAAGCGAGACTGTACTGGAATACTGGTCAAATCAGTGTCAAACACAACACCATAAACACGCACACAACATCACATAGCATGTCCAGCACCTTACCCGTGAAGACCCGTGAAGATCCGGGGTAGAATAGGTCTTCACCAACCCATGCTTGCCGTAACAGGGGACTATGCTTGTCGTAAGAGGCGACTAACGGGATCGGGTGGTCAGGCTCGCTGACTTGGTCGATGCATGTTATCGATCCCAATTGCGTGGATCGATGTTCATGATGTCAATCACTGGATTGTCTGGTCGAGACTACATATAGTTGGCATATTGCTGAGTGCGGCATTAAACAACAAACAAACAAACCATACCCATGGTAGGTTTATAAAGAGGTAAACGTATATCAATTTAACACGCCGTGATGCAACTGAAATATAATTCAAAGCGGCGTTAAACCCAACTCACTCATTCAAACCTCTTTCACTGTTGTAAATAGCTCGCACAACTGGATCAGGCGCCAACGCGATAACGTTACATTGTCCCGTACGCGTTTCCATAGATTGTGAGTCGGTATATTACCGGTTACGTGCGACTGTAAGCGTGAATATTGTCCGACAACCACGCGGGGGAAAGCTCTTGCTTGAATTATAGGTGGGTGTCTTATGAACCCCTCTTTGGTTACCGCACCCAGGGGATCTTACATGGAATACACGGTGGTGAACTTGGCCTTCAAGATCTTTGAAAATACAGAAGAACGGGACCCCGGGGACCCGACGTCACTGGATTTAACAGGAATATGAGGATTATAACGGTAAGTGAACACGAGGAATTGTGATGTGTTATTGGTAACTAACCTTCTCCTCTCACGAGGGACCAGAAGACAGGTGAAACAGTACTATGCATATTGAACGGGTTTATGACAGATATGATTCTATAGATGCAATGATTTACTGGATTTATCTAGGTTTTTTAAATCGATATTTTAGTTTATGTCATGTTATAACGCTAGGACAAATGACGGAATAATAACATTTAAGTTTTGTATTTTCATCACGAAAACCCACGAGGTGTATATCATTTCTTAACGGTTTAACTGTATTTATTATATATACACCCTTAAAATATTAAATGTATTGAAATGGTTTCTTTTTTAAATTAAATTCTTTATTTTGCATTGATTAGTAAGAAAACCACCCCATTGATGTATTTTATCGTTAAATTACGTGAAGTCACATTTCTGACATTGTTTTTTTAGTTCTTTGAATTCGTTTGATGTAATGCCGTTGCTTTTGAAATACAAATATTTTTGTGTTTACATTTGTATACAACGAAGTTGAATGGGGAAATGGTTTTACTTAAGTTCGATCTTGTAGATTTTTGGACAGAGGGGTTGGATTTTAACATTTCCAGTTTTGAATTATGAGTGCATTGAACTGCCTTTCTGCATCAGCTATGAGCGTCACTATTTGTCACTGAATAACTGGTAATAACACATCCACATGAAGTGCCACGTTAGTAGTCAGTGTCATACTTGGAAGAACAAAATCATCAAATTGACAAATATTATCCTGCTTTAATTGTGTAATCATTGCCCTATAGTATTATTAGTAGCAGTAGTATTGTGAGCCAACTAGTCCTTGTTTTAGTCCCTTAATACCGAGAGCCAGGCAGGGTAACAACAAGTACCATCTTTAAAGGTCTTTTGGTATGACGCGACCGGGGATCGAACACCGGACCTTCCGCTCTCCAGGCAGAAGCTTTATTCACTAGACCACGGAGGCGGTCCAATACATTAGGATATAAGTACTTTTCGAATAATATATTCCGCAGCGATGCGGTCGTCAATTTGGCTGTTTTAATGAGAGGTGGTCACTGTAATTTGATACCTCTGACTGACCAATCAGAATCGAATATTTCACAAATTCATTGCGGAATAACAAAGTAGAATACAGTTTCTTAGAAAAAAATTCACAAATTCATAAATGAAAAAAGAAATGGTTTCCTTCAGTTTAGGCCGATAACTTTGTACATCACACATAGCGATCAGTCATGTATACAATAGTACCTGTTGTTGACTGTATTCAATATAATGGTTGCCTGTAAGTACAGACTCACTTAGTGGCACAAGCCAAAACTCTCCCTGTCAGCATCCCCCCTCTCACTGAATCTGACACTCTTTAGCCATGATCTTATCATTAGTTTCCTTGGTCCAAGTTTGTTTACTTTAGGGCACTTAAAAGATGGCATGGGCCAGCTTGACACTCAAGGATTGAAACATAACACTCCAAGAGAAACTACAGTGACCAAATCAACTCTTTGAAAAAAAGGTTTGGAGGTAACAACTAATAAAGTGTCTATTCACTGGAAACTGTCATCCCTTAACCACTATTTGAATTATGTTCAATATGGTAAGCATTTATATATATCGGGTTTAAGCCCAATAAGGCAATTTATTAACCATTACTAATGATGGTAGTTTGGGGTTAGGCTCATACTTAGGTATGTTAGTAGGCTAACGCTGAGCCTCTGAAAATATATAATTTTGATAGAAACCAATAACTCCAATATATTGAAAAAGAGTCACACTGAGATGAGAGATTCAGCTTTTGAAAAATTGAAAAATGGATTTATACCTGGAGGAAATTTACAATATGTTCGCCACTACAAATAATGTTCAAAACTGTTTGACTTCTGATTCAGATTATTAAATGGAACTATTATATGCCTCAATAACTTCCTCAAAATCTAACGTCGACATGTAAAATGGTTCCTCAAACCTTTTTGAGAATAATGTGATAGGTAAAATGTTAAACTTTATAATTAATGGGTTTAAAAAGTAGCGAACATATTGCAAAGTTGTACGCGTGCCAATATACACTTGTTACATGAAGCTTGTGAGTACCATTTGTCAAACTTCCATTTTTGTCCCAGATGGGACTCAACTCCAAAAAATACTAGGATTTGCACTTTACAGAGAAAGTCTTATCCCAAATATGACATTTGTTACATTGTACTTATTTATGTTTAAAATACTCCTTACCATCAAAGTTAGAAGAAAAAGGGGTGACTATGGTATTTACATGAAAGGAAAACTAATATGAAACTATTCCTATCTAGTTTGTTTTAACTGAATCTACATGAATGTCACCAGAAGACCACGTGCACCACATGTACTGGGCAGTAACATGATGTACACTGCACCTGCAGGTTTATAAACACGCTTATAGCTCTTTAAAGATATTTCTTATTATGTCAAATGTTGAATCCAGTTAGTATATACTGTTTCTGCTTCATATAAAAAAAACCACTTGACTAGTTAATTATGAACATTTGTTTTAATTATTCATCAATGTCCACTGTACTTTTGATATGTTCGTACACAACTGACTTGATACATGTTTCATGGCAAAAGAGTAATACTTTGTAATATGTCTTGCCTGCTTTTGAAAGCATTAATAAAACCTTTTTGTTACGCACAATACATTTAAATTTAAATGGGTTATCTACAAGTCGACCAATATATTTCTTTAGTCTGCAGAACATTTGAATGTTTCGAAAGTAGTTAAAAATAACCAAATATCAATATTTTAAAAGCAGACAATTATTTTCTGGACTCACATACATGTCGTCTGCTACAGAAGAGCTTGTGGTCATTAATCAGATGTGACACACCAGGGAAGCTGGCAAGGGGCCCCTGCTTACAGCGGGAGAATGCAGTTAGCTGTCCTCACTTTGAGGATTTCAGAGACCCTTATTCCACTAAGTGGACCGGCCTCCCGCCTACACAGTGACTCGCGTAATGGCCAGCTACTGTCGAGCTTTGTATGCTTTCGGAGAAAGGGAGTTTCTCATGTGTCTAATGTTTATATCTGTCAGAGACCAAATGCGTTTGACGAGAAAATTCCCCATCTCGTTTCACTGTGAAAACAGTCGACTTAACTTGACAACAAACTAGATCCAATCAGTTTAGTTCTATCCGCTGTTGAATTGAGTCATCGTTGGCTTGGCAACAAACGAGGTCCTAGTAGTTTAGAAATTCACACTGTAGACAGGAATTCAATTTCAATGTGCAATGTATTTCATATTCCGCAGCTGCAAATATCGCATATCGATATAAATATATTCTTTAAAACATATCGAACGAATATATCATGTAATTTATAATCGGGTGGATTTTTGCTGTACCCGGGATGGAGACATACGTGAAACCGCCTCGCTGTTTCATACAGTAAACTACGGTTATAACGAACTGAAAGGGACTACCAATTTTATTTCGTTATAACCGTAGTTCGTTATAAGCATATATACAACATAACAACAGCAAATAGTCGGGACCAAAAAGTAAGTTCGTTATATCCGTCAGTTCGTTACAAGCGTGTTCCTTTATAACCGTAGTTTACTGTATTTGTTTACAAAATGACAAAGGGGATGCAAACTCTCTGTTTATATCAAGCATTAGCAGCAGCTCCAGCCTTTTGTGTCTACATTGCACAAATTCTGGAGTCCAATCGAGCATGCTCTTTCTACGAAGACTGAAAGAGCTTCATACTACTCCATCCTAAAGTTGCTGGATGAAGGTTACAGCATTCAAGGCCTTCGTTAAGTTTTCAAAATGTTTGACGGAATACATGTGGTCATTACCGAATTGTACCAAAATAATATGATGTCCGATGCAATTCTCTATTTTGACATGTACCATATGTTCCCGTTTTTGTTCAGGTGAACACTTGACTTGCCTTTGCATGTGTTTGTCACCTGTGATGTCATCGGTATTTGTTAGTGATTCGTAGAGTTGGCTCTGCTTTCAATAGACATGTCTTATGACTAATATGTAAAAGCTTTTGTCGTTTTTACTTTATGGAACCTATTTCTCTCTGTTAACCTTTAAAAGACTGTTTTGCGTTTCGAATTGGAGTCAATCTCATATATCGATTACATACACACCATTTGTTCATATGGCATAGCACCATCAGAACGTCATGAAGAGGTCAAGGCCGACGGAACATATCCTGGTTCTGTAGAAGTGCATTATCTAGTTGTACTATCTGAATGACGACAGTGTGGGTTGAACGTGATAAAGTGGTCTTCCATAAGGCGTGGAATTACCTATCAGCCAGGCCTAGGGTGTGTGATGCACATTTGCTGATCTCATGGCGTAATGTGACACTCGTGCAGCACGTATCACGGTCACAATTAGTGGAGAAAGGTCTACCCTGCAGTTATATGGACAAACAGCGTCTTGCTCAAAAGTTGTTGGATAGTGTTACAGCACTCAAGGACTCAATAAAGTTTTCAGAAAGTTGTTTTGGTAGACACGAAGGACATTTCCAAATTTCCGAATCAGTGATCAGAATGATGTCCGATGAAATTCGCTATTTTGGTTTGTGCCATATGTTCTTGTGTTTTTTCACGTGAACAATTGACGTGTCTTTGCATGTGTTTGTGATGGGTCTGAATCGTACAATGGACTCTCCATTTAGCAGGGCTTTCTTATGGATATGAAAATGGTTTTGCTTATTTCAATTCATTATATTGTAGCTACAAAGCATAAGTACACGTGCTTTGGCAAAAAATTGACATTTTTAGTGAGTTGGTTAGTTGATCGGTACTTCCATTTCATTTTAATGTGGAAAGAAATCGATGCAAGAAGCCGGGAACGTCATCCCAAGCTATTGATTCCCAGAACCCATTGTGGCCATCCAATCCCCTTTCCAGTTAACACTTGCGGTAGGCCATGTATCCCAAGAACTGCTCCTTCCAGGGAATTTTCGGGGTAGAATAGGTCTTCAGCAACCCATGCTCGTCGTAAGAGACGACTATGCTTGTCGTAAGAGGCGACTAACGGGATCGGGTGGTCAGGCTCGCTGACTTGGTTAATGCATGTCATCGTATCCCAATTGTGTAGATCGATGCTGATGATGTAAATCACTGGATTGTCTGGTCCAGACTCGATTATTTACAGATGGCCTTCACGCAGGAGGAATTGAGTGCAATGTTAAACAACAAACAAACAAACATAAACTGCTCCGGTGTCCCGTAGGGTGTCAAGGACCTGGGATTTTATTTATTAGGATCCCAGTTATATTCAACCAGGGAATGCTAGAATAACGACCCACGCCATCTGGGTTCGATGACGCGCGGTCTATATTATTCGCTTACAATGATACTGAGGTCCTGATCAAAAGGGCCTATTCTAGCCCTGGTCTTCAAGAGGTTACAGGACACAAACGCTCTTGTAGATTGTACAGACATCACTCTGATGGATTGCCCATCTCTTTTTTTTAAATCATTCTTCCAACTCTTTCAGTTTGTAAATAGTGAACACTAGTATCTTGAGAGTAGAAAGTACAGCTAAACAGCTTAAGTGGCAGAGAGATTAGTGATGTCATTTGATCGTGACGTCATGGTAACGTATAGCATCACAATGATCTGCAAAGCATTGTGATGCACTTTCATTGTAGCTATATCTTCTTTAGTGAGTGAGTGAGTAAGGTTTTACGCCGCTTTTAGCAATATTCCAGCAATATCACGGCGGGGGACACCAGAAATGGGCTTCACACATTGTACCCATGTCGGGAATCGAACCCGGGTCTTCGGCGTGACGAGCGAACGCTTTAACCACTAGGCTACCCGACCGCCCCTATATCTTCTTTAAGATATATAGAGGATATTATATGAGTGTTTATATCATACTATGTTTACGGCACGAGTGTCACACTTCTGGAAATACCGGAATTTAGGCACGTGTGTATGACATGAACACGAATGAAATGTTCTATTTTTTACCGAGGAAGATGTCTACGCACACAGACGAATTTTAGTGTTAACCTATAGGGACAGCAAGTCGCAACAGCAGCGGAACCACAATTTGTCGAATGATGTCGTTTCTAGTGTAACGTCATTCCGATCTCACGTCACAATACGATTCGAATGACGGAAACAATACATTGTTGTCTCGTCACGTGATATGACCCAAGGGCACATATGATTTTTATGAACCCAGATATGTTTGCCCTCGTAGGTAAAAAAACAACACTGAAAAGAATTAGTGCAAGAATCCGAGTAACTTTTAAATTGTTATCATAATTATCAATAACTTTGGCCCTTTAACCTACAGAATCACGTGAGTTACATCCGGCATTAAGTCAGGGTCCTGCTAACACTTCCGAATATTAACGAGTCGTCTGTACACTGATCAATAACCTCCACCGGAAACGACCGATCCTCCCAAAACACATTGTTGCTACGTAAGCCCGAGATTTTCTTCCTTCAAGTGTATACCCGGTCAAATGTGCAGCGTGCCTGCCACAGAAAGCATGTCTGCATGTAAACCTGTCCTCAGCGCGTAGTAGCTGTCCTATGACTCACCAAATGAGTGTTGACAGGAATATTTGATGACATTTTTGGTGGGGCAGGATATTTGGATTTGTGCCATGTTTCCGTGTTTTGTCAAGTTAACCGGTTCCACCGGTGGAGCGGGACACGCTAACATTTTTGCGAACACCTGTACCATCACTATTTGATCATGATTCATTAATACATGCGGGGCGGTCGGGTAGCCTAGTGGTTATAGCGTTCCCCCGTCACGCCAAAGACCGGGTTCGATTCCTCACATGGGTACAATGTGTGAAGCCCATTTCTGGTGCCCTTGCCGTAATATTGCTGGAATATTGCTAAAAGCGGCGTAAAACCATGCTTATGATATAGTCGAAATCCAACAATGGACTTTTAGCAGAGATTTCTTACATTGTATGATTATCGATATGATTTTTTGTCACTTTTATGAATTACTGATGTAACCTGACAGTTTCAACAATACCTAAAATGCATTTTGGGGTGATTGTATAAATAAAACTGATTGTGTATTGTAGAAATATTGAAATATGTAAGTTACCGCGTCAACTTTCACGCAAACAATCCGCCCTAAAATGTTCAGGTCGCTTGTGCCAATCCTTTTTCTCTGTGTACATGGAAGGCGGGTAGGGCACCCAGTACTGGCACACATGGCTCACGCGAGACAAGCGTTCCTACAGCAGTACTCTAAAGTAACTCGAGATCTATAAGCGGGACAGTGCTTCATGGTCAGGGCCGTTCTTAAAATCGCTCTTAGCTATTAGTGAGTGAGTGAATATGGTTTTAGCAATATTCCAGCAATATCACGGCGGGGGACACCAGAAATGGGCTTCACACATTGTACCCATGTCGGGAATCGAACTCGGGTCTTCGGCGTGACGAGCTAACGCTTTAACCACTAGGCTACCCGACCGCCCCCCCCCCCCCCCCCTTAGCTATTAAGTGATCGTAACCAACAGAAAACTAAAGCCCCTATCTCACATACACGATTTAAGAAATTGCGAACACGATTTAAGAAAAGTTGAAAAATCGTGTTGATTCGTGCTCGACCTTGTGGTTTATGCAAATTTCTTAACCAAACACGACCCTCATACGACCAAAAACGACCCTCATACGACCAAAAACGACCCGCATACGACTGAACACGACACTCATACGACCGTCATAAGATATTCATACGATACAAAACGATTTAACCTCATTTAACACGACCCCAATACGACTGTCATACGACCAAACACGACTGTCATACGACGCCCATACGACTTAACACGAATCAACACGAATCAACACGACCGCTATACGACTGTCATACGACCAAACACGACTGTCATACGACGTCCGTACGACTTAACACGAATCAACACGACCCCAATACGACTGTCATACGACCAAACACGACTGTCATACGACGCCCATACGACTTAACACGAATCAACACGACCGCCATACGACTGAACCCGAATCATTACGATGTCCATACGACTACAAAAATAAACACGATCTCCATACGCTGAGCAAGACCTTCATACGACATATTTTTGTTTATTTTGGTCACGCGGGTCATGTAGTATATAAGCTGCATTGCAACAGCATTTCTGTGTCAGTCTTCACCATGTTCAACAACGAACAAGACCCGCAAGAAGCAGCTTTGGAGGAGGAGGAAGTGCTTCTGGTAGCTATGGCTTTGATGGTGATAGGTAGGAGGCAGCGTAGGCGTCGCAGAGTGAGGAACAGGAAGAGATTCTGGGTTCGACCATGGTTGTTGAGCCTCCGTTTCCGCCGCCTGAGGTTTGGCATGGCTGTAGAATGAACTTTAATTGAAAGAACGAAAGTCGTGTTTAATCGTGTTAAAACGTATGAAGGTCGTATGCGTTTCTTCCCACGCTCCCCAACACGACTGAACACGATCTTCATACGACTGAACACGATCTTCATACGATTGAACACGACTGTCATACGACCTTCATACGACCTTCATACGACTGAACACGACTTTTCAAATTATAACACGATTTAAGCCGAGCTGAAAAGTCCATACGACCGCGCGCGACCGACCACGACTTAACACGAATGAGTGCGCGACCTTCATACGTTAAATCGTGTTCATTCGTGTTCAGACTCGTGAATGTGAGATAGGGGCTTAAGACATTGTCTCTGTGTAATCAGCATGATTATTCACTGTTGTTTGTTTGTTGTTTAACGCCACACACAGCAGCATTCCAGCTGTATGACGGCGGTCTGTAAATAATCGAATCTGGACCAGACAAGCCAGTGATTGATATCATGAGCATCGATCTACCCAATAGGGACATGATGACATTCATCATCCAAATCAACGAGACTGACCACCCGATCCCGTTAGTCGCCTCTTACGACAAGCATAGTCGCCTCTAACGGCAGGCATGGCTGAAGACCTATTTTACCCCGGATCTTTCACTGCAAGATTGACACACAAAATAGACTTGATCAAGTACAGAACCAAAGTGATGTTTCAATGACAAAGTTGCTGGGACTGTCAGTTATCACGAGCCAAGCCCCCTTTAACGACACAGCCGTTATCCGTTAACTTCCCCGAAATGGTACTCTTTACACCCCACAAGAGTAAGTGAGTGAGTAGGTAGGGATGGATATGCGGACCCTTTTCGCGACCACTTGGTGTCATCACTGATTTTCAGTGATCCATTCATATAATTTTCACCCCTATTTTTGCCTTTTACGCCCAGTGCAGCCCATGCTTGCCGTAACAGGCGACTATGCTTGCCGTAACAGGCGACTATGCTTGTCGTAACAGGCGACTATGCTTGTCGTAAGAGGGATCGGGTGGTCAGGCTCGCTGTCATCGTATCCCAATAGCGTAGATCGATGCTCATTATATCAGTCACTGGATTCTTACGGTCCAGACTCGATTATTTACAGTGCTTCGTCATATAGCTGGAATACTGCTGAGTGTTAAACAACAAACAAACAAGCAGTGGAACTGTTTTGGCAGAAAATCAAGACTATTACCTTGTGTTAGACGTTATATTTTTACACACAGTGAGAGATAAAAAAGTTTAATAGGTTTCAACTAGTAGGGTCGAGCGATGTTATAGGAAGTCCGGTAGACTAGAGATAGCCGCAGCTTAAGGTAAATCTGATTGTCACATAGACCGCTTCCGTGGTCTAATGGTAGAGCGTCCGCCCGGAGAGCGGAAGGTCCGGAATTCGATCCCCGATCGCGTCATACCAAAAGACGTTAAAAGATGGTACTTGTTGTTACCCTGTCTGGCGTTCGGCATTTAGGGGCTAAAACAAGGATTGGTCGGCTCGGAGTCAGTATACTGTGTCTGAGTGGGGTATTCATGTTAAACTGCGGCATGGTATCTCAGTGAGCTAGCACAATATATCGGCATCAGTCCGGACTAGTACAAGCAGACACACACACACACACACACACACACACACACACACACACACACACACACACACACACACACACACACATAAGTGCAACAATCTTGGACGCGACGTTAAACCCCATTTCACCTCACCTCACATTGTCACATAGCTTGCTGTTGTGTTGTCTCTGAGGAGAATGCTACATGCTAATCCTACACTCTGCTCTATGAATGTGTGAACGACAAATCATGTCACACTGCGATATGACCCGTTCTGAAGACGTGTGGTCTTCCATGTAGATGGAGAATATACAGCAGATAAGCCACACACCTATTTATACCTGAGACTGTAGAAGCGCCTGGGGTTTATTATCCCAAATGCTAAGATAAGCGAGTTAATACAGATCCACATGATCAGACGTGTAATAACGATTCCTCGCACCCAACGGTATTTTGGGCGTTATGCCAACGCCGCTGTTGACGTAATATTAAGTAGTGACGTCATATGGACACTATTCACATCAGACCCGTACAGATCCGGGTTAGAATAGGTCTTCAGCAGCCCATGCTTGTCGTAAGAGGCGACTAACGGGATCGGGTGGTCCGGCTCGCTGACTTGGTTGATGCATGTTATCGATCCCAATTGCGTAGATCGATGCTCATGATATTAATCACGGGACCAGACTCGATTATTTACAGACCGCCGTCATACAGCTGGGATATTGCTGAGTGCGGCGTTAAACAACAAACAAACAAACAAAACAAACATTTTACTAACAAGGTACTGTATAAGTCGAAAACTGTTTTATTGCGCATTTGACAAGACAGGACAATACGCATGATCCTGAGAAATGATCCTGAGAAAGTTCTAAGATCCTCCTCGTTCAGGGTATTTGGCAATTGCCGTCGCGTGCCGAGTCATCGCGCCTTGTGGTGATGGATGGTTTACGTACGCTTCATTTAATAATAAGGAAAACAGGGAGTGAGTGTGGTTAACGCTGCTTTGAACAGTATTTCAGTCAATAAATGATACTGATATTAAACTGGGGGGCAAACGAAACTATACCTCTCACTTGTGTTTATCATATGTTTGATTTTCGATTGAAAACATTTTAAGTTTGCAACATGATAGACAAAATATGAACTGTACTGGCGCATAGTCAGCACTCAAAGAATTCATCCGCAAAAATGGTAAGCATGTCCTGCCCTCATTACAGGCCAAGATTGTATAGAAAATATTTCTTTGGGGCAGTCTTGCATATGATGTTTTTCTTAAAATAGTCCCTATTTATTTCGTGGCTCCGAAACGTAGAGATTGGATCATTTTGATGTTATTGAATAGGTACATTAAGGTAAAGTATTTACTCAGAATACACTGATGGGGTGAATGTAAACAGTTTAGTTCCGTTATGTAAAAGGTATTATTCAGTCAGTTATGGTTTGTAAATTAGTGGGTCAAATTATCAATTATTTCATCAACAAGGCAAGATGTTAACCCAGGCTTGCTGTAAACAAACATATGCATGTCGTAAGAGGCGACTAACGGGATCGGGTGGTCAGGCTCGCTGACTTGGTTGATGTATGTCATCGTATCCGAATGGCATGGATCGATGCTGATGAAGTCAATCACTGGATTGTCTGGTCCAGACTCGATTATTTACAGACCACCGTCATATAGCTATATTATTGCTGAGTGCGGCGTCAAACCACAAACAAACAAACCAATACTAATTGTTTATGAGGCTTCTTTTTTGCAAAATATGTGGGAAAAATAACTGGATATCAAAGGTGTAATAATTGCTGTATTAATGAATGAATGAATGAATGAATGAATGAATGAATGAATGAATGTCCTCCAGAGGATTCTCAAAAAGGTCAAGATCATATTTACAAAAATTGATGTTCTACGTGATATCATTGAGAAACTACTTAATAAATTAAACATAAGTACTTTCTGGTCAAATAACATGTTTATCTAACTCGTGACCTGACGAAGTTTACATTTTCAAATTATATATTATTTGAGAATGTCCCTTTGTCAGGTTTCTCAATGAGACAAACATGTTTTTCTGACAAGGAAATGCAAATATCTTCTTCAAGCGCGTTGGCGCAGATCCCGAACGACGACATGCACTTTCACATATTGACTGATATTACTTTTTCAACAAATATGGCTATACTGTATAAATAAATATATATAAATTTGTTTTTTCAGGTTTTGCATTCAGAAAACGTTCTGTGAATTCACTTTCGAAATGATCACTATGTTCATGCAGAGAAAGACATAAATCTAATAAATCTATAATCTATACACATATAGAAACACGAGCAAATATATACTTTACAGAAGATCAATTTTATTCCGTGTTGAAGACAGCACCGAAGTACAAAGAGGGGAGATAACCGCTAATGTATCAAACATTTATTTTGAGTTACCTCCCTTTTATGAGCAGACGATCGTAAACACTATTATTGCCTTCAAGGAGAAAAAGTCAGAAATTGGCAAGTCGTCGTTTGCACAAGAAAGTCAAAGGTAAAACAAAATAGACACTTAGTGTAGAATGAACATATTGCACGTTTGTGGTATCTGCTAAAGATGCATTTTACATGAATATCACTGGAAGACAGGGTCGGTCGGGTAGCCTGGTGGCTAAAACGTTCGCTCGTTAAGCCGAAGACCCGGGTTCCATTCCCGACATGGGTACAATGTGTGAAGCCCATTTCTGGTGTCCCCCGCCGTGATATTGCTGGAATATTGCTCAAAGCAGCGTAAAACCATACTCACTCACTCTTTGGAAGACAAAATGTAGTGTGGCTGGCGTTTGTCCAAACCTAGCGAGTGTTTGTTTGTTAAAACTGATATGAACATTCTGAACAGATATGTTCAAGAACCAAATTAACTGAGACGTTGAACAAACTTTGTCTATATTTGCCATCGCACAATTAACGAGTGTTGCACCGATATCTTTAACACCAATCCGTTACAGGGAGCGAACGTATATGCCTATGAACGCGGCACCGATTTGCTGTTCAAGCCGATTCTAAAACATACTAATTCCGTTATAATATATTTGTAAAATGATTAATTGCTCGCTGACGTGGTTGATGCATGTCATCGTGTCCCTGGGTCGATGCTCATGATGTTAATCACGGGATAGTCTGGTACAGACTCGATTATTCACCGTCATATAGCTGCAATATTGCTGAGTGTGGCGTTAACAACAAAAGAACGAACGAACAAACGATTAATGATGATATGATTATATCAGTGTTATCAAACAGTTTTAGGTTACTTATTTAGTGATTAACCTACGAGCACTGAGGAATGATGGATTATCTGATAGATAATCCGTTATTCCGAGTTGCGAGTAGGCTAATCTTCATAACACTCATAGTCTTGGAGATGCCAGCTTTATCATTCTATTGTTGGATCGACGTCAGATAAATCGTTTGTTGAAATAATGCCGATGCGACGTTAAATTTTAACTCTCTTGTTAAACAATGAACAATGGTTGACATGTTAATTATTGCGACAATGTTTTTATATGATGCCACGTTGCTATCAGCGGAACTCTTCGCAAGCATCGAACAGTTGGAATGAACTTTTTGACAGCAGGAAGCAATACTTATGCTCTTTGAGAATTACTGAAAACACGCGTGTACACAGGGATGTATCTGGACGTCCTCAGAGGCCGATATTCAGCCCCAAGTCTGCAGCAAATGTCAGTAAAAAATTCCCAATTTGGAACTAATAGTTTCCCAATTCATGTTACTGTGTATTGATATGTATACCTAATAAACTAATTTTCTGGCTTTGCACAAGTAACCTGTATTCACTAATGGCAAGATCAATGAGGGACAGGTTTTAACGCTTCGTTTTATATTATTGCATGAAACACAATCTCTAAATACCTCTGAATTTTAGAACAAATGAACTATTAAAAATCCCAATTTTGAACAAAATAACGACTTTTTCACAATTTGCCTGCCACGAGCACTTAGTTGAGAATCCTAAATAAATCCGTGCCCCTATAAGTAATATGGACAACATTTAAGGCCTGATCATTGTGACAAATATATAAAAGCATTTGTAACATAAAGGCAGGCTGTAAACAATCAAACCTTTCCAGACAAACGATTGAAACTAATAG
Organism: Haliotis rufescens; assembly: GCF_023055435.1. Lineage (NCBI taxonomy): Eukaryota > Metazoa > Mollusca > Gastropoda > Lepetellida > Haliotidae > Haliotis > Haliotis rufescens. The sequence goes on along the minus strand of NW_025964223.1, from coordinate 61,676,227 downwards.
CTAGAATCAAAGCCATTATGGTCAGAAGAAATAATTAAGCCGGGGGTCACATTGTAACCACACAAAATCATGCCTGAAGAAAAGTAAATCGGACGCTTAAGTTGGACAACTGGACCTGCTACAAGATTTTACAAGCGCTTCATATATATATAAAGCCTGGTCTAGTTGGTATGAAAACGAGTATCGATTATCTAATATATTAACGTTTCTTTAAGCGCTTTTTAATTATGGTTATGAATGTCGTGTCATTAGAAGGAGTATGATACAGGTTTTCATTAGCTGATAGTTTGTCGCGGCAACGTTCTTAAGTTTTCAAAACGACAGGTTTTTATAAATAGCGTTTCTGTGAATAGATACATTCAAGTATGATACGCACAATGCTATTTTTGAAAATGTATCCTATCAATAGTAAAACAATCATATTTACCATATTCTGATTCAGGAATGGCTTGTGTATGTATAGCTGCGCAGGTTTTACACAGATAGATGATAGATGTATATGCTTTCCTTGTTTGTTGTTTAACGCCGCACTCAGCAATATTCCAGCTATATGACGGCGGTCTGTAAATAATTGAGTCTGGGCCCATCTTCCCGAGACAAGAGAGTTAACTGACTCATAAGTCCAGTCTCCACCCTTGCCCAACTAGGCTGGAATTATGGAGTTCTGTCAACAGATATTTTCCAATCTTTTCACTTTTTTAATCAAGGTGCTCACGTGATTTGATGAACTTCGCGAAGTAAGACCCTTTTAATTACAACATAGATCAGATCGTCTTGACTGGGCCTAAAAATTTGTTTGAAGCAAATGCAAGTGATATATCAGATTGGTCAATTCGAGGGACATAACCCGTAATAGCCACTGGTGACGCTACAAGCGCTAATGTGATTTTTCAAATTTTCTTATAGGTGTCCTGCGTACTAACAACATGGCGCTTGAATTACCATAAGTTGAAGAAATACTTCGAAAAGGATCTTGAGCGTCGGTGCTGTTATGTTTGCAAACACAACTCTAGGCGCATGTTGTTAATACGTATGCATAGAAATGTCAACAATGCCCATATTTGGGCATATATCAATATGCAATTTTACAACCGGTTTCAGTTTGGTCTGTCAACGAACGAATGTTGTTATGTACACGCGTTTACACTTAAATATATACTTAACGTGAGTAATAAATAAAATACCACACTCATTCTCATTAGATACCATTTCGCTCGGTCAGATACCATAGAAAGTCCACTTGTTTCGTAAAAATGGTATCTAACGAGAATGAATGTAGTATTCTCTATGCATATAATCGCATTTTCCGTTCCGTCACAGATTCGTCTCCTTTATGATTCTCTGTTCGCGACATATCCAAATTGTCGCTTTATTCAAAGCCTACTGGTTAACGCGTTCGCTCGTCACACCGAAGACCCAGGTTCGATTCCCCACATGTATGCAATGTTTGAAGCCCATTTCTGATGTTATCCGCAGTGATATTGCTGGAATATAGCTGAAAGTGGCGTTAAAACCATTTTCACTCACTCATTCTAACCATAAAATATTTACCTTTCACGTTGTGACATAACTGATATAGGGCCGTGGGGTAGCCTAGCGGTTCAAGAGTTCGTTCCTCACGCCGAAGGCCCGGGTTCGATATCCCACATGGGTACAATGTGAGAAGCCCGTTCCTGCTGTTGCTGGAATTTTGCCGAAACCTAACCTCACCCACTCAGTTGTTGAATTTACTAAGACTAGAACAGTCCTTATACTTAAAGTGTGTTTGTTTCTTTGTTGTTTTACGCCGCACTCACCAATACTTCAGCTATATGACGGCGGTCTGTAAATAATCTAGTCTGGACCAAACAATCCAGTGTTTGACATCATGAGCATCGATTCACTCAATTGGGATACAGTGACATGTATCAACCATGTCAGCAAGGCTGACCACACGATCCCGTTAGTCGCCTCTTACGACAAGCACAGTCGCCTATTACGGCGAGCATGGGTTGCTTAAGACCTATTCTACCCCGGATCTTCACGGGTCCTAATACTTAAAGAAGCAGGCGATGACAGTCAACCCGTCAAACATGACATTTAACGCTCAATCCACCTATTCTAGCGTGTTTTGAAAAATAATCGATGCGAATCTTCACGGTCGCATCGCCACGGAAGATTATATTAAAAAGTATTTATGATAAGATTAAATCTTATCTTCCGCGGAGATGCGAAAGTCACGTCTGATGTTTCAGTTATAGGTGGCTTTTGTGATTTAAAATCGATATCTAAATATCTCAATTATTGTGTCTTTATGCATTGTTAAATCATGAAATTTGCAATCATAAGTTCACAAAATTCAGTGTTGCTGATCAAACATTTTCTAATGTATCTTTGAAATGCTAAGACAATAAATATGATAGAAATCGACTAAGACCAAACATTTTTCGTTTATTTTTAAGGATTAAATAAACTTAATACACAGTATTAAGGACGCCAGGGTTTGCAAACATATTGTTTGTTAAACTTTAACAATAGCGAGATGATAGCAGCTTCGCGTGACATTTTGATAGTGTATTAAATCAGATATATATATATGAGACTAGTCATAATCTTGTTGAACTTGAGGTACAACGTGTTACTGTGAGAGAATGTGAAGACGATCGTTTTAACGTTTGATAGATTTTACGAGCGCTTCAATATTTTCAGTCACCAACCCGCCTGTCATTCACGTTTCAACTTAATCGAGATATAGCAATCTGCTTGCTGTACGCGTGGAACGACCACGTTATTTCATAGACTGATAGTGTTGTGTTCGTTATGATAAAGACAAAATTAGACTAATTGCACACCTAACATTTAAATGTTGTATGTGAACCAGATGGTCCTATGTCCACATTTGACCAAAAGTGATGTTTCTTTCTTAACGGGTGATTTTCAAATATTGTTGTAAATTTCATGAAGCCCCTGTTGCCTGAAAGTAGTTTTACAGTAATTCTATGTCCTAAAACTCATAAGTTATTTAAAACCAGGGTGTTCTGTGTCCATGTCAAATTCTTGACACAGAATGATGATGTGACAAGGAGGTAGGACCTCATAGTTCCAAATCATTTGGAGATAGAACCATTTGGTTACCTTTTATCATCTAAGGAATGTGAACATTGGGAATGAATTTTGTGATCTGTAAGCTGAAATACTGTAGTATAAAAGGTTATAACTTCAATACAATAAGCTGTCACAAGTATGTTATCCCTCCTTGGGTGGAAACTTTGGTCAAAGATTATCAGAATATGCCAATTGATTTGACTAATTGAGATAGAACAGCATGGATATGAAAATAAATGTCCTAACTTCTTTTGGTACTCTTACATATAAATATTAGTTATCTGTAAAAGAGAAGATAGATAATTACTTTTGCGTTAAAAAACATATCCATTAATTTGTATTTGCTTGTTTCATGCGAAATAAATGCATATTGTTTTTAAAGTTAATATTATACAGCATTTCAAACTCAAAACTTGTAAAAATGGAGATAGGACATTATGTTTCTCAGGTGACGATTTTACATCGCAGTTCTACGTGAAAGAAGATTTGAATTGAGATTATATTTATAAACTGGCTTTGCAATTTGTTTTATCGAAGCTGGCGATATTGAAGGGGTGTCAGTTATGATCCATCACTTGAAAATGTATTGAAAATAGGATATAGTACTAACTATACCGTTCAGTGTACCAGGCCTATATTCAACCACGATACGTTTACTATAATGTTACCTGCCTACATTCGGCGTCCACACACCTCGTATTCATAAAAATGTGTTACCCCATTTGGTTAAATATTGAAGGGATGATCAACACGCTCAGATTTTGTGTACAGTGAAAAGCCCTTGAAAGTAGTGAGCAGTACGCTCAAATTTTGTGTACAGTGGGGTGCGGACGGGTAGCCTAGTGGTTAGAGCGTTCGTTCGTCACGCCGAAGACCCGGGTTCGATTCCCGACAATGTGTGAAGCCCATTTCTGGTGTCCCCCGCCGTTATATTGCTGGAATATTGCTAAAAGCCGCGACACGCCTCACTCACGCACTCACCCACTCACTCCATGTACAGTGAAAACCCCTTGAAGTTGTGATCAACACGCCCAGATTGCATGTACAGTGAAAACCCCTTGAAGTTGTGATCAACACGCCCAGATTGCATGTACAGTGAAAACCCCTTGAAGCTGTGATCATCACGCCCAGACTGCATGTACAGTGAAAACCCCTTGAAGCTGTGATCATCACGCCCAGACTGCATGTACAATAAAAATCCTTTGAAGTTGTGAACATTACTCTCAGATTCCATGTACAGTGAAAATCCATTGAAGTAGTGATCAACACGCCCATGTTGCGTGAACAGTGAAAACCCCTAATTCTATGGTACTGTATGGTATTGTTCTCCTTGTAATCGTCCGGATTAACAAGGTTCCGGACGATCAAAGTGAGTGGGTAGGGTCTATACCGTTGTAAGTAATGTAGGAACATATCGCGGAAGGGGCAATCAAGAATGGGTTTCACTGTTTTGTACGAGGGCTAGTCAAAAAGTTCTAAGCCTAACAAACAAAATTATTATTTTCCACATAATCTCTCCGCTTTTCAATACACTTCTCATATCGATAGTGAAGCGTTTCAGTTCTAGTCAGGAGACAGGTGTAAATCACTTGGTGTCAGGTCTGGCGAGTAATGGAGGGTGGGGAAGCTCTTCGAACCCACTTTGTCGCACAGCAGCCTTTGCAAGTCGGGACGTGTGAGAAGAGGCATTGTTATGAAATAGTAGAACTCCAGCATTCAGCAATCCTCGACGCTTTATTTTGATAGAATCTCTCAGGTGATGAAGCAAATCAGCATAGTAGGCAACGGTAATCGTCTTTTGACTTTCTAAGTAATCAACAAGGATCACATCGGCCATAACTTTCTTGAGGATCTCGAAGATTTGAATTTCTTTGGTGCTGGTGAAGTGGAATGGTACCATTCCATTTGACTCGGGATCATAGTGGTAGACCAATGTTTCATCATCCGTTACTAATCTCTTTTTGAATTTTACGAAATTCCCCTCAATTAGCCCTAAATCTTCTATGGCAAAGTCAGTTTTCCTTAAGATCAGAATTTAGAAGCACCCAACGGGCAGACATCTTATTCATCTGTAAATGTTCATGAATAATCGTTTCAATGGATGCATGGCATGTACTACATTGACTAGTTCACTTTGTTATGGCCCATAGTTGAAAGTTAGTCAGGCTGGGATCTTTTTGGACCAGCCCTCGTACTCATGTGGATACTCTAACCCAAGCTTTTACCTCCCAGTGTAACAAGTATGTAAGTATTGAAATACCATCTTCACTGGAAGTATCGGAAATAGTGGTGGTGGTAATATTTGTAGTGATAGTGGTATTATTATTATTGGCAGTAGTAGTAGTGGTGGTGGTAGTAGTGGTTATAGTTGTGGTAGTAGTAGCAGTAATAGTGGTAGTTGTAATAGTATTAATAGTGATACTGGTAGTGATAATAGTATTAATAGTGGTAATAGTAGTAGTAGTAGTAGTAGTAGTAGCGATAGTAATAGTTATGGAACGCTTCAACTGATTGTGAGTATGTTTATTATCTTACTGTCCCCTCTCTGTTTTATATATGTACATATACAGTGAGAGGCATTGAACATGTCCCTCGGTGATGTGGAATCTTGCACTATAGAAATATCCTTAATAATAGTAGTAGTAGTAGTAGTAGTAGTTTTAGTAGTAGTAGTAGTAGTAGTAGTAGTGGTAGCGATGATAATAGTGGTAGTAGAAGAAGTAGCGATAGTAATAGTGGTAGGAGTAGAAGTAGCGATAGTAATAGTGGTAGGAGTAGTGGCAGCGATAGTAATAGTGGTAGTAGTAGTAGTGGTAGCGATAGTAATAGTGGTAGTAGAAGTAGTAGCGATAGTAATATTGGTAGTAGTAGTAGTGGTAGCGATAGTAATAGTGGTAGGAGTAGTAGAAGCGATGGTAATAGTGGTAGGAGTAGTAGTAGCGATAGTAATAGTGGTAGTAGTAGTAGTGGTAGCGATGGTAATAGTGGTAGTAGAAGTAGTAGCGATAGTAATAGTGGTAGGAGTAGTGGTAGCGATAGTAATAGTGGTAGTAGTAGTAGTAGCGATAGTAATAGTGGTAGGAGTAGTAGAAGCGATAGTTATAGTGGTAGGAGTAGTAGTAGCGATAGTAATAGTGGTAGTAGTAGTAGTGGTAGCGATGGTAATAGTGGTAGTAGAAGTAGTAGCGATAGTAATAGTGGTAGGAGTAGTAGTAGCGATAGTAATAGTGGTAGTAGTAGTAGTGGTAGCGATGGTAATAGTGGTAGTAGAAGTAGAAGCGATAGTAATAGTGGTAGGAGTAGTGGTAGCGATAGTAATAGTGGTAGTAGTAGTAGTAGCGATAGTAATAGTGGTAGGAGTAGTAGAAGCGATAGTTATAGTGGTAGGAGTAGTAGTAGCGATAGTAATAGTGGTAGTAGTGGTAGCGATGGTAATAGTGGTAGTAGAAGTAGTAGCGATAGTAATAGTGGTAGGAGTAGTAGTAGCGATAGTAATAGTGGTAGTAGTAGTAGTAGTAGCGATAGTAATAGTGGTAGTAGAAGTAATAGCGATAGTAATAGTGGTAGTAGTAGTAGTGGTAGCGATGGTAATAGTGGTAGTAGAAGTAGTGGTAGCGATGGTAATAGTGGTAGTAGAAGTAGTAGCGATAGTAATAGTGGTAGTAGTAGTAGTAGTGGTAGCGATAGTAATAGTGGTAGGAGTAGTAGTAGCGATAGTAATAGTGGTAGTAGTAGTGGTAGCGATAGTAATAGTGGTAGTAGTAGCGATAGTAATAGTGGTAGTAGTAGTGGTAGCGATAGTAATAGTGGTAGTAGTAGTGGTAGCGATAGTAATAGTGGTAGTAGTAGTGGTAGCGATAGTAATAGTGGTAGTAGTAGTGGTAGCGATAGTAATAGTGGTAGGAGTAGTAGTAGCGATAGTAATAGTGGTAGTAGTAGTGGTAGCGATAGTAATAGTGGTAGTAGTAGCGATAGTAATAGTGGTAGGAGTAGTAGAAGCGATGGTAATAGTGGTAGGAGTAGTAGTAGCGATAGTAATAGTGGTAGTAGTAGTGGTGGAAGCGATGGTAATAGTGGTAGGAGTAGTAGTAGCGATAGTAATAGTGGTAGTAGTAGTAGTGGTAGCGATGGTAATAGTGGTAGTAGAAGTAGTAGCGATAGTAATAGTGGTAGTAGTAGTAGTGGTAGCGATAGTAATAGTGATAGTAGAAGTAGTGGAAGCGATGGTAATAGTGGTAGTAGAAGTAGTAGCGATAGTGATAGTGGTAGTAGTAGTAGTAGTAGCGATAGTAATAGTGGTAGGAGTAGTAGTAGCGATAGTAATAGTGGTAGTAGTAGTAGTGGTAGCGATAGTAATAGTGGTAGGAGTAGTAGAAGCGATAGTAATAGTGGTAGTAGTAGTAGTGGTAGAGATGGTAATAGTGGTAGCAGAAGTAGTAGCGATAGTAATAGTGGTAGTAGTAGTAGTAGTAGCGATAGTTATAGTGGTAGTAGTAGTAGTAGTAGTAGCGATAGTAATAGTGGTAGTAGTAGTAGTAGTAGTAGCGATAGTAATAGTGGTAGGAGTAGTAGTAGCGATAGTAATAGTGGAAGTAGTAGTAGTAGTAGTAGTAGTAGTAGCGATGGTAATAGTGGTAGTAGTAGTAGTAGCGATAGTGATAGTGGTAGTAGTAGTAGTAGTAGCGATAGTAATAGTGGTAGTAGTAGTAGTAGCGATAGTAATAGTGGTAGTAGTAGTAGTAGTAGTAGCGATAGTTATAGTGGTAGTAGTAGTAGTAGTAGCGATAGTAATAGTGGTAGTAGTAGTAGTAGCGATAGTAATAGTGGTAGTAGTAGTAGTAGCGATAGTAATAGTGGTAGTAGTAGTAGTAGCGATAGTAATAGTGGTAGGAGTAGTAGTAGCGATAGTAATAGTGGTAGTAGTAGTAGTAGTAGCGATAGTCATAGTGGTAGTAGTAGTAGTTGTAAGAACTTAAAATCTGCGTTCAATAATATCCCTTTGCATTTACAGTCACTGTTTCTATTTATTAGAAATACAAATACTTGGAAGACGTTAAAGCTACATGAAGCGCATTGAAAATATCTCCCCTTACTTATACATTTGAACTCAGGTACCACGACCACTGTATTTAATTACCAACATTGACAGTCCGAACTATTTTGATGAGTTGTACCCCTTTGCTTATCACGAGCCTGATTAAAGAGTCACGCGGAGGGAGAATGCAATTTGATAAGACATTTAACACAGGTGATCTTTCACCAAGATTTTTTTATACTGTAAGATATAAATTGCAACTCATTCCCCAAAGTCACGTGGGCCACATATATATGTTACATGCAGATACCACGACACTCTTGAGTTACATACCTGATAAGCGGGTAGAACCGGGTTTTATATAGGAATTATTGCATTACAGTTCAAGGTAGACACATGGCTATGCTTACACGACATTTGTACTTAAAGGAAGCCATCGACCGATACACAAAGGCTGGAAGACCTAGGTAACACGTGACCTCAATTCGCAATATTCTACTATTGTTACAACTACCACCTCTGACTTCGTCGCAATGATGACATCTTCAAAGCAGCTGTTTCACTCAGAAGTAGTTTTTGTGACTTGAAACCTCTGATTGGCCAATCTGAATCGAGTTTTTTTCAAAATCATGTGAGAATATTGTTTGACACCGCATCGTCAATCATGCAGGTATTCGCCATGAGTCAGGACAAAACCATGATCACATGCCGACTCGTAGTTAAGAGAAAAACTAGTGACCTAGAAACATAAGATAATCACGTGTGCTACCAGTGGCCACAGTGGGCGTGTCCAAAGAGCAAATAAAGTGATGACAGATGAGTGAGATGTGTATAGAATGATTCGTTGAGACTGATATGGAGAAAGGATAAGTTGGTTTGTTCTTGTGTGCTTGCTAGAGTGTATTTGTTTTTTGTTTAACGCCGCACTCAGCAATATTCCAGCTATATGACTGCGGTCTGTAAATAATCGAGTCTGGACCAGACAATCCAGTGATTGCCACCATGAGCATCGATCCACGCAATTGGGATACGGTGACATGCATCAACCAAGTCAGCGAGCCTGACCATCCGATCCCGTAAGACGCATAGTCACCTTTTACGGAAAGCATGGGTTGCTGAAGACCTATTCTACCCCGGACCTTCACGGGTCGATTTGTATCATGACTTGTCGGCTATTCTCTTCAATCCGTTTTGTCCGTATTGGGATATTGGAGAACTTTGGCACTGTCATTTGTTTCAAACAGACGCCCCGGATCTTTAGGGGTTGCTTGCTAGAGTAAATATGTAGATATGTAGGGTGGTAGTTGACATCATGTAAGGACATAATGACTTTGTATCCAACCACCTAGGTATGTTATATCACGATACCGTCACATGCAGGCACAGCGTTAAGAAGAGGATCTAGGGCCGTGTCTGGGTGTCCTGACATCCTTTCGGGTAAAGAATTGACATACTTCCCCTGCATATTTCCAGGATAACGTTTCTTTTTAAAGACTATAACAAAGTACCACTAAATGATGTAATTTAGTATGAAAGTTTTGACAAGGACTTTTTCAAATACATTTTAATTAAGAATAGACTGGTATATAACAGTTTCTTTAAGCCCATTGGTTCCACGGCAAACTTGAGATATCATCATTTCAGGCAATTTATCGGGCAATATTCCGTAAATTATGAAATTAATGCATCACCAAATTAATGAGTGTGTCGACCCTTGACCTAAAATGCGTCATTAAATTAATGCAAGTGGCCATACCTTTGAACTGTAAACAATTCCATGATATAGTGTGGGTGGACAGCAATTTGTGTGAATATAATTTGCTATCTTCACAAACTTAGCTTCAACCGCTTGAAAAGTGATCTAACTACCATTAAATCAAAAGCTGGAAATTCCAAATAACGCATATTTAAATGAGATAATTCGGGTGACACCATTACTGAAAAGTAACCATGTTACTACTATTAGGTACTAGCTTACGAATACTGTTTGCCAAATAAACCTCCTATGAGTAAGGCGAGCAGATAAATATATAAATTCAACGCCAGAGAATAACCAGTCTCAATTATCAGACGAAAGAGATTCCGCTGTGCGTGAAAGCTAAATAGCGGTGAGAATAATATGAATGGATCACTGAAAATCAGTGATGATGCCAGGTTTTCGCGAAAAGGATAAGCATGTCCTGCCCTACAGGTAGCACCCGCCACTCACGAAATTAATAATAACTCGTTACAAGATTGAATAAAAAGGAACGAAGATATATCTTCATAGAAACAGTCTAACTCTCCTCGGTGACACTACTCTCGCCGTGACCGTTAAATCCCCGAGGGATCACCCGATATCGCAAGGCACAAATAAACATGTCGATTGAGACACTAAGATCAGGACCTCCCTGAATGTAACTTTCAGTCTGTATACAACGATTATCTGTGCGGTATAAATTGCAGAATCATTAATCCGATGGGATGATTTACCAGACTGTGTGTACACTAAACAGACAGAGCGCCAAGATCCACAATGCCAGTTTGACAACCAACACTGGATCTCCTTATCCTCAGCGGTAGACAGGTAGTCCAGACTAACCACGTGGTGTATGTTGCGTTGTGGTGTTTTGTAAATGTCAGTTTAAATCCTTGTAATAAATGCGTCTCCTAATCCTAACATTGTATTGTCGGCAGAAAAAAATATTTAAATAATTTAAACAATGATTAGTGATTGTAAGAGTGCTTAAAAAATTATCTCGGGTCCATTTTTCTCAAAAGTTAAGAGTGAGTGAGTATGGTTTTACGCCGCTTTTAGCAATATTCCAGCAATATCACGGCGGGGGACACCAGAAATGGGCTTCACACATTGTACCCATGTCGGGAATCGAACCCGGGTCTTTGGCGTGACGAGCGAACGCTTTAACCACTAGCTTACCCGACCGCCCCAAAAGTGAAGAGTGGGGAACACCTTTCAATTTATGTTATTGGAAACAAAGGTTTGCTTGTTTGTTGTTTGACGCCGCACCCAGCAATATTCCAGCTATATGATGTCGGTGATTGATATCATACGCAATTGGGATACGATGACATGCATTAACCAAGTCAGCGAGCCTGACCAGCCGATACCGTTAGTCGCCTCTTATGACAAGCATGGGTTTCTGAAGACCTATTCTACCCCGAATCTTCACGGGTTGGAAACAAAAGTAGTGAGGGAGAAGCAGTTTTGTTTTTCAACTGGAACACACACACAACTGTGCGTAGTAAACTCAGCTCTTAACTATACCACGTCAGTTGTCAAGCATGAATAGCAATACTTACTTCATGTGACGTCGGAAATATGGAAGCTACTTTCATTGGTCATAAAAATGAATGACGTGCAGGATTTAAAGTGACCCGCCGATGCCCGAGAAACATTTACTGTTTTAGCTTAATGGCCTGTACAATGTGTACATACACAACAGAAGCATGTTGGTTAGCTAACCATTGGTCACGAGGTTAAAGCATACTTACTCGCTATATGTCTGGATTTTTAAATTTGGAAAAACAAATGTTCTTGCAAATGTCAGGACGCTGCTCCTTGTTCAGTGCTCCCAACATGTGACTCAATACCTCTTGATTCTATTTACTGTGCGCTCGATTATTACATTGTTACCTGATTTAACCGAGTTTTCCACACCAGTTAATCAAGGATAAGTTAGGGCAGAATCCGAAATAAAAGCATTAACTGAAACCTTAGATATAATTATGGCTGCCAGGAAACGGAGAATCACTATAACCATGTGCTAAAACACATTATTATGAGTTAAAAAGTGTTTCATTGCTTGACAAAGCTGCCATTGTACCATTTCTGTTTAATGCATATAAAACGTCAAGAAAGTTGAACATTGCTGTAATCACGTCAAACTATATGCAAACTTTTGATCAAAGTTGCATTAATGATTCTAAAGTAGTTATATCAACAATCGGAAGTTACATTTTCCTGACGCATATCAGAATATACATATACTATGAATACCAGGGTAATTATATTCAGCAGAATGCTTTTATTCGTGATTGAATCAATGCATGAAACCAATTTTCTTAAGCGGTGACGTCTTGTAGACTGCTAACCAGAGTACCGCAAGGGTTCGTTAGGTATATATATATGAGCTTACACTGGTCATCCCAGAATAACTTGGGTCATACACTGATCAACAATATTTAGCATTACAGAATGGATTCATCATACCCTCGATAACCGTTGACGTTACACAGATATCGTACGAACAATGACTAAGCTTATCATGATTTAAACACAGAACCTGCAAGTACACATATTCTACTGTAAAGTTCGAGTAAATGTTATGGCTTATTTCAGCTTAAGTATTTTAAGGCAACAGTTTTTCCTCCTTATGATTGCAAGCCATTATTAATAAGTATTGTAAGATCAAATGTAATAATCAAATTTTATAGATATGTCGTTGCAAGGAATCAATTGTACATCATTTCTATTAAAGCATCCGATTTCATAACTCATTTCACCCGTGAAGATCCGAACAGATTGAAAAGCATCTGCAATGTCAACCCTGTTTAACAAATATTATAATTCAGGCAATACAAATGGGTATCTTTCGGTATTCATAATGTTATTGCTACCCCGAATAGCCCGCCTCCTTGGGCAGGTGACTTTGGTCAAAATATGCCTCTGTTCACCAAGCCGTGAATGGGTACCCGGTAGGATGATGTGACGCTAATGTGACTGTATTAACCTTCTAGTACCTCACAGGGTGGTTGGGCTGTATGCCCAGTGAATGAAAATGAAGTGCACACTGATCCATTCACCGGGGAAGTGATATATGCCTCAGTTCACCCAGCCGTGAATGGGTACCCGGTAGGATGATGTGACGGTAATGTGACTGTATTAACCTTCTAGTTCCTCACATGGTGGTTGGGCTGTATGCCCAGTGAATGAAGATGAAGCACACACTGATCCATTGACCGGTGTAGTAGGTCTCTGTGCTCTTTGAGCATGATAACCAGCATGACAAACACAACCTTCCCCTGGTACCGTGTGACTAATAAGGGTGTTAACTGTGGTTTGTAACTCGTCCTTGCAGATTGTGCCATGTGTACTGATAGTGACCGGTTTGCAGTTGCAGTTTGATGACTTCAAGTTATCTAAAGCTTTTTCAACACTGTTATCAGCAGGGGTTTGAGAAGTAATCATCTTAGACTTTACAGACGTATACACGTTTGCTTGTGAATATAGTTTTACGACTTGCTTAGCAATATTCCAGCAACATCACTGCAGGGGACACCGAACATGGGGTTCACGCAATATATGCATGTGAGGAAGCGACCCGAGGCCATCGCTTTAATGGTAACACTAGGCTATTCCACCGCCCGACCGTCCCACCGTCGCACCGTCCACCATCAAAGATCCAAAGTCCCACGGCCAAACCGTCCCACCATCAAACGTCCTACCGTCCTACCGTCACACCATCCAACGTCATACGGTCCTACCTTCCTACCATCCAACGTCACACCTTCCCACCATCCAACGTCACACCGTCCCACAACCCCACCACCTCGGGTCATCGTCCCACAACCGTACAGTCCAACCGTCCTACCGTACGACCGCCCCTCCTCCAGAATAGTCCTAGATGTTATGTATAAAAGTTTAATTCTTGTAACCTGTATCATTTATGTCTCTCCAACATAGACTTCTGGGTTAAAACAATGAAACAGACACTTGCTGATTAACAACCGCAGACAACATTCTAGACGAATGCACATAATTCAGTAAAGAAATTTCGTTTGTTAGTATGAAACCTAGTCATTTTTTAATAATAGTACTTATTGTTGAAAACATTTCACCCGACGGATATGTATTTTTTGTACATATATGTTTACAAGTTTAGTACCATTAAAAGTTTCGGGCGCACCCTGCATACCCACTGATCCACGTATGGTTATAATGGTCCCAAGGTTTACTTCTGCAACATAATATGTCATGTGATACATGAAAAGGAAGATTGAATTCTGCCTTGGCGAAATATGCTGACCGTTTGACCTCAACCGTGGTTAACCCTCCTAATCTTACAATTTACAGATCAGATTCAGTCAGAGAATGATATGTTTTTGATACCGAACATTGTACAGCTTGGGGAGATGGTTCATTTACAGTTGAAGCACCGTGGCCTGGGTTAAAGTACAGGAAAGGTCGTGGAGCGATACTGGTCCGGTTAGAAAACTCTGTCGCATGCCCAAGTTTTGGTGGTATCTGTTTCAGACATATCGCCACAGGCGTCGGTTGGACAGACAGGAGTCGGTTTCGCATGTGTTAAGATCTGTTTCAAGTTCAAGCGTTTTTGTATTGAGGCGATGACAAGGGCACACATAGAAATCCTGTACTTTAACAATACCTTGTTCTATAAAGGGGGGCATGGGTGGCCCAGTCGTCTAAGGCCCCGCAATTCGCGGTGCAGAGTTACGTCCCTTGGGCGCTCCAGAAACCTATATGATCGCGAGTTCGAATCCCCGATTCACCTCGATAATGTTTCTCGGTTTATCAGTACCATACCCGTGCCCGTTGGCTTCACCAATGTGGTAAACGTAAATATCTGCATCACTTCGGGCTTTTCTCCTTCATTACGTTGACATGCCGTGATGTTACAGGAGCAGCGTTAAACCCAACTCACTCACTCACTCACTGTTATATAAAGGTACAAATAAACGTCACAGACATGGGAAAATATGAACATGTGAACACGATTGATGCATAGTCTGATTCACAAAATAGATTTGGGTATTCAGAAATATGTTTTTAATGTGAGGTTTTCACACATTTTGAAGTTTTTCACGAGACTGTCTTCTGAAATGACGTAAACAAATTACTTCCACATTCATGGGGCATGAATATATACAGAAGGTTTGTTTCAGATCATTTAGACGCCCGAAATTAATCTTGAAATAAGCATTTTTGCATAAAATGAATACAAGTCGGATTGTTTGACTGCATGCCAGTGATCAAATAATCTCGCTACGACCCACCCAAGTTGACAACAAACAAGAATTCAGACTGAAAGAAGCAGTTGTCAACATGGTACAGCAGTCGATAAATTTACTCCTGTATATATTGGAGGCATGGGTAGCCCAGTCGTCTAAGGCGCCGCGATTCGCTGTGCAGAGTTGCGTCCCTTGGGCACGCCAGAAACCTATGATGGTGGGTTCGAATCCCGGTTCGCCCCGATTATGTTTCTAGGCTTGTCAGCACCATACCCGTGCTTGTTGGTTTCACCAAAGTGGTAAACGTCTGAGACCTGCATCACTTCGGGCTTTCCTCCCACATTAAGCTGACACGCCGCGATATAACTCGAATACTGTTAAAAGCGGCGTTAAACCCAACTCACTCCTGTATGTATTCGACACATGTTCATAATCACATCTGAATGATCGCCATTTATTCCTGATGACACCTTATCGCAAGATCCGACGTTCATACAGTTTGGCCCTCACTCTATGAAGGTTCATATTCAATGAACTCTTACCCCGTGAAAGTCTTAAATGAAAATTGTTTTATCAGTCTCAGTGAAAGGCAATAGGGAAAACGTTACCAATAAACAATGAAATGACACTATTTGTTAATGTGTTATCCCTTGTAGATGAAAATGACATGACGAATGAGTATGCTGTTTCAGTAGAATATGTAGATGAAAACATTAACAAGATAATGATAATAATATCCAAAAAAAATGTGTTAGTTGACACAATTTACGGGTGTCCTGTGGCAAACTGTGAGATTCCTGAGTCAATAGTTTCTACATCGTCATGTTACCAGAACGTTCATCCACCTTTATAAAATTATATTCTGTTAGCTTATTGAATACAGTCTTCGCTTGTCGTGCCGAAAAACCTGGTTCGATTCCCCACATTGCTAAAGAGTGTAGATCAGCGTTAAACACAACTCACTCACTTACTCTTTAATGCTTCTGGTGCAACAGTATTACTACTCTATTCCATATTATCATTATCATCAGGTTATCGAAAGCTCATATGTCCAGTTTGTATTGCGAAGAAAGCCAAGAGACAAGCATTTGTTACGCAAGACTAATTTTATCCCTGAATCCCCCAAAGACGTAAGCATTTTTTAAAGCGTTAAAAAAGTTCACCTGTAGATATTAAAATTTTTGATGGGCATTTATAAGTTGGGAGTAGGTAGTGGGGTTACAATATCATTATTAAATGTATTGTCGTTTAAATACCCGTTTGACGTAAAACAATTACAAATAAAACTGGCTTTCATGTTAAAAGTATAGTCGGTCTACCACGGACATCCCGAAGTCCGTATTTCGAAGGCCCAAAGACCGAATGTATTTGTAGCCATGGAGGTGCCCTTCCTTCACGCTTGGTGAAGCTTCAGGTTAATATATTCACAAATGATCATGATAGCGAGGACTTACAGATTTGTATCGTCATCGTCACGAGTGTAAACGAAATTGACAATATTTTAGTGTTTTAGAATGCAACTAAGAACGTCTACGCATGCGTAGCCACTTCTTTATAAGGATAGGAGATTATATAGCATATACCATGTGTCGTCACGTGAACTTACAGCCATCCACAGCACGCCGAGGTGAGTGATTGTCATCGCCATCATAAGGTTATTATAGATATCATCTTTTGCATACAGACGACTTGGCAAGACTTCCACAGCGGTGAATTATTTGCATGGAAAACATATTATGAAAAAATATTTGACGCTATGATTACAACATTTAACGATAACGTGTCATATTGTTGTCAACATGAGATTTTTTATGAGTTCCCTTAGTAAGGCCTTTGGAGATCTCTATCCCGACGCCGGTGTGAAGATATGTCCATATGCTTCACAACTTTTTTCTTACGTTTGCAAGTGTTTGACTACTGGCATACTCAAGTACATGAGAATGTCTACAATGAGCGACAAAGGCCGATTAATCCACCTTCAAGATACCGACGCAAAGCACCACACATACATACGGGGGAGAGAGAGAGAGAGAAAGGTTGAGAGAGAGAGAGGGATTAATGCTGAACTCAACAATATTCCAGCTATATGACGACGGTCTGTAATTAATCGTGCCTGAACCAGACAATCCTGTGATTGACATCATGAGCACCGATCCACGCAATTGGAATACGATGACATGCATCAACCAAGTCAGCAAGTCTGACCACCTGATTCCGTTAGTCTTCTCTTACGACAAGCATAGTCACCAGAAGTAGGGAGGGGGAGATGGAGAGATGGAGAGAGAGAGAGAGAGAGAGAGAGAGAGAGGTTGTTTGTTTGTTTGTTTATTTATTAAATAATGCTGAACCCAACAATATTCCAGCTATTTGACGGCGGTATGTAATTAATCGTGCCTGAACCAGACAATCCAGTGATTGACATCATGAGCACCGATCCAAGCAATTGGAATACGATGACATGCATCAACCAAGTCAGCGAGCCTGACCACCCGATCCCGTTAATCTTGTCTTACGACAAGCATAGTCACCAGAAGTAGGGATGGGGAGATGGAGAGAGAGAGAGAGAGGTTGTTTGTTTGTTTGTTTATTAATTAATGCTGAACTCAACAATATTCCAGCTATATGACGGCGGTATGTAATTAATCGTGCCTGAACCAGACAATCCAGTGATTGACATCATGAGCACCGTTGCACGTTGACCAATGCAGCTGACGGTTGAGGTAGTGGAGGGGGGGGGGGGGGGGGTTATTGTTTTACGCCGTTCCTAGCAATATCCACGCAATATCACCTCGAGGGACAAAAGAAATGATGTTTACGGTTGGATACAAACCACGGACATCTGGAAGTAGGGTTGATTAAAAAAAAACAACCTTTCATGGAAGTAAAAGTGAATTAGTATGATTTCAACCCATTGTTGTAACCGGGCACTGGTTTTCGATGTGACGGGACGAACTTCTAAACCTTCATCACCCCCACCAATCCAATATGAGTGAGTGAATGAGTGAATGAGTAAGGAAATGAATGAAGTTTTGGTTAACGCCGCTTTGAACAGTTATCACACAGCATACAACATTCCGAACCGAAAAGTCCTTGTGTTAGCCCTTTAATGCCAGGCAGGGCAACAACAAGTACCATGTTTTAACGGCTTTTGATATGACGCGGTCGGGGATCGAACCACTGACCTTCCGCTCTCCCGGCAGACGCTCAGGAGGCCGGAGGCGGTCTCCCTGCTTAGGGAGAATCGAACCAGTGACGTCGTTGGGATGAGCTGATACCTTAACGTCCAGGCGTCTCCTCCTCTTTTCACCCATGGTACATTGAAGCAGTCAGAGTGTGATAAAACCTAATGTGCTAAATTCAAAATCTACTCTGTAAACAATGTGTTTCAAAGGTAAACACATACAATACATGTCAGGGTCTAAACATGTTTGGGAATGAGTCAAAAATTCTAAACGGATTACACATTTGGGTCTAAACATGAACTGAGTCATCAAAACACAACAATCACATAATCTAAACATGCATAAATAAATATTTATATAATTTAAACATGTTTAATGTTTATCAGAGATTGAGAATGTTTAGAATTTAAATAAGTGTAAATAAAGTGTATATCAGTTGGAATTAAGTCAAATATGGTCTAGTTGTATAATACATATGGCAGTTAGATGTACAATATGTACAAATAGACACCCCCCCCCCCCCCCCCCCCCCCCCCCCCTCACCATGCTTGTATATCCCATTAAACGCTAATAACAACCATAGAAAGCGCAACTTTTTTAAATTACCTACAGTGAGTTGTGGGAGATTTGGCATACGGGGCTTGCCCACATTTAGATCCGGAACACGTTTAGCTCTTTTACATGACATATTATTTATTATTGTACAGATCCTAAACATATTCATACCTAAACGCGTGAAAATTATGTAACGAGGAACGTGTTTAGGTTTGTGTTTACGACCTACACACTTTCTACAATGTAATTATATTCTCCACATGACTTAAATAACCTATACCACACGTTTGCAACATATCGAAATAAATTTGTAAGAGTTTAAACGCAATCGCATTTTCCAAAATTGGTTTGGTTCTAGACTTGCACAAGTCTCTAAGGCAATAATTATTAGTTTAAATTATATGTTCTAGATGATGTAGATAATAAGAACAAATTGTCTCTGTAAGAGACTGGAGTCTACTGTCCCACATAACTAGACTTGCCTATTAGCAGGATAGAATTACTACCCATCCAAGGACATCTTTCAGTACAGCCTTGGAGCAAGGCTAGTTTGGTTCCAATCTCAATGATAAGATCCGACATAGGCGTGTTCGGTTGCGCCTCCACGAATATCCAGTGTAAGTGAGACGTATTATGTATCTTCCGAGGAACTAAAGAGACAAAACCGCGTGTGTCGGCCTATAAAATTGAAACAAATCTGCCCACAGAAAGGAATGTCAGTCTCCAAGGCGGCGTTAAAGAGCAGTGTATATTTCCAAAATAAAAGTTAATATTCCTTTGATAAGTTATCATTTTTGTACATGGTAAACATTGTTGCCAACGGCAGTTTGTTGTTTTATTCACGTAGGTACTTATTGTAGTATCCCTCCGCCCCCTTTCCGTGATCCAGCAGTGTTACATAACCTTCAGGGAAGGGCCACAGATTGGAATGATCCAATTTCCCAGCCATGTTGGATTGGATGCGAGATAGGCAGGTATAGCGGCAAGGTCTCCACCGGGCGGATGAATGGGTATTTGGACTTCAGTTTACCAGTGGTAAGAATGTGTGTATTCGTCTACATCTAAATTTGACTTAATCAACACTGTTTTGTTTGTTGTCTAAACTCAAACTGAAAGACTTGTAACATCTTTGGGATTTACCAGGTTCGTTTTGCGTAGATCCAACCAATGTTGGTTTCAACAAAGAAACGCGCGTGTAGCAATATGTTTGCGTGTGATGGTTTGTCCATTTGTATGTGATGATTGTGTTTATAATGAAACTATATATAAGAAATATGAAGCACGTGGTCGTTTTATTGGTGCAGATGCTTGACAGGTGCTTGACAGGTGCTTGACAGATGGTCCTGCTATCTGAGATTAATAATGTTTTACTATCGTAATGTTATACATTGATAAACGATTAAATATTTGTAAGCATATTCAAAACCATTGTTTGAATATATATTTTACATTTTCATTTAAAGACACATCTCAATTTAAATTTGTTGTTTTTCATCTGAATCAAACTAATTTATCAAAAACCAATGAAATTTGATGATATTGTTTAGTGATGTTTCGATTCATATAAACTAATATTTCTGACAATAGTAAATGAAGAAGTACATTCCCGTTATTTCCCGAATATTAATTACACCTTTACATAACCGGAAAAAGTGCTACTACGAACATCTGAAACACGAATAATAGTATTAATTTTGTGACCTTCAATTTAGGATCCAGGTTATGGTCCAGGAGATTTTTGCAATTTATAACATCCAGTTGAATACATCAGAATTTACAAGTCCGTGAGAATACTAAATCTGGTTTGTAGGTCAGATACGTGTTGTGGTATAATCTTTCCAAACATTACTGATGATCATATATTCATTCAACTCCCCTCACCCGATTTCGGACAAAGCATCATCCCGGATCCTGACACATTGAAACTTACGGGTTGTAGGTTGTGTTACACGGGCTGAATAGCGGAACGGCTGGCTGAGCAGTCGAGCAGAGAGCTATGGACTCTGGTTATGGAGACCGCCTTGGACATAATACAGGGTTTAGATGGTCGCGTTATTTCAAAGGGTAGCATTACGTGGATGATATTCGCATATACTCATATGGTATTCCTGGTATACACAGCTACACATAGTGGATAGTTACATTGTAAATGCATCACAAACGTAGTTTCCGAGTGATTCTGAATCAAGATTCATGATATATGAAACCTCAACACCAGATAATAACCACTATCCATCGAAACAGATTCCGTTGGGTGTAAAGGAAAAATAAGGGTGAAAATTATATGAATGGATCACTGAAAAGAAAGAGGTGAATGAAAATTCTGAAATTGGCCATTTCCTAAATTCATATCGTTTCTAAATACGTTGAAATGGCTGTTTTCTAACCAATGTGGTATGCCCCCTGTCTGTTTATGATTCAGAAGGATTCTAGCAAATTCCACATACCTTTCGTCTTTAAGACCATGGGCCACATATGAACTGAACAACATGTTGGAGCTTACTGTCTCAATGTATTGCGAATGGGTAAATAGACTTTTTGACAACCGAAACAAATATAAAAAAAAACATACTCCTATATTCAATTGAACATTATTTACGAGACGGGAGCGTTTACACCGACAGTGCTGGCCATTCTGAAGTTGTTGTAACCTGTCTTGTAACAATCAGGATACGTCGCTATTTGCGGTAACGGGGAGCTTTGGAAATTTGATCCTCGGCGAAGCAGGAATTTACAATAATAGTTGAAACAAGAATAACTTCCGGTTTTGAGAGATTGCCTGATGAGTATGTACATCTAGGAATGTCGTGTCAAAGGAACACATGTCACTGTACCAAAGTTCATTCCAAATGCTAAACGACCTTTCTGTTTTATTAGTATTAGTACTAGTATTATTAATAATGGTGTCATTGGTGGCGTCTGCAAGTGGACGCAGCAAGAAAGTAATCAATGTGTTATCGTTTAAATACTAAGTATACACCTTCATGTCGTATTAAGATATTGTCGAGGAAAAGCGATATTGTTATCATTGTACCCAAGTTGTGTTGTGTTGTTTGTTTGTTTGTTTGTTGTTTAACCCGACATTCAGCAATATTCCAGCTATATGACGGCGGTCTGTAAATAATCGATTCTAGTCCAGACAATCCAGTGATTGATATAATAAGCATCGATCTACGCAAATGGAATACGATGACATGCATGAACCAAGTCAGCGAGTCTGACCACCCGATCCCATAAGTCGCTTCTTATGACAAGCATGGGTTGCAAGGCACCTATAATCTTACCCGGATCTCGACACGGGCCACGGTTGTTACCGACGCATCTGTAGAAACTATGTCAACATCACCATTTGTCGTTTTATTAAACGCTGCTTGCAAATATTAGACAATATACGCAATAACCTCTTTCTCATTTAATTCCGTCGTTGTAGGTAAACAAAAGAGCATTGTTGTAATTAAACTTAAATGATGTTTGTAATAACATGACCATATATCTCATAATGTCGATATGACAAAATTTTATTTAATCTACAAGAAGAGGGTTATATTAATTCTGGTTCCATTTTCGCAAAGCCTGCAGTATATTCAATAACAGAAACACGTTTTGCAACCGTGAAATAGTATCCGATTCGCCTTTTGTTAGAGGAATGCGTCACTCCGAAACGAGAATCCGATCTGATGTCAACTATACCTCACATACCACACACAATGGTCTACTGTGTAACTTTTAAGGGCGCTTCAATCGTGTGTTTGTGATGAAAAAAGCTGCGCTGGCAGTTTACCTTTCACCCAATGGTTTGTGTCGTAAGCATGAATTTGTATCTCATCGCTCGACCACAAGTGACGGTTATACTTGATATGACATTGTGACTTTATCTTGCAATGCACCATGCAACTAGGTCAGTTGTGCTGAGAATTAAAGGCGTTCTTAAATATTACTGTAACATCAACTTAATGTACCAAGTCAATTGAAAGAAATTGAATCCAACTCTATCCTCTGTCTATATCCTATATCTACCAACAATTTCATGTAGACCTAAGTTCAACTTTGTTCGCCATGAAACATATCATTTATTGTATTTTCTTTCTCTGTGATCTCAGAGGACATTATCTCGTTGATATTTCGGGTCAGAATAGGTCCCTAACACCTCATACTTGGCTCCTCGTGGGATTCCGGGTCAGAATAGGCTCCTAGTACCCCACGATTGTGCCCGAGTGGGATTTCAGGTCATAATAGGTCACTAATGCCCCATGCTTGTCTCCCTGTGGGATTCCGGGTCAGAATAGGCTCCTTGTAGCCTACGATTGTCCCCGAGTAGGATTCCAGGTCATAATAGGTCATTAGTACCCCATGCTTGTCTCCGAGTGGGATTCTGGGTCAGAATAGGTCACTAGTACCCCATGCTTCTTTCCCTGTGGGATTCCGGGTAAGAATAGGTCACTAGTATCCCATGCTTGTCTCCCTGTGGGATTCCGGGTCAGAATAGGTCACTCGTACCCCATGCTTCTCTCCCTGTGGGATTCCGGGTCAGAATAGGTCACTAGTACCCCATGCTTCTCTCCCTGTGGGATTCCGGGTCAGAATAGGTCACTAGTACCCCATGCTTCTCTCCCTGTGGGATTCCGGGTCAGAATAGGTCACTAGTACCCCATGCTTCTCTCCCTGTGGGATTCCGGGTCAGAATAGGTCACTAGTACCCCATGCTTCTCTCCCAGGGGATTCCGGGTCAGAATAGGTCACTAGTACCCCATGCTTCTCTCCCTGTGGGATTCCGGGTCAGAATAGGTCACTAGTACCCCATGCTTCTCTCCCTGTGGGATTCCGGGTCAGAATAGGTCACTAGTAGCCCACGATTGTCTCCCTGTGGGATTCCGGGTCAGAATAGGTCATTAGTACCCCATGCTTTTCTCCTTGTGGGATTGCAGGTCAGAATAGGCTCCTAGTCGTCCACGATCGTCTCCGAATGGGATTCCAGGTCATAATGGGTCATTAGGACCCCATGCTTGTCTCCCTGTAGGATTCCGGGTCAGAATAGGCTCCTTGTAGCATACGATTGTCCCCGAGTGGGATTCCGGGTCAGAATAGGTCACTAGTACCCATGCTTGTCTCACTGTGGGATTCCGGGTCAGAATAGGTCACAAGTACCCCATGCATGTCTCCCTGTGGGATTGCGGGTCAGAATAGGTCACAAGTACCCCATGCATGTCTCCCTGTGGGATTGCGGGTCAGCATAGGCTCATAGTAGCCCACGATTGTTTCCAATAGGGATTCCAGGTCATAATAGGTCATTAGTACCCCATGCTTGTCTCCGAGTGGGATTCCGGGTCAGAATAGGTCACTAGTACCCCGTGCTTGTCTCCCTGTAGGATTCCGGGTCAGAATAGGCTCCTTGTAGCCTACGATTGTCCCCGAGTGGGATTCCAGGTCATAATAGGTCATTAGTACCCCATGCCTTTCTCCGAGTGGGATTCCGGGTCAGAATAGGTCACTAGTACCCGATGCTTGTCTCCCTGTGGGATTCCGGGTCAGAATAGGTCACTAGTACCCATGCTTGTCTCCCTGTGGGATTCCGGGTCAGAATAGGTCATTAGTACCCCATGTTTGTTTTCGAGTGGGATTCCGGGTCAGAATAGGTCACTAGTACCCCGTGCTTGTCTCCCTGTAGGATTCCGGGTCAGAATAGGCTCCTTGTAGCCTACGATTGTCCCCGAGTGGGATTCCAGGTCATAATAGGTCATTAGTACCCCATGCCTTTCTCCGAGTGGGATTCCGGGTCAGAATAGGTCACTAGTACCCGATGCTTGTCTCCCTGTGGGATTCCGGGTCAGAATAGGTCACTAGTACCCATGCTTGTCTCCCTGTGGGATTCCGGGTCAGAATAGGTCATTAGTACCCCATGTTTGTTTTCGAGTGGGATTCCGGGTCAGAATAGGTCACTAGTACCCCGTGCTTGTCTCCCTGTAGGATTCCGGGTCAGAATAGGCTACTTGTAGCCTACGATTGTCCCCGAGTAGGATTCCAGGTCATAATAGGTCATTAGTACCCCATGCTTGTCTCCGAGTGGGATTCCGGGTCAGAATAGGTCACTAGTGCCCCATGCTCGTCTCTCAGTGGAATTCCGGGTCAGAATAGGCCACTAGTGCCCCATGCTTGTCTCCCTGTGGGATTCCAGGTCCATATTCTTCATTCTAATCGACCTGACCACGACTCACTTACACACTGTGGCGTAAATCAACTTTCACGCACTCACTCCCGGGAACACGTTTTGCTACAACTGCAACGACCTTTGTGTCTCTTCACACACGTGGTGCTTATTGTTACATCATAGTAGTTGCTTTTACAGGGAGACCCGAGGGGATTCCGAGATAGCATTGGTTCCAAGCAATGTATGCTTGTCATATCAGGCAACTGCATGGATCGAGCGGTCAGGCTCAGTGACTAGCCTGATAGCGTGTACTTGGACCCCGACGGCGTAGATCATTGCTCATGATATCAATCACTGCATTGTCTGGTCCATACTCGATTGTTTACATGCCTCCGTCAAAGAGCTGTGATAGTGCTAAGTTTCGATGTTAAACAACAAGCATACACAAAAGGATAGATCACCTACTTTGCTATATATTATCAAAAACGAATTCTGCATAACGATTTAACTGTTTTCGCGAACTTTGTACCCTTAAAGAGACATAAAAATCATTTTTTCCAAATTTTCATCAACTATTATGTCAACTGCAGTTTGTTTATTACAAGCAATATCTAACGATCTTGCCTTGTGACGTTACCAATTACCGTGCTAATACCATAAGACTGGTGACGTTCTTGCAGCCGAATTCTAACTCTACAATAAATGTCTTTCACATTTGAAACTTAGGAGCGAGTGTATATGGTTTTACGCCCCTTTTAGCAATATTCCAGCAATATCACGGCGGGGGACACCAGAAATGGGCTTCACATATTGTATCCTTGTCGGGAATCGAACCCGGGTCTTCGGCGTGACGCGCGAACGCTTTAACCACTAGGCTACCCGACCGCCCCTTGAAACCTAGGAAAGACATATACAAAAGCAACATATTTGCTGGAAAGAATATTGCACAATGCTCCTTTACGGGGCGGCAAAACACTGCTCATTAATGGCGGCACTTCTTTTGAAAGCAATATGTTGTCATGACGAAGGTAGATTGATATCTGTACTAGTTTATAGATGTCGCGCGTGTCAGGAATATGTTAAATACCAACTATATCTGAAATATCCCGATTTGTAATCTGCACATAGTTCGTGACCGTGGCTGTGTGATGACGAGATTCGTATCATGTTTTGTTTTTTGTTTGTTGTTTAACGCCGCACTCAGCAATATTCCAGCTTTATGACGGCGGTCTGTAAATAATCTGGACCAGACAATCCAGTGGTTGACATCATGAGCCTCGATCCACGCAATTGGCATACGATGGCATGCATCAACCAAGTCAGCAAGCCTGACCACCCTATCCTGCTGGTCGCCTCTTACGACAAGCATAGTCGCCTTTTACGGCAAGCATGGGTTGCTGAAGACCTATTCTACCCCGAATCTTCACGGGTCGATTTGTATCATGACTTGTCGGCTATTCTCTTCAATCCGTTTTGTCCGTATTGGGATATTAGAGAACTTTGTCACTGTCATTTGTTTAAGACAGACACCCTGGAGTCAGCCATGATCCATTCACGTACCACATGAGGAATGTACTTTCATTGAAATACAGAAAACTACGGTTATAACGAACTCAAAGGGACCACTAATTTTAGTTCGTTATAACCGTAGTTCGTTATAAGCATATATACAGCATAACTACAGCAAATAGTCGGCATAAAAAAGTAAGTTCGTTATATCCGTCAGTTTGTTATAAGCGTGTTCGTTAAAAACATAGTTTACTGTATTTATCTTTCCAGTTTGATTTGACATCTTCAGACAATATGGTTCTTTTTCGTGTAGTCTTGCAGATTGCTAAAATTAACCAACGGTGTGATATCCACATTCTTACACATAGATATCATTGATAGACTGATTTCATGTGGTGGCGAAAGGCTTTAAAATATATCTCTGATCAGCAGATCATGCCTAAGAGTAGCTGCTCTTTCTTCAGTTAGGTGAGCTACAGACCCTCTAACTCTGTTCACTCTGTTTAGGCTTAGACTTGTCCTTGTGTGGAGGGGTTTAACATTGTACCCAATCGTATCCTATATTTCTATGCTATGTTTCCTCCCCGTAAGGCAACTGACTCAATGGGAAAAAAACCAGTTGAATCGCTTGAAACATACACGTGAATCCTCGTGACGAAATCAGATAGGATTGGAATGTCATATCTTAAAGAAATAAACTCTGGCATATTTGCACAGATTACTATCTCCAATTGATCAACGTAAGTCCTTATTCACATCAGTTTTCATAAAGAAAGTTAGCTGTGGTGATTCCTGGCAGAATCGACCTCCACATGTTTGTCACAAGACTAGAGCCATGATCATCAGGCGGCAGTGTGTCATCCAATCCCTAGGGCGTGGATCGATGTTCATGATGTCAACCACGTGTTTCCAATAATAAAGAGACTGCTGTGACGTAGCTCGAATGTTTCTGATAGTGTGTAACACGACATTCACTCACTTACTAGTCTCAACTTGAGTCACGGTCTCCAATACTCCGTGCTTGTCGCAAGACATGATGAGGTGAGGTGAGCAGGGTTTTTACGTTCAAAATTTTTGGACTTAGCGATGAGCATGCACGTTTTCTAGTGTAGGCCACTGAGATATCATGCGCCGTTTAGCATGGGGTATTCCACTCAGACACAGTATAGTGACTCCGAGGCGACAGTCCTTCATTGCTATCCCCTTAATGTCGAGCGCCAGGCAGTGTAACAACAAGTACCACCTTTAAGTATGACGCGGCGGTGGATCGAAACACGAACATTCCACTCTCATGACAAACGCGCTATCCACTAGACCGCGAGAGAGCTGACTAATGAGAATCGAGGGGTATGACCTAACTTATGTATGTCATTTCACACCAGCAGCAAGGATCGCCGTTCATATTGTCAACCACTGATCCACCTGACCTAAATTCATTTTGAGACCGTTCTGACATAGCTGGAATATTGATGACTGCGGCGTCAAACATGTCACTCCCTTCGTTCAACTGTAATCTCATCCATGGATATCATCCTATCTTGCATAATGAAAGTGTTTTCATGTACCACATATTATTCACGCAAGTTAGTCATTATGACATGCTACTATCTATACATACAGCATGACAACAGGTCCCGTTTTAGAAAGTTCATAGACACTCATTGTAAGAGTTAATGTTTATGTTAGATATGTAGGTCAGATAGCAACAGAGCTAAAACATCACTCGTGACCAGACTAATTGTTAATCAGCGAATAGAGTCGTGATATTCTTAAAGGGGGTTATGCAGACCACTTTCACAACTAAAGCAGAAGACTTGTACAAGCTATTCTTGTACGTATCCATTTATACATGCTGAGACAAGTCCACATTTTTGTTATGTCAACGTTTTTATATATTGTTGTTCATATTTTTCATTTATGTTCATGGTCTTGAACGCCGCTTTATTAAATTTTAAGTTTGAGAACACTTTCATCGTTTTCCATGACGTACGGAGCTAGTAGAAATGCATGAAGTGCGCATTTTGTAATACGATTGGTGTTACCGGGTTTCGCCTGAATAGCCTACAACAGCCAGCCCGTGGTGCGCTTTGGTCCTGGTCCAATATTCACCTGCTTCTTTAAACAATGTAGAAAGACAAACCATTTGTTAACAGCACGGAACAAACTCATGTCAGTATTGTCAAATATGTGAGCTGTTCACATTTTGTTTTAAAGAAATGCAAAAAAACGCATCAAGATGATTGTTTGAAGCAGGCGTTCAACATCCAAAGATATAATATTTGTAAACACTAGTCGAGATGACAGAGAAACACTAGTCCTTTTTAACAAGACAAACATGTTTACTATGTTTACATTTTCTATCCGTACATTCAGTTCCAATTTGTAGCAAATTGATGCTGAGAGAACTGATTCAGAATGATAACCCTCACATTCAATAAGGACTACCATCATTGGATGTTTATTTGGCACGGGGGCCCAGTCGGCTAAGGCGCCGCAATTCGCTGTGCAGAGTTGTGTCCCTTGTGCGCCAGAAACCTATGATTGTGGCTTCGAATGTTTCTAGGTTTGTCAGCACCATACCCGTGTTCGTGGGTTTCAGCGAAGTGGTAAACGTTTGAGACCTGCATTACTTCGGGCTTTCCTCCCACATTGAGCTGATATTCCGTGATATAACTGGAATAAGGTTAAAAGCTGCGTAAAACCCAAATCACTCACTTATTTGTCCACGGCATAAATTAGAAATTTCGGGCTGGAGAACTGGTGTGAATTTCGAAGGCCCTATGTACTGAACTTGCAAGAGAATAACTAGTCTAGATTATCCACCGAAACAGATTCCATTTGGCGTGAAGGGCAAAATAGCTTTGGGAAAAATATATAAATGGACCACTGAAGATCAGTGATGATGTTCGCGAAAAGGGTAAGCATGTCCTGAACACCGGATTCCTTTCGTTAATCGGTCATGGCATGGCGGAATCGGGAAGCCTTTAACTTGTTTTGAGGAGTATAATAAAGTTTACACGCGTGTCGTTTTCTGGAACCAGTAAAAGATGGCCTTTTTGGTCGCGACACCACCAATTTAATTGCAATATTGAGTCAGTAGAGTTTCAATTCCTGCATGATGAGTTATTGCGTTACTCTTTTCACGATGGTCATGTCAAAATCGTGCCCGTGTTTTTGCACTGTCACTGCGCCCTGACTCAGAGGCGAGGCGAGTGTGCATTACTCGTATCCTTTTAACGAAGGTGGTTATAGTTAAAAATGTGATCACTTGTCCACACGTGCAGGGAATGTCTTAATGCGTTGTCTCCGTCTTTTTTATAATCATTACCGAGAGGAAACCATGATGCTAATCAACGGTGTTGCTTTATGCCCGCTATAAGTCAGGGGTATGCTGATGGGATTGGAACAAGATTGGAATCTGATACAGCTGACGAGAAAAAGCCTGTTTGCAAAGACGACTCAAATGAGATTCATATCATGTGACACACAAAGAAAACAGACCATTTGTGGCTATATGTAATTGGAATCTTTGTATATGTTTAACATATGCTACTGTTAGACATGTCTGTCGTTCGGTTGATACACAGACACACCCATGCGAGATTTTGCACCGCGCTACCATATAAGTTGCAATGGGTGAAGGTCATGCTGGCTGCACAAGGAGGTGAGGTCAGATGAAATGGGGTTTAACGTCGCGTCCAAGATTATTACACTTATATAGCGACGTGCATGCACGTGTGTGTCTGTGTGTGTGTGGCTGCTTGCACTAGTCCGGACTGATGCCAACTTATAGTGCTAGCCCACTGAGATAGCATGCTGCAGTTTAACATGAATGCCCTACTCAGACACAGTATACTAACTCCGAACCGACCAGTCCTTGTTTTAGCCCCTTAATGCCGAGCGCCAGACACAACAAGTACCATCTTTTAACGTCTTTTGGTATGACGCGGCCGGGGATCAAACCCCGAACCTTCCGCTCTCCGGGTGGACGCTCTACCACTAAACCACGGAGGCGGTCTGGTTGCACAAGGAAATCGCGGATTCAGATTGGTGGTGGTGATGGTGGTGTTTGTATCTTTCTGTGTCTACTTGTATGTCTATGTGTGTATATTTGTGTGCGTGCGTGCGCGTGCGCGCGCGCTTGTGTGTGTGTGTGTGTGTGTGTGAGTGCGTGTGTGTGTGTTTACGTGTCTGTGTGTATATTTGTGTGTGTGCGTACGTTCGTGTGTGTGTGTGTGCGTACGTTCGTGTGTGTGTGTGTGTGTGTGTGTGTGTGTGTGTGTGTGTGTGTGTGTGTGTGTGTGTGTGTGTGTGTGTGTGTGTGTGTGTGTGTGCGTTCGTGTGTGCGTTCGTGTGTGCGTTCGTGTGTGTCTGTGTCTTTGTTTGCGTGTCTGTGTTGTGGACCTGTTGTACAAAATACTGCCCTCTTTTTAAAATGATTGATGGGGTCCATTTAAAATGAGTTGTGACCATGTTTTGTTCTTCACACCAAGAAACATGTCATACATTTTAATCTCTGAATAACATACTTTTTTGGGAGCGGAATTTTCTGATTGAATTTGTTTAGCATCTTAAATGAATATGCTGCTGTCAGGACAATGCAATCAATTTTCGGTAGTTCGATCCTCCATAAGTCAATACGACTTGATTCAGTTGACGAAAAACAAAACAAATGTACTCTAGTACATCTAGCGTCATTCACCCAATTCTTCTGAGGACGCTGTCCTGTAGAGGTAAACAGCACTATTTATCTCCTTAACGACACTGTTATGGTTTAAAACACTACAAAGCACCGGAAAATGTAGATGATCTGTCCCGATCAAGACGCGACAGCAGAGGTGTTAATGGTCTGACCCAGCCATGGGGGTCACATCTTCCACTCCTCATCTCCTATCCATCACTTCAGTAAAGCGGCCGTGAAAGTGGAATACAGGTTTATGGCAGGCGATAAGAGGTGTATCAGGTGGATGGTGTGACAGTGTTTCCACACGGCGAAGGACACAGCGCAGTTTAAGATCATATCGAAGACGTTAACCTTAATGTCGGTTGCTACTCCATCGTGCAAGATTGGTCAACCACAAAGCACTACCACTAACCCCGTATTATCCCTACTAGGTCAGGTAAAGCGTACGGGGATAAAGGCTGATCTGATACCAAATTTTATCCACCTCAAATTGAGTTGAATGTCAGGCCCACGTGGACTAGACCTGACATATCTCCCCATGACTGAGTACGGTACCATATGATCCCGTGTCTTGTTAGGTGAACATCTGACTTGTCTTTGCATGTGTTTGTGACGGGTGACACCCATGGGGCAGGATACCCTCACCTTTTTGCGAATACCTAGCACTATCACTGTTTGATAGTGATCCGTGCATATGATATACTATCGACTCTGCTCTTGGCAGAGATTTCGTATCCATATGAAAAGTTTTTGTCGCTTTTATCAAGCAAATTTCATTCATATCAAGGTTTGAGAAGCCAAAACGGGCTATGAAAACGTAGCGATCTTGGAATCGAATTCGGGTCTTCGACGTCAAATATCAATCCTATAAGGTTATGCCAATATATCGTTAAAGTAAAGTAATTTCCAACAGGAAATGTGCATAAATGTGTACAAATGGTATTACTCGTACATGAATTTTCCAGAAATGGTAGCCTAGTGGGTAACGCGTTCGCCCGTCAATCGAAAGGTGCGAGTTCGATATCCCACATGCATACAATGTGGAGTCCATTTCTGGCGTCCCCCGCCTTAATATTACTGGAACAGAGCTAATTTAGGAGATGATGCCAATTAATATCATATTTTATATTTATATATCAATATACACCATACTTTGAAATTGCTAATGCCCACATAAGGAAGCCGTGATTTCTACACAAAATAATATAACAAAACAGAAATATCAACGCGTAAACTGT
Organism: Haliotis rufescens; assembly: GCF_023055435.1. Taxonomy (NCBI): domain Eukaryota; kingdom Metazoa; phylum Mollusca; class Gastropoda; order Lepetellida; family Haliotidae; genus Haliotis; species Haliotis rufescens. The sequence goes on along the minus strand of NW_025964223.1, from coordinate 61,643,826 downwards.
ATATGATACTGAAACAAAATATAGGCCGATAACATCTAGCTCCGACCTGACAAGTGTAACTTTATACAATTATCAAAGCATCTTAAAGGCACCGAGTACAGGGTCTTATAAATCTGAAAGAACTCATGGATTGAGGCTTAACACATGCATATGTTAGTTACTATCATCATATCTTAATGGTAACGCACCTGCTCTGGCATACATGAGGCAACCAGGCTCGTCTTTGGGAAACCTAGCACGGAATACGATATTTTTGTGACAATCAGTAAATGTGACAATATACGTACGTAATACATTGTGGTGTTTTGATAAACGAATCTATGTTATATATGGTCTGCAGTCATTTACAATGAGACTTCGTGCGTGACGGTGCTATATGTGGTGGTCGAGAAATTTTGATTTACTGCATTGTAAAATATTGACGATACGTACGTTCTGAAGTATATAATATGGTACTTTGTGTAATGTGTCCCATTGACTGTACTGTGTTGTGTGAGATTGACAATCTGTATTGTGTTGTGTTATATTGACAATCTGTATTGCGTTGTGTGTTGTGTTGTATTGGTAATCTGTACTGCGTTTTGTGTTGTGTGATATCCCTGTCTGTATTGCGTTGGGTATTGTGTGATATTCCAATCTGTGTTGCGTCGCAGTGTGTGATATCAACAATCTGTATTGCGTTGTACAGTGTGTGATATTCCAATATGTATGCGCTGCAGTGTGTAATATTTATAGTATACATGTGATGCCGTGTGTTATATAGACAGTCTATATGTACTGCAGTGTGTAATATAGACAATCTTTATGTGCTGCCGTGTGTTACATAGACAATCTGTATGTGCTTAATTGTGTAATATAGACAATCTGTATGCGCTGCAGTGTGTAATATAGACACTATGAATGCGCTGCAACATGGGATACTAGGAATGCGTGTGTGCTGCAGTGTGTAATATAGACAATCTGTATGTGCTGCAATGTGTAATATAGACACTATGTATGTGCTGCAACATGGGATATTGGGAATGTGCCTGTGCTGCAGTGGGTACTATAGACACTATGTGTGTGCTGTTCCATGGGATAATGGGAATATTTATGTGCTGCAGTGTGTAATATAGACACTATGTATGTCCTGCAACATGGGATATTGGGAATGTGTATGTGCTGCAATGTGTAATATAGACACTATGTATATGCTGCAACATGGGATATTGGGAATGTGCGTGTGCTGCGTTGTGTAATACAGACACTGTGTATGTGCTGCAACGTGGGATATTGGGAATGTGCGTGTGCTGCGTTGTGTAATATAGACACTATGTATGTGCTGCAGTGTGTAATATAGACACTATGTATGTGCTGCAACGTGGGATATTGGGAATGTGCGTGTGCTGTGTTGTGTTATATAGACACTATGTATGTGCTGCAGTGTGTAATATAGACACTATGTATGTGCTGCCACATGGGATACTTGAAATGTGCCTGTGCTGCAGTTGGTACAAAAGACCATCTCTATGTGCTGCAGTGTGTAATATAGACAATTTCTACTTGCTGCAACATGGGATATTGGGAATGTACGTGTGCTGCGGTGTGTAATATAGACACTATGTATGTCCTGCAACATGGGATATTGGGAATGTTTATGCGCTGCAGTGTGTAATATAGACACTATATATGTGCTGCAATGTGTAATATAGACACTATGTATGTGCTGCCACATGGGATAAGGGAAATGTGCCTGTGCTGCAGTTGGTACAAAAGACCACCTCTATGTGCTGCAGTGTGTAATATAGACAATTTCTACTTGCTGCAACATGGGATATTGGGAATGAGCATGTGCTGCAGTGTTTAATATAGACACTATGTATGTGCTGCAACATGGGATATTGGGAATGTGTATGTGCTGCAGTGTGTAGTATAGACAATCTCTGTTTGCTGCAACATGGGATATTGGGAATGTGCGTGTGCTGCGTTGTGTAATATAGACACTATGTATGTGCTGCAACATGGGATATTGGGAATGTGGGTGTGCTGCGGTGTGTAATATAGACACTGTGTATCAGCTGCAACGTGGGATATTGGGAATGTGCGTGTGCTGCGTTGTGTAATATAGACACTATATATGTGCTGCCACATGGGATACTTGAAATGTGCCTGTGCTGCAGTTGGTACAAAAGACCATCTCTATGTGCTGCAGTGTGTAATATAGACAATTTCTACTTGCTGCAACATGGGATATTGGGAATGTACATGTGCTGCAGTGTGTAATATAGACACTATGTATGTGCTGCACCATGGGATATTGGGAATGTGTATGTGCTGCAGTGTGTAATATAGACACTGTGGATGTGCTGCAACATGGGATATTGGGAATGTGCGTGTGCTGCGTTGTGTAATATAGACACTATGTATGTGCTGCAGCATAGGATATTGGGAATGTGGGTGTGCTGCGGTGTGTAATATAGACACTATGTATGTGCTGCAACGTGGGATATTGGGAATGTGCATGTGCTGCAGTGTGTAATATAGACACAAAGTATGTGCTGCAACATGGGATATTGGGAAGGTGTATGTGCTGCGGTGTGTAATATAGACACTATGTATGTGCTACACCATGGGATATTGGGAAGGTGTGTGCGCTGCGATGTGTAATATAGACACTATGTATGTGCTGCACCATGGGATATTGGGAAGGTGTATATGCTGCGGTGTGTAATATAGACACTATGCATGTGCTGCAGAGTGTAACATATGCAAATACATCAGTGTATATCGCCATTCATCAAAAATAATATGTTTACTTTGATTCGCAGTTTATATTTAATTGTTGGTAAACTCAAAGTTTCACGTAATGGCCTCTCTAGGCTTAGACAAAATATATTTTGTCTTATTACTCATAGTAAACTTACTGTTCGATAGTGATTCATAAACACATCCTTATAATATACGGGGAATCGTACAATGGACTCTGCTTTTAAAAGAAATTTCTCATGGCTATGGAAGGGGTTCTGTCGCTTTTATTTAGATCACAAACCAGCTGTATGCTCGACTATTCACTGAAAGATATCAACGCGTTTCAGACTTACCAAGGACAATGCAGGCACTTGATTTGGAAATTTATAGTTTTAGATATTTGAGACCCCAACGGTGCAATTCATGCTCTAGTTACTCAGTTTTGAAACTATGTCCCTCACGAGGCACGTATCCAGTGTTCGTTGCTAAAAATATGTTCCTCGAGAATGAATATCAAGAGGATGTGATATGTTAAAGCAGTTTTACCCTAACCCGTAAGAGCAACGAGGTCATAAGAGTATCATTTTCAAAAGTACATACGTTCTTTTTTAACAGACCATGTAGAATAATGCCCCAAAACATAGTCTGTTAGGGAATCATCTGATTTTCCATATGATTAGAAAACTAGACTCACAATCTTTAAGTTAAAAAACAATGTAGTATTCATATGTACCTTAGATTTAATTCGACATTTGCTTCAAATTCTGACAAGTTTTAAACGCATTTCACTTTCATTGCTTTCAGTGAGTGAGTGAGTGAGTGAGTGAGTGAGTGAGTGAGTATGGCTGTTCGCGGCTAATAGAAATATTCCAGCAATATCACCGCGGGGGACACCAGAAATGGGCTTTACACATTGTATCCACGTGGTGAGTCGAACAAGGCTATCTCCCCGCCCCTCATTGCTAGGTAAACAATACACTGTGTATTAAGGGGGCACGGGTGGCCCAGTCGTCTGAGGCGCCGCGATTCGCTGTGCAGAGTTGCGTCCCTTGGGCACGCCAGAAACTTATGATTGTGGGTTCGAATCCCGGTTCTCCCCAATTATGTTTCTAGGTTTGTCAGCACCATACCCGTGCTCGTGGGTTTCACCGAAGTGGTAAACGTCTGAGACCTGCATCACTTCGGGCTTTCCTCCCACATTAAGCTGACACGCCGCGATATAACGGGAATACTGTTAAAAGCTGCGTTAAACCCAACTCACTCACTCACTCACTCACTCACTCACTCACTGTGTATTACAAATTCAACCTCATTGTTTTTGTTTACTTAAACCACCACAACACCGCCCACAACATCTCTAACAGGTAACTTCATCCTTTCCAGATGAAAGTTATATAAGGACACCGAATTGTTGTATCAAGTAGCAAAATGATGCTTCATAGTGACAGATTCAGGTAATTCGTGGCCATTGATAACCAGATGAGTGGTCATTCTGGTTAATGAGGCCCGATCCACAAAGGTTCGTCCTCCTACGACTACCATAACTCATGTTCAGCGTCGAGCGCTTTGTGGATCGGGCTTCAGCCTGTAAGGAACCTGGAGTCAAAGTATCAGGCAGTGACAATGCGGTCGACCAACCACCGCCTTATCACACGTCGAGGTACTGCCCCAAAGTACAGGGCTTAGAAAAAGGCGTTTACTTGCTTGGCCGGACTGTGGTGAGAAACTGTTAACTGACGACATACGTTACAATTTGAGGAGATATGAAGTTGATATGTTCAATTATGGTCAGGTCGTTGAATATAATCAGAGAATAATCAGTCAGAAACAGGCGTATAAGGCGAAATAGTTGTGAAAATTATATGAATGGATTACTGAAAATCAGTGATAACACCAGGTGTCCGCGAAATGGCATCCCTGCTGGTTAGCATTAGTCATGCCGAAACCTGGCTAATAGCGTGTCACGGCACCGATGGCGTGTGACGTTGCGCTTTGTTGCTCATCATTGTTTGACCTCATTCCACAAAGCGATCGAAGAGCTACGGCTATCGTACGCCTATGTTAAAGGTTGGGACATGCGTCCATCTTTAAGACATGTTTGTAGAACAGGGCCAGGGTGCCTTTGTACAAAGGAATCTTAGCGCTGAGGTGATCACAACGCCCATACTATAACATAGACTTACCATCATCGTAGCGCTAAGGTTGTTTTGTACAACGGGACCCAAGACTTGGTATAGCTGCAATGTTCCTGACCGCGGTTTTAAATATCAAACAACGAATCGTGATCACACGTTATCATACAGCATAAAGTACTTTGTCACCATGTTTTCAAAGGACCATATTTTTCAGAACGGTAATTCTAATTCTTCTTAAACAAATCCGTTAAAATTCATACTTTAAGATAATTTAAAATGCGAAATGTGTCGAGAAAACAATTTGACAAATTGTGACGCTGGAATCGCTCTCATCATTTGTTTTTTATTCGCCTGACACTCAAAATGGTTAATTATACTCAGATATACTGGTGAAAATGATACCACCTTTCCACTTTTTATCTACCTGATGAATACTGAAACCTAATGCAGGTGTGTAAAACACTATGATTTATTGAGTCTTAGTATTTTATCTATAGCATCTCTGGATCCTAAAAGTTTCAGTATCATATGACAAGCCGTATATTCATCTTGGATACCTCGTTTAAATATTCCCGAGTATAATGTCAGTCAGTACAGGCGTTCAACCTATATGTCTTGAGTGCATCTGGGATTCAGCTGATCGTCACAGTTGGTAATATTATAAAAATAAATATCAAACAAATAATGTTTTAGAACAATTATGTATTATTGTTGTTGATTTCCCGAGTGCGACCGGTACTAAAAGGATACGCCCATCCTGTTTATGACAATATGGTGTGGCCACTCACTCACTCACTCACTCACTCACTCAGCGTGTGGTGAATTCCAGACCAATCAGATCCAGTTTCAACTTTTCTGTATGGCTGGAACTGATTGACGTACTTGTCATGCTTAAAACAGATTCAAGACTCAATACAAAAACGATATCACACGTTCAAGGCCGTCTTTGAAAATTACAACGGAATAACATCGATTTTGATGTTTCCTTGTTCAAACTCATTGTCAATGTTTCGAAACACTTTCGTCCTCACAAAGGTTTATAAAGATAACACGTTGACCCAACCTTCACCAAAGCAAACTTACCTTATGTTTACATATTCATGCAGTCTTTTAACGCTAATAATTACAAGTATAGTATACATCACGCCCCCAAAACAGAGGCGGTCGGACATTTAGTAGCTGAAGCTTTGGCTCGACACGCCGAAAATCCAGACTACATTCTTGACATTATATAAAGCCCATTCTTGACGTTCCCAGGTTGTGGTTGGAATGCCACAAAATGCTGCGTAAACTTATCTCACCCCCTTACTCACATCTTAAAAATGCTACAGTGGACGAAAAGTTTAGCAGTGCTTTTAGTGTATAAGCTCTTCATCTGGCATTTAGCTACACCAATTAATCATCACGTTTATCTGTTTCATCGTTGCCGAGAGCTTGAGAAGGCACAAAGGTCACTAGGACAGAAGTAAGTCACACCAACATTTGGTCACTGGCCTCCACTCGTCTGCACTGGTGCCGAGATAGTGTTTCTACAGGTTTTTCCTGTAGTATCACTTGATGTTCTTGCAATAGGTTAAGTAAGATCTGTATGCTCCTATTGCGATCAGGTTTCATCACGGCTAACATGATGTTTTTCGGTTGTTTTTTTGTTGACGTATGAATAGAATTGGACAATAAGTGTCGGTTTCCCACCGTTTATGTCAGGATGTAAAATGTTATTGATGTAAACGCGATCTCCAGGCTGCATCACAAGTGTACGGAACACACTGCAAGGATCCCATACACTCATTTGCGTACACGTCCTCTTTGAACTGTTGAAGTTGACAGTGAGCATTATTTTCGAATTGGAGTGAGCTAGTGAGTCAGTTTGCTTTTTGGCCGCGCTTAGCATTATTCCAGCAATATGACGACATAAGACATACGTCCCTAAGTAAACTGACGAACTAAAGAAACTTTACCATAGTTTTAAATCAATCAGTTTAAAAACCACAAAAGATAGACATTGTTGCGCTGTCAATTACTGTCCAGTGTTAGCTCTGTAAGCCCTTATTCCTTGAGTCCTAAGTCACCTGGCCACTGTCTGTCGACTATCCACATGTCCTAAGTCATTCGTCGCTGAAGACGTCACTGTCAGGAACCGGAAATATAAAGTAAGCAAAGTCTTCATTGGGCGTAGTTACCCTCGGCCTGTTCTTGGCCTGTCTGACGTCTGCCCGGCCTATGTGTAGTGAGTGAGTGAGTGAGTGAGTTGGGTTTAACGCCGCTTTTAACACTGTCAGTATTCCAGTTATATCGCGGCGTGTCAGCTTGATGTGGGAGGAAAGCCCGAAGTGATGCAGGTATCTGACGTTTATCACTTCGGTGAAACCCACGAGCACGGGTATGGTACTGACAAACCTAGAAACATAATCGGGGCGAAACGGGATTCGAACCAACAATCATAGGTTTCTGGCGTGCCCAAGGGACGCAACTCTGCACAGCGAATCGCGGCGCCTTAGACGACTGGGCCACCCGTGCCCCCGGCCTATGTGTAACGTTACATCAGGTTGCATCACGGGAGCAACCAAAAGTGCCATCGATGTTGGCATGGGTGGCTCCCATCTGTCTCATGCCAAGGGCCTGCTCGTGTTGTCTGGTGTCGGTCGTGGCGTTTCTGTGGGTTTTTTTTTTTATCAGTGTGGGTGACTGATTTGGCGTCAGTAACATTGATATACCCTTATTTCACTTGTAATTTCGGCTGCCCAAGCGGCACGTGTTATTCACTATTTAGCATTTTCTGTGGTAAGGAAGTTATTATATTTCGATGCTCGAATTATCTGTAAACTTTCGGAACAGCATGGGTTGATGTCAAGGGCCATAGAAACATGTGAAATATTCTGTGATGTTCTAATGACACTGGACTGGTCAAGCAGTGTGTGGAAAGCTAGTTAGATTTTATAAGTGGAGCCGGCGCATCCGTGTCTCATCTCACATTCCATATAACATTTCATCTGATATTACATCAAGACCAGTATTTGTGTGAAGATCACATTTCAACCCTTGATTCCTAGCCAAGGCCTTTCTCGAAAGCTTGACCACTGGTACTGTTGCGGATAGGTGAATATTATTGTAACTGAACGTTTTGCTAATCACCGCTGTCATCATATTTTGTATTTGAATATTGTACTACCACTCTATTGTCATTGTAATTGCTGTGCAGTAGTTTGTATTGATTTGTAAACCTAGTTAATTGTGTAACACAATTGTTGATTGTATACCATTTGATGGTTGTTTGTTGCTTTCACACAAAATTATACATTTGAAAATGAAACGTGACGTCAATGACGTCATATAGCAATAGAATAGCAGCCCGTCGTTAAGGAAAAGTGGGCTGATATCACGTTACAGTGGCCCAATGATTTCTGATATCTTGCGAGCATTTTTATGATAATTCTATACATTTTATCTGAAATACTCCAATTTGTGCATTATATATTCAATTGTTTACGTTTGTGTTTACATTAAAGCTTTGTATCGGAAACAAATATACTGGTCCTGTCATTTATACCAGTTGCCGTGTCATATTAGGTTAGTTGCTGAAAAATATTGGGCGGGGTGTCAATGATTGAGAGAGAAGTACTTTTCTTTGAATATAAGCAGTCGTCAAACCAGCTGTTTCAATCAGAGGTCGTTACTATGATTTAAAGTCTGATTGACCAGAGAAATTAAATTAATGTCTCCATTTGCGATCCATAAACCCACATTCTTACATGTATTTTGGAAATTCACGATTCTGATTGGTCAAACAGACATCACGTGGCTATGGACCTCTTCGCAAATAGTAAAAACAATGGAACAATTAATTGTCAGGATGTTCAGTGAAAATTACTTCAGATTTGACTTTCTCTTTCAATTCTTAGAACTTGTTATATCACTATTTGTAGGATGTAGTTCTAAACACAATTCCATTTAGTGCATGTGACTTCATGTTTACACTGACAGCCGTAAATTCAACAACCAGCTGTATTGCGGAATGATGTAGTTCCGCAACAAGAGAGGTGACACGAGCGCCTATATGCTTACATTGTGCTAAAGCCACATCTTTTGTACTTCGGTTATAACAACTATATTCAAATAGTATCATCCTTAGATGAGAAAGGTCTGTTAAGAACTACCTCAGTAAGTCAGTCACAACGATAGCGCGTCGTAATACATTTACAGCAAGAGGTCAAAATGGCTGACATGACAAACGTGACGGGAGAGATTGTTGATGAACCTGTGGCGATTACAAGAGTTACTTATCATTGCCGATCATTGAAAGGCTGATTGTAATGATGTTAAGTAAGCTAATACTAACTAAAGGTAAATTCGCTATATTCTGGAGATTGTATCTGTCGTTCTGGTCACTGATCGATTCGATACTACGATTGTTTGGATGTGCATTTCTTCGTTTCGTTCGCTTGGATGGGTCGTAGCGAGGATATTTGTGAACGATCACGCAGTCAAACTCTCTGACTTATCCCAATGTATGCTAAGACGCTGAGTTCCAGATTAAGGATCTAAATGACCAGAATGTATCAGAATGCGTCTGTATTTATTCGTGAAAGAGGGGCGGTCGGGTAGCCCAGTGGTTAAAGCGTTCACTCGTCACGCCGAAGACCCGGGTTCGAATCCCGACATGGGTACAATGTGTGAAGCCAATTTCTGGTGTCCCCCGCCGTGATATTGCTGGAATATTGCTAAAAGCAGCGTAAAACCAAACTCACTCACTCACTATTCGTGAAAGGGAATCCCCAGGTGTTCCCCCAGGAATGTGAAAGTAGTCCGTCAGTGTTTATATAATTTCAAGAATACAGTCAAGTGAAAAACGTATGAACGTCAAATTGTGTCGTTCATTCACTTATGAACGTCAGTTTCGCGGCCATGTGACCGACCTCTCGTCCAATGGAAAAGCCGTATATCGTGTAAGCTTCAAATTAAACAATCATAAAAAATAGTTCCACATATATCTTTTCCCTTTTGGGTAATATTAACCGATATAATATTTCCTAAATTTATTATCGTCAGGTCAGTTTGTTCTTCGTGGCATGTTTCGATTATTTGATAGTATGTCAACATCACCTGGCGCCGCTATCATGAGTTACACTCGAATTTTAACTATATAACTGTGACTACACTACCGCCACCACACCTGCTATCACCCCTTAGGTATTAAACATGAACGCAGCATTGTATCTCCGGAAGACATAATACCCTAATAAATGCCACATTTATTACAGCATAATCCATAATGAAGACCTTGAGTTCGGTGGGATTTTTTATCGGTTTTATCTAATTTACGTTATATAAGTTGTTTACAGTGTTGTGGGCAATGCCGATAGTATGTGTACTAGGACACCTGCCACCTCACTGGAATGCTAATGCTTAAAGTACGTCAAACTAGCACTTAAGGGTGGCGATAAGAGCAGAAGCAGGGCTCGAGCGTTGGTAGAAACTGAAGGCAAACATGGCAATTTATTTTGCAAAAATGTTACTTATTCAGTTCAAATATTTAATATTCAATTCATACATATACCGCTCAAATGAAGTTAAAAAAACACCCGATCTCTTCATATGACCATAGTTATTCTGTACTGACCGTATAATAAGAACAGAGTTGACAAATGAAGCACTTGCTTGCAGTGTCTGAAACTCAGCAGAGTAAACTGAGTGTCAGTACATTCCAAAACACCGTAGACCCGGTGGAAAAAAACTAGGCCCAAATAATTTAGCTGAAGCAGGGAGACATACTCTTGCAATAGATATTTCAAAACACAACCAGTCAACCAAAAGTTTAAAAAAAGTTGAAATCCATAAGGAAACTGTGACTTCATTGATATTACAACTTTCTAATTGGCACTTACATATTCTAATACAAACATTTACCATGAAGGTTGCATGATTTAAACGAAATATTCAGCTTTCTTGATATATACATGTAATTATTAATAATATTATGGGAAAACTGTCTTGGGACATAGGGTATAGTATATGAGTGTTTATGTCATACTATGTTTACGACACGAGTCTCTAAATCCCGGTATTTCCCGAGTGAGGGCGGAATTTAGGCACGGGTGTCGTAAACACAGAATGACATGAACACGAATATTATGTTCTATTTATTACGGAAGAAGATGTCTACATACAGAGGTGAATTTTAGTGTTTACCTAAAAGGACAGCAAGTTGCAACAGCAGCACCATTTGTTGAATGACGTCAACAATCTTCAGCGTCGTCGTTTCTAGTGTGACGTCATTCCGACCTCGTGTCACAAGAAGATTCGAATGGCATCACCAATACACTCGTGCCGTGATATGACCCTAGGGCACATATTATTTTTATGAACCCCGATATGTTTGCCCTCGTAGGTAATAAATGACGATAATGTCACACGTCAGGGTATCCGTTCAGGTCGACAACCCAGCATTTGTATGCCTGCCCGCTAGCCAAGTGACAGTGACTTTTAAATTGGGCTAGTAACATTTCCGTACAGCTGATCAAATTGAAAACTGTAGCCAATAGATATATATTTTTACGAATCATCAAATCAGCTAGGGCGTCATTTAATGTCACTTGTATTACGTCTCGTAGTTTATCGGAGGTGTTTCGTGCCAGTAAAATAAGATGAGGATTTCCAAAACATAGTTGTCAACAAGCCCTTTGAACTTTTAAACTAATTCATACACAGTTTATGTATCTTTTTATACTAGACAGTGAATGACTGCTGAGGCAGCACCGTATGACGACTAATGATACCTAGTTTACTGCGCCTGAAGCTTCCTGTAAGACATTACATAACGGTTGACCGGCTACGAGGGGCATATGTTAAAAACAATTATTCACTAACTTTATCACTTGATCTCATTTGTGACGACGGCTGGGGTGTTTAGTGCTACATATCTCATAGGCGTTAGTTACAGGGACAGACCACATAGACGCGCTGGGATCTTCTTTAACTTAAAAAGTTTGAAGCGTAAAGCGTTAAGTTAAATGCCCTCATGGGTAGAGTGTGCTTCTTATCTGATGAAATCCCGCTGAAAGCATCACATGACATTGCAGCAAGTGTGTCAGTGTCGGGGGTGCGCAACAAGCTGTCCAATTTCTATACACACACACTGGGATAAAAAAACAAACATGTATAACTATAGCTTCCTCGAATGCGGTTAATTCATAGGTGAAGTGAGGTGAAATTGGGTTTAACGTCGCGTCTAAGATTATTACACTTATACAGTGACGTGCGTGTGTGTGTGTGTGTGTGTGTGTGTGTGTGTGTGTGTGTGTGTGTGTGTGTGTTCTAGTCCGGACCGATTTATAGTGCTAGCACACAGAGATACAATGCCGCAGTTTAACACGAGCAGTCCTTGTTTTAGCCCCCCTTATGCCGAGCGCCAGACAGGGTAACAGCAAGTACCATCTTTCAACGTCTTTTGGTATGACGCCCACGGGGATCGAACCCCGGTCCATCCATTCTCCGGGCGGACGCGCCACCACTAGACCACGGAGGCGGTCGGTTAATGCAAAGGGTATAAGCAACTGGAATATGTACACGCGTGGTATCGAATATGTTTTTGGCATGAATTGTTTCTATATCACACCTTGGTAAATATAAGGATACCTCTCGTATATACTACTCTTAAGTTACGCCGGAGGTATAGCGTTATACCCAAGGTATAAACTTTTCTGAAGTCACGCTTGTGTTATGTCGTAATACCCAAGATATAAACCGTTCTGAAGTCACGCTTGTGTTATGTTGTAATACCCATGGTATACACCGTTCTGAAGTCACACTGGTGTTGTGTCGTAATACCCAAAGTATAAACCGTTTTGAAGTCACGCTAATGGTATGTCGTAATACCCAAGGTATACCCCGCTCTGAAGTAATACTGGTGGTATGACGTAATTCCGAAGGTATAAACCGTTCTGAAGTCGCGCTGGTGGTATGTCGTTATAACCAAGGTATACACCGTTCTGAAGTCACATTGGTTTTATGTCGTTATACCCAAGGTATACACAGTTCTGAAGTCACACTGGTGGTATGTCGTCATACCCAAGGTATACACCGTTCTGAAGTCACGCTAATGGTATGTCGTTATACCCAAGGTATACACAGTTCTGAAGTCACGCTTGTGGTATGTCGTTATACCCAAGGTATACACCGTTCTGAAGTCACACTGGTGGTATGTCGTCATACCCAAGGTATACACCGTTCTGAAGTCACGCTGATTGTATGTCGTTATACCCAAGGTATACACAGTTCTGAAGTCACGCTAATGCTATGTCGTAATAACCAAGGTATAAACCATTCTGAAGTCACGCTTGTGGTATGTCGTAATACCCAAGGTATAAACCGTTCTGAAGTCACGCTAATGCTTTGTCGTAATAACCAAGGTATAAACCGTTCTGAAGTCACGTTGGTGTTATGTCGTAATAACCAAGGTATAAACTGTTCTGAAGTCACGCTTGTGTTATGTCGTAATGACCAAGATATAAACTGTTCTGAAGTTACGCTAATGCTATGTCGTAATAACCAAGGTATAAACCGTTCTGAAGTCACGCTGGTGGTATGTCGTAATACCCAAGGTATAAACCGTTCTGAAGTCACGTTGGTGTTATGTCGTAATACCCAAGGTATAAACCGTTCTGAAGTCACGCTAATGCTATGTCGTAATAACCAAGGTATAAACTGTTTTGAAGTCACGCTAATGCTATGTCGTAATACCCAAGATATAAACCGTTCTGAAGTCACGCTTGTGTTATGTTGTAATACCCATGGTATACACCGTTCTGAAGTCACACTGGTGTTGTGTCGTAATACCCAAAGTATAAACCGTTTTGAAGTCATGCCAATGCTATGTCGTAATAACCAAGGTATAAACCATTCTGAAGTCACGCTGGTGGTATGTCGTAATACCCAAGGTATAAACTGTTCTGAAGTCACGTTGGTGTTATGTCGTAATAACCAAGGTATAAACTGTTCTGAAGTCACGCTTGTGTTATGTCGTAATGACCAAGATATAAACTGTTCTGAAGTTACGCTAATGCTATGTCGTAATAACCAAGGTATAAACCGTTCTGAAGTCACGCTGGTGGTATGTCGTAATACCCAAGGTATAAACTGTTCCGAAGTCACGCTAATGCTATGTCGTAATAACCAAGGTATAAACTGTTTTGAAGTCACGCTAATGCTATTTCGTAATAACCAAGGTATAAACCGTTCTGAAGTCACGCTAATGCTATGTCGTCACAAGTGTAAATTGTACTAGCCACCATTAACTCAGCGTGGTCTATTTGTACATTTTATGTTGATATTGTACCAAGTTCGTGATAAGTTATGCGTTTCGCAAGTTGAGATTCTAAACATGATTAGATTATAAGGATAACACACAATGATATGCATTTTGTCGTAAACATGTTAAACTTCTGGTTGTTAAAGCGTTCGCACGTCGATGACCCGCGTTCGATTGGTCAAATTGATAATATATATGTATCTAAAACACTTTTTTATGATAATCATGATAAGCTGGAATGTTGTTAAAAGCAAAGTACCCCCCTCATTCCCTCAACCGCTTTCGAGCGAGGGGGGGGGGGGGGGGGGGGGGGGGGGGGGGCGGAGAGAGGAGTCATTTCTAAGTTTACCGACACAAATTAATTTACTTCAAATGTATCCACATAATGGTCTAATGGTCAAAACCATTGAAATAGTCACTCTTGCCGGTTTATTTAAACTCATATAGACTCACATTTAATCACGTATCCATGGTAACAGCTATCAACTAGTCTCAGACGTTTACGTACCAGTGCGTAATCTATAAATAGATTATACAATATCTAAGTGGTGTTCAGTTACAGGATTTAGGAAAGTATTGTGTTTCATTAAAAAATTTGTTCTGAAAACCACACCCACACGCGCGCCTGGAATGACGACTACATACCCAGCTCCGCTGTAGGTACTCTTGTCAGAAATTAATTAATTGACCTCGACATCAACACCATTCAGAATGATTCCCTCAAAACGTTTAACACCAGATGCGATAGTATAGGGTGATCGTGTCACCATTCACTGGGGTTTTAAGCAGATAAGCACAACATGTATGAAATGTAATGGAACTATTTGTTTTGTCGTGTCCTCCCGTAGTCCCTATACCGTCGTAACCAATACACTTTTAATAGGGAATTAGGGTGGTCGGGTAGCCTGGTGGTTAAAGCGTTCGCTCGTCACGCCGAAGACCCGGGTTCAATTCCCGACATGGGTACAATGTGTGAAGCCCATTTCTGGTGTTCCCCCGACGTGATATTGCTCGAATATTGCTAAAAGCGGCGTAAAACCATACTCACTCACTTTAATAGGGAATTAAATTAACAGGGGTAAGCGTGCAATGTTTCACTGACTTTGAAATCAAATTTTAAAGAATGCAAACTACATATTCTCCACAATTAAATAGTTCTAAGCACTTAATTTTATACAAAAAAATATATATTATTTATTTCTCTGAAAGGTTTTGATGCAGTCACATATAATATTTACTTAACTGCCCATATGCATGATTGTTGTGTGTAACAAACAGTGGTTGTTGTCTCCGGTCTCATTTAACGAAATGTTCTATTGATGTCATTGTCCATTGTATCATACGAAAAGAACACAACTGATTGTAGGTATATTGACTGCAGGGGTTAACAAATATAGTTCCTGTTAACGGTAATATATTCCTATCTTAAGAAACTTCGCCTTTTGATGTGATAGTTCAGAAACTGTACACCTGGAACAAATTATATACAATTACATATTGTTCCTGGGGATGAGAATTTATGGATATCAACTTCTTTATTATGAGGAACACAACATTTCGGAGAATATGCTTACTCCTTTATCAGGTAAATATATACTCCGAAAGGTTGTGTTCCTCATAATAAAGAAGCTGACATCCATACATTCTATTCCTTATGTGTATCGCTTCAAAACGCCATTCCGAGGCAATATATATGCAAACAAAATGGCCTTTTAAAAAAAAAATTGTATCATGTATAAATATTCTGAGGAAATACATTTGCTTGTTTACAAATTTACAATATGAAATACAGAAACCAAACTCGGTAATTTTTCCAAATCTTAAATCAAGGTGTTAAAGTAATTCGATGCACTTCGCGAGGTGAGACCCGTTGTATTACAATATGGATCCTGTTTATCAATCAGATCGTCTTCTCTGGGCGCCACTATTTTGTTTGAAGCAAATGCAAGTACATGCAATATGATAGGTGGAATCTGATATGTCATTAGGAGGGACTTAGAAGAGACACAACTCGTAATAGCCACTGGTTGCGCAACCATCGAGCCACGAAATTCCAGCCTAGTTTGGCAAGGGTGGAAACTGGACTTTTATAAACAGTTAACTCCCTTACCTCGGGAAGATGCTATATTAGTTGATACATCGCAGTGGTTACATGGCATTTCGGGCTGTGAAGGGTTGGTGCTTAACATTATTCGAGTTACTTATCCTGAGTGGCGCAATGGTCTATTGGTTACAAGCTTTTACATTGCCGATTACATGTCACGGATGTTCTATCAACAAGCGATATCACTATATGGCAGCAAACATGATATTGCATCACTAATGTCACAGTTAAGAACGAAACAGTTGCTACATACATGTATATTATATGGTAAGCGTACATGTACTGACAACAACAAATAAGGGAACAGAGAAAAAATAAAAATTAATGCTACTGCTTTGTTCCATTACAAAATGATTAAATTCCAAAATCAGGACCATGGGTTTTTTCGGGTTAGAATTAGTCCCAACAGCCTATGCTGGTCGTAAGAGGCTACCAGATGGATCGGGTGGTCAAGCTCGGTGATTTGCGTGTCATCGTACCACGGCGGCGTAAATCGTTCCTCACGAAATCGATTATCTGGTCCAGAATCGATTATCTACAGGCCGCACTCATATAGCTGGCATATATACTCACAAATTAGGATTATGTTGAATGGATATTTTCACTATACGATTTATGTGCTCCCTGCCCTGGCGAATATGCTGTGGATTTCATTTTGGCCCATAAAATAATTCCGAATAAAAATCTGTTTTCCCCGACATCCTCCCATTCTTTTCATCAGTATGTACATTCAAGATGTAGGGCTAAGCGTAATGGATCTCTGGACAACCTGCAATTTTGTTATTAATCTGAAGGCCATGGATTCATTCTTGCGTGTCATATATCGGATCGCCCTTTGGCGCTGTCCAGTTGACCCCATGTTGGACACTGGTCACTTGATTTATACAGGGTGGAAAGGTTGGACCACATTCTTTGGGGCCTTCTCACTGCCATCCATCTTTATATGTATACGGCCCCTGGATCTCATGACGTTTAATTTACCGACTTGTATATGTTACACGGATACATGGTTTTTACAGTGGATAATGCAGGTATGTTCTTGAGAATCATCCATGTTTTAGACTAATGTTATGTTAACGTATATGTGTTTTGTGAAAAGGTGTATGCCTTTATAGTTAGCTGCAGCACGTATTACATGAAGCGTATTAGAATGTGTATCCCCTAATGTTGAAACATATGTGACTTATGATCACCACCACCTAGACTGCTGGGCGAAAGAAAGTATACACCCATGTTTGACGGTAGCTAAAAATGAAACAAAGAATAGTTATTCGGTGGTGATGTATTTGGTACGGGTATCATGGTTGTGTTTGGGACCTAAGGTTCGCAGTGTTTCGGCGATTGTTTTCAGCCTTTTAATAACGTTCGTAATGTTTTTGTCAAATCCAATTTCATATGTTCCACAAGCATCAATACTTACACCAAAGAAACTACAAGAGTAAATGGGGACACGGATGCTCCAATTAACTGTGCAGAGTTGCGTCCCTTTGGCACGCCAGAAACCTATGATCGCGGGTTCGAAAGCCGGTTCACCCCGCTTAGTTTTCTTGGTACCGATGTTCGTGGGTTTCACCAAAGTGGAACACGTCTAAGACCTGCATGACTTCGGGCTTTTCTCCCACTTTAAGCTGACACGACGTGGTATAACTTGAACACTGTTAAAAGCGGCGTTAAACCTAACTCACTCACTCACTCATTACATTGATACTTACCATACTTGTAATGACCGGGTTGAACTGAGTGTAAACGCTTAGATCATTTCAGTCTGTTGGTTCAAGCGGCAAATGCCTTGGCGTTATCGCTATTACATTTGCCAGGAAATACAGCTTACCTATATACATGCCTTCCTCGGGTGATCTGACCTCGGCTAAGAGCTCACAGCAAAAACAGTTCAATATGAATTGATTAGATATGTGGAATAGCCATTCATTTCAAATACTTGACGAATGTCAGCTTTGACATCTATTTAGATTTAACATTCTACATCCTTGTACCTGCTGTGTCTGCTATATAAAGTCACCTTGTGACTTTGCATGATTATAATAGTGTTTTTGGTAGGAAATGTGGATACTTGAACAAATACGTTTGTTTGTTGTTTAACGCCGCGCTCAGCAATATTCCAGCTATATGACGGCGGTCTGTAAATAATCGAGTCTTGACCAGACATTCCAGTGATTGACATCATGAGCATCGATCAACGCAATTGGGATCGATGACATGCATCATCCAAGTCAGCGAGCCTGACCACCCGATCCCGTTAGTCGCCTCTTACAAATAAGTAAACTTCCGGGCAAATGAAAGGATTCACCCATGGTTGATGGTGGTTAAAAATGAAACGAACAAGCAATGGTTATTCGATGGTGATGTGTCGGATAAGGGTATCATAACTGCGTTTTTGGACCATACGTTTGCATTGTTTCGGCGATTGCATTCAGCTTGGCGACGTTTTCATAACGTTTGTAATTTTTGGGTTAAATCCAGTTTCAAATTCAAGTGTATACTTTCTTTGACACGGAAATTTATTTAAAGTCGGATCTTGCACACAATATTATCTTTAATGAGGTTTCCGGGTCCCCCATTCTTGTCGTAGGCTTCAATGAATAGACAGGCACTGTGATATGGCTTATTGCGTGCCATTGGTTGATAGTGTTGATCGTTGTGTATGCTTTGATTCACTGGTGTGCCTGGTCCAGACTCCAGATTATTTACAGTTACTTGACATAAAGCTGGAATATCATCGCTCACTGCGTCCAATTTAATTGGGTTTGGGTACCGCCGTTTTTAAACTATTTTATTCATGTTAAGGAGCAGCTTAATGTGGGGGACAACTCCAAAGGTGACAAAGGTAATCGAGACCTAACTCTTTAGTGAACTCGTGAAGATCCGGGTTAGAATATGTCTTAAGCAACCCATGAGTGCCGTAAGAGGCTACTATGCTTGTCGTAAGAGGCTACTAACGGGGTCGGGTGGTCAGGATCAAAGACATTGTTGATGCATGTCATCATATCCCAACTGAGTGGATAAATGCTCATGATATCAATCACTTGATTGTCTGCTCCAGATTCGATTTTTTACAGACCGCCGCCGTATAGCTGGCATCAAACACCACACAAACAAACAAAATATCTTTAGTGACACTCGCGAGGACAGGTACGTTGCTGACAAAGCATTTATTGATTTTCGGAATCGAACCCAAGATCAGTCGAGCTTAGTAGGTTGGAGATTTTATACAGCGAGTTGCCCCTCCTTTGGTCATTAAGCCACCCGTGACCCATGAGAAACTTTGAGACCACAATATCTTTAAATTTGAAGGATGCACATGAATTCATGGTTTGTTTACACAGTAAATAAATAAGGCAACATTATTGCATTTTATTGCATTTGGCAATGTTTAAACTAACGTGTACGGTATAATTCGTTACTGTGCTTATTTTATCTCATATTTAAAATATATAGAGAGATTAAAATGGTATGTGAATGCGCGGTCCTAATTTACGCGTGGACGTAGCATCACTATCTTACATCTAATTACCAACCGAACCCACAGCTTCCTCATATGCAACTGAATATGAAATGGTTAGCCAACAACCAAGTGAGTGAGTGAGTGAGTATGGTTTTACGCCGCTTTTAGCAATATTCCAGCAATATCACGGCGGGGGACACCAGAAATGGGCTTCACACATTGTACCCATGTCGGAATTCGAACCCGGGTCTTCGGCGTGACGAGCGAACGCTTTAACCACTAGGCTACCCGACCGCCCCCCAACAACCAAGACTGAAATACACAAGGCAGCTGTTATTACAAAGTACATCCTTAATGGAGGATGGTGTCGTTATTTCCAGTCGTTCATAGACCACAGCACATAAGAAGTTTATATTTCCTTCACGAACACCTGGTGTTAT
Source organism: Haliotis rufescens (assembly GCF_023055435.1). Lineage (NCBI taxonomy): Eukaryota > Metazoa > Mollusca > Gastropoda > Lepetellida > Haliotidae > Haliotis > Haliotis rufescens. Next base: position 61,623,653 of record NW_025964223.1, on the reverse strand, counting down.
TACTGTTTTTCAATGACCCATTTACATTGTTTTCATCGCTATTTTACCTTATACGTCAAGTGAGGTCTGTTTCATCAGATAATTGAGACTGGTCATTCTCTGGCGTTGGCGTTGGCGTTGGCGTTGGCGTTGGCGTTTTGTATTGTATTTCAAAATAACCTCGTCAGATAACTATGCATGTATGGGGACGTAGTCATGCCAATTATTTATAAACTTTGCAACAAGGCCATTGATTCCCGTCCAAGACAGGTGTCCAACTCTTTTGCCATTGAAGTCTAACCTTATACAGCTGCACCAAATAAATGGTATAGTACATTCCATCGAATTATTTGTACTTTCATTCAACCTATATGAAATGTGTCATAAGACACAGTACACTGACCTCAGAAGTCCTCGTTGATTCGTTCGGGCATAAGCACCGTTCTCCATCCTCTACCAGACCCACCCGAAGAAGACGTATCACTTACGCACTACTCGACCTGAAAGTCAACCCGGTCCCCAGACCGTAACGCAACCCGACACAAGAGATACATCAGCCCCTGCCTCCAGTTCTGCCACTACAACCAATCGGCCACGAGTAAGATTACCCTAGCATTGTTCGAGTTAAATGTTTGGTGTAATGGAGTAAACAAAAGACAATGACTAGAGGTAACGTGAAAACATCCACATTATAGTACATATTATACACACGGTCTGACAGTCCAATCAGAATTGTGGGTAATTGCAAAGTCTTGGTATCGTGTGCTTTACTGAACGTGAGGAGTACTGCTGTTGTGTTGGGTCATTTCGCTCACCATGAGATCAGTGAGTGGCTTTGCAACACATTTAAGTTTCTTCGACGAAGAAATACTCTTTGACGTGGAACATGAAGAGAATCATCAGTCTGGACAGGTAGGACAGTATATTTGGTCACACAATATCAGTAATTTAACCATATCTTGCTCCGGATTAATACTTGTCCTGTGATGAAATAATTGTGATATAGACTCTGTGGCACTTCCTTGTCACAACTGGACGATTCAACCCCCTACATATAACCTCTTCTTGAACATTAAAACCACCTTTAACTTGTTTACCCTAATGACCAAAATATCAATGAACAAAAGCTCGTTGTCAGGAGCAGCCATAAAGATTATGTTATCACTGTTCAGATAACCTGTATTAAAACTATACTTTTAATAGGTCAGTAAAATATCTTTTGATTTGAAGATTCTGAGGTAAGAAATTGCTTACATTTGTATGTCAGCATGTGCCATAGTGGTCCATTCTTATAATTTTCACCGCTATTTTGCCTTTAACGCCCGACGGAATCTGTTTCGTGGGATAATAGAGAGCTGTGATGTCCTTCCATTGACGTTTTATATTCATGGGACACATACTGATGATGTAAAGCAATGGACACCGTCCAATGTTTTCTCATTGTAAAGCATGCATAACCAACTGTATGTTGCTGGTTCGACTATTTGTACATTAAATGACATCCACAGTGGGTTAATATCAAGTTAGCGTCGTCCTTTTTATCTTAGTACCTTTAAAACCCATGATTAACCACTGCAAGTTGAGATAAGAAGATATACTTTTTCTGAACATGCCCACACCATCTCAGACTTTCGTTGATAAGTAACTTGACTTCTACCTTTCTTGGACTACACGTATCATTCAACTAATGCATTTCGCCTGACTTCGCAAAATACTTTTTCAGGTCAAATTATATATCTAGACGTTATTGATTCTTAACCTGTCATTCTATCGTCATTGCACAGATGTCTAGACACGGGGATTCCTTGGTATCTGAGGATTCGAGATATCTGAAGGGAAGGGGCTATTGAGGTGAATACGGCGTTTTGTGCCGGGTAATCTCAGAAGCCTTTTACTCAGCTCAAGAGTTTGATAGATGATTTCAAGAGTGGTTGTTGTCTGTTGTGACGACTGTATAGATACACCTTTAGTAGATATCTCGGTTGCATGTCATCGTCGAGTCCCCTCCTCCTAAGTAAACAAATTAGAATGACCTATAAAAAACACCATACAAGAAGACAATAAATGACTTCTCCTTGTGTGTAACTGTCCTAACAAGTCCCTTTACCTGTATTCAAACTTTAATATATGTGAAAGCAAGTATTCCTTCATAATTATGTGTAAAATATCAGACAAGCTGCACTTGATGAGTTTGAAGATAAATGTCGTTTAAAAAACCCATTTGACTATTTGCACGCGCGGAGAGGAGGTTCATAAATATGGTTGAAAGTATACACACGCTGAGCAGGTTTCGGCTGACAATACGTATCCTGTTGCAGGTTATGCCACATTCTGATAAAATGATATACTTACACAAGTAACTGTGAACTGTTGTAATCAGGGTGGTAGTAGAGGGAGGCCTGTATTCGAGATCGCCAACTCAGATTTACATTTTTGTATTCTATACAAGGAACTGCCTTGATAGAGCCAGGCGTCTGTATTGTGAAATATCAAGGACGCTTTTATGGTCTCAATCTCTCAGGAGAATGTATTTAGTTACGTGGATGAGTTGCTGGACAACCTATGGCGCAAAGTCGACACATAACAGTTGGACGCGCCCCTTAACGTACGCAAGCTTAATAGTATCGTTTACCGTGTTCACAATTCTAGGGATAGCACCAGTATGCCCAAGCTAGCTCAGCATCATTCATTGATCCTTCTCTGCATCCTTTGATATATGTATGTCAGGCATCGATTTAGGCAGGTTGGCTATTCACCATTTGAAAAACACTTCCATACCTATTTAGGAATTGACGTTCACATGGTTGAAAAATAATTGAAGATGTTAGCGTTGATACATGTTGCTTTATCTTATTTCTTTTATCACTCCATGTCTCATATGAACTCGTTTTAACACACCCGCATACGGTTAGCCTGAAAGGTCACATCACTGATAAGGTCATGAAAATTGTTAACATTGCTCGTCCTTTCCCAGTATCAGTTTGAGTGACCTTCAGTGATACAGATAATACGACCTGTTGTGACATATTTCAAAGTTTTAAGAATTCACTTCAGGGTGACCCTATTATTTAACGGATTTCTGGCGAGGTACCTTGCTTCACACCCGGGTAATCTCAGTCCTATTATTTATCTCGGGCAGTATTTTGTGGAATCCATATTGGTTTCACTAGTTTCAATAGTTCACGTAACTATCACGTTACACAACACAATTTGTCGACAACCGAGACTCTTATATACATGTCGCGTTATAATTATTTACCTAACGTCTATCAACCATACAAACACTTTTCTCAAAATGAATTGGCCGTAATAATATACGAACGTATACGAAGGTGTCGGTGTAGTGAAATTATTATGACGGGATTATGTAGGTAACGGCATATAAGCCGAATGGACCGGCATATTTGACTTAAGTGACGTAGTTTGGTAACAGTTGTTATGTCGGCTGTACCCTTTAACATTACTGGATATGGTACTGGTCAGAGAGTGCGTGTTGGTTTTACATGAAGGGACTAACATGCCTGTATCCCCACTTATACATTGTTTAGGTTAGGGCGTTATCTTTGCACTTGACATACTTTGTACACGGACGCTGATAAACTATTAAAATAGAACCAACATGAATTTCAAAGAGGAACATGTATTGTGAGTTAGGCTCTACACAACAACGCTCTTGTCATTGGACGGTGTCTTTAGAAGCCATGTCGTGGTTGACAGTGATTAAGGGTTTAATACATTTGGAATATTGAGTTGTAATGCAATTGGATTATTAAGGTGAAATAGCAGGAGCATATGAGTTTACTTTAGTTTGACTCTGCACTGCCAAATTGTCCAAACAATATATTAACATTTGTATGATTTTGTATTCTAAAATTTGCAATGGAAATTATGATATTTTTTCTGAAAACAATGTTTATTGACATCCTATATATACCAGGCCTACCAAAGAAAATACTAACTTGTGTTAAAAAATATGAAAATGTTTGCTATTTGTTATTTTTTCACACTAAAAATCGACAACCAGAAATATGAGTACATTTTGCACACTGAAATTATGAGCTGAGCTGGCTACGAGTCGCCAATATATTCAGAAAACGACCATATGCATTCCAGCTGCTGCTAACTTGTTGTTTTCGAATATATTGTCAACTCTTATAATTTAGTGTGCAAAATAGACAAATGTCATGAAGATATCTATACATTTAACGCCTGTTGGCGTTCTGTGGTAGGTCTGTACATTCAATGAGAAACATCAATAACGAAGGTCCTTGTAAGTGACGTGACGTGCAACCTCGCTTTAAAACAAGGTCGTGATGTGCATACCTGTGTTCGAATGATGAGAAATAAAGAAGGAATTCGTAGGGACGGGAAGGTGAGTTCGAGAGAGCCGGGAGTTCGACATATCCAGGTTCGACACCACGAGGTTCGACTGTAATCTGTTCTTCGTGGATATTTGTTGATAGTATGTATATTTTCGTCAATATGATCCCCGAATCTTACGTTTCCGAATCGGTGTTACATGCCTGCAGTCGACTCTAACATTTACCTGAATTTATTTATATTTACAGACACCTTATCAACTGATATGACTAAGACAAAACCTGCGTTGATAGAGCCTTTGTGTCTATTGTTTCATCAGCCACGTGAGAACCTTCTTAATGATCCTTTCTCTGTGATCCAATCATATAATTTTCACAGTTATTTTGCCATTTACGCCCAATGGAATCTGTTTCGGCAGATAATTGACGTTTCATGATTATCAAATAGTTATTGTTGTAATATGGGATAAATATTTACCCAGTGAATAATAAATCAGCAATGAATTTCGAATGCCATAACAGTACCGCTATCAAAACTACAAAATCTCCATGCTATCTTGGTCGTCGACGTATTTCATAGACACTTTGCTTGTGTTTCCCGTAAAAGTAAATATAAAGAGCAGTAAATCGTAAATTTATATCAGAATAAGTTGAAACAATGAAGAAGACAAAGTAACGAAACTTTAATAACCTGTACCTGACTCGGATAAACAGCTGGAGATATAACAATCTTTGAATAAGACAGGCAGATAAGAGAAAGCCGAGTGGTTAGTAGAGTGCTGGCTGACACCGGTGAAGGGCGTGTCATGACTCGGAGTAAAATGGGGTACCTTTCTAGGGAAGATGGAGACGTTGTAGAGTCGGATCATCCTTCTAGGGTAAGAGCGTCCTTACGCAGAACCTGCTGCTGTATCCGCTAGGAGACAACATGGCTGTTGTGCAGTTGCAAACATGTAAATTAGAAGAGGTAAACAAGGGTCTATGTGAGATAAATGCCAAGAGTAAATGTTTAAGCATTTGAGTAAGCGTTTGACTTGTTGTACCTTGACTATGGTACACCCTTCCCTTTAGCCTAACAGATGCACCTGATATCACTATGTTTACGTCTGGTCTCAAAACGTAACTTTTGGAACGCTACAACTGTTTGTGTATATTTGTATTATCTTACTGTTCCCTCTCTGTTGTATATATGTAGATATGCTGTGAGACGCATTGAGCATGTCCCTCGGTGATGAGGAATCTTGCACTATAGAAATAGCCTTAGTTGTATTAGTAGTATTAGTAGTAGAAGTATTAGTATTAGTATTAGTAGTAGTAGTAGTAGTAGTAGTAGTAGTAGTAGTAGTAGTAGTAGTAGTAGTATGTGTCAATGTACCCCCATGGCGTTGATTATCACTCACAGTATCTATCACTGGTTTGTCATGTTAAGACTCGATTATTTACAGACCGCCGTCATATTTTGCGGCGTTAAACAACAAACAAACAAATCTTATCATGTAATGATAGAAACCGGTTTGGTGAATAATATCCACGTGTTGCCTTCATGGGAAGATGAGGTTTTTGGCATTTACCTTTTGTATTTTACATCATACTGGGTTTTTTAAATTTAAGTGAATATAGTGTTACTTAGGTAAACACACCGCTTGCGATCGTCAAATCAGCTGTTTCAATCAGAGGTGGTTATCGTGATTCGAATCATCTGATTGACCAACTGAACTTACAATTTCCAAATTTATGGTTGGAGAATAATTTATCAACACTTTATAGACATCTTCCGTCAAGCCTGTTCTGTATCTGATAGGCCCAGGGGGGGCACGGGTGGCTTTGCGTCCCTTGGGCAAGCCAGAAACCTATGATGGTGGGTTCGAATCCCGGTTCGCCCCGATTGTGTTTCTAGGTTTGTCAGCACCATACCCGTGCTCGTGGGTTTCACCAAAGTGGTAAACGTCTAAGACCTGCATCACTTCGGACTTTCCTCCCACATCAAGCTGACACGCCGTTATATAACTGAAATGCGGTTAAAAACGACGTTAAACCCAACTCACTCACTCACTGTATCTGATAGCATTACAGTTAAGAAATATATGCCATAATGATCGGAAGCGACGGTCATGTCATACGATCAACTGTTGTCTGGTTTCGGGACAGACTGTAACCTCGGAACGTTAATCACATAAGTAAAAGACACTTGAACCGGGCCGTATGCTTTATTACTTCAGACCTCCTGTAGTCATCCCGACGTTACCTACACTGCCGGGCAAAATCAAGTTTACACCTATAATAGTGGCTTAAACTTCAAAAACAAAACAAAATGGATATTTGATGGATATGTATTTTATATGGGGATCAGAGCTGTGTTTGGGACCTTAAGTTTGCAGTATTTCGGCGACTGTTTGAAACCTAGTAACGTTTTTTTATATCGTTTGTAACTAAATTGGTGAAATTAAATTTTCAAGTGTATACTTTCTTTTGTCCAGCAGTTTATGTTACCGACGGCGACAGGTTTCCGTCAGAACTTTGGCTTGTGATGTTATCGTTACACAACTATTGAATACCGTATCAAGTACATCGACATTTTACATGGTAATTATAGAACAAGTCTGTGAGTAATGGTTCAAAGGTTCCTTATCCCTGTAGTGCAAATTGTCAATGCTCGAGTGTGTTCATGTGGTAGCTTTGTGACAAGAAGGGAATAAATAGAAGCCACACGCTGCACTCACGAGTACATAATACAGTGGCGACAGCGTGTGATGTGAGTGAGTTTTTTGTGTGCGTGGGAGGGTGTTTTGGTGGATTTGTGAGTGAGTGAGTGTGGATTGAGTTTTACTCCGATTTTAGTTATATTCCAACAGTATCACCTGGGGAAAGCAGAAAACGGCTTCACAATGTGGGGAAATGAACCCGGGCCTGAGTGCTTAGATTAATTGCTAAGCTAGTCAAGGTGTTAATGGGAACGATTTGATGTCAATGACCTCGTGGTGTGAGTATGATCTTATCACAGGCAGCAACACTATATGACACTATGGAGCTGAAGCAAGGGGATAAGATCACCCATGCGCTGATGTCTTCAGATTTGATGTTAAACACGGAGTCAATCACGTACAGTAACACAACACTCTTTATCACCAGGGTATAAAACATGATAGCATCATCAACGATGTTGTTAGATTAGTGCAATAATTTGATTAATGACCAGAACGATGGTATGTCACGCACGAGAGGCTGTGAGTAAACCCTGATTTCTGATGAGGCTGCACATTTGTAGTTCCTTGAATGGGTAATGATGGCCGTGGAGCCCGTTTTACACCCTTTCATTCAGTAAGAAATGTTTATGGTTGTGTCAGTGTGGAAGGGCCAGACGTGAGATAATGGGATGACGAGTAGGTGTTGGCGTGATGAGATTAACGATGTCTCCATTTTGCAATGTACTAAGTATTTTGACAGCGCAAATTACGAGGTTCCTGTACTCAAGGGGTGATTCAGTTGAATGAGATTCACCTTTGATACAAAGTATATTACAAGCACGTATATTAATATAAAACATAAGCTTTTGAAACATACCATCATGAAATGTTGTTGTTCTTGCCTTTAAAAAAATAGTTATATGATATTAATCTTTGCTCTTTTATTTCTATTTTCAGTGTAAGTTACAAGTCAAAACGATCCTAGCTCTAACACTGACTTGATTATGTGATTTAGTCTCTGGTATGCATATTGTATAACCATTCATGTGAAGCCAAACCATGGGGTTCATGGGGAGGAAAATGTTTCAAGTAGACAATGCTTTTCATACAAGCCGAAAAACAAGTACCCAATATGTTTGACCTGCGTGTGATCGTACAATACGGCCTGGGTAAGTGTTCATGCACCCAAACGCTGGTTTGTCCGGCTTATGTTCGGACATCTACAGACTGCCGTGATGTCGCTGAAATATTACTCACCTCATTTGTAGACCAATTATTACGATATAAAACCCTCCCTTAAATTTATAGATTAATACACCCGCACCACTATTGCAATGATATCAGGCACAGTATGCATGACCAGTTTCAGAACATCGCTGCTTGTGATATGAAGACGTGAAGGTTGTATGGATATTTAACAATTTCTGTATTGTTTGTATTGACGTTTCAGATATAATTGGATCCATAAAGTTTCAATTTTTCATTTTCTTCCAAATACTTATTGACAATCAAATGTATAAGAAACGTCAACGCTAGGGAATAACCATCTCGAGTTTCCCACAAAACTGATTCCATTGGGCGTCCAAGGCAAATAACGGTAAACAGAATATAAATGGATCAATGGAAATCAGTGATGACACCGGGTAAGGGTAAGCATATCGTGATAAGGAGGCAGCATTTTTGACAATGTATGTAGATAAATGATGCATTAGAGAGTCGTTATGGTAGCTGAGGCCGGTCATTAGGGAAGCGTATCGGTCGTTCACCTCAGATTAAGAACTGGTTAGCATAGATAAACGTCGGGGAACCATGCCAGTAACACATGTTGCTGAATCATGTTACGTGGTTGGAATTACAAGAGCATAACTTCCTTTTTTTAGTTTAGGGCTCAGCTTTACCTAAATCCGAGTAATTAATACGATGTCAGCTGCGGATTGTAAGGCGTTTGGGAAGGATAAAACAATGTTGAAATATATACATATCACCATGCCTTAAGGCAGATGTAATACCAAACCATTCTATATTTAGAAGGTGTTATGCAAATATTATATTGCTGAATCAGCGATTTACTGCATGGTATTTTTGGGACTTCTCACATTCGTCAGACACGCCAACGTCAGCTTAGACAGCATGCGATGGGATGGTTGCACGTTTTATTTACCACATAGACATTCTAGCGACGACAGTACGCTGCGTAATAACCGTTATAAAAAAATACTTTTTATAATAATAATAATAATAATGATGATGATGATGATGATGATAAGTGCAATACATACATAAAGTAAAATAGGTTAAGTGAAACACCGATTTCCGAATGATTTTGTCAGTAACATCTACACTAGTAATTCGTAATATTGATTAATTAAATTATAATTTCGGGAAAATTCTCTTGAATCTTCGCATTTTAACATTCCGGTCTAACGGGATTTCCTTTTTTTAAAATGACTGATCGAGTCGGTGAAGAGCCACTGAATGATTTACATGTTTGTCAATCAAATAATGTATCAATATGTTTCTCGTATTCATCTCACAAAACCCCTATAAGCAAAACCTCCCTGTAGAGATAAATTTCAATCGGAAACGTTCCATTTTATTAGTGAGTAAGTGAATGTTGTTTTACACAACCCTCAGCAACGGTTTGTAAATAGTTGAACCAGTGGTTGATAGAATGAACACTAGTGACATCAGTCGGGTCACACTCAGTCTGCGTTGCTTAAAGAAGAATATTTCTATCAGAAAATGACAGTAATCTCTTTCACAGGCAAGTATGTGCAAGATTATTTGATATAGAAATATGAAACCACATATTACAGCTAATATAAAAAGGGAGTTTACGACCATGTTTTAACAAAGATAATATTTAGAATCTCTTTCGAAAGTAATTTCTTTTAATTCACTACGCGCTCTGAATACTGCACATCACGCTGTGTCATATTGTTATGTTACAAAATGATGTGATTACTTCGAAACTTAAAAGATCTTAAGATTACGCACTAGTGTAGTTTCAATCCAATGTTTTAACCATTAAACAATCATAAAAAAACACTTGTAACAATCAAATCTTCAACTTTAAAGTTAATCCTTATACGGCTACTATACCGTCACGAGATGAGAAGAAACTGATACTTTGCAGCCGGTAACCGATCCCCCACCTTCCCCATTCACAAGCGGGAGGCAGTGGCCATATATCAAAGGGCGAACAAAGGTTATATAATCTACACCAGCGTGGTTTAAACCAGGGTATTTCGAGGCGCTTCGTAGCATCTCGCTACTGATGGTATCGTGTTTGTTGACAGAGGTTTATCTCTGGGGCAGTGGCCACAAAGGCAGTCATTAACATAAGGATCCCCCCGGTAACTTTCCATCCATAAAAAGATTTATAAAATGTCTCATGGAAAACCTCCTGATATAAAACTTTTTGAGTTTTGTAAAAAATTGTTTGAATGTCTAATTGGTTGATAGCGTCGGAATGTGACTTTGATCATAAAGTCTTCCGAGATTCGATTATTTACAGGTATTCGTGATGACTATGTATTCGTGATGCCTTGGTATTCGTGATGACTTGACATTCGTGATGACTTGGTATTCGTGATGACTTGGTATTCGTGATGATTTGGTATTCGTGATGACTTGGTATTCGTGATGATTTGGTATGCGTGATGACTTGGTATTCGTGATGACTTGGTGTTCGTGATGACTTGGCATTCGTGAAGATTTGGCATTCATGATGGTTTGGTATTCGGGATGACTTGGTACTCGGGATGACTTGGTATTCGGGATGACTTGGTATTCGGCAAGACTTGGTATTCGGGATGACTTGGCATTCATGATGGTTTGGTATTCGGGATGACTTGGTACTCGGGATGACTTGGTATTCGTGATGACTTGGTATGCGTGATGGCTTGATATACGTGATGACTTGTTATTCGGGATTAGTTGGTATTCGGGATGACTTGGTATTCGGGATGACTTAGCATTCGTTATGACTTGGCATTCGTGATGACTTGGTATTCGTGATGACTTGGTATTCGGGATGACTTGGTATTCGGGATGACTTGGTATTCGGGATGACTCAGCATTCGTGATGACTTAGCATTCGTGATGGCTTGGTATTCGGGATGACTTAGCATTCGTGATGACTTGGCATTCGTGATGACTTGGCATTCGTGATGACTTGGTATTCGTGATGACTTGATGACTTGGCATTTTTGATGACTTGGCATTCGTGATGGCTTGGTATTCGGGATGACTTCGTATTCGGGATGACTTAGCATTCGGGATGACTTGGTACTCGGGATGATTTGGTATTCGTGATGACTTGGTATTCGTGATGATTTGGTATGCGTGATGACTTGGTATTCGTGATGACTTGGTGTTCGTGATGACTTGGCATTCGTGAAGATTTGGCATTCATGATGGTTTGGTATTCGGGATGACTTGGTATTCGGCAAGACTTGGTATTCGGGATGACTTGGCATTCATGATGGTTTGGTATTCGGGATGACTTGGTACTCGGGATGACTTGGTATTCGTGATGACTTGGTATGCGTGATGGCTTGATATACGTGATGACTTGGTATTCGGGATTAGTTGGTATTCGGGATGACTTGGTATTCGGGATGACTTAGCATTCGTTATGACTTGGCATTCGTGATGACTTGGTATTCGGGATGACTTGGTATTCGGGATGACTTGGTATTCGGGATGACTTGGTATTCGGGATGACTCAGCATTCGTGATGACTTAGCATTCGTGATGGCTTGGTATTCGGGATGACTTAGCATTCGTGATGACTTGGCATTCGTGATGACTTGGCATTCGTGATGACTTGGTATTCGTGATGACTTGGTATTCGTGATGACTTGGCATTTTTGATGACTTGGCATTCGTGATGGCTTGGTATTCGGGATGACTTCGTATTCGGGATGACTTAGCATTCGGGATGACTTGGTACTCGGGATGACTTGGTATTCGGGATGACTTGGTATTCGGGATGACTTGGTATTCGGGATGACTTAGCATTCGGGATGACTTGGTACTCGGGATGAGTTAGCATTCGGGATGACTTGGTACTCGGGATGACTTGGTATTCGGGATGACTTGGTATTCAGGATGACTTGGTATTCGGGATGACTTGGTGTTCGTGATGACTTGGCATTCGTGATGACTTGGTATGCGTGGTGGCTTGGCATTCGTGATGACATGGCATTCGTGATGATTTGGTATTCGTGAAGACATGATATTCGTGATGCCTTGGTATTCGTGATGACATGATATTCGTAATAACTTCCAATTCGTGATACTAAATTGAAACTCAACAAGCCACTCATTACACAGAGGGTTTACATCCCGTCCAGTACCAAATTGCCGGGCAAGAGAAAGTACACACCCATGTATGGTGGTGGCCACAAATGAAACAAGCAAAATATGTCAATCGTAATCATCAGTCACACGAAACTGTCATATTGCCATTATTAGTCATACATCATGAATAAAAGCATTTGATGTGCAGTGAGCGGAAGTAACGGTGGATCTTCAGACAATTTCATATGTGTACCTCATGCAGGACACATGTTTCCTTTTACCATACTGTTTGTACTTAGCAGGAAAAGGTGCTCTAGCGAATAGTCACGACTGGTCAGTGGGCATTCAGGGTTAGTCTGAATGTGGATATGAATGAGTAAAATCGAATAATTTTTCATCGAGTAAGTCATTGAAGTGCACACTACAGATTTGACAGACCACTTGTAACAAGGACATTTATAAACACGCCTGAACGTAACTGAGTAATCGAATTTGAAGTGTTAACATGTACAGTAAGCCAGTTAATGGTCCCGGGGATCTCAAAGTACTTCAAGCCAATTATTCATAGTCGGTTGTTGGGAAGACCGCTTTGCTTTGTCCTGAAACGTGGCTTGTCATACAAATCCCCACCGATGTCATCAACGTGAAGGGCATTTTGAAATATTGGCAAAAAATGGACCCCAGTTAGATAAGAGAATATGTGTCCAGTTATCGGGTTGCTCTATAATGCTATGCTGATTTACACTGCTTATTACAAGGCCCGGTCTTCTTACTGGTTACCCGGAATTAAGACGACAGGAACGTGATACATTATCTATATATTTGTATAGTGTGTGGGAACTGATTTGATATAAGATAGGAAAAGATAATACACTATACAAAGTATATTACTTCATATATCAAGGTAATGGGTGGATGAGATTGGTTTTACGCCGCTTGGGAGAATATTCCAGCAATATCACACCCGGTGGGGACACTGTTTGTTTGTTTGTTTACGCTGCTCTCAGCAATATTCCAGCTATGGGGCTGGGCTTCATTGTATCTATGTGAGGAATAGGAGTGAGTCTTCGATGTGATTACAACTTTGAGAAAACGGCCAGAATGTTGTATATTGTAACCTGCTATTTGTACGTGGACTGGTCAGAAAGTTCTGAGCCTGACGAACTTTAAATTCTGGGCCATAACAAAGTAAACTAGTCAATTTAATACATTGAGTGTGTAGTTTATTGCAAGTGTATTTGGTCTGTTGAGGCCGTTTGAATATAAGGGACAGCCAGTTGAACGTGATAGGGTTCCAAATGGACACAGAAATGGAAAAGAGCGGGTCCTGAGCAGTCATATACTTTTTGACTTTAGAAAAAAGTACACCCTAAGAAATTCATGACCGCATGTCACAGGGATAAGTGTACAGGGGTAAGTGCCCTAGCTATCCCACTGTTAAACGTTTGGCAGGTATGTTTAAGGCTGGGAGAACCACAGTGATCCCTAGACAAAACGTCAATCCATGGAATGGCACCATTCCACTCCACCGGCAAAGAAACTGTTTCCTAAACTGAAAGAACACATTCGTGGAAAGCGCTATGACGACAACAATGACCTCAAAGCTGCCGTGAATGTTTTTTTCAGGGTGGCTTCAGAAACCTTCTTCCTGACTTGAATTGAAGCGCTTCACTATTGATATGAGAAGTGTATTGAAAAGCAAGGAGATTATATTGAAAAAAAAACAAAAAAAAAACACTTTCACAATTGTTGGTTTTGTTTGTCAGCCTTAGAACTTTTTGACCAGCCCTCGTATGTGTTCGATGAAGTCTGTGGTTCTGGCTTTAGTATCTTCTTGTTTTTTCTTATATTCTTCGGATATGAAATAGAAACCTATTCTTGTTTCCAGGGTCCAATTCCACCCTCTGTAGTGTGCCCCCCTTCCAAGGGGTCCGTGGGCGATGCCGCACAGGTGAAGGTGAAGAGGAAATGTGGACGTCCTCGGAACCCCATCCCTCGCCACAAGAGAGAGTCCCACATCAACGCCGAGCACAGGCGGCGGGGAAAGATTCAGGTGAGACCTGGATGTGGTGTACTGTAAGGGGACACTGGTGGCCTGCTAGTATAAGGTTTAGATCGTTGCTCATACTGACAACCACTGGTTTGACTTTGCCTTGATTCGATCATTCATATAGCTGGAATAGTGTTGACTGCGGCATAAAACAACATTCTACACTCTGTATTTATGACGAAAACGTTGTCCCTGAGCTAAGACAGTGCCTATTATAGAAATGACTGTTGTAAATGCGGTTGGCATTATACACATTTCAAAAGGACATAATTCTGTTAACAGAATGGTTTCCAGACGTTAAAGAACATTGTCCCCAAGAATGGCGAAACAACGGTCGGAAGAGACAGCAAGTCAGATATTCTGTTCAAAGGTAAAACCATACCGCCCATGCAGCATTGCTGTCTCGTTTTTAAGAGACCGCCTCCGTGGTCAAGTGGATAGAACGTCTGCCCGGAGAGCGTCGGTAGTTTTATCCCGGCTGCGTCATACCAAAAGATGTTAAAAGATGGTACTTTTTGTTACCCTGCCTGGATCTCGGCATTAACGGGATATCACAAGGGCTGGTCAGTATACTGTGTCTGAGTGGGGTATCCATGTTAAACTTGCAGCATGGTATCTCACCTGGCTAGCAGTATAAAACCCTTAGTCCGGACAAGTACAGACAGCCAAACACACACACGCGTTTCTATATAAGAGCAATAATCTTGAACGGGTCGTTAAACCCTATTGCACGTCACCTCATTTTGTAGAATAATCATCATACTGCCTTGTATCATCTGTATATTGTACGCTTCTGTAGTTGTTGGTCGACTTTGAATTGTGTATTTTACACGTCATAGAATATATTTGTTGCGTTCACCATTAATTGTAATTCATATCTCTATTTGATGCTGTCTGCAGCTGCCGATCACAGCCGGAAGGTGAAGACCGAATGCGAAGAGCAGAAGACGATGATCACAGCGCTGCGACAGGAAATGGACATCCTCAATGCTGAAATTGAGTAAGTCTTCCTGGGATTAAATAATGGTGTCACTGTTACAAAGCCTGTATGACAGTTTTTAGCTAGCCTACTGAGCTTTGATCGGGGCGAAGTTTACGGGGGCTGGCCGTCCGAATAAGTCCTTACATTTTCAACATCGCAACTGAAGCCTCAAAACCCATGCAGCTAAAATTTTGTATGGCAAAATACAGCTATGATACATCTAATCTGCTCACAGGATTCCTGACCTTATTTAAAAGGTCTGACATTACATAATGCATCTCACGATGAACGAGTAACTTTGGCCAATTACGCATGTACCACTGTGTAATATATTGCCCATGATATGAGGATCTCTTTTATGCGCAATCCTCTATTTTTCTCATTCTTCATTACCTTATATGACCTTTCTGGTCCAACATGATATTCCAGAAAATTGCAGGTGAGCTACAGAGCCTTTTGGTTCTTTTTTCTATATCATTCGTGTGTGATAATAATGGGACGTTCAAGCTCGGTGACGTGGTTGTTTGCGTGTCATCGTGCCCTGACGACGTGGGGCGTGGCACATGATATCAATCACTGGTTTCTCTGATCCAGAGTCGATTATTTACAGATCCAAGTAAAATAGCTGTAATATTTCTGAATGTGAATCACTTTTTCAAGAGAAGGTTTGGAAACACACAGACCTCTCTGATTAGCCACACGTTAATATGTATTTGTCGGGCACGGTGATCGATACAACTGTACAGTGCCAGGATCTACTGATCGTTGGTTCGAATCCAAGGTTCGCTCCAATTATGATCCTTGGTTTGTCTGTACAATACCCGTACCCAAGGCCTTCCCTAAATCGGCAAACATCCACGGTTTACATTAACTTGATCTTTCCTCTCACATACAACAGACAACCATAATAGACCCACCGTTCAATAAGCGTTAATCACAATTCGCTAACTATGTATCTGTTTGCACCTCCAGAGCGTATCAAGCCTTCATGCCTGACGGGAACCTATTCGAACCACCCCAAGTTAACATGGAAGAGCGACTAAGTGATTACATCCAGAGTCGAACCCGTGACAGTTGGAAGTTCTGGATTGTATCCTTGCATTCTTTACATTACCACCCGTAAAATAGGGTTGGATTTACACCCCGTGCCGTGACGGCCAGCGCATGGGCCAGTCGTAGCTAGTGTCGTTTATGAGCCAACTGTAAGTAGAATGGTTTAATCGGGATTCGTTTGGGGAAAGGTATGTGTGGCTAGTATTTCAAGGCATGCCCTACACAGAATAAAAGTGATTTGATACGGGGATTTTACGAGGGAGTTTGTAACTGATGGGATGGCAGTTGTTATTGTGTAAGCAGATATCGCCAACACACGGCCTACAGCTGTGAGGCGTCTCTCCCCCTTCTGGCAGTAAAGAGGCCAATTACCCAGTGAAAAACGAGACATTTCCAAGACGCTGTTAAAGAAATATCTCGATCTAAACAGTGAAACGGTAAACATGATTTGCCCTGCAGGCCTACATATCGTTGACAGTAGAATTAGATGGTTGTATTAATTTCAGTATGTGACATGAAAACATTTTGTATGTCTTACTTTAAGAAACCCGATAACTACATAATTAAATAAGGTTGTCCGAATAGCCTATTCAAGTTTGGTACGATTGTGATATTGCCCGACCCTCACTCAAGTCTTTCCAGACTCCTTTGAAAAAAATCTTTTCAAAGTTTGCTTGTATTCACGAAGCAGTAAATGAATACTCGGTAGTGTCAGATGGGAATGTAAATGCTACCCATGTAGTTAACAAGAAAAAACTTAGGTTGTATATACACCGATGACCTGACATACATGTATGTGTGTGTGAGTGCGTGCGTGCGTGCATGTGCGTGTGTGTGTGTGCGTGCGTGCGTGCGTGCGTGCGTGCGTGTGGTATTTTCATTCCTTCATTCATTTATTCATTTATTTATGGATTTGTAGAAATGACAAACTCTACTTTCCTGAACTCACTCAGTTCAGCTTTATAAGTCGTCCCCTTTTCGAATCCTACAACCGTCTGGTCTCAACAACAACCACAGAGGGCTTTCTTCGCTCAGTCTTGGATTGGGCCGCCAGCAACTTGTCTCTAGCTAATCTCAGATCAGGTCAGTATATGTGTTCCTTAGTACGGCAGATGTTTCATAGGGGTGGTTAGATAGTGGTGAAAGCTTTCGCTCGTCACGCCTAAGATCTGGGTTCGAATCCCTGCATGGGTACTATTTGTAAACCCTATTTCTGATGTCCAGCAACATGACATTGCAGGAATATTGCTGAAGGCGTTGTGTAAATGCAAATCACCGACTAAAAGTACACGTGGAATATGGGTACCAGTAGGGATTCCTGATGAGGATCGGGTGGTAGTGATGTGTGACATACCTGTGTCATTGTGCCTAAAGGGGCGGTCGGGTAGCCTACCGGTTAAAGAGTTCGCTCGTCACGCCGAAGACCCGGGTTCGATTCCCGACATGGGTACAATGTGTGAAGCCAATTTCTGGAGTCCCCCGCCGTGATATTGCTGGAATATTGCTAAAAGCGGCGTAAAACCATTCACACTCACTCACTCATTATGCCCAAACGGCTTAGACTACTGTTAATCCCATCAACCACATACTTACCTGACCCAGACATGATGACGTACAGGCCGCTGTGATACAGCTGGAATATTGATTGTGCCCGACCTAAGAACATTCACAATTCCAAAGATATAGGAATATTTTTCTAGTTGTTTTCACCACTGATGGTTGTCCGACATATTGTTGTATGAAATGACCATACTAGGTTGTCCTTATCCATCTTTAGATGGAAGATCTAAGGAACGGTACGTCCTTCTTTACTGTGTAACAGTGAAGAGAGGATCCTTGGAATTACAGAAATTCTGCAATAGCGGAGTTCCAAAACTCGCTCCATGATCATACTGATGAGTGAGTGACTATGGTTTTACGCCGCTTTTAGCAATATTCCAGCAAAACCACGGCGGGGGACACCAATAATGGGCTCACATGATCACATGACACATAACAGTCCGATGTAGATACGTTGTATACAGGGTTCATATTGATCAGGGAAACAAGGAACGGATAAGGTATGATAAGGGCCCTTTTTAGAGGTCGAAATTAGAAATGAGACTTTTTAAAATAAATTTGACATTGCTAGTGGACCCTTATCCTACCTTACACTTTACTTTTGAGGGAGACCTTCGGTCTCTGAATAATGTTAAAACCAATAATTTTGTCTTTACTCTGTGGTGGTCAGAAAACCCGATACAAATGTCATGTTTCTAATGGTCACTTTGGCTAAAATCCTGGTATTGTTTTACAGTGGTGTTAGGCTCGCTGCGGTTGATCAGCACCCAGACGTCAATCATGAACGAACCCCTCAGCCTCCCTCAGGAAGCTCTCCATCAAACCACAGAACTTTCTCTTGACCCAGCCTTCCTTCAGTCAACTGTAGATCTTCTAGACAAGGACTTCTCCCTCTCAGATCCTCTGTTCAAGGACTTGGCACTCCCAGAACCAACCTACACAGCTCTATGACCCAGTCAAGCCTAATATGACAATGTGTAAAATATCCTATATGGACACACAGTTGCTGAGTGACGATCTGTCTGCTATGCAAGAGCGGATGTGTGCTGCACAGAGCAAGGAAATGCATGTTTAGACAGATGCTGGGTTCAGATGATACATAAGGCTGTTGCAAGTAAGTGAGAGGTGAAGCAAGATCAGTGATACAGCATAGAATGAAAGAACCAAAGGTGTAACTTGTTCACAGATACTTGGTTACTTTGACACTATGGGTGAATGTTAAACGAAGAAATGCCTTAACATCATTCATGTACATTACTTCACTTCATGTGAATTGGTTGCTTTCTTGTCCAAGTAATTCCTTGCCTACCAAATTTCTCCAATTTTCACCTGTATGAAAATCATTTTAAACTTTCATTTCTTCACATTTACAGAAAGTTATTGGTACTTAAGTTTCAATGATTTCTGAAATCCTGTCGAGAATACAATATACCGTATTCGACATAATAAGCGCCCAGGGCGCTCTCAAAATTAGAAATAGACAGCCTGAAATGTTTATATACGACAGGTACATATTTCCAGAATTTAATTGCCCATAATTGAGGGTGCATATTACACACGAGTGCGTATTATAAACGAATAAATAGGTCTTGTGTACATTGGTCAATCGGAAGGGGATGCTAATTGGGATTGTCACTAGCCAATATATTAGCAAATATCGCCGTGGGCGCTTATTAGAGCGGGGCGCTTATTACGTCGAATACGGTACGTTGTAAGCAAATGTACAGTGACCTCATCAGTCCATTAGTTTGATATCTACTTCGCTGGGGCAGGACATGCTTACCCTTTTCGTGAACACCTGGCATCATCTCTGATTTTCAATGAGTCATGCATATAATTTTCACCGCTATTTCAGTCCTTTTACGACCAATTGAATCTGTTTCCACAGATAATCGAGACTGGTTATTCTCTGGCATTGACGTTTCATATAATAAGATATAGACATAAGGTTAGGATCCTGGCATAATCCTTGAAAGAACTCTGGTGTTATACCCGGAATTGACACTTTGACTTGACACGGGGTGGTCAGGCTTGCTGACTTGGTTGATGTATGGATTGATTGCGTAGATCGATGCTCATGATGTCAATCACTTGACTTCTGGTCCAGACTTGATTATTTACAGACTGCCGTCATATAGCTGGAATATTGCTGGGTGCGGCCTTAAACAACAACAAACAAACAACTTTGGAAATGAAAAGTTTCTCTGTACTGATCATGGATGGGACCTCCCTTACATTAGTATCAGGTTGTTGCCCTTTACAATTTTCAGTTTTCATGTGTAATATCATTTTGTAATTTGCAGAAGCTTAATTAACAGAAACAGGGACACATAGTAGGTTTATGAAATTATATCCTACCTACAAATTCTCATTCTGACATGACAGGTGCCCGCGGGTATTGGTCACACAAACCATAACTTGTTTAGGGCTCACGAGATTGCTAAACACTGTTACAGGCAGTGGGACAACTTATATATGGTGATATCTTCACCACTTATGTTATATTACCATATAAAGTAGCCAAATTAAAATTTGTATCCTGTATTGATATTTATACGAAACTGTTCCGTGGCAAATGGTTATTTGATCTACTCAGCTTCTTTGCATCATATAATGAGGTAGCACTTGGAATTATCTTAAGGAACACACAATGCCCTTGTACTGACTTATCAGGAGGTGTCACTGGTATCAGTGGACCTATATCAAAGTAAGATCAATAGCATATGTACAAAGTTCTATAATACATGGAAGTTCAGGATATATGAAAACAAAAAAATCCGGGTGGAGCTTTTTTCAAAGAGTGTAGAACAGTTTGAGTCTGAAGTGATACGGATGTGAGGGGTCATCTGGTATATGACAAATTTAACAAAGGACAGGTATGAGGGAAGATAACTATCTTTGCCACAACATAGGGCCAAGATAATCAACATGAGTATATTTAACCCCAGCAATGCTCAAGATATACACGGTGAGAGATTTTAAAGTCAAACAAAAACAAATTCTTAATTTATCAGTATCTGTTTTTGTTCAGCTAATGCACTTTAAAACGATTAACAAATTAATATTTCAAATATCTAAAAACCAAATCTGAAATCAGAGAAAAGGTGCGTTCAGTTCCAATCTTAATTAATGAGTGAAGACAATTATCAAAAAAAACCAAAGCTAATAAGCTTTACAACTTGATGGCAAAGTCAGTGAAATAACAAGAACCATTCTGGCTGTGCACATGATGTGACTTGTGCACTTATGTGTCCATTGTGACATCACGTCCTATATCTCTCATACTCAGTCCTTTTTTCGAAAAGACCTGATGAGTCCATTTATGTAACATAACCATACCTTACATTTATGAAATGTCATTAACATTCGCATTGTCTGACAAATGAACCTTAGCCAACCTCCTCAGTTGACGTCCTGCTCTTCTTTGCAACCTATTCATGCATACCATTCTATCTGCCAAACGTACCATCATAATTCTTCATACAAGGTGAGCAAACATATATATTTCTACTTACACATCATGTACAGTCTACGTATGCACAGTAGGAATATAAGAAATCCACATATTAACATGTATATAGAAAGAACTGTATCTTTTACACAAAGCAGTTTCATGGTCTCTCATATCATTTTTTATGTCTTGGACCTTAGGCTTATTTGGGTGGAAAGGAAAAGAAACAATCAACAATAAAAAAGGGAAATCAAGTGATTTGTTCCTTGACAAGGTATGTTGTAATGATACACAAATAATATTTATTTTACCCCTTTCTTATTAGCAACATCTTGTTTGCCAGTCGGCTTAAATGAAACGTTCTTTCTGTCAGTGAGTAAATAAATAATTGAATTATTTTTGTACTCATTTTATTCTATCCTTCAACCAAATTGGGAGTCCAAGGGTCCATTATCCAGGTGATAGAAATTCTGAATCATCTGCTACCAGATGACATATCATTTGCATATTTCACCTCATTAGCATATTTCAAGGGCAAAGCATGGCTATTTGATCTCAGTGCCTGGCAAAGGAATTTGATACCCGAACTTATATATGTTTGGCATCATGTTTTCCATTGTTGAACTTATGTGCAAATTCATAAAATTGAATGAATACTTTTTCAAGTATCTCATTTTTTTCCATTCTCTTGTATGTCTTTCACACATTTGTGATATTGTACCACACCATTAATCACTTGCATCAAAGCAACAGTGGACTCTTGTTGATACAACGTATCAATCTACAGTTTTGATATATTCATTGTAAGGTATGAAGTGAGACGACACTTGATGAGTGCCCGTTCCTCAAGTACATCCATTTCCAAAAAGTCACAGAACCCTGCTTATTTACCGACTTGATTTGTTGAGCCAAGAGTATAGATGGGGTCCTACAGTCAAGACGTGACCCTGTAGGGTCACGTGCAGGGTCACGTCTTGACTATAGGACCCCATCGCGGCTCTCGACTACAATTTGCTCAATTGTATTTGTGGATAAACCTCTGTGACATGTAATGTCCACTACAAAATATTTTACTATTACCCAATTGCTTCTTTGTGAGGCTCAGAACTTATTAATTGACCATCGTATCAATCACCACGATGATAGCATAGGGTTGGCTCAGTGGTCTGTGGTACTGCATATCACTGTGCAGGATTGCCTTCTTTGAACTTGTCAGGATGCAATAGGCATGAGTTCAGAAACCCCAAATCTGCCTCACTGGTCTGTCAGTACCAAATCAGAGCTCATGAATTTAATCTAAGTAATGGTCATATCATGACTGGACACCAAATGTACACCAACTGAACTCATATTGGGAATTGAACCCAAGTTTCTGCATGTTGAGCCAGTGCTTTAACCATTGGGCTACCCTAACGCCCCTCTTTCAAGGAAATGAAGTGAAGATGTAGAATGCCTCTTCCACCTGTCCTAGTTGGTATACTTCTGTCTAGTCTTCCATAGCATTCTTATCTACATATGACATATCTACATATGTCACCTGGTAAGCTTGTGTAAGTCAGAAATGCACCCAGCAAGCCTTACCCAGAAATGCTATTTGTTTCTTCAAAGCAAAAACAAAAACGATGAATTGCGCACAATGGTTTATTTCAAGTCTTTGAAAAGCATTTAGAAGTGATATGCATTACGAAGAGAATTTATGGATGTAACCTTCTTTATTATGAGGAACACAATGTTTCGGAGTATATGCTTTCACCTGATGAAGGAGTAAGCATATATTCTGAAATGTTTTGTTCCTCATAATAAAGAAGTTGACATCCATATATTCTCTTGGATTTTTTCAACTTAAAAATACACACTGTGAATATTCATCAAAATTCTTCAACTGTAAATATAAATAGAACATTTATATTAAATATACAAAAATATGATTCATCATCTCATTATTATGACATGTGCATGTAAACAGTAACAAGCGCTGAGGTTTTGATGATAATCATTATCATATATCTTGTATACATCTTTAAGTACTAAGGTCTCTTGCACCAGTTCTCGAAACCCTGACATCATAACTAATATCATAGAATCTAGCTATCTATCAGTCACCATCTCATAAACATCACATGGGTTGGTTGGCCGTCCTGTACAGACATCGTGACATCATAGTCTTGTCACGTCACAACTGACCCTGTTCCCACATCGAATACCATACTGAGAGTCAGACAACGATAGATAGATCTAATTGTCACACACAAATATTTCACCTGAAAATTCATTGTAAATTCTGATCTCATAATGATGCATGTTACGTGTGTTAATTCCAGGGTGTACAGATTTTTTTCAGCTGAACGTATGTGTACACCCCTTGACCTTCACTCTCATGATGTACAAGCCCAGTAGAATTCTGTACACCCCTCGACCTTCACTCTTATCATGTACAAGCCGTTCAGCTTGCAGAATTCTGTTCACTCTGCTAGTGGTACTACTTATACAGTCATCAGAGAGTATCAGTTCTGTCACCTTGTTAGTGACATCATCGAACCAAGATGGGTAGCTGCTCATGCTTTCAGCCACTAGTGTGCCTCGCTCAGACTTGAACATTTCAGTCTGATAAAACTGAAATATTGCACACTGTGGCCTAAAGCTTTCCTACACTAACAAGCTAACATTTAAAATATACACATAATATTGGCATCTACATGTGATTTCTGAAAAAATAGCAGCTTTTGTATTCTCTGTCCTACAAAATGATACAATTCTAAATGAAATAGTGTCTCATGATACATATTTCATCATGAACAAATGTCGTCGTTCACGCTTGGATATAGACCATACATTCTGTAATGAAAATAGGGTGCTTCATTGCTGGCAGGATAGTTTACATTGCTTGTTAACCATCCATGTCTGTTTCATGTCAGTAAACATCACAGGTCATGTATTATGATCTTCATAATTCAGGGAAAATTTGAGAACGTCACCAAAACATTTTCATTGTATTCACTATATTATACATAAATTATGTACAAATGTACATAAAAGATTTATATTTACATTATCATATATATTACATTAACATATCTTCATTTACATACAGATATATATCTAAATATCTTCATATACAAAGAAATCCCCATGACCGCAAACAGAGGTGAAAGATGCTTACAACATCTATCTCATACAAAATGACTTGTTATATATATTTTATATGAATTCCATTGTTTTATTGAGAATAAAACATTTTATTAATATTTCATGTTGTGTTATGTATTAAACTATTGTCCAAGAATGAATGAACAAATTAATATCATAACACTGTTACAATGTTGTACTGAAACCAGTCTCAACACAGTTCAACCTCAATAATTCAAACTCCTTGACTTAAGGCATTCTCTTTACAATCACCACTTGCGGATCCAGGCATATTTAAATAATTATATGTACAATTATAGGCTGCAAAATGCAAAGTTGCAGTTACCACAACATTCAAAGGATGTGTGGCAATACATTTTGTGCAGAAAACACCTTAGAAATCTACAAAGAGATGTATTTCACGTTTTGAGGACAACAGAGCATGCTGTTTGATGCTTTTCTATATACAACTGAGATGACATATCTTTTACATCACAATGAGCAATATGATGTCATAACAGTGATGTACGCTGTAGAACAAAAACTTTCCTAGGTTCGCTTAGTTTCTTTCGGGGTGCCCACCTCATGTTAGCTAACGAAGTTGCCATGCTACATGCTTCCAGTGCCTGTCATAAGTTTGAGTGAAGTATTACGGCGAATACAAACTGCTTGATCATATTGAATGCCATAGTTTGTATAAATGCTGTTGTCCGTGATTCCGTAAACTCTCACTCAAAACACTGGTCTCCACCCATGCTGCTTCAACTAATGTATTTGCTGACATCAAAGGGTTCGCGTTTTATTTAAACATGGTCGAATGGAAATAAACATATGTGTTTTCAATGTAAATTAAGGTTACCTGTAGATTTAACTGTTCCAAACTTACCATTTGAAACCTCATACTGCATGTTTGATTCCAAATTCAATTTAACACAATTAAATCTACAGGTCACATTGCTCTACATTGAAAGCACAGTATATTTATCGCCTAAGTATCAATGTATATAAAAAAAAAGCTTAAACAGTTGATTTTACAGTGAGAAGTATTTGAGAAATGTTAAGTTTGAACCTATACTCATTAAAGATTCGGGGTGGTCGGGTAGCCTAGTGGTTAAAGCGTTCGCTTGTCACGCCAAAGACCCGAGTTCGATTCCCGACATGGGTACAATGTGTGAAGCCCATTTCTGGTGTCCCCCACCGTGATATTGCTGGAATATTGCTAAAAACGACGTAAAACCTCATTCACTCACTCACTCACTCACTCATTAAAGATTCACTGATTTGCCACATCCATAAGATATTGAACCTACTTCTATTTCAAAAACATCCTTTGGTTTCACTGAAGGTGAAATCAAGAACTATTCATTCAGGTATCTTATCCATGCCTGGCCCCAAGCACATCACTGTTAAAAGCTAAGCAAACACACAACAAACCTTCACTTGTCTATTGTCTGGAAATGTAAACAATTAAGACCAATCCTTACAAATAAAAGTTTTTAAGATGCTTTTGTGACGATTAAAGACAAAGAATTGAAAGAATACACTTTTGTTTTTCCCGTATATATACTCGTAAAAAGTGTCTATTGTACAGTGTGTCAAAGTGTAAAACATTAACTGTACCAAATCATGTCCACACCCTGTGGCACACTCATGCTCTATAATTAGTGGCAGGGAACTGTAGCTCACGTGTACTACATGCCACAAGTGAGTGAGTGAGTGAGTTGGGTTTAAAGCCGCTTTTAACAGTATTCCCGTTATCTCGGCGTGTCAGCTTAATGTGAGAGGAAAGCCCGAAGTGATGCAGGTCTCAGACATTTACCACTTCGGTGAAACCCACGAGCACGGGTATGGTGCTGACAAACCTAGAAACATAATCGGGGCGAACCGTGCCACAAGTGACAGCCACTTGGCAGCCTCAAGACTTCAATGCCACATGCCTATGGTAATTGTGGGGGCATGGGTGGCCCAGTTGTCTAAGGCGACACAATTCTCTGTGCAGAGTTGTGTCCCTTGGGCATGCCAGGAATCTATGATTCTGTTTCAAGGTTTGTCAGCACCATACCATGTTAGTGGCTTTCACCAAAGTGGCAATCTTAAACCTTACTCCCACGTCAACCTTACAAACCATGATATAACTGGAATACTGTTCAAAGCGGTGTTAAACCCAATGCCACTCACTGATTGGCAGTTTTTATAACAATAAATGTCTTCCATATTATAGTAAACAAACATTATTAAACACTGCGCTGATTGTGGTTGCAGCTCCTAACAGTGACTGTGGTTGCAGCTCCTAACAGTGATTGAGGTTGCAGCTCCTAACAGGGACTGTGGTTGCAGCTCCTAACAGTGATTGAGGTTGCAGCTCCTAACAGTGATTGTTGTTGCAGCTCCTAACAGTGATTGAGGTTGCAGCTCCTAACAGTGATTGAGGTTGCAGCTCCTAACAGGGACTGTGGTTGCAGCTCCTAACAGTGATTGAGGTTGCAGCTCCTAACAGTGATTGTTGTTGCAGCTCCTAACAATGATTGAGGTTGCAGCTCCTAACAGTGATTGAGGTTGCAGCTCCTAACAGGGACTGTGTTTGCAGCTCCTAACAGTAACTGTGGAAATAAAGTCTGGACCAGAGAATCCAGTGATTGACAACATGAGCATCAATCCACGCAATTGGGATCGATGACATGCACAAACCAAGTCAGCAAGCCGGACAACCCGATCCTGTTAGTCGCCTCTTACAACAAGCATAGTCACCTTTTACGGCAAGCATGGGTTGCTGAAGACCTATTCTAACCCGGATCTTCACGGGCTACTTGCATGATAAAGAATAAAACAGGACAATGCAGTCGAGTTGAATCTTAGTAGGTGAGCATTGTTTTATGCAATATTCCACCACTTTCACAGAGAAGGACACCAAAAATGTACTTCATACATTGTACCCATTGTGGGGAATCAAAACCATATCTTCGGCAGATGTTTGAACCAATAGACTGCCTTCAAGCTTATATCAATAGGACCAAAAACAAAATTTCACGATTGCTGCATAGGAGCATTTACTGAAGTTTAATCAAGATCAACTGTCAAAGATGTCTAAAGATGTCTTTCATCAGCAGCTCTTGGGGCTAGCTACTTACTTTCTAAGAACAATCATGCTAAAAAGATCAAGAAATTGCTGTCCAATCATCACAAATATGTTTTCTCTGAATGGATGTCATGGCAACTATATTAAATATTATATCAAGATCGCAAAACATCTTACACGAACAATTAGTTTCATGTATCCTCTTTTTCTAAGGAAATGATATTCACCATCGGTAACTTCATCGCATTGGACCTAAAGTCCAGGTGAGCTTAACATTCAGAAACTTAACTTTCAACACATTGTTTGTGAATGTAAAATATATGTCAGTTAAGAACTGTAAATAAACATTATCTATGAAACTTTTCAAAGATATATCCATGAGGATGCATAAAACATCAGCATATTAATATCAATTTATGTCGGTGAATCAACGAAATGTGGTATGGTTTACAAGTACACAGCAGTGAGGCTGGTGATCACTGCAGTGAGACATGCTGATAACAACAGTGACTGCACATGAGATAAGTGTGATCATTAGTGAGTGAGTGAGTGAGTATGGATTTACGCTGCTTTTAGCAATATTGCAGCAATATCACGGCGGGGGACACCAGAAATGGACTTCACACATTGTACCTATGTCGGGTATTGAACCCGGGTCTTCAGCGTGACAAGCGAACGCTTTAACCACGAGGCTACCCGACCGCCCCTGTGATCATAACGCAATAGTTACAGGCAGCAGGTGTCTACACCATGTACACATTCCTTCTTTTTTTTAAAAAAAGAGCTTTTGCTGTTTTTGCTCCTGTCCTGATTCTGGGTTGTCAGACAATGCTTGCACAGGGAAAAGCTGTTATTGCTAATGTTGCCAACAGTAGAACAACTGTCATATGAAACTTCATCAAAACACAATTTATTACATATCATATATATCATGAATTTCTATAGTGCACTTTCCAGTTTATAACAGTCAAATGCACTTAGACCATGATAGATCTTATTATTACCATGATCTCTAGATCAGTGTTTGCTCAATTTTCAGGTATGTTTAGTTGATTCTCAGCTCCCTGGGGATCATACAACCAAAGATGCCTTTGAGTCGCTAGAACGTTAACAGTCACATTACCATCTCCTACTGGGTACCGGTTCCTTGCTGGGCATATTTGGAACAAAGTCTTTAGCCTAAGGAGACACCACATACTTTAGTGTGGAGCAGGACCAAAGAACGAGACTCTCAGGACTCCGAACATGGTCACACATCCAACTACAGCAGAACATGGATATAATGAACATGGGTAAAGCGAACAAACCGATACAACGAACTGCTACAAAATCCCCAATTTATCTCCTCTATATTATCATATACGCACATAACGAACTCTCTACAGCGAACTAACATATATAGCGAACTGAGATCTGATCCCCGACAAGCCCAAATACCACTATTTAGTGACGTGTATGGCGAATTGAGAAATCTCACTCAGTGTCAAGTTTCACTGACAACTGGCAATCAGCGGTAAATCATCATAATCGCGGCTAATCAACACGAACAGCATTGATGATTCAACTTTGTTAAACTGTAACTGGACTATGGTTGTCTGTAAGCCAAACATAAATTTCACAAGATTGTGTCGAAGTATCTCTTCACTTGCACATATTCTCCTGGCCAGCAATGCTGCAATTACGTGTATTGTGTTTTGTTTTATCCAAGATGGCAGACATTTCCAAGCAAAAAAATATATATCGAACAACATTCAAAACAAACTGATTTCTCCGGTCCCTTCTTGTTCGTTATATCCATGTTCTACTGTACTCTCTGTGACCAACATTTGTTAACTTTGCCTGATATGTGACCGGTACATATATTATGCTTATGTAAAACATGTTTAGTGCAAAGACTACTGAAGTTGATCCCAGTGGAGCCCAAAAGGGTTAAACAAGCCATACACTAGGAAACCCTCCTGTAGGGGTGGGCAGGGTGTTACTAAAATATTATGCATTAAAATATTAAATTAATTTGTAAACATGAAAAATATTGTTTTAGAATATTACTACCTTCATTCCCAACAAGTGATTAAACACTACATGATTTAAACATACCTGATCAAAATGAAATGCTCCTTTTATCTACAACTTCGGAGTGAGTGAGTGAGTGAGTTGGCTTAACGCCACTTTTAACAGTATTCCAGTTATATCGCGGCGTGTCAGCTTAATGTGGGAGGAAAGCCTGAGGGATTCGAACCCACAATCATAGGTTTCTGGCGTGCCCAAGGGACGCAACTCTGCACAGCGAATCGCGGCGCCTTAGACGACTGGGCCAACCGTGCCCCCTACAACTTCGGAAACATCAGTAACATTGTTAGTATGTTCATTTCCGAGTTATTCCGATTGTTGGAAATACGAAGGTTTGCGAATGTCAGGCCGGAAGTAGGATGGTCGGGAAAAGATGGCGGCCCGCATGTGTTGTGAGTCCCGGTGTATCGTCAGGCGTAATAAAGCTTCTACAAATAAAGACAACTGAACTGTGTCTTTATCATTGGTCCAACGAGGTTGGAAACTTGGTGTCAGAAGTGGGATCACGCAATCTATTGAAGCGGAGGTAGGCCAGATTGTTTCAAACTCGAATCAACTACGAACACATGCAATGGCGGGACTTCCAAAGCGACCTGAGCTCAAGCTTTCGGGGAATGTGGCTGAAAACTTCAAGAACTTTGAAGTTAGGTTCAATGACTATTGTATTCAGGCAGATTACAGAAATCTAGATAAAAACCCAAATACTGAACAAATAGAATACTACAAGAAGCCAAAATTGGAAATATCGTCGCTGAGGTCGGCGATGCCAGATGAAGCACTACAGGTCGTGAGATACACTATAGAACCTCAAATAGTAGAAGAAGATATGAATAAACCATGGGTATGGATGGAAAAGTTACGGATCTTCTACACAGGGACAGTCGGTAGTTCACTGATGACAGATAGATTCAGATTTTGGAATACTAATCAGCTACCACACGAAACAGTACAAGAATGGGAGGTCAAGGTCAGACAATCAGGTAGCTTGTGTGCCTATGCAGCAGTAGGAGATGAAATGTGTCGTGACAAATTTGTATTTGGTCTGCATGACAGCAACATTAGAACTGAACTTTTAAAGACACACTTGAAATCAGACAATAGTAAAAAGTTATTGTCAGATGTTGTCAGTGAAGCAAAAGCCCTTGAATCTGCACATAAGGCAAATAAACTTATTGGTGAATCATCCAAGAATATTGAGGAACAAGTACACTGGACTCGTCACAAAGAAATGAAGCTGAAGAGAGAGCCAGGTACATGCCATTGGTGTGGAGATCGACGAGGCCCTCATCCATGGAAGGTGTGCCCAGCAAAAGGAAAAGACTGTGTGAGATGTGGGTTAAATGACCATTTTGCCAGGGTATGTTTGCAACATCCTGTCAACCCCACTTCTTATCCAAGACGGGGGCAACAACAAAGTAGAGGGAACCAGGGTCGTGGTAGGAGAAATACAGGGTACGTAAGGGACACAAACCAGCGTGAAAACCAGGACAAGGAAAGTCGAGGTACAAGCAAAAGTCACCAGTCAACTCATCAATTAGATGCACAATGCCACTACACTGATGACTATGAACAGGGGGATGAGTACCAGATATACTCACTAGAAACTCAGCAGGCATATAATGTAACCACAAACAAAATGGGCAAGAAATACTTTGTCTACCTCTCAACATCAACATCAGGAAACAAGTTTACACCAGTAAAGTACCAGATAGATTCTGCAGCCACGTGTAATACCATTTCCGGTCAGACTGTTAGAGATATGTTTCCAGAGGCAACTATTCAGAGATCCCAGTTCATATTGCATCCTTATGGTGATGCAAAGCCCCTTCACCCGTTGGGACAGGTCAGTTTAATATGTGAACGAAAGAACAAGTTTGAACTTTTGACATTTCAAGTACTTCCCCATGATCAGTTAAAAGGAAAGCCAGCTTTACTTTCTGGCCAAGACAGTGAAAATCTTGGACTGATAAAGATTGAAGCTGATGAGGTATTTACTTTGACTTCTAAAGTACATGATGTTACAGATGGTGGAGACTTACCAGGGTTTCAGGCACGCAGACCAGACTGCGGTTCATCAAATCTTCAAGAATCAAATGAATCCATGTGCATGGAGGAAAAGAAACAAATGGAAATTACAGATCCCAGTAGTCTATGTGCATGCAATCATCTTAAGACTATACACACCAAGGTGCCTGGACAATGCACTAGGCCACCTCCAGCACCATCAGAGCCTATTGTAGTACCAAGGAAAAGGATGTTACCTCCACCTGGTCAACTCACTAAGCACAACGTGCTGAAGGAATACCCAGAAAACTTTGAGGGGGTGGGGTCCCTGGGACCTCCAGTTCATTTCAAGGTGAAAACTGATGTTGTTCCCATACAGATGCCAATACACAGAGTTCCTGTAGCGAAAAGGGAAAAGGAAAAGATTGCAATTGATAAATATGTAGAAGCTGGTATACTAGCAAAGGTGGATGAGCCAACCCCATGGTGCTCAAATGTTCTAATTAGAGAAACTCCAAAAAAGTTCAGGGTATGCATAGATCCCAGTCAAACTGTGAACAAAGCCATCCTTCGACCAATATGTCAAATGCCGACACTCAATGAACAGCTTCACAAATTATGCAACGCCAAGTGTTTTTCACTGGTAGATGTCCGTGATGGTTTTCTTCATATTCCTTTTGATGAAGAATCATCTTTCATGACTACAATGCACACTTCTTATGGCAGGTATAGATGGCTACGCCTGCCATTTGGAATTACAAGTGCACCTGAGGAGTTCCAAATAAGACTATCTGCTGCACTAGAAGGTCTAGATGGAACCATATCAATGACTGATGACATACTCATATACGGTGAAGGAAACACATATGAGGAGGCGGAACAGGATCATGATCGACGCTTTATAGCGTTAATGGAAAGATGCTTGACGAAAAATATCAAGTGCCAATCTTCTAAACTGAATTTCAAAATGAAGGAACTGAAATTTGTCGGCAACATAATTACTGACAAAGGAATGAAAGTGGACCCAGACAAGGTTGCTGCGATCACAGAAATGCCTCCTCCACGCAACAAGGCTGGGCTCCTGAGATTCATAGGGATGGTCAACTACTTATCACCCTTCTGTGAAAATCTGAGTGCAACAATTCGCCCTCTCACAATGCTCACACAGGGAGGTGTACCATTCTCTTGGGCGTCAACACAAGAAACTGCATTCAATCAGGCCAAACAACTTATATCAACAGCACCTGTGCTAAGTTATTATGACCTGCAAAAGAATGTGGTATTGCAAGTGGATGCTAGTGAGGAAGGTCTTGGGGGTGCCTTACTTCAGCCTGATGCTAATGGAAAACTTCATCCAGCGGCATTCACATCCTGCAGCATGAATGCGACAGAACAGAGATATTCCCAAATTGAGAAGGAGTGTCTTGCGATATGCAATGCATTTGCCAAGTTTGACCAGTGGCTGTACGGAAAGGCAGACATTGAAGTACATACTGATCATCAGCCACTGGAAACAATCATGAAGAAGCCACTGAACAAGGCCCCTGCAAGGCTACAAAGAATGTTGTTAAAACTACAACGCTATCACTTCACTGTCAAGTACAGAAAAGGGACATCACTTCATCTTGCAGACACACTGTCACGAGCAGCACTACCAACTCCAATCAATGCCAAGGTGACAGGGTATGAAGTATTCCGTCTGGAACTAGAACATGAATATGATGAGCACAATCCACATCTCCATGAAGAAACTGAGGCCAGACTCCGAGAGGAAACTGCGAAAGATCCATTGATGTCTCAGTTGTACACACTGATAGGTCATGGATGGCCAGATGACAGAAACCTACTGGATCCAGCTTTGGTCTCCTACTGGGGCTATAGAGATGAACTTAGCATCAGCAATGGGATCATATACAAAGGTTCACTTGTGATGATCCCACAGAGCATGTACAGAGAGATGCTGGAAAAGATACACTTGAATCACTTTGGAGCTGAATCAAACATACGAATGGCTCGAGAGGTCCTCTTTTGGCCTGGGATGAGGAACTCTATTCATGATATGTGCAGTGCGTGTGGAACATGTGCACAGTATGGAAATGAAGCACCCAAAGAACCCATGAAGTCTTTACCAATACCCACCATGTCCTGGCAAATTATAAGTCAAGATTTATTTGCCTTTGAGAAAAAGACTTACCTTGTCACAGTTTGTCACTTCTCTGACTGGATTGAGGTTGACGAATTGGAAGACACTCTCTCCGCTACAGTGATAGCCAAAACAAAGGCTCATTTTTCTCGCTATGGGATTCCGAGTGTGTGTCATACAGACAATGGACCTCAGTTCATCAGCAAAGAATATGAAGACTTTGCTCAGCAGTATCACTTCAAGCACACAACGTCTTCACCATATCATCCACAAGGAAACGGAAAGGCTGAGTCAGCTGTCAAAGTGGCAAAAGCTATGATGAAGAAATCTGATGACAAAGAACTTGCATTCTTGAACTACAGAAATACTCCTCAAAAGGGACATACCTATTCACCTGCACAACGCATGATGAATCGTCGCACAAGGACTTTGCTGCCGACACCAAATCAACTTCTGCAGCCCCAGGTAGTGGATCCTGAAATAGTTTATAGAGAGATCAGGGGCAAAAGAATCTCTAGCAAGGCTCAGTACGATAGATCGTCTGGTACAGAGCATGAACCAATAGAAACTGGCAGTTATGTGTATGCTAAACCTCCACCAAACCAGAGAGGAAAACCTTGGGCATATGGGCAAGTCATCCACAAGGACAATACAAGGTCTTACACAATAAAAACCCAGGGTAGCACACTGAGAAGAAACCGTGTGCAAATCAAGCCAGCAGCTGCGCCACCACCATCGAACAACTACAACTCATCACAGAGGGAGCATAATCAACTGATCTTGAAGAATGCCGAATTCCAAACAGCTGTACCAAGTTCACCCATGAAACCTGTGACAGATCGAAGTGTAACGGCCCAAGCCAGCCCTAACATTACACAGAATGTAGAACAATCAAAGACTACACAGCCAGGTTTTCAACCTACAGAAAGTGTTACAGATATTACCAAGATATCTGAAGAGACCTGCTCAGTAAAACGTCCACTCAGGGAAAAAAGATTGCCTTTAAGATACAATGACTATATAATGCTTGAGTGATTTGATGTAATTATTGTCAACATGGACATGCATGAATTACGGTCATGAACTTTGAGGCAAGACTAAAAGATGCGGTTGCATATACAGACAGTGCCTGTGTGAACTAAGCAGATACATTTAACTGATCATTGCAGATGTTGAGAACTTTTAACGGTTACAATCGTTTAATATCATTTGAGTTAAAGGAGACATATTCTCTTTCTTTCTTTTTTTTTCTTCTTTTTTTTTGTTTCTTCCGAAGGAGGGGAGATGTTAGTATGTTCATTTCCGAGTTATTCCGATTGTTGGAAATACGAAGGTTTGCGAATGTCAGGCCGGAAGTAGGATGGTCGGGAAAAGATGGCGGCCCGCATGTGTTGTGAGTCCCGGTGTATCGTCAGGCGTAATAAAGCTTCTACAAATAAAGACAACTGAACTGTGTCTTTATCATTGGTCCAACGAGGTTGGAAACTACATGACACATGAAAGATAATTTTAAATATGACAAAGACCGATCCTGATCCCCTTAGTCGCCTCTTATAACAAGCATAGATGCCTCTTACGGCAAGCATGGGTTGCTGAAGACCTATTCTACCCCGGATCTTCACGGGTCTCTTTTTAGTAAGTCTTCTGTTGTACACAGAAAACACGATTATCATAATGCAAGTTTTCTAGTATCATTTGGACAGACTAAATCCCCAACCAAACCATTCAGTTTACTTAAATAAGCTATGAAGACATGGAACATCTATGGATAACAACTTCTTGATTGAAACTCACGTATGGTTTTAATAAGTGATCCCCCTTTGTCAATCATATGATATATGAAACATTGACACTTGTAATTTTGTAGATTTGAGTTAATTAATTACGTGTTTAGCCGGCAGAAACTTAATCTTATAATTATTTTTATAATTTCAAATGTCTCCATTGTATCTATTTGTTATACATCTATTAAGAATCTTTGAAGTTAAGTGGTTAATCTATATCACATGATAAAACAATAAATTTCAGTGTTGACCTAACAATAGAAAACTGACCCCAAAAAGTTTGGTTTCATCATTTGACTGACACGGACTGCAAATATTGACTCGTCACATGATCACTATGTCACCTAATACATAATCAGTATCGAGTTCCTCTGTGAGAAACACATAATTAATAACAGGGACAAAAGTAAATTCATAAATGAGTGAGTGAGTTGGGTTTAACGCCACTTATAACAGTATTCCAGTTATATCATGGCATGTCAGCTTAAAAAGGGAGGAAAGCCCAAAGTGATACATGTCTCAGACGGTTACCACTTCGGTGAAACCCACGAGCACAGATATGGTGCTGACAAACCTAGAAACATAATCGGGGTTCCTGTTTTGCCCAAGGGACGCAACTCTGCACAGCAAATCGTGGCACCTCAGACGACTGGGCCACCCGTGCCCCAAAATTCATAAATGATCTTCAGTATAACAAACAAGTTTTTTATGGATTTCGCTTGATGAAGTAGGAAGCATATACTCCGAAACGTTGTGTTCCTCATAACAAAGAAGTTGACATCCATAAATTCTCTTCCTTATGTGTATCACTTCTAATGCCTTTCAAAGACTCAACAAACAAGTACTTGCTTTTGATGAGGTGATATGCGAAAACAAGGCCCTTCGGACCGACCCCTTCAGTGGTCTGCCTAATCCCCAACATATTGACTGTCCGGCCAGACCACCTCAGGGCTGGGGTCATCAGGAACTTGTTTCTCATTATGACCTCCCCGACAGTAATCACTTGTACCGGTATAATAAGTGTAGTACTTAATCAATAAATGATGTCAAGATTTTCCAAATCATTTCACCCTTAGGCCACACTTTTTACTTGCTTTACATACGTTTTACAGGGAAATACCTATCGGTAGGTGGGAAAAAACAAACTAAAGCAAAAAAATCAATTGTTTTTAGTTTTCTGCTCCATTTTAAGTCAGTTGGTATAAAAATATAAATGGATGAATGTGTGAGGAGAGCCTGTTGCTCTAAGCCATGCAAACCTGATGAATCAGGCAGGAATACTGTTGTTCACCTATGCATCCTGTCTATTTCAGTAAAAATTTAGAAAATGTTTTTTGGGTGCATCAGGTGGGATAGGGGTGAAAAAGAGAGCAAATTTTGAAATTGTTTTCTCCAAAGATTTACAGTTCGCGGATCCATAGTACAATAGTAACAAGTAAAACAAGAAAATGTCATTATCACTATCCCCACCATGGGGAACATTAGAATGTTGTTTATTCACATATAAATAACATGGAAGTTAATGTTAACAATAAAAATAATTTCTAATATATCTTTAAGAAGTCATAAGGTGGCTTTATGACATGAGAAAATCTTATTGTCAAACTCAGTCTTGATAAGTATCTCTTAGATCAGCTGGCAAAATTTCATTCATGTAACTTCAGTAGTTTCTCAGAAAACTTGTCCCCATTTCACACAGATCACTAAGTTGAAGAGCCAAGAGTAAGGGACATAACTCTGTAAAAATAAGTTAGTGAGTGAGTGAGTGAGTTGGACTTAATGCCACTTTTAACAGTATTCCAGTTACATCACGGCGTGTCAGCTTAATGTGGGAGGAAAGTCTGAAGTGATGCAGGTCTCAGATGTTCACCACTTCGGTGAAACCCACGAGCACTGGTATTGTGCTGACAAACCTAGAAACATATTCGGGGCGAACCAGGATTTGAACCCACAATCATAGGTTTCAAGGGACGCAACTCTGCACAGCGAATCGCGGCTGGGCCACCCGTGCCCCCTAAAAATAAAATAAGTTACAACAACAGATTTCGAACTCTTTTAAGATCATGATTAGTAACATCAGTTAGTAAAATTTCATTTCTCTTGACTCTTTTTTGAGAAAAAATTGTCCCCTTTGAGAAGCGGACTGGCAAACTCCATTCCTGTATCCTCTGCCCGACTTCGCAGCGGGGGATAAAAAGAGCGTGGCCCACCGAGTCCTGCATGGCGAGGACAGTAGAGTAAATCAGTGCAGGTGTGCCTGCAGTCCAAATATCTACGTAGTCGTGCATCTTGAGTGTGACCTGTCACAGTTTATAAACCTTATCATCGCCTCTTCTTTAAAGAATGAGTGGACGTTATCGAGAACATTCCTCACAGCAATAGTCTCACTAGATAATAAATGTCATCTTATGTTTAATCAGCAAGGAAGCCCAGTCAACTATTTGTGTTGTTGTACAGCTAAAACCTGACCTATCTAAAAAAAGGTAGCAGTGAGGGAGTGAGTGAATTTGGTTTAACGTTGCTTTTAACAGTACTCCAGTTTTCTCTTGGGGTTGTCAGCTTCATGTGGAAGGAAAACCTGAAGTGATCCAGTCTTTGATGTTTACCACTTTCTCATGACCATACTGAAATACTTAGAAACAATC
The DNA here is from genome assembly GCF_023055435.1 of Haliotis rufescens. Lineage (NCBI taxonomy): Eukaryota > Metazoa > Mollusca > Gastropoda > Lepetellida > Haliotidae > Haliotis > Haliotis rufescens. The sequence continues at coordinate 61,585,420 of NW_025964223.1, read as the reverse complement.
AAGGCAGATCTGGGATACAAACCCAAGATCACAGGTTTCTGGCATGCCTAAGGGAGGCAACTCTGCACAGTGAATTGCAGCAGCTGAAATGACTAGGCTTTTTATTCCCCCCTCCCCACCAAAGAAATAATATGCTAATCTTATACACATTTTTTAAATGCTGCTCAAACTCAAAACCTCAAAATCATATTTCCGGAATTTAACAGACTTTGGCTAAGCTGTTAAATTTCTCTTTGAAAAAGATAGATGGTTTTGCTAAATGACGATCTCAATACCGTATTTAATTTCTTCCTTCATAAACAAGTTCATTTAATGGTTTTAAAATTCAACTCTCAGGCAGTATACAGATAAAAATAAAAACTTGGAGTAAATTAATCCTTTTATAGGCGAGCCCTTTCAGCATTAATGTATTGCCTGAAGAGGTAAAGTGCTGCACCTACAAGCGGTCAACTGTGAAAGGATTAATTTACTCAAGTAAAGATATGTAAACATCTCAAGATAAACAACCTGTTAACCATTCATCAAAGGAAATAAAGTAAAGAATGTCGCCAAACCAAACAATCAAAATCATTCAACTCGGGATGTGAGCTAATCAAACAGAGGTGAATACGAGACAACACGTGACAGTATTTCCATAGAGGTCACCAGTTTCCATTGCCAATCAAGACAAAGAAAATCCACTAGAGCTGGAAGACAAGTAGAAATGACAAATCAGCTCGCAGCGATGTCCGATAATTGCAAGACAGCAGCAGCCAGTTTCTCATACTCCTCCAGACTGTTGTAGATGTGGGCAGATATCCTAACATACAGACGATTTTGGATTGCCTTGATCGGCACCTGAAATAGCCACACATTTAAATGAGTCTTGACTGGGTTGAAGGAGAGCAACATGATACATGTATATAGCGGAGTGGCCTCCCCTTGCCTACCAGTAGTTGCTGACCCATGAGACTTACAGCTAATGCTCCCACTTTTAACCACGATACTGAGAAGATTGAAGTTTAAATGAGAACAGAGCTATACGTTTGTTATACCTCTATTAAGAATCTGGCTATTCCATTGGTTAATCCATACTGCATGATATAATACATTCCAATTTATACCAAAAAATCATGTGACTGAAGCTGACATTGATTCATGATCAGTATTGACCTGTCACGTGATGAATATTGATTGTCTGCCAGAAAACAAGATGGCGTCTGGTGGTAGGGATCGGGCGGTCTGGCTCACTGACTTGGTTGATGCATAGATTGTCTGGTTCCGACTCAATTATTTACAGACTGCCGTCATTCAACTTGCATATTGCTGAGAACGGAGTTAAATAACAAATAAACAAACATACCTCTATGCCGTGTTCTTGGTAGAGCATGTTCTGCACCTGCTCTGCATGACAGTAGGTAAGAGTGTCGCAATCCTTGAAGAGCTGCAGATGAGGGAGCTGTATGAGGGCCATGGAACCTAGGACAAAAACAACACCTTGAAGAAACAACCAGAGCTACAGGGGCTCAAGACGCGTGAAGATCCGGGGTAGAATAGGTCTTTAGCAACCCATACTTGCCGTAAAAGGCAACAATGCTTGTCTTAAGAGGCGACTAATGGGATCGGGTGGTCAGGCACGCTGACTTGATTGATGCATGTCATTGTATCCCAATTGAGTGGATCGATGCTCATGATGTCAATTATTAGATTGTTTGGTCCAGACCCGATCATTTACAGACCGCTGTCATATATCTGGAATATTGCTGAGTGCGCCGTTAAACAACAAACAAACAACCAATCATCTTTATGAAGTAACAGAAGAACTGAGTGGTGACGATGTCTAAAAAAACTATATTTTATCCGAAAACCATATTTTGATAATTATGCTGCTCAAACAAGCGAATGACCTTTAAGTAACCTTGAAAGTTGACATGACCATGAGACCTTTCAGGTTTTGATAATACTTTCTATTTTTCATTACTGATAGCAAAATTTAAAGATTTAATTTTTCAGCATTGACGTGATCCTTGGTTGGATGTCTGCCAAATTCTAATCAATTTTAGATGTCACCAAGTGGTCTCGTATATCAAACTTGATTTCTGAATTCAAAGACTCAGTCGTGAGACAAAATCATTTAAATGCTTTAGTATAATAGCACTGTAAATCCTTTTTCAAACCAAGCAAAACGTTTTATTCTCACCGAACATTGCGAGAGGTGCTGCAAGACCTGTGTCCCAGGAGGTTGTCAACAGGTTAGCTGAAAAAACAGCAGGTCATCAGAACAAAAGGTCAAACTGATGTACAGCTGTCAATGATGACCAGTTCAACCAGGACCGGTGAAGATCCAGGGTAGAATAGGTCTTCAGCAACCCGTGCTTGCAGTAAAAGGTGACTATGCTTGTCGTAAGATGCGACTAAAGGGAATTGGGTGGTCAGGTTTGCTGACTTGGTTGATGCACGTCATCGTATCCCAATGGCGTGGATCAATAGATGCATCTGTAACTATACTGCATCTGTGACTATATGGTGTCTACTACAAACGTACCTGCATCTGTGACTATATGGTGTCTACTACAAACGTACCTGCATCTGTGACTATATGGTGTCTACTACAAACGTACCTGACTCTGTGACTATATGGTGTCTCCTACAAACGTACCTGCATCTGTGACTATATGGTGTCTACTACAAATGTACCTGCATCTGTGACTATATGGTGTCTACTACAAATGTACCTGCATCCGTGACTATATGGTGTCTACTACAAACGTACCTGCATCTGTGACTATATGGTGTCTACTACAAACGTACCTGCATCTGTGACTATATGGTGTCTACTACAAACGTACCTGCATCTGTGACTATATGGTGTCTACTACAAACGTACCTGCATCTGTGACTATATAGTTTCTACTACAAACGTACCTGACTCTGTGACTATATGGTGTCTACTACAAACGTACCTGACTCTGTGACTATATGGTGTCTCCTACAAATGTACCTGCATCTGTGACTATATGGTGTCTACTACAAACGTACCTGCATCTGTGACTATATGGTGTCTACTACAAACGTACCTGCATCTGTGACTATATGGTGTCTACTACAAACGTACCTGACTCTGTGACTATATGGTGTCTCCTACAAATGTACCTGCATCTGTGACTATATGGTGTCAACTACAAACATACCTGACTCTGTGACTATATGGTGTCTACTACAAACGTACCTGACTCTGTGACTATATGGTGTCTCCTACAAATGTACCTGCATCTGTGACTATATGGTGTCTACTACAAATGTACCTGCATCTGTGACTATATGGTGTCTACTACAAACGTACCTGCATCTGTGACTATAATGTGTCTCCTACAAACGTACCTGCATCTGTGACTATAATGTGTCTACTACAAACGTACCTGCATCTGTGACCAGCCTACGGATGTAGTGCTGTATTCTGTTCACACCTACAGACAGCCAGAAGTCCAGCAGGGTGTGAAGAGACAGGAAGGGGCTGTAGTCATGTAGCCCTGAAAAATATATTACTCTTACAAACTCTACAGCAATCTGACTGGCGAGTCGTCCTCTTGTACAATCCCATACAAGATTGACCAGTTTAGGTATGACGTGTGACATAATGTGACAAACTGACGTCACACTTTGAAGAAACTAGCAATGCTAACTTTGTCACATGTGTCATATAAACAGGGTGTACAGGATATGTGACTAGAGGTCATGGACAGACAAAATTCTGTAAACCCCACTCCTGACACCTGTTTGTTTGTTTGTTTGTTTGTTGTTTAACACACACTCAACATTATTCCAGCTATACGATGGCGGTCTGTAAATAATCAAATCTGGACCAGACAATCCATTGACATCATGAGCATCGATCTACGCAATTGGGATACGATGACATGCATCAACCAAGTCAGTGAGTCTGATCACCCGATCTTGTTAGTCGCCTCTTACGGCAAACATGGGTTACTGATACATGTAATTTATCATCCAAAACTGGCTCCCACAGGAGATATTGCTTGGGTGAGATCAAGCGATATCTATACTGTAGATATCGCTGCAATGAAATTGCACCCCAATGCTTTGCAGACCATTGTGACGTCATTGATGTCAAATGACATCACTAATGGCTCTGCTACTGAAGCTGTTAGCAGTTCATTTTACACTTAAGACACTGCATATTACTTTCTACAAACTGAAAAAGTTGGAAGAATGATGTTGGATGATAAATAAAATCTCACCCGAGTGTCTTTTGATATCAAATATATCAACACTCGTTGATAAAAGTGGAAAAAAATCGTCGGCAAGCCTCGGAGTTTTCCCACTTTTATCAACTCGTGTTGATATATATGATATCAAAAGACACGAGGGTGAGATTCTCTATATATAACTCATAAAATATTTCCGCTGCTGGGATTTGCGCCCTACACATTGCATGAAGAGAAGCTCATGCTTCTCAACTCGCTACCACTTGTGTTATTAATTATTTTGACCAGTGTTTGAAAAAACAGGTTCTTGTTTTTTCATACTGATCATAAACTGAAATATCCACTCACATCTGAATGATTTCATTAACTTACTCAAATATATTTAAAGATATCCACTTGCCAGGTATCAAATGTTAACAAACAGTAGATCTGCTTCTCCTCCTTTAAATGTTTCACATTTACACGATTTCTAGAAGGAGTGAGAGAGTCTTAAAGCTGCTTTGAACAGTGTATCCTTTATATTATCGCATATAAGCTAAATGTTGGAGGAGAGCGACGAGGGTCCTCGGCATTGATATAGTGCTGACAGACCACGAATCATAATTAACATAATTTTAGGATTCAAACACATTATTAGCAGATCCTGGCATGAGTAAGATAGGTAACTGCACAGCCTTAGACCACTTGGGCAAACAAGTCATGGCTGAAATACTGCTTGAAGTGCAATAAAGTCTCCCTATGTCCTCTCCATGTCCGGGCTAGAAGTGATAATGAGTGGGTGGGTGGGTGGATAAGTGGATGGATGGGCAGGTGGGTGGATGAGTGGAGGGATGGGTGGGTGGGTGGATGAGTGGATGGATGGGTGGGTGGAAAATGAGTGGGTGGGTGGGTGGATGAGTGGATTGATGAATGGGTGGATGGATGGACAGGTGGGTGGATGGGTTGGTGGATGGGTGGGTGGGTGGGTGGATGAGTGGATTGATGAGGGGTGGATTGATAAGTTGATGGATGGGCAAGTGGATGGGTGAGTGGGTGGATGAGTGGATGGATGAGTGGATGGGAGAGTTGGTGGATGAGTGAAAGGATGAGTGGATGGATGAGTGGGTGGGTGAGTAGGTGGGAGAGTTGGTGGATAGGCAGGTGGGTAGAGGATTGGGTGGAGGAGTGGGTGGATGAGTGGGTAGAGGAGTGGGGAGATGGGTCCGTGGATGAGTGGATGGATGAGTGGGTGGGTGAGTGGGTGGATGAGTGGATGGATGAGTGGGTGGGTGAGTGGGTGGATGAGTGGATGGATGAGTGGGTGGGTGAGTTGGTGGATGGGCAGGTTGGTAGATGAGTGGGTGGATGAGTGGATGGATGAGTTGGTGGAGGAATGGGTGGGTGAGTGGATGGATGAGTGGATGGATCAGTGGATGGATGAGTGGGTGGGTGAGTGGGTGGGTGAGTGGGTGGATGAGTGGATGGATGAGTGGGTGGATGAGTGGGTGGATAGGCAGGTGGGTGGAGGATTGGGTGGATGAGTGGAAGGATAGGCAGGTGGGTGGAGGAGTGGGTGGATGAGTGGGTGGATGAGTGGGTAGAGGAGTGGGGAGATGGGTTGGTGGATGAGTGGGTGGATGAGTGGGTAGAGGAGTGGGGAGATGGGTTGGTGGATGAGTGGAAGGATGGGCAGGTGGGTGGAGGAGTGGGTGGATGAGTGGGTGGATGAGTGGGTAGAGGAGTGGGGAGATGGGTTGGTGGATGAGTGGGTGGATGAGTGGGTAGAGGAGTGGGGAGATGGGTTGGTGGATGAGTGGGTGGATGAGTGGGTAGAGGAGTGGGGAGATGGGTTGGTGGATGAGTGGAAGGATGGGCAGGTGGGTGGAGGAGTGGGTGGAGGAGTGGGTGGATGAGTGGGTGGATGAGTGGGTAGAGGAGTGGGGAGTTGGTCGGTGGATGAGTGGAAGGATGGGCAGGTGGGTGGATGAGTGGAAGGATGGGCAGGTGGGTGGATGAGTGGGTGGATGAGTGGGTAGAGGAGTGGGGAGATGGGTTGGTGGATGAGTGGAAGGATGGGCAGGTGGGTGGAGGAGTGGGTGGATGAGTGGGTGGATGAGTGGGTAGAGGAGTGGGGAGATGGGTTGGTGGATGAGTGGAAGGATGGGCAGGTGGGTGGAGGAGTGGGTGGATGAGTGGGTGGATGAGTGGGTAGAGGAGTGGGGAGATGGGTCGGTGGATGAGTGGAAGGATGGGCAGGTGATGGATGAGTGGAAAGATGGGCAGGTGGGTGTATGAGTGGGTGGATGAGTGGGTGGATGAGTGGGTAGAGGAGTGGGGAGATGGGTCGGTGGATGAGTGGAAGGATTGGCAGGTGGGTGGATGAGTGGAAGGATGGGCAGGTGGGTGGAGGAGTGGGTGGATGAGTGGGTGGATGAGTGGGTGGGTGGGTTTCACTTATCTCTACTATTCTAATAACACAGCTTGGGACACCAGAAAAGGGCTTCACACCTTTTGGGGTAGTGAACCCAGATCACACGCCAACCTCACCACCTAATATTTTTGTTTATGTGTTTGTAAGTTGTTTAACGACACACCCAGCAATATTCCAGCTATATGACAGCGGTCTGTCAATAATTAAACCTGGACCAGACAATTAAGGGACTAACATCATGAGCATCATTCCACGCAAATCAATGACATGAATATCAACAAAGTCACTGAGCCTGAACACTAAATCCATTCGGTCAACTCTTACGACAAGCATAGATTGCTGGGGATCTATATTCTTACCCAGAATCCCAACGAGTATTCCCAATACTGATGAACTGAGTGAGATGGTTTTATGCCACTTTTAGCAATATTCAAGCAATATCACGTCAGGGATACTGATGAAGATGATGTAGAACTAGAGGACACCCATCTGCAAGGTGTCATCAGTCCCCTACCTGCCCATATGAACTCTGAGTTGAAGCCGGATCCAAATCCGTGTGAGATGACGAGGGGCCGAGTAGACTCCTGGAACTGCTTGGCGACATAGAGTAATGCAGCCCCCTTGGGGCTACACAGCCACTTGTGGGCATTGGAGACGTAGAAGTCAGGCTGCAGGGTCCGGAGACTGAGAGGGATGGACCCCAGAGCATGAGCGCCATCTACCAGCACCGGAACATTTCTGTAACAGAGCCCACTACAATGTATAGAACCCGCTTTATAAACCTATAGTGACGCCATCCTGTTGTTTTTTTAAAAAAAAATTCAAATAGTGGAAAGCCCGCAATCGTGACTTTCTAACTGTACTGAACAGTGATACATCAGCAAATATTTATAAGTAACCTTTAATATGCATCTTATGATGACTTTTCACAGGTCAAGCGTCACAATCTGTCTACATGGAAATTCCATGTGAATTGAAGGTGCAACCACACACATCATGTTTGGTATTGTAACCAACTGTTTTCCCATGCATCCACCAGGGCAGGTGATGAACGGGTGTTCAATCTAACATATCACTGACTTCAGTTGTCTGCATGCTGCACATGGCCTTGTCACACCAACTGTCATCAAAATCGTTTTATATTGTAATGTTTTACGATAAAGTATCCAATGTCTTTTATTCTTACAGGTAATTCTTGCACTTAGTTATTTAAGACACTCCTCGGTCTAGGTTGAAAATCTAAAATAGCAAGCACAAAGTCCAAGTTTTACATTTTCCATCAAAACCTCATCTTCCCGAGGCAAGGGAGTTAAGTGACTATGTAAGTCCAGTTTCCACCCTTGCCAAACTAGGCTGGAATTACGGAGGTATATTTTAGCCAGACTAAAGAGTCTGTGCACAGTCCGATCAAAATCGTGTAACAAAATCGGCATCAGGTTCCTCAACTGCCATGCAGATATCTGTCGATTACAGGATTTACAAAGCATGTGTACCATCAACATGAGGTCATGGGAAATTTCCAAAAAAAATCATGTTTTTGATCAAGGTGCTCACATGATTTGATGCCCTTCGCAAAGAAAGACCCCTTACAGTATAGATCTTGAATATAGATCAGATCGTCTTGATTGGTCAATAGGAGGGACATAGAAGGGACATAACTTGTAAGAGCCACTACAATCGAGCCCCGAAATTCAAACATGGTTCGGCAAGGATGGAAACTGGACTTTACAGTTTGTTAACTCCCTTGCCTCTGGAAGAGGCAAAAAACCTCAGATGTTAACTGCATTAACTATAACATTTGGTTTATGTACCACTAAGATTTCCATGGTGGGGGGACACTACCATAGTACCTCTACATACATAGAACATGAACGTATATCTGGAATAGTTAAATACACATATAAAAGTTTGGGCTGTTTTAACCCACCTCTGGTGACAGATCTGTATGATGTCTGACAGTGGGGTGATGTACGGCGTGTTGCTGGGGATGTGGTCAAATATAGCCAACTTTGTCTTGCTCCCATCTAAGTTGTCCTTTACCAAGTCTATGAGCTGCAAACAATATACATAAGATTAGCAATAACTAATAGATACATTGGTAACTAGAAAAAAAAAGTATCTCTACCATTGTTTGTTTGTTGTTTAACGCTGCACTCAGCAATATTCATGCTACATGACAGCAGTCTGTAAATAATCTATACTGGATCAGACAATCCAGTGATTGACATCATGAGCATCGATCTAAGTAAATAGGATATGATGACATGCATTAACTGAGCAAGCAAGCTTATCCAACCAATCCCGTTAGTCGTATCTTGCGACAAGCATAGTCGCCTTTCACAGCAAGCATGGGTTGCTGTAGACCTAATCTTCAAGGATAATCACCACCATTGAGAAATGTTAGATGGCCAATATGACATGTTCTTTTTCAAAGATAAGAGAAACAAAGAAAAAAGTCAAGTGACAGGTATCGTCTGTGTTTGTACATTTGTAACCTGAATTTATCTGCACCACATCAAATCTGTTTTTAGTTTAGTTTGTAGAATTGGACATGTTTTATCTTTTATGAAACTCAAACAATGCATGTCTTTCACTGATTGCAATCATGCCATATAACAAAAAGTATATACCTAGTTTTTAGTCTTTCTTGTTTTCTACACTTTATTAAACCAAACAAGCATGTCAAAGACTTTCACATTCTGATATAATGTTACCTGCTGGGGTCCTTCGAGAGGGAAGTTGACCTTGACCTCGGACACCACGGCCCCTGTATCCACACATACTTGCCGCATCAGCTTCTTCACAGCTCCTACAGAGTTTAGAGTTTAAATATACTTATTGGCAGAAATAAGGGAACACATACAACAGGAAATGTCCTGTGTCCCCAGAGTGAGTGAGTGAGTGAGTGAGTGAGTTAACAAAAACATGCATGTCATAATATGTTATCAACTGAAAGAGCAAGTGTAAAGTGCTGTCAAATCTAGAAACATATGTACCCAGAAAACCAGATCTTATATACTGTAAATCGTGAAACTAATGCGTCTCCAAAAGAATGCGACCACTGGCCCCTAGCCAAAAATGCGACTCAATATGAATCCGACACCACCTCCTGTCAAGCATCAGTGGATTTATATCTAAAGAAAATGTCCTCTGTCGGGTTTACAGGAGAATCCTCACCTTAATTCAACCTTACATTAATCCAATCACACACCAAATAGCACCGCTTATTAGCGCTAAGTAGAGTACTTCCGCTAAAACAATACATGCGCGCTGGCTCATGTCGGCCTTTTACGCAGTCGCAAAGAGCAAAGACACCGTGTTGGGTGGCGTCTGTCTGGACTTGCAGGTGTGATCAGTGATGACATAAGTGAGTAGAACACTTGTCTTGACCCCAGCAGTGACAATTCACAGGATGTAATTTGTGTTTGAATGACAATGTTTATATAAGTACTACAAGTGCTGCTAAAAAAATCAGTGTTGTGGAATACATAGCTGTTTGTTTGTTTTCAGCGTATGTCTAAGTTGGTAATTCTCCTGTCCTAAATGTCTTATTGGTGATATAAACGCGATGTTTAATAATGCGAACAAAGTCCACTCGCATTTTTCGCATTTAATTCATCCTCGCGTTAATTTCAAGATTTACAGTATATATCTATATTACATATATTTTTTCTCTACTTTTAAGAATGGGTGAGTGAGTGAATGATGTTCAGCATCACAGTCATAAACAATCAAGCACTGTCATTAAGGCCAGTAAATAATCGAGTCTGGACCAGACAAACCAGTGACTGAAAGCATCATCAGTGATCTATGACACATGATAAACTGAGAAAGCTGAGAATTAAACTGCACACTGATCCAGTGACCGGGGTAATAATAATGTAGCGCCATGAACATTCACTTGGTATCTTAAATGTAATTATCATCATGATCATCATCATGATCATCATCATCATCATCATTACAAGGAATGATCACAGGGCTTGTACATTGCCTCACCATAGGTGTTGGAAAACATGAAGATGACGTCACCAGGCTTGAAGTCGAAGCTCCTGATGACACTGTTGATGCCAGTCGTAGCATTTGTCATCAACACCAGATCTCTTGGGTCACAGTCTAGGAGAAACAGTCAGCTTCAGGAGAAACCGTCATTGTCATCATTAAACATACACACATTCCATTCAGCATTATGAAAACAAGAAATTTTGTTCACGGATCCAGTGACCAAACATTTCACAATATGGAATAACTCATAAAAACAACTCTTTTGTATCACTTTCTGTACTTGACACGACAGCCATATATGTTAAGGGATGTTAAGGGACTGTTACTTTCACTGTTATTTTCATAACCACCGGCAGCAATGTCTCATTCATTGAGTGGCAATGTCTCATTCATTGAGTGGCAATGTCTCATTCATTGAGCAGCAATGTCTCGTTCATTGAGTGAGTGAGTGAGTATGGTCTACGACGCTTTTAGCAATATTCCAGCAATATCACGGTGGGGGACACCACAAATAGGCTTCACACATTGTAGCCATGTGGGGAATCGAACCTGGGCCTTTGTCGTGACGAAGAAACGCTATAACCACTTTGCATCATTGGATGTCAATGTCTCATTCATTGAATGGCACTGTCTCATTCATTGAGTGGCAATGTCTCATTCATTGAATGGCACTGTCTCATTCATTGAGTGGCAATGTCTCATTCATTGAATGGCACTGTCTCACTCATTAAGTGGCAATGTCTCATTCATTAAGTGGCAATGTCTCATTTATTGAGTGAGTGAGTATGGTCTTACGCCGCTTTTAGCAATATTCCCACAATATCACAGTGGGGGACACCAGAAATAGGCTTCACACATTGTACCCATGTCGGGAATCGAACCCGAGCCTTCATGGTGACAAACAAACACTTTAACCATTGGGCTACCACACCGCCCCCATTCATTGAGTGGCAATGTCTCCTTCACTGAGTGGCAATGTCTCATTCAATAATTGGCAATGTCTTATTCATTGAGTGGCAATGTCTCCTTCACTGAGTGGCAATGTCTCATTCATTGAGTGCCAATGTCTCATTCATTGAGTGCCAATGTCTCATTCATTGAGTGCCAATGTCTCATTCATTGAGTGACAATGTCTCATTCATTGAGTGCCAATGTCTCATTCATTGAGTGCCAATGTCTCATTCATTGAGTGACAATGCCTCATTCATTGAGTGGCAATGTCTCATTCATTGAGTGGCAATGCCTCATTCATTGAGTGCCAATGTCTCATTCATTGAGTAGCAATGTCTCATTCATTGAGTGCCAATGTCTCATTCATTGAGTGACAATGCCTCATTCATTGAGTGGCAATGTCTCATTCATTGAGTGGCAATGTCTCATTCATTGAGTGGCAATGTCTCATTCATTGAGTGACAATGCCTCATTCATTGAGTGGCAATGTCTCATTCAGTGAGTGACAATGCCTCATTCATTGAGTGGCAATGTCTCATTCATTGAGTGCCAATGTCTCATTCATTGAGTGACAATGTCTCATTCATTGAGTGACAATGCCTCATTCATTGAGTGGCAATGTCTCATTCAGTGAGTGGCAATGCCTCATTCATTGAGTGGCAATGTCTCATTCATTGAGTAGCAATGTCTCATTCATTGAATGGCAATGTCTCATTCATTGAGTGGCAATGTCTCTTTCATTGAGTTGCAATGTCTCATTCAATAAGTGCCAATGTCTCATTCATTGAGTGGCAATGTCTCATTCATTGAGTGGCAATGTCTCTTTCATGAGTTGCCATCCTCGATTATCCAGTGCATAATATCTCCATTCTATTGACATAAATACCATGAATCAATTTGCTACCATAGCTTCATTAAGTTTGAATGACACTACACGAAAAATAACTGTCCCATCAAATTAAGCTCATGTGAAATCTGAAGAGAAAATGACAAACAATTTTTAGTCTGATTGCAAGACTTTGGATTATGAAATTAGGAGACAAATGGTTTAACAAGTTCAATACCGACCCACAAACTTGGCAAGCCTTCTTGTGACATACACAAGATGGGGGAGCAACTCCCTGTCGTAGAACCTCAATGGCTGTGACTCAGTGTATCTCTGCCATTGCTGGAGGGAGAAAATACCCAGATTAGACAGAATGGTGATACTTTTAAGACAAATACAATGTGTTTATGAAGTAGACCCTGTCTATTAACTTATTAACATAACATAACCCAACTTGAGGGTACCACAGAGTACCCATATTACAAACCATTTGGGAGCTACAAAAGCTCAGGGTACTCGACAATCTCATCCATATCAGCTCTCAGTTCTCGCTACCACTAAACAAAGATCTGAGGACATCACACGACAGGTCATGTCTAAATGACCTTTCGCAAACTTTGACCGACCAATGAAATGACTAACAAGAAGTTCACATGAGCCAATCAGAAAGCAGCTTTCTCAAGCTTTGAAAAATATTGATGAAAAATATAAAAACTGAGCAAAAGAAGTTTCTGGAATGTCTAATAAATGGCCAAGATTGTAGGCAGTACTTCTGCTGTGGAAAGTATCTTCCATTCCAAATGTTTATCCCATTGAAGTGAGAGATAGACAATGAGTGAGTGAGTGAGTGAGTGAGTATGGTTTTACGCCGCTTTGAGCAATATTCCAGCAATATCACGTCGGGGGACACCAGAAATGGGCTTCACACATTGTACCCATGTTGGGAATCGAACCCAGGTCTTCGGCATGACGAGCGAACGCTTTAACCACTAGGCTACCCGACCACCCCAGAGATAGACAATGATATTAATGGAATCAGGTGTACACCCTGTTACTGTCGTTCGGAATACCCAGTGTTAACCTATTCGAGGTTGCATGATTAGAAAACATATTCCGACTTTCACTTTCCAGATCTGGTGACAGGTCGTTCTGTGACCTATAATGGGATGTCCTCAGGTCTTTATTTAGCTGTAGCAAAAACTAAGATCTGTATTAATGAGATAATGTGTACTCAATATATACCACTCAAAACAGGTTAAAGAACACCATGAAAAATTAACTATAGCAGTATAAAAGAATTTGGTGCTCTTTAACTTCTTTTGAGTAGTATATTATTTGTTTGTGGAATTCTTTTTCGATTTAGGCCATGTGTAAGTTTAGGTCTTCCAGCTTTTTAACAGGACTCAATGACTTTCCTTTAGAATAAGTTAAAAGTCTGCCATATGGTTAAAACAATGCCAAAATAATGTAAAATGTTAACTTACAAGTAAAAGAATAAAACTGTCTTAACCAAAGGCAACATTACTCTCCTGACAATGGATATATGCTGACTATTACCTATCCATAGTCTATTTTTTATACACCACCTTCATTTGTTTGTTTGTTGTTTAATACTGCACTCAGCAATATTCCAGCTACAGTCAAACACCGTTGTGTCGAAGTTAAAGGGGCCTACCTACATACTTCGAGTTATCCGAGGATTGACACAACCCAAAATGATAAATAAGGAATACACAGGGACAAAGCTTTTACTTTGAGACAAATGTAAGTTCGACACATCAGTGAGTGAGTGAGTTTGATTTTACGCCGCTTTTAGCAAGATTCCAGCAATATCACGGCAGGGGACACCAGAAATGGGCTTCACGCATTGTACCCATGTCGGGAATCGAACCCGGGTCTTCGGCGTGACGAGCGAACACTTTCATTACTAGGCTACCCGACCGCCCCTTCGACACATCAAAGTTCAACACAATGGAGTTTGACTGTATATGACAAGAGCTTGTAAACAATAGCGTCTTGACCAGACAATCAAGTGACAAATAATATGAATATCGATCTGTGATTCAGGAGTACGATGCCATGCAGTCAACCACCCGATCACCACAGAACACACCATCTTCCAGAAAGAACAGTTTACCTGGGTTGCATCTAAAGCCTCCTTCAACACTCCTCCGAACGCGCCATGATTCAGGAATGTGCAGCTTCCCTTTAGGAAATAGTCATATGATAAGTAACAAGCAATCCGACAACAGTTCTCAACAATATTAGCTACTGTTATCATGCAGTAGTAAACATGTCAAGTTCTGCCTATTGCAAAAAAATTTGATGCTCATGTAATATGTACAACAAACACATCCTATACTATAATCTAGAGTAAAACTTCCCCTGGGATAATATTTAGGTAGGATATAATCCTTACTTACAATACCACTTTCAGTGGAAAAGGTGGTATTCATAATTCATAATTCGTAATTGTGTCCCTTTGGCTTGCCAGGATCTGATGATCAGGAGTTTGAATCCCAATTTGCTCTGATCTCATCCTTGGTTCGTCAGCACCCCCTGTTCATGTGTTTTTCCAAATTGGTAAACATCTAAGACCTGCAATACTTTGGGAATACCTCCCACATCAAGCTGTCACGTCGTAATATGACTGAAATACTGTTCAACAGCTTCAAACCCAAGTCAACCACACATTCCTACTTCTCTCCATCTGGGATAACAATCAAACCACATCCTCCAACACATCAACACATTACACCACCACTCCCATCACCACCCAAGTGAGTGAGTGAGTGCGTGAGTGAGATGAGTTTAATTCCTATTTCAATTCATGTTGGTCTAGGATGGGGCATAACCACAGCTTAGAGAAGTGGGGGCCCAGCAGTTATGGGAATTCATAACCTTGAATAATAACCATGACTCAGAGCAAATGGGGCAAATATGTATATACTCACCAACAACAGAAACACAAATACCATATATATAAGTTGGTTAATATATGAAGAAGTACTCATGTTCAAGAGAAACCGGTATTATATAGGTTTCATTCACAAACAAACACACTGCCATGTTGTGTGAACCGACGCTCATGAACCCATCACACGTGACATGATAGATCCATGGCTAGATGCACCATTTGTCTCCTGCAGGATTGTAAAGTGTAAAGCGTTGTAGCGTGTAAAGTTTGGAAATCACGTCCGCATATTGTGATAAGAATAATGACACTCTGTGGTAACACTTGACTGATTGTTAGTTTTGTCATTAATTGGTACCCGCATAAACATTGGAAACATCTTTTCCTAACGTTCATTCTTCTCTATATGTTTCTATGGTTCGGATTTCTTTTGGCGGTGAGTATATATATTTTCTTGAGCGGAACACCACCGGTCATTGCTAATCGTGATTACCTCCAGGAGGAAGTGCTTCTCTCTGGCTTCCTTGCCAAACTGTAACTCGTCCTGCTGGAATAAGAAGGCTGGCGACTTGATGGGAAGCTCTGGCGGACTGTAGTCTTCCTGGGGTCAAACAAGATATACTACACGATATACATTTTCATATGTACAATATACAAGATATACAACATACAAGATCACTGTATATAAGATATACCTTACAAGATACTAGTATACAATATACAAGATATACAATATACAAGAAACACAATGTACAAGATTGTGGTACACAAGATATGCTATACAAGATTTACAATATACAAGATCACTGTATATAAGATACATTATACAAGATACTAGTACACGATATACAACATAGATACACAAAAACGTTGAATACGGATACAATGGAACACATCACATCCTCACCTCGGGGATGTTGATCAGCTCCTGTACATTGGAGGCATGGAAGGAGCCGAAGTCTCGCTTGTTTCTCTGTTCAGTGGGTTCCGACATGACCTCGGGGATGAAAGGTTACTGAAACAATTAATTGAAACATACATCAGTTGGTAATGCTTGAACAAGTGACACTTTTAACTATGTGGCCAGCAAGAATACACGTATATAATGGCAGTCTGTCTGTCATCAAGTCCGGAGCACACACATCAGTGGTTGACTGCATGAATGTGTTTGTTGTTTTACCCAGAGTCTGCATCATTCCAGCTTTATCACACCTGCCTGTCAATAACTGAGGAGATTTTTACAAACTTCTTTAAATTACAAACATAAATACTCAAGTTATTCAGTACACACACTTTTTCATGCCTACCCGGAAGTTCATTCTGTGTGACCTTGACCCTTAATGCCATGCAATTATATCAAAAAATCAAATTTGGGATCCCAATATATTATTTCTATCCTTAAATAAAAATAAATAGTAAAACTATGGACTTTGATAAGATAAGATATACATTTTATTGTACATATGCCCACTTGACTCCAGGCACAGAAACAGATTAAAAAAACTAAACCTACACTGAGAGGGCACGCTGTCGCAGTTCAAACATGCTGGGGATGGATTTAGTAGGAATTAGATAGCAGTGATATTATCGGCATTGAAGATATGGGCTGGGGAAGATAATGCCTATTAGAGAGAGAGATGTTCAGGAGGAAGCGGGGTTCATCTTCATCCTCTCCCAAGTGGTACATATTGAAAACCCAATTACCAGGTACTTTCAATTAATTTGCGTACAGAAACGCATGCATGTAATGGAAAACTCAAATTATAAAAACAGCATGCATAAATACCCAATGAAGCTTTTTGAGCATGCGTACAATGGAGCTTATTTCCGAAACACAATTACAGGCTAATTTACTTTCCGAGTCAAGCCAATAGTTAGAACCCTTAAATACATCTAAAACATTATTATTATTTTTTTCAATCTCAAAATGTTTACTCATTTTGGGAAAAAACCCAATAGATGATAGATGAGTGAAAAAATATTGGTTAATGAATGAAAAATGTAATAACCCAATAAAAATAGAAACCCTTGGTTAAAAACTCAATTGCTCAAAAAGTTATCTGGAGCTGTGGGTACAGCTTACATCATCATAGCTCACTTATAAAAATAGTTGGTTTAAAGATCGCCCTCTCTAAATACCACCAGCTACTGTGCACAGTGACGCACGTTGGTCAGAGCTTGGCGAAGGCTCGTTTCTGACCGAACTAACACAATATTTTATTTGAAATTTATCAGTAATTAATTCTCAGCTTGTGTGTTTTGTCTTTTGCTGTAGATTGAATCATTATTGTAGATGTCAATAAATTTGTTGTGCAATAATTCCGTGAATATATCTGGAATTCATTTATGGCAGTTTTGTCAGTCTGAACACTATCAAAAAGTGTTGTAATTTTATGCAACCATGAGAGTTTTGAGTTGTACCCTTGAAACAACATGTCCCACATCATAGCAGCATCATTAAGGTGTTTCATTCAATGATAATATTGATACATTAGGCCATGCCTTTCTTATTTTTTCGTTTCAAAGGCCCGCTGTTCCTACTGAAAGGTAGTCACTGCCTGTTTGAGGGATCCATTGTCACCCCTAAATATGTGTAGGAGTTCGGACTGGGACGGGTAACTCTGGTACTCGGGTCAGGTGGGTACTGAGAAGGACCCGGATACCCACAGGACTACCCGGACACTAGGTAGGTCACATGATATGTTGTTTTATGACAAAAATTATCTGGAAATGCGAACATTAGTCACTTGTAGTGTAACCATAGATGGTTACACTACAAGTGACTAATGTTCGCATTTCTTTCTGACTATGAACCCATTCCTTCTGAGTTTTACATGTTTGAATAAAGATAAAACTCCAGTGTATGCATGACCAGATTTGTGTATCTAAACATTTTGCCAAGACTACGGTCAATCTATTCCCAATCAGACATTTTGTACCAATCTCTTGAGACCTACAGTGGGTACCCAGGTAGGGTCGGGTAATAACGGGGTGGGTAACCGGGTAGTTAATTTGGACTCATCCCAGCCCTAGTGGGACTAAGAGTCACAAATGTCAATGGTGTTATTGTTTCTGTAGAGCTGATGGACACCTGGTGCCACTGCCTAATACGTCAATCTAAGTTTTGCTGGGGTTAATTTTCAGCTTCCATTCATCCCAGAAGATTGAAAGCTTGTTAATACTATATTTAGCAGACTTTTCGAGAAATGTGATAACAACACAAGATCATCAGCATATAGTTTGTTTGTTATTTGTTTCACACCGCACTCTGCAATATTCCAGCTATATGACGACAGTCTGTGTATAATCAAGTCTGGAACAGGCAATCATGCAGTGACTGATATCCTCAGCATCAAAAACATATATCAACCAAGTCAGCGAGCCTGACCACCCAATATCGTTAGTCCCCTCTTATGACAAGCATAGTCACCTTCACGGCAAGCATTGGTTGCCGGAGACCTATTCTAGTTCGGATCTTCACGGGGCCAGCATATAGTATGTGTGCAGTATCTAGACTGTTTAATTGAGGGTTACATAAAGAACCTTTGGATAGATAATCTTGCAGGTAATTCATATAAATATTGATATATGTGCAGGAGGTCTAGAAGTGTTCATATAATGGGGGTGCCACCCCCACCAAGTTAAGAACTGTTATGGTTCTGTTCTGAGGAACAAAACCTTCCAATTTGCATGCTGGTTTTCTTGGGGGAATTAGTCAGCAAAACGCCGGAGTCACAGGAGACTAATTACAACTTTATTTACAAGAACAAGGAATAATTTACAATATCTTAACTATAGCTGAGGGTGCCACAGAGAGTCAGTACAACCCTCTGGGCTGTGGGAGAGAGGTCGGCTTGGTATGAGCGTCAAACCCCTTCTGCTTAACATCTTGGTTCTGTATGTATTTAACAAAGATTAGAACAATAAAAGGAATATTATTGGTTGATACACGATGGGGTGTGCCCTATGGTTAATGAATGGCTAGACAGAGGGGAATACTTAATCCTGTTAATCCTGTTGGACTGACACTAATCTTGTTGACATATTTACTGGGTGCTTGTAAAGAGATGAAGGTATCACTTATAGACGACCTTGAATTGGGGCTAATCCTTAATGCACTATAGACAAGCTTATCGGCTGAATGTTATTCTAATATAGGTGATGACAGATTTACCTAAATAAAATAGTTCAAGGCAATCTATCAAACTATGTAGACATATCTTTTGTCCTATTCAATATTATATCAGGGAGATGGGAACTTGTAACCTTAGGCTAGTATTTATCTAAAAGCTTTCAATCTATTAAACTATGTAGACATAACTTTTGTCTTATTGAATAGCATGTCTGTCAGATGTGTTTTCCTTACCTTAGGCTAGCATCTATCTAAAAAGCAATAACTGAAACTACTGATATTTTGTATCTGCATTTTACCTTGATTAATGTATTACTTGCTAAACTATAATTATATGAAATTTTGTATAAATGTTACAAAATGATAACTTATAACAGCCATTGCTGTGGATCTAATTATCATATAATGTTATATCATGATAGAACTCTTGAACCATACACACAGTATAGTAGACTGGGATTTTCACATACAATTAATGTTTGTTTAATGCCGCACTCATCAATATTCCCGCTAGAGAGAGAGAGAGAGAGAGGGGGGGGGGGGGGGGGGGGGGGGGGGGTCTGTAAAAATAATACAATCGAGTCTTGACAGGCAATCCAGTGATTGACATAATGAGCATCGATCTACGCAATTGGGTCACGATGACAAGCATCAGCCAAGTAAGTACCGTACAATTTACAAACATGTCACAAAAATAGCCTAAGACGTTTTTTGTGACATTTTGTTGAAAGATACCCTATGCACAGATGCAAACCCGTCCTCGGTCACGTCAGTTTAGCAAAAACTATTTCACCTCATTCTTTTACAAGTCTTCCCCCGAGACAGTTTTGTCCATATGTGACTTTGACTTAATCCAACGAAAACAAATAACCAGTCCCTTAGCCCTGTCAGAACTAGGCGGGCGACATATAGTGAACTAACCAGTAAACAGTAAACAGCAATGTCACAACGTGGGAAAGAACACGTGTTTACTGTTTACAGAGCATGGTGATATGTTTTGTTTACAAAACTTTTCGTACAAAAAGTAAAATACAAAAACTGCTGTGCATTCAATGATGTTATTTGCGAATCTATTTAGTAAATATTTAAATATAGTTTCGTTCAAATAATAGCACCAGTGTCACATTAATGTCAAAAACATATAATTAATACGAATCTAACTAATCATATGTCGCGCAAAGCTAATCCCGGAAGTTGTGCATATCAGCTGTATGGAGGACTCGACCCGTATGGAGGCGGTGCAGCTAAAGTTGCCAAGTGCACCGTTGTTTTTTTCCAACCAGAATTAAAATGCCTTGAGACAGATTAGCGCTCATTGACAGTAAATGTGCGGTCGAGAATTTATCCCTTGAAATGCAAAACTGTCAATTTTTCGCATGAAACGTGGATTCTTTTTTCACTCAAAATGTTCAGTGATGCACGACGTTGAGAGTAATGTTAAATGTTGTTGGCAGTGCTGAACGTGACAGCTGGCCTACTAGATTAGTGATGACCGTTTGACGCTGAGTTGGAAATAACTGGCTCAGGTTTCCAGCGCTGGATTGACTATTGCTAAAAAGAAAAGGTAG
This sequence comes from Haliotis rufescens, assembly GCF_023055435.1. Classification (NCBI taxonomy): domain Eukaryota; kingdom Metazoa; phylum Mollusca; class Gastropoda; order Lepetellida; family Haliotidae; genus Haliotis; species Haliotis rufescens. The sequence goes on along the minus strand of NW_025964223.1, from coordinate 61,564,409 downwards.
CAAATTATTTTTATTTTCATCAATATTCTTTATCTTGCGTAAAAATTCCAACATTCAATGACTGCCAAGCAGCAAAACTGGATCAGTAACATGTATCGAGGGAACATAGTGCGATACTTATAATGTAGTTCGGTGATCTAGATAGACCAGAAGAGATTATAGCTTATAGATAATAGTGTTTGGACCATCACCCATCCACCGACCTTTGACCCAAGCTTTACAGAAATGCAATACTGAAGATGTACCAAGATGCATTGTTTGGGGATTGACATGTCTGTGTGGGTGATATTTTATCCATTCCATATCCAGATCACACATTTCTACATTTACTAAGTCATGATGGGTTTTAATTTACAAACCTGCGTCATCGTAGATGTTTGTAGCTTCCTCTTGCTGAACCTCATTCTCACGCGTTGTTTCAGAATACTGCATGTTCAGTCTTGTGTATAATATCATAATAACCAGTAAGGATGCCTATGTCCAAACAGAATCCCGGAAAAATAGTAAGATTTTTCAAAAGTTAAACATGGCTCATTATGAATACTTTTATTTTCGTGTTCATAGTGATGAATCTATTTTTCGTTAATGTAATGTCATACAGTGAAGAAAGACTCTGTGGAGACTTGACTCAATTCCAAATGATGAGCAAAAAAATGAGCAGGATTAAAACAAGTCATTCAAAACTCACTTTATTCCTTTGCTAACATAAAGTGTATGGTGTATTTATGGGATAGCCATTCGCACTAGCCGGTTAGCAAATGGTTAGCCAGAATCAGTTTGTCTTATGTTAAAGGTATACTAAGAGTTTGTAGAATTTCAGGATTTTTGATGCGTGTCCTTGTGATTATGTATTGTTATCACTATTAAGGCAAATAGACGTTTCAAGTTAATTATTGGTAATTTAATGAAAACCCTAATAATGCACAGACAATATGTCAGATTCACACATGACAACACTGACAGGACATTGGTCATAGGTCACCCTTTGATGTGCATGTTAGGTGAAAAATGCCTGCACAATGAATTAATGATATGTTGTTTCAGAAAATTATGATTGGAGCCGAGTATGCCCAGTTCACCTCCTACATTCCGAGTGAGAACATGGTGTCGGATCCTGACAAGAAGTTCCTGCCGTCCTATCTTCTGCCTACATTTCATGTCCCTCAGCCATGGACAAGCAGGACAAACAGAGCGGGCTTTGAGGAGGATTTCATCATTGTGGCCGAATTTTCAGAAATAGAGGGCCCCAAACCAGTGGTATGTAACCATGGTAACACTATATATTCTACCATGAATTTGAAATTTACACGATTCTGATTAGTCAATCAGAGGCTATTAAATCACAAAAAAAAACCTCTGGTTGAAACAGCTGGTGTGATGGCCGCATCACCACGGAAACTAATATTCATAGAATAGTACTATTTTCAGTCATTGTCGGTAGGCATATTTTAATAATTATATCTACACTTACAGGCTACAAAATGCACAGATGCGGTTACTACAATTTTCAAAGGATGTGTGGCAATACATTTCGTGCAGAAAACATGACAGATATCTACAAAGGGAATGTATTTACGTTTTGGAGACAACAGAGAGCTTAGAATTTTGGCGCGTTTCTATATACGACAGTGACGTCATATCTTTTGCGTCACAATGACCGATATGACGTCATAATGGTGACGTGCGATGTAGAGCGAAAGCCTTGCAAAGCTTGCTTTGTTTTCTTTACGGATGCCCACCTCATGTTAGCTTACCAAGTTGCCGTGCTTATATGCTTCCAATGCCTGTCATATGTTCGAGTGAAGTATTACGGTGTAAACAAACTGCTTGAGTATATACAGCACCATTTTTTTGGTTATTGATCTGAATAAATTTTATCTATCATCTAAGTTGGTGAATGTTATTTCGCCAAGGCAAGATAATAATTTTAAGAAAGTGTTTGCCCTTACTTATAATGAGGATTACAGTGCGTGACCCATTTGTTTGGGTGGTGACCATGGTGATGCTGGTACGAGGGGTGTTCATTAAAGATTTCCCCTAAACCACTTAGGGTTATCATATTTGGTTGAAATTTCACATGTGTAATGATACATGTATCTATGGGTTATGTCTGAATTTGCAGCACCGAACTATTAATCTTACCACTTTTACAGGTGTTATGATCATTTTTGAAGGGAAACATTTCACAGATGATGAAACACTGATTTCTGAAGTCAAGTCCTGATTTGAGACGCAAAATGAGGGCTTTTCCAAGCGAGGTCTCCATAGTTGCATAACACGATGGGAGAAGTGTGTAACTCTTGGTGGTTCCTATGTGGAGAAAGACTAATACCTATGCCAAGTTTCATTCCACTAGGTCCATCGGAAGTGGGTCAGGGGAAATCTTTAATGAACACCCATCGTATGTGTTCAGGTGAAATGTTTTTAGAAGCTGGAAACTTTATTCAAGTATTTTTCAACATAAGGTAAAGAAGGAAGAAATGCATAGTGTGAGATGGGATAATGTATGTATGTATGTATGTATGTATGTATGTATGTATGTATGTATGTATGTATGTATGTATGTATGTATGTATGTATGTATGTATGTATGTATGTATGTATGTATGTAATTTAAATTTACAATACTATCATAGCAAATCTGAAGGACAATCACTGCAAATTCCACCATATGTAATTATGCGAATATATTAGATAATGAATCACAATGTTTTTTTGACAGATGCTGATACCCAAAAACGGTGGAGGAAACTTTGACCAAAACACTTTTTCTGTGAAAATCATGGCGGTTGACCACCAAACGAACTCTGTGTAAGTATCATCATGACCATAGCCATGTACACAGCGGTAGAAACAAACAGTTTCAGTCCACTAGTCCTTATAATGATAGCATATAGCAAAACCTTTAAAAATGTCAAAATTCTACTAGTCCTTACTATACCTTTACTATTGGGCAGTTTGGCAAGGACTACAGGACTAGTGCCAATTTCTAACCCTGGTACACCACTAAAAAGGGAAAATACACCCAAGTGGTTTTGTTTTCAAAGCATTAAATGTTCGGTGCATTCTGCATGGTCGAGGACAATAAGAATAAGATGGATACAAGAAGCAATCTTTCTGGTAGAATTTATTGCCATTTCAAATCGAAGATCATTACTTTTGACAAAAAATAACTGACAAAGAACAGGAATAAGAATACTGGTGATGATTCATTTTGGCTTATCCTGAATTATTAATCTTTATTTTGTTTGAGTTTGAGAGTATCTTGCAATTGTGTGCATATACAAGCAGACGGCACTCTCCTCTCTTTGCTTGTGAAAACAGAAGCAAGTGATAATGGTAAGGTGTGAATAGGGTTTTTGATGTTTTTTATTCACCAGTTAGTCTGTTGAAAAGTTAGTATGACCAGTATTTTTTGTTACTGTCCATCGGAAACTCCGGCATTGACTTGTAATCTCTCTTTCTCTCTCTCTCTTTCAGAGGATTCAGCATTTCCGAGGATACACAGGTTGTTATATCAGAAGACAGGGATGGAGTCTACAGCTTTGTAAGTGTCTTCAACTGGGAGTTGCAAAACATGTTAGAACACTTCAGATGCTCTCAAAAGTTATCATTAGGACAGTTATTGAAAGGATAGAATATTTCATGAAAAACTTACAGACAATCATGGAATGGAATATCTGTCGAGTAAGGTCGAGGGACATGTTCAACGGCCGCATCATACCAAAAGATGTTAAAAGATGGTACTTGTAGTTACCCTGTCTGGCGCTCGGCATTAAGGGGGTAAAACAAGGACTGGTAGGCTCGGAGTCGGTACACTGTGTCTGAGTGGGGTATTCATGTTAAACTGCAGCATGGTATCTCAGTGGGCTAGCACTATGAATAGGCATCAGACTGGACTAGCACAAGCAGCCATATACACATACGTGCATGCAAGTCACTATATAAATGCAATAATATTGGACGCAACGTTAAACCCAATTTCACCTCACCTCACATGTTTAACCTCCATTCACAAAGAACAGATAATAAACGATGGACAATATGCAAGAATGAATAATTCGTAATTCTTAGTGAAATTTATCATTATCGAAAACTATATGCCCCTATATCTTTTACCTGGTGGTAATATACATGACAAGGGACATCTTCATCATTTTCTTGTTGCAGGCAGATAACCCATATAAAATGACCAACATTCTCAGTGAAATTTATTGAAAATTATTTGGCCCAATTTTAACCATTGGGTAAACATGGTAATATATATCATATTCAATAATGATGTTTTTATATGTCTTTCTTACAATTACTTGCGAATATGACATTTAAACGACATGTTTAAGGTTTACTAGGTTTATGCAGTTTAATTTTCCTTTTGTTTCAGGTTCACCATTTTGTATTGTATGACAATGAAGCTCGTGGCTTTGTACGTCCTTTCTGTATGGCCTATGTCACCAGTGAGAGAAGGTAGCGTCTCCCCAAAACAGTTCCATTTATCTCTGATACTCCTTTACCATACCTCTTGGCATGAAGATCAGACAACCCATCTAAGTTTCATCATGTGAATCCTGAGCGAAGTTTGACTGGCCTTTCTCAATAAAGGATGTTAACATTCATCAGTCAATCAGATGAAATTAGCTTAATTAATTTTCCACATCAGTTTTGAAATTTTAATTTTAACAAAAGAACACCAAGACAGAACAGAGATAATTCTTCAATGGTACCCTCTTTGGGGTTTAGCTGCCAAAGCGCTCAGAAATGCAGGGTGTGTAAAATATCAACAACAATACAATGCTATGGACTTTATTACACAATGTATTACATTTGGAACTGTCCGTTTAACTTTAATTTTCAGTATACAGAAAGCAGAAGTGCTTGTCTGAATGCTTCTTGTACTCGTACCTAGAATTTAGAAACCTCCATGCTCAATCGCCAATTAGAAAGCTCACCTGACATGACTGCCTATGGATGGTTTGTTAGATCATCATGCACAGGGATATCATATCGGAGTAAAAGATCTAATTTTTATGAGATTGCCTCAAACGTTTACACTTATAATTGGCCCAATTCCATTCAAATCATAGAACGATTACATTGTTGTGCATTCAAGCATAGTAACAACCCAAAATCTAAATGCTTGGAGGAGTCTGTTACTAAATATTGCCAGATGCTGAAGTAAGCATATATTATGACATCTTTATTGACAGAAAATTTGCATTCACTGCCTTTAAAAATACAAATCTTCACAGGTATCAAGTTTGTGATTTTGTTTCTGTTTATTGCCGTGATATCAAAAGCTAAACATTGCAATGGTTTACTCATGGACAAGGGGAGATAATGTTGTGTTTTCAATGCTTTTTTGTGTGTGCATTACCTCCCTTTACAGCTTGTTATGTCAAGAGAACAGACAAGAAATATCAGAAAGGCATGGCATCTACTGATTGTATGTAACAAGGGAAGGTCCCAGATTAAAATATATTCCTTCATATATCATTTTTCACATTGATGGGTGAAACCTCTACTCTGCTGAATATTAGGCACTTTATTTATCCTTTTAATCCATCGATTTCAGGAAAATTATGACTTTCTATGAAGAGCTTTCGGCACAGTTCAGAAAGGTGAGAGTCATGTTTTATATTTTTCACGTGATAGTACCTGGGTAGTCATGGTAGTTAAAGTTTCTTCCCCCTTGCAAGTCACTAAGGCTTCAAAAAAATAAAAGAAATGGTTCTCAGGCAATGGCTTTTGCAAAAAAAGTATGGGCTGGCTGACTTTTTTTTGGTTGTTCAAACTAGTATGTAACCTAATAAACAGTTGTGTACAATCAACCTGGGAAAGGGCCTCCCTACATAAATGTATTCCTTGATATTTTGTTTGTTTGTTGTTTAATGCCGCACTCGGCAATATTCCATCTGTATGACGTCGGTCTGTAAATAATAAAAACCAGACAATCCAGTGATTGGCATCCTCAGCGTCAATCCACACAATTGGGATACGATGACATGCATCAACCTTGTCAGCGAGCCTGACCACCCGATCCCGTTAGTCGCCTCTTGCGACAAGCATAGTTGTCTTTTATGGCAAGCATGGGTTGCAGAAGACCTACCGTGAATCTTCATGTGTGGACTACCAGTGTGTGTATAATATACACATACAATGAACTTATGATTTGATTTTACAATGTGAAACCTTATCTTGAGCACCTAACACCGGAAGACGCATGATAACACTGTCTGGCTATAAAAGTGTTTATTGTGTATCTGGACTTACGTTTGTAATCTATTGTGTTACCTTTCTCCAAGATTTCATTCATTTCTGTTTACATTAATTTTGGTGAAATCTTGTATGATCTGATCTGCAAATCACATCAACTCATCGTGAACTCACCTTGAAAGGAACATTAGTTGTAAGAGATACAGTCTTCGGTATTCCTATCAATTCCTATGAAATTTCTTTCCATGTTTGATATTGGCCATGACATTTTTTTAACTAAATGAAAAACTAAAACTAAATCACCCATAGACCTGATAGATCGGGGAGAAAATGTCTGAACAGCTGATTGCTATTTTAGTCTTATTTTGCGAGACATAGTCACCATATACACCATAACACAAGATACGCAGTAAAGCAGTGCGCATGTAAAGGGAGGTAACTGCATGTTCTATTGATCTTGGTACTAAGATGGTTGTAGCTCCCTTACATTAACAGTTGTTTGAGGTAGGGCTGAGACGAGTCCAAATTTACTGCCCGGGTACCCACACCCCTAATACCCGACCCTACCCGGGTACCCGCTGTCTGATTGTGAATGACAGTAGCCCTGGCGAACTGTATTTAGATACACATATGAAACAATCTGGTCATGCATACACCGAAGTTGACTGAAGTTTAATCTTTGTTAAAAAATGTTTAAGTCAGAAGGAATGCGTTCATAGTCATGAAGAAATGCGAACATTTGACTTAAACATGTTGTGTAACCATGTAGTTATATTGTTTCATGACAAAAATTCAATGTATCACGTGACTAACAATGGGTCCGGGTAGTCCTGTAGGCACCCGGGTCCTACTCAGTACCCACCCGATCCAAGTAGCCGAGTTACCCGTCCTAGTCCTAGTTTGAGGCGCCGCTCTTCACTGTGCAGAGTTGCGTCCCTTGGGCATGCCAGGAACCTATGATTGCGTGTTTGATTCCCGGCTCTCCCCAGTTGTTTCTAGGTTTGTCAGCACCCTACTCGTGCTTGTGGGTTTCACCAAAGTGGTAAACATCAGATACCTGAATCACTTCTGGCTTTAACACCATAATATAACTGGAATATTGTTCAAAGTGGTGTTAAACCAAACTCACTCACTTTCTTGCCGCAATGGATGTTATATTTTACCGGGATTTATCAACTAAATGCCCTAGGCAGGCATATTTTAGAGAAAAGTGTGTGATTTTGTCAATATTGAATTGTTTTACTGTTTATATTTTTGTAAAATTCTGAGGAAATGGGGATTTATTGTGTTTTAAATTGGAATTATTTACTGTAATTTGCTGCGTGGGGCAAAATATCGGCCTCTGAGCAGTTCCAGATTAATCCCTGTTTCAACAAATGAACCTGCATATTTTGATCACTGCAGCCTATGGACTAGTCACGGTTAAGGCCACATACTGGTAGCATTACATAGTACTACACTGTATTCTCAATTGTAGGTAGCTCGCTTTCTGAAGTACGGAAATAGAATGGTCTTTGTCCGTGACCTTGACCGATACCTCAGTGACCTGGATTTTACAAAAGGTAATGTTGTGTATTTATCCTTTAAATTATGATTGTTAAATATGATGTAGCTTGATAAAGAACCTTGTACTTGTTGTATGTTACATGATAAAGAAAATCCTATGTACCTTGATAAAGGACCTTGTACATGTTGTATGTTCCCTGATAAAGAAAATCCTATGTACCTTGATAAAGGACCTTGTACATGTTGTATGTTCCCTGATAAAGAACATCCTATGTACCTTGATAAAGAACATCCTATGTACCTTGATAAAGAACATCCTATGTACCTTGATAAAGGACCTTGTACATGTTGTATGTTCCCTGATAAAGAACATCCTATGTACCTTGATAAAGAACATCCTATGTACCTTGATAAAGAACATCCTAAGTACCTTGATAAAGGACCTTGTATGTACCATGATAAAGGACCTTGTATGTACCATGATAAAGGACTTTCTGTATGTGTCATGATAAAGTTTGTTGGTTTGTTGTTTATTGTTGCACATAACAATATTCCAGCTATATGATGACGGTATGTAAATTATTGAGCCTGGACCCGACAATCCAGTGGTTGACATCATGAGCATCAATCCACGCAATTGGAATACGATGACATGCTTCAGCCAAGTAATTGAGCCTGACCACCCACCCTATCCTGTTAGTCACCTCATACGACAACCATACTCGTCTTTCACAGCAAGCATGGGTTGCTGAAGACCTATTCCACCCCAGGTCTTCACGGGTACATACATGGTACTGTATATCTTTTGCATTGATAATGAATGTATGAGATCATCCTTTGTACAGGGCAGTTGAGGATGAAGAAAATACCACATCCAGAATCTGAGTCTGGGGAGGAAGAGAGGCGTCATGCAGAGGAAGAAACGTACCGAGACCTACAGAACATTCGAGCGTCAATGGACGAGGTGAAGGAAATCCTCACAACGCTCCGGCCCCTACTGGTGAGAAAGTTGTTTGTTTTTCAAATACTACTGTAAAGTAAAAGATGGACCATAAGTACTATAGCTACCATTTTTGTCTTACAAGTGCCACCTGGGGGCACAGGTGGCCCAGGCGTCTAAGGCGCCGCGATTTGCTGTGCTGAGTTGCGTCCCATGGGCACGCCAGAAACCTATGATTGTGGGTTCTAATCCCATTTTGCCCCGGTTATGTTTCTAGGTTTGTCAGCACCATACCCGTGCTCGTAGGTTTAACCGTCTAAGATCTCATCACTTCGGACTTTCCACCCACGTTAAGCTGACACGCCGCGATATAACTGGAATACTGTTAAAAGCGCATTAAACCCAACTCACTCACTCACTCACACAAGTGCCACCTCCTCCTTGTTTTACCTAGTTTATTCTTTATGCTTCATTTCAATAAAGAAATCATCCAAACTAAAAGCAGGAATGAATAATCAACATGTTATGTCCAAAAAGAACACTTGTCTTATTGTTTCGAACATGCTGACATCATTTTCATTGTCATTGTCAAATCTTTTAACTTTCATTTGATCATTTTTAACTGACCAATTTTTTGTTTGTGGCCTTTGTTCCCTTGCCTCGACCTGCTATGGCTAATTGTGAGAGGGACACATTCTGTGATTCTATAACATTCATGGTACGACAGTGCTGCAGCCATACTAGCAGCCTGCAGGAATCAAGCCAAACATACCAACATTATTTCAGAAACAAAGCGCCAACTGTAAGAATTGTGGATGTGTGTTTTCACAGCACACTGTAGCTGTCTCCAGAGCAATGTTTGACAGTTTATCCAAATGCCAGAAATGTTTACTCCTAACACCACACTCAATACAGTCAATGTATGGAGCTTCCCATTTCAATGAGAATAACACCAGGGGTATTGTGATACTCTTTACACCACACTCAATACAGCCTATGTATGGAGCTTCCCATCACAATAAGAATAACACCAGGGGTATTGTGATACATGTACTCCTAACACCACACTCAATACAGTCGATGTATGGAGCTTCCCATCACAATGGGAATAACACCAGGGGTATTGTGATACTCCTTACACCACACTCAATACAGTCTATGAATGGAGCTTCCCATCACAATGAGAATAACACCAGGGGTATTGTGATACATGTACTCCTAACACCACACTCAATACAGTCTATGTATGGAGCTTCCCATCACAATGAGAATAACATCAGGGGTATTGTGATACATGTACTCCTAACACCACACTCAATGCAGTCGATGTATGGAGCTTCCCATCATAAAGGGAATAACACCAGGGGTATTGTGATACTCCTTACACCACATTCAATACATCGATGTATGGATAACACCAGGGGTACATGATACATGATACATGATACATGATACTTGTACTCCTTACACCACACTCAGTACAGTCGATGTAGGGAGCTAATGTTTGCAGTTTCTCTTGTGAAACAGTCATAATGTGAATATCAGACATTGACCTCCCACATTTTGTCACAGTTTCAGCTCATTACACACCCATTTCAAACAAACAATGGCTGCAGCACTTGTGACAGCATGAGCTAGTCTTTCCTCACAGATTGCATATAAACCCCTTGCTGTCTTACTAGCTCTTGCAAAAATTTGCTTTAGCTAATAATGCATCTATTTCAGCATTTAAATGTGTCAGAAAATCAAAGCAGACAATATTACATACCCTCTATCTTTGTCCAGCATGCCTATATTGTTTGTCTTCTTGCTGAGAATTAATGTATCTTGTGCGTATATTTCATTGCAGAATGGTTCACCTTACCGAGTTAGTACACGCTCTTTATGTGTCTGTCTAACAACAAGTATAATCTTCTATTATTCTATATTCAGTCAGGGGTTAAAAATTAACTTTGTCAATGTTTAGATTTTGTCATCAATATATTGCCCATTCACATTATCATTTAAATTTCAAATTTGATGTTGACTTCCATACATCGATAACTTTTTAACCCCTGATTCTGTCATAACCATACATGTCCTAAAGAACAAAAGTACATTCTACCATGACAGTTTAGAATCCTGCATTCTGATTGGTCTCCCAGCTTTATCACAATTACTAGAACGACCATGATTTTGCTGACAAGTGCATTTCTGCCAAAGAAGATATTTATTTAGATTTTTTTTTTTTCGAGAACCTGCATCCAAGGCAATTTCAAATACTGATCTTTCTTCATAATTATAATGTGTTTTGATTCCTAGACTAATGTGAGTGGTTCAATATTATTAGTCGGAAAGTTCAATGAACAACGACTGAGTATATTCTCAAATTCAGTAACATATCACAGCTTGGCAGCAATAACTAGATGCCACATTATTCATTACTTTCTGTTATTACAAAAGTTTTGATGTCATTTTGCTTTTTGAGGTAAATGTTATTTAGGTAAATGTTCGGTTCCAAATAAAATTTACAGGTGTTGCACAAGGAGATGCGTCAAGCTTGTTTTGAAATTTGCAGTCATCTCACTGTAGAATCAATACCTATTAGTTTTTGTTTGGAATCAAACACTTAATCATTAAATGTTATCATTAAACAGTCTGGGTTTGATCTAGGACGTTATAATTGTTGCCAAAAACATCCTATAATGTTCCGATATCATGCATATAGTTCTTCTGATGGGTTAACATTTATGGATTGATATGGAAGCTATCAAGGTCTTTATATGCACTCTTTTGTGTGAAAAGGTTTAATTCAGAAGTATGAAATGGAAATTTGATACCTTATTTTAACCAATCAGAATCAAGCATTCAATGTCATGGTAGAATTACCTTGATTATAATTTGAAACCTCTAAAATGAAAAGTTTCCCAAGTGTATTCAACTTCATTTTCTCTGCAACGTTCCTTGAGTTAATCCTTCAAAATGTTCTCTCTGTTCACATGATACGCTCGTATCATGATCATCTCCATATGCATGTTGCCTAGCAACCCTGCCTTTTCATACCTGCACAATAATTCTACCAAAATGAAAATACAATTTGCACAATAAGCTTTCATGAACAATGATGAAATCTACAGGTATTATGTACATGATGTATTGCGTGTCCTCCTCCATCCTTGTGTTACATGTATGCATTGGAAACTCCGTATCTAAATTATCATTTTCTCAGAATTCATGATTTCATGTCTTTAAGGGTAGTGATTATCGTTATGTTTACAGTTTAACTTTTTAATGACCCCCAGTTTGGATCTTAGTGTTAAAACAATTCAATGTTGTTACAGACAAATAGAGGATTCTGCTGGATCCAGTGTTTGAAATAAGTTTAATACCCAACAAGACAGTCGGGCAGGTGACCGATAAGTGTTGCCTGCTCATCTTCAAAGCTACCTGCCCACCTTAAGACATTATATTTATTGAAAACTCGCAAAAACAAAAAGTAAGCGACAAATCTTGTCTTGATTCATTTAAAATAATGCAAACACTTACTTGGGAATCTACAAGGAACTATATTAAAACTGTAGTCTTAAAATGATCTGATGGACAGTCAGAGGAAAATTTCAAGTTACCAGCCACGGTAGGGGTGGTCCGGCAGTTATTTCGGACACTTGCAGGCGGTCAGGCAGTTATTTCGGACACTGGCAGGTGGCAGGTGGTCAGGCAGTTATTTCGGACACTGGCAGGTGGTCAGGCAGTTATTTCGGACACTGGCAGGTGGTCAGGCAGTTATTTCGGACACTGGCAGGTGGCAGGTGGTCAGGCAGTTATTTCAGACACTTGCAGGTGGTCAGACAGTTATTTCAGACACTTGCAGGTGGTCAGACAGTTATTTCAGACACTTGCAGGTGGTCAGACAGTTATTTCGGACACTGACAGGTGGTCAGACAGTTATTTCGGACACTGGCAGGTGGTCAGGCAGTTATTTCGGACACTGGCAGGTGGTCGGGCAGTTATTTCGGAAACTGGCAGGCGGTCGGGCAGTTATTTAGGACACTGGCAGGTGGTCAGGCAGTTATTTCGGACACTGGCAGGCGGTCAGGCAGTTATTTCGGACACTGGCAGGCCGTCAGGCAGTTATTTCGGACACTGGCAGGTGGTCAGACAGTTAATTCGGGCACTGGCAGGCGGTCAGGCAGTTATTTCGGACACTGGTAGGAGGTCAGGCAGTTATTTAGGACACTGGCAGGCGGTCAGGCAGTTATTTGGGACACTGGCAGGCGGTCAGACAGTTATTTGGGACACTGGCAGGCGGTCAGACAGTTATTTTGGACACTGGCAGGTGGTCAGGCAGTTATTTAGGACACTGGCAGGTGGTCAGGCAGTTATTTCGGACACTGGCAGGCGGTCAGGCAGTTATTTAGGACATTGGCAGGCGGTCAGGCAGTTATTTTGGACACTGGCAGGCGGTCAGGCAGTTATTTCGGACACTGGCAGGCGGTCAGACAGTTATTTCGGACACTGGCAGGCGGTCAGGCAGTTATTTCGGACACTGGCAGGTGGTCAGGCAGTTATTTCGGACACTGGCAGGCGGTCAGGCAGTTATTTAGGACACTGGCAGGCGGTCAGGCAGTTATTTCTGACACTGGCAGGCAGTCAGGCAGTTATTTCGGACACTGGCAGGCGGTCAGGCAGTTATTTTGGACACTGGCAGGCGGTCAGGCAGTTATTTCGGACACTGGCAGGTGGTCAGACAGTTATTTCGGACACTGGCAGGCGGTCAGACAGTTATTTCGGACACTGGCAGGCGGTCAGGCAGTTATTTCGGACACTGGCAGGTGGTCAGGCAGTTATTTCGGACACTGGCAGAATCCCAGTACCTCATGCTTGTCATCAGGGCTAACGAATGGTTAGGTTTGATTTCTGTTTAACCCCTCACTCAGCAATAATCAAGCTCAATGATGGTGGCCTGTAAGTAATAAGTCTAGACCAGACAATCCAGTGACTGATATTGTGAGCAACAACTCACAACCAAATCGCCGAACCTGATGACCTGATCCAGTTTGTTGTCTCTTTAGGTTGCTAGGGACATGTCCTATCTTGGAATCATGAATGTGTTTAGGATAAGTTGGTTACAGTGTGTGACTTCTTTGTCACCTCCCTGAATACTGCATCTTCCCGAGGCAAGGTATTTAACTGACTATAAAAGTATAGTTTCCACCCTTGCTGAACTAGGCTGGAATTTCCAGGCTCAATCGTAGCACCACCAGTGGCTTTTACGAGTTATCTCCCTACTATGTCTCCTCCTCATGACCAATCAGATTCCATCTCTCATCCCTTGCATTTGCTTCAAACTAAATGGCGGCGCCCACTCAAGACGATCTGATCGATTATCAAGAACTATATTGTAATAAAACAGTTCTTACGCTGCAAAGTGCATCAATTCACTTGAGCACCTTGATTAAAAACATGAAACAATTTGCAACATATCTCTTGAAGCCCATTTGGCGGTACACATGCTTTGCAAAGTCTGTAGTTGACCGAAATTTGGCGATTTTGATTGGACTATACATAAACTCGTTATTCCAGCCAAAATGTAACTCTAGAATTCCAGCCTAGTTCGGCAAGGGTGGAAAGTGGACTTTTATAGTCAGTTAACTCCCTTGCCTAGGGAAGATGCAAATACTGCAGTGTAAGGCTACTTTCACTCACTCACTCCCTCCCAAGGGGCAAGATTTACTCACAGCATATGACTACAACTGACTCTCAGTGTGATTATGGTGATGCTCATTTCTCTGATGTGATTGCCGACAGCAGGTTTGACAAATATGCTGGACCACAAATACCAGTCATTTTCAGGAATAGTACATTTTTATGATCTTACTGCCTAGGGGAATATATCAAAATAGATATCTGTCTCCATATTTTATGAAACTTTTCACTTCAGTCACCAGCGTCAGCTATGAATCTTCGAACATGACAACTATTGCAGGAAGTGACAATGTGTTGGTTGCAAAGTTCTGTAACAGTTGTCAATATGTGTTAATACTGATGTGTCTGTTTGATAATCATGATAATGGATATGGTAATTATTTTGGAATAACATCCAAAGGTTTATTCAAGATAACACTGCATTTTTTTCTAATGCACTTTGTTTGTTACACACTGTGTGTGTATGTGTGTGTTTGTTACATACTGTGTGTGTTGTGTGTTTCGGGTGAAGGTTAGAATAGAAATAGCTAGATGTGTGATATATATAAATGAATGTTTTACCTAGAAATATGTTTGTCTGACCCCTCTGAGTTGAAAGATATGTGAAGGTTCGAAGTCAAAGACTTGTCAAGTGAAACCATTTATTCATGTTAATTCTGTCCATGGACATCATCTCTAAATGTGATGTCATATAAATGAATAATCATCTGTAAATGTGATATGCAGAATGGACCCTTGAAGATCCGGGGTAGAATAGCAACCCATGCATGCTGTACAAGGCGACTAACAGGATCGGGTGGTCAGACTCGCTGACTTGGTTGATGCATGTCATTGTATCCCGATTGCGTGGATCGATGCTCATAATGTCTATAACTGGACTGTCTGGTCTAGACTCGATTATATACAGATCTCCGTCATATAGCTGGAATATTACTGAGTGCGGCGTTAAACAACAAACAAACAAACAAACGAACAGTAAATTTCGGCATCTTCTTAACTATGTTTGATAGTTTTTCTGTTCAAATTTTGTCAGAATGTCGTTTGTTTATTGCAGAATGACCGCCGAGTTGAATGTCGGTTTCAAACACTGGAAGACCGTGCTTATCACCAGAAGTTAAAAGCTGAGACAACCAATGTGGACACACTAAGTTTGGAGGAGAACTTCTTCTCGGAGGGAAAAGCCAGTGCTACTTTCAGATGTAAGCATGTGACTTTAAAGACTCATTATCAATTTGGACTAGGTGTCACATGATGGTCCTTGTAAACACATTGTCCGTGATTGAAATTCAAGGTTGCAACTGATCCCCAGCAGGGACATGGGTGGTCCGGTCGTCTAAGACGCTGCATTCCGCTGTGCAGAGTTGTGTCCCTTGGGAACCACTTCAGGCTTCCCTCCCACATAGAACTTAGACGCGGCGATATCAGTGGAATACTGTTCAAAGCGGCGTTAAGCACTCACTCACTCACTCACCATGGTCAGATTTGGTGATTGCCTGTCTTTGTGTGGCAATATTCCATCAAGATCATGTTTGAAATATCAGAAATGGGCTTCACTTATCAAATCAGGCCTACATCGTGACAAGTGTGAGCATTAACTACTGTGCCACAGTCTGTCAGTGTCTAGGGTTTGGGTCTCACCCCATACAGGTTCTGAAATATGTGGTGTCTCATTAGGCAAGTGGCTTTGTTACAAATTTGACTTTGTTAACATTCTAGTGCCTAACAAACTGCTTTTGGTGTATCCTTCTCAGGGAGCTGAGAATGCAGTTTGATTTCACAATGGTCTGATGATAGGGCTGTTAAAATGTCTTGCACTTCAAGCAGCTTTGGATGTATAATTCTCAGGGAGCTGAGAATGCAGTTTGATTGCACAATGATCTGATGATAGGGCTGTTAAAATGTCATGCACTTCAAGCAGCTTGGTGTGTATACTTCTCAGGGAGCTGAGAATGCAGTTAGATTGTACAATGGTCTGATGATAGGGCTGTTAATGTCATACACTTCAAGCATGACCTATTGAGCAAGCCATTCTCAGTAACCATGGTAGCGGTGCAGGCCAATCTGTTCACAGATTTTTTAATCATTTGTTTCAAGGTGGATCCTTCAATGGTGCAGCAGACACGACGTTGTCATTATTCCAGGGGCACCGCACCTACACTGTAAGTAGCTTAGAAATAATCTCCTGGGTGCTGTTGTACAACGCAATCTTAGCGCTAAGGTGAATGTAACTCCCATACCTTATAACAGACTTACGACAGTCGTAGTGCTAAGGTTGTTTTGTACAGCGGCACCCTGGTTCACAGACACTCACATGGATTTAATACAACAACAGATAATGTTATCACACACAGGTGTAGGTTGACAATCAAAAGGAAATACAGTCAAGTGTTTATTTAAAGCATTAATTGTTTATTGTAAAGCAAGTTTATTTCTACAGCGGTTGTAATATGCAGCTATCAGGCGATTCGTCTTGCATCAAAACACTGGCTGTGAACTCGCAGGCAGATGACCACTGTGTCGGATTAACGAGACTGATTAATGAGTGATTTCGGTAATTCGTTGCAAATTAGGTGTGTCGTAGTCGGAGTGCGAGACTGTCCGATTAACAGGTCTAAATAGCACTGATTTAATCAGTTCCCATCATTAGTGTCGGATAAAGCCGATTGTTGGATTAATGAGACTTGACTGTACAATGGGTCAAGTAAATGGTAGTAGCAGTAAGTAATAAGCCCTATTATTTATGATTGTGAACTCACAAGTGTCCAGAATTTTGTCATTGTTGAATGACTTGAAAAAGGCCTGTCTCTTTTCTTGAATCAAGAATAGTGATGGCAGCTGGCAGGAAATCAGAGTTTCCAAATAGTTACAGTCCACATTTAGCAAGTAGATTAGAAACAAGTCTAGAATCGCCCTTTTGTCACTTGTACATTAGTACCGTCAGCATTATAGAAACTAGAAACTAGAAACTTCCAGAATAATCAAGCCTGCCATGTGCTGTGTTAAGGATAAAACCTGGCTCCTGGTTGAAAATATAAAAGCCTCAAGAAGAGGAAAACCCAAGCTTTTCATGAGTTCAAGATTTTACTATTTCCAGTCCAGCATGGTGGAGTAACAAGCTGTCTGTCAGCTCTGACTTCGGACGAAAAGCCTTGTCACCGCACACAACATCATGCCCACCTTATATGGAGCAGCCTGAATACTTTAGTGCAAGGTTTCAAGTGTATAAATATGAGGTTTCAAATCGGCAGTTAGACTACCTCGTATTTCAGACCATTGTAGGTTTATATCCATTCCGCCATGACGACAAGAGCACTTTGAAAACCCGTACCCGTCCCAGCCCTACTCTCTAGGAACACATACTTACACATGGGCAAATAGGTCAGTGATCTTAGAACATTCCTAAAAGGGGACACAGGTCATGACAAACGTAAAAAATAGTACTCAAGGTCAAGATTACTCAATTACATTCTTGATTATTTCAAAATATTGGTTACAAAATACATCATTTTTAAAAAAAATGATTTACGTCTGTGAAGTTGCACTCCATGACTTCTGCTTACTGAGGTTAAACATTGATTATAGCCGAAGATTGTTCCTCCGAACAGAAGAAAGAAGTTTGACAGCGCACTGAGGGGTCTCCATGAGTTGTGTTCCTGGGGAGCGAAGGAGGGGCTGAAGAAACTCAGATGCATCCAGGAGGTAATAAAACTCCAAGAGTACTTTCTGTTAATTCCATGCACTATTTGCATAAAAATGGTATGCAGTTTGGTGAATTTTTTTCAATATAAACAAAATGCACATTTTTACAATTTTTACTTTTTGAATCATGTAATGAAAAATGAATCGGGGTCTGGCTCTGTTGGTTGTGTGTGTGTGTGTTAGATTATCAGTGATAGACCACTGACACTGATGTTGAACAACCTGTTCACAGACACATAAAATGAGGACAAGTCTTTGGCCTATTGGCACTCCCAGCAAATTACCTAGTCTTTCAAACA
Organism: Haliotis rufescens; assembly: GCF_023055435.1. Classification (NCBI taxonomy): domain Eukaryota; kingdom Metazoa; phylum Mollusca; class Gastropoda; order Lepetellida; family Haliotidae; genus Haliotis; species Haliotis rufescens. The sequence goes on along the minus strand of NW_025964223.1, from coordinate 61,546,067 downwards.
CACTGCCTACTTCAACGTTATTTTATAAATGATTACCCAAGTAGGTCCTTGTGTTTTTATGTAACCCCTGGAGACCTGGATTTAAATAGGTCCTCAGCATTCTAGTGTTTGTAGGGAGAGGCTACTGAGTTGGATCTGGTGGTCTGAAATTCAGGTGGTTTTTTTATCCCCCTGGTTTGAAAAGGGGGTATATAGCGATCAGCATGTCCATCCTTCCGTCTGCCGTCCATTTTCCATTTCCAGAGCAGAACTCCAAACCCGTTGAATAATTCTAGATGAAACTGGTGCCTTCGGATGATTTCAGATTTTTAAAATATTTCTTTGTTGTTTTCATGACGACACGTTGGACTTATACTTAAAATGAGGGTAGTGCTTGTTTCCTGAGCAGAACTCCCAAACCGTTGAATATTTCTAGATGAAACTTGCTATGCAGATCAGTCTAGTGGAGAACTGGTACCTTAGGTGATTTGGAATATTGAAAAATACTGAGAAGCATAATTTTATTCTACGCTGAACTGAAGGTCTCCAATGGCGTTGAACCAAAAGTGGGGTATAAGTAGCCAAACTCCATTTCCGAGTCATCTCCTGATGACTCTTGTATAAGATTAGTCCAGAGGGCTAGTGGAAGCCTGATCTCGCTGGTCCTCAGAGTTTGTAGCTAGTCCTACTTGAATCATCTTCCCGAGGCAAGAGAGTTAACTGACTTTAAAAGCCCAGTTTCCACCCTTTCCGAACTAGACTGGTATTATGGAGTTACATTTTGGCTGGACTAACAAGTCTATGTATAGTCCAATCAAAATGAAATCGAAATCTGGTTCGTAAACTGAAATGCAGATTTTGGTCGATTGCAGGGTTTGCAAAGCATGTGCACCGCCAACTCGTTGTCAACAGATATTTTCCAAATCTTTTCATGTTTTTAATCAATGTGCTCACCTGATTTGATGAGCTTGAGAAATATATGAGCAGTCAGTTCTCTTGCTCTTTCAGCACTATAAAAGAGAGACAATGGTTTTAGAACTGGAGAGAAGCGAATCCAACCTTCTAGGTGAGTGTTACCATGGAAACAAAGTCCCACTGGCCATTAACTTGCCTTGACATCATATACTTCCATGACAAATGAACAAACTGGTTATCCATGTTACCAGAGTGAAGTGAAAATTTAACACAAAACGTGTTTGTTCTGATAAATATTGTCATGATTATTTTTAAACCTTAGGTATTATATTATGATGTAGTGTTATAATGAATTTAGTCTTCATGTCACAGAGCCTTATACCAACATTTCCTTATTGATGACTGTAGTTCCTGAGTTTGCCTTCTATGAAGAGTAAGACATTGCATGCCCTGTGTCCGAGGACCAGATTCTAAGGGGAAACAACTCTGTCTGTACTGTTTCAGATCCACCTGGCTCACTGATGACCTGTGGACGATGTGTGACCTCCAACTTTCTAACAGGGATCTCCATGTAAGTCTACAGAAGTATATCTGCCATACATCTGACCTCAACCAAAGCTGTCACACAATCTGACCGACCTCAATCAGATGTCGAGAGTTTCCACCTCTACCATTGTCAAGAGATCTGTACCTCAGCCATAGACATCACAGGTCTGACTCCTGCCATTGATGTCAATTGATCTGTACCTCAACCCACTGTCGAGGGATCCGACCTATCAGCCCTAGATGTCGATCTGACCTATCAGTCCTAGATGTCGGAGGACCTGACCTATCAACCTTAGGTGTCGGGGATTCTGACCTATCAGCCCTAGATGTCGGAGGACCTGACCTATCAACCTTAGGTGTCGGGGATTCTGGCCTATCAGCCCTAGATGTCGGAGGACCTGACTTATCAACCTTAGATGTCGGGGATTCTGACCTATCAGCCCTAGATGTCGGGGGATCTGACCTATCAGCCCTAGATGTCGGAAGATCCGACCTATCAGCCCTAGATGTCGGGGGATCTGACCTATCAGACCCTTGATGTCGGGGGATCCGACCTATCAGCCCTAGATGTCAAGGGATCTGACCTATCATCCCTAGATGTCCGGGGATCTGACCTATCAGCCCTAGATGTCGGGGATCCGACCTTTCAGCCCTAGATGTCGAGGGATCTGACCTATCAGACCCTTGATGTCGGGGGATCAGACCTATCAGTCCTAGATGTCGATCAGACCTATCAGTCCTAGATGTCTGAGGACCTGACCTATCAACCTTAGGTGTCGGGGATTCTGACCTATCAGCCCTAGATGTCGGAGGACCTGACCTATCAGCCCTAGATGTCAGGGCATCCGACCTATCAGACCCTTGATGTCAGGGCATCCGACCTATCAGCCCTAGATGTCAAAGGTTCTGACCTGTCAGCCCTAGATGTCAAAGGTTCCGACCTGTCAGCCCAAGATGTCGGTGAATCCGACCTATCAGTCCCAGATGTCGGGGGATCCTACCTATCATCCCTATATGTCGGGGGATCCTACCTATTGTCCCTAGATGACGGGGGATCCAACCTATCAGCCCAAGATGTCGGGGGATCTGACCTATCAGACCCTTGATGTCGGGGGATCCGACCTATCAGCCCCAGATGTCGGGGGATCGGACCTATCAGCCCTAGATGTCGAGGGATCCGACCTATCAGCCCTAGATGTCAGAGGACCTGACCTATCAACCTTAGATGTTGGGGGATCTGACCTATCAACCCTAGATGTCGGAAGATCCGACCTATCAGACCTAGTTGTCGGGGGATCTGACCTATCCACCCAAGATGTCGGGGGATCCGACCTATCAGCCCTAGATGTCAAGGGATCTGACCTATCATCCCTAGATGTTGGGGGATCGGACCTATCAGCCCTAGATGTCGGGGGATCCGACCTATCAGCCCTAGATGTCCGAGGACCTGACCTATCAACCTTAGATGTTGGGGGATCTGACCTATCATCCCTAGATGTGCAGGGATCGAACCTATCATCCCTAGACAGATAGTGTGGGATCCAGAACCAGGCATAACTATTGGGAGATCTACCGCAGCTGACAATATTTTGAGCCATCTGTGATGACTGCTTACATTCATTGTCTACAACCAAAGTGGAAAAGCAATCTCTTTAAACCATTGTGCCTACAACTACAAACATACACTGGCCTCTCCACATATCCACAGCTCCCAACTGTTCTGTCACCAACCATGCACTAGCCCTAGATGTCGATCCGACCTATCAGTCCTAGATGTCGGAGGACCTGACCTATCAACCTTAGGTGTCGGGGATTCTGACCTATCAGACCTAGATGTCGGAGGACCTGACCTATCAACCTTAGATGTCGGGGGATCTGACCTATCAACCCTAGATGTCGGAAGATCCGACCTATCAGCCCTAGTTGTCGGGGGATCTGACCTATCCACCCAAGATGTCGGGGGATCCGACCTATCAGCCCTAGATGTCAAGGGATCTGACCTATCATCCCTAGATGTTGGGGGATCTGACCTATCAGCCCTAGATGTCGGGGATCCGACCTTTCAGCCCTAGATGTCGAGGGATCTGACCTATCAGACCCTTGATGTCGGGGGATCCGACCTATCAGCCCTAGATGTCGGAGGACCTGACCTATCAACCTTAGATGTTGGGAGATCTGACCTATCATCCCTAGATGTCAAAGGTTCTGACCTGTCAGCCCTAGATGTCAGGGGATCCGACCTATCAGCCCCAGATGTCGGGGGATCGGACCTATCAACCCTAGATGTCGGGGGATCCGACCTATCAGCCCTAGATGTCAGAGGACCTGACCTATCAACCTTAGATGTTGGGGGATCTGACCTATCAGCCCTAGATGTCAGGGGATCCGACCTATCAGCCCTAGATGTCCGGGGATCCGACCTATCAGCCCTAGATGTCAAGGCATCCGACCTATCAGACCCTTGATGTCGGGGGATCCGACCTATCAGCCCTAGATGTCGGGGGATCCGACCTATCAGCCCCAGATGTCAGGGGATCCGACCTATCAGCCCTAGATGTCCGGGGATCCGACCTATCAGCCCTAGATGTCCGGGGATCCGACCTATCAGCCCTAGATGTCAGAGGACCTGACCTATCAACCTTAGATGTTTGGGGATCTGACCTATCAGCCCTAGATGTCAGGGGATCCGACCTATCAGCCCTAGATGTCAGGGCATCCGACCTATCAGACCCTTGATGTCAGGGGATCCGACCTATCAGCCCTAGATGTCGGGGGATCCGACCTATCAGCCCTAGATGTCGGGGCATCCGACCTATCAGACCCTTGATGTCGGGGGATCCGACCTATCAGCCCTAGATGTCGGGGGATCCGACCTATCAGCCCTAGATGTCGGGGGATCCGACCTATCAGCCCTAGATGTCGGGGGATCCGACCTATCAGCCCTAGATGTCGGGGGATCTGACCTATCAGCCCTAGATGTCAGGGGATCCGACCTATCAGCCCTAGATGTCGGGGGATCCGACCTATCAGCCCTAGATGTCAGGGCATCCGACCTATCAGACCCTTGATGTCAGGGCATCCGACCTATCAGCCCTAGATGTCAAAGGTTCTGACCTGTCAGCCCTAGATGTCAAAGGTTCTGACCTGTCAGCCCAAGATGTCGGTGAATCCGACCTATCAGTCCCAGATGTCGGGGGATCCTACCTATCATCCCTAGATGTCGGGGGATCCTACCTATTGTCCCTAGATGACGGGGGATCCAACCTATCAGCCCAAGATGTCGGGGGATCTGACCTATCAGACCCTTGATGTCGGGGGATCCGACCTATCAGCCCCAGATGTCGGGGGATCGGACCTATCATCCCTAGATGTCCGGGGATCGAACCTATCATCCCTAGACAGATAGTGTGGGATCCAGAACCAGGCATAACTATTGGGAGATCTACCGCAGCTGACAATATTTTGAGCCATCTGTGATGACTGCTTACATTCACTGTCTACAACCAAAGTGGAAAAGCAATCTCTTTAAACCATTGTGCCTACAACTACAAACATACACTGGCCTCTCCACCTATCTACAGCTCCCAACTGTTCTGTCACCAACCATGCACTAGTTTCTCTCCTACTGCTGTGGAGTAGCAGCAAATGTTCATTAATCCATGACTGCCTAAACATATAAGATGTTTCAACACTTTGATGAGCATGTTTTACTATGGTCTCAATTTTCAAATTTTATATACTCTTCTTTAACTTCAAATGACTGTGTTTTGTTTCATAAGGGCAATGACAGTTATCATGTTTGTGTTTCAGGCGTGGTTTAGACATGTCGTCCAGTCTGTCTACTCCCGGCTCAGACATCATGAAGAGGTGGCCTTCGGTACGTATGAACTTAGTAAGGTTTCTTTCCAGTGTGCCTTCAGTTCCATTGTGTATTCGTGACCAAGTGACCAGGACAAGCCAAATATCGACTCGTGCCCCTCTCGTGGCCATTTTTTGCTACTGGGTTCGGTCTAAGCGCAAATGAGCATAGCTGAAAGAATTGTCCACCCGTTGCATAATGATGCAGGTATATTTTCCCCATATATATATTTTCCAGATTAAAACACATCTAGACTTACGGTATTATACAGCATGTTTGAACACATTTAGCTGTATGTTGAGTATACTTAAATGCAGCCATAAAATTTCCGAGTCCCGTTATGGGATTTGAACCACGGACCTTCTCATCTGAGGTCGGACACCTTGTCCACATGACCAAAGAGGTTAACCTCGTCAGCAAGCTGACAAGTTAAGGATGTCATCTTAGGACACCACGCACTGCTACACAAGACATATGTAAATTTAAAAATTATTCCTGAGGGATTCTTTGGATGCAGTATTTGAAGTCATACCGTCTGATTGGTTTGTCATATTTTCGCACATAACATTCATCGATAGGGAGATAAGTCTTCTTGCAGGTTACAAAAAAGGGCCAGAGGTGATGAATGTTCATGTGCCAAAAGCTAAATCCTGAAATGATACGTCTCATGTTCAGAAAGTGAAGCACGAGTGAACATGACTGTGACCTGTTTCACCTGTGATATGAGATAAACTCGTCCATACTGGGACAAAGAGACAATGTAGGCACAATGGGAAATTATAAAAAATAATAAGTCAAATGATAATGGTTCCGCCATAAAAAGGGATGAACCTGAGTTCCCAATGTGCCTACATTAGTTAGTGTAGGTACAATTGGATGTAGGTACAATGGGATATGGGTACAATGGGATGTGGGTACAATGGGATGTAGGTACAATGGTATGTAGGTACAATGGTATGTAGGTACAATGGGATGTAGGTACAATGGGATATGGGTACAATGGGATGTGGGTACAATGGGATGTAGGTACAATGGTATGTAGGTACAATGGTATGTAGGTACAATGGGATGTAGGTACAATGGTATGTAGGTACAATGGGATGTAGGTACAATGGGATGTAGGTACAATGGTATGTAGGTACAATGGTATGTAGGTACAATGGGTTGTGGGTACAATGGGATGTAGGTACATTGGGATGTGGGTACAATGGGATGTGGGTACAATGGGTTGTTGGTACAATGGGATGTGGGTACAATGGGATGCAGGCACAATGGTATGTGGGTACACAGGGATGTAGGTACAATGGGATGTAGGTACAATGGGATGTAGGTACAATGGTATGTAGGTACAATGGGATGTAGGTACAATGGGATGTAGGTACAATGGGATGTAGGTACAATGGGATGTAGGTACAATGGGATGTAGGTACAATGGTATGTAGGTACAATGGGATGTAGGTACAATGGTATGTAGGCACGATGGGATGTAGGTACAATGGTATGTAGGTACAATGGGATGTAGGTACAATGGGATGTAGGTACAATGGGATGTAGGTACAATGGTATGTAGGTACAATGGGATGTGGGTACAATTGGATGTAGGTACAATGGGATGTAGGCACGATGGGATGTAGGTACAATGGGATGTAGGTACAATGGGATGTAGGTACAATGGGATGTAGGTACAATGGTATGTAGGTACAATGGTATGTAGGTACAATGGGATGTAGGTACAATTGGATGTAGGTACAATGGGATGTAGGCACGATGGGATGTAGGTACAATGGGATGTAGGTACAATGGGTTGTGGGTACAATGGTATGTAGGTACAATGGGATGTAGGTACAATGGGATGTAGGCACAATGGTATGTGGGTACCATGGGATGTAGGCACATTTGGATGTAGGCACGATGGGATGTAGGTACAATGGGATGTAGGTACAATGGGATTGAACCCTTAGTAACTATGGTTAATACTTTTATTACATAACAGCTTTGTCAATTGCAGCAACTTAGTGCATTTGCTATGGCTGCTATGGTAACAGTGTTACTATGGTAACATATCTACATCTAAAGTAGTTCTAATGTCAGCAGGGGCGGTCGGGTAGCCTAGTGGTTAAAGCGTTCGCTCGTCACGCCGAAGACCCGGGTTCGATTCCCGACATGGGTACAATGTGTGAAGCCCATTTCTGGTGTCCCCCGCAGTGATATTGCTGGAATATTGCTAAAAGCGGCGTAAAACCAAACTCACTCACTCACTCTAATGTCAGCAGGACTGAGTGAGTGAGATGGGTTTGGTGCTGCTTTGAACAGTATTTGGGTGCTGTCTTGGCTTGTCCGCTTGTAGGATGAAGTTGTAGGCATCTACCTCTTTGGTGGCGCCTACCCACATGGGTCTGGTGCTGACAGACCAAGGATCCAAGTCAGGGTGATTTTAGGATTCGAACCCACAATCAGCAGATCCTGGCACAAGTAAGATATGGAACTGTGATTGTAGGAATCATGGAAGTGAAAGAACCTTGTTTGGCCCTGGGATCCCACACGATACAGTGTGTACTTCAGATGCACCATCTCTCTCTCTGTCCATGGTCAGAATTATGTTTTGACATTATGTGTTTTTTCCCCGATGGGGATTCTCGCTTAGAATGTGTCCCAACAACTGATGCTGGTTGTAAGAGGCGACCAAATGCATTGGTGGTCAGGCTCGGGGACTTGGTTGCTTCTGTGTCTTCGTACCCCATGGCGTGGATCAATGCTCATAATATCAATCACTGGATTGCCTGGTCCAGGTTTGATTATTTACATACTGCCTTCATATAGCTGGAATATCACAGTCTGTGTCAAAATCATTTGACTCTATTTAGTCATTTTCATTAGATTTCGGTGTGATTGAATGGATGATCAATAGCTGAGCTCACTGGACCAAACAGAATGTTTTTGGACTAGGGCTTTGGACTAGTGGCTTTGGACTAGTGGCTAAAGTCGCAGAGTGCACACATACACATTATGTCTTCTACCAGATGTGACCGGATTTAGAAGCTTCCAGGCTCACCTATCTGTATCATCCCGAACAAGGGAGTTAACTCACTTTAAAAGTCCAGTTTCCACCCTTGTCGAACTTGGTTGAAATTCCTGGACTTGATCGAAGCGCCACCAGTAGCTATTACAAGTTTTGTCCCTTCTAAGCCTCTTCTATGGACCAATCAGATTCCACCTCTCATATCACTTGCATTTGCTTCAAACAAAATGGCGGCACCCTGTCAAGATGATCTGATAGATTATCAAGATCTATATTGTGATAAAACGAGTCTTACATCGCGAAGTGCATCAAATCACGTGAGCAGCTTGATTACGGACATGAAAAGATTTGGAAAACATCTGTTGACAACAAGTTGGGGATGCACATGCTTTGCAAATCCTGCAATTGACCGAAATCTGCATGACAGTTTACGATTTTGATTTCTTTGCATGATTTTGATTGGACTATGCATAGAGTCATTAGTCCAGCCAAAATGTAACTCCATAAAACCAGCCTATATCGGCAAGGGTGGAAACAGGACTTTTATATTCAGTTAACTCTCTTGCCTCAGGAAGATGCCTATCTTTATGAATTGAGATCTCCACCAACTGATGTATCTTTTATCTTTCAGAGTGACACACTAGATAGCTTCAAGTCAGTCGGGTCCTTTGTCTCTCTTCAAGATGAAGATGGTGATATCATGTCTGTGGGATCGGCTGATGGACATGTCAGGTAATTGCTACATAGCTATCTTATGTTAACATCTTTACAGAGCCATAGAAACATCATTACTTACTCGAATTATTAGATGTACGAATGAGTTAGGTCGTCAAATTGTGTACAAGCAATACTTGTTCAGAGGTAAGAATTTTTTATGTAAAGTTTACTTAATGGTCAAAATTTAACATCACATTAGAATGTTAAATCTGAGAGCATGGGGCTGAAAATGTACATCTTACAGCGCTAATATAATAATACACATCAAGCTTTCTGCATGTTTCTTTTTTATTTCCATTTAAAAAAAAATATATGAATCTTTAGATATTCCGCATCTCGAACACATGACCCCGGCAGTGAAATGCTACAATACTTAAGATCAACATGATTTTGCCGAAAGTTTTGCTAACAAAATTTGGTTACAACCAAAAATAAAAAACACCGCCTGCCCACACACAAAAACCAATGCTTGAGAACTAATACTCTTTTTTTTTAGCCTTAAATATATTTACCATTTTCTTCCACCACAAAACAGAAATGTTGAAATCCCTACCTGTTTTGTGTGTGCCTCTTCTCCCTTGGACGTTACCACTAATCCTTACACTGTATAGTAGACTGCAACCAGTTCCGATACTGACTCAACTCAACACTGCTGGACACCTTGTCAGTGGTCAGCTAGTGGTCAATGATGTCTCACCTGCCTGGCCCACACAGTGTGGTCTGTAGATGGACAAGACGGTTAGTGGTCAGTGTGGTCTGCTGATGTACAACACATTTGGTATATCTTGTGGTCAGCGGGGCCTCTCGTCTGCTTGACCTGCACAGTGTGGTCCGTGGTGGACCTGTCACTCAGGTTATACAGGCTGGAGGAAGTCAAGTCTCCATCCTGCTGAGGAGAATCGTTTACATCACTGCATGTGGTTTATGTCATGCTGAGATAAACTTTTGATTGAAAGACTAGATGATAAGATTTTCATGATTATGTTTTCTTATTCTTTAAAGATTGTTTTATCCATATTACTTTATCATGATAAAAGGAAAAAAATGTACGTGTTATGGTTTTAAAGATTGTTAAGTTCAAAGAGTGAGTGAGTGAGTGAGTATGGTTTTACGCCGCTTTTAGCAATATTCCAGCAATATCACGGCGGGGGACACCAGAAATGGGCTTCACACATTGTACCCACGTCGGGAATTGAACCCGGGTCTCCTCGGCGTGACGAGCTAACGCTTTAACCACTAGGCTACCCGACCGCCCCTAAGTTCAAAGACACAGGGCAATTGGAAGTCATGCTTTATCTGATGGAGCTGTCGCATGTTACAACTGTTTGTTGTTGACATACCAGCTTCTACGTGACTGTGTAGTTTAAGATGGTGTCCTGTGCACAGAGGGTACATCCTATTATTATTATTATTATTGTTATTATCATTGTTATTATTACCTTATCTTTGCCTTCTATATTGCAGTTTTGACTCCCAGGGATTTCAATCCCCCTCAGTTCCTGCCTCCCCCATCAGCTCACCAACCAAGTCCCCCTTCTACCGTCTAGGAAGCAGTTGTGAGAGCGAGTCCACCAGCAGTATCTACCACACAGACGAAGCATCCAGCACCGCATCCCCATCTCAACCACCCTCCGCTCCGCAGACACCAAGCCTAGCATCCCCGACCCAACCACCATCCGCTCCACAGACACCAAGCCTAGCATCCCCGACCCAACCACCATCCTCTCCCCAGACACCAAGCCTAGCATCCCCGACCCAACCACCATCCTATCCTCAGACACCAAACCCAGCCTCCCCGACTCAACCCTCCGCTCCACAGACACCAAGCCTAGCATCCCCGACCCAACCACCATCCTCTCCCCAGACACCAAGCCTAGCATCCCCGACCCAACCACCATCCTATCCTCAGACACCAAACCCAGCATCCCCGACTCAACCCTCCGCTCCCCAGACACCAAACCCAGCATCCCCAACTCAACCCTCCGCTCCCCAGACACCAAACCCAGCATCCCCGACTCAACCCTCCGCTCCACAAACACCAAGCCTAGCATCTCCAACTAAGCCCGCCACTCTTCAGACACCAAACTCAGCATCCCCATCTTGCCCAGCCTCCGCTCCCCAGACAACCAACTTGGCACAGACACCTGCCCCCACATCCAATCCACCCCACACTGAGCCAACACCTGACACAGCTGACCTCTCACTGAGGTTATCACCGACTGACTCGGTCACTTCTCCACCTGACCAGGCCATGGACAAGGACCAGAGTTGTGTCTGTTGTGACCATGGTCATGGAGACTCCGGAGAGACAGTGACCGAAGGTCAAACTGCAAGCTATGGTCAACAACGGATGATGTCGCGGCAAATGAGTGCCGACACCTCGTGTTCCGAATGTTCCATTTCTCCATCTCGGTACGTGCAATACACAGATAAACAGGCTGAGATGCAGTGTTTCTCAGCGCTGGACAATACGCCAGACTTGCAGTCAGCCAACAAGTACATGGGTTCCAGCCAGGAAGACACTTCGGGTATGTACAGTGTAAAGGGGCTCTCATACTTTGCCGAGTTGCATCCCGAGTATGGACCTGAGCTGACTTCGGGGTACCTGTATGGAGCTCGTAGTGAGGTCATACTAAACTCGGGGTAACTCGGGATACCTTTTACTGATCTACGAAAGTTTTGGAACTGCTCAAAACAGTCGGGCCGCCAGCCAACTCCTAAGAAACTCGTAACAAACTCGTAACACACTCGTCCTACTGGTAGTACCCTCGTGGCGACCTTGTGGTGCTCGTATAGAACTCGTATGAAGATCGTCTGCAAAATTTATTGCCAAGTTGACCGAGTCTAATACGAACTATACAAGTGTAATTCCCGCCAAATTATTTAGCAGCTCGTAGCCACCTTGTATTAAAGTCGGACCAAACTCGTACCAAACTCGTACAGCTGGTATCGAGATCGTTCTGCTCCTGTGCAACTCTTATTGTGACATAAGATTTGACAAATTATGGTTTTCTAAGGCCGCGGTGGTGATCACTGCAGTTTCTAAAAGAGAGCTCAAAAGGATTAAGAAATAATGGGTAATAAAGAAATTATTACACTTACATGTGTCTCATACTGATTTTATGAAACTTGTTTAAGAATCCATGTATTACCCTTGCTGTCGCTCGGGAAATATAAAAATTCTGACACTCATTTAGTAAAATCAGTATGACACACGTTCTCGTATAATAATCTCTGTATATTACTCCCCCTGAGGGTGATATGTTACTGTGATGTGTGTCTGCAGGTGATACTGTGCCCAGCACCAGCAGCGGAGAAGACACGGGACCAACATCGGCCTGCTCCACGCCACCGTCCAGGTGGGTAGTCCATGTACTTCCTGCAAAACATTCAATCTGTTCAAAGCCCAAATGAGAGGATTGGGTGGTCAACCTAGCAGATCCTGTGTCATTCCACCTGATGGTACAATCTCATTAAAATCAGATCTGAGGCACTACAGATCAGATTACAGGTCACGTCAGAACGACATTTCACCCGACCAATCAAAGCGTCGCTTACCAGATCGTGAAAGGGACAGTCGGAATGTGTTTTCTAATCATGCAACCTCGAAAACGTTAACACGGGGTATTCCAAACGACAGTAAGGGCCCGTACGACTGATTCCATCAAAATTATCGCCTATCTCTCGCTTCCGTGCAATAAACATTTGAACAAAGGAGACATTGCACAGTATGTGGGAAGCACTGCCATACAATCTCAACCAGACATTTCGGAATGTTTGTTTGTTCAGTTTTCAAAATTTTAATTGAGAACTGTGTCATCATATTTTTCAAGCATGGTCTGAAATGGAAGTCGCCAGTTCCGTAAAGCTCGAGAAAGCTGCTTTCTAATTGGCTGATGTTGACTTCTTGTTACTTATTTCAGTGGTCAGCAGTTCACGAAAGGTCGTTCTGGCATGACCCGTAATGGGTGTCCTCAGATCTTTGTTTAGCAGCAGCCAGAACCTAGATTTGATTTTAATGAGATTGCCTGACAGTACGGACACTGAGGATGTCATTATTCCAGGGAGGAAAAGCCGCCTGTGTCCGGTTTGCAGGAAGTGAGGATGTGTGAGTTGAGTGATGGTGGTCCATGCAGGGTGACCTCCAGGTGGACTCCCTCCCTGATGTGTTTTTTGTTGTAACCTGGTGTTGTCGCACTGTAGACCCTATGCAGGGTGACCTCCAGGTGGACTCCCTCTCTGATGTGTTTCTTGTTGTAACCTGGTGTTGTCGCACTGTAGACCCTATGCAGGGTGACCTCCAGGTGGACTCCCTCCCTGATGTGTTTCTTGTTGTAACCTGGTGTTGTCGCACTGTAGACCCTATGCAGGGTGACCTCCAGGTGGACTCCCTCCCTGATGTGTTTCTTGTTGTAACCTGGTGTTGTCGCACTGTAGACCCTATGCAGGGTGACCTCCAGGTGGACTCCCTCCCTGATGTGTTTCTTGTTGTAACCTGGTGTTGTAGCACTGTAGACCCTATGCAGGGTGACCTCCAGGTGGACTCCCTCTCTGATGTGTTTCTTGTTGTAACCTGGTGTTGTCGCACTGTAGACCCTATGCAGGGTGACCTCCAGGTGGACTCCCTCTCTGATGTGTTTCTTGTTGTAACCTGGTGTTGTCGCACTGTAGACCCTATGCAGGGTGACCTCCAGGTGGACTCCCTCCCTGATGTGTTTCTTGTTGTAACCTGGTGCTGTAGCACTGTAGACCCTATGCAGGGTGACCTCCAGGTGGACTCCCTCTCTGATGTGTTTCTTGTTGTAACCTGGTGCTGTAGCACTGTAGACCCTATGCAGGGTGACCTCCAGGTGGACTCCCTCTCTGATGTGTTTCTTGTTGTAACCTGGTGCTGTAGCACTGTAGACCCTATGCAGGGTGACCTCCAGGTGGACTCCCTCCCTGATGTGTTTCTTGTTGTAACCTGGTGCTGTAGCACTGTAGACCCTATGCAGGGTGACCTCCAGGTGGACTCCCTCTCTGATGTGTTTCTTGTTGTAACCTGGTGCTGTAGCACTGTAGACCCTATGCAGGGTGACCTCCAGGTGGACTCCCTCTCTGATGTGTTTCTTGTTGTAACCTGGTGCTGTAGCACTGTAGACCCTATGCAGGGTGACCTCCAGGTGGACTCCCTCTCTGATGTGTTTCTTGTTGTAACCTGGTGCTGTAGCACTGTAGACCTGATGGACCTCCATGCTCCTGATCCTACTGCGGAGTCCTCATCCCAAATACTCAAACAGCTTTTGTTTGATTCTCAGGAAACCTAAGGCGGGGTTGTACAGTCTGGGGGACCTGATGGAGAAGCTGGGACCCGGGGTGCCAGGTGAGTTGATGACCTCCCCCTACCTGTAGTACCTCTCTCTACCTGTAGTACCTCTCTACCTGTACTACCTCTCTACCTGTAGTACCTCTCTACCTGTACTACCTCTCTACCTGTAGTACCTCTCTACCTGTACTACCTCTCTACCTGTAGTACCTCTCTCTACCTGTAGTACCTCTCTCTACCTGTAGTACCTCTCTCTACCTGTAGTACTTCTCTACCTGTACTACCTCTCTACGTGTAGTACCTCTCTCTACCTGTAGTACCTCTCTCTACCTGTAGTACCTCTCTACCTGTACTACCTCTCTGCTTGTAGTACCTCTCTCTTCCTGTAGTACCACTCTACCTGTAGTACCTCTCTCTACCTGTAGTACCTCTCTCTACCTGTAGTACCTCTCTCCACCTGTAGTACCCCTCTACCTGCAGCACCTCTCTCTACCTTTAGTACCTCCCCCTACCTGTAGTACCTCTCTACCTGTAATACCTCCCCCTACCTGTAGTACCTCTCTCTACCTGTAGTACCTCTCTACCTTTAGTACCCCTCTACCTGTAGTACCTCTCTCCACCTGCAGCACCCCTCTCTACCTGTAGTACCTCTCCACCTGACTCTCACTGACCTGACAGTCTATCATTGTACCATATCCTGATAGCATGATCAGACATGTCAAGGAATGAGTCATACCTCCCATGTTATGTCTCCTATTGTGAAACAAAATCAGAGAAACACAAGTTTTGAGGCTGATGTTCCCGAAACCTGGTGATTCTTCACCATTACTTCCATGGGGTTCCAGGTTAGAATAGGTTCCCAGGAGCCCATGCTAGTCATAAGAGATGTCCTAAAGGATTGGTGTCCAAAGGATAGGTGACCTCGTGGATGGCGCATGATATCCATCATTAATTCGCTGCCCACCTTCATACAGCTGGAATATAACTAAGTGTGGCATTAAACAACAAATAGACAAAACAACCTAAAACAGTACTAGTGGACAACTCTCCATTTCAGGATATGGCATTGTTAATGTACTACTCTCCTGCAACAACCTACAACACATACTCTACAGCTTGCTGATTGGTCGAACAGTCCTTGTTGTCGGCTCGCCGAGACTAGAAGGGGAGGTAATCAGGATTGTCACAGCATTGGCTCTGTTCCTGCCAGACCACCGGAGGTGACTGACTGTTTGTTTGTTCATGTTACTTGTATGTGATAAAGCATGGACCTTTCAGTCTTTACTATTTACCTGATAATCATCATAATCACTGAAGCTGGGTTTTATATTTGGTTCTAATCAAGTTTATACCACACGATGTGTCACATACTTTGAATATGAAAAATTAAGAAAAGTGTCAGTCAAAATGGTACATAGATATTCCCCTCTTATGTACCTGAGGACGGTATATATATATATATTCCCAGCTCCAGCAGCTGTACACTCCCCAGGGAGCGGAGAATGAAAACTGAGGGCACACTGATCCATGGGGTAATAATACTAGCTCTTAGAGCATGCTTGTTGGAGGATTTGGTGTTCTACAAGTTCACATTATTATGCCCCGCCACGAAGTCGAGTTTGTTCGTCTATCCTTCCTTTTGTCAGTCCACTTCTCATGGGGACAAATTTTCTCAATAACTATTACAGATGGAAAAATGATATTTTACCCACTGATGTTACTGGTCACGTTTTCAGTTAAGTTGAAAATTGCTGTCTTAAAATCATTTTTTACAGAGTTATGCCCCTTGCTCCATGCTTTGCAACTTACTGCGTACTGCGTGAAATGGGGACAAGTTTTCTCGAAAACTATTAAATTTCGAAAAATGAAATCTTTCACACTGATGTTACTTGTCACGATCACAAATGTGTTCTAAAATTGGTGTCTTAAATTCATTTTTACAAAGTTATG
Source organism: Haliotis rufescens (assembly GCF_023055435.1). Taxonomy (NCBI): domain Eukaryota; kingdom Metazoa; phylum Mollusca; class Gastropoda; order Lepetellida; family Haliotidae; genus Haliotis; species Haliotis rufescens. The sequence continues at coordinate 61,529,777 of NW_025964223.1, read as the reverse complement.
TGCGGACGTGCGTGCGTGCGTGCGTGCGTGCGTGCGTGCGTGCGTGCGTGCGTGCGTGCGTGCAAAACTTTGCATGTCCACTAGGCACATACTGAACTGGTGCCTTTTGCTATTTAGGAATTTTATAAATTTTTATTTTTTACGTTTCCATTGCAACAAGTTGGACTTAGGTTCTATAGGGTAGAGTTTGTTTCCGGAGCATAACTCAAAACCCATTCAATACTTTCCAAAAAAAACTGTGCATGTTTACCAGACACATACTGGACTGGTGTCTCTTGCTATTTAGGAATTTTTGAAATTTTTTTTTTTCACGTTTCCATGGCAATAAGTTGGACTTAGGTTCTACAGGGGTGGTGTTCGTTTCCAGAGTGTAACTCAAAAAACGTTAAATACTTTCTTACAAAACTTTGCATGTCTACCAGGCATATACTGAACTGGTGCCCTTTGATATATCGCACTTTTAGAAATTTTTATTGTTTATGTTTCCATGACAACAAGTTGGATTTAAGTTTTAATAAAGGATTGGTTTACTTAAGTAGTATAACAAATAAACTGTTAAATATTTCCTTGCCAAACATTGCATGTCTATATATCACTGATATATAAAGCGCATACTGAACTAGTGCCATTTGATATTAACATGATTAAGGAGTTTTTAGAAATGTTTATTTTAGAATTTCCATTGCAGCAATTTTGACATGGGCTAAGAGAAATGTTGGGTCAGTTACCTGGTTTGGGACCATAACATGTTAAAATGGGCGGGGGATATAGATGACTTTGTCAACTATACGCTTGTTTTACTTCATGTATCGTGTCTTCAATGGGAACAAGGTTTCTCAGAAACTATTGACATTACAGGAATGAAACTTTGCAAACTAAATAAAAATATATATATAACGTTATTACACTATTCCAATATGTCAGAGATAGGTGATACGTTTTTGTTAATACCAAGACCGGGTGCCATTTTATGTCTGTTGTTGATATCTGTCTGGATGACCCTGTCTCGTTATCTTGCATGTCAGGCATCTCAAATTTACAACATGGTACCGCTCGGGTCAAAACAACAAGGTTCAACTGTATATAGCTTTACTTCGGGACCATACGTTCATCTATCAGTCCGATAGGTATATTATTTAGTTTTCTTCATTTGTTAATAGATACGGTATCCATGGTAACAAGTGCTGTTGTTGCTTCAGGAAACACCCATCTATGATAGAATGGCTATCCAAGCCCTTTAGACTCACAGATCTAGCCCGTACAAAGCTGGCTGGTGTGTGTCGGCCGGAGAAACGATCACTGGAGTCTGTGGTTCCTAATGTCGTCAAGGTAACACACAACTCTACAGTGGAACCTCTTTAATCTGGACAAAACTGTGGAAATCATGTGGATTGAGGAATTTACAGATTCTGAAGGTTTTCTCGGTGTTAGGTCAATGAGACCTATTTACACCTTGCCCATATTACAAGTTTGCTAAATGTTTAGAAATGAAATAAAATACTATAAAGTTGAGAAACTGCCACATGCTTTACTGCTAAAAGATTTAAAGACACCTAATGTTTTCATATGAGTATGGTTAATCAGCCTGACTCTATGTGAACCTCTTTAATCTGGACAAAACTGTGGAAATCATGTGGATTGAGGAATTTACAGATTCTGAAGGTTTTCTCGGTGTTAGGTCAATGAGACCTATTTACACCTTGCCCATATTACAAGTTTGCTAAATGTTTAGAAATGAAATAAAATACTATAAAGTTGAGAAACTGCCACATGCTTTACTGCTAAAAGATTTAAAGACACCTAATGTTTTCATATGAGTATGGTTAATCAGCCTGACTCTATGTGAACCTCTTTAATCTGGACAAAACTGTGGAAATCATGTGGATTGAGGAATTTACAGATTCTGAAGGTTTTCTCGGTGTTAGGTCAATGAGACCTATTTACACCTTGCCCATATTACAAGTTTGCTAAATGTTTAGAAATGAAATAAAATACTATAAAGTTGAGAAACTGCCACATGCTTTACTGCTAAAAGATTTAAAGACACCTAATGTTTTCATATGAGTATGGTTAATCAGCCTGACTCTATGTGATTAAAGGGGCATCTACCGCACTCTAGTGGGCGGAGCTTATACGAGTGAAAAAGTTACACAGGAGGACACATGGAAAGATGACAGTTCTATTTTTTCAAATGAAAAAATAATAAATTTGAACATTATTTAAGGACTGGTCATTTATGTTTATTACAATGGGGGATGGGGTGTCATGAAAAAATGTTACATGTATTTTGAGGTATGGGACAGACATGATACAGTCCTAAGACCAATCTCAAGAATTACCCCTCCCCCTACCATCACCCCAAATAAATGACCAGTCCCTTATAACAATTTCGCTATAGCAGATTAATTGCTCATGATTGGAGTTATTTCCCTTGGTATGAAGACAGTGAGAACACACTGTCCCTTATGAAATAGATATTAGCGCTGACAGCAGGGTCTCCTGTCTGTATGACCTTCATTAATTGTGAAGAGATACATTAAAATGACATGAGACCAACACAAAGGGACATTGGATTTAGCTGCAAACTGAGAAAAGTGATTCAACAGAATGAAGGTGGTTCACCAGTGACTTAACCTGTTATTTATCATGTGTTTTTCATAGCTGATCCTATATGCAATGTTGTTGCCTCCCTTTTAATCTAAACTGTCTGTTTTCAGAAATATTCCTCCATAATTGATGTTGACAGACAAGGCATCCTAGCTCCCAAATACCAGGTAATACACTGACGATGAAGCTGATAGCAGGTTTACTGTGTGAATATTATGTATTTCGATTCATTGTGATTGGTACAGTTATAAATAGAAGGGGCGGACGGGTAGCCTCGTGGTTAAAGCGTTCGCTGGTCATGCCAAAGACCCGGGTTCGATTCCCGACATGGGTAGAATGTGTGAAGGCCATTTCTGGTGTCCCCCGCCGTGATATTGCTGGAATATTGCTAAAAGGGGCGTAAAACCATATTCACTCACTCACTAAATGTGATTTATCAGTATTCTGTACATGGTTCATTAATGTGAGTAGAATGATTTATTGTTTTATTATTATTTCTGTTTTATGTCTGTATTGGTAGTTTCCTGTTTTAGTTACCCATCTCGACCTGCTTTGCCTCTGTTGGAGAGATCACTGAATATTCTTTTGGCATAATGCATGTCTCCCAAGAGCTGAGAAAGAAATTTATTATGTGTGCCACAGGGCCCACATGTGCAATTTTGAATTTAAGTGTGCCAACAAGATCCTTCTTCGAGCTGTGTATGTCATTTCCCTCATCAGAGATGTGAGATCGATCCTAGCACCGTCATTCTTTGGTATCAGTAGAGGACGAACTTGTGAGATCGATCCTAGCACCATCGTTCTTTAGTATCAGTAGAGGACGAACTTGTGCGATCGATCCTAGCACCGTCATTCTTTGGTATCAGTAGAGGACGAACTTGTGAGATCGATCCTAGCACCATCGTTCTTTAGTATCAGTAGAGGACGAACTTGTGCGATCGATCCTAGCACCGTCATTCTTTGGTATCAGTAGAGGATGAACTTGTGAGATCGATCCTAGCACCATGGTTCTTTAGTATCAGTAGAGGACAAACTTGTGCGATCGATCCTAGCACCGTCATTCTTTGGTATCAGTAGAGGACGAACTTGTGAGATCGATCCTAGCACCATTGTTCTTTAGAATCAGTAGAGGACGAACTTGTGAGATCGATCCTAGCACCGTCGTTCTTTGGTATCAGTAGAGGACGAACTTGTGAGATCGATCCTAGCACCATCGTTCTTTGGTATCAGTAGAGGACAAACTTGTGCGATCGATCCTAGCACCGTCATTCTTTGGTATCAGTAGAGGACGAACTTGTGAGATCGATCCTAGCACCATTGTTCTTTAGTATCAGTAGAGGACGAACTTGTGCGATCGATCCTAGCACCGTCATTCTTTGGTATCAGTAGAGGATGAACTTGTGAGATCGATCCTAGCACCATGGTTCTTTAGTATCAGTAGAGGACAAACTTGTGCGATCGATCCTAGCACCGTCATTCTTTGGTATCAGTAGAGGACGAACTTGTGAGATCGATCCTAGCACCATCGTTCTTTGGTATCAGTAGAGGACGAACTTGTGAGATCGATCCTAGCACCGTCGTTCTTTGGTATCAGTAGAGGACGAACTTGTGAGATCGATCCTAGCACCATCATTCTTTAGTATCAGTAGAGGACGAACTTGTGCGATCGTTCTTAGTACCGCCGTTCTTTAGTTTCAGTAGAGGACAAACTTATGTGATCAATCCGAGGAAAAGTTGAAACAGGTCTTTTGTAAACTATGTTATGTGTGGAACTTCGACTTTGTCATTACATTGAAGGTTGATGTGGCTATATATATGTGTGCATCAGTGATTTATATAGGCCTGCCAGGGGCCGATATTCAGCCTCTAATCCGCAGCAAGTGTCCATAAAAAACTGGAAGTAAAAGCCTTTGCATGTTGATTTTGTTGTTGTGGCCTTGTGGAGACTTGTACATCAGTGATAACAAGGTAAATAATCAGCATAAAGAGGAATAGGCTTAATGATTAATTTGAAGTTTTTGCATAAGAATGCATTGGTAAAATGCCTTTGAATTTATGACAATAGGAAATTAAAAAATCCAAATCTTGAGCAAAATAGTGATTTGTGTTTTTCCAATTTGTCTGAACAAACTTGCTACGACTTGACTAGACAATCTCTCCAAGGCAAGGGTGTCCACTAGCCTATATCAAAGCCTAGTTGCCGCCTATGCAATTCGATTCCCCACATGAGTACAATGTGTGAAGCCCTTTTTCAGTTGTTCCCGCTTTGATACTGCTGGAATGTTGCTAAAAGCGATGTAAACCGTACTCACTCACTCACTCTTATTTCTAACAGCTTCACAAAGATGACTATCATAGCAGACTACCTGGTCAATCAGATAACGAAGAGATTTGAGATTGCATCCATGACAGACAAACAAAATGAAAGATTACGACAGCATGATACTTAGTTCTGCTGCATGTTGCTCTTACAATAATAGAGACTGCAGACTGCACAGTATCAAGTAACACTGCACATAGTGATAGCATGAAACATGTATCAACTATCAGCAGGGTCATCTAGAAACAGCACTGCATCTCAGCCACTGACATTAATGGCCACTTCGAAAATAGTTGTCTGCGCTAACTTTTTGGAATATTTTTAGCGCAAATTGGACAAGCGATGGAATGGGTGAAAACTAGACTTTGATATAGTTAGGACACACATGCTTCATGAAGATGACCCTAGCATTTTGTATTGTTGTAGTTAAGAGCTTTAAAGAGCTTAGGCCACTTCGAAAATATTGGTCTTCACTTACTTTTTGGAATATTTTTAGCGCAAATTGGACAAGCAATGGAATGGGTGAAAACTAGACTTTGATATAGTTAGGACACACTTGCTTCATGAAGATGACCCTAGCATTTTGTATTGTTATAGTTAAGAGCTTTAAAGAGCTTTGAGGAAATTATGTCATTATGCTCCAGATGTTAGAATGAAATCCATTTTGAAATGTTTGCATATACCTTGAATGTTTCAGGAGAAATGTTTTCCTTCATTTCAGGGTAATCTTCTGACAGCATTGATAAGCAAGAAGAAGGTCTTCAATACAGACACAGAATTTGTAGGCTTTATTCACTGGTGAGTAGAAACATCCCATCTTGCTGCTCTGCCCTTGTGTACTGATATATACATGATTTGGGGCGGAGCCTCATCGTTTAAGGGGGACCCTTGGGCAGACGGAAACCTATGATTGTGGTTCGAATCCCAGATTGCCCCGATTATGTTTCTAGGTTTGTTAGCACCATACCCCTATTTGTTGGTTTCATCAAAGTGTAAATGTCTAAGACCTGCATCACTTCAGGATTCCCTTCATCATTAAGCTGACACGCCGTGGAATACTGTTAAACTCAACTCATTCATTGATATACAGGGGCAGTCGGGTAGCCTAGTGGTTAAAGCGTTCCGTGTCACGCCGAAGACCCGGGTTCGATTCCGGACATGGGTACAATGTGTGAAGCCCATTTCTGGTGTCCTACGCTGTGATATTGTTGGAATATTGCTAAAAGTGGCGTAAAACGATACTCACTCACTCACTGATATACATCATATACAACATATAAGCAGGTGCAAAGTCAATCATTCCTGAGCTGTGTGGAAAAGGACACCAGAAAGCAATTTTGTGAGTTTCAGCACCAAGAGTGAGTGAGTGAGTTGGGTTTAGCGCCGCTTTTAACAATATTCCAGTTATATCACGGCGTGTCAGCTTAATGTGGGAGGGAAGCCCGAAGTGACGAGATCTCAGACGTTTACCACTTCGGTGAAACCCACGAGCATGGGTATGGTGCTGACAAACCTAGAAACATAATTGCGGCGAAACCGGGATTCGCACTCACAATCATAGGTTTCTGGCGTGCCCAACGGAAACAGTGAAACCCATGAGCACGGGTATGGTTCAACACCAAGAAACTAGAAGGAATTCACGTAGATGACAGGGAGTGTTGTTCCTAAGTTCCCATGTTTATTCCCGTGCTGTTGCCTTGGTTACCTCTGTATTACATGAGTCAGTAAAGTAACATAGGGTGGTATGTGAAATATCGAGGTATTCAAGAATTTCTCTATTGTATTATCCTATGGAAGGAATGTCCAATATTGACTGAGACAGGTGTCGAATTGGTTTTTAAAATAATTTTTAATAAGAATTTTACAGTAAACCACAATCTTATTTAAATCAGATCTTAGTTCTCGCTACTGCTAAACAACAATCTGAGGACATCCCATAAGAAGTCATGTCAGAATGACCTTTCATCCGGCCAATCAGAGCGTCACTTACCAGTTCATGAAAGTGACAGTCAGAATGTGATTCTAATCATGCAACCTCAAAAACTTTAACACGGGGTATTCTGAACGAAGGTTACGGGCTAAACAACTGAATCCCTACAATCTAGACCATCTATTAGCCATTCCAGAATGTTCTTCCGTTCAGGTTTCAAATTTTTAATTGAAGCGTAGTCACCAATTTGGAATTAATGCCGTAAAGAATGAGGATGCTGCCTTCTGATTGGCTAATGGCGGCTTCTTGTTAGTCATTCCATTGGTCGGTCAAAGTTCGCGCAAGGTCGGTCTGACGTCACCCGTAATGGGATGTCCTCAGATCTTTGTTTAGCGGTATCGAGAACAAAGATCTGAACAAAGAGATTGCAGTAGACCAGTGAATAATCTGTCATGACTAAAGTATTGCAATTGTAAAGTATTCTCTTTTGATGAATTAATATGGCTTTGTTTGTGTGTTTTTTGTCTGCCCTGAATATATGTATCCCGACATACCTTATTTTCTAACAGTTAAGATGGTATTGCTGATATTTTGAGGGATGAGTGAATAAAAATAAAAATTCTAATTCTGCTTCATAACAATAGGCAATGTCTTCATCAATAGAATAAAAATCCTCAATGAAAAGGCATGACTCCCATTACCTCATCTGTAAACTTCCGCTGCACTTGAGTGGCGTCGCCTATTGTCGGACACCTGATTGGTTTCGTGCTTTAGCGGGGTTTTCATGACTGAACAGACATGTCTTGGCTCACAATTCTCAACATAATTCTTGCAGGTCGGCATTAAAACTCAAAAAGTAATTGAAAATTTGAAACCTGTTCGATAATAGATGTTTTTCGAAATTAGGTATGTTTCCGACTATATTGTATCCTCTCAGCCCTGATATATGTGTCTGACTGTGTTGTATTCTCTCAGCCCTGATACATGTATCTGACTGTGTTGTATCCTCTCTGTCCTGATACATGTGTCTGACTGTGTTGTATCCTCTCAGCCCTGATATATGTGTCTGACTGTGTTGTATTCTCTCAGCCCTGATACATGTATCTGACTGTGTTGTATCCTCTCTGTCCTGATACATGTGTCTGACTGTGTTGTATCCTCTCAGCCCTGATATATGTGTCTGACTGTGTTGTATCCTCTCTGTCCTGATATATGTGTCTGACTGTGTTGTATCCTCTCTGTCCTGATATATGTGTCTGACTGTGTTGTATCCTCTCTGTCCTGATATATGTGTCTGACTGTGTTGTATCCTCTCTATCCTGATATATATGTGTCTGACTGTCTTGTATCCTCACAGCCCTGATATATGTATCTGATTGTATTATATCCTCTCTGTCCTGATGTATGTGTCTGACTGTATTATATCCTCTTTGTCCTGATATATGTGTCTGACTGTGTTGTATCCTCTCTGTCCTGATATATGTGTCTGACTGTATTATATCCTCTCTGTCCTGATATATGTGTCTGACTGTATTATATCCTCTCAGTCCTGATATATGTGTCTGACTGTTGTATCCTCTCTGTCCTGATATATGTGTCTGACTGTATTATATCCTCTCTGTCCTGATATATGTGTCTGACTGTGTTGTATCCTCTCTGTCCTGATATATGTGTCTGACTGTATTATATCCTCTCAGTCCTGATATATGTGTCTGACTGTGTTATATCCTCTCTGTCCTGATATGTGTCTGACTGGGTTATATCCTCTGAGCCCTGATATATGTGTCTGACTGTGTTATATCCTCTCTGTCCTGATATATGTGTCTGACTGTGTTGTATCCTCTCAGTCCTGATATATGTTTGACTGTATTATATCCTCTCAGCCCAGATATATGTGTCTAACTGTGTTGTATCCTCTCAGCCCTGATATATGTCTCTGACTGTGTTGTATCCTCTCAGCCCTGATATATGTCTCTGACTGTGTTGTATCCTCTCAGCCCTGATATATGTGTCTGACTGTATTATATCCTCTCAGCCCTGATATATGTGTCTGACTGTGTTGTATCCTCTCAGCCCTGATATATGTGTCTGACTGTGTTGTATCCTCTCAGCCCTGATGTATGTGTCTGACTGTATTATATCCTCTCAGCCCTGATATATGTGTCTGACTGTATTATATCCTCTCAGCCCTGATATATGTGTCTGACTGTGTTGTATCCTCTCAGCCCTGATATATGTGTCTGACTGTATTATATCCTCTCTGTCATGATATATGTGTCTGACTGTATTATATCCTCTCAGCCCTGATATATGTGTCTGACTGTGTTGTATCCTCTCAGCCCTGATATATGTGTCTGACTGTGTTGTATCCTCTCAGCTCTGATATATGTCTCTGACTGTGTTGTATCCTCTCAGCCCTGATATATGTGTCTGACTGTATTATATCCTCTCAGCCCTGATATATGTGTCTGACTGTGTTGTATCCTCTCAGCCCTGATATATGTGTCTGACTGTGTTGTATCCTCTCAGCCCTGATATATGTGTCTGACTGTATTATATCCTCTCAGCCCTGATATATGTGTCTGACTGTATTATATCCTCTCAGCCCTGATATATGTGTCTGACTGTGTTGTATCCTCTCAGCCCTGATATATGTGTCTGACTGTATTATATCCTCTCTGTCCTGATATATGTGTCTGACTGTGTTGTATCCTCTCAGCCCTGATATATGTCTCTGACTGTGTTGTATCCTCTCAGCCCTGATATATGTGTCTGACTGTGTTGTATCCTCTCAGCCCTGATATATGTGTCTGACTGTATTATATCCTCTCAGCCCTGATATATGTGTCTGACTGTGTTGTATCCTCTCAGCCCTGATATATGTGTCTGACTGTGTTGTATCCTCTCAGCCCTGATATATGTGTCTGACTGTATTATATCCTCTCAGCCCTGATATATGTGTCTGACTGTATTATATCCTCTCAGCCCTGATATATGTGTCTGACTGTGTTGTATCCTCTTTGTCCTGATATATGTGTCTGACTGTATTATATCCTCTCTGTCCTGATATATGTGTCTGACTGTGTTGTATCCTCTCAGCCCTGATATATGTGTCTGACTGTGTTGTATCTTCTCAGCCCTGATATATATATCTGACTGTATTATATCCTCTCAGCCCTGATATATGTGTCTGACTGTTGTATCTTCTCAGCCCTGATATATGTGTCTGACTGTGTTGTATCTTCTCAGCCCTGATATATATATCTGACTATATTATATCCTCTCAGCCCTGATATATGTGTCTGACTGCGTTGTATCCTCTCTGTTTCTGACTGTCTCTGCAGCTGGTTGATGGAGTTGTCGTCCAAGGCCTTCATCTTCTACCACTCCTTCTGCCTGGGCACTGCTGGCATCATGTAGTAAGTCTTGTTCCAATGATTAGGGGGAACGGTTGGCCCTGTTCATCCAAGACTCACTGTGCAGAGTGGCATCCCCTAGGCATGCAAGGAACCTATGATTGTGGATTCAAATGCCAGATTTGATTATGTGTCAAGTTTGGTCAGGACAGTGGGTTTCACTGAAGTGGTGAACATGTCTCAGACCTAAATCACATAGGGCATGATCCCAAATGAAGCTGACATGCCTTGATGCAAATGAGGTGAGGTGAGGTGAGGTGAAATTGGGTTTACTGTCGCATCCAAGATTAATGCACTTATATAGAGACGTGTGAGTGAGTGCATGCATGCTTACGAGCATGTGTGTTTTAATGCTGAAAGCCAGACAGGGTAACAACAAGTACCATCTTTTAACGTCGTTTGGTATGACCCAGTCGGGGATCGAACCCTGGACCTTCCGCTCTCTGGGCGAATGCTCTACCACTAGACCACGGAGATGGAAGTACTGTTCAAATAGTTGGGCAGAAGTTGTGCTATCTGCTACACATTCCAGTTTTGTTGTTCATGATTCTGATGCTTGGTTTGTCAGCAACGTACCGTTATTTAATCATGGAATTTACAAAATTACGGAATGTCCATGAATCAGACTGTCATCTTAAATTACTGTGACATGGGGCTGAGACAGGTCCAATTTTAGAACCCACATACCCAACCGCTTATTACCCGACCCTACCTGGGTACACGCTGTTGGTGGCTCTTGAAGGTTCCGGGTTAGAATAGATCTTCAGCAAACCATGCTTGTCTTAAGAGGCAAATATGCTTGTTGTAAGAGGCAACTAGCAAGATCGGGTCATCAGTCTCGCTGACTAGGTTGATACATGTCATTGTATCCCAATTGTGTGGATCAATGCTCATGTTGTCAATCATTGGATTTTTGGTCGAGACTTGTTTATTTACAGACTGCCATCATATAGCTGTATTGCTGAGTGCGGCGTTAAACAACAAACGAACGAATGTATACAACTTGCATAACAAGGCCCTTGTATACTCCCAACAGTGACCAGAACCTGCAGAGACAGAAGGAACAGTACCAGAGCACTGTGAGGAGCTTCATAGCCAAGCTGGGAGTCACTGATGATGATATTCATATAGTAGAGGTAGGTGACAACAGATGTGGGTCAATCTTTATGATGGTAGACAATAATTAGAAGTGATTTTAGCGTGTTGGTTATGAGTTGGGAAATACTTCCGCCCGTAATCCCCTTTAAAAAGTTATATATGTATGCATTGCCGCCTAACCCTTTCAATAAAATTTAGTTTTGAGGGGGGATACGGGCAGAAGTCTTGCCATGAGTTGTGGGGAATGAGACCTGAAGCAATCCTGGGAGTTTCAGCACCAACAAGATTATGTGAAGTTGGTGGTGTCTTGAATTTTTTTGTCATTATTAAAAAAAAAATTGGATTCTTCTCACATGTCTAAAGCTCAGTATGGGTAGATCTACTTTTGCCTACAGTCACTTTACAGAAATAGTGATGTGTTTTGTAATGTGATAAATAGTAGAAAATGATATATTTTGTTACTTAACACTGAGTTAGACACGGTTATTAATATTAAGATGTAAAAGAATGCAACTGGTCTAGAACAACAAATAGTTATAAGAGACTAATAAAACAAACTACACTATCTCCTGAGTAGATTCTCATTGTTGTTTAGTAACACAAGAAAACTGATCATACCAAACACTAGGATTAATTAGGTTAATTATTTAACAGACTTCAAGACAGCATAAGAGGAAAATAGGCGTTAAGTCAGTGTGTAAACCCAGGTTGTACTGGTAAATGTACCACAATGCATCAACTGGAATTTGATGGTTTTATGTGCAATGTGGATGTCATTGGAGCTTGTTGGAACATGGGACCATATTTTAGCAAGAAGTGTATTTATTCACTGCCAGAAATATATTGTTCTAAAGTTTTTGTGAGATGTATCTTTGTAATGGTTGGAGACTGTGTAGTGGATCCACTCGTAGCAACTATGCTTTTTTACGATGGCATCCACTCTGCAGAATTACCGACCATACTTAACCAAATCAACACATATCAAACCAACTGATATGAATATTTTATTTAATGACAACAATCTGGTACCTATGATGTATGACTTGTAATCACATATGTATTTACATCTGAGTGCTTGTAAATGTGTGTTAATGTACAAATGAGGAAAATATTTACTTCTGTCGGTATGTCATATTGAATCTTTGTGTGCATATGTGTCTGTGTGTACATATAAACGGTATGCATATTTTTGCGTGTGTGGTGGGGGTGATGTGTAGGGGTGTGGGTGGGGGTGATGTGTAGGGGTGTTGGTGTGGGTGATGTGTATCGGTGTGGGTGGGGGTGATGTTTAGGGGTGTGGGTGGTGTGCAGGGGTGTGGGTGGGGGTGGTGTGTAGGGGTGTGGGTGTGGGTGATGTGTAGGGGTGTGGATGGGGGTGATGTGTAGGGGTGTGGGTTGTGTGTAGGGGTGTTGGTGGCGGTGATGTGTAGGGGTGTGGATTGGGGTGATGTGTAGGGGTGTGGATATGGGTGATGTGTAGGGGTGTGGGTGGGGGTGATGTTTAGGGGTGTGGGTGGTGTGTAGGGGTGTGGGTGGTGTGTAGGGGTGTGGGTGGGGGTGGTGTGTAGGGGTGTGGGTGATGTGTAGGGGTGTGGATGGGGGTGATGTGTAGGGGTGTGGGTTGTGTGTAGGGGTGTTGGTGGTGGTGATGTGTAGGGGTGTGGATTGGGGTGATGTGTAGGGGTGTGGATATGGGTGATGTGTAGGGGTGTGGGTGGGGATGATGTGTAGGGGTGTGGGTGTGGATGATCTGTAGGGGTGTGGGTGGGGGTGATGTGTGTGGGTGTGGGTGATCTGTAGGAGTGTGGATGGGGGTAAGGGTGTGGGTGGGAGTGATGTGTAGGGGTGTGGATGGGGGTGGGGGTGATGTGTAGGGGTGATGTGTAGGGGGGTGATGTGTAGGGGTGTGGGTGGGGGTTGGGGGTGTGTGGATGGGGATGATGTATAGGGGTGTTGGTGGGGGTGATGTGTAGGGGCGTGGATGGGGGTAGGGATGATGTATAGGGGTGTTGGTGGGGGTGATGTGTAGGGGTGTGGGTGGGGATGGGGGTGATGTGTAGGGGGGTGATGTGTAGGGGTGTGGGTGGGGGTTGGGGGGGTGTGGATGGGGATGATGTATAGGGGTGTTGGTGGGGGTGATGTGTAGGGGCGTGGATGGGGGTAGGGATGATGTATAGGGGTGTTGGTGGGGGTGATGTGTAGGGGCGTGGATGGGGGTAGGGATGATGTATAGGGGTGTTGGTGGGGGTGATGTGTAGGGGCGTGGATGGGGGTAGGGGTGATGTGTAGAGGTGTTGGTGGGGGTGATGTGTAGGGGCATGGATGGGGGTAGGGGTGATGTGTAGGGGTGTTGGTGGGGGTGATGTGTAGGGGCGTGGATGGGGGTAGGGATGATGTGTAGGGGTGTTGGTGGGGGTGATGTGTAGGGGCGTGGATGGAGGTAGGGATGATGTGTAGGGGTGTTGGTGGGGGTGATGTGTAGGGGCGTGGATGGAGGTAGGGATGATGTGTAGGGGTGTTGGTGGGGGTGATGTGTAGGGGCGTGGATGGAGGTAGGGATGATGTGTAGGGGTGTTGGTGGGGGTGATGTGTAGGGGCGTGGATGGGGGTAGGGATGATGTGTAGGGGTGTTGGTGGGGGTGATGTGTAGGGGCGTGGATGGGGGTAGGGATGATGTGTAGGGGTGTTGGTGGGGGTGATGTGTAGGGGCGTGGATGGGGGTAGGGGTGATGTGTTGGGGTGGGGGTGGGGATGGGGGTAGTCTAGATTAAGACTTTGTGTACCCCTCTGACAAATATAAATTGGCACAGCTCCCACAGCCGAAAGCTATGAATACACAATGCCATTTGGAAAGCAGTCAAATATAACTCATGTAACACTGACTTTGTGTGCTGCCTCAATAGAATATGTTCTTTACTAGAATCTGTGCTTTACTGAGAAAGTGTTATCCCAAATATAACATTTGTCAGAGCACAGTGTTCAGAATTGTGTGGGCAACGCAAGAAACAGAAGGTACTATTTATACCTTATACAAAGTTCATCTTTCAAATTGCTGCAGTTGTATGTGAATATGTCAACAGCAGTATTATGAAGTGACAAGACCCTTTCCTATAAATGTCCTTTGATTCACTGCCCTTTCAAGTTACTGAAAAAATTTAATCACGCTAGGACAAATATATCTTTGTAGAGCATCGTCCATGGCTTCTGTTTCATTTTAATTTTCTTTCTCTATAAGTCCATTGAAACAACCCTTAATATAGGTTTCAGACCCTACTGTTACAAAGTAGTGAAGATAAATATGCTGAATGGTGCCAGGCCTTATTTCTGATAGTAGTCATACTGTGGTGCCATGACCGTGGTTCTTGTGACCGATCTGATTCATTACGAAGCACCATGTACATGGGATCGATGCTATAAGGGTTTATCTGAATTTGACCAAGGCCAAACCGTTTTTAAAACCATGCATCACTTGGACATCTCAAGGATATCCTATCTATCATGTATATCTCCTTCGTAGCCCTGGAAATGTTTTTGACACGTTGACTGGTCATGTCAATGGTCAAGGTTATCGTCAAGGTCATAGCTGAAGAAAAGTTTGTTTCAACAATAACTCAATGAGGATGTACTTTGGGTCAATAAAACTTGATCCGTCATCCTTAGGGCGGGTCCATTTCTGAAAAGGTGACCAGTGTGCAAAGTCAAGGTCACATCAAAGGTCAATCAGAAAATATGTTTGCTATTTTCACTAAAATCCATTTTCCGGCTGTCTAAATGCCTCAAAGTCTAATGTATGTATATGTTGTATCATTTGAATACTAATGTATGACAATTGATAACAATCTTATGATATCATCTTTGATCAGTGGTTGGTCACCGTTACCTACTTTCGGTTGGAAGAATATCCAACATTTTCGTATTACGTTGAATTCCGCAAGGGGACATGATATTTGGTTTATATGGTGGATAACTCTTTGGAATGTTCTTCAATTACACTTGACTGATATTGAATGTCAAATTCCCTTTCAGGGTCCTAAATTAAAAATTGTATCATGTTCGTGATAACTCACAAAGTGTTCAATATATTATATACTTCAGTGTGAAAGACTAAGTTGAGAAAAGTGATATTTTTTAGCAGTGAACACAACACTTGATATTTCACTGCAGTGAACATAACACTTGGACGGAACTATTGCCATATAAGGGTTACCTCCCCACAAATTGTCTCCCTTTATCATAAGTGTCTGGCCCATACACAAACTGTTGACTTCCTTTTTACGTTAGTTCCACATTGACATGGCAAAATTAAGACAGTTGGTCATTTATGGAGTTAATATCTCTTCTTGTCGTTTGTCATTCTCTTGAAAATGCTTAGTTCTGAACTGTACATTTCTCATTTAACTCATTAATTGAGACTCTTTGTATCGCAAATTTGTTACTTGACTAGCCATGAAGATCCGGGGTAGAATAGGTTTTCAGCAACCCATGCTTGCCCTAAAAGGCAACTATGCTTGTCGTAATGGGAGACTAACGGGATCGGGTGGTCAGACTCGCTGACCTGGTTGATACATGTCATCGTATCCCAATTGCGTGGATCAATGCTCATGATGTCAATCACTGGATTGTCTGGTCCAGAGTCGATTATTTACAGACCGCCGTCATATAGCTGGAATATTGCTGAGTGCAGCGTTAAACATCAAACAAACAAATAAACAAACAACTTGACTAGCGTGCATTCCTTCACTTCCAACGGTCTTGTAGCTTTCAAGAATGATTTTTGTTTAAGTTGATTTTTCACATAATCATATTAAAATCTATGATAAAGAATCTTATTGAACTCAAATATTTTTGTTTTACTTTTGTTTACATTTTTTAAGATTTTGCAAACTCGGAATTACTTTTTTAGTCACAATTACAAGGGGGGGGGGGAGGGGGGATGAAACATGAAATATCCTCTATGTAGTGGGTTGAAATTTGGCATATCTGCTTCTTTGAGTGAGGTATTGAGTTAGTAAGATTTTGAGTGACCTTCATTCAGGGTCACTGGAATGGTCATGTGTGAGGCAGTTCTGTGTCCTTTTGATTCCATTCTTGTGTACATATTTTACAACTCATTCTCTGTATCAGTACAGTTGCTGATGTGGGGATGTAACGTACTGTTATGTGAAGTAGATTTCATCTGGCAGTGTTGTTATGAAATAATTAAAATTGTGATGTTGAGTATCCACTGATCGTGGGCTTGGATCCCAGATTATGGTCCCAGGCCTATTAGCGTCATGTGAGTGGGTGTGAGTTTCATTAAAGACGTAATTGTCTGCATTGGTCGGATAAGCATTGATATAAATGACTTGCTGTTATTGGGCCACAAACAGTTTGTTGATGTTTGAGATTGTTGTGTTTTTCAAGACTAGATGAACACAAACTGGTTTTCATGGAGGTGAAAGTGTGAAGCTTTTGCTTCCTGCTTGGGTATGATGAACTACATTAACTGTGATCTCTTTGCAGTATTTGGCTGAGATAGTGAAGATGTCAGAGATTGAGCCGCACGTACGACTAACTCAAGTTGGAGGTAATCCCTACAGACAGTTTAAACATTTTTACTCCGCAACTGTTTTACTACACAGACTCCTTTTGGTCCGTATCCCATTATTGATGGATCCTGTTGGTCCGGATCCCATTATTGATGGATCCTGTTGGTCCGGATCCCATTATTTGATGGATCCTGTTGGTCCGGATCCCATTATTGATGGATCCTGTTGGTCCGGACCCCTTTATTGATGGATCCTGATCCCATTGATGGATCCTGTTAATCCAGATCCCATTATTGATGGATCCTGATGGTCCAGATCCCATTATTGATGGATCCTGTTGGTCCAAATCCCATTTTTGATGGATCCTGTTAATACAGATCCCATTATTGATGGATCCTGATAGTACAGATCCCATTGGTGGATCCTGTTGGTCCAGATCCCATTATTGATGGATCCTGATGGTCCAGATCCCATTAATGGCCATGCCTATATAGTTATGATCCTTGGTTTGTCAGTAAGTTACCTGTGATCATGAATTTCACCAGACATTTTAAACATGTACTGCTTGCATCAGGATTTCCCGCCCACTGTGAGCTGACACACCTTGATGTACTGAAGTACTGTCCGAAGGGGCATTTCACGCATCTCATTCAGTAACAGAATGCTGACTTCAGATCTGCTTCTGTCCAATCCTGCTTCTTCATAGAAGTCCTTTTCCCAAGTAATAATATCATGTTTGAAATAACCGGCGCAATAAGATTAAAGTTCTGAAAGAATATGTATTTGCTTTTTATTTTAGGTGGTGTTGCCAGACCGATCACACTGAATTACCTCCCTTGTCAGATGCAGCCTCTGAGGTTCTGAGTGAGGTTACTCCATCAGGTCCATCATTGACTTCAAGATGCATCACCAACCTCCAGATGCATCCCCCATTCCACCATCAGAGCTACTCCTTCACTGCCTAGAAATATGTGCACATGGGTTAGATAAAAAATACGTTCCACAATGACTGCAGCATACAACGCAGTCTCTAACTCAACAGTATTCTGAGGATAGCCAAACAACAGTTTGACCACAAGCACTTATTTGTGGTCATACAATGGAGGCTCAGATGCATGAAGGGGAGAGAACTCTTGTGTGAAGGATTCCTTTAGTATGGCCACATCGTCTGACTCAGGAGTTTGTTCATCGTTTAGTGCAATATGGACTCAGTGTACAATGGATCCTTCCTCTCTTAACTGAACATCGAGTAGCCCAGTGGGTAATGTGTCACAGTCTTGGTTTGAATCCCAACATGGGTTCAAAGTAGGATGAAAGTCCTTCGTATCCTCATAAAGACAAAGTATTGTGATAAATATTGTACTGAGATTTCAGTGTCGCAGCTTTTGTGAACATCATGAACATCATGAACATCATGAACATCATGAACACAATTAGTGTTCCATGCAGATTGGTGGAAGCAGCAAAGACCTAGCTATCTCAGTAGGTGCTCGAGAAAGAACCTGTTTTCGACTCACTAGAAACAGATTATTCAGTAAGGAATGAACTGCCAGATGAAGTAAGCATAACGACCCAGTCATCTCAGATGCTGGAAGTCTCTGTGCAATTGTATCTTGTTGGTTATTCAGGCCAAGTATGATATACTTACAGCGTTAGACAGGATCAAGTCTGTACCATGGTTAGTTCAAATCTAGGCCTACTTTGTTTCTATGGAAATGTGCTTATGTTAAACATGTCACTAGTCTGAACTGACCTGTTGACATCTTAACGAGGCAAGGGAGTTAACTGACTGTGGAAGTCCTGTTGCCACCCTTGCCTAACTAGGCTGGAATTTCTGGGTTCGATCGTTGCGCCTCCAGTGACTATTATGAGTTATGTCCCTTTTATGTCCTTCCTATTGACCAATCAGATTCCATGTCTCATATCATTGCATTTGCTTCAAATAATATGGCATCTCCCAGTGAAACAATCTGATCGATAATCAACTTGATCAAGATCTATGTTGTAATAAAACGGGTCTTTCTTCTCAGAGTGAATCAAATCACAACTGCAGGGATAGAGGTGTTGGGGGAGAGGAACACAAGCCGAACCCATTTCATTATCATCCAAACAGGAAACAGTAGTCTGTTAGGCATTTGGGGGGTTCAAAAACCAAAAGCTAAGCTGGGCAATCAAATGGCAGGAATCACTTGCAATTTATTGATTATTGGTGACACCGTTCAAAGTGTGGTCTGCTTTATCATGCTGCTATAATGCAGTCGGGAACTTGTAAAACCAGATGAATATATATGTGTAAGCTATCATCATCATCATCATCATCATCATCATCATCATCATCACTTTTTTCCATCATTTGCTGTTTGCTGACATTGAATGAAATATTATTCAAAGCAGCATTAAACCCAACTCACTCACTTGGTCCTTGTCCCCGATGACATGGATTGTTGCTCACAATATCGATCACTGGATTGGCTGGTTCGGGCTTGATTATTTACAAGCCACCTTCATACAGCTTGAATATTGCAGAGTGCAGTGTTCAACAACAGACACCTCATTTAGCAATCCTTGGAACTTGAATTTGAAAGAACAAAATCCCACCAACATGTCGCCTTCATGAAAAGCAGAAATGAAGAGCTGCATGTTTAGTAGTAGTCTCTGTAAAAACACTTCACAGGATAGACACATAGAGCGTTGTCCCTGCTAATGGACTAAAAAGTCTGAGCCACTGATGTGAAATAACGGATTATATTGACATGGTGAAACACACCATGCATTCTTACATGTCTCTGTCAGACATGAAAATACAGTCAGTTCCTGACATGGAAGAAATCTTTTAGATCCATTTTTGGGTCAACATTTACAATTCCTGTTATTTCATAGTTGATGACCAGTCTTTGAGGATTGGATTTTTTTTGTGGTTGCAGCTATACTGAATTTGGACTGTCATATTGAATTATTTTAGAGCCCGATACATATTTCAAGAACAAATTCCTAGTTTCCTTAAATATATAGACAAATATATATTTCCTCCTGGTAGATTTATGAAGTTGTTATGACGTATATAGCCCTGTACTCTAGCGGTGGGGTAGCCTAGTGGTTAAAGTGTTCGCTCGTCACACCAAAGTCCTGGGTTTGATTCCCGACATGGGTACAACGTGTGAAACCCATTTCTGGTGTCCCCCGCCGTGATATTGTTGGAATATTGCTAAAAGCGCCGTAAAACCATATACACTCACTCACTCAATTACTCATTCTACCCAATGCTTCAGATGACTGATCAGTGTTGCCAGGCCTCTCTTCTATATACTGCGCATGAAAAGTTGGGGATCATGGATATTTTGGGGATATGTTTATCATCTTGGGCTCAATCCTCACTACAAGAAGATATCCCTAAGTGAGTGAGTTGTGCTTAACACCGCTTTTAACAGTATTCCAGTTATATCACGACGTGTCAGCTTAATATGGGAGGAAATCCCAAAGTAATGCAGGTCTCAGACATTGACCACTTCGGTGAAACCCATGAGCACGGGTATGGTGCTGACAAACCTAGAAACTTAATCAGGGCGAACAGGGATTCGAACCCACAATCGTAGGTTTCTTGCGTGCCCAAGGGACGCAACTCTCCACAGCGAATCGCGGCGCCTTAGACGAATGGGCCACCCGTGCCCCCGCTGATATCCCTAAGCATATTCATGATCCCTAACTTTTCTTGTTCAGTATATGTAAGTTATATAGCGAGAAGCTTGCTTACCTGTCTTAATATCAAACATATCAATAAGTCTTCTTTGATAGGCATTTAGAAGTTGGAGTACTAAGTAAGGATAAGAATTTATGGATGAACAACAACTTTATTACAATTAAGAGCAACATTTTGGTTAGGTTCTAACACTTGCTTTATAACGGTGTTAGAACCTACACCGAAATGTCGCTCTTAATTGTAATAAAGAAGTTGTTCATCCATAAATTCTTATCCTTATCAATAAGTCAATAAAGTTTTACTCTGATACTTGCATACAGTAAACTGTGGTTATAATGAACTCAAAGGGACCACTACGTTTAGTTTGTTATAACCGAAGTTTGTTTATAAGCATTGTACAGCATATACCAATAATACCAATCATTTATAACAACAATGGCTGTAGTCGTGGCAACTTCCAAAGTTGTAATCTATCAGACCGTCATTCAGGCAACGTTTCTGACAGATCACGATCAGAAAAATACTATCATGAAAGAGTATCAGGAAGATGCAAAGTGGTAAACGTCTGAGACCTGCATTCGATTCCCGACATGGGTACAATGTGTGAAGCCCATTTCTGGTGTCCCCCGCCGTGATATTGCTGGAATATTGCTAAAAGCGGCGTAAAACCATACTCACTCACTCACTCACTGAGACCTGCATCACTTGGGGCTTTCCTCCCACATTAAGCTGACATGCAGTGATATAACTGGAATACTGTTAAAAGCGGCTTTAAACCCAACTCACTCACCCACTTAGTCCTGCACCATGACCGTGGAATATATTTATTTTATGATTAAAAATAAATCTAGAAATGCATGCAAAAGCAAGTCTAGCCAGCTCAAGCTAGCTCTATTCCACAATCAGCATAGGGAATTTTTTTGAATTTTTAGTGTCAAGAAGGATATTGTGTAATATAAGATTTCAGAGACTAAATGTTAGTCTATCACTCACTCACTAAATAATGATATTGTAGGAATATTGCTGCTGCAATATATATTACAGCAGCAATCACAGCAACAGAATGACATTGTTATAACCTTGAAAAGGTCACAGGAAATTCTTTATAATTGTGATTGTTTTGGGTTTTTTTAAAACAACAATCTGTCTGTTTCTTCAACATATTTTTCAGATTTGTATAATTAAGGTTATTTTTCAGTTTGATTTATCTGACACTTTAATAACTTAGGATGAAAGTGGTTGTTATTTGTTTTAAGTATAAGATATGACGGGGTGATCTGGTGCAGCTGTAACTCGTGCCACAGAACAAATAGCCTCCCAAGGAGCAATGTTTTTTTACTGTAATTAGGGCTAATTAGCTTACATGGGTCAGGGTACAGTGATTGTCACAGAAGAACTGCTCACGTTGGTCCTAAATTATTTTCTTTCATGATCATCCATTTCTAAATCTGAAATAATACTCGATGAGATCCCAGTACTAACCCGAAAGCGAGATGTTAGAAACTCTACAAATTGATAAATGTAAGTTGTGTGACTTGGGTATCAGATTTTTATTAATATTTTAATATTTTTGTCATAATATTTTTTAACTGTCATGACAAATGATGGCTCTTCAAGTCTTTGACAGTATTAAGGATATCTGCTCCATGTGGCATTTGTAGAAAACCCATTTATGAAATTCAAAATACAAATTGCATTCAAGCTAACATGATGCAACATCAGTTCAAAATATTTCAGGGGGCACTGATGGCACAGTCATCTAAGGTGACACTATTTGCTGTGCAGAGTTGTGTCCCTTGGGCAGTCCAGGAACCTATAATCATTGGTCCTTCCCACAGTAAGCTAACACGTGATATAACTGGAATACTGTTCAAAGCAGCAACAAAACAAACTCACACTCACTCACTCAAAATTTATCATTGACACTGTTGTTATCTGGAACAAAGGAGCACGGGTGGCCCAGTCGTCTAGGGCGCTGTGCAGAGTTGCGTCCCTTGGGCACGCCAGAAACCTATGATTGTGGGTACGAATCCCGGTTTGCCCTGATTATGTTTCTAGGTTTGTCAGCACCTTACCCATGCTCGTGGGTTTCACCGAAGTGGTAAACGTCTGAGACCTGCATCACTTCGGGCTTTCCTCCCACATTAAGCTGACACGCTGTGATATAACTGGAATACTGTTAAAAGCGGTGTTAAACCCAACTCACTCACTCACTCACTCACTCACTCACTCACTCACTCACTCACTCACTCACTCACTCACTCACTCACTCACTGATATGGAATGAAAACTATGAAAGTAGAAAGTAGAGTGACATAGTCTTATTTCAATATGGCTGAATTGTTATATCATATATTGGACACCGACAGGTAATTTAAGGAAGATGCATACTGTTCTATTCTTTCATTGTGGCCCAGTCACCTGAGGCAATGAAATTTCTGTACAGAGTTGCAGAGTTTGCACTGATACGTTTCTATGTTTATCAGCATGAGTGGTCATAGGCTTCAGCTAAGTGGTTGTGTCAAAGATCGGCAGTCACTCTTTCCCACATATCAAGCTGACATCCAGTTCAGTCACATTGTATCACGGGACGATGAGACCGCCTACTTGGTCTCGTGGTAGAGCATCCGTCCGGAGAGTGGAAGGTCCGGGGTTTGATCCCCGGCAGCGTCATACCCAAATATGTTAAAAGATGGTACTTGTTGTTACCCTGTCTGGTGCTCGGCATTAAGGGGCTTACACACACACACACACACACACACACACACACACACACACACACACACAGCTCTATAAGTGCAATTCTATAAGTGCAATAATCTTGGACGCGACATTAAACCCCATTTCACCTGACCTCACCGGACAAAAGAACGTATAAAAGTCAGATTTGATCAAATACTTACTAATGTTATAAAAAATATTACCTGACTGGAAACAGTCGTCGAAACACTGCAACCTTAAGATCAAAACACAACTATGATACCCGTATCAATATATCACCATGGAATATCAATTTCTCTAAATCGTCATCAGTCCTGACTAGTGCAAGCACACACACAGAGGACTATGACACCCTCTACCACAGGATGACACCCAGTGACACAGGATGACACCCAGTGACACAGGACGACACGCAGCATCACTGGACGACACCCAATATCACAGGACGACACCCAGTGACACAGGACAACACTTAGCATCACTGGACGACACCCAATATCACAGGACGACACCCAGTGACACAGGATGACACCCAGTGACACAGGATGACACCCAGTGACACAGGACGACACTCAGTATCACTGGACGACACCCAATATCACAGGACGACACCCAGTGACACAGGACAACACTCAGCATCACTGGACGACACCCAATATCACAGGACGACACCCAGTGACACAGGACAACACTCAGCATCACTGGACAACACCCAATATCACAGGACAACAACCAGTGACACAGGACAACACTCAGCATCACTGGACGACACCCAATATCACAGGATGACACCCAGTGACACAGGACAACACTCAGCATCACAGGATGACACCAACTTCACAGGGCGACACCAACTTCAAAGCATTTCATAAACTATTTGACTCATTGACAACTGAACATGCTAATATTCTTTCACATGCTTGATATATCCTGTTTAAGCATACATGTCTAGAATATGTATTGTATTTGAAATTTTCACTGCTTGAATTTCTTTTGTGCCAAATATTTTTGTACTTTCGTCATCTTCAATTTTGATGTTAAGTTATGTATTTGTGCAGATCACCAGCCGTGAAATAAATGTAATATTTTCATTTGTTTTTCTTACTTTTATTTCATAGGACATACAACATGATCCCAGCAGAGACCACCATGTCTTTGGCATGATGAGTAGGTGCCCGTATCCATCCATTCCTAACCAGAATTGGTACCTCGTGCCCTAAGCTGATGATGATGCTAGGCTTGTCAGAACCATAATTACACTTTGGGTTTTGACAAAGTGGTAATGTCTGTGACTTTCATCACTTCAGGCTTTCCTCCCACATCAAGCTGACAAATGGTGATATGTGTTTAATTGAAATAATGTTCACAACTGTCTTAAACCTAAACCGATCACTCACTCACTCACTCACTCACTCACTCACTCACTCACTCACTCACTCACTCACTCACTCACACTGTAAAGCAAAAACATAACAATCTGACCTTAATTTCCTCACCTTAAGTCCGACCTTCAGGAGGTCACTAGGACCTGTGTTTCTCAAATATATCAGTCATGGCCTCAGATTGCTTTTATTTATGGAAGGAGCAATAGAATTGTATATATGGAAAGAGCAATAGAATCGTATATCACATTTAATGAGCTGGACGATATTGGGAGTGGCATTGATGTTGGGATTTATGGCCATATATGGATATCTAGTTACAGACAATATTGTCAGGATGTTGCAATCTTTTAAGTTGATACCTATTAGTTTGAAGTGATATTTGACTTGCCATTTCTTTACTCACTCACTCACTCACTCTGTCCACAAATGCTCCATTGTACACTATAATGTCATGCTTAAACATTTCTACACTCTGTCAGTGAGTATTGTTTATGCCCCCTTCAGCAATATTCCATCAATTGCATGGTGGAGATGCCCGAAATAGGATCCACATATTGTACTGAGCATTCTACTGATGAGCCAATGCTTGAAGTCCTAGGCTACCCCACGTCCCATCAGAGAGTGAGTGAGAATAGTTTTCCGTCTGCTTTAGCACTTGCCAGCCACATCACAGAAGGGGATGATGGGCTTCACACACTGTACCCCTGTGGGGTGGAACCGGGTGTGATAATTAGGGTGCCCCTACACAATCCCCTAATGATGACAAGGATGCACTAACACAATATCCTGAATGACGAGTAGCGTGCCCCAACACAATCACCCAAATAATGAGAAGGGTGCCTTAACACAATCCCCTGAATGATGAAAAGGGTGCCTTAACACAATCCCTCAAATGATGAGTACCGTGCCTTAACACAATCCCCTGAATGATGAGTACCATGCCTCAACACAATCCCCTGAATGATGAGAAGGGTGCCTCAACACAATCCCCTGAATGATGAGAAGGGTGCCTCAACACAATCCCCTGAATGATGAGAAGGGTGCCTCAACACAATCCCCTGAATGATGAAAACGGTGCCTTAACATAACCTGAAATGACGAGTACCATGCCTCAACACAATCCCCTGAATGATGAGAAGGGTGCCTCAACACAATCCCCTGAATGATGAGAAGGGTGCCTTAACACAATCCCTGAAATGATGAGTACCATGCCTCAACACAATCCCCTGAATGATGAGAAAGGTGCCTCAACACAATCCCCTGAATGATGAGAAGGGTGCCTTAACACAATCCCCTGAATGATGAAAAGGGTGCCTTAACACAATCCCCTGAATGATGAGAAGAGTGCCTCAACACAATCCCCTGAATGAAGAGAAGAGTGCCTTAACACAATCCCCTGAATGATGAGTACCATTCCTTAACACAATCCCCTGAATGATGAGAAGAGTGCCTCAACACAATCCCCTGAATGATGAGTACCGTTCCTTAACACAATCCCCTGAATGATGAGAAGAGTGCCTCAACACAATCCCCTGAATGATGAGTACCGTGCCTCAACACAATCCCCTGAATGATGAGAAGGGTGCCTCAACACAATCCCCTGAATGATGAGAAGGGTGCCTCAACACAATCCCCTGAATGATGAGAAGGGTGCCTCAACACAATCCCCTGAATGATGATAAGGGTGCCTCAACACAATCCCCTGAATGACGAGAATGGTGCCTCAACACAATCCCCTGAATGATGAGAAGGGTGCCTCAACACAATCCCCTGAATGACGAGAATGGTGCCTCAACACAATCCCCTGAATGATGAGAAGGGTGCCTCAACACAATCCCCTGAATGATGAGAAGGGTGCCTTAACACAATCCCCTGAATGATGAAAAGGGTGCCTTAACACAATCCCCTGAATGATGAGAATGGTGCCTCAACACAATCCCCTGAATGATGAGAAGGGTGCCTCAACACAATCCCCTGAATGATGAAAACGGTGCCTTAACACAATCCCTCAAATGATGAGTACCGTGCCTTAACACATTCCCCTGAATGATGAAAAGGGTGCCTTAACACAATCCCCAGAATGATGAGAAGGGTGCCTCAACACAATCCCCTGAATGATGAAAACGGTGCCTTAACACAATCCCTGAAATGATTAGTACCATGCCTCAACACAATCCCCTGAATGATGAGAATGGTGCCTCAACACAATCCCCTGAATGATGAGAAGGGTGCCTTAAGACAATCCCCTGAATGATGAAAAGGGTGCCTTTACACAATCCCCTGAATGATGAGTACCGTGCCTCAACACAATCCCCTGAATGATGAGAAGGGTGCCTCAAAACAATCCCCTGAATGATGAAACGGGTTCCTCAACACAATACCCTGAATGATGAGAAGGGTTCCTCAACACAATCCCCCGAATGATGAGTACCATGCCTCAACACAATCCCCTGAATGATGAGAAGAGTGCCTCAACACAATCCCCTGAATGATGAGTACCGTGCCTCATCACAATCCCCTGAATGATGAGAAGAGTGCATTAACACAATCCCCTGAATGATGAGTACCGCGCCTCAACACAATCCCCTGAATGATGAGAAGAGTGCCTCAACACAATCCCCTGAATGATGAGTACCGTGCCTCAACACAATCCCCTGAATGATGAGAAGAGTGCCTCAAAACAATCCCCTG
This sequence comes from Haliotis rufescens, assembly GCF_023055435.1. Classification (NCBI taxonomy): domain Eukaryota; kingdom Metazoa; phylum Mollusca; class Gastropoda; order Lepetellida; family Haliotidae; genus Haliotis; species Haliotis rufescens. The sequence continues at coordinate 61,502,384 of NW_025964223.1, read as the reverse complement.
AATGATGAGAAGAGTGCCTCAACACAATCCCCTGAATGATGAGAAGAGTGCCTCAACACAATCCCCTGAATGATGAGTACCATGCCTCAACACAATCCCTGAAATGATGAGAACGGTGCCTCAACACAATCCCCTGAATGACGTGAGGGGTGCCTTAACACAATCCCCTGAATGATGAAAACGGTGCCTTAACACAATCCCTGAAATGATGAGCACCGTGCCTCAACACAATCCCCCGACTGATGAGAAGAGTGCCTCAACACAATCCTCTGAATGATGAGAAGAGTGCATCAACACAATCCCCTGAATGATGAGAACGGTGCCTTAACACAATCCCTGAAATGATGAGTACTGTGCCTCAACACAATCCCTGAAATGATGACTACCGTGCCTCAACACAATCCTCTGAATGATGAGAGAGTGCCTCAACACAATCCCCTGAATGATGAGACGGGTGCCTTAACACAATCCCCTGAATGATGAGAAGAGTGCCTCAACACAATCCCCTGAATGATGAGAAGAGTGCCTCAACACAATCCTCTGAATGATGAGAAGAGTGCCTCAACACAATCCCCTGAATGATGAAAACGGTGCCTTAACACAATCCCCTGAAATGATGAGTACCGTGCCTCAACACAATCCCCTGAATGATGAGAAGAGTGCCTCAACACAATCCCCCGAATGATGAGAAGAGTGCCTCAACACAATCCCCTGAATGATGAGAAGAGTGCCTCAACACAATCCCCCGAATGATGAGAAGAGTGCCTAAACACAATCCCCTGAATGATGAGAAGAGTGCCTCAACACCATCCCCTAAATGATGAGAAGAGTGCCTCAACACAATCCCACGAATGATGAGAAGGGTGCCTCAACACAATCCCCTGAATGAAGAGAAGAGTGCCTCAACACAATCCCCTGAATGATGAGTAGGTGCCTCTCTAACCAACTGTAGAGAATATGGGACATGCTCTTACCAACTTCAGAGTATATGGGACATACTCTAACCAACTGTAGAGTATATGGGACATACTCTAACCAACTGTAGAGAATATGGGACATACTCTAACCAACTGTAGAGTATATGGGACATACTCTAACCAACTGCAGAGTATATGGGACATACTCTAACTAACTGTAGAGAATATGGGACATACTCTAACCAACTGCAGAGTATATGGGACATACTCTAACCAACTGCAGAGTATATGGGACATGCTCTTACCAACTTCAGAGTATATGGGACATACTCTAACCAACTGTAGAGTATATGGGACATACTCTAACCAACTGTAGAGAATATGGGACATACTCTAACCAACTGTAGAGTATATGGGACATACTCTAACCAACTGCAGAGTATATGGGACATACTCTAACCAACTGCAGAGTATATGGGACATACTCTAACCAACTGTAGAGTATATGGGACATACTCTAACCAACTGTAGAGTATATGGGACATACTCTAACCAACTGCAGAGTATATGGGACATACTCTAACCAACTTCAGAGTATATGGGACATACTCTAACCAACTGTAGAGTATATGGGACATACTCTAACCAACTGTAGAGAATATGGGACATACTCTAACCAACTGTAGAGTATATGGGACATACTCTAACCAACTGCAGAGTATATGGGACATACTCTAACCAACTGCAGAGTATATGGGACATACTCTAACCAACTGCAGACTATATGGGACATATTCTAACCATCTGTGGAGTATGTGGGACCAACAGCTGGTTTGGGACCAGCTATATGACAGTGGTCAATAAATAACAGAGTCGATCTGGCAAATCAGTGAATGGTTTTATGAGCAATATTCCACGTCGTCGGGGTACAGACTGACAATGGATCCTTTGGCCTCTTCGTACGACCAGCCTAGGAACCTGGATGTGGGAATTGTCCCAATTACCTTGCCACGAACCATGTGACTAGCTAATCATACTGCAGACTGCACGCCCACTCAATTACCTGTTACATAAAGCCCACCGGCTCTAGCCTTGAACATCGCAGTCGTGGCATGGCGATAACCAACAGGATCTGCCCTCTATGACCGGGGTGAATAGACTTGAAATAGCCCTGGGAACCTCGACTCAGACGTATATTTACATCATTTGGTCATTCGGAACAGAAATTCAAGTTTTATACGCAGCAGAAACCTGGTTAATGAAGCTTGTATTTATAATCAGCAACTGCGGACATGGGCTGTCTTTAGGGAAATGCTGTTGTTGTTTGAGAGATGATCTGACTAAACCTCAACAGCACCCATAATGACGATCCGGGTAAGAAGTGGTCTTCAACAATACATGCTTGTCGTAAGAGGCGACTAACAGGATCAAGTGGTCAGGCTCACTGACTTGGTTGATGCATGTCATCGTATCCCAAATGCGTGGATCGATGTTCATGATGTCAATCACCGGATTGTCTGGTTCAGACTCGATTATTTACAGACCGCCGTCATTTAGCTGGAATATTTTTGAGGGTGGCGTTAAACAACAAACAACAACATCTGCAGCATGTACAACCTTTCACTGTCACACTTCACTACGCATATTTGGGATCATATACAGTTACTTCCAAAATCCTAAATACAGAATGATTATTTGAGATTGAATGTCAAGGTCGTTGTCTAGGCATGATTAAATCTTGGCACCACACAAGGCAATACTACACCACAAGTTTGATTTCTCGGATCTATATGAAAGGTCAGCAGTGGTCACATTACTAATCAGTGCGCGAGGAGTATTATTCATTTATCTTCACACAAATAGAATACATCAATCCATTGTGATCAAAAATAGGCACAGTTATACGAAATCTAGTTATATTAAATTTGTCCTCGACGATGTTCTTCCGTTATAGAAATTTGCTAATATGAGACAGGTTATTGTCTAAATGGCTGAGGCGAGGCCACATGGTGCTTAACCTGGCGTTCAAGACGATTGGACATACACACGTGTGTGTGTGTGTGTGTGTGTGTGTGTGTGTGTGTGTGTGTGTGTGTGTGTGTGTGTGTGTGTGTGCTTGTACTAGTCCAGACTAATGCCAATTTAATTGTGCCAGCCCACTGATATACCATGCCGCAGTTTAACATGAATACTCCACTCAGACACAGTATACTGACTCCGAGCCGACCAGTTTTTGTTTTAACCCCTTAATGCCGAGCGCCAGACAGGGTAACAACAAGTACCATCTGTTGTCGTCTTTTGGATCGAACCCCCGACCTTCCGCTCTTCAGGCGGATGCTTTACCACTAGACCACGTTATCGGTCGTATGGCGACGAGATGTGTCTGTGTTCTTACTAGCACATGATATAATGACTTACATGGACTGACTTCCAACGAAACTGGTTCCTTTATATGTAAGCACCGCTACATTAATTGTTTCATCAAAGAACTTGGTGCAAGTGACATATCAAATAAATGCTACATATAAGACAAGTATGTTAAATGAGTTAGCAATCTGCCGAAAGCATGCATCAGTACTGTCAACGTTTGACTTGACTCTAAAACCTGAAGACATGTCCATTCCTCTTCTGTACTGGATTCCCCAGTACCATAAACATCCGTACAAAGAAAGATATACTGCTGGGTCCTGCAAATGCACCACCAAATCCCTGTCTCAAAGATTATCCATAATTTTAATGCAATCAAGGAAAGACTATCTTTAAATTCACGAAAGAATTTGAGAAAAGCGAAATTAAATCCATGTGGATTCTCAAAAGCTTAAAGGATATGCTTGAATTATTACAAACATATTATGATAACTCTGTACACCACTATCCCACATGACAATGTTAAGGGAAAGCTTCATTCCTTGATCCATGGGACCCGTGAAGATCCGGGGTAGAATAGTTCTTCAGCAACCCATGCTTGCCGTTAAAGGCGACTATGCTTGTCGTAAAAGGCGACTAACGGGATCGGGTGGTCAGGCTCGCTGACTTGGTTGATGCATGTCATAGATCCCAATTGCGCGGATCGATGCTCATGATATTAATCACTGGATTGTCTGGCCCAGACTCGATTATTCATATAGCTGGAATATTGCTGAGTGCGGCGTAAAACAACAAACCAACTAACCTTGTTCCAAGGGGCTTTTGTTACAAAACGTGGTGACCATACATGTAGTTACATATCTGTTTTCAAAGGTTCAGGTCAATTTGTCAAAAATGAAAGCAAATGCCATCTGAAGTTAACTGCGAAAACAATATGTGAAATGCTGGACTTCCTCATTGATAACATACATGTATATGTAAAATTTGGAGGTAGGATATTTATGGAACAAGTAGGCATCCCCATGGGCACCAATTGTGCTCCCCTTCTTTCTGATCCTTTTCCTTATACATATGAATCAGAATTTCTCATCAGATTGGCAAAGTCAAAACAAGGTAATTTGGCCAATAATTGTTACTTAATATCGATGATCTGATATCGTTCAATAACCATCAAGCAGACAATTCCCTTCCACCGATTTACCTTCCTGAACTAGAAGTAAAGGAGACCAGTGAGACTGTTTCGTGTGTTTCATATTTAGATCTGTGCATAAAGTGTCAGAGTGCCGAGACACTCTCCACAAGACCTTATGACAATGGGATGACTTCAACTTTCCAATAGTCAACTTTCCCTTTATGTCGAGCAATATTGCAGCATCTCCAGCCCTTGATATCTTCATTTCATAACTTTGAGGTACAATCCAGCATGCTCTTTCTACCAACTCTTGCTCAGAAGTAATTTCACCAAGGTTACACCATCCAAGGCCTCGGTAAAGTTTTTCAAAATGTTTTAAGGTTGGCATGTGGAGAATCTTTCCAAATCTGACGCATCAGTAACAAATATGATGTCCAATGCAATTCTCTATATCGACTTGTACCATATGTCCCCATGGTTTTGTGTCAGGTGAACAATTGACTAGCCTTTGCATGTGTTTGTGACGGTGCCACCGGTGAGGCAGGATACGCTCACCTTTTCGCGAACACCTGGTACCATCACTGTGCGATAGGGATTCATAGACACATGCTCATGATATACATGTAGTCCGAATCGTACCATAGACTGTTTTGGGCAAAGATTTGTTTATGAATATAGAATTTTTTTATCGTTTTTATTTCACAGAATGTTTTTTTCGTAAATGTATTCTCTAATTCTTTAAATTAACATTTTGTAAGTTCATTTCTTTATCTCTGTATTAATCATATTCTTCCTGAGGTTATTCTAGACCATCAAGCATTAGTGTTAGCCAATGTTGAAACAGGGAAGATGACACACCAATTATCAGCAGCGTCTGTTCTTGGCAATTAATTTCTGAACCAACTGACCGAACTCTCAAGGATAGAAATCTAAATTCATCACCTAATTCCCTTTGCCCACTATTCAGTAATTTGAAACAAAATACGCATCAGCCTGATTAACAAATTTCCTCTAATATCCTGACGGAAATATTTGACACGGGGATTAATACCAATCATTTAAATAGAATCAGAGACTTGCTATTGTATTCACCAAAACGTTTTGAATTTTGAAAAGAGCTTTAATCTGATTTGAGACGAGGTGAAGAAAATGATAATAATGTATATATGCCACATCTCCAGCAAATCAAACTGTTAATCTTCTTTTGGTTTCTGCTGACAAAGGTTTCTGTCAAACAGGGAAATCTTTTAATCCGATTTCCGATAACATATGGCTACTGTCTTCGCGACCTGTACACCGAGGTATTGCTCTAAAAAGAGCTCAAGGGATTCGGAGACTTTTCAATATGAGGAGCTGTCCATCTGCGATATTTTAAGCAAAACATATCTCATCTACAGACGAACGAAATCTTCGTTTTGATGATGATGATGACGATCATTATAATGATTATTATTTTGGCAGAAACACCCAAATAGTAGTATCAGACTATTTCATCATAACTTGTAAAGTTTAAATCTCTGATAATTTATATTCCATGCGTATGCAGCCTGTACACACCCTGATTTATAGTGCTAGCCCACTGAGATACAATGCCACAGTTTAACAAGAATACCCCACTCAGACACAGTATACTGACTCCGAGTCGACCAGTCTTTGTTTTAGCCCCTTAATAGCGAGGGCCAGACAGGGTAACAACAAGTACCATATTTTAACGTATTATGGTATGACGCAGCCGGGGATCGAACCCCGGACCCCCCTCTCCGGGCGGACGCTCTACCAGAAAACCACGGAGGCGGTTTCTTTTGTCAGGCGGTGGATATAGAGTTTTAATGTGGTCTACATCGTGAAATGTGTGTGGGAGTATTGTACTTTATTATCAGCCTCAATAACGGCCATGTAATCAACTGAATAGTAGCATCGGATACCAGCTCGACATGCATGGCTTACGACTACACATGAACATAAAGACTTTAAGTTACAAATCGATAAACATGTAATGGACATATTGTTAGTCATCCTGTATTCTGCCAATTCCTACAGTCACCTTCAAACAGAAAGATCGATTGTAATAAAAAGTGAACACACTTTGTCATTTACCTCAGCTTTGAACATTTCTACCTTAATCGGGGATAGTTTTGTTCCCCATCACGCTAGTGATTTGGTAGACTAGGAAAGACAAGGGTCCACTCAAACGGCGTCCTTTACCTCCAAGGTAGTGCTTCTGGCGCGGTGGGAAATGTCACGCGATTAACTGACTATCTGATGGGCAATTTGTACCCACATGGTCCAATTTCACCGACTCCTACAATCAGTGTTAGCGTTTAATCAGGTACTCAGAGAGACAATTTCCATCATCATGACACTCAATGAATACGTTTACTTATGTTGCAATTCACAGAATCGCTGGGTTCCCTTCCCTATAATTCTGCTCTCATTTCATGTATGTAGCCCCTGGCAACACACGTTCACGGCTACATAGCTTGTGTTGACACTGAAGGGTCATATGAATGTGGTTCATACGCAGTGTAATAACACAATTTATTTTTTAACGGCAAAGGGGGCACGGGTGGCCCAGTTGTCTAAGGCGCCGCGATTCGCTGTGCAGAGTTGCGTCCCTTGGGAACGCCAGAAACCTATGATTGTGGGTTCGAATCCCGGTTCGTCCCGATTATGTTTCTAGATTTGTCAGCACCATACCCGTGCTCGTGGGTTTCAGCGAAGTGGTAAACGTCTGAGACCTGCATCCCTTCGGGCTTTCCTCCCACATTAAGCTGACACGCCGCGATATAACTGGAAAACTGTTAAAAGCGGCGTTAAACCCAACTCACTCATTTTAACGGAAAAAACTATGTAACATGGTTCATTTTTAACATACTTAAACAGTTTATCTGAGGTATATCACAGACGAAGACACTAGTCCTATTTAATACCCAACTTTATTATAGAAATGGTTTATGTATTTTACGTTTGTGACAAATGTAAAGTGTCGCATACAAATGTAGACGTACGTAATTATCAACTTCATGACAATAGTGAAACGAACATTTCATTCCGTGTGACAATAATTATATCCAGAAGCATAAGACATCTCTGCTAAAAGCAGAGTTCATTGCACGATTCCGACCATATCATAAGCATGTGTCTATGAATTACCATGAAATTGTGGTGATAACAAGTGTTGGTGAAAAATACCTCAAATAACTTTACTTAATTATGGTATGTTTTTGTTTGTTTGTTTTTTAACGCAGCACTCAGCAATATTCCAGCTATATGACGGCTGTCTGTAAATAATCGAGTCAGGACCAGACAATCCAGTGATTGACATCATGAGCATCGATCCACACAATTCGGATACGATAACATGCATCATACAGCTCCGGACTGTAAATAATCGAGTCTGGACCAGACAATCAAGTGACTGATATCATGAGCATCGTTCTACGAATTTCGAATACGATGACATGCATCAACCAAGTCAACAAGCCAGACAACGCGACTCAGGATGAGTTATTAAAACGTCTGCAATATTATGTATATTATGCGTATAAACAAAGACATGAAGTCGTAAAATCTATGTAATGTGCTGCACATTGTATTGTTGTCACTGCATTTTCTTGTATTTGGGCTAAAGGCCTACACACAAATAAACTAATTTTGACTTTTGACTTTGACAACGCGACCCCGTTAGTCGCTTTTTACGACAAGCATGTGTTGCCGAAGATCAATTCTAAACTGGCCTTTCACGGGACTTCCTTTATTAGTTTGCACGAATATTCCATTTCGGTACTTTAAATATGAGGCAATTCGAGACTTTCTTGTTAAATACGAACTAATATTTAAGCATTTCGCTGTCGACAATCATTTTTGTTCTCAAAAGGAAGATATATTTCTCATTTCTTGAGACCCATATCCTCGATTTTATAGTGTATTACATCTCCAAACAGTTGTGATAAATATCCGTGACCTGTTCGCCCCCATGGCTTCTTTTCAGAAGTGACGTCACCACCTCCATCGGTCCTAGCAGAACATTTCTCTCGCTCGTGTGAGTAATTTGATTGGTCGGCTATTTGAAGAGTCGCGCTGCTGAATCTGGCCAAAAAAGGAAGCTATATGAACAAATAGGTCCAGGGTATTATCAAAATAGAATGGAGACATGACAGTGGATAATTGAGCATGTGAGACCCCCACATTATATGTATGTGTTTTCGTAAAACTTTTTTTTCAAAATCCACAAGGTCATGTCAGTGTAATGAACCTTTTTCATCTCCCAGTCACATCACATCTGTCCTGTACTGAATAAGGGATAGCGTGGGAGTAGGCAATTGGCCAGCTTGGTCCCACTTTAACACTTAGACACATTGACGCAGTCGTGTGTCCATAGTCACAGAGAAACCTATTTCACCTTCAACGACTGATGGCAGCTTGGAAGTAATGTCACGCCCGCTTTCTCACTACTTTAGAGTTAGCGATAGTGATTGAGTGACTAAGGTTGGTGCCGCCTTTAGGAAGAACTCATAAAAGATAAATATTGACACCATTTAGGGGATACAAACCATGAAGATTCCTTATGGGTATTTTGAAATGCATAAGCTACTGTTAATACACAGCATTCGCTTTCAACCTGTTATCTAGGTGAGGTGAGGTGAAATTGGGTTTAACGTCGCGTCCAAGATTATTGCACTTATATAGCGACGTGCATGCACGTGTATGTGTGTGTATGGCTGCTTGTACTAGTCCGGACTGATGCCGATTTATAGTGCTAGCTCACTGAGATACCATGCCGCAGTTTAACATGAATACCCCACTCAGACACAGTATACTGACTCCGAGCCGACCAGTCCTTGTTTTAGCCCCTTAATGCCGAGCGCCAGACAGGGTAACAACAAGTACAATCTTTTAACGTCTTTTTGTATGACGCGGCCCGGGATCGAACCCGGACCTTCCGCTCTCCGGTCTGACGCTCTACCACAAGACCACGGAGGCGGTCACCTGTTATCTAGTCTGTGATCTAGTCTGTGGAGAATGTGGTCAAGTGGTTACACTCCAACACTATTTATTTTACTGTCATAACGTCAATATATTTTGGAATGTATATCTTGATATTTTAAAAGATGCTTATTCAGATTTAGTAATACAGGATGATTGCCAGTGTGTCTTCACAGGGTTCAAACTGAAAACTTCTCAATCTCAAACCTTTAATTACATATTATTATTAGCTAAAGTTATCGCTCATGAGTAATAAAAGTTACTTATTATTTATTTACTATTTTATATATTTTTGATAATTTTGTAAAGAAACTCAAGGATATTATACACATAATGCGACAACGCAAATGTACGGATAATTTAGAATTGATAAAAAATATAAAAAAATAGATTTATTCTTAAAACAAGTTAACTGATATTTTGACTGTTATTTTGGTACTTATTGTTGTAAGTAATGTTATTATCACACCACGCCCTATACCTCTCGCCATGTGTCTGTAAGGGTTAATTATATAACCATGGCAACTATCGTATGCGTAAATGATGTCGCTCTGGAATGAAATGGAAATTAAACAGTCTGTGACGTCATATTAACCGAGCTGCCTGGTTTACAGAATGCTGAGTAAAATCAACTGAGGAAATGTTGTGAAATATTAATGACCTGGAGTATAGAATGAAAACAAACTGCAATATCCAGGAAGTTATATTTGTACAGAAAGGACTCTTACGCAGCATTGAGTCTGGAAAATTTCCTGCTTTGAATGTCACTTTACAACGTTTTCCAACCAATGAGACTATGGCACACATCCTGTTTTCACGTTTCATGTGTGAATAGATCAGGAAAGGCGAATGGTTAGTAGGTTAATATTTAATTTGGCTAAGGATTATGTATTTATAACCAATTTTTTTTCGGGGGGGGGGGCAGGCCGTGTCATATTCTAGGTTGGGGGTTTTATGGTGGCAATTTCAATTTACAACAGTCTGAAGCATAATATTTTTTTCAAGAATTTTCGGGGTTATTCTTTTCGATAAAATCCTGGGCCCTTATAGTAAATTGTTCATGCTAGTAACTATAACAAATTACAACTTGGATGATCATGCACTACATGATTGCGAGACGTGTTCACAACCAGGTTTCTAAATCGAGCTTTTGTCCACCAAGTGCAAACATATAATTTGAATTATTCATCCAAAACCCTGCTGTACAAGGAAATTTCAAATGCTTTAAACATCGTAAATGCCTCCATCGTATGAAAGGAGTATTGCTGGATACGGCGATAGACCACAAAAACATAATTTCTTATGTTAATTATGAGTGGCGGTTGCTACCGGTAGAGAAGGTCATGCTTACCTTTACCTGGTGTCCTCATTGATTTTCAGTGATCCAGACCAAAAAAATATAATTATCTATGTTAATTGTGATTGGCGGTTGCTACCGGTAGAGAAGGACATGCTTACCTTTACCTTGTGTCCTCATTGATTTTCAGTGATCCATTCAAACTCCATTCCGAGTTTTGCCTTTTACGCCCACTGGAACCTGTTTCAGCAGATAACCGAGACTGATTATTCCCCTGCGTTGATGATTTGAATTTAAAAGAATATAACTTCTTATGAAGTCGGCATAAAAAGGAGATTAAATACTAAATAATTTATAAAAGGCAGTGGTTCCAGAGATAACAAAGTATTATGCAAATACTTATTCGATATGCATATGGCATGAGTAGGGTACATTCAATTTCAACAGCAGTCCCGACACGACATATACAAAGGGCTGAACCTTAAGCCTGGCTTCTGACATAGTAGGATGGTCCTGGTGAGACACATGTGAATATAAACCGCATGTTAAGGTAATTCTAAGTCATTTGGACATTAATTTACGCTGAATAGGACAAAAGGGAGGATTGGATTTCGCGAAACTTCTAAACTGAAATATTGTCATCACAAACGTGATACATGATATTCCTGCCTGTAATTATCGCCTTTAATTACCCTATAAATTATGCAAAACATTTATTCACGTCAGAGCTTCCAGATTTACTGACGTCGTGTGTGTCTACCGAGGCCGATGTTGTAACCAATTTGAAGCTACACCGTATAAGCGGTCTTTCAAACAAATCTGTTGCAGACGTTTAATTCTACAAGGTGTTATCATGACGGGTTTTATGCAGAACACTTAACTTCTCCCAAACAATCTTATGATTATAATCAAAATAAAATTATTCCAACACCTCGAACACATATTGATGATAACAATATCTGCGTTGAATGATAGAAATCATTCTTGGAAAATGTTTTCTCATATGAAAACAAAGCAAAATATTATAAGCTATATTACTTTAAGCAGGGATTGTACGGTACACTATGTCGCGATATGCAACATATACCCATAGTACGGTCGCGACACAATGTACGTTATGAAAACTCGATACATGCTATGTTAGGAGATAAACTAGTTTTCAATCCTGAGAATGAAAAGTGAGTGAGTTGGGTTTAACGCCCTTTTTAACAGTATTACAGTTATATCGCGTCGTGTCAGCTTAATGTGGGAGGAAAGCCTGAAGTGATGCAGGTCTCAGACGTTTACCACTTCGGTGAAACCCACGAGCAGGGGTATGGTGCTTACAAACCTAGAAACATAATCGGGGCGAACCGGGATTCGAACCCACAATCATAGGTTTCTGGCGTGCCCAAGGGACGCATCTCTGCACAGCGAATCGCGGCGTCTAAGACGACGGGGCCAGCCGTGCCCCCGAGAATGAAAAGAAACAAAACACTAAGAAGAGTTGAGTAAAATTAAAGAAACTGCGGCTTGAGATCTTTTATACATACCGACAGAAATCCGACACTTTTCATGCACCTTTACACGTCAGACTAACACTAAGTCAGTGACTTTGGTTAACGCCTCTCTGAACAGTGTGTGTGTGTGTGTGTGTGTGTGTGCTTGTACTAGTCCGGGCTGATGCCAATATATAGTGCTAGCTCACTGAGATTCCATGCCGCAGTTTAACACTAATACCCCACTCATACACATTATACTGACTCTGATCCGTACAGTCCTTGTTTTAGCTCCTTAATGTTGAGCGCCAGGCAGGGTAACAACAGATACCATGTAAGGCGCGGCCGGGGATCGAACCCCGGACCTTCCGCTCTCCGGGCGGACGCTCTTCCACTAGACCACGGAGGCGGACCTAACATTAATGTGTGGCGTTTGGTATCGATACATGCCGTCGTGAGATGGTACTCGTAAATTGACACTGAGTAACGCGAGGCTCCGAACAGTCGGCTAACCGTCACATCTAACAAACTGCAGCATCAGGGCGCACAGATAATAAACAACCACTAACAAGCATCCTCATGACATAACTGGGGCATCGTGCAGCTTCAGAAGGGGAATGAACTTTGGAAAACATTACGGATTAAGGGATGAATGTAGTGTGGTTGCCAGATAGTTAGCCTTCCATGCATAGTTGTGTACGTTTCGTGTGCAGTCTGTTACTGTCTGAGTTAGTTACCGTATGTATAATGAGGGAATCATGCTGGAAATGTTAATAACGTTTTCGTAGGAAAAGGCTCGTGCCAGTATACTCATGCATGTCTTTCGATGGCGTGTAGCTGTGTTTAGCTGAATGGACTAAGGTTTAAGTGTAGTTCTGCTCGTTTTGTGGTTGTTGCTTTATTGATTGTTCCTGCTCACCTCGGAACGTGAACACATGTAAGATTAGTTTGATTGTAGTTATTTCAGTTCCTGCTTGCAAAAAATACAGTCATTGTTCTTCATAACTTGCAACATTAGGGAGCGGCGATTTGATTTTCAGAAGGGGTTGGGGCTTGGGTTCATAAACTACAATTAAGCCCTTGTTTTTTACCTTATTTTTTCGCATTTTAGTAAAAAATAATGTACCCTTTTCTTGCAGTTCGTATTCATATATTGCGAAGTCAAAGTTTAAGTTACAATTTCTTTTTATTAATCTGTGACCTGACGAAGACTGTCAAAGCTGGGGTGGCATTGGACACAAGCAGCAATCGGGCACCTCAAAACCAGATGCTTTGGGCAAAAGGGTCTCGCATTTTCGGCTGGTTGTTCTTCTACGAGAAGGAACACGCTCATTGCAAACCCTCGCCGCTATGCTGTTCCCATTTATGGGAAAGGTTTAGGGAATTCGGGAGTTGGGAGTCCCTAAGGCAGTATGCTGTTGTCTTCAAAACCCTTCAGGCAGTTCTTTCTTACGACGTCTCTGATACCCCTGATACCAAGTGTTATTGGATTTTGTCTTTCCCTTGTATCTATCGGTGATACATGGAGATCGGGGACCTGTTGCATGGTAATCAAGCTGCTCATGTCTGCTCCCTGCACTTCACCTTCGCCTCAGAGTGACGGCAAAACCCAGAAAGCAAGAGTCTACCTGTGATAGGTGTACCTTTATAGGCGTAGACTTTAGCACCAGGGGCTGCTTCCGATGGTGGAAGGGACCGCATTGTTCTCTGACAAGCCTGATCCGCGAACTGAAAATGTTGCACCAGATGAGACAACAAAGAAGGAAGAAAGAAACTCAAGAATCCAGCTCTTAGGTTAAGATGCTGGAATGTTAGCACCATGACGACCGGTTTGTCAGTGGACCACCAGGAGATGAATGATGTACGCAAGACCACTGTCATCAACAGCGATGGCATCAATTGGCCATCACCATGCTACAGGAGCTGAGCAAACCAGCTAGCACAGACTCCATGCTCAGGTAGATCCTGGGGAACATGGAATGAAAAGACTTCTGACCCGTCACATCCAAAGGGCCTCATTAGGGTGAACCTTCCAACACGAAGGACGAGTAGACCAGCTCAAGACTATTGTCAATGATGAAGAACAGCTGCTACTGCTCGGCGACTTCAATGAGTGGGCACTGGCCACGCACCATGGCCCTGCTGTCAGGGACAATATGGAATTGCCAAGATGGATGAAGATGGACAGCTTGAGCTGTGCTCACGCCAGTACCTGTGCAGTACCGATTCCTTCCTCCAGACTAAGAATCGGCACAAGATGTCCTGGAGACACCACGGTCCAAGCACTGGCACCATCTGGATCTGATCATCACAAGACAGCACCAGCTCAGTAACATGCTTAGCACATTTTTGTACCTCAGTGCCGATCAATCCTGGTCTGCTGCAAGATCAGCTTGCGGCCAAAGAGGATACACCACACTAAACTGGAGGGAATGACTCGTATGGATGTCAGCAAGACCTCACAGACCTATAGACTTCTTGACTGGTTCCATGTATGTATCTCCACAGGGTGATGCAGAGCAAAGATTGGGCCATCTGAGAGACACTCTCCTCATTGCATCACACTAAACCTTTGGGAAGAATTCGAAGCAGGGAAAAACTAATGATTGGCTCAAAGCCCACTCCTGAAGGATCATCCTTGTCCCTGAGGAAAGGGGCACAACGCTAATAGAATTCAAAAGCTATCCCTACCAAAAGACCCAGCAAGCTCTCAGAAAAGACGGAAGCAAATTACAGTAAACAGCAATAACAGTGAATGACCAGTTGCTGAACAAGCAACAAGAACGACATCGGTCCAACTTAAAACAAGATGGTGCCCCTGAAATCTGCAATGAGCAGAAGTATCAATGACATAGGCAAGCAGATGGAGAGGCTCTGATGAATGGAATACATATTTAGCGTCTGCCAGTAATGTAGGAGGAGGGGGACGAATAATCCTCTCTTTGCTTAGCATCGCAAGAAAGGTCTTGGCTTGAGTGGTCCTGATAGACTACAGATATTTGCTGATAGTGTGCATCCCGAATCTGTGTGGAATCAGGAAAGAATGATCCACGAGAGTAGCAGAAGCAGCACCTCACAAGAAAGTTAGACACTGGTGCCAATATTGGCTTCTCACTCCACACTTGGCGCCGTGCAGTTTGATGGCTTTCGACATCGGCAGTGGTGTAAAGCAGGACTCTGTGCTTGCCCACATCCTGTTTGGAATATTTTTCAGAGTCATGGTGAAGCACCTTTGAATCCCCGACCGTCGACGTAAAGCTGTTCAATCTGACTTTTCTGAAGGCAACGATTTCTGTTGAGTGACATTGGGAGAGTACCCGGGTTTGCTGCTAAGAATACAGCCCTTCTGGCATTCTGGGTAATGCAGAATCCGTCAGTGTTAGGGTGTCTTCACATTCTCACGTTCAGGGTGAGTTCGACTAGGCAACGCTTCCTGGGAGAAGTTCCATTCGCTGTCTGGGCTGCGTGTAGAGTGGACAAAGGCCCTGGCCTGATGATGAGCCTAACGAGCCTGACTGTGCCAGGATCACCCAAACCCTCTTTGCTGTATTTATTCATCTTAATTTGTATGATGATGTTGATGATGTTGATGATGATGATGATGATGATGATGATGATGATGACGATGATATCGTTACATAATGAACTATTCTCCGCAACCAAAATTGTTCAAAATCACCTGATTTGTGACCTGTGTTTTGAACACAGGACTACGTTCAGCAATCATGTTTGGTGCGCTCTTTGAATCGGAGACATTGGCACTGTGCAGCTTGTGTAATAGAACATACATACATAATAAGTGAGTTAACAGAGACAGATTTTGTAAAGTGTCTTTTCAACGACTTGGACCAATTTTCCCGAGCCTAGTCTCCCATGATTACTATGTTTGTTGGCATCTGGAAACAAGTATATTTTCTTAAGCCTTCTGCCGGTTGTGGTTACTTGCGTAACTGTTGTGTAAAGACAGTTGTCATCAATTGTAAGCCGTGATTTGTTAGATAGCTCCACAGAAATAGTACTGGTAGCAAATAGAGCACCCACAGCCCCGACAACACCACCATGATCCCCGCCCACACCAACACCAACACCTTTCCCATTCCTTCACACATATCGCCTAAACACAAAGCGCGTCTTAATTCTATCTTTGTTCTTATGTTCGGCACCATCAAAATTCTGGGCCTAGTCCAAAACGTAATAATGCTAATTTTATATATTAATACAAAATAAGGATTTTTCGAGTAGCTCGCCTGGAAGCATGCTCTGGACGGCTGACATGCTGCTTGGTGACTTACTTCGTTAAAATACATCAAGCTCCATTCGACATCTTTTTAAAGATTAAAATCTTTAAAGTCTAAGCCTTTCATTTGCTGAAATGAGCTTTTCCCCCTCCCGCCATCATCCCCCTCCCCACCATCATCCCCCTCCTTCCCCCTCACACACACGCAGTGACTTACTTCGTTAAAATACATCAGGCTCCATTCGACATAGTTAATGTTCAGTCTAAGCCTTTCATCACCCCCCACGCAAACACACACCCACAAACACAGACACCTAACCTTACTTAAGACATGTAACATTCCCCATTCCTCCTGATGTTGGCGGCATCTCACGTTTAGTTTATAGGACTCCCCGTAGGTATGTCATGAACTTCATAACATAAATGGATTTATGACCTTTAATTTTTACCATATACTGATGGCAATAAATCGAGGTACATGAGCAAAGAGAAGACGGCTTCATGTTGTGATGTATTTAACGCTGCTTTGGACAGGTAAACACACGAGCATTGGTATGATGTTAACAGGCAAGTGATTAAACTCAGGGCATATCATGGATTTGAACCTTCGTCCATCGTATCCTGGCGCCTTCTACGCCTTGGACCCGTGAACCTAACGTACATTCGGCAAAGTTCCGCCTTCTTTTGTAAATATACAATTTTGCATTGAGCACACAAGTGAACGTTGTTTTGTTGCGTTGGAGTGTATGACCCTATTTTTCCATCAATATACATTATTGTTCTATGGTAAAGTCAAAAGTTGGCGAAAAAGTATTTTCATCTTTAATTCGGGATTCGGTCAAGTTTACACGTATTTAAATAGGGAGGAGGTCGGGACCGGAGAATGGGGTTCGACATATCGTGAGATTCGAGGTAATGTAAGTTGAGATAATGGGGTCCTACTGTATTTGAATATATGAAGCCACTTGTTATTGGGATAGTAGTTACAAGAGTCTCTGTAAAAAAATGTCACCATGATGTGTACATATTGAAATACATAACATTCCCTACAAACTGGTACACTGGATAACCATGAAACTAGAACTTCAAGAGGCTTACCTATAATGAACATCAATGGCCTTTAGACAAAATATTTATTTATATAATCCCATAGGTAATATTGTATTACTTTCAAAGCTCTAAATTTTAAATAGATACAGTTTTATATGGTATCTACAAAGGATAGAAGTATTTGGAGGTGAGGTAAAATTGGGTTTAACGTCGCGTCCAAAATTATTGCACTTAATGCTGTGGCTGCTTGTACTAGTCCGGACTGATGCCGATTTTATAGTGCTAGCCCACTGAGACACCATATGGCAGATTAACATACCCCACCCAGACACAATATATACTAACTTCGAGCCGACCAGTCCTCGTTTTAGCCCCCTTATGCCGAGCGCAAGGCAGAGTAACAACAAGTACCATCTTTTAACGCCTTTTGCTATGACGCGGTCGGGTATCAAACCCAGACCTTCCGCTCTTCGGGTGAACGCTCTACCACTAGACCACGGAGGCGGCCAGAAGCATTTGGAAGTGTCATCAATGATTATGACTGGCGATATGGATTGTAATATTCGACACAACCGAATGAGACTCCCAGTGCAGATTTGCAAACCTATAATCGTTGGTTCGAATCCTAGCTTCTCTCTGATTACCTTTCAAGGTTTGCCTCCTCCATATCCTGTGATTCAATTTGTAACACCTTTGTTCTCATAACCCCGTGATATAACTGAAATTCTGTCAAAGCGGGTATAAACAATATGGAGTCACTCACTCACCCAGAAAGTATCGCGAAACTGAAACCTTGAGTGAATCGTTACATCCATAGTTGTGATCGACATTTGCAATTGTAAATACAGCTGATTTCCCCCTTCAGGCCCAGCTGTCATTGTAATGTATCACATCGATACAAAAAAATCTCGAATTAACTCAAACTAACTTAAACAAAGAACGTATGCCGCCGTCTCCATGTTTGCGCATGCTCAGTGATACATATAAAAACAATATAACCACATCAGTAGTCATGTGACTGATTTGACATCAAAGGTATTAGTAGATATACTTCCAGAATGATCAAATAAATTCGTTTTAATTACTCGTATGTTTTAGGATTAATGCAAATGTCGTGAAGCAATGGCGCTGCTTGGATATTTTCTAAAAAAATCAGAGTCCCTTTAGTATATTGATGTCCTTTAATCTGTTTTCATTATAAAAAAGTAATATCACGGTATTCAAGGTGTTCTTTAATGACGAGGTAGGATAAGCGTACATTTCTGCTCGCGGGATTTGCATCATTTAAGAATGAAGCAAAACATTTACAAACTGTCATGAAAGTTGTCAGATATGTTCATATGAAAGGCTTTGGTTATTTGAGCACAAAATGCATTGACAAGGATATGTCCAAATGGTCTTCAGGAAGCGTTTCCTGAAATTTAAAAAAGAGCAAATCTTTGACATGAGCTGATTTTCACAGTCCTAGTGGATAAAAACAGTTCAAATGTATGACAAGAAAAACATCTTAAGTCACGGACTTTCTCAGATTTTCACTCATTTTAGCCATAATTATTAATGTGTTTAATCACGAAAGAAGTTCAAAACGTGCAAGTGTAAGAAACATAACAAACATTATTTTTACCAATATCTGATCTGATCTGATTTCCGCAACTTTAAACCACGTAATATAAAAACGAAGCCTGAAGCTGAAAAAAAAACACACCGCCCACGCCGCTTCTGAAGTATTTGAAGTGCTCTTGTCCATCGAAGACACTATTCCTTGAGGACTTTAGCCTTTTAATTATTGGGAATTGGGACCAGTTTATCAGGGCAGACTCCGGGCACAATGATCAGCATGGGCGCCACTGCGATCCCACGACAAACTGTGCCTCTGAAGGCCGCCAACCTTGTAAGGTCTTTGTGTCCAGTACAGATCTACAACTGCAGTTGTATTCTGTGAGGTTGTTCCCAAATACACAAAGTAATCACTTGTATTAGTAACAATAGCGTTCACTCTTATGACATGATGTTGATGTTTGTTGTTTGAATTGGCTGCGGCATTTGGCAACAAACTCTTTTTATGAAAATCGATTGATTTTTTTGCGGCGTCCTATAATATACCCATGTGTGGTGTATTCTGCAATGGATCTTATACATGATCTTTTATGCTTTTTGTTTTGTTTGTTTGTTGTTTACGCCGCACTCAGCAATATTCCAGCTGTATGACGGCGGTCTGTAAATAATCGAATCTGGACCAGACAATCCAGTGATTGACATCATGAGCATCGATCCACGTAATTGGGATACGATGACATGCATCAACCAAGTCAGCGAGCTTGACCACCCGATCCCGTTAGTCGCCTCTTACGACAAGCATAGTCGCCTTTCACGGCAAGCATGGGATCCTGAAAACCTATTCTACCTCGGATCTTCACTGGTCCTTGTCACATGAAGTAAGCTAGTATCATATAAATACAAGCCTTTCCATAGACGATGGTACGACTCCGTCTATAGCGTGAGTAAGGACATATATATATATATAGGATATTGATTATCCTATTCATTATATACTATTGTGTAGTTATTTCATTACAAATATAAAACCTTGTAACATAAATTATCCCTGCCAAACACACAGGGACGTTTCACCACTCCTTGTAATTCCGTGTAGTATCGTGCCTGCAAAATCCCCCAAAATACTAACAAAGGTAACAAAAAATATTTATCATACATTTTGATATGATTACATAAAAAATCAACCTAAACACAACTGTTGGAAGCGAAAGAATACACACTGGTCAAGTAAGAAAAATGGCGCTTTGCGAAACGAAGAGTCTCGATTGACGAGTTAAATAAGAAACTTACAGTTTATAACGAAACATTTTCAAGAGAATAACAAAAGGCAAGAAGCGACATTAACTCCATAAATGACCATCTGTCATTACTTTGTCTTGTCAATGTGGAACTAACCTACAAAAGAAGTCAGGGCTTGATATTTACGATAAAGGGAGACAATTTGTGGGGAGGTAACTCTTGTATGACAACAGTACCGTCCAAGTGTTATGTTCACTGCAGTGAAATATCAAGTGTTATCTTCGTTCACTGCAATGTACATATTACTTTTCTCAACTTCGAAAAACTCAGTCTTCCACACCGAATATATAATAAAAGCCTACTCTCGTGTCCAGACTGCATGTGTATTACCTAGAGCAGGGTATATTTGTTAGAACCTACTTTGTCGTGATGCGACTGTATGTGTGTTACCCGGAGTAGGGCATATCTGTCAAGGCGTTATCTGTTGTACCCCTACAGTTACTTAACGCACGCTATGACTGTTAGGGCGTCATGACCTGGTTGCAACGGTGTGTCATCTTACCCCCACGGCACGGCTTGTTGACCCCACACTTGTTCACTGGCTCTGCAGCCCTAGGCTATATTTCAAGCATACCACAGGTCGACGTCATGTCACTGAAATATATTCAGAAGACGGTTAGAAGCTGAACACGTATTGATTGTTCTCACGCCGAGCATTCTTTCAAAAGAAACTGCACAAGCTTACGTGACTTGGTATGGCGGTCTGCAGTGTCAGATGACAACAAATAGATTTGTATTTACAACAGTGACCACACATAGGACATTTTTGCGACATTTTTTACACATTTTTGGATGATGCTAAAAATTCATAAAACATATTTTTGTGTGTAATAATTAGATTGTTAATGTTAGATTTTGTGGGAATTTTATCCTTATACTAAGTCTTAGAAGTGTTTATGAATTATTAATTAACAATTAAAATAATAATAATAATAATAATGATAATAAGGGCCTGATGATGAACTCCTCTCTGTTGGTGGCCTAGATAGGGAGGATTTATTCCCCTGAACTAAACCTACATCACCCAGTTAGGGTTAACCCACCGAAACTGGTTCAAAACTGGGTTACAGAAAGCAAAAAAAAAATACATTCAATTTACCACTCTGCAGCACAGTCAGCCTCCCTCCGATATACAAACAAACCAATCTGGAGATGGGACTTGTCCCAGGGGGAGGCACAGAACCCGCCCAAGAACATCTTGGACGCAACAACTGAAGTCAACACTTTTTGAGTGTGCGAAAGCAGCAGGGTGGCCAGAAAAAGCACGAGTAAATGGCAAATTGTTGAAGCGGCATTGGGACAAAGCCATCCCAATGTATGCACTTATCACAGAACAAAACCCCCGTGACCGGTTCGGCGACTAAAATTATACTTGCGCCGTGAACCTGGTGGGTTAATAGCCAACACTCGTCAGGCGTCTTTGCATGAACCGTCAGTTCCAACAGTAGCAGACCCGAAATTGCAAATGAACGTTCGCATTATTCTTCCTAAATTACCTGATGAAATTGTCACTGATGACCCACACATGGGCTCACAAAATGAAATTCCTGATTTTCCTCGAAGATTTTGTTTTCTCCCGCCTCCGACCCCTCTTTTGTCAATGATCTTACTAATGATCCTTTGTATATTTTGTTTATGTCATTCTATAATCAAATCTTTGATTTACCGATTGAGAAACGGAGGCCAATTAAACATTTTAATAAATCATTTCCACAGAATGAAAGTGATAAATTAAATTATTACTGTCACTCTCAATGCGGACTGTTCTCTGCAAGACATTAACTGTTGCGTGTATGCTGCTACTCGAACACTGGAGGAACTCCATACAGTTTCGAAAGACAATGAACCACAAAAGGGTAATAAACAAAATCTTCACAAGAAAAAACGTTTCCAAATGAAACTAAATGAAACAAGTAAAGACATATCCTGGATAGAACTTTGCCTAAAATTACGTTCCTCAGGGCAATCAATGTCAAAACGGCAAAATAAATTTGGAAAACTTTAAAAACAAAATACACGACAACAAAAGAGAAGATTCTTAATCACATTCAAAATTAAAGGTTTGGACAGAAAGAAAAAGAAAGAGGGACAAGAAAAATAATTTCATCAGACAAAACAAATTGTTTAAATCTAATGAAAAACAATTTTACAGGCAACTAAATACATCCAATGGCAGTGATGAAAAAAGAACCACCATGGATTCCAGTGAAAGGTTTTGGAAACAGTTGTGGTCTATACCCGGCATCTGTAACCTCGAGGAACCATGGGTAGAGGAATATAATGATTGTGTACACGAAAAAAATAAAATCACCATTGTTGTGTTTCATTACACCTGATTGCCTGAAAAATGTTATTAAAAAGTCCAAATCTAATACGGCGCCAGGACCTGATGGTATTCGTCACTGGTTTTGGAAACGGTTTCCTTGTGTCCAAACACCATTACTTCACTGTTTTAATTCTCTTGTAGATACAGGGGATGTTCCACCTTGGTTGTGCAAGGGTCGAACAATACTTCTCCCAAAGAAAGGTGATTTGACTGATCCCCAAAACTTCCGCCCTATTACTTGTCTGAATATATAATACAAAATATTTACAGGATGTCTTACAGACATGTGTCATGATACTGCGCATCCAATTACATTATTTACATGGAGCAGAAAGGAGCCAGAAAGGGATGTTGGGGTTGTAAGGATCAACTACTTGTTCAGAAAATGATCCTTGAAGAGGTTAGCCTCTTCAATGATCATTTTCTGAACCGTAACCTCTCAATGTGTTGGATAGACTACAGCAAAAGCTTTTGATTCTGTACCTCACGAAAGGATTTTGAGGTCACTGGAATGTATTGACTTCCCCGAGCGACTACTTGTTTTACTCAAGTCTTTAATGAATTGCTGGTCACCTCAACTTGAGACGTGTTTGCAGGGGCAGGTGGTGACTTTGGAACCCATTTCCATCAGAAGAGGAATATTTCAGGGCGGTTCTTTTAGCCCTTTGCTTTTCTGTTGGTCACTAAATCCTTTAAGCTTTTTGTTCAGCAAAGAGGAAGGTTATCACCGGCCGGGACCTCCTAAGCACAGACCCACAACACCCCCTTGACATTGATGACCTTGAACTTATTGCCAATGGAGGATCCACACCCAAAAGACAGATTGCTTGTCGAGTCCTTTTCTAATGATATCGGCATATCCTTAGGACTCGACAAATGCAACATTCTTCAGTTGAAACGTGGCTAGGTAGAAGAGGGAGGATCAGTCAGTTAACATGGAGGAGGAGTTATTGACCATCTCGTGGAAGTTCAGGCCTATACGTACTTAGGGATGCAGAAAAGGGACAAACTCCAGAATGCCCACATCAAGGAGCAGAGTACAAATGTAGACTAAAGAAAATCTGGAGTTCAGAGCTGAAACGCTCGCAATAAAGTAAAAGCCACAAATACTTAGGCTGTGCCCGCCCTTCCGTATTCTTTTGGTGTTGTTGATTGGACGAAACAAGAAATTCAGGGTATTGACACCCTCACGCGAAGAATCATGTCAGATAATAGATCCCACCACCCTCGCTCTTCCCTCAACCGCTTATATTTACCAATAATGACGGGAGGGCGTGGTTTGATTAATGCGGAAGCTCTTCATGATAGAACTGTTTTGTGCACTTTTGCACACATTTATTTGTCTGATGATCCTCTTGTGAAGCATGTCAAGACTCATGATGAAAAGAAAGCATTCCACAGTTTTCTACAACGAGCCAAGGATGGGAGACATAATATCAATGTCGGTGTTGATTTTGTTGATGGTTCTGTATTGCTGGACGGTACAGAAATGAGTGTCAACCAAGCGAAGTGCCATATTAAATCGGCCCAGACTCAGTGTTTCAAGGAGAGGCTTTTTGAACGACCATTGTATCGAGTTTATGTGCAGTGTGTTGAGACGATCAGCAATCCTGCAGAGTCCTTCACTTAGATGAAGTTGTCTGGCCTGAAAAGTGAAACTGAAGGCTTTCTGTTTGCTGCTCAGGACCAGTCACTTCCAACTCCATACAGTCAATGTGTGATTCTGCATCAAAATGTGAATATGAAATGTAGATTATGTAATGAATTTAATGAGACTGTCCAACACATTGTGAGTTGATGCCCAGCTTTGGCACAGACACAGTATCTTAAACGACATGATGGTGTAGCTCGATCATTTTATTACCGTCTTCGCCATGCTTCTGGTTTTGACACAGAGGTCCACCCATGGTACGACCCGGAATAATCATAGGGCGTCATGGAAAATGATAAATACAAAATCCTTTGGAATAGGCCCGTATACAGCCTCAGACGTATCCAGGCCAACAAACCTGATCTTGTCCTTTTTGATAAATCCAATGAAATCATTTATATCATTGAATTTTCTGTTCTCTTTGACACTACTATGATTGACAACATTGAGGAAAACATGGCAAATATGCGGACCTCGCTTTTGAAATGTCACGCTTGTATCCCAAGTAACAAGTTGTCCGACTCCCCATTGTTCACGGTGCCTTAGGTTTGGTACGTCCCAATCTGTTGACTGACATTGGGAGAGTACCCGGGTTTGCTACCAGGAATACAGCCCTTCTGACAGTCTGGGTAATGAAGAAGGCTGCAGTGTTGGGGAGTCCTCACATTCTCCGAAAATTTCTGGGTGGGTTTGACTGGGCAACGCTTCCTGGGGGAAGTTCCATTCGCTGTCTGGGCTGTGTGTAGAGGGGGCAAGGGCCCTGAGCTGATGATGAGCCTAACCAGCCTGACTGTGCCAGGATCACCCAAACCCTCTTTGCTGCATTTTCTATTTTAATCTGTACATCATCATCATCATCATCATAATAACAATAAGTTTAAAAACAATACTACTACTACTACTACTACTACTACTGCTGCTGCTGCTGCTACTGCTACTCCTAGTACTACTACCGGGCTACTTATAAAGTGCGAATCTGTACATCAAGGAAAGCTATGCTGTAAGAATATGGTTTTATTACCCCACCAAGCGGGCATATTCGGCTTTTTGAGCATACAACCCTAGCTGACTGTTAGACGGAATATCATACTATTCGCATTATTACGTCAACGTACCGGATATAAATTTCCTGCTGGGTGAAGATATGCTAATCGAACAAAGTCACGTGCTTAGGAGACACCATATATTTCGTAACGTGTGATACACAGTTAGGCAGGGTTGAAACCGAAGAAAGTCTGTCAAACTCACCGAGCTCTCAGTTATCCATCTACTCTACGCCGTCAGTGCTGTTTAACCTCACACACCCTCCTGTGTTCAGAGCCACCAACCACGTTTGTTCATGGAGGTAGTTATCTTTTAATTATTTATTACCCTTTATTATTATCAATATTATAATGGTTTATTTCATGCTTCTCTGAATTATGTGTAGAATATTATGGTTATAACAGACCGCCTCCGGTTTAGTAGTAGAGCGTCCGCCCAGAGAGCGGAAGGTCCGGGGTTCGATCCCCGGCCGTGTCATACCAAAAGACGTTAAAAGATGGTACTTGTTGTTGCGCTCGGCATTGATGGGCTAAAACAATGACTCGTCGGCTCAGAGTCAGTATACTGAGTCTGAGTGGGGTATTCATGTTAAATTGCGGCATGGTATCTCAGTGAGCTAGCACTATAAATCGGCATCAGTCCGTACATGCACGTCGCTATATAAGTGCAATAATCTTGGACACGACGTTAAACCCAATTTCCCAAGTTTATAGCATATAATAATTAATTTGATATGGAGCTGTTTAAATGCATCCACCGTTTCGGGCATGTGCAATTCTACCAATAAAAATCTATGTTGTGGTACGCGCGGCCCTATTATCCACATGCGTTATTCACAAAAGGTATTGCACCAGTGAACTGCTAATCAATACATATATATATTTATTTCGTCATAAAATGCTTACCTATTGAAAGTAATTCTTGAAGACCATTTGAAGACCACCTTGAAGACCCTTGGTACATGTATGGATACGAGATAGGTATCTGATGAAGCCTAGACATTGTTCCCGAATTCTTTCCATCAGTACTTTTTTCCCCAACCTGTGAATGCGATTGTGTGGGTGACATACCATTTTATCTCTGCAGAGATAACTTCCAGATTCGTTCGTAACTAGAATTCGTTTATTAGTCAGATACAGATATACGTTAAGGGACACATTAGGAGTGAAATACAAACACCAAGGAATCAGGAGATACTCTTCAGGCTTAGCGGGTTATTGTCAAACTGAAACGATTTGATGACAGATAACAACATAACAACGTCACGTCCTTGGGGCGTTGGAACATCGATACTTACAAGGCAATATGTCTTTGTTAGATAAGGCAATGCAGACATAGCCAAGGGTTATTGTTTCTAGTCAGCAGCTGATCACAGCGATAGAGAACATGAGTGACTGGGAATTGATGACTCAGTGGTTGTGTTGGGCTCATGTGTGGGGGTGTTGGAGGGAGGTGGGGTTGTGGTGGTGGTGGGGGTGGTGATGAGGGGGTGGGGTCATAGACTGAATGGGATTGGGCTGGTGTTTCTTGATGGTTCACCTTGTCGTGAATTATTACGTTGGTCAGTTGGTCAATCTGTTGTCCCTTTGATGATGTCGTCGGGTTAGCTTTGTAATTAATGCGTTCATCCGTCAAAGGTCAACGATTGTGTGACATTTAGGTTACTCCATTCAAGGCATTACTTATGGGGGGCACGGGTGGCCCAGTCGTCTAAGGCGCCGCGATTCGCTGTGCAGAGTTGCGTCCCTTGGGCACGGCAGAAACCTATGATTGTGGGTTCGAATCCCGGTTCGCCCCGATTATGTTTCTAGGTTTGTCAGCACCATACCCGTGCTCGTGGGTTTCACCGAAGTGGTAAACGTCTGAGACCTGCATCACTTCGGGTTTTCCTCCCACATTAAGCTGACACGCCGCGATATAACTGGAATACTGTTAAAAGCGGCGTTAAACCAAACTCACTCACTCATTACTTGTGGGGCAAGATACGCGAACACCTGGTATCATAATCCAGATTCATGACTCTCACCAAAAGACAAGGGATGACTTCATCATCCCGTCGGGGCAGGAAACGCCACTTACAGTGTGTTCACGAACACCTGGTGTCATCACTATTTGATAGTGATTTATAAACACATGTTCGTGATATCGTCGGCATCATACAATGGACAATCATACAATGAGATTACCTATTGCTATGGACACGGTTTTGTCACTGTCATGAACATGGAATGAAGACCAATGGTTGCTGGGATCTATTCTAACCCGGAGCTGTAGGGTAGCCTAGTGGTTTAAGTGTTCGCTCATCACGCCGAAGACCCGGGTTCGATTCCCATTATGGGTACAATGTGTAAAGCCCATTTCTGGTGTCCCCCGTCGTGATATTGCTGATATATAAAGCGGCGTAAAATCATACTCACTCACTCTGACTCGGAATCCCAGGGTTCCAAATCAGCTGCCATATCTACTACACATATTACAGTTTTGTTTCTTTGTTTGTTGTTCAACGCCACACTCAGCAATATTCCAGCTATATGACGGCGATCTGTAAATAATCGGGTCTGGACCTGACAATCCGGTGATTGACGTCATGCACATCGGTCCACGCAAGTAGGATACAAAGACATGCATAAACCAAGTCAGCGAGCCTGACCACCCGATCCCGTTAGTCGCCACTTACGACAAGCATAGTCGCCTTTTACAGCAAGCATGGGTTGCTGAAGACCTATTCTACCCCGGATCACCTGTTACAGTAACTGCAGCTGAGATAAGCTTTTTTGCTCCTTTTGTTTGTTTGCTTGTGGATGAGTACAGACTCAATTTGGACTCCAGCGTTTTGACAGTCACTCACGACGCAATGACCGAAGTTAAATTTCAGTTATTCCTCAAGGGTACTGTTGACATTCGTGATTAACTCGTACGAACTTTGATACGGTGAATGCCGTAGGGTGTCGTACACATGCCTGTATGTCACCAGATAAGGAATTCATGTTATTTAATTACATGTATATACCCTTGGCTGTCTCAAACCACACAATGATGCTTAAGTGCATTAGCAAGCCCAACAGTGCATACTTACAATCTACAGTGCACAACTTACGATTAAACTAGAATATCTTCTCTGAAATGAAAATATGTTGAGATTATTTATTATTTTTTTGCTTTTATTCTCTAGAAAGGGGCTTACAAAATCTAACTATTTTCAGAGTTGCAAAAGTATTGTACATGTGTTTTGGAACTTGAAAACGGATATTTTAGCTTCAGGGTGTGTATAAACGACTGCACTGCGATTTTCTATCACTTCACTGGATCATACAAATAATCTCATATTTCTACACGGGTACATGTACATGAGACATGTCTCACATGCATTATTTATTCACATTTATTCGAGATATGAAGAAAATAACCCGCGAAATACGAGTGATGTTACATCACATATCCCAAAAGAAATTATTTATTTAAGTTTCGAGGTTACGTAAAGAGCAATTTAGTCGTCACATGTATCTTAATTATGAATATATGTTTAAACTATATGAAGGTAACGCCAAAGATTCATATATAGAGAGGGACGGCGACACACCTGTGTCACTCCGCATGTTAAAAACCAACAACACTCACTGACTTAAGACGAGTGAGTGAGTTAGGTTTAACGCCGCTTTAAACAGTATTCCAGTTATATCCAGTTTCTGGCGGCCCAAGGGGTGCAACTCTGCACAGCGAATCGCGGCGTCTAAGACGACTTTGCCACCCGTGACCCCGACTTAAGACGAAGACTCTAGGGAACAAAAGGGAGTTACGAGGTGAATATAATTTCTCTGAAAACAAAAAGAAAAGAGATAGTAAGCAATAACATTTGATGATGCTTAACTTATAATGAGTTCGTCAGTTGTAAAAGAATATTACTGAATATGTTTTTCAGTACGCATCAAAATTCTTCGACAAGTTTTCAAGTCAGGAAGTCACATTTAATAATTGACAGAATTGGCTGCAGCATTTGGCAACAAACTCTTTTTTATGAAAATCGATTGATTTTTTGGCGGCGTCCTATAATATACCCATGTGTGGTGTATTCTGCAATGGATCTAATACATGATCTTATATGCTTTTTGGTTGTTTTTTTGGTTGTTTACGTCGCACTCAGCAATATTCCAGCTATATGACGGCGGTCTGTAAATAATCGAGTCTGGACCAGACAATCCAGTGATTGACATCATGAGCATCAATCAACGCAATTGGGATACGATGACATGCATCAACCAAGTCAGCGAGCCTGACCACCCGATCACGTTCGTCGCTTTTTACGACAAGCACAGTCGCCTTTTACGGCAAGCATTGGTTGTTGAAGACCTATTCTACCCCGGATCTTCACGGGTAGAAAATTGTTTGAGTGACGGGTGTTACCGGTAGAGCAGAATACGCTAACCTTCTTCGTGATCACCTCATTTTCAGTGATCCATTTATATGATTTTCATTACTAATTTGCCCATTACGCCAAATGGAATCTGTTTCGGCAGATAATCGAGACTGGTCATCTCTGACGTTGACGCTTTCATTTAACGGTGGGCCGCCTCCGTGGTCTAGTGGTGGAGCATCCGTCCGGAGAGAGCAGAAAGTCCGGGGTTCAATCCCCGGCCGCGTCATACCAAAATACGTTAAAAGATGGTACTTGTTGTTTCCCTGCCTGGTGCTTAAAGGGTCTAAAACAAGGGCTGGTCGGCTCGGAGTCAGTATACTGTGTCTAAGTGGGGTATTCATGTTAAACTGCGGCAATGTATCTCAGTGTGCTAGTACTATAAAATCGGCATAAGTCCGGACTTTTACAAGCAGACACACAAACGCGCGCACGCACGCACGCACTCACACACACGAGCATGAAGTGCAATTATCTTGAAAGCGACGGTAAACCCCTCACCTCATCCTTTACAGGAACTTAACAGTGTAATACTGTATCTGCAGACTAGATGGAACGCCGAGAACTACGCTTAGTGACAGGAAAGTCGACTGACTTGGAGACATATAGTTTACAAACGAAGAATTTCTTTCGGACGGTAAATGATCTAGTGAAGCACAAATTCTAACAATCACTCTCCGAGGAGTCTAGACTACTACTGTTCAGCAAGGATAAGTTGAGTTGTGACCTGACTATTAACCCCGAACCATTAAGGGGTAGTGGGTGGTCCGCGACAAGTAGAACGATGGATATGTGCGTGTCCTGTCTCGGCTGTTGAGTTCAAGTGGCGAGTTCAATAGCACACAATGGTAGGTGCTGATGTGAGGTACCCGATGACAGTGAGAACGGTGACAGTAAATTAGTATAGATAACAACAGTTGAGAAGTCTCGTGACAATGAAGGGAATTCATTTGCTGCAAAACATGGAATACTTTTTTTTAATCCCTGAGTGCACTAATGAATAGTGTCATGTCATTCATCAAATGATTGTGAAGGTCTGAGAACGTAATGTAATGACGGTTGACTCGATGACATACTCCTTAATTATTCCCATGTGAATGTTGATGGGGTTTCAGCATACTGTAACCGTAATATTGCTAGCTGGATTTATATTGAGATAACTGGATAATCATAGCACTAGTCTTCACATTGTTATTGCTTGGGCGTAGACACAGACAGATCAGTGGCAATGCTACCTCTGACAATGCTTGAGATGTAGTTGTACATTATTTTTCAAAGTAATTGGGGGGCACGGGTGGCCCAGTCGTCTAAGGCGCCGCAATTCGCTGTGCAGAGTTGCGTCCCTTGGGCACGCCAGAAACCTATGATTGTGGGTTCGAATCCCGGTTATGTTTCTAGGTTTGTCAGCACCATACCCGTGCTCGTGGGTTTCACCGAAGTGGTAAACGTCTGAGACCTGCATCACTTCGGGCTTTCCTCCCACATTAAACTGACACGCCGCGATATAACTGGAATACTGTCAAAAGCGACGTTAAACCAAACTCACTCACTCTCCATTTAATTTATGATTGATAATTGTTACAAACCAGATATGTTTGCTGAAATTCTGTGCACCGCCTACGTGTCTCAAACAAGCTGGGTAAGATGGGTTCAACTTATCCTACATTACCAGTAGTTGTCGAACAATTTTGTTGAAACCTTCGTGGCTGTGTAGGTTAGGTCGCTGACTGTGTGTGCTGGCGATGAGGTGCCTTACTCTGAGAGTGTGGTTTCGAGGTCTGGATGGGACTGTACCCAAACAAGTACTAGAAATTGTACTTTAGTAGAAAGTGTACACCCAAAACGCACTTATGTTACATTTGACCACTTCTAAAAGTCATCGTCTTTTTGTACATGACCCGGAAAAACACGAAGGATGTTCAAGGGCAATAACTCTGATCATCCTCGAGTGTCTACTGAGTGGCTGGCGGGAGGGCATTTCGGACAAGATGGCAGCATTTCAACATTGGACTTGTTCGACATGGTGAAATGTAAGGCGCCACCATAGATTCGGTTGGAGAAAAGAGTGCGAACAGTATGGACGATGTGAAGGACGTGCATGGTGGAATCACTGGGACAGGACGGACTGGGACGACAACATTCAAGACATTTTAACACTGCTGGTTACGGGATCCATATCTATAACGCCAAACCCAAAGCACATTCGGTCCGCCTGTCTGACGGTCAGTCAACATTCACTGATGAATTGGAGGCAATTCGTCATGTGCTCAAACTCATACAGGAACTACCGGAAGCAAAGTCAGTCATCCAATCAGAGTCGCTAAGTGCACTCCAAGCCATCAGCGGCAGAAACTCAAACTCCAGGCCAAACACAGTCAGTAATATTCTATACGAATATACAAAACTATCGGAACAAAGGAAACAGGTGGAGCTGTGTTGGATCCCGTATCACATAGACATTCATGGAAATGAAAAAGCAGACACACTGGCGAAGCTAGCTCTGGACAAAGTGGAGATACAGTCTATATTCCCTTCAGTAAACTAGAGATACAACATAATCAACATCAGAGCCTCCAATAGCCAAAAAAAGACAAGATCGGTAGATGGCAAGACTAAATTCAACCCAAAAGTCACAAGTCATGCTCATACTCAAGTGAAAGGAAAGGTGAAGTAGCCATCTAACGCCTCAGACTCGGTCGCAGAAAACACTATCACAAGGTATGCTCATCTTGCGGCCAACTTGAATCCATTGCTCACTTGTCACTGAAATGTCAAGACTATGCAAAACCCGTCCTCGGTAAAAACAAGAATGGCATTTACATCCGCTGTCTGTTGCAGATCTCCTAAGACCAAGAGGGGCAATAGGCCAAAATAACTCTATTTCTGAGAGATGATCAGCTACACGAACGCATATAAACAGTGCAGACATAGAAATTCTATCAGTTTCTAAAAGTCAAAAATGAAATCATATCAATACAAACACAGAAACTGTATCAATACTACAACCCCCAAAGATGTGTGTACCCTACTCACACACATGAGTAACGAAATTGCTTAAAATTTAAAGCAAAGTCTAAGTTTTCAGAAATTGTCCGACATGTGTTGGACATTTTTAACTTTGTCGCACCAGTGACCAAAGTGATCACTGACCTTGTCGGTCCACGAAGACGATGTTGCACGAGGATGCCCAGTGCCGTAATGACACGGAATGTGAATATAATTACATTTTCATAACAAAAAATATTTCGGGTCTCTTAAACCACCACCCATCGTGGTTCCAGGTTAGAACAGATCCCATCCCGTGGTGGTCGTTATTGGCGACCAAATAGTTCTGATGGATGGTCTCGGTGACTTGACTGATTGCGTGTCATAGTACCCCGACAACATGGATCGTCGTTCAGAATACAATCACTGGATTCTCTCATCCAGACTTGATTATTTACACGCCCCTATCATTTAACTGAAATATTGCTGATTGCGGGTTAAGCGACAATCAAAAGAACAAACTTTAACCGCAGTACCCAGAGGGCTGAGAGTTTGATGTGAAGTATATAACAATACCACTTTCAACAGCATTTATTTGTCTCACTTAATTCAGATTGAATACAGACCCGTGAAGGTCCGGGGTAGAGTAGGTCTTCAGCAACCCATGCTTGCCGTAAAAGGCGACTCTGCTCGTCGTAAGAGGCAACTAACGGGACCGGGTGGTCAGGCTGACTGACTTGGTTGATGCATGTTATCGTATCCCAATTGCGTGGATCGATGCTCATGATATCAATCACTGGATTGTCTGGTCAAGACTCGATTATTTACTGACCGCCGTCATATAGCTGGAATATTGCTGAGTGCGGCGTTAAACAACAAACAAACAAGCAGATTGAATACATAAATCAAATAAATAATACAAAATAAGGATTTTTCTCCTCAAACTGAAACTCGGTCAGCTAATTCAAACCAAACGACCGCCTCTGTGGTCTAGTGGTAGAGCGTCCGCCCAGAGAGCAGAATGTCGTGAAATCGATCCCCGGCCGCGTCATACCAAAAGACGTTAATAGATGGTACTTGTTGTTACCCTGTCTGGTGCTCGGCATCAATGGGCTAAAACAAGGACTGGTCGGCTTGGAGTCAGTATACTGTGTCTGAGTGGGGTATTCGTGTTAAACTGCAGAATGGAATCGCAGTGGGCAAGTACTAAAAATCGGAAATGCATGCATACACGTCGCTATATAAGTGCAATGATCTTGGGCGCGACGTTAAACCCCATTTCACCTCACCTCACAATCCAAACAATATGAAGTTTTAGGCATCGCGATCAGCTCGAAAACATAACACAGTTTTATATCTGGCAAACGTCTGAACTGAATACATATTAACCAAAAACCCTATGTGGCATTGATGTCATAATATCCTCCCACACCAACCAGACCCAATTGATATCCACGCGTTCCAACTACAACGTCTTTATAACAGGCACACTTTCCTCTGATCATGTCTTCCCATGTGTGTTGTCTTGCTTCAAGCACGTGAACATGCGTCACTCGGAATGTACCGAATATACCCCGTGAACAACACTACCCTGGAGCTATTTCATTAAATCGTTTTACCCACATACCGTCCGTATCCTCACCAATATACTAACGCTGGGGCCTCTTCTCAGCTTTCTAATCGGTTCACATTGCCCAAAAAAGCTAATCGAACACGGTTCTTCGATGATGCAACCCGACCCTGTATCTCATTAGGTTAACCTTCCCCTTTTTCAGTTTTTATTAATTGTGGCCCACCAGGAGAAACAGGAACCTTTTGGGTGCTAGGATACAATTGTGTTGTGACGTCATAAAGAGGGAAGTTTGACGTCAATTTACCTCCGTTAAAAATGGCTGAACAAAAATATCTTGTGTTGTCTCGTCAGTTCGTAACGTAATGAAAACATGATTTCAAAACATTTCAGCATGCATGTCTACTTTCAAATACTAAAACATTATAATTATCTAAAAACTGCAATTATTACATAAAGAGTTATAAGTCTGAAAATGGGGCTTTGCAGAAAAGAGTCCAAACGTTTGATAAATATGAATTGAAGTTTCTGAATTGTATTTTTGTGTTCCTAAGATACTGTTCCTTTAAAAATTAAGAAGAAGTCAAAATGTGATTTCTCACCCGTAAGGCCCATTATCACATGGTTGGTCACAAGTATTGGTGTTTTAGACCGTGTTTACACGTCGGGTCTATTAAATACATCATTTTTCATTGAATCATTGCAATTTTCATAACGTAATCACATTACTTGGCGATGCCGCTGGGCTGGCGACAATTATGTATACGCTTTTTTTTCTACATTCCTGGTTTAATGGAATGGGGTAAAAGAAGAAAGGAACTACTTTGTACTTAGCACCACACGTTTTCGGCGTTATCATGTCATATCTAGTAGGAGATAATTAGGTTAGTGTGTCCACTGCATCCATATAATCTAGGTTCCTGCTGAGAATACATGGTGTCTCTATTGATTAGTAAGCATAACTCTGTGGGTTTGGTGATAGGATCGCCTCCGTGGTCTAGTGGTACAACGTCTCCCCGGAGAGCGGAAGGTCGCGTCAAACCCCAAACCGTTAAAAGATGGTACTTGTTGTTACCCTGCCTGGCGCTCGGCATAACGTGCTAAAACAAGGACTGGTCGGCTTGGAGTCAGTATACTGGGTATTCATGTTAAACTGCGGCATAGTATATCAATCGGCTAGCTCTATAACATCGGCATGAGTCCGACTACTACAAGCAGCCACACACACACACACACACACACACACACACACTACACACACACACACACACACACGCACACACACACACACACACACACATGCATGCATGTCGCTTATAAGTGCAATAATCTTGGACGCGGCGTTAAGCCCCAAATTTCACCTCACCTCACCTTTGGAAACTGGAATACGTAAGCGATTGTGAGCTTTAACTGATAACGATGAAAAACTGAATTATGTAAAAGTAAAGGCTGGGCACCACTGGTAAGCCAACGTACTCTTATTTCTCAGTCGTAACATTAGAATGTTATTTTGGGCCCTCGCCATGACCGCATTGTAAGGTAGATCCTTCCTCCAGTTGTACATATACACTGCTTCCAGCCGCCAGACTTGTGGCACACTTCCAATACATAGATCACTTGAGTATATGAGGTGAGGTGAGGTGAAATTGGGTTTAACGTCGCGTCCAAGATTATTGCACTTATATAGCGACGTGCATGTACGTGTGTGTGTTTGTGTGGCTGCTTGTACTAGTCCGGACTGATGCCGATTTATAGTGCTAGCCCACTGAGATACCATGCCGCAGTTTAACATGAATACCCCACTCAGACACAGTATACTGACTCCGAGCCGACCAGTCCTTGTTTTAGCCCCTTAATGCCGAGCGCAAGACAGGGTAACAACAAGTACCATCTTTTAACGTCTTTTGGTATGACGCGGCCGGGGATCGAACCCCGGACCTTCCGCTCTCCGGGCGGACGCTCTACCACTAGACCACGGAGGCGGTTGATTATATGAAGATTGTGGAGTGTTGTATGATAATGTAGCGACATCGCATTAAAGAAGACTGAACGAACACTTATATCAATAATAAAAACCCTCTATAGTTGGCATGCAAATAGTGTCTTTATACACAGCTGAAAATACGACGCCTTGACGAATCATGTAATCACAGACGGAATTACAAATCAAGTTGATTGATAGTCATCTTATATTTAAACGTGGGCTTGTGCCAAGTAGACATCTACAATAAACTACAGCTATTACTGTTGAGGATCCCTGAAATACACAAGTGCCATGTATTTTAATCACTTCAAACTGACACACGGGGTATGGGAGGGCACCTACACCTCTCATTATAGGTTCCGTATCAGATGTTGAACACTGCATTCTTTGTTCTGCCCATCCAGGACAAGAAACGATCCACATTGTGTATTTCTGCCAATATGATTTATATGCTACGTATAAATGCCTCTTACATACACAAAACAATTGTTCTAAACAATTCTAACTTGACATGACTAGAATTATATGATACTCAATGACTATAAACGTCAAAATCATACGAAATCTCCATTTCTCGATGTGTAAGTATGTGTTTATGAATCACAACAATCAAGATACCAGGTGTTCGCGTAAAACATCTGAAATAACTTTACTTCACAATCGTTTGACTGGAGTGAGTGAGTGAGCGAGTATGGTTTTACACCGCTTTTAGCAATATTCCAGCAATATCACGGCGGGGGACACCAGAAATGGGCTTCACACATTGTACCCATGTCGGGAATCGAACCCGGGTCTTCGGCGTGACGAGCGAACGCTTTAACCACTAGGCTACCCGACCGCCCTCGTTTGACTGGACGTGTATAGGTCTAAGTTGTAAGTCCAATAATCCATAAAGAGCTACGAAACGTTTCTAAATGTTTTACTTTCTTTCATAATGACAAAGATACGAATATGAAAACCACCAAGTTCTTGCTTTTCTTAACTGTACAAAATTGGGGATGAAGAGGGTGATGAATGCCTGCTCGAACTATTGATTTAAAACCTTTGCAATTTGACTGGTGGCAAACGTACACGGCTTCCATCACCAGATTTTTACTTTAACAGCAATCGGATACGCCCTGAAT
The DNA here is from genome assembly GCF_023055435.1 of Haliotis rufescens. NCBI lineage: Eukaryota > Metazoa > Mollusca > Gastropoda > Lepetellida > Haliotidae > Haliotis > Haliotis rufescens. The sequence goes on along the minus strand of NW_025964223.1, from coordinate 61,464,969 downwards.
TAACTGTTGTAATGTTCAAATATAACCGGACAAAAACCCTTTCCATAATCATATCAAATCCATCGTTCTCTTCACGACTACACCATAATTATTTGTTTATGAATCACTATCAAATAGTGATGATACTAGGTGTTCGCGAAAAGGTAAACGTGTCCTACCCCACCGATGGATTGGTTGGTTTGGTGGGTTTGTTGTTTAACGCCGCAACCCAGCAATATTACAGCTATATGACGGCGGTCTGTAAATAATCGAGTCTGGTCCTGACAATCCAGTGATCAATGTCATGAGCATCGATCCACGCAATTGGGATCGATGACATGCATCAACCAAATCAGCGAGCCTGACCACCCGATCCCGTTAGTCGCCTTTTACGACAAGCGTGGGTTGCTGAAGACCTATTCTATCCCGGAATCTTCACTGGTCTCCCACCAATGGCACCGTCACAAACACATGCAAAGGCAAGTCAATGTTCACCTTAAAAATACGGGAACATATGCTACAAGTTAAAAAAGTGAATAGCATCGTAACTACTTTTGTCACTGATTCTTCAAATTTCGAAAGCAATTCAAAAACAAATAACTCTCATTGACTGCAGCAGATAAATTGAAAAAGTTAGGGTAGTGGTGATGTCAACTTACCTCTTAACATCATGTGACAAACACAAAAGGACACCCTTTATCCCCCTTTAATGCTGACCTTTGATCTTATTGCGGGTGAAAACCGCCTCCGTGGTCTAGTGGTAGAGCGTCCGCCCGGAGAGCGGAAGGTCCGCTCGATTCCCGGCCGCGTCATACCAAAAGACGTTAAAAGATGGTACTTGTTGTTACCCTGTCTGGCGCTCGGCATTAAGGGGCTAAAACAAGGACTGGTCGGCTCGGAGTCAGTATACTGTGTCTGAGTGGGGTATTCATGTTAAACTGCGGCATGGTATCTCAGTGAGCTAGCACTATAAATCGGCATCAGTCCGGACTAATACAAGCAGCCACACACACACATACACGTGCTTGCACGTCGCTATATAAGTGCAATAATCTTGGACGCGACGTTAAACCCAATTTCACCTCACCTCACCTATTGCAGGTTGAAGTTTGGATGTGTACGCACATGATTACATTTTGAACACAATCATCCAGAAAACATTAACTTACTATAAATGCCATACATGTATGCGAAAATCCACGTGCTCTGCGGCTAAAAAACTGTACATAATTTCAATCCAATGAAAGACTGTTCCACCGTCAGCCAATCAGTTTGCCGTAAATGACATATATGTTTTCGCTAACAAATATCTTGTGAATACGACCATTTACATGGTCAATTATTTCAAACATTTATGAGTGAGTGAGTATCGTTTTACGCCGCTTTTAGCAATATTCAAGCAATATCACGGGGACACGTGCGGGGGACACCAGAAATGGGCTTCACACATTGTACCAATGTCGGGAATCGAACCCGGATCTTCGGCGTGACGAGCGAACGCTTTAACCACTAGGCTACCCGAACGCCCCTCAAACATTTATGTATTTTGAACACATAATATTGTGCCGCTGAAATCTCGAGTAATGTTCAAGTATACTCAAGTATTGTCCCTCCCCGAATAATACCCAGTTCGTTTCTATTCAATGTACTCGCCCTATGCAGGCTACATCAGCAAAAGCCAGAAGGTACTGGAAGTGGTGTATACCCTGGGCCAAACATAGAAGGAAACCAACTCGTACATATTGTTTAAACTCGTGTATGATATAAACCCAGGGGCAAAAGAAAGTGTATCGAAATGAAAATGCAACCACATAACCCCTTCAATGTTTGAAATGTTACAGACACGCGAAGATCCGGGGAAGACTAGTTCTTCAGCAACCCATGCTTGCCGTAAAAGGAGACTATGCTCGTCGTAAGAGGCAACTAACGGGATCGGGTGGCCAGGCTCGCTGACTTGGTTGATGCATGTCATCGTATCCCAATTGCGTGGACCGATGCTCATGACATCAATCACTGGACTGTCTAGTCCAGATTCGATAACTTACAGACCGCCGTCATAAAGCTGGAATATTGTATTGCTGGAGTGCGGCGTTAAACAACAAACAAACAAAATTGAAAATTAATGTTAAAAATGTGTGTAAAAAAGCACATCTATTGATTTTCAAAGATGAGATTTAAAGATACCCATCAGTAGTTGTGTACAATGCGAATGTTGTTTTTTTAATTTTTGAAAGTTTTATATCCAATTACATTTAAAAAAGACCTTGAAGATGTCTTTTTTGAGTGCCGACTTTGCGCTAGTACAGTTCATGTTTTGAATATAATATCGATCAATTATTATTTTGATAATTGAAAATCAAACATATTATAAAATCATCTGGGAGGTAGAGGTCCTTTTGCTTCTCGGTTTATGTCCATGTACACCAGTAACGTCTGTGATACCCAGTCGCCAATGTAAAAATATTGTTCCGATAAATCCAACAGTTTCATGATTCATTTTATTTTCGTCACAAAGGCAATACACCAATGGAGAGGAACTGCCTGCAATGCAGTTTCTTTATGTGGAGAACTGTTACAATTTCGACTTCAATTAGGAGAAGAACTTGTCAGATATAGGAACGTTCCTTCACGTTTATGCGACATCCACTGTCAAACTGTGTTTTCCTGTCGTGAGCTACAACAACCAGTTCTCAAAAATGAATGAATTCCAAACAGACACTGTCTCGATAATACACCAAGTGTAACAGGTATGTTGTTCATGATGACAGACAGTTGCTCTAACAAAGTGAACTTTGTGGAAACGAATTCTTTTCATGTCTGATCGATTTTATTAAATCACAAGAAAGAATTTTGAGATTTTATCCCTGAAAATGCTCGAAAAAATAGTTTTGCTCCAGAATGTTGAAGAGAAAAGAAATTGCCAACCACTGTTGATTCTCTCCTCCACCAAACAGGTAGTCAGACGAGGAATATATATATACAGGTAGTCAGACGAGGAATATATATATATATATATATATATATATATATATATATATATATAAAGCTATGCATGCATTGCAATTGTCCAATGCAAACTATAGACGACACATTGAAGTATCTGACATCGATAAAGCGTTCGCTTGAGTTTCGAGTTTCAAATACATGCACAGAAGGCACGGGACTTTAAGCCCACAGTCAGAAATAATCCAGATATATCACGGCATCTTGTAAATAACACTGTCTTGGCCAGATAACTATTTGATGTATGAGCAAGTATCCATGTCGTCAGGGAACGATGTTGTGACCCCGATCCTCCTTAATCGGTTCATCATAGGGCAATGGAGGGCATTCTCCTAGTCCAGAATCCCAAAGAAGAGGAAGGTTGGCTGGTTGGTTGGTTTGTTGTTTAACGCCTCACTCAGCAATATTACAGCTATATGACGGCGGTATGTAAATAATCGAGTCTGGACCAGTCAATCCGGTGATTGACATCATGAACATCAATCCACACAATTGGGTTCGATGACATGCATCAACCAATTCAGCGAGCCTGACCACCCGATCCCGTTAGTCGCCTCTCACGACAAGCATAGTAGTCTTTTACGGCAAGCATGGGTTGCTGAAGACCTATTCTACCCCGGATCTTCACGGGTCAGAAACACGCATAATATGTGACTAAAGTAGTTACATTGATTTGTTTTTCCTTTCCGGGCCGAATATCAATAGTTGACAACATCATCTTTGCATATTTGCAAAAACGAGGATTCCTTAACAGTTCACCAACGAATGATATCTAAACTAAGTGAGTGGGTCAGTGAGTTTAAGGCCGTAATGGACAGAATGTCAGTGGATGTCACGCTGTGTGACCTTGATTTTTTATTAAAGCCCGACAAAATACATGTCTTAGATGATTACCAAATTTGGTGAAACCTACGAGAACGAGTTTGGTGCTGACAAACTTAGAAACATAATCAGGAAGCGAGCTTTCAACTCATTGGTTCCAGGCAGACCTAATGGGCTCACGGAATGCGAGGCCTTGGACGAATGTGCCTCGCACGCCCCTAATTATACCTACAATCCGAACCCAGGAAACATAACACTCATTCATCAATAACATTTGTTCACCGTGTTCAAATGTTCTCAGCAAGAAATACATTATTGTCTTGAAACAGGAACACCAGCGCCTATTTGACTGGACTTGCCACACATCCTACTACATCAATTGCTAAATACGTCCTCTCTTCCCAGGAAGATAACTCATACCTCACGCAAAGGGTACCAATGCTTACATCCAGTGTGAACGAACGGAAGCAATTTTTTTTTAAACTATGTTGCGTATTGACTACAAATGGCATTACAAGTGTATGCCAAAACAAAAAGTGCCGGCTTCATTGCAAATGTATTTAAGTACGTTTCTTAACGTTTCACTGGGGCAAGCAAATGTAGGCAATGAATACCAATACAGAATATCAATTGTCAAGACAAAAAAGGCCCCTGTCACTTTCGATGAGTAAGTTCTTTCTTCACAAGTTCTACATTCTCAGAATATCAGTGTTGGGCCAGTCTCTCATATTAATGAATAATTCACATTAACCTAGACAATCAAACAGAAAAAAAACCCACTAAAAACTTCTAAACTGAAACATAGTCTCTAAATAGTCCTACAAGGACCCGTGAAGATCCGGGGTGGAATAGGTCTTCAACAACCCATGCTTGCCGTAAAAGGCGGCTATCCTTGTCGTAAGAGGCAACTTACGGGACCGGGTGGTCAGGTTGACTGACTTGGTTGATGCATGTCATCGTATCCCAATTGCGTGGATCGATGCTCATGATGTCAATCATTGGATTGTCTGGCCCAGACTTGATTATTTACAGACCGCCGTCATAAAACTGGAATATTGCTGAATGCGGCGTTTAACAACAAATAAACAAAAGAAACAAGGAACTCGGAACAATTTTTTTCTCGTTCGATAATATTTCAAGATTCACAACGTTACATTGTCGAGCTGTTCCTCTATTGGAAACCTGGCTTCTATCTCAACACAAACAGAAGCACGAAGAACTGAAAAACGTGGAAAATCTTCAAACTGAGGAGATACATATAGTACGGCATTTGTCAATGAAAGCCACGTGACCCGTTACCTTGTCTATAATTGGCTGTTAGTGTGTTATTTCCCCGAAAGACTTGTTTCACGGCTCTGGCTTGTTTATGTTCAGGATCCTGCATACACACCTCTCAATGTCGACACGATCTACACAAACGCCCGCAGGACATTGTCTTGTCTTCACGCTGTCTTCTCCGCGCTGTTACTAATCAAGTATTGTGTTCTGCTGATCAATTGTTGAAAGGAACAAACTGTATCGAAATGTGTCTTTGTGTTTCAAACATATATTGCCTGTCTCCTGTCAGTGATACCAGACAATATTATGGACCGTATCCGTGAATGAATCGTGAATACCGACATGGATTAACAGGTAAGTAAACCCGGACGCTGTGTCAATGTTTATAACGTATCTGGAATGCAATACATCTTACCAGGATATTTAGTTCGACGTAATTATTGAACATTATGATGACGTTATTCATAATACTAATAATCGAATACTTCTTTTGATTCAATGAAGCAATTATTTACGTGCTGTCATCTCTGATTAACAATGACACCGAATGCATACACTAATTGGAAACCTATGAAAACAACATTATAACTGATTTGGACATTCAGTATAAAATCAAACTATTTACAAACAGCAGGAGCTTACCGTTTTTGGGACACCAGATGTCATCACTGCTTTTTCGCATTATTTTCATGACCAGTGGAATCCGTTTCGGCCTGATTATTCTCTGGCTTTGACGTTTTATATTTTCAAAGAGAAGCAAATACATATTTTCGTAATATTGTTGTCAAGGTAACACATAGAACAATTACAAAATAAAGCTTTCAATAAAAGCATTCATATACACATAATATATTTTGGTATGTACTGCCAAATAATCACTGGTTATTACAAGACAAAAAGTAACTAATCGAGCCGCCAGCATGTTTTAGCCATTTCTTTTTTTGGCAATCAGTATAATTATGTTAATCAGTATTCTACTCTGGAGTTCATTTAGTTGTGCAAATGCGTCACTTCAGCAAGGAAGATAATTAGAACATAAATCTTTCTAAACTAATGAAGCACATCTGGCAGTGGAGGATCATTTTCAGTGAAAACTAAGAACATGTAAAAGGCCCACCTTGTCCAAAGACAAGAAAGAAAATTCATAACAACTAAATTATGTTCAAGATACTTTATTTTAAAAAGGGGGTTTTGAATTATAGAGATGGTCCCGCGTGTACCTACCATAATTAAATTGGGGTTTAATACCTTCTGCGTGCTCTGCAATGAGGTAATTCTGTAAAGTAGTTAACTCTAGTGTGTATGATAATATATTCAAACTCAAGCCATCTTGAACTGACCTACATTTATTCGTACATTCGTACCTGTTAACATGTTTTTAGCTTTCCTGTTTACTTATATAAATATCCATATATAAACTGGTTTGCTTAACTTAGTGTGATACAAACCTACCACAGACTGCAAGAATGGTTAATTAAGCATTATGACATTAAGCAAGTCTTACAACAACATAACCCAAAATAGATAACGACAGTGTTCGACAATGTAAAATATAATCACCTGGACAGACTGAAGTAGAGGCTGAAGTCAATATTCATGTTTTTTCAATTTTGTTTTTGTTTGGTAACGTGAACAAAAAGCTTGTAACTTTGAATAAGAATGGAATTGATGTGCTAAAATAGATACGCCTTGATGGCATACTGTTGATAAGCTTACGTATGGTTACCCTTGGTATCGCTGCCATTCCACCTGAAGAGCTACCCCGAATTGGACCATGTTAGCGGGTGGTGCTGGGTTTCCGCCCTGAGAAGATCCCAAATATTCTGTTTTGTGGACATGTCAGGGGACTTAGCGGGCAAGTCCAATGTCCATAAACCTTCTCGTCGGAGATAATCGGTGACGACCTGGGCACGATTTGGTCTTACATTGCGATCTTGCAGTTCAACATTTCTGATGATAATTCTTGCGAATGGAACAACGACATGACGCAACATTTCGTCAACATATGTCCAGACAAATATCCATTCACAATAACCAAATCAGTTTGCCTGTCATGTGTAATACCGCCCCACACCATGACACTACCGCCCCCATACCGATCAATGTCAAGAATTGTTGCCATGGCGTTCCGCTCGCTGCTACGTCACCAACAACGTTTTCTGGTATGTGTGAATCGGAGGCAAAGTCTTGATTTGTTTGTAAATATTGTGTAACGCCATTGACGAACAGCGGGACCCTTGTGATGCCTAGCCCACCCAATCCTTGCAGCCTATAGCAGGCTGTTAGGATGGCACCCTCTACAGGACATTGCATTCAGGCGGGCTGCATAGAGAAGGTGTTTAACGGTAGATGTTGAAATCGCCCTTCCGATATTGTACGGAAATCTCTATTGATTACAGGAGGAGATTTGAATCTATTGTGTTGTCCAATCAATGTAATGAGACGATCTTGTCAAGGTGTCGTTTTTGAATGTCTGGCACGTCCAGGTCTTATTGCAACCCCACCCGTTTGACGAGTCGTAAAATTACACAGGCAACCCCCACCCCCCCCCCCCCCACCCCCCCCCCCCCCCCCCCCCCCCCAGCCCATATCGTACACACAATTTGCCATTTTGTCTATTCATTGAGATACTGTCTCATAGGCATTTTAAGCGTGTGCTTGTGTGCGTGTGTAAGTTAGCCAATAATCTTTGTATTCAGATACGACGCCACGGTATTGAAAATGTACACCTCAAAGTCAGCTACAATCAAATCATTAGCTACCTTATTTTTGACGGTATATATAACTTGCAGACTTGAACAGAGATAGACGCTGCTAATTCGGGACACATTTCTGTTCCCCAAACTTAGGAAATACTGATTTCTCCACAATAATTCCAACTGTGTAGATGTGAAATTTAATGAATGTATTTTTCAAAAGACGTCGTAACACTCATTACCTAACCATGCTCTCACTGTTACGAGTTCTGGCGCTATTCAAATAGGTTTCCTATGATTCAAAGTAGCCATTCAGATTGTGCATTTTAGCAATTTTCACAAACGAGTTGGTTGTATCAACTGTGCTAGGAATGAGTAGCATTCTCCAAAGATTGGGTTGTGAGTGAAATAATAGCCCAACATCTGTAGTTCCTCTTTACGCACTGTGTGGGTTGTTCCATCAGTTGTTTTATATGATCAAGTTTGATAATTCTGATTTACGTCGTCTTTCAACGCTAACGTGTGAGTAATGGTCTTGTCTCCTTTATGGGAGTGATAAAGAGTTTTAAACTTCAAAGATCTTAAGCCCGAGAGGGTTCCGCTCTCCGGTTCCAGCACTTTCAATGATGTCCATGGCACTCTCGGTGGTATGTGTCCGGTATAAATCTTGTTAAAACAAGCCTCTTATAAAATAGACACGGCATACATAACATGCCCTTTAAGTGGTCTTCAGTACCTGAACGTGGTACAAAAGATGAAGAGACAGGTGTGTGCGTGCGTGCGTGCGTGCGTGCGTGCGTGCGTGCGTGCGTGTATGTGTTTGTGTGTGTGTTTGTGTGTGTGTGTGTGTGGGGGGGGGGGGGGTAACATGTTAACTGATCAGCCCGTTTGTGACTGATAGCTGACAAGGTGGTCCAGAAATTATGTTCACCATCCAGCCACAGCAGGCATACGACAAAACCTATTTGTAGCCAAACAAATATCCGTTTGTGTGTGTGTGTGTGTGTGTGTGTGTGTGTGTGTGTGTGTGTGTGTGTGTGTGTGTGCGCGCGTGTGTGTGTGTGCGCGTGTGTGAGAGAGAAAATCCCGCATGTTCTCTATAAATCCTGATCTATGTGTCAGTGTGTGTGCTGGACTTTCTCATATAGCATGATCTACATGTCAGTGTGTCAATGCTCTTACCTCATACAGTCAATAGATCTTGTATTTTTCATTTTCTTTTCACAGTGATTCAGGGTTCAAATAAGGTAACACTAAGTTTAGATATTCGCATATCAGGTAGGTCCGCGACCTACAGTGATTTTATCGAAAAAAAATTATCTCCGAAAATTCTTGAAAAAGTAATCAGGCTTCATAGTGTTTGGGAAAACAACTTGACTGCCACAAAAATACATTGTTGCAATGTCTTAGTTAGAAATCAATATTTTGGCTCAAAGAAATAATTAAAAAAGCATTAGCTGTAGCTGAAAAGATATCTGGTCTCAACGCCAAATCCCTTGGGACAGTTTGAAAGTCTCTTTGTATAAGGGGCGGTCGGGTAGCCTAGTGGTTAAAGCGTTCGCTCCACACGCCGAAGACCCGGGTTCGATTCCCGACATGGGTACAATGTGTGAAGCCCATTTCTGGTGTCCCCAGCCGTGATATTGCTGGAATATTGCTAAAAGCGGCGTAAAACCATACTCACTCACTCACTCACTCTTTGTATAACAAACTTACTATGCCATGAAAACACGTTACGTAACTGCAGTGTTGAATATATAACTTAATGATACGCAATCCGCAGTATTCGCCAAACTCCGTCCATAATCCATCCTGTGAGCTATACAAATATTAAAAGTATAAATATCCCATTTTCAAAAAAAAGAAGTTTATAATTATATAGTTAACAGAACTTGATTCTCAACGATTGATAGCTCAATATGTTTTATGAAATATATATGTACGTCATAGTGTCCCCTATACATATCTACACATCATACATAATCAATATATTAGTCTACTTCATATCATGTATCATTTTCATATCCTGCTGTTGTTGCTACGATTTTTCTAAAATTTATGTTTTAAACAACAACTACTTTTGAACAGTACATTGGGATTTATTTATTTATTGTTTATAACTACACACAGCTTGGTTGGCACCTCCTGGCGACATTTTTACATTCGCTCTTACTGCTTCGTTATAAAATGTTGTTAGAATTGATGCCCAAATTATTCATCATGAAGTACATGTAGACATGTCGGTTATACAAATTGAAATATGTGGATACCGAATATGGCATAATATGTATGATGTATGTTATATGGTATGGTAAATATTTTGATATATTCAAATGAGGCGAGCTTTAACATGACGAAAATACGTTTATAGATACACACATTGAGACAAAGACTGACACTACACTTCCCACACCCACCCCATCGCCATCCGCAGAATACTGAATGTCCGCCCCATAACCGCTGTATAATACTTTATATATAATCCTTGTATCGCACTATCTTAATTAATACAGGTAAGATTATCAAATATCTACTTATGTCCCCAGGAAAGCCTCAAGTGGTTCTCGGACATTAAACTCTCGTACTGGCAGCGAGCCACCACACCACATCAAAGGCCTACACATCGTGAAACACGGCAGATGTCTGTCAAATCTGAAATATGACATTTATGGTGTATGATGTGTCACGTTTCATGGCACTTGTCACCTGACTTATGTTACGTTCACACCGCGCCCTTGTACCGTGACATAACGTACATATACTTCAGGCAAATGAGAGAATGTTTGGGTTAGGCCACAGCATATTATATATCAGTACTTCGGACTTCTGGTCAACTTTTTCAAACTAAAGGAGTTTGCTTTTTTCAAAGTAAGGACAGTGTGGTTGCTGTTGTTTTTCGAATTATTATTTTTTCATTTAATTTTAGTCATTTATGTGCATTTTTGTAAGTGGTATTTGTTTATGTTTCGTTATTACTTATTTTGTGTTGTTTCAGCTTATTTTGCTTTGTTGTTTTTGCATTGGAGGACGCGACCTCTACTTGCAAGTCAATACATCCATGAAACAAATAGATCCATAGACAAATAAAAGTGGCTATTCCAATGAACTAATATTTCCCTTTACGGCAACTGTACGTATCTATCAATGTCAATAATGGGACGCAAAATATGTAAATACAATCTCCATCAAATCATACATTTCCGCCTTAAATAATTCGCCTTTGATGGGAAAGGATTACTGGAGAAGATAGTTGATTGTTTATAACCAGCCAACTATCACATTATACATGTATATACTGTAGAACTCATCTCACTTCACATCACTGTTTATTGTTGATTGCCGTTCAGCCAAATTGGACATTCTGGACTAACACAAGATGACACAGGGATACTCTGGCAGGAGGGTTTGGTGGTCAACAAAGTCCTGCTGAAAGAGTGCATGTTCTTTTCCGCCGCAGTCGGACAAATTCCTTATCACGTGTAGCCCTGTAACTATTAGAGTCTTGGCCAGGCAAATCAGAGACTGACAGCATGAGCAATGATTGACCGAGGTCACTGGAACCTCTTTAGTCGACAGTCAAAAAGTACTACCGACCGAATCCCCCCCCCCCCCCCCCCCCGGATTATCAACGGTTAAAATTGCTTTGCTCACCTTTTCGCGAACACCTGGTATCATCACTATTTACTAGTGATTCATAAGCACATGTTTAATAATCGTACAAAGGTCTCTGCTTTTGGATTATATTTCGCATGATTTGGGAAATGTTGGTGTCGCTTTAAATTAAATGTCACATCATCCTTGACAAGGACAACAATAATTTATGAATGCGTGGATGCCTCGCTATCAAAGTCAAACATCACATAAAATCTACATTATCATTTATCATCTACATAACTGTCACGTACAACTTTCACGCGATCATTTGTTTTTCATGTGCTCCTTTTAATCTTTCTGTAGTGAGTACACAGACAGTCATTGCCATTTTATTGTTGATAAAAAGTCAAAGTTGAGTCAAACCCCTTTGTGTCGAGGTGGAAGAGACCTACGTAAATACGGTAAACTACGTTTATAACGAACACGCTTATAACGAACTTATTTTTTAGTACCGGCCGTTTGTTGTATATATGCTGTATACATGCTTATAACGAACTACGGTTATTACGAACTAAATTTAGTGGTCCCTTTGAGTTCGTTATATCCGTAGTACTTCGATTTACCCGTACATGGTCATACACTTACTGATTGCCATGAAGAATGAATTACGCGAAACATATGCGACATTTCCCACATTCCTCTTATTATTGATGATTTGTTATGAAGTCATGATTACAAACCGGTATGGTAATAAATGTATTATGTTCAAATATTACGTTATATCAACTGTTCGCAACCCGTATAATTTTCAATACATAGTCCATTATTTGTGGTTGAAGGTTGAAAAAGCTCAGTAATCACACGGTTTAGTTTGTTAGTTTGTTTGTTGGTGTCCCCCGTCGTGTAATTACTAGAATATTGCTAAATCTGTTGTACATAAAGTGCACCCTGGCATCGTGTTGTAACTGAACCATCTCGCAGACAGAATAGGAAATTTGATCCCCGTGATTGCGGTAAAAGTGGGCTGAAAAGGATCGGGTGTTTTCAGTATAAGATATTACATCGACCACTAGTTTGCCTGTTAACCGATGCGTATTACAACATTGACAAACCGATAACGACCCTATATGAAGAGTTTTGAAGTGAGGTCGAGGTCAGTCAGTTTGTTCGCTGCTTGACGCCGCATTCAGCAATATTCCACCTATATGACGGCGGTTTGTAAATAATCGAGTTTGGACCAGACAATCCAGTGATTGACATCATGAGCATCGATATACGCAACTGGGATACGATGACATGCTCCAACCAAGTCAGCATGCCTGACCACCCGATCCCGTTAGTCACCTGTTACGACAAGCATAGTCGCCTTTTACGGCTAGCATAGTCACCTATAACGGCAAGCATTTGTTGCTGAAGACCTATTCTACTCTGGATCTTCACAGATCATAGTCGCCTTTTACTGCAAGCATAGTCACCTTTTACGGCAAGCATAGTCACCTATTACGCAAGCATTTGTTGCTGAAGACCTATTCTACTCTGGATCTTCACAGATCATAGTCGCCTTTTACGGCAAGCATAGTCACCTTTTACGGCAAGCATAGTCACCTATAACGGCAAGCATTTGTTGCTGAAGACCTATTCTACTCTGGATCTTCACAGATCATAGTCGCCTTTTACGGCAAGCATAGTCACCTTTTACGGCAAGCATAATCACCTATTACGGCAAGCATTTGTTGCTGAAGACCTATTCTACTCTGGATCTTCACAGATCATGGTCGCCTTTTACGGCAAACATAGTCACCTTTTACGGCAAGCATAGTCACCTATTACGCAAGCATTTGTTGCTGAAGACCTATTCTACTCTGGATCTTCACAGATCATAGTCGCCTTTTACGGCAAGCATAGTCACCTATTACGGCAAGCATTGGTTGCTGAAGACCTATTCTACTCTGGATCTTCACAGATCATAGTCGCCTTTTACGGCAAGCATAGTCACCTTTTACGGCAAGCATAGACACCTATTACGGCAAGCATTGGTTGCTGAAGACCTATTCTACCCCGGATCTTCACAGATCATAGTCGCCTTTTACTGCAAGCATAGTCACCTATTACGGCAAGCATTTGTTGCTGAAGACCTATTCTACCCCGGATCTTCACAGATCATAGTCGCCTTTTACGGCAAGCATAGTCACCTATTACGGCAAACATTGGTTGCTGAAGACCTATTCTACCCCGGATCTTCACAGATCATAGTCGCCTTTTACGGCAAGCATAGTCACCTATTACGGCAATCATTGGTTGCTGAAGACCTATTCTACCCCGGATCTTCACAGATTAAAAACGTTTAGTAAAACTACATCTGATTCTGACATACACGAGGAACAATATTTAAATGAACCCTCGTCATGTCAGCTATAAGAATGAAATGACCTACTTTGTTGCAGGAGACACAGTTTTCTGAATGCGGATAGCCAATTCGCTCAAACTTTGCACATTGCACATGTATAGCATGCCGTCCACAGTGACACATCCTGGTTACTTGTATGTGCCAATAGACGTCACAACCAAAACCAAGTCTTTTGGGTAGAATGAGTGAAACCCATTTCTGGTGTCCCCCGCCGTGATATTGCTGGAATATTGCTAAAAGCGGCGTTAAACCATACTCACTCACTCATTCTTTGATCGGGTATAATGAAGGAAAATGCCTCCAAAAGTGTTCATGATAGAAAATGAAAAATGGCCCGAAATAGGCATGATTGAAGCTGGCCAGTTACAGAATGCAGTTGTCAGGCGTTTTGCTAAATCTAAAAGTATGATATCGTTACTCGTTGAACGATATCGGCAAACAGGTGGAGTCAAAATTAGGATTGGTGGAGGAAGGCCTAGAAAGACTACTCCCAGGGGATCGATAAGTACGCACCATAGCATTGAGGAACATGTTTATTTCTCCACCAGAACTGAGGGGCAACTTCAAGACTGCCACGGGAATCCGATGTTCGACGTGAACGATACTATCGCGCGAAACAGGTTGAAAACTGCGCGGCGGAAATCAAGACGTCCTTTAAGAGGATGCGTCTCACTGTGGCACATAGGCGCCTCAGAGAACATTTGTCACTGCAGTTTGGAGGTCGTCAACACCGGTATTGGAGATACACCATGTGTATGGACGAATCGAGGTTCTGTTCGCGTTTTACAGATGGTAGATAACGTGTGGTAGGAGACGGCGTGGGGAGAGGTTTCCGACAGCAGTTCACGCGCGCGAGCGGTATGGTGGCAGCATGGTCTGGGCTGGCATCATATAGGACAACAGGACGGATCTGATGAACGTACAAGTGAACATGACAGGCCAACGTTATGTGGATCAAATTTCACGTCTACTGGTCATCCCATTTGCCCAGTGCGTAGGTCAGTACTTTGAGTTCCAGGATTACATCGCACGTCCTTACGGAGCTCGTGTTGCAGTCGACTCTCTGAGGAAGGAAGGTGTCACAACATTGCCTAGCCAGCCAGATCTCCACACCTGGCACCGATTGAACAATTTGGAGATGTCCTAGACCGAAGGGTACACAGCCGACCTCAGCGTTCCCAGCTTGAGAAGGCCTTACAAGAAGAATGTGGAAGGATACCGCTGGAAACAATCTGGCGCTAGGTATCAGTATGACCAGAAGATGTGGTGCCTGCTTCTATACTCACGGGGCATGGACCAGATATTGACTTTTCTACAAAATATCAAAATAGAAACTGGCAGGTATTTTAATGGTCCTAGTGTCCGGTATATAAACACTATGTCATGAGAACATACCTTCTAAATTTATATCCTACCCTACACGTAGTAAATACATATGCATGGCATCAATGGATAAGAACAAAGTGAGACAGCTGGCCATGTTTATCTATTTTTCAAAGTGTTCAGGAAGGATCCATTTTGACTGATTCACTAGTCACAATTCGAGATAAATTTGAGATATGAGTAATTACGGCCCTTTCATTGTGCTCATGTGTTACCAGAAGAAGTGATATTAATCACCCAGAAGGAATTTATATGGTTTATTGAATTCTGACCTACAAATTGTGATAACTTGTACCAGATCCTTTTCATGCTTATTTGATTAATATGACATGCACAGTAAACCAAATAAACGGAATTTAATTTGAAAACCCATTTCTTAGCCATATCTCCCTTTTTCTACCAGAACCGCAAGAGCACAAACAATCTATGATATCCTCCATGTAAAATAACGCAACTCCTGAAGCCACTGAACCCAAGCCAACATTTCATCTCGGTTGGCAATAGAAGGAATCCCTGTCAGGTGGAATCACTAGTTTCACCAGTTTACGTGGCTGTGCATTTGTCAAAAATGAAAGCAAATGCCATCTGAAGTTTACTGCGAAAACAATATGTGTAATGCCAGACTTCCTCATTCATAGCATCTATGTATAATGTGGGGGTAAGATATTGAATTTTAGACAAGAAGTAGGCATCCCCATGGGCACCAATGGTGCTCCCCACTCTTGTTGATCTGTTTCTTTATGCAAATGAATCGGAATTTCCGCTCGAATTGGCAAAGTCAAAAGAAGACAATTTGTCCAAGAAGTTTAGCTTAAGCATCAAGTATATCGATGATAGATATCGTTCAATAACCAACAAATTGCCAATTCCTTTCCACTGATTTACTCACCTGAACCAGAAATAAAGGAGACGAGTGAGACCGCCTCATCTGTTTCATATTTAACAAAATGTAACAAAATACTATCCACAAGACTGTATGACAAGAGGATGTTTGTAAGAGGGATGACTTCAACTTTCCAACTGTCAACTTTCCCATTATGTCAAGCAATGTCCCAGCAGCGCCAACCTTTGGTGTTTACATTTCTCAACTTCTGACGCACATTCGAGCACATCTTCTACAAAGATATCAAATCAATATAGCGACAAAACCCTTTTCATATCTAATAAAAAATCTCTGAAAAAGAAGAGTCGATTGTGCGATTCTGACAATATCACGAGCATGTGTTTATGAATCACTGTCAAATAGTGATGATACCAGGTGTTCGCGAAAAGTTGTTGGATCAGAGTTTCAACACTTCAGTCCCCAGTAAAGCCGTGGGCCCGTGTGCTTGTTCTGGTGAAAAATTGACTTGCCTTGGCATGTGTTTATAACGGGTGCCACCGGATGGGCAGGGTACGCATGTATTATGGTTATGGCATGTATTATTGTTTCAGCAAGTGCTGAAGAGGAAGAACAAAACACATTATTTTTCAGAAAATTGAGCATTACCGATGAACGAATTATTATTTTTGAAAGGATCTCCTAGTCCCCAGATTATTAAATTATCGACCCCTTATCACTGCAAGAAACTCTTCAACCGACTTCTTTAACTTGAAATTGTTCATGGTGACGCTATATGTGCCTCTCGCTTGGCCTCTTTATAAGGTATTCTCCTAATCTCTACGAATCACGTGTTGTAAGCGCGGCTTTACTTAAATGTGGCTCAGGGGTTATACCATATTATCATCCGGAAGTTGGGATTACAAGCAATCCCCATTTCTTTCAACTTAATATGATCATACGATTTTTATAATTTTGCCTATTCTATCCTTGTTATCGAAGTTGAAAAGAAATATATGCAAAAACACTTTGTTAAAGGTCAGAATATTCCCGCAAGAAGGGTTGTAAAGGGATATTCTAATTACCATTTTTTTTCAAATGTTTTCTTTCAAAATTATCCTCAACCATGGCCTACCTATAGTTCTCACGTGTAAAATGCGCGTGATCTCCGCAAATACACGCAGAATCCTTGTCCAATGAACATTATATGTTTCCAAGTAGCAAATGTCATAGGTTTACCATTGGGCAGCAGGCAGGCTTTGACGTCACCCTCACTATCTACACCATCAAAGTCTGTCGTCAATACCGTCAAAAACATTTGATATATTTTGAACGTTAAAATGTATTAGGTATGCACATATATGATATAGAATACATGATAAAGTGTAAGAACATGGTCATTCTTCAAAATTAAGCCTGATGGATTATTCTCAGCAATTTCCGACGTCGATTTTCTAAATACATTATTTTGGTCTGTAAGTGTCTCACAGACCTGCCTCATCATGTTACGCTGTCGACTTGCATATTATTTTGCTCGTGACAAATGATAATAGTGTTCGATTTTGATGTTTTTGCACATTTAACGGCATTTGCTAGATTCATAGATTTTTACGTTAGAAAAAATCATTATAAGTGCCTTTGACACAATAAACCGGAAGAACGTACATGGCTGATCTTGACGTCGGTGTCCGATGTATTCACAATGTCACTTTCCATGCAGACATTCATAAATGTATGACCTGTTTGTGAGAAGCAGGCATAATATCACGTTCCAGGTCAAACACTCACGCTATGTATGTCCTTGATCATTCGTGTCACATAAAGGCGAACCTGTGGCGCAGTTGTCTCATGGGCCGCCGTTCGCTGTTCAAAGGTTATGTCCAATAGGCGTGTAAGAATCCATGATTGGGGTACATACGGCTCACTTGTCTAAGGCCTCTTAAACCGCTTGCAGAGTTGCGTTCTTTGGGCATGTCTGGATCCGATGAGCATGGTTTCGGATCACAGATTCAGCCTAATTTCCTTTCTTTGACTATTAGCACCACATCGTGCTCGGGGTTTTACCAAATGGTAAGCATTTGAAGCATGTACCACTCCTTACTTTCCATCCACGCTGTCATATATCTCCAATACTGTTCAAAGAGGTGTCAAACCAAACACACTCACTCACTGTGTTAGTTCAAGGATTAGGATCAGAATTTCACTTTGTATTATCTTTGGTATTGATGACACCTGACGCCGAAATATTCATCGACAATCATTTCCAGCTTATATTATGGCCTCAAAGAATTAATCACGCGCAACTGCAGGCAATTGTGACGTCACAAGTGATTCTAATCCAGAATTTGTTCCGGACAACCAGTTTTACCTGCATACTTCAGACTTTCAACTGCAACTGTCGTGTGTCGTGTGTGATCCTGATCATAATATAAATTTAAAACAATCGTTACCACAGATACTATGCCTTCGCTCTGCCTTCACTTTACTTCGGTGAGTGGGACCACCCATGGGGCAGGATACGCTCACGTTTTCGCGAACATATTTAAATCTTAAAACATAAAGAGTGACAAAACATATGACATGAGGATTACTTTCAAAAGGTCAACGTTTCCTTTATGTCTAGCAATATTTCCTCAGCTCCAACCTTCTACATTTCACAACTTTTGAGATACAATCGAGCATGCTCCATTACGATTTCAAAAAGCATCATACGAATCCTGCTCAGAAGCTGCTTCATCAATGTTATAACATTACAGACCTCAGTAACGCTTTTAAAATGTTTCATGGTAAACATGTGGAGGACATTTCCAAATTTGACGTGTCGGTGACAAAATGTCGGATGCAATTCCCAATTTACTGGTTTCATATGTTCCCGTATTTTTTCAGGTGAACAATTGACCTGCCTTTGCAATGTGTTTGTGACGGGTACAACTGGTGTGGCAGGATACGCTCACCTTTTCACGAACACCTGGTGTCATGAAACATACTTATGATACGGTCGGAAACGTACAGCATGTCCTCGGCTTTGGGCAGATATTTCTTATGAATACTGAGAGGGTTTTGTCGCTGTTAGTTATAATGCTAGTCCATTGAGATACCGCAACGGAGTTTAACACGGACACCCCACTCACACACTGTATAATGATTCCTTGTTCTATCCTCTAAACACCGAGCGCCATGCAGGGTAATAACAGTGAGTGAGTGAGTATGGTTTTACGCCGCTTTTAGCAATATTCCAGCAATATCAGGGCAGGGGACACCAGAAATGGGCTTCACACATTGTACCCATGTCGGGAATCGAACCCGGATCTTCGGCGTGACGAGCGAACGCTTTAACCACTAGGCTACCCGACCGCCCCAGGGTAATAACAAGTACATCCTTGGTAAGACGCTGCCGGAGATCGAAACCCCGATCTTTCGCCCTCCGGGCAGACCCCCTATCCACTAAACCAAGGACAAGCTGTACTTACTTACAGACAACAATTTCAAAATCGGAGCAGATATCAGACATGAAACCCTCATACCTTGAAATATCCAACAACATTCATTTCAAGTATGTTCAACCATACAATCTTATTTCGCTTTAGTTGACATGACCCCTGTTACACTAGAAGAAGATTCTACATTGAATGTCGCAAATGGTTAAAATATTGTTGTATTTATGGAACGTGGATTTTTATCAGAGACAAGAATACTTTTTCTGTCACAGCTTCAAATGTCTTCTCTGAAGCACAGCGCCAAACATTTCATGACCTTCAGCATTTCTAATGAACAATTACGTTTGTGTGCGAAACTTGATATCAAATTATTGTTTCAAGACATTTCTGGAACAAATAAAAAAAGCAAAAATATATACCCTGGCCATCCCCCAGAATATAGAAAAGCCGGTCCGTTGAGTTCCTCATAATAAAGAAGTTGTCATCCACAAATACTCTTCCCTAAGTATATTTGTTCTCACGATGCCATTAGTCTGCCAAAACATCATTCGTCCAATAAGCTCACTGTGTATCTTCTATTCAGCAAGACCTAATGTCTCACGTTTGTCTTTCCACTGGTCATTGCTATTCTCACCCACAGCTACAATATGCCACCTTTATGGTACTGATCTGTAGCGGGGGATTGATGGATTCAAATAACCACGACTCATGATACAGTTTTATCATGGTTTTCCTGTCTGTTTTTCTTTACCCACCATTGATGGATCGTCGCTATCTTAAATCTGCAACAGGTTGATATCAGCCACAGGTTGTTACCAACATATCGATCATTTCAGTATAACAGTCCCGTTGATGTTCGCTGGACAGAATAATCAATTAGGAACGATGAAGCTGGCATTTGTGAACCCACACTAACACATTTGTATTTCGATTCAGTCGATATCACCCACGTTTCTACCTGTTTGTTTTCGATATAATTATATTTTAGGTATGAGCGAAAAGCAATAGAATAATTATGTTTGATGAAAGTGTTTTGCTACGTTTTTTCCTGTTTTTAGTATAAGAAGGTCTCCACGCAATTATACGCTAATGAATTCCCTGCGTGACTGTGTGTGTTATTGCGTGTTTAGTGAAATGATAAACAAATGGAATATTTCAAATTTCTACAGAAAGGTTACATTAAAGCCGGCGAGAATTAGACACAAGATTCCTTTGTGAAATATGTCTCTGTGATAGACACACCTTTAGCTACTACAGGTCCTTTGGCGCCTGTATCGAAATAATGGCAGTAACAAATTTGCAATCTTATATTTAAAATATTCGTGCGCGTTCGTGAACTTGATTCAGGGAAATTCTACTTGAAATCAGTTTTATGACAGCTCGTCAGCTTGGCTGAAGGTCTATGTGTATGTCCCCACGCTTAGCTGAGCAGGAGACACACGATGTGTGTTGAACTTTTACCTGACTGAGCAGAGTTTCGTCGGTAAGATCACCAGCATTTAATTGCAGTAACGTCAAACGTGACTGTTGTTGAAATGTTCACTAACCAAGACATGGTGATCAATAATTGAAGATTCCTTTAGCGTTAATATATATGTTGGTATAACGTGTAATATCATATAATGAACAAAAACACTTCTATATATAAGATATATAAATGTAATATAAAAACATCACTCGAAAGTGTTGACATTATTTAGTTTCGGCAAGACTTACAACTTCATGGATTAAATGGAATACAAACCTTTTCTGCACTACACTAAATACAAATAATGTCGAGTACTGAGTATCGTGTACGACAAGGTGAAACGTCAAATCTTAATGAAAAAAATCAGACTGAGCACAGAAGATATATGTTTACACTTAATCACTTATCGTATCGATTAACCACCTCCAACATTGGCTATACAATCGTCCTTACCCTCTCCAACAAATTAACATTTACTGTCTTATAACAATACACATCCTCGTCTGTCTCTGTATATAAATGAGGTTCGATCAGTCATTTAATCTTGTCCATTACAACGTCACTGATGGCTTGTGTCGTCACTGTTGCAGGCTGGCCACACGCCGCTGTATCACGGCTTCTATACACTGTGGATTAGCGATGAAACTGGGAGCACGTTGCTGTCTCCTTATGCTTGGGATCGTTGAGAACTTGTGTAAGTAATTTTGTAATTCTCTTTTCAAAGATATTTTCGAATTTTGGTTTTAAATATCCGATTCAAAGATTTATAGGGATGTATATGATTATATTAACAGAAGAAATGTGACTTAAGTGATGAATTTATTGTTATATATGTGTTGGTTTCTCGATATTGTCATTGCTTGAAATCATTGGAGCATATACTTGGATTCTCAAAGCCATTTGTGCTTGTATAGTGAAATATTACCAACGTACTGTTTGTTTAGATCGAACGGTCGAGGTTTAATTATGTTATAGCCATGTCTAGATGCATCCGTAGAAGAATAAGGCGACACCACATGACCTCGGTATTATTACTGCTCCTGGTTGAGAGCATGTGATGTTAATACGCAAGACAAACCCTTGGTCAGGTGGTCAGTGGGGCTAATTTCTATTTCGTATATCCCACCTGGGGACCCTGATATTGAACAAACTATGTTTGTTTTAAACTTAATCGATATATTGACTAACAATAAACATTACTTTACCCCCGATGTTTTTTGAAAATGAAATAATACTAAACATCATTAATATTTCTGAAAAACAAGCTTTGATATGTGTTTTTGTTATACTGACATGAATAACGTACATAGAGTGTTTGTTCTAACAGTTTTCAATATCTTGGTGGACGAATTCTGGGAGCGTGATGTCTTCTACTTGTTGATAAACGATATTGTTCAAAACATTCTGCTTTTATTTTCACATTTTACCAACATCAAGTTTACACGCCATCACATAACCCAAATATAGTCTGCCACAAAAATGACATTGATGTAAGATGCCCCGGCTACACACACACACACACACACACACACACACACACCACCACCACCACCACCACCACCACCACACCACACCACACCACACCACACACACCACCACCACACCACACCACACCACACCACACCACACCACACCACACCACACCACACATACACACAGAGAGAGACACACACATCCACCCACACACATCCCAGAATATCTAATCGTTGGTACCTAATGATAATGCTGCAGTCATAAGGTTTTATCGTCTTAAACGATGTATTTAATCGAGTTCGAGAACAGAGTTTAACTGATTATCGTTTAATAAAACATCAATATTTGAAGCGTTTTACGTATTTCTGTCCAAGAATAGAATTCACTATGCAAAGATCCAAATATGAAATAGATGATGCGGCCTCACTGATATCCTATATTTCTTGTTCAGGAGGGGAAATCAGTGGAAGGGGATTGACTACTATTATTCGATTGTTATTGAACGATATCAGATCATCGAAATACCTGAAGCCTAAGTTAAACGTCTTGGCCAAATTACCTTGTTCTGACTTTGGCAATCAGAGGAGAAATCCCGATTCACATGCATAAAGAAACAGATCAGGTAGAAGAGAAGCGCAATTGGTTCCCATGGGGATGCCTACCTCTTGCCTGAATGTCTTACCCCCAAATTGTACATAGATGATATCAATGAGAAAGTCCAGAATTTCACATCTTGTTTTCTCATAAAACATCAAATGGCATATGCTTTCAATTTTTACAAATTGACTTGAACCTCTGAAGATAGTTTGTCATGTGGAATAGTGGTGTACAATGTTGAAAAATCAAATGTTTTGACATAATTGAACCTCGTTCTTTTCTGGGATTGCAAAGGGTCAAGCAAATCCTTTGAGTTTTTGAGAATCCACGTGCTATTAATTCCATTTGTGTCAAATACTTTCTGTGAATACGTCCAAGGACCTTCACTCAATAGGCATATTAAATTTACCACGATTACCAGGTGAGATCAAAAGACATGCATTAGGATTTCTTCGGACTTTTAGGTGAACAATTGACTTGCCTTTGCATGTGTTGGTCACTGGTCCCATCGGTGGGGCAGGATACCCTCATCTGGTATCATAACTATTTGATAGTGATTCCTAAACACATGCTTATGATATAGTCGAATCATACAGTCATTGGGCAGTGAATATGGAAAAGCTATTGTTTTTTTTACTTTATATTTCTACCAAATGTATGCAAGTAAACAATATTGCAATGTTATTTATTACTTCTATCTTTGTAATGCCAGTTCGTTCGTGTGTTCGTTTGTTGTTTAACGCCGCACTAAGCATTATTCCAGCTATATGACAGCGGTCTGTAAATAATCGAGTCTGGACTAGACAATTCAGTCATGGACATCATGAGCATCGATCCACGAAATTGGGATACGATGACATTAGTCTCTCGTATGTAGATAGATGGGGCCTGTGTTTACTTTGTAGTTTCGTTTGTTACATGTTCACTTGCAGTCTGAATCGAACAATCGACTTCACTTTTAGCACAGATTTCGTGTGGATACGGACTGGTTTTGTCGCTTTTGTTTTACACTGAAGACCCGGGTTCCATTCACCATACGGGTTCAGTGTGTGATGCCCATATCTGTCAACCACCCCTACCCCACCCCCCTTCTCCCGCGATGACATGACTTGGATATTACTGAAAGCGGCGTAAATCCCCAAAGGCTCACTAGCGGAAGATGCAAAAGTGATCCAAGCGCCTATTTTATTTTATTTTCAAATTTCGTATTCAATTGTTTCAATTGGTTCCGCAGACTCAATAGACGCTAGAAAATCTTGGCAAGATATCGTGTGTCCTCGAGGTCAGTTCCGGTGTGGGTCAGGAGAGTGCCTGGACAACGCGCTACAGAATGACAAGAAGAAAGACTGTAAAGATGGCTCGGATGAAACAATGGAAGGTACGGTCATTTTCCTCCGCAGAACGTGCAAAAGGTATTTCATGAATATATCTAGCTAAATCTGAATCTAAACATATCTTCAAATGGTGTGAACAAGGTTCTTAACAGATAGCAATGTTCCATGTTCAACAACTAAATGATTTCAATCGTATAATGGTTCGGGTTTCCTTCAGATGACAAGGGCCAGGGGGATTACTGGAACACCATCTACTCCAAACGCCCAACAGCTAACGATGATAAGCTGACAGACGCATGCGGTGAGCAAACATCAGTATAATTGAGTTAAATTTCAAGACAACTTCTTTTTACAGTATTTTATGCAGGAAACATATATTCATCAAACATTTTCTGAAGAAATGTATTTACTAAGCCCGTTTGTGGCCAAATGGCCGTGAATACATATTGGGACATCAACCAGTTCAAATTATCTCATCCAGAGCTTTCCAATGATATGAAGTTTGTTCTTGTGGTTGGGTCCTTTCCGTTGCTGGCAATTCCTAAGTTGTCACGCTCTGTCTCAGTAAACCATACACTGTTCCCTGTTCCTGCATAATAGATATGATTGCAATTATTATCATTGAACTATATTTAATACGTCTTAATACCGAGAATAAAATTGAGGAATGTAGTGCTCTTTATCTATTACTTGTATTTCAGGATTAAATAAGGTGCCCGAAGGATGCCAATGTAGAAACAAGACCATTCTTAAATGTGGGAATGCGCACCTCTCGTCAGTGCCTTCGGGGCTCTCGAAGGACGTGAAAGTCTTGTGAGTAATTCTCTCTTAATTGGCAGACAAATACCTTTAGACCTTGCAGGAGTTATGACACGAGAGCTGGTCATTTGCTTGGATATTTCTGTCACATGTAAGTTCTCTCTTTATTTCCTTAAGGGTATGAACGATTTTGTAAGATTCTGAATTTTCTAAATTCGTATTTTCCTGTGTATTTTCAGTGTCGGACATTAGTTTTGGAGATATCTAGCATATTGGTATCATACCAATTGCCGTGAAAATGTATTTGGGTAATGCAATTATTTAATGGACAACCATTTGTAGTTAAGAAAATATTTATATTCGACCCTGCGACATTTTCGTTGGACTATATCTTGGCATTCCATTTTCTTGAAGGTCTCATATTATACATTGCAAAACGTCATACATCCTCCCAACTCACTCACTTTCTCACTTACTAACTCGGTTTTGGTAATATGGTATTAAAAGAAAGGAAGTGAAAAGGTTTTAGCAAATACCAACTGTTGGGCGTGAATGGTATTGGCAAAATAACAGCTTTTAGCATTGAATAGGCTTTTGCAACATACCAGGTGAGGTGAAACGGGATTTAACGTCGCGTCCAAGATATAGTCGCACTGAAGCGACGTGCATGGCCGCGTGTGTATGGCTTCTTGTACTAGTCCGGAGCGGTGCCGATTCATGGTGCCAGCCCACTGAGATACCATGCTGCAGTTTAACACGAATACCCCACTCAGAGCCGACCACTCCTTGTTTTAGCCAATTAATGCCGAGCGCCAGACAGAGTAACAACAAGACATCTTTTAACGTCGTTTGGCATGACGCGACCGGGGATCGAACTCCGGACGGACGCCTTACTACGGAGGCGGTCAGGTAACAGACCAACTGTAGGGCGTGACACGTAACAACTGTAGAATTGAATAGGTTTGGATAAAGTAACAAGAGCAGGACGTGGGTATTACTCTCGCGGTATTTGTTATCTGGAGGAGCTTTGGAAGACGTCAGCAAGGACTTACGCCCCCTCATC
The DNA here is from genome assembly GCF_023055435.1 of Haliotis rufescens. Taxonomy (NCBI): domain Eukaryota; kingdom Metazoa; phylum Mollusca; class Gastropoda; order Lepetellida; family Haliotidae; genus Haliotis; species Haliotis rufescens. The sequence goes on along the minus strand of NW_025964223.1, from coordinate 61,438,856 downwards.
ACGGCGTTCGGACACCAGCCCTTGAAGACGCTCTTGAAGAAGCTTCTGTCATTCCATGTGCCCTTCTGCCTCCAGTGTTGCTTGTCAGAGGAGTTGAATGCCCGATAGGTATCAGATAACAGAAGCGGAAAGGTTCTGGTGGCTCTGTCGTAAACATACAGATATAGCAGTACAGTGATAGCAAGGCGATAGTGAATAAAGAGCGATAGACGGCGTCCATGAAAACAAGGCGATAGACGGCGTCCGTGAATACAGGGCGATAGACGGCGTCAGTGAATACAGGGCGATAGACGGCGTCAGTGAATACAGGGCGATAGACGGCGTCCGTGAATACAGGGCGATAGACGGCGTCCGTAAATACAGGACAATAGACGGAGTCCGTGAATACAGGGAGGTAGACGGCGTCTGTGAATACAGGGCGATAGACGGCGTCCGTGAATACAAGGCGGTAGACGGCGTCCGTGAATACAGGGCGGTAGACGGCGTCCGTAAATACAGGGCGATTGAACAGTAACCCGAACACTATAATAGGTTCCATGAAGTTGGTTGTAGTGTCCAGTTGAGGCGCCATTGCCAATGGCCCGTGAGCCGTCACTATTGTCATTGGTCTTTGGGCCATTACTAAATTCAGATGTCTGTCGGCCGTCACTATTGTCAGTGTTCTGTGCGCCATCTTTAAGGCCAGTCTGTGGGTCGTTATTCAGCCCATTGGTCTGTGGGCCGTTATTGAGGTCAGTGTTCTGTGGGTCGTTACTATTGTCAATGGCCCATGAGCCGTCACTATTGCCAGTGGTCTGTTGGCCGTTACTAAATTCAGTGGTCTGTCGGCCGCCACTATTGTCAGTGGTCTGTGCGCCATCATTAAGGCAAATGGTTTGTGGGTCGTTACTTAGCCCATTGGTCTGTGGGTCGTTACTAAAGTCAGTGGTCTGTGGGATGTCATTAAGGCCAGTGGATTGTGGGACGTCATTAAATCAAGTGGTCTGCTGGACATTACTAAGGTCAGTGGTCTGTCACCGTCACCACCACGAAGGCCAGTGGACTGTGGGACGTCATTAAAGCAAGTGGTCTGCGGGACATTACTAAGGTCAGTGGTCTGTCACCGTCACCACCACGAAGGCCAGTTGTCTGTGGGACGTCACTAGAGCAAGTGGTCTGAGGGCCGTCACTTAAGCCTATGCATGGTCTTTGTGCCGAAACTGAGGATATTGGTCTATAGGTCTTCACTAAAGTCAGTGGTATGTGGACCATCAACAAGATCAGTGGTCTGTCAGTCGCCGTTAAGCCAGGTGGTCTGTGGACCGTCACTTGGGCCGGTGGTCTGTGGGTCAACATTAAGCAACAAACTGAATACAATATCCCCACTCAAGACTGATGTTTTGTGTTTCTCGCTTATTCCTGCCCACCATTTACAGAAGTAACTTCAGAATCATGCAACTCCTAAAGGGCCATTACAAACAAATACCTTTTCAGCAAGATACAATCTAAAACAACAAGAATTTGTTCGTTAGAGACAGCATATAAATTACATCCAGGTTTAGGTATACCTTCATTTACGTACTTCTATTCAAGTGAGGACGCCCGTGAGGATATTGGCATTGCACTCTCGTATTGGATAACACGGGTATTCTGATATCTCTCAGTAATGTGCTCGTCCTTGTCAGATACAGATAATTTTATGATGAAGTTAGGGGAAGCCAACATTAAGGTAATTGCAAGAAGGTATTCTCTGATACTTATCGACAGAGGTTAATGGCTTACTCTACATCGTTAGTGAGTGCAGTCCTATAAATATAAGCGAGGCAACAAAGTCCATGACCAGAAGAAATATCTGCTGTACCCTTTGTTATTTTTCACGTTTTGTTACCATTTTGTTGTCCTTACATGTACACATATATGCTCTCTGCCTCATGGCATTCATTCATCTGATGAAGGAGTAAGCATATACTCCGAAACGTTGTGTTCCTCATAATAAAGAAGTAGACATCCATATATTCTCTTTCTAATGTGAATCACTTCTAAATACCTTTCAAAGACCTATCACAGTGTCCTTTGTACGATTTCCACAACTTCATGAGCATGTGTTTGTGAGTCACTATTAAATAGGTTTTCCTATTAAACCCTGTGCTTGAAATTGTAGGTGTGTCCGATATTGTATATATATTTGGCTTGAATGTAACACTTTATCTCAAGCTTTTATTAAGCATTTCACGTTAATATTGGGTTAAAGTATTTAATTTAATATTGGAATAAATCATTTTTCTGAGGGTCGAAACACGGGTAGAATAGATCTTCAGCAACCCATGCTTGCCGTAAAAGGCGACTATCCTTGTCGTAAAAGGCGACTAACGGGATCGGGTGGTCAGGCTCGCTGACTTGGTTGATGCATGTCATCGTATCCCAATTGCGTGGATCAATTCTCTTGATGTCAATCACTGGATTGTCTGGTCAAGACTCGAGTTTTTAGAGACCCGTCATAAAGATGAAATACTAGTATTGCTGAGTGCGGCGTTAAACAACAAACCAACAACAACAACAACTTAGAGTCGAATTTAGCATTTTATATTATATTTGAATTTAACATTTTATTTTATGCTTGAATTCACGATTAAATCTTATGCCTGAAATAAGTGATCTATCTGATATAATTTAGCAATGTATTGGATGCTCGAATTGATCAATTTATCTTCAGAAGATTAAATTAGATTTATTACAAAAATAACGCTAGTGTATTTTTGTGTTTATGTAATATTTGCAGACTGAAGTGTTCTATTTTATCTCATCCTATAACAATAATGAAATCGTCGAGTCGTGCGTATCTTATGCGGTTCAGATTAAGATCAGTTTCTTCTTAATGATAAACAATTGTCCTCTTCGTCGTATTACAAAAGCATCGCTCTGCAGGGGTCCGCTCATGCAGCAACTGCATAAAGATTAACCATTTCCCCTTCACCTTTTGTGCGCAGTGCCATATATCCCTTTCCTGTTTGTTCTTGGTTGTCGCCGACAAGGTCATAGACATATAGTGTTGTTCTTATCAACGGGGACGCAGAATAACAAGTCATCAAAAACTGTAACGTAAATGACATCCGTCCAACATAAAGGCCGTCTAGCAAGCATGTACTGGGTACATTGAAATAATCGAGATTTTTTAATTTCCTTTCTGTCAGTTTATAACACGACCATAATTTAGTGCAACCATTGGCCTCGTGGTATACGTCGATGTATCACTCGAAAAGGCATATCACTGGTTCTGTCAGCTTCTCGTCAAGCTACAGCTACGACCTTAACCTATAACGAAGTCTTTGGCGGGCATTTAGGAGTTGTAAAAACATGAGCACATGCATGACACTTTTTGATGGATGACTACTTCTTCATTCTTTGTAAAGACATTTCAGGGCTATTCCTTGACCCTCATCAAGTCATGGTTATTCTCGTAAATCTCAACAGGGTACACCGATAAGGTCGGTGAATACCGAGTAAACGTTTTAGTATATATATATATATATATATATATATATATATATATATATATATATATATATATATATACACAAAATATATTCAAAAGATATTCACAAAATAAACTCCCACGTTTCAGCTTATATATATTTGTGTGTTTATATCAACTTGAAGATAAAGCTGAAACGTGGAAGAACAATCTGTTTCGTGTGATTATTTTGTGGATATCCTCATTTCATATGTGATACTGTACACTAGTGAATCTCACCACTGTATTTATATTTTTAAAAATATTTTTATATATGTTATTTCATGCTGATAAGTTTACACGAGGTAGGTTTTATGTACAAAGATAATAATGTAAGGAGGAAGCTACAGGGAACAGCGGGGGATTTAGCCAATTGACAACAATGAAGATGTAGTGATGATGGGCCTGGGTGTGAAAACAAGAAGCTGCCTATGGTAACAATAAAGCAACAAGACAATCAAGATGTCCATTTGCTGTTAATGGTAGGTGTAGAGTTAGTGTCAGGCTTTTTTCTTTGGATTTCAATAGATTCTTGACGTTTCCTCTTTTTTCAGTGGTTGATGTTGGTATGGAGAATTTCGGTTTGTTGCCAGGACATTGGGTAATCAAAAGTGTTTTTTTCTTGATAACATCAACAATGAAGGGGCAAGATGTAGCTCTAAGACGTCATTACAAAGAATATAGAAGTTGTTATCCACAAAAAATAGTGTCATGTTTTTATGTTCTTCAAACTTCTTAATGCCTATCAAAGACTTCATTATAGGCTTAGTACGTTGTTAAAAGAAGGGCGATAAGCTGATAGCACCAGTGACATACATTCTCGAGTGATGCATCTACGTATTCCACGAGGGTAATGATTGTGCTGTATCAAGGTCGTGTTATAAACTGGCAGGCAGGAAATTAAAAACATTCACCTGATGAAGGGGCAAGAGTAGTCATGAAACAATGTTTCAAAGAATAAACGAGTGTCATGTATTCATAAACCTATAATGGATTCCTAAACACATGCCGTGTTTGTTCTCTTTATCTTGTTGATTTGACTAGTGATTAAAGCCAACAGTCGGACGTTGCCATCGTAAAAGGTGCAACATGACACTCACACTGACACACAGCACTACTACATTTATATAAATCAGTCTCAGAGAGATTGAACAGATAGCGACGAGATCTACTCCCTGACAACCAACACCTAGGTTGTACTGTCAGGACTAAAGCGGTTCAGACATGATTTATATTTTGTGACCGAACATTGTTTTCCCCGTGTTTTTTAGAAAAACATGACTTGCCTTTGCGTGTGTTTATGAAGTTTGCCACCTCGCTATTTGAAAGTGATTCATAAAAATCATTCTCATAATAGAGTCGGAATCGTACAATGGACTTTGCTTTTAATGGAGATTTCTCCTCGAAAGTTGGCCTGAGAATACAGTATGCTTCTCCTGAAAGTCACAAGACATGAAACAGTTAGAAAACATGTCATTATATTCAAGAAATAAACGACTCGTGGTCGTTGTTTATAGTACAAAAAAACACTGCATGGAGAATAAACCATGGGTCGTTTATTCTTATATGAGACATCAACATTATGTACAACCTATTTAAGGATGACGATAAATGTCGTACAAGTCCATTTTATGCACAGGTGGGTATTTCCCGCATATTCCCCCAACCCTCACTTCGATTACCTGTACCTTTCCTCCAGTACCGATTGTCATATCTCTCCCGCTTTGGGATGCGATCGTTCGGCCATCGTGTTTATCTCCGTTGCACAGCTACATCTATGGGGAACAACTCACTAGACACTCCCCACTATAAAGTAATAACGTCGTCATATATGCATATGCCGCAAATGAACATATTGATGTGTTTCGTTAGAGTCTTGATACCGGATTCTATTTCAGAAAATTTAACATGGGAATAAATAGTAAATATGTTCTATTCTGACCACGAATCCCCAAATGGATTTATAAACAAAAGTCTGAAGTTGCTTGTTAATCTAGACGTAATAACTTCATTTTACAGGTGATCGATATTCTCTCATTTTCAGAGATTTGTCGGGCAATCGGATAGAAGTTGTATCCCACAGCGATTTTAAAGACATGCAGCATCTTGAGGAGTTGTAAGTCTCTCCATATTTTCAAATCGTTCGCACTCTCTGTTCAACCTCTAACACAAGCTGTGACAACTGTGACACGCTTTAACGAACCAACTTGACGTTTATGACAGAACTTTAACGTTTAATGTGAAAGAGAACATAAAACGTGAGCGGAGTAGTGACATGACTTCACAGATTATTGCCACATTCAAATAAATGTAAATATTGAGCCCTTCATGCCTAGTAGAAGATAAGTGTCATTTTCGAAAAAGATTGAGTCAGAAACTGAGCTTCATCGTTAGACACTGACGAAGTTTTTCTGCTGAATAATCTGTGAAGAATTTTGTCATAGTGTGTTTCATCAGTATTCGTATGTCAATAGATAAAAACATATCCATTTTCAGAATATTCAGTCACTGCTACCTAGAAGAAATACAGAGGAAGGCCTTCAACACATGCTCAAAACTACGAAAGATGTAGGTATTACTAAATGCACTGTCCACACCAAAGTCATACACACACTGTCCCCTTAACGTCATGTAGTAGAGCATTACATTACGACATTACGATTCGAAAATAACTTTAATCCAAAACCTCTCCAACCTATCAAAACCTGGAATAACAATATTTCGCATATTTCCATTTTTGTGATACATGAAAAGAAGCAACACACAAAGCATCACTGATATTGATGGAATATTGCTAACAATACTCGCTAAAACAAAAGCGTCCAGAGCACTCCAATGCAAATCACACTTGTAAATATATTTTGAAAGGATCTATAACAAGGAATCATCGCGGGTTTGTATATATAAGAGTAGTTTATTACACGTTGAAGTACGTATCATTAAATCAAACTTGAGGTTCATATTAAATTATGTACAATCTCGGCTCATAGACATTTGCGATGAATGTGTACTCCACTTATGGAACTTAACAAAGTCCCCCCTTTTGAACGTAATTTCATGTGTCTTAAAACCCACCAGTCTCCTGGAGTTCAGATAGCTTACTAACTCACTCTTGCAATACCACAGTTGAGAACGCCACTTCAAACAGTGTCCTCATGTTCAGGTTCAAACTGACGCAACGAGCGTCCACTGCAACGAATGTCCCATGCATTTATCGAGATATAGTAACCGTCTCAATTCCCAGTTCAAGTAAACCTCGTATATTAAAGGTACGAATAATGGTTATGAATAATGTTATCTCCCATTGTTTCGTAAATTATCTTCTTAGCACGGTCCCACAATCCTGTTGTGCGTAGGCTGAAAGTGTAACGAGACAGTAGCCATTCCTTTATAGTCCAGCGAGTTCAGATATTGCTCAGTACCCTTTGGTCTCATCAGAAAACTACCCAACCGATGCAGTCTGAATCTGATAAGCCGTCGTTATGATCCTCCTGTCAGGATACGTGTTTGTTATTGTGTTTACCTTGAGATAAAAATGACAAATTGAACGTCACCCCGCTTAGAAACTCTGATGTTGCTTTGATACTTCAATGTTATATCAAAAGCATTTTTTTCTGTTTTGCCCCCAATCCAAACTTGATACTGATTCCCGATGGCCTCAATACGCCATACCCTGCGGACAAGCAATCAGTCCCTCTGTGTTTAATCTGTGCGCCATATGAAGTTATCCGAGATGTTATGTATCGTCGGCGTCCCCTGCGAGTAACGATAGCACAGCGGCTTCTGTATCAGAGACCCTTCGCTCTCAGACAATATAATTCAATAACATTAACATTGTGAACTCATGATTCGTCCTTGCTTAAAGGCACTTCAATGCGTTATACATCGTTGTCTAAATTACCAGGCTACAGGAAGGGGGTTGTGATTACATTATCAATGTACTCTATCCATATTTGCTTTACTGGTGTCATATAGTAAAGTTATTCTTACATATGATTTAATAAAACCAAAGTATATGTTAACGTGGTAGTGTTGAATTAATCCTGCGGATATATGACCATCCTGAGTGTAAGGTAACTCTTAGTAGGAGTAGATGGCGTGTTGAATCTGAAGTCCTCAAACTGGCCTCCAGAAACAGATAATGTTCTCCAGCTATATTGTGAGAAATGGGGCCTTGAAGTAAATTTGAAATGTGAAATGCTATTGTTTTCAGAAAAGGTGGTATTTTAAATAAATTTGAAAAATGGACGTATTGTAATAAGACAGTCAATATTGTTTCACATTATAAATATTTAGGATTGACTGTATCTTCTCGATTATCATGGTTAACAGCATGTAAGCTCTGCAAGCATCTAAGGCCTTGATTCCTGTCTATAGAGTTTTTTAAAGAAAACAAATTTATATCTTTCCGAGGTGTTTCGGACATTTTTTGACAGAAAAATAGGACCAATTTTTCTGTATGGTTCAGAAATATGGGGATGTCAATATAATGATTCCATAGAAAAAAATCATGCCATGTACTTTAAACGTTTTTTAGGTGTCGGTAAATATGCCTCTAACAAAGCCATTCTAGGAGAAACTGGTCGTACCAGTCTTTTTGTTTCATCCCAGCTACGGGTAGTTAAATATTGGATAAAGCTACTTCGTATGAATTCAAATAGATTTCCTCTTCATTGTTATAATATGTTAAAAGGCTTGGATGAAAAGGGTAAATATTGTTTATGGGTGTCTGATATCAAGAATATTCTTTGTATGTTCTCTTGCATGGATATCTCAAGATGTTGGAAATGATAAATAATTTATCTTCATGCTTCAGCAAAGATTACTTGATATATTTTCACAAGATTGGCACTGTCAAATATCATCCTCAAGGTTTTTATGCCATTATACGAACATAAAATCATTACTTGTTCCTGAAAAATATGTATCTGAACTTCAAGATAGAACTTTGAGAAGATCTTTGTGTAAATTACGCATATCATTACATAATTTTATTGTTAATAATCTCAGAAAGAAAAATGTACAAGATAAAGAAAGTAGTTTATGCCGTTATTGTAATGAAGGCTATGTTGAGGATGAGTTTCATGTACTTCTCATTTGTAAACTTAATATTATCAGTTTCTTAGAAATAGATACCTCCCTATGATTTCAACTATGTACAAAGATGAACAACTGATGAAAAATTTGTTGAACTCCCGCAATTCTAATACAATATCATCTCTGTCAATATTCCTGAAGAAGATTTTTAAAAATTAGACGTTAATATTATATGTAAACTTATTATTACCTTCACGTGACTGTACAATGTTGATACAAAAAAAACTACGCACTTCTGTACTATAGGTCATATGGCCTAAAATATTGAATTAACTTCTGTCTGTCTGTCTGTCTGGCTCTTTATGTACAATCTCGGCTCATAGACATTTGCTAGTATATGTTAACGTGGTAGTGTTGAATTAATCCTGCGGTTATATGACCGCCCTGAGTGTAAGGTAACTCTTAGAAGGAGTAGGTGGCGTGTTGAATCTGATGTCCTCGAGCTGTCCTACTGACATCCTGCTATTCCCGCAGATACCTCACAGACAACCTGCTGGGGGACCTTCCGCAGGACATGTTCCCAGAGAACAATAACGTTGAAGAGTTGTGAGTATGAGAAATATTTATTATAACACATAATATGAAATTTTAAAATAAATATGAAATAAGAACACCGTCTTGTTATTAAAAGGGGTAGGCCATGGATCCAAGACGTTACTATGCGCACTGTGGTACGTTTTCGTCCTCCCTGGGATCTTGTCTGGTGTCGGAGTTGGGTGTTGTGCAAAATATAGACTGACCATTCTATTCATGGTATCAAGGCATTTATATATAAACAATCTTGTCATCAAAATGGGATTGTCGTGGATTATATAGTCACTCTTCAGATAGAGTCGGAAATTCCGCTACATACGGAATATATATAAATACTGAAAACGCACGCACGCACGCACGCAAACACACACACACATCTTCAGCAACCCATGCTTGCCGTAAAAGGCGACTTTGCTTGTCGTAAGAGGCGACTTGGTTGAGTGGACTTGGTTGATGCATGTCATCGATCCCAATTTCATGGATCAATGCCCATGATGTCAATCACTGGATTGTCTGGTCCAGGCTCGATTATTTACAGACCGCCGTCATATAGCTGAAGTATTGCTGAGTGCGGCGTTAAACAACAAATAAACAAAGAAAACAAACATGATATCAATCGCTGGTTTACTTCGGCCAGACCCTGATATTTTACAAGCCCCCATCATATACAGTAGCTGGAATATTGCTGAATGCGGCGGTAAACAGGAAAAGTAAGAAACCTGAACCTGGCTATGGCAGGGCAACCTGACACGGTCTTATATAAGACAACAATGAAGGCAAAAAGAAACTACAGCAAGCTCAAAGACATGCTATCACAGTAAAGCGGTCAGGACACTTCCTTCTCACATCTTTGGTGATCAGATTAGGTGCTATTCATGTCCTTCAACAATACAGTTGGATATTCAAATATCAGCTTTTTATTGGTGTTGGTTGATGAATGGCTTGATAAGCTGCCCGATGGTATTAGCCAGCGAAGAGGCCCATATATAACGGAAGAAACTAGAATTTGACGTCTTTCTTGGCTAATTTATTCTTCTTATATAACATATTTTCACTTCAATCATATTGTTGTGAAGGACATGTTAGTTTAACATATTGCACATATGTCTTGAATTGTTGATTCATCAAAATGTTATTTGATAGAAATGACACGAATCTCCAATTAAAGCCTGTCGTGCATTAAACATTTTCAGGTCCCGAGAGGGAGAAGGAATTATGTTGGCGTGGTTTTGTTGTCAGTATACATGGAAATGAGACATATATTTTTATTTGTTACATTGGAAAATACAAGCGTGTGATCACTGTTACATTGGCTTTATGTGCCAGCCACATTGCAGAATAAGACCAGTAGCAGTGTATGTCATGAGCCAGACACGTTTAAGATTAGACAAATTATCTAGTGTACGACTGTGGCAGACACATTGCATATTTAAACAGTGACACTGTACGGCTGTGGCAGACACATTGCTGAGTTCGACAAGTATGGTATGTGGCTGTGTCAAGCTTATTGCTGAGTTCGACAAGTATGGTATGTGACTGTGTCAGGCTCATTGCTGAGTTGGACAAGTATGGTGTGTGACTGTGTCAGACTCATTGCTGAGTTGGACAAGTATGGTGTGTGACTGTGTCAGGCTCATTGCTGAGTTGGACAAGTATGGTGTGTGACTGTGTCAGACTCATAGCTGAGTTGGACAAGTATGGTGTGTGACTGTGTCAGACTCATAGCTGAGTTGGACAAGTATGGTGTGTGACTGTGTCAGGCTCATAGCTGAGTTGGACAAGTATGGTGTGTGACTGTGTCAGGCTCATAGCTGAGTTGGACAAGTATGGTGTGTGACTGTGTCAGACTCATTGCTGAGTTGGACAAGTATGGTGTGTGACTGTGTCAGACTCATAGCTGAGTTGGACAAGTATGGTGTGTGACTGTGTCAGGCTCATTGCTGAGTTGGAAAAGTATGGTGTGTGACTGTGTCAGGCTCATTGCTGAGTTGGACAAGTATGGTATGTGACTGTGTCAGGTTCATTGCTGAGTTGGACAAGTATGGTGTGTGACTGTGTCAGACTCATAGCTGAGTTGGACAAGTATGGTGTGTGACTGTGTCAGGCTCATTGCTGAGTTGGACAAGTATGGTGTGTGACTGTGTCAGGCTCATTGCTGAGTTGGACAAGTATGGTGTGTGACTGTGTCAGGCTTATTGCTGAGTTGGACAAGTATGGTGTGTGACTGTGTCAGGCTCATTGCTGAGTTGGACAAGTATGGTGTGTGACTGTGTCAGGCTCATTGCTGAGTTGGACAAGTTACAGTATGTGGCTGTGTCAAGCTTATTGCTGAGTTCGACAAGTTACAGTGTGTGACTGTGTCAGGCTCATTGATGAGTTAGACAAGTTACAGTATGTGGCTCTTTCACACCTATTGTTGAGTTCGACAAGTTACAGTATGTGACTCTTTCAGGCCTTTGGCTGAGTTAGACAAGTTACGGTGTGTAGCTCTTTCGGGCCTTTTGCTGAGTTAGACAAGTTACGGTGTGTAGCTCTTTTAGGCCTTTTGCTGAGTTAGACAAGTTACGGTGTGTGGCTCTTTCAGGCCTTTTGCTGAGTTAGACAAGTTACGGTGTGTGGCTCTTTCGGGCGTTTTGCTGAGCTAGACATGTTACGGTGTGTGGCTGTGTCAGGCCCATTACTAAGTTCGACAAGTTACCTTGTATGACTGTGTCAGACAGATTGTTAGAGAAGAAATTCTACAAATCATTCATATCGAAATGTTTGATGACTTCACATTAGGATATTACTTCTGCATACCAACATCGATAAATACACTTTCAAGTACATAATGAATAAACATTCATCTCATCAAATCATTTGGTTAACGACATATACAGTGACAACCTTTTAACGTATGAAAACAAAAACAAAGTAGTAAAAGAACTTTGTTGTACATACAAATAAGAATAAGAATGATAATGCTTAATTCACATAATATTGTGAAATTACTTGTGTATAATTCAAATGAAGACGGTCTAGTTTAATTACCGTTTGAATTCCAATTTGTAATCTACAACTTTCGTTCTACGTGTGGTAAACAATCATCCTAAGATGTGCATATGTATTGGGGATCAAAGTTTCGAGAAACAAATATTTGGTTAGACTGGAAGCGGTCCTTGTTTCCAATTTTGAATTTCAATGAGAAATCCGAGCAATTTTTATTCCTCTTCTTTGGTGTGTTATGAATGGATAGCTATTTGATATGTTAACACATTTTACCATTTGCTAGGGACAATGTTTAAATTATTGATTTTTTAAAGGTATATTGGGACATTATTTATGTTTTGTTATATAACAAAAAAGACTTATCCAGCCAAGCATTTGGCATGACTGACTTCCATCTGCAGATTTCTGTCCAAAGACTTTATTCAGCCTTTCTGTGGGCAGGACATCCTTACCCTTTTCGCGAACACCTGGTGTCAAATTCGATCCATCCAAGTGTTGTTTTTGTTCGCTGTTTTGCCTTTTACGCCCATTGAAATCTGTTTCGGCAGATAATCGTGACTAATGCTTCTCAGGCGTTGACATTTGATATTTGCCCTTCCAGGTATCTGAGCCACAACCGTCTGACAATTCTTAAACCTGAATACTTTGACAGGCTTACAAAGCTGAAGCATTTGTAAGTACCACGATGTTTACTGATTATCTATAAGAACATTTGCCCTTTTACAATTTTCAGTTGAAAAATACCAACAGCTGGAATTAATCGGTTCTTTAATTCATGAATGCAAATGTATTTTAAAAAATACAAATTTCAAATAGACCAATTATCTTGTGTTTGAAGTGCTTTTCTGTGTGGAAAATGGTTCCCAGAGCCGAATCTGGTGAGTGAGTGAGTATGGTTTTACGCCGCTTTTTGCAATATTACAGAAGTATCGCGGCGGGGGGCACAAGACATGGACTTCACACATTGTTTCTCATGTTGGGAATCGAGCCCATGTGACGAGCTAACGTTTTAACCACAAGGCTACCCCGACCGCCCCCTGGTGACTGGAAATTCTGGTTCTGTTGCAAGGCGTAGATCGTTACTCATATCAGACACCCTGGTTTGCTTAGTTAGATTTTTAACAGGCGTCTATGATATCTTTGGAATATTGATGACTGCGACGTTAAACAGCATTCATCACTCACTGCAAACGCTTAAATATTGGAAATGAGTGGTTTTTTCTTTAACATCCAAAGGTTACCATTGCACAGATATCCTTCACGTTTCATGTTTTCAGAAAGCTTGATAACAACCTCATCAGAGATATAGTCCCGATGACATTCGCAAAGACAGGCAATTTGCAGTCGTTGTGAGTAATTAACCATTGGGAATTCTACTTATTAAGCACAATGGTACTAAGAATTGGCAATTTGTTTTTTTTGCATATGATGCGAGGATTGCATGGAATATGTTGTATTATGTTAATCAAGGGTAGTCACGGACGATGCAGATATAAAATTTAGGCCACCTCTGAGCGATGTCAGCTTTTTACAGATCCTTCGAAATAGACCCATCGCGAAATAATGTAAGACTATTGCAGCGTAATGCGTTCCTGTACTAGACTTCATTGTATAGAGAACCCGTGAAGCTCCGGTTTAGAATAGGTCTTCAGAATCCCATACTTGTCGTAAAAGGCGACTAACGGCATCGGGTGGTCAGGCTCGCTGACTTGGTTGATGCATGTCATCATATCCCAATTTCATGGATCAATGTTCATGATGTCAATCACTTGATTGTCTTGTCTATTTACAGTCCGCTGTACACATAGCTGGACTATTGGCGTTAAACAAACAAACATTGTATAGGGATTCTGGAATTCCGTGTACACATACACTGTTATGTGCCGCGTGATGTGTTCAGCACTGAGTTAAATGTATTGCGGTGGTACAAATATTAGCGTGTAGACATTAAAAACATATTGAAAAAGAACATAGCTATTCGCAAAGCAACTCTGAACTTTAAGATCAGTTCTACATAAAGTCTGTTCCCTTATACTCAAAATCAAACGTTACTATCAGCGGGTTCTTCTCCATCATATTTTGTTTTTTTGGAAGCATACAACTCAATAGTACTCTTCGTTGAACACTTTCTAAAGGCTTTTTTGTATTTTTAACATTGTAATTGATCAGTTTGCAAAACCATATAGCCTATATCATCATAAATATACATTTTCAGTTATCAATAACCTGATATGGCCATAGTTATTATGTTGTTGAGTATAACATCCATATATCAGAAATAACAACTTCTTCGTCCTGCTTTCCTCCAAGGTTACTTGATGGAAACAACCTAGACAAAATCGAACACAACTATTTCGCTGACTTGGGTAAACTGCAGACGTTGTGAGTATAATGCTTGTTCTCGGAACATTGTCCATCTTCCCTATAGGATTGGGAGGCTAGTGCGTCCTCAGTGCCACATGTTTGAGATGAGAACCCACTAAATTGTACGCAAAGCTAGACTTTGGAGATTATATGTGATTGTACCCAGACGCTCTGACCGATGTTGATTAATGGAATCAACCCTGATTTGTCTGGTCCAGACTCGATTACTCACAAGGCAATGTGACCTATTCAACTGATGTGGAGGAGAGTCCAAAGTGATGCTGGTCCTAGATGTTTATGGTATTCCAGATTCCTCAAATCCACCCGCAGGGGTAAAGTGATGACGTATCAACCATGATCATCGGATCAGATACACGTCTAAGGGACGCAACTCTGCACATCAAATTAGAACACCTGTTCCCCTCGTACTGGACACTCCTATCTATAGTGTAGGCTGTAGTGGCTTTGTCTATGAATATGACTGGCGCTCAATTGACCAGTGTTGAATATTGAAAATGCACTGATGTGTCTTTTCTTGTCTTGTGCACGTATGGAAATTTGTCAGATTTGTTATTCTAATTTCAGAATCATATCCCGAAACCGAATTGCATCCATAGAATCCAGTTCCTTTCGTACCCTGAAGAGTTTGAAACATCTGTAAGTACCGATTGCCTTTACTTAGAAGTAGTGGACATTATAACGTAAGGTTAGAAACAAGGGTTGTCAGTGGTAGAAAGGGACGTAACTCTTGAGCCTCTAATACTCAAGTGCTCGTTCAGCTTGGAACTTCATACAACGAACACTGCAAGAGGTAACTGTATCATGAACGTATGTTTTTTATAAAATCTGTGTTGGGTCGATATATCCTTGTTGTCATTGCTATTAAGCTCAATGATAAGTAGCCTACCAATGAAATACATTTTTACGCACACAATAAACATAAACATATTCAAGATCATTTAAAAAAACAAAACATTGTATAGTATCCAACATCACACATACACGGAATATCAGCAAACAAACATAGTGAATATCACCACACAAATACACCATCTAACATATACAGAGTATATAATCACAAATATACAGGGTACACCATCACACACATATATAGTACATCATCACACATATATATAGTACATCATCACACATATAAAGGGTACATTATCACACACACATATATATATAAAGTACATCATCACACATATAAAGGGTACATCATCACACATATAAAGGGTACATTATCACACATATACAGGGCACATTATCACACATATATAGTACATCATCACACATACATATAGTACATCATCACACATATAAAGGGTACATTATCACACACACACACATATATATATAGTACATCATCACACATATACAGGGTACGTCATCACACATATACAGGGTACATCATCATACATATATATAGTACACCATCACACATATACAGGGTACATCATCACACATATAAAGGGTACATCATCACACATATAAAGGGTACATCATCACACATATACAGGGTACATCATCACACATATATATAGTACATCATCACACATATAAAGGGTACATCATCACACATATAAAGGGTACATTATCACACACACATATATATATATAGTACACCATCACACATATACAGTGTATATCATCACACATATAAAGGGTACATCATCACACATATATATAGTACACCATCACATATACAGGCTACATCATCACACATATACAGGGCACACCATCACACACATAAAGGGTACATTATCACACATATAAAGGGTACATCATCACACATATACAGGGCACACCATCACACACATAAAGGGTACATCATCACACACATACAGGGCACACCATCACACACATAAAGGGTACATTATCACACATATAAAGGGTACATCATCACACATATACAGGGTACATCATCACACATATACAGGGTACATTATCACACATATACAGGGCACACTGTCACACACATAAAGGGTACATTATTACACATATACAGGGTACACCATCACACATATACAGGGTACATTATCACTTATATACAGGGTACATCATCACACACAGATATAGTATATCGTCACACATATAACGGGTACATTATCACACATATATTTAATACATCATCACACATATAAAGGGTACATCATCACACATATACAGGGTACATCATCACACACATATATAGTACATCATCACACATAGAAAGGGTACATTATCACTCAAATGTAAAGTACACCATCACACATATACAGGGTACACCATCATACATATTCAGGGTACATCATCACACACATATATAGTACATCGTCACACATATAATGGGTACATTATCACACATATATCTAAAACATCGTCACACAAATAAAGGGTACATCATCACACATATATATGGTACATCATCACACATATAAAAGGTACATCATCACGCATATATAAAGTACATCATCACACATATAAAGGGTACATTGTCACTCATATATATATATATAGTATATCATCACACATATAAAGGGTACATCATCACGAATATATATAGTACATCATCACACATATATATAGTACACCATCACACACATATAAAGTACATCATCACACATATATATATAGTACATCATCACACATATATATAGTACACCATCACACATATACAGTACATCATCACACATATAAAGGGTACATCATCACACATATACAGGGTACATCATCACACATATATATAGTACACCATCACACATATATAGTACATCATCACACATATACAGGGTACATCATCACACATATACAGGGTACATCATCACACATATATAAAGTACACCATCACACATATATAGTACATCATCACACATATACAGGGTACATCATCACACATATACAGGGTACATCATCACACATATAAAGGGTACATCATCACACATATATATATAGTACATCTTCACACATATAAAGGGTACATCATCACACATATAAATGGTACATCATCACACATATACAGGGTACATCATCACACATATACAGGGTACACCATCAGACATATATATAGTACATCATCACACATATAAAGGGTACATCATCACACATATACAGGGTACACCATCAGACATATATAAAGTACATCATCACACATATAAAGGGTACATCATCACACATATATATAGTACATCATCACACAGGTTCAAATTGTTATATTCATTATAGTTCAACGTATTTACAAGGTATGGGTGTTTCTTCTAACTAACAATGCATGATGTATGTACAATGCTATATACAGGGTAAATCATCATACATATATATAGTACATCATCACACATATATATACTACATCATCACACATATATATACTACATCATCACACATATACAGGGTACATCATCACACATATACAGGGTACATCATCACACATATACAGGGTAATTCATCATACATATATAGTACACCATCACACCTATATATATAATACATCATCACACATATACAGGGTACATCATCACACATATACAGGGTACATCATCACACATAAACAGGGTAATTCATCATACATATATAGTACACCATCACACATATATATAATACATCATCACACATATACAGGGTACATTATCACACATATACAGGGTAATTCATCATACATATATAGTACACCATCACACATATATATAATACATCATCACACATATACAGGGTACATCATCACACATATACAGGGTAAATCATCATACATATATATAGTACACCATCACACACATATATATAGTACATCATCACACATATACAGGGTACATCATCACACATATACAGGGTAAATCATCATACATATATATAGTACACCATCACACATATATATAGTACATCATCACACATATAAAGGGTACATCATCACACATATACAGGGTAAATCATCATACATATATATAGTACACCATCACACATATACAGGGTACATCATCAGACATATACAGGGTACATCATCAGACATATACAGGGTACATCATCAAACATATATATAGTACACCGTCACACATATACAGGGTACATCATCAGACATATACAGGGTACATCATCAGACATATACAGGGTAAATCATCATACATATATATAGTACACCGTCACACATATACAGGGTACATCATCACACATATACAGGGTACATCATCAGACATATACAGGGTAAATCATCATACATATATATAGTACACCATCACACATATACAGGGTACATCATCAGACATATACAGGGTACATCATCAAACATATACAGGGTAAATCATCATACATATATATAGTACACCATCACACATATACAGGGTACATCATCAGACATATACAGGGTACATCATCACACATATACAGGGTAAATCATCATACATATATATAGTACACCATCACACATATACAGGGTACATCATCAGACATATACAGGGTAAATCATCATACATATATATAGTACACCATCACACATATACAGGGTGCATCATCAGACATATACAGGGTACATCATCAAACATATATATAGTACACCATCACACATATACAGGGTACATCATCAGACATATACAGGGTACATCATCAAACATATATATAGTACACCATCACACATATACAGGGTACATCATCAGACATATACAGGGTACATCATCAAACATATATATAGTACACCATCACACATATACAGGGTACATCATCAGACATATACAGGGTACATCATCAAACATATATATAGTACACCATCACACATATACTGGGTACATCATCACACATATACAGGGTAAATCATTATACATATATATAGTACACCATCACACATATATATAGTACATCATCACACATATAAAGGGTACATCATCACACATATACAGGGTACATCATCACACATATATATAGTACATCATCACACATATACAGGGTACACCATCATACATATATATAGTACATCATCACACATATAAAGGGTACATCATCACACATATATATAGTACATCATCAAACATATACAGGGTAAATCATCAAACATATATATAGTACACTGTCATACATATACAGGGTACATCATCAGACATATACAGGGTACATCATCAAACATATATATAGTACACCGTCATACATATACAGGATACACTATTACACAATATAAAATACCATCACACACACATAAATATAGTGCATCATCACATGCTCAGAGTACATCACTTACTGTACACTATGACAAGCACATCATCACAATAATAATACCCGCTCATTTTTCATTGCAGAGTCCTGTTCGGCAACTTCATTTCGAGCCTTCGTTTGAACACATTATTAGGCCTGACCAATCTCACGCAGCTGTAAGTACCGATACGGGCATTATCATAAACACGCAAGTACTGCACATATTGCCCGCGATCCTTTTCAATGACGCATTATGGAAACGTGTAAAGTGAGTGGTGAGTGAGCTGGGTTTATCGCCATTCTGATGAACAGCATGTCGGTGATGAAGGTCCTTGACGCATTTCCTTTGTCATTTTATTGAAAACTCAAAGTATAAAAAAAACCGTGATCATAAATTCTTGGCAGCCAAAGGGTCGCAACTCTGCATTTTGGCATCCATAAGGACAACCACAATACTTTATTGTTATACCCATACAATTAACAGCTATGAATCAATGGGAATTGTGAACATTATTAAAGGACATGGCTGATTATAGAGAGAGTTCATTTTGTTGTTGAGTTGAGTGTATTTATTCATCCTTTCAGAAATCTGAGGGACAACAGCCTTAACTATATAATAAAGGGCGTTTTTGATCCTCTGCAGAACATATCCTCAATGTACGTACACCAGCATAATCTTTCATAGGGTCACATTCCTAAACCACCTTAATGTCACTCACGTGCATGGTGTACCGATCCAAGTTTATGAAAGATTAAACACAACATGTCGTATATCAAAATGCAGCAAAAGCTACTACTATCTTTGTGAGGGGTAACACCAGTGGGCAAGACACGCTCACCTTTTCGCGAAGACCTGGTGTCATCACTGTTTGATACTGGAACTCGATACTTGAAAACAGTTTAAGATATGAAATGTGCATATCTTTTAAATCTTTAATTAAACCGGAATTGCATCTATATGTTAGAACATGCAAATATCTGTGCGTTACATATTGATGATTTCGTCTTGGATTATCTAAAATAAGGGTTAACATTGGGCGAAAGCCTCCTATTCCGACACCAATGAAATTGTGCTTTTAGAAGAGATTTCTTTAAATATGTCAAAGGGTTTTTGGCTTTATTTACAAATACACGTGTGACCAACATTAAACAACTTTGAAGGAGTACGAGGATATGATTAGATTAGTATTCCCATTAGAGAAAGAGTACCTATTCTTTTTTTTACAATTTGCAGAGACTTGAGAGATAATCACTTCCGGGGGGTTCAGCCAGGGACTTTTGACGATCTCTCGACATTGAAGTACATGTGAGTAATAAAAACCAGACACAATGTAATCAATAAAACATATATCATCAATTTTCTTCGCTTTTCTCTAAAGGTGCATCGTGGGCGTCAGTACGAACCAGTTGTCTTGACAGTAGTTACTGAGTTGCGGGTTTAAGGCCAATGTTCGTGTGTTTGTTTGTTTCTTGTTTAACGCCGTACTCAGCAATATTCCAGCTATATGACGGCGGTCTGTAAATAATCTAGTCTGGACCAGACAATCCAAAGATTGACATCATGAGCATCGATCCACGCAATTGGGATCGATGACATGCATCAACCGAGTCAGCGAGCCTGACCACCCGATCCCGTTAGTCGCCTCTTACGACAAGCATAGTCACCTTTTACGGCAAGCATGGGTTGCTGAAGACCTATTCTACCCCGGATCTTCACGGGTCTTAAGGCCAATGTACAGTATTAAGACATAGCAAGGCAGTAAAGGTGCTGGGCAAAAGAAAATATACACCCATATTTGATGGTGTCTGAAATGAAACAAACAAGAAATGGTTTTTCGATGGAGATGTATTTGGTAAGGGTATCATAGTTTTGTTATGGGCCTTACGTTTGCAGTTTTTCGGAAACTGTTTTCAGCCTAGTAACGTTTTCATAACGTTTGTAATTTTTCAGTAAAATTTAATTTTAGTTTTATTCTTTCGTTTGTCCGGCAGTTTAGTTGAAATGTGAAAAGAAGTGACAACTTAAAATTCGTTACTATTATGTGATGCATTTGATGATGTAGTAGGATTATGAAATATAGTCGGAATCGTACAATGGATACTGCTTTTAGAGATATTTTTAGGATTGTGGAAATGGTCTTGTCGCTTTTATTTCTATCATCATCTAAAACCTTTATTCCCATTTCCACCCTAACAAAACAGAATTGTATATCTTCCTTATGAATAAAACATATAACATATTTGCGTGTTTCTCAACAACTAAGCAGTTAAGGTACACAAATGCTTAAACTAAACAAATAATTGTTTTTGTAGATACTTCGACCGTTTTCACCTGTGCGTGTACGTCAAGAACATCGACGTGTGTGAACCTCGCGGGGACGGCATCTCCAGCAGGGAGAACCTCTTGGAAAACATCATCCTCAGGGTCACCGTCTGGATCGTCGCAATCCTCGCCTGCTTCGGCAACTGCGCTGTTCTCATGGGCCGTTTCATCCTGAAAGAAGACAATCAGATACATTCCTTCTTCATCAAGAACCTCTCGATGGCGGACCTTCTGATGGGCATCTACTTGACGGTCATTGCTGTCCACGACATGAGGTACAGAGGACGCTACCTCTCCTTTGACCACACATGGAGAGACAGCTGGGGTTGCGACGTCTGCGGCCTTCTCAGCACCGTCAGCAGCGAGGTGTCGGTCCTCACTCTCACAGTCATCACCCTGGACAGGTACCTCTGCATCATGTACCCTCTGTCCGAAAGAAGGAGGCACCTACGACTTGCCTATGTTCTTATGGGATCCATCTGGTTGTTTAGTCTCGCTTTGGCGACCATTCCCATCGTTGGCCTGAACTACTTCGGGACTTACTTCTACAGGAACAATGCTGTCTGTATCCCTCTGCTGCTTCATGAGCCGCGCAACAGTGGATGGGAGTACTCGGCTTTTATTTTCCTTGGAATAAACATGGTGTCTTTCGTGTTTATCGCGTATGCCTATGTGGCGATGTTTGTGTCCATACGGAAATCACGTATGTTGTTCCGGTCAACCAATGAGAATCAAGAAAGGTCCCTGATGAAGAGGTTCTTCTTCATTGTCATTACTGACTTCGCCTGTTGGGTTCCAATAATTGCACTCAAAGTGGCTGCACTAATGGGTAAGGATGAATACCAAGGGTTTGTTATGATTATATAAAGAGTACTGCTTTTATTTGCATATACATACACCCTTAAAATGCATTGACTTCAATCCTACCCTCTCTTCGGCATGTTCGCTCGTCACGCTGAAAGCTCTGATTCGACTCCCCAAATAGGCACACCGTGTGAAGCCAATTTCTGGTGAAGCCAATTTCTGGTTTCCCACGCCATGATGTTGCTGGAATAATGCGAATATCAACTCACTCTCTCTCGATCAAGGATAGTACAGAGATCAAAGGAGATGCAGTTGTTTATTGATGCCTCTTTTAACTGTCAGGATCCTCTGCTTCAAATTCCAAAAGTACACCCACCCACCCCTCCCGTGTCGGTGTCAGCACTATACCCTTGTTTAAACACGCTCTGAAGCATCCCATACTATAATCCGTTATTTGATCCCACAGGCTTCAAAATCCCTGGCTACCTGTACGGCTGGGTGGTCGTGTTCATCCTACCCGTCAACTGTGCTCTGAACCCTCTTCTCTACACCCTCACCTGCACGATGTTCAAACAGAAGTTTCTGTACAGCCTCTCCAACTTGATGTGGAGGAAGAGCATGTTCGACTCCAATAGCTCGGACAGCTCCACCTCCAAGAGCAGGCTCTCACGGCGGAGTATGCCGGACATCGAGGTCAGTTGGCACTCAGTTCTAAAACAGGGCTACAGGAAATTCTATCCTTCTATTTCAAGTATTACCCATCAAGGTTGTATATTATCCAGTTCCAACTTAACCAAACCAGGGTGTAAACATGAACTAATTCCAGAAAAGAAACAATCATTTCGATGTACTTGTGTTCGTAATATGTATTTATCATTACTCTGATCATCCACAGCAATGCATTGCGATTCAAAGTAAACCGAACTGGAACTATTCCACGTTTACAAAGGGGCACGGGTGGCCCAGTCGTCTAAGGCGCCGCGATTCGCTGTGCAGAGTTTCGTCCCTTGGGCACGCCAGAAACCTATGATTGTGGGTTCGAATCCCGGTTCGCCCCAATTATGTTTCTAGGTTTGTCAGCACCATACCCGTGCTCGTGGGTTTCACCGAAGTGGTAAACGTCTGAGACCTGCATCACTTCGGGCTTTCCTCCCACATTAAGCTGACACGCCGTGATATAACTGTAATAATGTTAAAAGCGGCGTTAAACCCAACTCACTCACTCACTCACCCACGTTTACAAACGCTTTCCTTATGTTGTGGTAGTATTGTACATGGCTACGTTTACTTCAAGATTCTTTCTTCTATGAATCGCTTTTCTTGATGTCTATGTCACTATATATTCTTGTGATTTGTTCATGTGCCTTTACGTTCTCCATCATTTTATACACCCACAGTTGTCATTATTAAACGATCACGCCATAATGCCATGTATTGGTACTCTGACTAGTACACTTCCAAAATATGTTTATTATCATTATTGCATATTAAGCATTTGCATGCAGTCGGAAATATCAATGACAACTTTATCATTTATCTAAAATGATTGTGGATTCTTGTTTATCACAATTAATATAGATGTTGGTTGGTAGGTTGGTTAAAGCCACAATCAACAATATTCCAGATATATGACGAGGTCTGTCTCAAATGGGATACGATGACATGCAATCATTCAAGTGCCCGAGCCTCACGACTCGATTTTCTTAGTCGCCTCTTATGACCTGAATTTTTACGGGTTTTAATGAAGCAGATACTTCTTGTCCTTAAATCCACATCTCACATTTCAGCTTGACCAGTGCGCACTCAACAACACATGGACAGGCAAGATGAAGTACAAATATTCTCACGGCCGGGTTGTCTATCCTAACTGGAGTGGACAACAGTATACGCCAAGCGGGTACAGACCAGTGAAGCTGGCGATATAACCTTTGCTATATCAATGACGACATCCTATCTGGGAAAGAATGTTGTTCGGCGGTGTAGGTGGTGACTTTTCTGAACGGTGCCCAAGGATTTCAAGAACGCACATTCTGGACTACATCACATTTAATTCTTTTCTTTGAGCGACCAATGAAAACAATTATTATTTTTGTAAACATATACAGAGATATCATTGGTGCACGTGACTACAATGGAAAAGTGGCCGGCCAAAAGTGTTCAGACTTTGAAGAATTCCGCATATTATGGATCAGTTGATGACTTGAGACGATGTGTTGTATACAAAGACTGGTTGTGCATAGTGATAGTGTCTTTTGAAGAGGCCGGTGAAATAATGTACATTGAAATAGAGCGGCCCTGGAGATAGGGCATTATTTTATTAACAAGTTAACGCGTGACGAGTCAATCGTTATATTTTATTTGCTATGATTGTTTGCTATGAACATGTTATCCAGGTGATGTGTCTTGGGTAGCCTTAGACATTGTTTGTCAATATATCACACCATTCATTATACTCAGTTGTACCAAAACGAATTCGAAATTGCCATGGATCGTAAAGTTTTCGAATTTTGCTCACGAGGACATGCTATTACACTGCTTAATGTATTCAAACTCAAATTAACCCATACATAGGCGTATTGACAACTTCATTTATCACACACTGTATTACGTACTGATCAGACTTATGAAGACACGCAGTTCCTATTATTTTTGTAATGTTAACAAGTGATCACTTATCAGGCGACTTTGACAAATAGCTTCACTCCTATTATTACAAACGCCCAAATGATAATACTGGGTTTGACAATAGCCTTCAATCATTCTGTCATGACCGTCACACAGGTATGTGTGAAACTGTTTAGCCGAATGAATTATGGTTATTATTATTTTGTGTTTAACCTTCCCGGTTTGTTATGTTCTTATCATTCCACGTAAGCATCAATGGAGCACAGTTCTGTTCTGTTCTGAAAACTAAAAGGAAACAAATTTGACTAACTTCTTTTTATTTTCATGTTGGACCACAATAATTTGATAATTGCTCCTTTGGTTTGTCAACACATCGCCTGTGCTTGCTCCATCCCTCATCATGCTGACAACCTTTAAATAACTGAAATACTGAACAAGAACGAACTCACTCACTCTTGAATCTCTTCATCCTGTACCCTGACATTGACATTTTACTATTTTATCCATCTTGCATAATCTGACTTGCCGTGATATAACTGAAAAATATCCAAAACGTCGTTAAACCCACTCACTCATTCATATTATTTAAAACGGACATTGACAATACCATTAATTATTTTCATCTTGCATAAAGTATGGCACTTTTTGAGCCCTGCTCTGGTTCAAGGGCTGCAAAAACGCCTTGAACAATAATATCAATCACATCTTATCTTTCAAGATTTTATGAGATATTTACAAAGTCACATACACTGAGAAAATATATTCTAAATCCATAAATTCCCTTCCTATCCTTGTAAAAGCTCTCTCTTCTAAACAAAGTTGTTATGGTCCTACATGTATTTATCAATCTCACATGTACCTTTTTTCGGTTTTGATAACGACACATGAAAAGGGTACGCAGTTTTTTGTACAGAGTGACGTCACTCAACCGTGCCAGGGCCCGCGTTGGTCGTTGGTTTGAATCCCAAATTAGACCTGATAATGATCCCTAGATAATGATAATGATCCCCAGTTTGCCAGAACCTTACCCGTGCTTGCGGGTTTATCCAAACAGGTAAATACGCATGACATGTATCACTTTATAACTTTCCGTCAGCAATCGATAGCCCCATGGTATAACAATGGTATGCGTTTGACGAAAATGATAAAAAACAACATTTATGTGTTTAACGTTTATGGGACACTTTACATAACCTAATGGGAAAAAATAATCGAATCACGGTGACATCATGTTTCAAACTATTCTGCTGTATTTCGCTAAAAGTGGCTGATGGTATTTCCAGCTGTGCCACATTTCCCGACGCCTGTACATGTCTGTAAGTTAATTAAGACGGATCAATATTAACTTCCACACAAGCCTAGTTTAAACTTGATGCCATCTCAAAGCACTCGTATAGCGGACATACTTGAGCACGATCGCCGCCTCCACGCCCGACATTTTCATTTACACATATATCTCTCTCTCTATATATATATATACGCATCTGAAACGTGATTATATAATCATCCCCAAAAGTAAATATAACATATTTTTATTCATTATATTGTGATTTAGTAGAAGTGTGTCGTTCATGGTGGGTTCGAATCCCCGTTCGCACTGATTATGATAAACGTCCAAAACCTGCAGCCCTTTCCTCCCAAGCTGACTTGCCGTGATATAACTGAAATACCGATCAAAGTGGCGTCACTCACTCACTCCCGGGCGGTTCCTTACATATTTAAAACTGTGTAGGTGTTTGATGGTTCTAACGATGTACAGCTTTTAAAGAACTGATAACCAATCCCTGTATCTTTAAAATGTTATGGTAAAATGTATAGTTATATCATTTCCAATGATACATTTTAGGTGCCACCAGGCATTTGTGTCCGACTAACCGTCCTTGTCTCTAGACAAGATGGGTGTTGGGTAAGTTGGGTACTTTTCCTTTGCCTTTGTCTACGAGCCAACGTTATATGCATTGGCATTGTGTTTCTTTCAGTCTTGTTTCAGTCACTGAAACATTTGGCTTGATGTTTCCGACTCCCTGATGTATTTGAATCTCTCTCAACAGATACTCAGTACACACACCAGTAAGCACTACGTCGTAATGATGACATCGTAATTTAGATAAATGGTTAAGTTTTTGATAGCCATTCATAACGACATGAACCTCTTTGTGGACATAAGTTCTTTATTCTATGAACAACGTTTCAGGGGTATTTCTTGTCCCTTCATCGGGTGATGGGAAGTGCCAGAATCACGGAGTAATGGTTGTCAAAAAGGGAAAGGTTTTTTTTACAATCACTAAATTTGATACACACAGATAACAGTTGTCCTGAAGAGATCGGTGTTTCACATCAATGTCAAAGCGTTGTTGAATTATTGCATGGTGGAATTTATACATGCAAGAAATATGTAGACAGGACTGATTTCTTACACGGGTAACACTTACCGTTCGCGTCTCATTCTGCCTTTAACACGAGTGTCAAAGCGTACGCTGTGACTGTAAACACGATTTGGGTCGATTGTTGACAAATAGGCATTATCTTTATAATTATTATTATTTTTATTTTTTTTATTATAATTATTATCATTATTATTATTTGCTGCATATCTAATTATAGAAATTGCTGTGGTTGTATATACTCACTGTCAGTCATATTTTGAAAGGCCTGATGAGAAGCAAGAAGCGATAATAAATCTGTGTTACGTTGATATAATTATGTATATTGTTGGTTAATAAATTGTTTAAATACCCATTGTTATTTGTTTAATATTGGTGTACGACATGCGGCGGCTACAGACATAACGTGCGCATGCGTTAGGCTCTCGTCACAATCACCACGGCTATAAGAACCTCAATCCTGTTATCTTTATAAATAATTAAAAAAGTAATCATGATGAGTACTTTTCTATAGCGCCTTCTACCTCGGTCTATCACCCATCTACATCTACCCCGATCTATCCATCTACGTTCACCCCTATCTATCTATCCATCTACATCCACCCCGGCCTATCATCATCTTCGATCTATCCATCAACACCCAACCCGATCTGTCAGTTAACACCTACCCCGATCTATCATCTACATCCCCCGATCTATTCATCTACATCCACCCCTATCTATCCATCTACATCCACCCCGATCTATCCTTAGTTCTATACCAAACCCGATCTACATCCACCCCGATCTATCCATCTACATCCAACCCGATATATCCTTCTACACCCAACCCGATCTATCCATCTACATCCACCCAAATCTATCCATCAACATCAACCCCGGTCTATGCATCTACATCCACCCAGATCTATCATCTACATCCCCCGATCTATTCATCTACATCCACCCCTATCTATCCATCTACATCCACCCCGATCTATCCTTAGTTCTATACCAAACCCGATCTACATCCACCCCGATCTATCCATCTACATCCAACCCGATATATCCTTCTACACCCAACCCGATCTATCCATCTACATCCACCCAAATCTATCCATCAACATCAACCCCGGTCTATGCATCTACATCCACCCAGATCTAGCCATCTACACCCACCCCGATCTATCCTTCTACATCCAACCCGATCTATCCATCTACATCCACCCCGATTTATCTATCTACATCCTCCCCGATCTATCCATCAACATCCAACCCGGTCTATCCATCTACATGTACATCCAACCCGATCTATCAATCTACACCCAACCCGATCTATCATCTACATCCACCCCGATCTATCCATCTACATCCACCCCAATCTATGCATCTACATCCACCCCGATCTATCCATCTACACCCAACCCGATCTTTCCATCTACACCCAAGCCGATCTATCCATCTACATCCAGCCCGATCTATGCATCTACTCCCAACCCGATCTATCCATCTACACCCAAGCCGATCTATGCATCTACACCCAACCCGCTCTATGCATCTACACCAAACTCGATCTATCCATCTACATCCACCCCGATCTATCAATCTACACCCAACCCGATCTATCCATCTACACCTAACCCGCTCTATGCATCTACACCCAACCCGATCTATCCATCTACATCCACCCCGATCTATGCATCTACTCCCAACCCGATCTATCTATCTACACCCAAGCGATCTATCCATCTACATCCACCCCGATCAATCCATCTAGACCCAACCCGGTCTATCCATCTACACCCAAGCCGATCTATCCATCTTCACCCAACCAGATCTTTCTATCCTCGCCTACCCCAATCTATCGATCTACATCCAACCCGATCTATCCATCTACACCCAACCCGATCTATCTATCTACATCCACCCCGATCTATCCTTCTACACCAAACCCGATCAAGCATCTACATCCACCCCGATCTCTCCATCTACATCCAATCCGATCTATCCTTCTACACCCAACCCGATCTATCCATCTACATCCGCCCCGATTTATCATCTTCATCCACCCTGATCTATCCATCTACACCAAACCCGATCTGTCCATCTACATCCAACCCGATCTATCAATCTACGCCCAACCCGAACTATGCATCTACATCCACCCCGATTTATCCATCTTCGCCTACCCTGATCTATCCATCTACACCCACCCCGATCTATCAATCTACACCCAACCCGATCTATCATCTACATCCACCCCGATCTATCCATCTACATCCACCCCGATCTATGCATCTACACCCAACCCGCTCTTTGCATCTACACCAAACTCGATCTATCCATCTACATCCACCCCGATCTATCCTTCTACACCCAACCCGATCTATCCATCTACACCTAACCCGCTCTATGCATCTACACCCAACCCGATCTATCCATCTACATCCACCCCTATCTATGCATCTACTCCCAACCCGATCTATCCATCTACACCCAAGCCGATCTATCCATCTTCATCCACCCCGATCAATCCATCTAGACCCAACCCGGTCTATCCATCTACACCCAAGCCGATCTATCCATCTTCACCCAACCAGATCTTTCTATCCTCGCCTACCCCAAACTATCCATCTACATCCAACCCGATCTATCCATCTACACCCAACCCGATCTATCTATCTACATCCACCCCGATCTATCCTTCTACACCAAACCCGATCAAGCATCTACATCCACCCCGATCTCTCCATCTACATCCAATCCGATCTATCCTTCTACACCCAACCCGATCTATCCATCTACATCCGCCCCGATTTATCATCTTCATCCACCCTGATCTATCCATCTACACCCAACCCGATCTGTCCATCTACATCCAACCCGATCTATCAATCTACGCCCAACCCGAACTATGCATCTACATCCACCCCGATTTATCCATCTTCGCCTACCCTGATCTATCCATCTACACCCACCCCGATCTATCCATCTACATCCACCCCGATTTATCCATCTACATCCACCCCGATCTATCCATCTACATCCACTCCGATCTATGCATCTACTCCCACCCCGATCTATGCATCTACATCCAACCCGATCTATCCATCTACATCCACCCCGATCTATCCTTCTACACCCAACCCGATCTATCCATCTACATCCACCCCGATCTATCCATCTTCATCCAACCCGATATATCCTTCTACACCCAACCCGATTGATCCATCTAAATCCAACCCGATCTATCCTTCTACATCCAACCCGATCTATCCATCTACATCCACCCCGATTTATCTATCTACATCCTCCCCGATGTATCCATCAACATCAAACCCGATCTATCCATCTTCGCCTACCCTGATCTATCCATCTACACCCACCCCGATCTATCTATCTACATCCACCCCGATCTATGCATCTACTCCCAACCCGATCTATGCATCTACACCCAACCCGATCTATCCATCTACATCCACCCCGATCTATCCTTCTACACCCAACCCGATCTATCCATCTACATCCACCTCGATCTATCCATCTTCATCCACCCTGATCTATCCATCTACACCTAACCCGATCTGTCCATCTACATCTAACCAGATCTATCAATCTACGCCCAACCCGAACTATGCATCTACATCCACCCCGATTTATCCATCTTCGCCTACCCTGATCTATCCATCTACACCCACCCCGATCTATCCATCTACATCCACCCCGATTTATCCATCTACACCCACCCCGATCTATCCATCTACATCCATCCCGATCTATGCATCTACTCCCAACCCGATCTATGCATCTACACCCAACCCGATCTATCCATCTACATCCACCCCGTTCTATCCTTCTACAACCAACCCGATCTATCCATCTACATCCACCCCGATCTATCCATCTTCATCCAACCCGATATATCCTTCTACACCCAACCCGATTGATCCATCTACATCCACCCCGATCTATCCTTTTACACCCAACCCGATCTCTCCATCTACATCCACCCCGATCTATCCTTCTTTACCAAACCCGATCTACATCCACCTCTATCTATCCTTCTACAACATCTACCCTGATCTATCCATCTACACCCACCCCGATCTATCCATCTACATCCACCCCGATTTATCCATCTACATCCACCCCGATCTATCCATCTACATCCACCCCGATCTATGCATCTACTCCCATCCCGATCTATGCATCTACACCCAACCCGATCTATCCATCTACATCCGACCCGATCTATCCTTCTACACCCAACCCGATCTATCCATCTACATCCACCCCGATCTATCCATCTTCATCCAACCCGATATATCCTTCTACACCCAACCCGATTGATCCATCTAAATCCAACCCGATCTATCCTTCTACACCCAACCCGATCTATCCTTCTACATCCACCCCGATCTATCCATCTTCATCCACCCCGATTTATCTATCTACATCCTCCCCGATGTATCCATCAACATCAAACCCGATCTATCCATCTACACCCAACCCGATCTATCCATCTTCGCCTACCCTGATCTATCCATCTACACCCACCCCGATCTATCCATCTACATCCACCCCGATCTATGCATGTACTCCCAACCCGATCTATGCATCTACACCCAACCCGATCTATCCATCTACATCCACCCCGATCTATCCTTCTACACCCAACCCGATCTATCCATCTACATCCACCTCGATCTATCCATCTTCATCCACCCTGATCTATCCATCCACACCTAACCCGATCTGTCCATCTACATCTAACCAGATCTATCAATCTACGCCCAACCCGAACTATGCATCTACATCCACCCCGATTTATCCATCTTCGCCTACCCTGATCTATCCATCTACACCCACCCCGATCTATCCATCTACATCCACCCCGATTTATCCATCTACACCCACCCCGATCTATCCATCTACATCCACCCCGATCTATCCTTCTACACCCAACCCGATCTATCTATCTATACCTAACCTGATCTATCCATCTACACCCAACCCGATCTATCCTTCTACACCCAACCCGATCTATCCATCTACACCCACCCCGATCTATCTATCCTCGCCTACCCCGATCTACCCATCTAAATGTACATCCAACCCGATCTATGCATATACACCCACCGCGATCTATCTATCTACAACCACCCCGATCTATCCATCTACATCCAACCCGATCTATCCATCTATCCACCCCGAATTAGCCAAGCACATCCAACCCGATCTAACATGTACTCTTCAATTATTTGAGGAAATACATTCACCCCGATTTATCAATCTACATGTACCCCATCTATCATCTTCATCTATCCGATCTGTTCCTCTACCCCTATCTATCCATCTACATCCATCCCGATCTATCCATCTACACCCACCCTGACCTATCTATCCATCTACATTCACCCCGATTTATCCATCTACATGTACCCCATCTATCATCTTCATCCATCCGATCTATTCATCTACCCCTATCTATCCATCTACATTTACCCCGATCTATCCATCTACACCCACCTCGATCTATCTACCATCTACATCCACCCCGATCTATCCATCTTCGCCTACCCCGATCAATCCATCTACAGCCACCCCGAATTAGCCAAGCACATCCAACCCGATCTTCCCATCTATATCCAACCCTATCTAACACGTACTCTTCAATTTTTGGAAGAAAAAAAGAATGTCTGTCTATCAACATCCCCGGAGCGGTGGGCTTGCCTAGTGTTCAAAGCGTTCGCTCGTCACGCCGAACGCCCGGGTGCGATTCCCCCGGCACAATGTTTGAAGCCGTGCTATTGCTGGAATATTGTTAAAAACGGAGTAAAACCACAACCATTCACTCACTTAACATTCCCCGATATATGTATCCAGATTTACCAGACCTCCCCATCAACACCTACACTGTATAGC
Source organism: Haliotis rufescens (assembly GCF_023055435.1). NCBI lineage: Eukaryota > Metazoa > Mollusca > Gastropoda > Lepetellida > Haliotidae > Haliotis > Haliotis rufescens. Next base: position 61,405,192 of record NW_025964223.1, on the reverse strand, counting down.
CTCAACAGAAGGACAAACTTTAAGGCAAGGGGGGTCACGGGGGGCTTCAGTTGTCCAAGGAACCGCAATACGCTGACCAGAAACCTATCATCGCCGGTTCGATTCTCGGTTTGCTCTTATTACGTTGCAGCACCATACCCGTGCTTCTGGATCTAAAAGCCTAAAACCTGCATCGCTTCTGGCTTTCCTCCCACATCAAGCTGACACCTCGTATTACAACTGATATACTATTGAAACGACGTGAGATCCAACTCAAGTCATTTGTTTGAGATTTTGTTCTCACGACTAATGACCGAAAGAAGACGTACAACCTTTAGGATACGCCTTCTGTCAATCATTGCATTTTGACAGCAATTATCCGTTTAAAGGGTTACCATTTCAAGAAATGTATCCTGATTCCTGTCTGAAAAGAAGACTTTGTCATCGTGTCCATTCTTTTCAATTATTTAATCAGAAGTTGGTTATTTGGAACTTGTAACTTTATGTGAAACCTGTGAAAGGTTGATCTCGTTATCACGATCTGAAACAATTGTAATACTCCCCGACGTCCTGTGTCTTAAGACTATTGAGCTGCCGCTCAATCAAGATCAAAGCGTCCGCGCTAATGAGATGTAAAAAGCAACACAATGCAATCAGCGTCATCCGCTATCTTAAAGCATATTTCATATTTCACAATGTCCTTTTTTGTTTAAGGGAGCTATTAAATCTTATCCTGGGGGATTTTAATTAAAACCAAGGGTGTTGTAGAGGTATTGGCAAAAGGATTACATTTATTTAGCAAAGGCAGTTTGCGTGAGCGACCTTTTTGATTGGAATCTACTATGCCAAAAACGTAGCTGTGGGTGGGAATCATCAAGACAAATCTGCTGATCTATATGCTATTGGCAAATGGAAATGATATGATCGTATCTACTGGGGAGTAGGCGATCACATCTAATGGGTTCTAATGGTTCGTGTGATGAGATGGTGGGGCTTGGTCGTTAAAAAGGTCGGGGTCAAAATCCAAATTTGCATTTTGCAGCCAATGTCACTAATATAGGGTAACACCACCAAAGTTGGCCAGACAAGCACGAATTCTAATGCCTCGACCAATATCAGCTTGATTCATGTAGTTCCACTCGTCAGTGAGAACAGCACCGTGATCATTGAGAGTGGTGGGTGGATTTTGACGTTGACGTACACGTCTGTCAATGACGTCCCAGACGTTCAAAGGGGGCAAAGCCATGGTTGAGTGCTGGCAATGGCATGACATGGTTGTTTTGCTGTTGGAGGAATTGGGTCACAAACCTGGCACGATGAGCACGTGCTTTATCATCTTGAAAGATGAAACATGACCGAACACGTTGTGCAAATGGCACCACGAGAGGTGCAATGATGTCCCAGTAGTATTGACATGTAAATCTGCCATGGACTGTGCAATATGGAGCGCACATCGACCACCCAATACCAGTATGGGCCAACGCCCAAACCGATTATGCTGTACGACGTTAAAGTCCATAAAATACTCATTAGGACGTCTCCAAAATCAATTCTTCGGTATTTGACGTCGAGAGTGAACCTCGATTCGTCAGACAACATGACATTAGCCCAACGTCAATTAACCCAGTGCAGTGTGTTGTGGAAGACAAATGACATCCGTGCGGACGATTTCGCTCCGTCTGGGCATGTACTCTAACACCAGTTCCCTGTTGCAACCGGTACGTATTCTGAGTGGCAGTTTGCAACCGATATCTTAATGCCAACGTTCTGACTAATCTGTCAGGGGCTGGAGTTGTTACCCTTGGGCGTCCCGAGCGGCGTCGATCATCGACGCTATGTTTGTTGGTATCGAGCCCACAATCTGCTGATCACAGATTGAGAAACTTGCAGCGTTTGGGCAACACTATTCTGAGGAGGTCTGCACCTGCAACATGCCTATGGCCGTAAACGTTCAGCACGTTGCATACGTCTTATGCTCAGCGCTGTTTCCTCCCTTATGATTAAATGTGTTAACAAAGTGTCTTTGAGCGTTTGGTTCCCAGAAAACCATATGCGTCTGCTCACAACCGAGTGACAATGGCATAGCGCCCTTTGCACGTGTTGTACGAGGTCCCGCTCTTCGTGACAAAATGTTGTGTTTTGGACCTAGATTTCTTCGAAATGTTCTTGCCACATAAAACATTTACTTGTTGCAAGACATTGGTGTAGTTTCCTGTCATTTCACCTTAAAACAAAATGCCCCTTACTTTTTTGCATAGTATGTAATGTATGGTTTGCGATTAAGCTTTGATTTATAATATCTAACTTGTAAACCCCAAGAAGAATCTCCATCCTCTGACTCAAGGCGCCGTCGGGGTATGAAGGAGCGAGGATTAGGGAAGGACCACAGAAACAAGCCCGAGAAACATTGAAACATTCACAACTGTAGGTTGGTTGGTTGGTTGTTTAACACCGCACTCAGCAATATTGCAGCTATATGACGGCGGTCTGTAAAAAGTTGAGTCTTGACCAGACAATCCAGTGATTAATATCATGAGCATCGATCCACGCAATTGGGATACGATGACATGCATCAACCAGGTGAGCGAGTCTGACCACCCGATTCATTTGGTCGCCACTTACGACCACCATAGGTTACTGGTGACCAATTCTTACCCAGAAACACCACAGACTGTATATAGAAGCTACGTCATGTCCTTAGATCCATTGGGGCACGGGTGGCCCAGTCGCCTAAGGCGCCGCGATTCGCTGTGAGTTGCGTCCCTTGGGCACGCCAGAAACCTATGATTGTGGGTTCGAATCCCGGTTCGTCCCAGTTATGTTTCTAGGTTTGTCAGCACCATACCCGTGCTCATGGGTTTCACCGAAGTGGTAGACGTCTGAGACCTGCATCACTTCGGGCTTTCCTCCCACATTAAGCTGACACGCCGTGATATAACTGGAATACTGTAAAAAGCGGCGTTAAACCCAACTCACTCACTCACTCCTTAGATCCATATCACACATTTCAGCTTGACCGGTGCAGACTCAACAACCGTTGGACAGGCCAAATGAAGTACAATTATTCTCACGGTCGGGTTGTCTGTCCTAAAAGGGATGGACAACAGTATACGTGGGGAAGCGATGGAGTGATATTGCATGGTGACTCTGTAATCCGTGTATAGTCAGATCCGCCGCATAAAGTTCGTACAACATGAGAGTAGAGTTAGAGATACCGTTATAGAAAACAGGTATAACAGTTTGATGTTGAGCAAAAAGCTAATAGAAACACTTTTAACGTTTTTATTAGGGTAATGACTGACGACAGATTGTGTTGTGTTATGTGAAATAATAAAACTAGTTAACCCAGTATGGATTCCTCCCAGTGTTAGACGGTTTGACCTATGGGATTGAGGTGAGCTAAGAAGACCACAGTATTCGTATTCCTTTGGAAAGACAAAACTGATGTTTGAATGAAACACAATAACAAATGTCAGTCTTTGTACTGTCCCGGTGGTAATCGTTTGAACGAAGTCTTATGGTCTTATATGTCAACACATTTAACCGAGTTTGCTACACGGTACACAATAAGTGCTTTTGTCAGAACGAGTGGTCTGGGGCATATGATTAGAAACCCTATGTCATCAGACCTAGTTTATATGTCTGTAGGTCGAGGATGACTGGAACAAGAATTGAGAATACAGAAGGAGCTTTTGGTCCGGGATATCTGCAATTTCTATTTAAAAAACAAAGAATCATTTACTAACATCATCAACAGATTATAAATCAGATGTGGCTTGTCTTCGACTTACATTTGACGTGTGTGTGATACTAATTATGGAATATTTTGGTTGGTTTGAGGTTTAACGCCGCACTCAGCAATATTCCAGCTATATGACGGCGGTCTGTAAATATTCGAATCTGGACCAGACAATCCAGTGATTCATATTATAAGCATAGATCCACGCAAATGGGATCGATAACATGCATCAACCAAGTCAGCGAGCCTGACCACCCGATCCCCTTAGTCGCCTTTTACGACAAGCATAGTCGCCTTTTACGGCAATCATGGGTTGCTGAAGACCTATTCTACCCCGGATCTTCACGGGTCATATATATTAGTGTATAAGCAATGGTGGGACGATTGTTGCAAAAGAAAATCTGTACTTATGACGCCGAGGCAATCTCGAACTTGGCGCAATCATAAGAACTTTCTTTTTCAACAGTAACGTACACGCAAGTTATGTATGAGTCGTTCTTAAATTCATTCAAGTTATTTTCTCATAGAAATAGTTCATGCCGGTACGAACACATAAATTCGGGAAACCAATAAATAATTAATTCAAAATCTTTTCATGTAATGCTTAAGTTGTATGGACGGTGTTTAAATTGTTGTCTTATTTCAAGATTTTCCAAAATCCAGTAAGGAATGTTATGTCTCTCGTGGCTTTTCCGTAATAACAATGCACATACTTTTGGGACAGTTGTAATATATATTGAAATTTTCTTTGATAAAACAGTTAGCCAGATGCACATGTACGTCATGTTTTATTCAGATCCTTGGAAATGGTGTCCCCAGCAGTGATGTTATTATAGCTGAAAGCGAGGTAAAACTCAAGTCACTCACTGTAATCGTCCGGCTCTGGTTCAATGAGAACGTTCATGCAACGCCAATAGAGGCACTGAATTAGTACCAATTTGCAAGAGATTGGAATCAGGCTTTGCGGAGCATTTAAATGTGATACACATCAGGAAGAGAATTAATGGCCATCTTCTTCAACTTTATTATTTGTAACACAACGTTTCGGAGTATGTACTTACACCTGAATGAATGCTATGAGGCAGAGAGCATATACATGTACATGTAAGAACAACAAAAGAAATCAGATAACAAAAGGTAACATAACATTGGAAACCAACAGATAATAGGCGCTGATAGGTGATTAGCAAAAGACAATGGAAGCCAACACTCTCCTGCAATAGCGCTGATAATTCTTTTGCTAATCACTGATCTGTTGGCTTCCCTTGTTAAGTTACCTTTTGTTATCTTATTTCGTTTGTTGTCCTTACCTGTACATATATATGCTCTCTGCCTCATAGCATTCATTCCTCAAACCAAATTCTTAGGACTTATTTTCGATGAACATCTCACCTGGGATGCTCACATCCAAAACCTAACAACTAAATGCAGTAAAGACCTAAACACCCTAAGATGCCTAACTGGCTCTAACTGGGGAGCATCCAAAGATACCCTCCTCTCTCTCTACATATCACTAATTAGATCAAAACTAGACTACGGCTGCGCTATATACAACACCCTAAACAACTCTCTATCTAAAAAACTTGACTCAATACAATATCAGGCTCTCGAACTAATTACTCGCACCCAACATGGCACCTCCTACACCTCACTTCAGGCCTTAACAGGAGAAATGCCACTAAGTCTACGCAGGGAACAGCTAAGCTTAAATTTCTGGGCCGCGTCCCAATCAAACCCTCTCATCCAAAACTTAATAAACCAAAACATCAGCCCCAAAAACTAAGCTCTAGCTCGTAAACACCCCTTACTTACCCCAATATCCCAAAGAATAACAAACTACCTAAATGAACACCAAATTAAAAATCTTAAACAAAACTGCAAACAATCAAATATCTTCACCCCTAAACTTAAAATACCCAAAATAGAAAATTGGCCAAATTGGTGTCACATTTACACGGACGGATCCTCAGATCAGACCTCCAAACACACAGGTTTCGGAGTCCATACCACACAACCAACTAAAACCACACAATCCTTCCGACTCCCAAACAACCAATCAATATTCACGGCAGAACTAATGGGCATGGCCTCAGCCCTCCATAATCAAGAATCCAAAAAACACAAAAAAATCCTAATACTTACCGACTCCCTAAGTGGACTGCAAGCTCTCCAAAACAAAAATACCAAAAACCGACCTAAATTAATAAATCAAATACTTAAAAGCTCCAACGACCTAACTAAGGCAGGAAAACAAATAACCTTCTTGTGGATACCCGCCCACGTAGGAATATACGGTAATGAAAACGCCGATAAAGCAGCTAAACTATCCCTCAAAATCCCAGAAATAAGCTTCAACTTACCCATCTCAAAATCAGAAATTAAAAGTGTAAACAAGCAAAAAATCACAAAAAATGGCATAACCTATATCTAAACTAAAATAGCCAAATCAAAAAAGTGCTCAGCAAACCACTAACCAAACCAAAAATTCTCCATCCATCCAAAAAAATCGACAGAGTAATCACTAAACTCCAAACAGGACACACCAACCTAAATAACCACCTAAAAAAAATTAAAAAAACACACTACAGGTAACTGCCCACACTGCAAACAACCAGAAACCCCAGAACACGCACTCATCCACTGCACACACTACCTAACACATCGAACCGCATTACAAACCACCCTCAATCTAAACAAGGCTCTAACTCTAGAAGCAATACTAAACCCACAAAATAAACTAGAAAACTTCAAGGCCTTAGGCGTATTCTTAATAAAAACGGAACTAATAAAACGCATCTAAAAACACAATAACCTACCAAATCAAAATCACATAAACAAACAAACATCCACCATACCCAGCTCCCTTAGTTCTCCTCCCCAATCCCATCGTCATCTATTCCAAATCTCAAAATTCCCAAATTCTATATAAGCAACCCCTAAAACCCCCTCTTGGGTTGCACAGACCACTTTCGCCCCTTTCGGAAACACATTAAATGGCCTGGCCGGGCCCGTGTGCGAAATACGCATCAGTCGGAAAGCGCACGTTAAATCTCCAAAGTAAGTAAGTAAGTAAGTAAGCAAGCATTCATTCACCTGATGAAGGAGTAAGTATATACTCTGAAACATTGGGTTCCTCATAATAAAGAAGCTGACATCTGTAAATTCTCTTCCTGAAGAATGGACTACATTGTACCTTTGAAATGATTTGGGAATTGATTACTATTCTTATGATTATGGAAATGATGGTTGTCGCTTTTATTTGATCCATTTTGCAAGCTACGTGTTATCTGACCCGTTGATGAAGCGGCAGCGCAGGTCTAGAGTTTACAAATTGTTTTTGAACCAACGTGTATGGTGCTGACAAACCAAGGATTATAACAGGACGCGTCCGGGCGTGACTAAGGGACTAAGTGTTGCAAAGAAAAAATGATTTTCTTTTAGTTAAGACAAGTCTATTAAATCAATACTATCTGAGAGCTCTGTGTGTTTAAACTTTTAAAAAATTAAGAAATTAATTTGTCTATACATATCTTTACAATACCGAATTGTTTTGTTAGTTTGTTGGTTGTTTAACGCCGCACTCAGCAATATTCCAGCTATATGACAGCGAACGATCTGTAAATAATCTAGTCTGGACCAGACAATCCAGTGATTGACATCATGAGCATCAATCCACACAATTGGGATCGATGACATGCATCAACCAAATCAGCGAGCCTGACCACCCGATCCCGTTAGTCGCCTTTTACAACAGGCATAGTCGCCTTTTACAACAAGCATAGTCGCCTTTTACAAAAAGCATAGTCGCCTATACCGAATTTAATTAGATGTTAAAACACCTGGTGTAATCAAAACTAAAACAACAACAAAAATGTTTAGTAAAACACTTTACATTTTTTTTCCTGTTTGTGCCATTGGAATATTGTGAAAAAGATATCTTTTCATCAATGACAGGAGCCTGTTGGGTCGCAAGGTTCATTGCTGCTTCTTCATGACGCATCGGGTAATCCCATTAGTGGGATTAGAGGTAAATTCCACACCCCCGCTGTGGTCGTAATCAGCTCCCGCGCATCACACCTGGGAGGTTTCTCATCAAAACAAACAACTGAACAATGGGATGACCTTCATTGTTATGATCAAATAACCAGACTAATCTGAGATGATGACGAAACACTACCCAGATATGGAGATTTCACATCCGTCATCTAACAAAGAACATTCAAAATCTATCACAACATTGGAATTACGGTATTTCCTGAGCTGATACTTGGAAAAAAGGTATAATTTTAAAGTCACCACCTGCCCCTGCGAATACATCTCAAGTTGAGTTGACAAGCAATTCATTTAAGACTTGTCTACCCCGGATCTTCACGGGTCACTTGTGTCATGATTGAAGATTTGAGTAACACCAGTGACCCGTGAAGATCCGGGGTAGAATAGGTCTTCAGCAACCCATGCTTGCCGTAAAAGGCGACTATGCTTTGTCGTAAAAGGCGACTAACGGGATCGGGTAGTCAGGCTCGCCGACTTGGTTGATGCATGTCATCGTAATCCAAATTACGTGGATCGATGCTAACAAACGAGTAACACATGTAGTCGCTCAGGGAGGTCAATGCATTCCAGTGACTTCAGAATCCATTCGTGAGTCACAGAATCATAACCTTTATGTAGTCTATCCAACACATTGAGAGGTTACGGTGGTTAGTTTTATTTTCTTCAAGGATAATTTCTCGAACCAACAGTGAACTTCAAACCCCAACATCCCTTTCCGGCTCCTTTCTGCTCCATGTCAATTATATCGGGGGCACGGGAGGCACAGTCGTCTAAGGCGCCGCGATTCGCTGTGCAGAGTTGCGTCCCTTGGGCACGCCAGAAACCTATGATTGTGGGTTCGAATCCCGGTTTGCCCCGATTATGTTTCTAGGTTTGTCAGCACCATACCCGTGCTCGTGGGTTTCACCGAAGTGGTAAACGTCTGAGACCTGTATCACTTCGGGCTTTTTTCCACATTAAGCTGACACGCCGTGATATAACTGGAATACTGTTAAAAGCGGCGTTAAACCCAACTCACTCACTAATGTATATACCCAAAATATGAAACAGATAAGACGGCCTCAAACAAGTTTTAGCTGGTGTCTAATAATGCTCTATGAAATCTTCGTAGAAAGAACCTGCTCGACTGTAAGTGAAATGTGGACACCAAGTAAGGCTGGGGATGCTTGAATGAAGGCAAAGTTGACTTTTGTAATGTTGACACCATCCGTCTTGTCACACAGACTTGTGGAGAGGTTTTAGTCACTCTGGGAATATGAAGAAGATGGTCACCTTTATTTCTAGCTCAAGTGGGTAAATCACTGGAAGGAAATTGGCTTTTTGACCATTATTGTTGTCTGTTTGTTTATTTGTTTGTTGTTTAACGCCGCACTCAGCAATATTCCAGCCATATGACGATCACGAAATTTGACATGTAAATTACATCGATAAATGCAATGATCATAACTGATACTGAGTATAATAAATACTATACGATAAACAACCCAACCCAACCCAATACAATACAATTAAAAGCAATCCACATCTGAAATTATGTTTGGACACAAAGTCATTCAGGACTTGGACATTTCAGAAATAGCAGTTCCAAAGCTTCGACTATTTTTCTTTTGTACACATATCCTATTTTAATAAAAGCTACTTTCACCAAGTTTCGTCAAGGGTGGGTTCTTAGGAAGTGATACTTTATGCAATATAAAACTGTAATGAACACGTTCAACAAATTCATATTCATTTACGGAAACATAAAGCTGTCATGTGAAACATTTGCATGGCCATTGCCTCAGGATACACTCGTTCAATGGTTCCTGACCTTGGGTATTCTAATAGGCTTAGTGATTACACGAGTGTGACATGGTCAAGACGTCACGACAACCCACGACACGACCTCTGACTGACCTTGGACGTCAATAGGGGAAGGGGGTTTTAAATAACACACACCACTCGTTATGTTACTATAAACTCACAGTCCTCTGACGATACAACCTAAAGCAAAACACGGCTGTAAGTAGTACTCTGTTGAAAATGTCATGGCACCTCAGGGACTCGTCTTTAAGATGCACACGTACCGTTTTAATGAAATACGTATGTAGGGTTCAGTAACATGTATTGATTTGTGTCTTTTGATTGTTATAATAATATTAATCAGGTTCAACGAAAATGCTATTTGGTAACACCTTTGGTGAGATGTAACGTTCTTCGACCACTGCAGATTAAGTTCGGATGGTAGGCAACCCTATGTATATTTCTATATGCTTCTAACGTTTCAATTAATTTTATAATTTTCGAATTTGGGTTTCCATTGGCATTCTAGTTGCAAAGAAGAATCAAATAACTGGTTAGTGACGTATAATTTCACGAATATATTTAAATCTCATCTTGTTTAAATAGTTGTATTAATTTCGTTGACGTTTTCCTTCCAGTAAATCATGACACTGCTAACAAGAACAGTCAAGCACTCGGGGAATTTGGCATTGAAGAACCTCTTTCATCAGGCCAACGCAAGCCCAAAGTCGACGTTTGCCAGCGTAGACCTTCTGGATCAGTATGAGTGCAAACAGTTCAAGGCTATGCCGGGTCCTGGTGGACTCCATGCAATTCCTTATGTCGGAATGGCTTTTCATATGTATCCGTTCAGTAAGTGTTTATCTGTACAAGATCTTGGATTCGAATCCAAGATGTCTCTAGGTCTGTCAGCACCATTGCCATGCTCGTGGGTTTCACCAAAGTGGTAAACGTCTATGACCTGCATCACTTCAGGCTTTTCTCAAACATCAATCTGACACGCTGTGATAACTGAGATACAGTTCGTAGCGGCGTTAAACTCAACTCACTCACTCACTCACTCATCCTCATGTATGGTTAAAATGAGTGATAAGAGTTTTAAGCCACTTTGGTGATATCCATGCGGGAAACTGTTTCATATTTTGTATCCATGCAGGAAACTGTTCCATATATTGTATCCATGCGGGAAACTGTTTCATATATTGTATCTATGCGGGAAACTGTTTCTTGTATTGTATCAATGCGGAAAGGCGTTTGATATATTGTATCCATGCGGGAAAGTGTTTCATATACTGTATTCGTGCGGTAAAGCATTTCATATACTGTATTCGTGCGGGAAAGCTTTTAATATATTGAATCATTGCAGGAAAGTATTTCATATATTGTATCCATGCGGGAAACTGTTTCTTGTATTGTATCAATGCGGAAAGGCGTTTGATATACTGTATTCGTGCGGGAAAGCTTTTAACATATTGAATCATTGCATGAAAGCATTTAATATATTGTATCCATGCGGGAAACTGTTTCTTGTATTGTATCAATGCGGAAAGGCGTTTGATATATTGTATCCATGCGGGAAAGTGTTTCATATACTGTATTCGTGCGGTAAAGCATTTCGTATACTGTATTCGTGCGGGAAAGCTTTTAATATATTGAATCATTGCAGGAAAGTATTTCATATATTGTATCCATGCGGGAAACTGTTTCTTGTATTGTATCAATGCGGAAAGGCGTTTGATATACTGTATTCGTGCGGGAAAGCTTTTAACATATTGAATCATTGCATGAAAGCATTTAATATATTGTATCCATGCGGGAAACTGTTTCTTGTATTGTATCAATGCGGAAAGGCGTTTGATATATTGTATCCATGCGGGAAAGTGTTTCATATACTGTATTCGTGCGGTAAAGCATTTCATATACTGTATTCGTGCGGGGAAGCTTTTAATATATTGAATCATTGCAGGAAAGTATTTCATATATTGTATCCATGCGGGAAACTGTTTCTTGTATTGTATCAATGCGGAAAAGCGTTTGATATACTGTATTCGTGCGGGAAAGCTTTTAACATATTGAATCATTGCATGAAAGCATTTAATATATTGTATCCATGTGGAAAAGCGTTTCATATATTGTATCCATGCGGGAAACTGTTTCTTGTATTGTATCCATGCGGGAAAGTGTTTCATATACTGTATTCGTGCGGTAAAGCATTTCATGTACTGTATTCGCGCGGGAAAGCTTTTAATATATTGAATCATTGCAGGAAAGTATTTCATATATTGTATCCATGTGGGAAACTGTTTCTTGTATTGTATCAATGCGGAAAGGCGTTTGATAAATTGTATCCATGCGGGAAAGTGTTTCATATACTGTATTCGTGCGATAAAGCGTTTCATATACTGTATTCGTGCGGGAAAGCTTTTCATATATTGAATCATTGCAGGAAAGTATTTCATATATTGTATCCATGTGGAAAAGCGTTTCATATATTGTATCCATGCGGGAAACTGTTTCTTGTATTGTATCCATGCGGAAAGGCGTTTGATATATTGTATCCATGCGGGAAAGTGTTTCATATACTGTATTCGTGCGGGAAAGTGTTTCATAAACTGTATTCGTGCGGGAAAGCGTTTCATATACTGTATTCGTGCGGGAAAGAACGTTGTCGGCGTGTCAAGCAAATGCCGTTAGATGCCCCGTCGGTACTTATTTGCATTTGTCATTGCTTATTAGCAGCGCAATCTTTGCACTTGTAGTCAGCAGATCTAATTTAAAATTAACATATCGTATTAAATTTGAACAAAATCAGCTAATTAAATATGGTATCGTGTCCCTGGATGTTCTGGCCCATCGCGCGATTGAATGGTTTGTCTACAGACCGTCTATCGTCACATGGCAGGAATACTCCTGTGCAGATATGGCAACAGACTTACATTGTATACACATTGTGTGAGAGGCGGAAGCTCTCTGCAGGGCAGAACCTGCTTACACTTTTTGCGAACACTTGGAGTGAGTGAATGAGTGAGGTTTTGTGCCGCTTTTAGCAATCTTTCAGCAATATCACGGCGGGGGACACCAGAAATGGGCTTCACACAGTGTACCCATGTCGGGAATCGAACCCGGGTCTTCGGCGTGACGACGCTTTAACCACTAAGCTACCCGACCGCCCCTGCGTACACTTGGAGTCATCAGTGACTTTCAGTGATCAATTCATGTAATATTCACCGCTGTTTTGCCTTTTACTATCGAATGAGGAAAGAATTATAATTATGAATTATATTTAGAGCATTAGGATGTATTATGAAATTTAATAACATGAGTAGGCACAATAGCAATTACATAGAATGCTGTTTTCATATCACGATGGTACACAAGATTATAACGTATCCAATTTTCATGATGCAGTGGGTGGTAAAGTATAATGATTACAATATGGCTGTCGTAGATTAAAACGAATCATATTTCAAGATCACATTGGTAATAATGGCTGTTCTTCGTGATATTATACGAAAGTGAAGTGGTTTTAAAGGTTCATTTGGCGGTATTGTATCCAACACTGGATCGCTTGCAATGCGGGGATTTGGTTTATCGCTTCTTTGAACATGATGTCAGTCATGTCATGGCGTGTCAGCTTAATGGTGGAGAAAAGTGAATGATTTGAAAGGTGCAAATACATTAGATCATGTTCGATAATCTTCCATTCTTTTCGGGGCGATCGGGTAGCCTAGTGGTTAAAGCGTTCGCTCGTCTCGCCGAAGATCCGGGTTGGATTCCCGACATGGGTACAACGAGTGAAGCCCTTTTCTGGTGTCCCCCGCCGTGATATTGCTCGAATATTGCTACTCTGTGTGAGGACATGCGTCCCTTCCTCATGCCAGGAACCGTTTGTCACAGGTTTAAAACCCAGGTTGACACAGCTTCTGATCTTAACCCGTACGTGGGGGTATCACCAAAACGGTTTAGGTCTATTTCTCTCAGAGTGAACCCCACATACAGTTCACGGGGCGGTCGGATAGCTTAGTGGTTAAAGTGTTCGCTCGTCACGCCTAAGACCCGGGTTCGATTCCCGACATGGGTACAATGTGTGAAGCCCTTTTCTGGTGTCCCCCGCCGTGATATTGCTGGAATATTGCTAAAAGCGGCGTAAAACCATACTCACTCACTCACTCACATACAGTTCACAAGACGTGGCAGAGCTGATGTTCAGTTCAAAGCAGTGTTCACCTGTTTCATCACCTGCTGGGGTGGGTTGTAGCCTCGTGGTTACACCGTTCGCCCGTCACGCCATATGTCCGATCGATTCCTTCGTTGATACAATGTATGGTGCGCATTTAGCGTGAGTATTGCTAACAGCAGTGTAAAACACAACTCACTCACTTATTACCTGCTTATTTGTGTTTTCAGCGCAGTACAATAGCCAAGAGATACACAAGATCCTAGACTCCTTACACGACAGATATGGACCGACGTTCAGAATGGAGTTCCTAGGGAAGTCAGTAGTGACAGAAGAGCCGGACCACATGGAGGTCATCATCAGGAACGAGGGCAAATACCCCGCGAGGGCCCCAGTCGAGCTGTTCGACGAGTATGCCAAAAACAACAACCAGGAAAGAGGGATGTCGCTTGTGTGAGTTCCGTTCTTTAGATCCTTTCAAAAATAATACCTGTGGGTAATGGGGGAAGGAGTAAGGTTTTGCGCCACATTTTGCAGTATTCTAGCAATATCACGGTTGGGGACACCAGAAATGAACTTCCCCCATTGTACCCACTACGGGAATCGAACCCGGTCCTCCGGCATGAACCTGTACGTAGCTTAGTGTTTCAAATGTGGGCGCGTCAAACACAGCCTTTCGTTACACGGGACCCGTGAAGGTCCGGGGTCTTCAGCAACCCATGCTTGCCGTAAAAGGCGACTGTGCTTGTCGTAAGAGGCGACAAACGGGATCAGACTCGCTGACTTGGTTGATGCATGTCATTGATCCCAATTGCGTGGATCGATGCTCATGATATTAACAACTGGATTGTCTGGTCCAGACTCGATTATTTACAGACCGCCGTCATATAGCTGAAATATTGCTGTTAAACAACAGACCAACCAACCAACGTTACACGGTCTTTCGATATAAGGTGTATAATGTTCAGATGGCCTGTTTTGGGTAGCGTTGACTTGTTTATCCGAAGCCCCGGGTTCACTTGCCCACGTTGAGACAAGGTGAGAAATCAGTTCTTGGTGTTTACTGCTCGTACTGTTGAAATATTCACACACTTTCTCTTTTTAAAAAAAGTAATACATACACATTTGATACTTGAGCTTTTGAATAGTTAATGTGTTTTTGGTGTTTGTTTCAAAGCGCCCAATAAAGCACTGAACATATTGGAGCAACAGCGTGAGCTTTAAGGATCAGAAACACGTCTTAGTTTGTATTTTAAGTTATCTCTTTTCGTTGTCGAATCTAATATATCGAAGATACTGAAATGACTATGGATTGCAAGACAATATGTTCATGAACAAAGATACATAACTCCGCTTTAACCTCACCTTTGCTTACAGCGTAATGTAGACAAAGTACGATGTAGTATGTTAGGATAATTCATATGCACATTAACATAGGTTACTTGTAACGTATAATTAGAGGATAACTTATACACAGATTATTTAGATCATGTTTGGTGAAGCTCGGGTAGACAGTGTGGTAACTACGTTGCTTGACAATGTTGTTTCCATTCCCACTGATTGGTATTTTATTCAGAAACGGCCCAGAATGGCACCGCGTGCGCTCTGCAACCCAACAGCATCTTCTGAAACCCCACTCTGCTGCCGTATACGTGGGCGCTCAGGCTGCCGTTGCCAACGACCTCATCACCAGAATGTCTAAAATCACATACACTCCAGAGGAGTTCAGAAATGAACTATTCCAATATGCGACAGAAAGTAGGTTTGAAAGGTCTCATCAATCGACTTGTAAATTTTTCTTTGCACCTTACAAAAGGTTACATGTTACATGTAACAAAAACAGCGTTACCTGGGCTGTTTTACCTTGATCCGCTGCTCGTAGGTTCGAATCCTCGATGGTCTTCAGCTTGTCATGCTTGTCGTAAGAGACAGCTAACGGAGTGGGGTGGTCAGGCTCGCCGACTTGATTGATTCATGTCACCCCAGTTGCGTAAAGTGATGCTCCTGATGTCAAATACTGGATTTTCTGGCCCAGACTCACTTATTCACAGACAGCCATCATGTAACTGTAATATTGCCGAGTGTGGCGGTTAAACAACAAACAATACAAATAATCGAATCCTCGATTCGTTCCAATTATGATTATTTGTTTGTCAGTTCGTGGGCTTTACAAACGTTGTGATGTGTATTTTCTATTCTCCAACAGTAAGCTGATACGCCGTGAAATTGCTGACAATGTGTTCCAAAATGCGCCAAACTCACGGCTTCATTGTATGACAATACTAAAGTGTGTTTGAACCATTTCCCCTTACTCATGTGAGGGCCCATTTCGCTGTTGCGTCGCTAAGGAGTGTCAGATACTTGTGATCTAATCTCGGTTCGCCAAGATTATGTTTCCAGGTTTGTCACCATCATACCCGTGCTCGCTGCGACATAACTACATGTAAAATACTTCTCAAAGCGGTATTAAAGCACATACTCTCAATCAATCAATGTCTATTTATAAAATATTGGAGGACACAGACCCATTCTACAGTTATTGGATCATTGAAATGCATTATTCACACACATGATTGACTTAGCTGCCTTGATTTACATGTATACACATACGTTTTTTACAGTTTCTGGATTTTTGAAGACATTGATAATACTGTCCCAAAAGAGCATTAAACCAGAGAGTAGAATAGGTCTTCAGCAACCCATCCTTACTGTAAAAGGCGACTATGCTTGTCGTAAGAGGTGACAAACGGGATCGGGTGGTCAGGCTTGCTGACTTGGTTGATGCATGTCATCGATCCCAATTGCGTGGATCGATGTTCATGATATTAATCACTGGATTGTCTGGTCCAGATTCGATTATTTACAGACCGCCGTCATATAGCTGGAATATTGCTGAGTGCGGCGTTAATCAACCAACCAAAGAACCAATCAACCATTCAACCATCCTTACGTGATACCTTCGAATTTGTAAAAAAACGTTTGAGAAATGCCTTGTTCAGGTATTGGAGTCGTGGCCTTCAACAAGCGCCTTGGCTTCATGGCGCCCGATGGCAGCAGCTTGTCCACGGAAAACGCCAACTACATCACGGCCATCCAGACCTTCTTCGCGCTGTTCTATGAAGATATTGGTTTATCTCTGTACAAAGTCTACCCTACAAAGCTGTACAGGCGCTTCGAAAAAGTAGCTAAGGAGGCTTACGGGTGAGCCTTTGGACTGTTAGTTGAACATCACCGTGCATAAATATAAACCAGAACGTTTTTGCACAAGAATTCATAACGTATAAGAGTATATATGTACATATATAACATACTCATGTTGTGCTTTTTTAATTTGATACTTCTGTGAGGACAAGGGGTGGGATTTCGCTATTAAGAGTTGTGTCCCTTACGCTTGCAAGAAACGGGGGTTCATGGGTTCGAATCCCAGATCCGCGCTTATGATTCTAAGATTGTCAGTTCCATACTCGTGCTCCTGGGTTTCTCCTGGGTGGTAAACATCATTGGTTTCCTGGGCACATAAGTCCAGTGCCCAATGTCTGCATGAATTCCGATTATAAGTTTGATCAGTTGTACAACATAACATAAGCGTTACGACTGCCGAAAGTCTATGTTTAGGTATGAGAGTTACGCTCACCTTAGCGCTAAACTCGCTTTGTATAACGGCACCATGGTGGTTACATTGTTAAACCTCGCTGATGATACCCCGACTACAGAGAGTGTTGCTCATGTTGTCAACCACTGGTTTGTCTCCCCCAGACTCCCCCAGAGTTTGCAGGCTGACAGCGGCTTAAAAACCATAATCAGTCACTGCCTGAAATAGTGTAAGATGTGTGTGCACATGATCCCGATACTGTTCAAATGTAGTTTAGCAAATGTTCTTCTGTCTCCAGCTACGGGCGTGCCCATATAAGAGAAGCAATGGCGAGATTTGATCGTGAAATAAGGAAAGGAACCTTCGATCCAGAAGAGCCAAATCTGATCCTTCAGCTTCAGGCCCATCCCAATATGAAAGAAGGGAGCGTGGAGGCCATAATGCTGGACCTACTGACCGCGGGCACAGACTCGGTTAGTCCAACACAAACAGTGCAAGCTCTGTTTTTCGTCATATACCTTATATCGTTTTCATTCATTCATTCATTCATTCATTCATTCATTCATTCATTCATTCATTCATTCATTTTTATTTATTTTTTATGTTTTTATTAGTAGAAGTTTTATTTTTTGTGGGGGTGGGGTTCGTTCTGGGGGGGTTGTTTGTTTGTTGCAAGTGATCCTCGGTCTACTGACCGCGGGCACAGACTCGGTTAGTCCAACACTAACAGTGCAAGCTCTGTTTTTCGTCATTTACCTTATATCGTTTTCATTCATTCATTCATTCATTCATTCATTCATTCATTCATTCATTCATACATACATTCATTCATTCATTCATTTTATTTTATTTTTTTATTATTAGTAAATTTATTTTTTTGTTGGGTTGGGTTTCGTTCTGGGGGTTGTTTGTTTGTGATCCTCTATGGGTCGTGTAGTGTTGCATGCGTATTCCCGAATATGATCCTTAGTTTCTAAGCACCATGCATTTGTTCATTGGTCCTTCATGTTTTATGAAGTGTTGGACGTCTGATAGTATTATCTTCGTCTCCTTGGGATTTTCTCCCACATTAAGCTGTCAAGCCGCGAAATCACACAGCTCCAGACAAAGCCTTAACTAATACACTAACGCGGGAACGATCACATTCCACTGTCAAAGTAAATACAGTTTATTGTACTTAAGGCCCACAGCAGAGCTACAGCGTCTGCTCTAATGCTTCCAATATACAATACAAGGCGAAGTGATACAGTTACTCGGCTCGGAGTCAGTATACTGTGCACCCTGTCAAATGGTGTATCATGTCATTTTTATATGGCATCCTGTCAAATGGTGTATCATGTCATTTTTATATGGCATCCTGTCAAATGGTGTATCATGTCATTTTTATATGGCTTCCTGTCAAATGGTGTATCATGTCATTTTTATATGGTATCCTGTCAAATGGTGTATCATGTCATACATTGTACATCCATAGACTGCAAAGAACGTTGAGTTCCTGCTACTGAGTCTTGCCCTGAATCCCAGCAAACAGCAGACGTTGTACGAGGAGATTGTGGATGTCATTGGTCCAAAGGGGAGCCCAATCCTGGCTGATCACATGACAAAGATGGCGTACTACAGGTCATGCATGAAAGAGTCATTCAGGTAAAAGTGTAAAAGAGAACAAACACAATCACATCCTACTCAATGTCTCTTGAATGACCAATGGCTCCTCCAGCTAGTTTACATGCACAGACCTCACAAATATAACATCTTTTAATGTCGGTATGAGTGTCCATTTTCATTTTATTTTTCCATTGTTTCTCGATTCAATGTTTCAATTGACATTTCATGATGGGCAATGGGGGTAGCCTTGTGGTTAAAGTATTCGTTGTCAAGCAGAAGCCATGGGTTCAATTCCCGACATGATTACGATATGTAAAGCCCATATATGCTATCTCCTGTCGTGATATTGCTGCAATATTGCGAAAAGCGGCGTAAAAGCCATACTCACCACAGGGTCATTTCTGGAACGTTTCGTGCGATATTGGAGATTGGCAATGATCAGTTAACACACATCTTTGATCAATATTTTTTTACATTTCTCAGGTTAAATTTCCCATTGCCTTTTGGAACATTGCGAGTTCTCCCAAAGGACGTAATGATTGGGGACTACTTGGTCCCGAAAGGAGTAAGTATTACATAGCTCCTTTATTGTCTACATAAGGCTGATATACAGTGAATCCCTGGTATTCACATGGGACCGTTCCCTTGAAAAGCGTCCGCGTTACAACAATTCCGGATAAACTAGCCATAGACAGGAAGGTGTGTCATTTGTATAAACTACAGTTATAACGAACTCAAAGGGACCATATGTATAACATAGCAAACATATATATGTATATACATCAAATACCCGAGACTAAAAAGTTCCCGTCTACGCCAGAAAGTGATCTAAAGGTATCTAAAGTGATGAAAAGTATACGAATGGGTCACTGAAAATCGGTGTTGACACTAGTTGTTTGCGAAAAGAGTAAGCATGTCCTGCTCTACTGGTAGCACCCGGCAATTTACATGATTTACATGTTTGTTTGTTGCTTAACGAAGCACACAGCAATACTCTTGCCCAACGACGCTGGCCTGTAAACAATAGACTTTGGACCAGACTTGCCTGTGATAATTCAGTGACACGATATCGTGTTTACTGAGTTTGTTGAAACTAACAATGTTATTTTGTGTCTAATTGATACAAAATACTGAGCTCATGTTGAAAGTCCGGGACTTTAATACACCTTCCGACACATGTACAACGTCCCAGTTCAAGTAAATATAAACAATCAACGCCAGAGAAAATGTAGTAGATGTACACACTTGGTTCTATTCCCCACATGGGTACAATGTGTGAAGTCCATTTCTGGTGTCCCCCGCCGTGGTATTGCTGGAATATTGCTAAAAGCGGCACAGAACCTCACACACTCACTCCAAGTGTTCGCAAAAAGTGTAAGTAGTTTCTGCCCTGCAGAGAGCATCCGCCTCTCACACAATGTGTATAAAATGTAAGTCTGTTTGTTGCCATTAGACGGTCTGTTGACAAATCATTCAATCGCGCGATGGACCAGAGCATCCAGGGGCACGATACCATATTTAATTAGCTGATTTTGTTCAAATTTAAATCGATATATTAATTTTAAATTAGATCTGCTGACAAAAAGTGAAAAGATTGTGCTGCTAATAAGTAATGACATATGCAAATAAGTACCGACGGTGCATCTAATGGCATTTGATCGACACGCCGACGACGTTCTTTTCCACATGGATAAAATATATGAAACGCTTTTCCACATGGATAAAATATATGAAACGCTTTTCCAAATGGATAAAATATATGAAACACTTTTCCACATGGATAAAATATATGAAACGCTTTTCCACATGGGTAAAATATATGAAACGCTTTTCCACATGAATAAAATATATGAAACGCTTTTCCACATGGATAAAATATATGAAATGCCTAGGGAAACTATACTCACTCACTCGCTCACTCACCAAAAGCACGAGCATAATGTTGACAGACCAATAATTATCATGCGCTAATCTAAGAATCTGAATTGCGACACCAGAGACCACCCATGTCATGGATGACCTGGAGTAACAGTTCTGATGGTTTTGTCTCTCCAGACTGTGGTAGTTTGCAACAATCGCCGTCTCCTTCTGAACAGCGAATATTTCGAGTCCCCGAGTGAATTCCTCCCAGAACGGTGGCTGCGATATGGAACCAACAAAAAGAGGGACAAAGACTACCCAGGTGTTGCTCTCCTGCCATTTGGGTTTGGGCTCAGAAAATGCATCGGTCGACGTTTCGCTGAGCAGGAGCTTTGGCTGGCAGTAACTAAGGTGAGTTGTTGTTGTTGTTATTGTTGTTAAGTTCATCTGCAACTTTAGAAATTAGTATGCAACGCCACTGCCCCCGTATATACAACCTACCCAGCCACTGAAAAATTCCAGACAGTGCTCTCTTAATATAGAACATTACAGAAATTTCCCAATGTTTCTATAACATACTATCACTGGGAGTTTACACACCACACAAGCATCTTAATATAGTAACTTCCCGACGACAGACCACTGTCCAAACACAATGCAATAAGCGTCTACCGAGTCTCAGAATCAATGAAACACAGTTAGAACCATTGTTAAATAACAAAATAATCCGCCATGTAACAAAAGTATGTAAGCAGTGCCACGGATACTTCATCCTCGACGATGTAGCATCTCAAATCTCCATTCCATATTATTACGATGCTCTTCTGTGGCATATATCTGCATTCAAAATAACATCTTCGTCGTATACAGTATACACATCTTCATTCTAGTGTGATAAATACATTTGACCAGTTCGCTACGTTACCATGCCACGATGCTTAAAACGACAATGCTGTTTCATCTTTATTGCATCAAGCACTGTCTTAATACATTTGTGCTCGCATTTGCCTTACCAGATTTTACAGAATTTCAAAGTGACAGTATCGCAAGAAGATCGAAACTATGAAATCATATACACAACATTTGGTCAAGTAAAGAAGCCTATCAACTTCACGTTCAAACCAAGGTAACAGCGCCCACATGGGACACGGATTGCGGTGCCACGCCAAATCTCAAGGATAGGTCACAAGAGAATAGAATGAACAAGTATGTCTCCAACATAGGCCGCAATATATTGCTAGCAATGTGAATATACAGTAAGACCTCAACAAATTAATGGAAGGATGACGTTCTTCTGAATCAAAGAGAAGAGTGATGTGTTTTGGAATATATGGGAAGCTAAGTCATGACCCTTTGTAGATATGGGGACAAGGGTAATATCCCTTTGTAGATATGGGAAGTGGAGAAATGTCCCTTGTATATATAGGAAGCGGAGTAATGTCCCTTTGTATATATATGGGAAGCGGAGTAATGTCCCTTTGTATATATATGGGAAGCGGAGTGATGTCCCTTTGTATATATGGGAAGCGCAGTGATGTCCCTTTGTATATATGGGGAGCTGTGAAGTGTCCCTTTGTTGATATGAGGCGGTAACTAATGTAACTTAGTACACATGTACAGCCATACCCATCGGTGGTACCTGGAGGTAACTGGAATTAACGTAGGTTCACTGTATATGAAGATCACGAGGAAGTTTGTTTAATTAGCCGAGAATATAAACTTTATGTTTTCAGATTGTTTTGGGACATTGTGAAAAATAAACGTTATCAGACACTTTCCGAAGCAACAACTAAATAGAATTTGTTCTAATAGTTATTGATCGATCTGAATATTTAATTAATGTGATATCCACTTCTCGAAACAGAATATCATGGGGTTTTTTTCAAGTTTGAGATGCAGAAAAAAAGATAGTTGTAAATAAGAGATATGTAGTGAAAAGTACAAGACTCTCCTTCAGCTGCAAGATAATGCAATTCCCCGTAATCATTTGTTGAAAGAAATGAAAATGTTTTTCGGATTAATCAACATTTGTCAAATGATTCCGAAGAATGGTTGACTCCAATTTGCAGCCCTAAACAGTTTTTGTGCGCACGTGAGTATACAGTTGGATGTATATGCCCCGCCAATCATTTATTCTGGCATATTTGTATATCAAATCACCAAACGTTTGTGTACCAGATACTGTTGTGAAAATAAAGATTACTTGAGTATACGTATAGTTGTTGGTGTGTCACTTGCAACTGTCAGTGAGAATTACAAAAGACGTTGTGTTTAAACCGGACGAAAACGATGCCTTTCCTGACTTGGAAAGAACATGGAGCGAACCTTCATTCAAAGCATTCGCGTCAAGTGGCCAGTAAATGCGACATTGCTTGAAATTGCATTGAAGTGTTGTTTGATTGTATTTGAGTTTGAAATGAAGTCTAGGATCGTAGGTATTATGTATTTAACAGATAACGACACACTGTAATGTTGCTCGTTTTAAGAAAACTTACAACTTTATGGATAACAACTTCTGGTTTATTGCATATAGCGACGTTTCGATGTGGACTCTTACACCGTTATCAAGCTGGAGTGACAGCAACCAAGTGATGAGAAGTGCATATGCATGTCATGTTGTGATAAGAAACCGATTAACATTGCCAACAAAAGGTAATATATAACAAGTAGCATACAGATAATTGGATGCAGCCAAACGTACAGTAAGAATAACAAATAACATACAGGTGATGAGTCAGTGAGTATGATTTTACGCCGCTTTTAGCAATATTCCAGCAATATCACGGCGGGGGACACCAGAAATAGGCTTCACATATTGTGGGGAATCGAACCCGGGTCTTCGGCGAGACGAGCGAACCCTTTCACCACTAGGAACACAGGTGATGAAGCACACGGGCAATGAAGCCAGATGTACATTAAGGATAAGGATTAAAAGGATTAAACAGTTGTGACCGGCTGATTGGATCCTAATTAAAATTACATAATTAGATAAGATCTTCATAGGCAGACGAGATGTGATGCCCTTTAATCTCTTTTGATCAAAGGTTTGTGACGGCGGATTTCTACAGCTTCTGATAGTTTTCTTTTGGTGAACCCCTGATGTTTGGTCTCAGAAGCTATACAAATCCACCGTCAAAAACCTTCTTTTGAATGTGGATTCTTTTGTCGCTTTTACATAAACATTAATGATATAAGACAAGTTGTTACACAATTGAGGTCAAGGTCACGAAGATCAAGGTCAGTATTCTACTGATGAAGTAAACCGCTGACTATAACTAGGACTAAAATGGAGGGTAATGAATGATTCCACTTAAAATAAATACAAAGGGACCAGAATCTTTAAGCAAATAATAGTTAAGAACACATATCATCTCATTAAGAGACATGCAAACTTATGGTAACGTTGTGTTTCCCAAGAACGAATGTTTGTTGTGTTGACTTTATCTTCGAAACACTGCAGTACGTCTAAAACACAAAGTGTGCTATTTACAGTTTCAAACTTACCACCATATATGATAACCTTTTGAAAAGAGTCCCAAACACTATAAATTGCCTTTTCCATTGTTGCCACGTGAACACTTCAATTGCATCTCATCAGTGAATCAGAATCAGAATAAGTGTACATGTAGACTTCACAGCCATACAAGAGACTCACCGTCACTTCCCTTGAAATCTGCCAAATGAATTACGCGTGTGTACAGTGACAAAAATGATGTCCTATGCAATTCCCTAGTTTGTCTTGTACCATATGTTCCCATGCTTTTTCAGATGAACAATTGACTTGCCTTTGCGTATGTTTGTGATGGGTGCCACCGGTTGGGCAGGATACGCTCACCTTTTCGCGAACACCTGGTGTCATTACTATTTGATAGTGATTCAAAAATACATGCTCATGATACAGTCGGATGCGTAAATCAACTCTGCTCTAATCTGAGTTTGATCTTGAAAGATGAATTGCACTTACAATTATTCTGTTTCTATTGTTGTTTGTTTGCACCGTATTTAGGAATATTTCAACACTGTTGACGATTTTTACGATTGCATATTGTGTTTAATTTAACGATGAAATATGAAAAATTGTCCAAAGTGTTTGTACACATAGACTTTCCCAAAGTTTTCTGACAAAGCGGAGTCAGGTTTCTAGCTTAATACTGGTATCGAAAAGAACTGAGTGAGTGTGTGTGATTTGCACGGGTATGAGATTGACATCAGTAGGATGAGTAAAACTGGCATTTCAAAATAAGTTTCTGACCCGCCAAGAGACGCAATTCTGTACAGCGGCGCCTTAATTACACGACTTGAAACTTGTGCCAAATTGTCAGACACCATGAAATAGAATAGAATAGTCATAGGCTTTAATTCTCAAACAGATAATTCAAATAATTTAACAACCCAATTTCACCAGTCTGCTCAAAGTATCCAAATACTGCATTGTGGTCTTGACCCCATGAGTCAACTGGTCTTTGAGTCTGCATTGTGCAGAGTGACTCATCGTCAACCCAGATGGTGACAATGTAGCCATTGAAGCCTCAGGGCACACACAAGAGGATAACATGAGGATCCTACTCTGGCATGAATGACATAAAGTGGATTCCACAAATCAGAACTGGCAGTCCATCCATGTAAATTATTTCTGTTGTCTGTTGAGAAAACTCAACATTTGCGTGAGAAGCTGGGGTGAGAACTGTGGAGAACTTATAAATATAAGTTATTTTCATGATCAAATGGTCCATTAGTTAAATCTACACCCGTAGACAATAAAACAGTGTGTAATACTATTGTATCTGAGTAGATCTATTAACTTCAAAGAACTTTATTTTCTTGATCTTAATTATATAGAGGATAAGTGAGTGAGTGCGTTGGGTTTAACGCCGCTTTTCCATTTATATGGCGGCGTGTCAGCTCAATGTGGGAGGAAAGCCCGAAGTGATGCAGGTCTCAGACGTTTACCACTTCGGTGAAACTCACGAGCACGGGTAAGGTGCTGACAAACCTACAAACATAATCGGGGCGAACCGGGATTCGAACCCACAATCATAGGTTTCTGGCGTGGCCAAAGGACGCAACTCTGCACAGCGAATCGCGGCGCCTTAGACGACTGGGCCACCCGTGCCTCCTATATAGAGGATTAAGTCTGTTAGGCCTGGTCCATTATCGACAGGTAAATCTCATATGTTTTGACAAGTCCTCTCTGCTCTACTGTCTAACAACCGGGATGTCTGACAAATGGGGTATGACCGTCATATGAAACGTCAACGCCAGAGAATAACCAGTCTCGACTACCTGCCGAAACTGCCATTAGGCGTAAGATGAATGGACACCAGCTGTTCGAGCAAAGGATAATAAAGCACATGTGCGTCCTGTCTACTCAGATGAAGAAAGATATGAAAATCTCGGAATTTGCAACTTTAAAAGCGTAGAGTGTGGGGATGCATGTTGGTCTAAAGGGAGGTAATCCGTATAACTGCCTCACGTCACAACACATGCCATCGGCAGATGGGTCGGTTTCTGCTCATGGTTTTAGGCTATCTGATATTTGCGATATTCACACTCAGTGTTTCGTAACACGCAAGCGAAAAAAGATTAATGAGAAAAGTGACATTTGAAGTGATGACTTAGAGGATATTGATCCTGAGATTTTGATCACTCGTCAGTATTAGATTCCCGGGGCATTATTGGAATAAATCTTAATCAATGAACACGTGTTGCTAATTACATTGACGTTGATGTGTACTAGATCTTAAGTACTATTCGACTTGATGAGTGGAAAGTACACTAGTACGACTGGGACCATTAAACCATTACCGTTCCAGTTTTCATTTCATTAGTGAACGTTGTCAGCAGTTCGGCAATGCCACGACGTGTAGGGTATCAACCATGATGGTTAAATACACCCTGTGGTCAAGATGATCCGAACAAATTCACACTTTCAAATTGATCGAACTGTGATTAGATATACAACCTGTGCAACCAAACCTTCTTAAGCCCTCAGTACAGTGCGTATACGACTCTTGCTCAGAAGTTGTTTGATCAGTGCGTATACGACTCTTGCTCAGAAGTTGTTTGATCAGTGCGTATACGACTCTTGATCATAACTTGTTTGATCAAGGTAACAACATTCAAGGCCTCAGTAAAGCTTTTAAAAAGTTTTGTGGTAGATATGTGAAGGACATTTCCAAATTTGAAGCATCAGTGACAAAAACGATGTCCGATGCAATTCCTTATTTTGACATGTACAATATGTTCCCGGGATTTTTGAGGTGAACTATTGACTTGCCTGTGTATGTGTTCGTGATGGGTGCACCGGTGGTACAGGATATACGCTCACCTTTTCGCGAACATTTGGTCTCGTTACTATTTGATAATGATTCATAAACACATGCTCATGATGTAGTCGGAATCATACAATCGACTCTCTGCTTTATGTAGAGATTTCTATTGGATATGGAAAGGGTTTTGTCGCTTTATTTGTGTGTATAATCACGGCACGTATTGCGTATATTTGAGTACTTCAGAATAGATACTGACACTTATATGAAATGCTTTGCCATAATGAGAAGAAACTTAAGAAATATCCTCCCCCACCCCAGCCCCCTGTCATCGTATCCAAATTGCCTTAATTGATGTTCATGATGTCAGTCACTGGTTTGTCTGGTCCAGACACGATTATTCAAGCAGCGAACAAACTGACTGACCTCGACCTCACTTCAAAACTCTTCATATAGGGTCGTTATAAGTCTGTCAATGTTGTAATACGCATCGGTTAACAGGCAAACTAGTGGTCGATGTAATATCTCATACTGAAAACACCCGATCCTTTTCAGTACACTTTTACCGCAATCACGGGGATCAAATTTCCTATTCTGTCTGCGAGATGGTTCAGTTACAACACGATGCCAAGGTGCACTTTATGTACAACAGAGTGAGTGAGTATGTTTACGTCGCTTTAAGCAATATTCTAGTAATTACACTGCGGGGGACACCAGCAGTTTTGTACAACAGAACTAGGACGTAATAAAAGTGTTTATTTTGCAACATAACAATAATACATATTTGAGGTATATAAGAAAGAAATGGAAATATGACTTATGAAATGGTAGATGGATAACAATTTCCATGAAGTGATGAGGCAATATTTGTGCTCTCTGATGCTGTTATAATGCATCCCCAACCTTTGCCGGTTATTTTCTTCTTAGCCAATGAAAACTTCATTGGTACATGTGCATGTACTTGTTATCCAGTCAAAAGGTCATCAATTCAACAATGTACTTGGTACCTATCAGCAGGACATTGAAAAAGCCACGTGCACGTTAACCGCACCGAACATTTAAGACAAACGGACAGACAGAATTTATTCTGTACTTTAGGTCCTAGGCCCAAAATACAAACACGATGGAAAATAAAATTAAATGTAAATGCTGAATACGCGGGTGGAGTAAATATACACTTAAAAGGCAACACTACGCCACCACTGATTCGTCTCGCCGGTGCATCTTTTATTAGGCCACGTAATCCCCAGATTAGCGCCGAGCACCAGTCGAGAATATGGGCCAATAAAAAGCAAATTTTGAATCCGCGAAGCAAAAAGACATCCATATTTCAATACTTTCAAAATTGAAGTGTTGTTGCCCTTTAATGTTCCAGCGATAGATATTTTCTTTCTTAGCTTAGCACTCGGCAAGTGAATTACTCAAACATTTAATAGTATGAATATTGTCTTACAAAGGTTTCAGTTTTTGGCGGGTTGATGAGATGATTGGTGAATCATGCTCTTCTCCGTTGGGAAAAGCTGTCAATATCAATAAATACACGCAGCTCACCTTCCACATAATCAAAGCCTCCAGTGTGGCGGAATAGCTGGAAGTGTTCTTTATGACTTGTGAAGTCTTTTTATGATGGCCACATTCGACTGAAAATCTGGAGGACATTATTTGAAACATGTATTTTAGCAAACTGTTTGTATTCATTTAACCTAAAAATCGAATTAAAATCAATATGAAAATTTAAAAAAAAACTTTTTTAAACGTGGTCTTTATTTTTTAAACTTACTTCGTTAGTGTGCTGTTAAAGACTATTTTAACAGTCATTTGTCAGCAAAACATACGTCGCACTGACATAATCTAAGAATAATGAGCTTCTACTGGTTT
Source organism: Haliotis rufescens (assembly GCF_023055435.1). Lineage (NCBI taxonomy): Eukaryota > Metazoa > Mollusca > Gastropoda > Lepetellida > Haliotidae > Haliotis > Haliotis rufescens. The sequence goes on along the minus strand of NW_025964223.1, from coordinate 61,376,258 downwards.
GGCTAGATACACGGATTGACAGCGATATAACATAACACATGGTAATATTGTCTGTATCATTGGCTGATTCCTTACATATGCCCACTGTGTCCCCATCTGCTATAGAACCAGAGAGGTATGTATGTATGTTAGATGATAAATCGCTTCTTAAGGCATTGTGCAAATTTAGAGGGTCATTACACAATTTCAATGTAAATTCTAGACGTACATGTAGATGTGAAAAAAGGGATGTTGAAATGAGTATCTGTACGAAACTGACAATTAGGAGAGATTGAGGATGAATTTCAGGTTTTATTAGTATGTGATAAACATGAACATCTTAGAGAAAAATATATTCCGATGTTTACCAATAGGTATAAACACAAGATGTTAATGATCAGTAATAAAATCCAACAACTCTGCTGTTACACGATCAATAGCCATATTGTTGAACATATATTCACTGTCAGATTTTTTATATATCATGTATATCACGCCAAAAAACAAATGAAAATGTCAACTGTACAATGGGCCATGTGGCCTTAAATACCGAATACAATATCTATCTAGCTATCTGTATCCTCATCCCGAAAACAATCCTGAAGTAACAACGTTTTGTGGATACTACTTACCTTACCTTACCTTACCTTACCTTACCTTACCTTACCTTACCTTACCTTACCTTACCTTACCTTACCTTACCTTACCTTACCTTACCTTACCTTACCTTACCTTACCTTACCTTACCTTACTTATTTGGTGATCGGGATTTCAAACGGAACGTTTAAGATATAGCAAGACAGACAGACAGGTTTATTCAGTATTATGGCCATATGGCCTAAAGTACAATTGATACTAACTCATAATATGGTGTCACGTGCATATACGTACAGGAATTACATCTTCTTGAATCTGAGAAAAAAAAATTGCTTTATATAAGTAGCAAGGGCACCATTTGTCCCACTGGGATATGATTAATTTAAGAAATGAAAAGTTAAAAGTTAAAAAGTTAAAGTTAAAAATCATTGTGAAAGTTATCGGCTGTGTTTATACGAAAGGTAAGGATAAAATGTGTCAATTATTTATATTAGAGGTTTTCAGGAAGCGTATTTGATCAGGGGCAAGACTTTGACACGGGTATATTTTCTCAGGAGGTGAAGATTAAAAGAGTTGCAAAATATGGTATGATATTCATCAACGGACACGCACTTGCTCATATATATATGTTTAATAAAGTTGAAGGGTTTTTTTGTCACTCATGTTAGCCATGCTTATGTACCTGATCATGCCAGGTAGGTACGATGAAGCGTAAGAACGATAATATTAGTTTCAGCCATTTGGACTTGTCTGACAACTTTCTTCTCGAGATTAGAAAGTTTTCTGAATTTTAAACAAAAATGGCCATACTCCTACCTCCTTTGTGAGTGTGGTCTTTGGTTTCATTCTGTAACGTGAAGGACGTGTGTATAGTTTGGCAGTTCAATAGACCTTTCATGGTAAATTGACCAGCAGCTGAACGATGAATGATAAATCAAAGATGCTAGCTTATCCGTGAAACATCCTTTAAAAATCAACGTGAGGACATAGATAACCCAGGATAGTATAGTGAGTTTCTTTTTTGTAACTCCATATATACAGAACATAGTATTTACAGATACGTCCATCTCTCTCTCTCTCTCTCTCTCTCTCTCTCTCTCTCTCTCTCTCTCTCTCTCTCTCTCTCTCACTCACTCACTCACTTTCCCTCTCTCTCTCACTCTCTCTCTCTCTCTCTCTAATGCCATATGTGAAGAAAAATAGTTTCCATAAAAACGCAAACTAATATTCATGCTGAATTTGAAGCCTTGCGTGGCTATATAATGCGACTTTGGAACTTCAAGCTTCTATTAGCTGAATCTTTCGTCATGACTCACAAACTCCTTCATGTGAAGTCTGTAAGTACAGATACATCTCATAATCTTGATAGTCCTGACCTTGAGCTCCTTGACCTTAACAAATAGTCACTATGGGGGTGACCCCGCCACAGATGTCTGCTTCGTAGGTTCGTCTCGCGGAGACATTTGTCCATTCACTTCTTCGTTTAAAGGCTCCGATACTTCACATTTCTTGATAAGTTTATTTTTCAATATGGATTTCTTTTTATGACTAGCCAATCTTCCATTAGCATGACGATAATTCCTAAGGCACTGCATCTGAAACAAAAATTATGATATGTTAAACTGCATTCCTGTTGCAGGTAGGAGGCGCGGGTGACGTCGTCTAAGGCGCCGCAATTCGCTGTTGCGTCCATTTCTATGATCGTGGGTCCGAATCCCGGCTCGTCCCGATTATCTTTCAAGGTTTGTCAGCACTAACCCATGTTCGTGGATTTCACCAAAGTGGTAAACGCCTAAGACCAGCATCACGTCGGGCCTTCCTCCCACATTAAGCTGACACGCCGTGATATAACCGAAATACTGTTAAAAGCAGCGTTAAACCCAACTCACTCACTCAACTACTCCTGTTCCGGGTTGGAGACACATATACAATCATTTCCCATTATTTATTTCCCATGATTTTTAATCCTTTAGAAAAAATGCACTGACCACCGCCGCCGGCTTAGAAAACCACAATTGTCGAATGACGTCAAAAATATTCAGCTATGACGTCGTTTCTAAAGTGACGTCGTTCCGACATTTCCTTACAAGGCGGTTCGAATGACGTCAACAATGCCGTCCGGATAGCATGAACAACACGTTGGTGCGCGCGGAGTGATATTTGCGTTAGTGCCCATACAAATTTTATTCATCAGCTCAGCCACTCACTAGTTTGCACTCATTTGATTTTTTATATGACACAGATATTGATATTCCAAAGATGTAGTCACAAATACCTTTCTCAAAAGACCCTTAACAGGCTGCAAGAGAAAGACGCAGTAGTTACAGTAATTAAGTGCCTCCTGACAGCTCTGTCACGCAACAATAGCAGCCTGGACACTGGCAAGACAACATAAAACGTTAAAGTCAGAGAATAATCAGCCGAAACAGATTCCAGGCGAAAAAGCAAAATATGAATGGATCACTAAAAATCAGTCACAACATCAGGGCCTATTTGCGCCAAGCGATTTTAGCGTCAAGTGAGTGAGTGAGTGAGTGAGTATGGTTTTACGCCGCTTTTAGCAATATTCCAGCAATATCACGGCGGGGGACACCAGAAATGGGCTTCACACATGGACCCATGTCGGGAATCGAACCCGGGTCTTCGGCGTGACGAGCGAACGCTTTAACCACTAGGCTACCCGACCGCCCCTTTAGCGTCAAGACTACCACAAGCGTATGTTAAAGTATTAGAGTGTCTATCATCTTAGTGCTAAGATCGCTTTGTGCAAATGGGCCCAGGTGCTTGGGAAAAGGGTAAGCACGTCTTGCTCTACAGGTGGCTATGGCATTCGCCATCTCTGCATACAAAAAGTGTGCTGCCTGACACGGCAAAGCAGTACCCCTGCCCTACGACGGCCGTAACATTCGATTCTTGACAAGACAAACTTAACTTTTCTTTCTTTTGTTTTTCGCGCATCTTATGTGTGAGAGATAGGAATACATGCTAATAGCCTTTTATCTGCGCTACAACTTTTCGACACACTCCTCATTTCCTTGATTACTATCATTATTACTAGTATTGTAAATGTCACCCGACTTCCTTCGAAACTTGTTCACATATGTGTAGGAGACGTTTAGCTCTGAAACATGATGTGCGTCAGTCATTCCCTTTGAAACTGTCATATTGCTATCTCCCATCTGCGACATCTTCTCCAAAACAGAGGATGCCTTTTGGTACTCCGGATGCCGAGCCTTGTTAAGTGGTATTCTGGATGCCGCAGTGCAGTACGCTGGATGTCTTGTACTGTTTATCTGGTACGCGGATGCCGACTTCGTCTTCGTCGGTTTTTCTTTCATATGTGACATATACGTAATATTTTATCCCTAAGCTTATGGCCATGCATGCTACGTGAAAACCCCAGTCCAATTTACTAGTACCAGTAGATTGATATGACTCAAAAGTTCTTCAATTGGATGCCAAGACAAATGAAATTGTCTGCCGGATGTCTGGAGGGTTGGAGTTACCTGACATACACGATGCCAAGCATCAACCAGGTCAACGAGTTACCACTCGATCCATTCTGTCGCCTCGTACAACAAGCATGTGTTGTTGGAGACCACTTCTAACTCGGAATCCACTCGGGCTATCGATTGGTCGAACCATTATGATATCAATTAATATCATCAAAATATTGATCAGTGTGTGCATGTCATCTTTTGAAATACCATTGACGCTCTGCAGCTGTGTGCGAGCGTGATGAAAAAGAAAATTAATGAAGCGTTCATAAAATTAAGTGCTTTTTGCTTGTATTGTCTAAGTACTGACAAAAAGAATCGAAGCTTGATTTGCAGCTTTTCTATTATGCAACATTGTTTTGCTTGTAATCGTTCAGTTTTGTACACTGCATGAGAGTTCGGGTCTTGTCTGTTTCACAGTTTAATCACAAAAAAGCAGGTAAATGCGAGGGTAGATTAATAACATTGATAACATGTATAAGGAAGCAAAAGTGAAACATTTTTGCATGTACATCACATGATGTCACAGAGGTATATCAACACAAAGTTTACGCTGCGACGGGTCAGTAACATAAGCAGGTGTCTGTAACCTTTGGAGAATGGACAAACTTGAGAAACCTGCTGTGATTAAGTACTTGCAGAAAATTGGCTCAACACCAAAAAGCCATCCACGAAGATACGAGTACAAAACTAGGGAAGGATGTCCCTTCCTTTTTATTATAAAGAAGTCAGAGTTTAAGCCTGGTATATTTAAGAAATAAACGACTCGTGATCGTTGTTTATCGAACAATAAAACACTGCAGGGAGAATAAACCATGAGGTATCAACATTAAGTACAACCTCTATAAGGATGTGAAAGAATGAACAAGCTGAAAATTATTTTACCGTATTTAAGTAAAGATGACTCCCTGAATCCAATCCGACCACGGCAATGACGGACACATCCGTTTTATGAACAGGGGAGTTACGTTTGGTATTTTCCCTCTCAAAAAGAACGACGCCCAATTTACGTAATCATGTTCCGAGCGCATGTTCGAGTCTCCAGAAATGACGTCATGATAGAACAATGTTTTATCGTGAAATAAACCACGCTTCGTTCTTCATTGTTCTTTGCGATTTATCGCGTAGCTATTTTATATATGTGATTATATATGTGTTACTTCATACTACAACAATAAGGAACAACAGCCCTATCACGGAATAAATATACTTGTTTTACTTCATACATCAACAATAAGGAACAACAGCCATATCACGGAATAAATATACTTGTTTTACTTCATACATCAACAATAAGGAACAACAGCCCTATCACGGAATGAATATACTTGTTTTACTTCATACTACAACAATAAGGAACGACGGCCATATCACGGAATAAATATACTTGTTTTACTTCATACATCAACAATAAGGAACGACAGCCCTATCACGGAATGAATATACTTGTTTTACTTAATACATCAACAATAAGGAACGACAGCCCTATCACAGAATAAATATACTTGTTTTACTTCATACAACAACAATAAGGAACGACAGCCCTATCACGGAATAAATATACATGTTTTACTTCATACATCAACAATAAGAACGACAGCCATATCACGGAATGAATATACATGTTTTACTTCATACATCAACAATAAGAACGACAGCCCTATCACGGAATGAATATACTTGTTTTACTTTTACATCAACAATAAGGTACGACAGCCCTTTCACGGAATGAATATACTTGTTTTACTTTATACATCAACAATAAGAAACGACAGCCATATCACTGAATGAATATACTTGTTTTACTTCATACATCAACAATAGGGAACGACGGCCCTATCACGGAATGAATATACTTGTTCTATTTCATACATCAACGATAAAGACTTACAGCCCTGTCACGGACTGAATATTTGTCTTACTTCACACATCAAAGGACTGCCACGAACTCATTTGTTTGCTTGACTTCATACAGATGAGGATCGACTGTTACGTGACGGACTCCTATAGGTTTTCCATCATAAGAAATGACAGCTCTGTTAAATACTGACTATTTTTAGTCACATCTTTTCCCACCAACAAGGAGCACCACTCACCACGGGTTGATCAATTACTTTGTACCCTACACACAACGATAAACATAACCTACGACTATCATATTCCGTACGCTTAATTATAAGAACAACTGTATTTTTATGGTGCATTAGAGTCGTGTAATGTTGTATTGTTAAGCGCCTGCTGATAATAGACAATTGCGAAAAGAAACTTCACTTGTTTTTCATATTTTAAAGAGCAAAAGGGCCATGGACATAACTCTCCTGTCACGGTGATAGAAGCGGTCTCACGTAATGACTCCTTGTAGGTGCTTGTGATGCATCAAAGCATTGCGTGGGCCTGATATCCCAGCCGACCGGGTGATACAGCAGTGAGGATGGTGCCAAAACAGAAGCAATGTGTTTTACATTTCGTCCGTAACAAATATGGTTTTTTTCTATACAGAACACAGGCGAGTCTACTCGTGTTTACAATCCTGCAGTAGCAGCAATGCTGATCTGTACTGATGGCACTTGGTTCAGATAATATGATACACAATGCATTCCGTGCTCGATGGGATCTCAGGGTCGGCATAGGGGTGGTCTGTTTGAGGTTAAGTGAGAAAATGAATATTGAAAACCTCACAGTCAGCCATTTTCCAGCTCTATCTTGACGACGTGTAAATTATCGAGTTTGGACCCGACAAACCAATGGTTCATAGCAAGAGACAACCTGATGACGTCATGGTGTGCTCTTCTAAACCAGAGGTACAATTTCCTTCCACAGCTCCCCCGTTTAATGGATTATGATGGTGTTTTTGAACCCATATTTTATCTTTTTTTTCGACCAGTGTTTGTTTGGTAACGTCGATGTATCTTCATCACAATGAGCTTAAGTCAAGTCAATCAGGCGCCTTGTGTAATCAAACAAACTCCTCAGCTACCATTCCATACATAAGTTGGAGAATTTGGAGAATAATCTACGAACTTAAGGAATTCAGGGTTATCTATCCCAAGTGCAGGAATCCTGTAAGTACGAATTTGTTTGTTTGTTTGCTGTGTAACGCCGAGCTCAGCAATATTCCAGCTATATGACGGCGGTGACATGCATCAACCAAGTCAGCGAGCCTGACCACACGATCCCGTTAGTCGCCTCTAACGACAAGCACAGTCGCCTTTTACAGCAAGTTTGGGCCTGTTCTACCTCGGATCTCCACTGGCAGTGTTAGTACGAAGACCTTAAAATCTTAAATCCCAAGGGAAAGGTGATACGTAATGGCGTATTGATTATTCTGCACATTACCAAACGGTCATTATTGTAAAAGGTGTCTGAAAGCGAAGAGATTCCCGATCATAGAGAGACTCTCTAAATCATTGTTGATGCATGGCATATCGTCGGATTCGTATAATGGACAGCTTTTAGCAGAGATTTCTTATGGTTATGGAAATGTTATTGTCGTTTTTATTAAGCTAACGAGTCTCGATGTAAGGAGTTCAAGCTATCGAGGAAACGAGATTGATGATAAGTAAGTTTGAGATATCGAGGTGTGATGTTAGGAGGTTCGAGATATCCGAGGCTAAAGCAGACTCACCTCCACGTCATTCAGGGCATTGCGCTGACTGACCGACGTCCTGTTTGCCCTGGCACTGGACATTGACTGAGAGGACTCCTTGTTGACCTGGGGCCTCCACACAACAGAGGAGAACTTGGAGAACAGTTTCTGCTTGAACAGCTTGGTGGTGATGGTGTACAGGAGCGGGTTGAGGGCGCTGTTCACTGGCAGCACAAACACAACCACCCACGCATACAGGTCACCGCTGATCTTGACACCTTCGAAAACAAATATACGAACTGAACTTTGTACATTCCAGTGAGTTAAGAAGAAGAAGAAGAAGAAGAAGAAGAAGAAGAAGAAGAAGAAGAAGAAAAGTTATTTAAAGTGTCACACGTTGTCAACTGCACGTATGACTACAAATTATAAATACCAAGTATACAATATCGGGCCTTATGGCCTACAGCTATGAGACACGAAACGCAGCATATATATACAAATATGCATAAAATAGAAAGATGCATGTATATTGAAATATATATTCCCGTGGTTACATTTCATTTTGAGATTATATTACATCTATTTTCTCTAATATATACGAGTTCATAAATGTCCTCGTTTATGTCACGAAAAGAACTTAAATGGACTTTTAATCGTTAACTTTTAATCGATCCATTTCATGACCATCCCTGTAAAAATGACGTCTATCTCTGACACTGTGCGAAGCTGTAAAACAGTGATCAAAGAGGCAATATGTAGGCATGTTGAGGACATTTCCAACCTTGACGTATCAGTGACCAAAATGATGTCGGATGCAAGTGAGTGAGTGTAGCTGAAATAGGCTGCGTGTGTGTGCGCTTGTGTATGCGTGCGCGTGTGCGCGTGTGCGTGTTGCTAGTCCGACCTAATGCGGGTTTTGTAATGCTTGCCGATTGAGATATCATGCCGCAGTTTTAACATGAATACCCAACTCAAACCAAAGCATACTGACTCCGGTTTGATGTAAGCTTCAACGAATGTAAAATGCAAACGTGACACTGAGATCACAGACACGTCTCAAGAAGATGTCTCATTATTAACGACGACTACATTCCTCTTGAACACATGTTTGACTTTTTACACAAGGGTACAGGAACTTCGGGCATAAAGAAGTATTCACTCAGCATCTCCGCTCATCACCCCTTGGCACAGGTCCCAAGGTTCTCGGCGAATGTTCCTCCCAACGCGCCGCGAGATGAACGGAGCCGGCAAATGTAATCGGCCAGACACACGGTAATAAAGCGGTTTTCGTAATGTTTAGGACATCAGAGCCCAATTCAAGAGTCCCTATTATCCAGTTGCTTGGTGGTGAAGTGTCTATGTGTCCTTGGAAAATAGACCCATAATCTTTGTCTGCACATGTACCACGATTGTTTGGGATAAGTGGATTCGCGTAATGATATTTCTGACGATATACTCAAGTGACTGAGTGACTTGGGTTTAACGCTGCTTTTAACAGTATTCCAGTTATATCGCGGGGCATCAGATTAATGTAGGAGGAAAGCCCGAAGTGATGCAGGTCTCGGACGTTTACCACTTCGGTGAAACCCACGAGCACGGGTATGGTGCTGACAAACCTAGAAACATATTCGGGGCGAACCGGGATTCCCACCCACAATCATAGTTTTCTGGCGTGTCCAAGGGACGACACTCTGCACAGCAAAACGCGGCGCCTTGTCATGTCATGATTTTTCAAATGAAATAGTTAAAAACGTCTCTTTTTTCTTTACGTTTTAGTTAGTAATTAGATATTAATTGTATGAAATACTGACTCCTTGGTTTTCAATATGTTTTTATTCCATTAAATCTGGATTTTTAACTAATTTTACATAAGTCATTGTAATAGATCTTGTAAACTGTAATACCTCATCTTGTGTGTAAAACATATAGCTAACCTGCTCCAGTCGCAGAGAGACTAATGATGTACTTTCATTGTGACGTCATGGTAGCTATGACGTCACAATGGTCTGTAAAGCACTGTGACGCAATTTCATTGAAGAGATATTTCCTGGGAGACATCACTAGGTCTCACCTATGCGATATGTACTGTGGAAGCCACTTTGTGATGATAAATATATTTACATGTATGTAGAAACCATATGTCCTTAATAGTCTATGTGAATACTCCCTGGGGAGTTTTACTTTTATGTCTTGGTTTGCGGATGTGCCGACTCAAAAAGCAAGACTATACAATTCCACTTTGAATTTTGTATATTTAAGCCTGATAATCATGCTTATGAATAAACATTTGCATCCCAGCCTGACTGACACCACTGGAATATACCGTATTAGGGTATGACCAATGGGTGTCCCTGATTGGTTGATGTTATTGAGTGTTTGATGAATGACAATCTTAACATTGAAAACCTCTGGCTAGCATTTCTGGGCATCAATACTCAATAAAACTCGCAAATATGAAAGCATATACTGCTGATCGACTTTGTAAAATACATTGTATACGTTTTCAGTAATTTTCCGTAACACTGGAATGATCTGATGTCACGGGATGTCATGACGTCATTATGTATTGGATGCCGTCTTATGCTTCCGTGATAACGGAACTGAACTGGTTAGCAGAGTGTTAGCAGAAATCGAAGGGTATTTTCATAAGTAATCAATCAAATGCAAAATGTAGTGTACGCGGTATTCTAACTACCAGGCCAAGTGTCCCGTTTTTCACATTTGAGATGATATTTACCATGAAAAGCAGTGAATAGTCAAGAAGATTTCCAAGCGTGGTCTCCGATCGGACAACGTTTTTCAACCAATCAGATTGCAGCACATAATCCCATTCGTTTTACAATGACCAGTAATGACCCATTCACGTTGAAAACATTAACATTCATTTGAAAATTGAAAAAGACAATTTGAAATTTTATGTTTTCCTCAAACGTTTCTTACAAAATCATTTCTTTCCTTTCTTACAAAAACAAAAAGGTAATCGAATAGTCTTTTTTCTATTTCAAACACCAACCAATTGTTTTGAGAAATAGAGGAATCAAGTAAATAAGGTAGGCTTGAGAAATGTCGTTACCTTGTGGGTTATATTCATAACGTCAAGGGCACTGAGTGAGTGAGTGAGTGAGTGAGTGAGTGAGCATGTTTTAACATGGTTTTAGCAATATTCAAGCACTATCACCGCGGGTAACACCAGAAATTGGTTTCGCCCACGTACTCATGTAGAGAATCGAACCCTCTCTTTGGATACCCAACCGTCCCACAAGGGCATTGAGATAGACCCTTAGGCTTAACTATTCAAGGGAAATACTTAAAAATTTATATGGTGTCAGTGTTATACGTCAGCGTCATACAGCAAATTATAGAAATGCAATATGTTATAGAATTAAATAAAATAAAACATATGCTATGTCACATCGAAGGAATGTCATGTATGAAATATTTGCCAGTAATTGTAATCTTTTACCACTCAAATGTTCGCATCTTCTCTCGCACCGGCACTGAAGCCGGTCTGTCTTGCATTGTATGATGCGTGTAGGGCCTTTAATGGAACCAGTAAGTGGAATGTGTTAACAGCGGACAGTTTGGACGTTTACGAGCTAAATGGTCCTGTACACGAGCGTTCATCTCATAACGAATGTAAAGAATTCGTCATTACGATTTTTGAAGTTACAAGGGTGTAATGTATGTGACAACAGGCTAAAGTTATAGACCCTTGTCCACCAGAGGATTCAGTCAGGAGTGAGTGAGTGAGTGAGTGAATAAGTTTGGTTCTAACACCACTTTGTACAGTATTTCAGTAACAGCGTGTCGACTTGATGGGTCACGAAGGCGTGGATCGTTGCTCATAATATCGATCACTGGATTGTATGGTCCAGACAGGCCGCCATCTTTTGTGGAACATTGACGAGTGCAGCGTTAAGCAACAACCAAACAAACAAAACATAATCGAAGATGGGGGGACGGGGCAGGTGGAGGGAGGGAGAGGGGGGTCACGCAGGTCCTTGACCTTTACAATTTTGGTGAATGAGTGAGTGAGTGAAAATGGTTTTACGCCGCTTTTAGCAATATTCCAGCAATATCACGGCGGGGGACACCAGAAATGGGCTTCACACAGTGTACCCATGTCGGAAATCGAACCCGGGTCTTCGGCGTGACGAGCGAACGCTTCAACCACTAGGCTACCCGACCGCCCCGTTACCCTTTTGGTGATACCCTTGAGAAGGGGTTTTGCGCTGTCAAATCTAGAAACATATTTACGACGAACAGGGTCTCGAACCCACGGTCACAGGTTTCTGACGCTCCTAAGGGACGCAACTCCGCATAGCGCGGAATAAGGTGACATGGTGAACACATTACAACCACTTAGACCTTACGGCGTCATTACGTCCGTACTGGCCGGTCAGCAAACTAATTACGCTTTATATTAACTCGATAGAAATTCTGTAACGACTAATGATGATAATGATGATGATGTTGATGACGTTACTGAATGTTGTCGAGTTAAAATCACATTCAAGTGGTTAATGTGTGTTGTGACAAATAAGAAACCCTCTTCATCCACGCAGTCACATACATATTCTAAACACATTATTCCCACAAATTTCTATGCAATTTAACCGTTATGAACAAACTCTGTATGTTTTAAACCCTGCGTACAAATTCCAACTTATATCAATCGCAATATCATGCTTAATTTGATCATGCATGTAACTCATAATTCACATCTATTTGATCGTAAGGCTGATCTTTGATAATAATCTGGCTTCATTAAACAGTCGACTCTTCAGTCGCCAAATCAGAAATAATCAATGAGTATCCTTGAAATCAGCGTGCACTTGATAGATATGTACTGCGACAGACACACGGCAATCAAGTGCTATGTAATTCAGATCATTTCTATCCTGAGGGTGATTTGTGATTATAGTCTTGCCTCATTAAATTGCCCATTCAATCGCCTAATCAGAAATATAATATAGCTACGCAATAAATCGCAAAGAACCACGAAGGACGAAGCTATAAAACATTGTTCTATCATGACGTCATTTCTGGAGATTTGAACCTGCGCTCGCAAATTGTGACGTCGTTACTTTTGAGAGGGAAATGTCTAGTGAGTTGTTCTCCATAGATGTAGCTGGGCAACGCAGATGAGCACAATGCCCGAACGATCGCATTCAAGAGTGGGAGATATATATATGACAATCGGTATCTGGAGAAAAGGTACAGATAATCAACGTGAAAATTGTGAGAATATCCGGAAAATAGCAAACGTAAACCCCCTGTTCATAAAATGGACTTGTCGACATTGCTGAGGTCGGATTGTATTCAGGGAGGCGTCATTATTGAAATACGGGTGAATATGTTTTAAGCTTGTACATTTTATAAACATCCTTAAAGAGGCTTTTTATAATATTGACATCGTATATAAGAAATAACCGACTCGTGGTCGTTGCTACCCTTAAGAACTCTTACTCGTCTTTTATTTCTTAAATAATCAAAAAGCATCCTGGAAATTAATCAGCACCTAATACTATGTGAACTGCGAGAGCCACACGTATAAACCTAAGACATTTTGCCTTTATCTTAAAGGAGCATCTCCAACGCTTATGGCATCGATGAGGTCCATCGCAAGGGCAGCTAGTGCAGGCTGTAGATACACACCCCGCTGCCAGTGGAGCAAGAAGGTTATCTATCTCACCACAAATCTTATTACAGCCACCAATGGGGCTTGATAACGTAACCTACAGGAGATTGGCGATAATGTCATTCTGTAAAGATACCTGGCAGTGTAGGGAGTTTACCCATATGGCGACTTGTACAGTGTTTATCTGCAGTCATTAAGACCTGAGAAGCTTTAAAGTAGGTAGCTAGGATAGTAATGTAAACCTTATGTAAATCTAAAATAGCTGTGTCTTTATTATGATTCGTTTTGGTCGTTCACGGAGCAATAATGCCCTGACAGATACATATGACATAGTTAATAAAATGTCCATATGATGGATGTGGGTTATTTTGAGATCATAATTTAAGACCTGAAAAAATTACACCACTCCACCACCAAATTGAAACTGCCCGAGCAGTGATACACGGTGATTTAAAGATGCTTCAAGACGTTATAGGTATTATTGATGATGCAAATAGGTTCTCTATGAGCGTCTACGAGTTCTAAATTGTAACGCCATCTCTGTAGTATGATCTAGTATCTGACAGGGTCTAGCACAGCCGGAGAATATAGATCATACATTCAACGCGCACTACGACCGGCGTGACTTTTATATACATGGCCAAATGTGTACCAGCCACAATCTTACTCGCACAGCGGCTGTTACCGATCGGGGAGGAGATGCTCGCCCGTTTCGCGAACACCTGGTGTTACCTCATAATGACTGTTTATAAAGGGTCCGGAATGATAAGGACACTTTATGGCCCACATGATTCACATGCTTTTTGAAATATGCAAAACATTTGAAATCCGTTATGAAAGTTATTGTCAAAAATGAATTTTCTCTTTTCAACACGTGCATGTTCCTTCTACCAATATATCAAAGAACAGTTCTTGCCTTTAGTGTTTACATTTTACAATTCTTTAGGTACAATCGAACATGATCTTCCTTCGGAGATTCATACGAAAAGCGTCATACGAATCGTCCTCAAGTTTTAGATCATGGTTAAAGAATTCAAGGCTTTTGCAAAGCTTTCAAAAGTGTTGTATTAGACATGTGGAGGACATTTCAAAATTTGATGCATCAGTGACAAAATTGATGTCTAGTGCAATTCGCTATTTTGACTTCTACCATATGTTCCCGTTTTGTTTTTCAGGTGAACAAATTGCAATTGACTTGCCTTTGCATGTGTTTATGATGGGTGCAAGCTCACCTTTCCGCGAACATCTAGGATCAACACTTCGATTCGTAAACAAATGCTTATAACATTGTCAGAATTGTACAATGGACCCTATTTTAGGGAGATGTTTCATGTGATTATGGAACTATTGGCACTTTTATTTCATTGATACTTTATTAAAACAATGTCATCACAATTGCAACACCCTTGGCCGAAAACAAACTCATCTCATTTACCACCATGCTATAATCTCGTTTTAAAACCAATTTGATAACGCTAAACGTTTATGTAACAAACCTGGATGTATTTATACCTTTATCAATCCCTTTAATATCGCTACGTTTGGGTAGTCTAGAGGTTAAAGTACTCTCTCTAAAAACAGATTCGATCCCTAAGATGGGATCAGTTTTGGAATATTTTTTTCTTACATTCAACCTGTCTCATGTTTGATATAAGCGATGTAAGGCCAAATTCACTCCCGTTATAATGTCAAACTCTTGTTTACTTCTAACTTCCGCAAGTATGGCCGTCACATGCAGGTCTGACTGTATATGCATCATTTTGCTTCGGTACTGGTGTCCTAGGCTGTTAACTGGAGTATATTCTCAATATGAGTGGTGCCAAGTGTCTCAGTGTTATAATGTAATATTAGTAAAGTGTGGATTGAAGGGTTGATCTGTTTAATCTATGTCATATTTTCTGTTAAGAATACAATGCTGGTAATGAGATTAAACACTAATGCCTATATAAATATAGTATTTTCACAGTTAGTGACTGAATGGCTGTAGGACAAAGAGTACATTCTTGGATCCATATTCTTACTGTTTGTATGCTGTTCAGTGTTCACTATAATGTTCTGCACTTGATGTTCTGCATTGTAGAATGTAACCAGACTCAATACATCTTTCCTGCTGTACTTTAAAGGGTGTACTTTATTATCAAATGTCACGCCACTATCAAATGACGTTCTTCATTATCAAACTGTGTACGTCATTATCAAATTATGTACGTCAATATCAAATGGTCTGAAAAACAAAAGCAACTTCGAATACTGTGATGAAGACTTAGTAAAACATCAATTCGATGTTCTTAATATAGCAAACCAATCCAATTTCCTTCGAAAAAAAGTATTTTTTTTAAATATAGTCTATAAAATGTATCTTTTCGTATTCTCGGTACAAACTAAACGAAAAAGATGCGGTATTGTGTAACAGGATGCCATCAAATGCAGGGGATGGAAAGATAACCAGTTACAGCAAATCATGCCTGGCTGCCTTAATGAAATTACGATGAATGACATTTTCTTCAAGATGGCGTCAAGGAATGTCAACGCGGCCACAGTGTCCTCCTGTTCCGTTGACATAGACACAGGGTGACCTGAACTACTTGAGATTTAATTTGCTGCGGTTTAAAATACCTTGTTTATATTGCGTTTTCCCAGATGGAGGCTGTAAATGTCTTTACTGATACACGTGCATATGTGCTGCTGAACCAAGGAGCAACAGAACCACTAAACAACACACTATCTTGGTGCCATCTCTCACTTCATCTTAATTACACCAGCGTATCGCTTGTTTATAGCGCTGACTCTTCTGCGAGGGATTCCGATATATGGAATAGTACACCCTTTCTTGCACATGTAGCAATGCATACAGCCACTGTATGTAATATATAATTGTAAATGACACTATCCCTTAAAATAGCATCGAAAAAGCAAACGTATAAACATTGGCTTTTTTATGCTTTTTGTTTGTTTGTTTATTTCAAAGACAGCCGCTAAAAGTATGAATATACTTCTCTCTTTCCGCCATCAATCACAATGGCAACTGCATGTATTTTTCAACCTTTACGTTATGATTTAGTATCTTCTTGACTACATAAAATATTAACCTTCTGAAAGATAATAGGTTTAAAAAAACACATTCTTCACAAATGCAAAAACAGTTATACAAGTAAACATGTATTTTTATAGTCGTGTAATCTACGCACTGTATATCGCCAATGTGAAATTCGTTGTGCTGCTTTTACGTTTTATCAAATGTAGTTTCAGCAAAGAATTTCATATCGATGCGTGTCATGTCTTTGTGTACATCTTGCAAAATATAGTCAACTTCGTTGTTGGATATATGAAATAATCGGTTTGTAAAAAAAGCGACAAGACCCTTTCCATAACCATTAATTATGTCTAATGATTATAACTATTCAATAACCATATGTTTATGAATTACTATCAAATAGTGATGATACTAGGTGTTCGTGAAAAGCTGAGCGTATCCTGCCCCACCTGTGGGACCCGTCACAAACACATACAAAGGCAAGTCAAGTGTTCACCTTAACAAACACGGGAACATATGGCACAAGTCAAAAGTGCATCGGACATCATTTTCGACACTGATGCGTCAAATTTGGGAATGTCCTCCATATGTCTACCATAAAACCTTTTGAAAGCTTTACTGGGGCCTAATTAAACGCTGTAAGCTTGATCAAACAACTTCTCAGCAAGAGTCATATGACGAAATGTTCGTAGAAACAGCAGTGTAATGCTTCGTAAATGTCTTTACTTGCTCTAGGTCTCAACTAATAAATCAATTTTCTTTTTTGAATATTATTTGACAGAATGATTCTCTCGGCTGTTCATATAAATATAATCGACAGAATAAAAATATTAATTCGATTTCTTCTGGGATAAATATAAACGTTTTGTTGCCACATTCGTCCTTCGTCGGATACGTGTGTGCTTGTGTGTGAGTTGACGAGAGTTGGGTTCAAAGAGACTTTCAGCAATATTCCAGTCTTAACATGATAATGACGGGATCGCCACGAATGGGCTTCATGCATGGTACTCGTCAGGGGAATCAGACCGAGGGATTCACTCTGATGATGTGATTGTAAACCATGCTCTTATGCTCGGAGGCAAGGTAGGTACTTCTGCAGCAAACTGATCCGAAAAGCTAATAACAAGGAAAACTATTTTTTTTAAACATATTTTAGGAAAGCGAGTCATAATATTGAATGTGGCTTATCATCATATTGATTTGGTAAAATAAACTACACTTGAAATAATCGCGAATAATTTGTTTTTATCCCGAAGCCTTACCTTAAAAGATAATCCCGGACCGCCACAATTGTGTTTCTAGGTTGGTCAATACAATACCCGTGCTCGTGGGTTTCACCAAAGTGATAAACGCCATCACTTCATCACTTGGGGCTTTCCTCCCTCATCAAGCTGACACGCTGTGATATAACTGGAATACTGTTCAAAGCGGCGTTAAATTAAACTCACTCACTCACTAGTAAAGATTTTCTTCATGAACGTCATGGTTTAACCTTCGAAGCATGTGTAGTGACAATATCGATCTTACATTTCGACTTTCGACTAAACCGTATTTTAGGAAGTAGACACCATTGCCGCGGGATGTAAAGTGATAAATTTAACGTTATCGGCGGGTTTTATTCATCAATCAGTAAAGTTGTAGCTATTTGTAACAGTGTGTGCCAGGCAGTGACTTATCACCATCCTGCCTGCAGATGTTATTAACCGTAAGATGTTGAAAATCTATATCCTTGATCTCCAAGTACGTTCCTCTACCGGCAGACCATTAGAATGAATAATGCAACAGTGTTGCGTTTTATCGTATTTCCTGCACATTCCGGAAGTAAATGAACTACACGCCCATCTGTTGCTGTAGACTACACTTCATGATATATAACTCTGAAAGGAAGTATTTGTATCGGAATGAATTGATGTTAATCACCATACATAGTAGTTCACATAAAGAATAAACCGTTCTCAGACAACCACTTCGTATTATCCACTGAGTTGTTTCATTCTTCCCAATAGATATGAACCATGAATTATATATCCTTTCAAAGTAAAATTGCCAAACTATTTCCCTTGATGAAGCCCCTCTGCAGACTAATTGTGAATCTGTGTGCTTGCTGGAGACCAGGGAAAGAAAAGGGCACCTGTGTCTTGTGTAATGCTGACATCAGTGACCCACTGGTCCACAGTGCGTGCTCGTGTGTGTACCGTACACATATACGTGACAGTCTCTGGATGGACATTATAGACTGTAGTCCTGTAGAAGTGAGCGTCAGTCTCCACAGTAAGAATGACGCTAATCTTGTGTGTTCTCTGCTCTCGTGCATACCTCCACTTCCTCTGCCAGAAGAAGATACAATAAACTATGCAAAGACTGTAATACAGCACCTTTCAGCATTCGCATCAACTCCTGAACTTTAAAATAACATGTATCTAGTTCCCTAAATATTTTTTTAAATATTTTGCCCTGCATATTGTACTCTCCTTTGGAGGAATAAAAGCTTATATATATATATCCTTTCAAAGTAACGCGTCGTGAAAAAAAAATATATGTTACCCAGTGATCGTTCGTTACATGTTGTAAACTGACCTCATCGTGACTCGTGAGATTACAAGCAGAAATCATTTCTTAACAACCAACAATTTCCATCGATCCTCTGGTCACCATTTTCCCAATGTGACGCCCTCTAACAAAACGATACTAACTGACAGTGTCTAGCAACCAAAATAGACCAACCAGTCATATAAAGACTCCGGCATCCGTGTCCAAAAAGGCGTTTCTTCTGCTGAAATGTTCTTCTAATTGCTTCCCTTCTGTCCAATGTACATATCATGGTGGGAACCTTTCACTAATTGCTGCGTCAACAAGACTTAGTGTCTCGAGGTGATAGTTGCAAGTGCACAGGTTAGTAATTCTATCAAGAAATATGGCTCTTCGTGTGAGGATATACACGACAAAACGCTGTTTGACCTCTTCGCCTCAGGACATTTATCTCAAATCTATGACCACGTCCGAAATGAATGGACATACATAGATCACAACCCAGCGCTCACTGAGACCGCTATACATGAACACACCACACGTACTCGGTGTGTTTTCTTAAGTAACCCTATCAATCATCTGAAGCATCCCCACTCTCAGCTCAGTCATCATCCGTGGCGTTCTAGAATGTATAAGTCTGCTATATATTCTGACCTTTATGATTGTGGAATCCTAAAATGTTTATTTGGACATACTAAGTAATCAACGCTTTGCAAAGCAATTTCTTTCCATACCATGGTGTTTATTCATCATGACAACAACTGGCTGCAAAACATGATCTATAATAGAAACTGGTATATAGGTTGCTTCTCCGGCCAGGCAAAGTCGTACTGTGAGTTGGGGTGTGACGGCTTATGCGTTAAAGTGTTTGTTAGAGAAGGTGTGTACGTGTGTGTGTGTGTGTGTGTGTGTGTGTGTGTGTGTGTGTGTGTGTGTGTGTATGCGTGCGTGCGTGCGTGCGTGCGTGCGCGCGCCTGCGCATGTGCGTATGTGCGTGTGTTTATTGCTTTCAAGAAGCAGTCATTAGTGACCAACCTTTAAATAGTTGGAGGATGACGGGTGTTGTGGTGAGGCGTGATTTTTACTTATTACAGACTATCAATTGGCCTTGTTAGTAGGAAATTGCGAAGCGAGTGGTCAAATACACAGTTTTGGCAATTTACAATGGCATTTGTTCGTTCAGGATATTTTACCAGACTAGTACGTGAAAATATTGCAGGGAACAAACATAAGTGCAAACAGTCATAATGTCAATTTAAAGTGCGCATCGTGGCATCGTGGCATTGGTCGTTATATATTGTCATCCGAAACTTTCAAGTTCCAAATTATCGTTGCTATAGTAGTGCCCAGAATATCCTTAACCTTAAACAACTGCGCCTGTTTCATCTCAGTATATCCTACAGCTACCAACAACATGTCATACAGTTGGATGCAATTAGTACAAAACACGTCCCATTTTAATTCTGGAAACCCAATATTCCAGAAACTCTACGGTCTTTGCCCAGTCTCGGTCAAAGGTATTTACAAAATTAAACATGCTGTTTTCATGGGAACATACTAAGGAAGAAAAAATGAAAAAGAATTTTTTCAAAAACTCAATATTTACACTATGTCGCTATGTCACTCAATGTCTCCTCAAAGTAATTTAGTACGGTACTTAGAGACATGTGAGATCATACTCTAGTTAGGGAGATGGTTAATCTATATAACGTGTTATTATTCTACCTAACATTGTATTTAATGAAATTAATGAAAAACAAATTCAACGGTTAAAAGGTTTCATTGAAAAAACTACTCCTGGTCTTGCCCAATAAAACACCTGCAACCCGACGCAGACGCAAACACAATCATAATCTGTATCATTCAACGAGTTGGAGTAGCTTACTCTGCCCACAGTATGACAGTATTGGGCAGCTCAGTAATTAGTTGGTAAGACCAGGCAGGTACACTGGTCACAATTGACTGGTCTATCCGATGATTAGGTCGTCTGAGAATTTGCAGTGAACCATAGCAAGTACAGCGGAATATCTGTAAAACTAGTTGCTTCTTTTATGGGACCGATTAGTTTTATGACCACGGACCTCGGCACAAGCGTGGTGTTGGAAGACAAGTTATACATGTACATCCCATATGGTGACTGTTTTTCGCTATTCATATTCTAAATTCATTCATAATACCACAACATTTTAGTACTCCTTGAAACTTTACAATGACTTCAAAATGTAAAATAGATTGAACGAATAAAAATTATATATTGTTGAATATTCAATCATTGTTATCAGCCGCTATGTTTGTATCGTTGGATTGTACAAAGAAATATTTTGTCTGTCCTTTTGCAGATTTAGCCCCAGAATGTGCTCATTCGAATTAGGAACTAAAATAATTGCTTATCATGAATATATATGATACGGTTAAAAGTTACTTGTGCACTGTAGATGTATTCACTTTAAAGTCGTATACGACCTTCGACCTTCGCGAGCGAGTTGAATGATCCAGGTTAATTGGAGCGAAGTGTAGAACAGGTTATACATGTTGTATTTGGTAATGTGTAGGTTTGTTAAATATGAGTTTTTACTTAAAATAAATTCCTTTTATTCAAAATGTAAAAAATAAATTATGCTTGAAGATAGAGCTGACTTGATGGGAGATATGACGTTAGCCACCCGAGATTGCCTGGTGGACACGGTTTAACCTAATTGTGCCCTCACCCTGTTGTTGTTGCTATAGGGGATTAAGAGCTACAGCTCATTGCATTTTTTGTTTATAGTCTGTCTGACTAAAGTGGACATGTGCAGGTGAACTCGGTTCAATTAGTGTCTGAAATGCCCAAAAATGTGAACTCCGGACAATAATAACCTAAGAGTAAATCCACGTGCATTTGCCTTTCTCCTCGTTCACCTTCGTAAATCCTTGATCATGCCAGAGTTCTGAAATTCAGTGACAATGTTGCTGAACGGTAGATATAATCTGATGGACGTTTTGTGCAGAACCTGTTTGACACCATGGGTTCCAGGCCCACTAACACTGGGAAGAGTGACACTCTTAGCTGAAAATGTGTGGTCGTAACCGCCCCAACATCTACAAGTTTGTAAGCTTGTAGACATCATTAAGAAAAATGATGCTGAGACCTTTCTCTAAATTCAGGCAGAGTGCCAACAAAGAGAAGAAAATATCACAACCCCGACACAAGTGTGCTCAGTCAAACACTGAACTTACGACCGACAGAAAAAAACTCCAGTTGAGTATGCCGATGCTGTATCTGAACCCTGTTGGCCTGTAAAACCTGTTTGAAGATGTATGTAGACCGTAATCATTAAACATGCTAATTAAATCCATAATCATATAATTATTTTTAATAGAAACCGTATCTTAATTTGTTCTTGCACTGTATCATATCGTGTATTTCATCTGAATATGTGTAATGTGTATGTATAAATGACTACACTTATACTGCATATTCTGCAACAGACTATATAATTAATCACCTTATTATTGTCTCTCCATTTACCATGGCTGACTGCACTAATACCCTTTTAACAGTGGACACCGATTACAGTATACATGGAGGCTTTTTGTTATAAAAGCAATATGCAGGAAATTATATGTAACAATTCACTGTGTACTACATGTTTGAATGTGATCAGTTTTGCGTTCTGAGATACAGTGATGTAAGTATCTTCTACAATTAACAATACATGTATTTAATAAAATACAAAACTCTGCTGGAATGTTTCGTGGAAATTATTCGATCAAGTAATAATGACTGCGTGACTAGACCAATCAACTATTTATACCCGATAAAAGAAACTGCCTTATTTTAGGAAAAGTGCTTTAACATGACATTTGAAATTTCCAATTAGCAGATATGTTAGAAACAGTGACTACATGTACGTAATCCGTATCAATTCAAGGTGTAAAAAACGAAAATCATATCTGTGGGAGACACACCAAATTACCAAGTTTTATCAATTACTATATTTATTACAATGCAAATACTTTAGTGATACATTTTTCAGAGGAGAGGGCATACACACAAGCTTAAGTATATTGCTTCCGTGTGTGAATGCAGGTTATACTTGGCATCTCAGTTCTCAGCTTCATACCGGTTGTATATCTGAATTTGTATATGGAACCATGCGTACAGCATGACAATTCCTTGCTAGTCGTCAGTCTACAACACACCAAATACGGTCAAACAATTTTGGGTACCGCTTTTGCAAGTCGTTTAGTACAATAATGTTTTAATAAAATCTATTTCAATTTGTTTTCACCATTTTCCTTATTCCATTCCATGCATGTTTATGTTGCTACATCTTATTGTTCATGTTCCCAAGTATTATAAATCACTTTCATGTTTCTCCTTCCTAATCTAACGTTATAACACATTTCTAGGTCATTACCATCATGTAATCCACAAGAGATGATACTAAGACATATTTTATTCGGTTTTATGGTCTATGCGGTCTTAAAAATGATTTTATTAGTCTTTAAATCTTATGTCTAGTGCATATTTTCATAAACTGGGCCGTTAGCTGATATAAGGAATGTAACATCCAGTTGAGGACAATTAATATTTTGAATAAGCCGTTAATACGCCAGTTGTGACAGGGATGATGGTATGGTAGCTCAAGCAGACAGATTGACAGCCGTTGTTACGAGCGTCACTAGGTTATAAGTACGGCATTGGCCTTGTTGATTGTTACTATACTTTGAGGATTTCTGTGGCGAGTGGCGGACGTAATTCAAACTCCTTTCACACTGACACCGCATCAAAGATATTTGTGTACCGATTACATAAGTCTTACTGACAGGGTGGGGTGGTAGTTCACCCGACGACACTGTGTATATTGGGCGGCGCCTTTGATATCGCCTCACAACATACTCTTAATGAATTACCCATTAAACGATGATACACATCAGGATCGCGGAGAAAATACAAATGGAAGAATGTCCGTGTCTGTATCTGTTTCGTTTGTTTTCATTAAAGTTTCTCGTGGAATGTTCATTGCTTTATTTACAGCGTCTTTAATCACTCCACATGGATATCCTTGTAGTTGGAGATATTACTTTAATTCTTCTAATCTTCGGTTTCTTGTGTCCACATCCGAAACAATAGTACACACTCTTCTTGCCATCGAATATGGAATATTAATTTTAGCGTGCCGCGGATGACATGAAATGAATTGTAGGTACTGATGCGTGTCCGTCACTTGTAGTAAATATCTGTTTTCAATTGGTCTCCT
This sequence comes from Haliotis rufescens, assembly GCF_023055435.1. NCBI lineage: Eukaryota > Metazoa > Mollusca > Gastropoda > Lepetellida > Haliotidae > Haliotis > Haliotis rufescens. Next base: position 61,352,152 of record NW_025964223.1, on the reverse strand, counting down.
TGCTTAATAACTTTCACATTCAAAAATGAAATCTCATTGTGGTCACATTCCATAGTGAATGAAATCAGAGGATGGATCGAATCCAGAATCTCCCGGAAATTGTGTAACTCTTTCACTGTTGAGAACCAAATAATAAAACAGCAAAGAAAATTCCACGAGTAACATTAATGAAAACAAAAGAAGCACATACAGACACGGACATTCTTCCATTTGTGTGTACCTACAATCCTAGAGACTGTAAAAGTATGCCCCTTATAAAAGCCAATCTTCCAATTTCACAGGAAAGTACAACAATGAAAACATGTTTATCTAAGTGTAAACTTATACGCAGCACTAGACAGCCTAAAAATCTTAAACAAATTCTTTGTCCATCCAAATACTCACAAAATAAAAAGACCGTCAGTGTAACAAAGTGTAACACACCTCGATGTGGAACTTGCCCAATAATAATTGAAGACTGCAAATTTCAATTTTGCCAAGATAAACTATTTACTGTCAGAAACATCATGAACTGTCGCAGTAAAGATGTTATATATGTTTTAACATGTGCGGGATGTGGTGAGCATTATATTGGAGAAACTGGTATGCAACTGAAAGACCGAATCACTGTACACAGACAACAGATTCGCGATCCAAATGCGCGTTGTATAAATGTAAGCAAACACATTGATGAATGCGGGAGTGGTCATTTTACTGTCTTTCCGTTTTATAAATTGTTTAACAATGACAAACATTTATGAATCGAAAAGGAACAGATGTTCATAAGGCTTTTGAAACCTAAACTTAATTCAAAAGTATAATTTTCAAAATTCCCCATGTAGCTCAATGTGTATTTGTGCACTCACACCATAATGTATTCATGCCTCCCGCTATTATCACTAGCTATGACGTCATATGCTTTATGACGTCAAATGCAAAACGTTGACTGTCGCCTAGGACTACGTTTTATTTCTCCCTCTATTGTCACTATAACATCATAGGCATTATGACGCCACAAATACAGATAATTTCCATTGGTCAGTTCGACACCGCATAGAAATAAATAATTATTTCGAGATTTCGTTAGAATGTGAGATATTCAGCAAGACGTTATGCAATGAAAGACGAATCGGTTTTTTCCCCATTAAAATACGCGCACGCGTACCTGTATATTGCATACCTAATGTCACATAATTGCCCAATGTGATGTAACAACGAGACATAAAATGGGAAATGAAAAGGAAACTAACTAAACTTTAATGTTGTGGAAAATCACGCCAATGAATTGGAGTACACGCGCATGAATTTGTGTGATAAACTATCAAAACGTTTTCAGAGGTAAGGCCGGGTTCATTAAAGATCGCTACAAAAGGTTAAAAAGGTGAAATTTGTAAAACTTCTACAAAGGAAACATCCAATCAAAGGCCCTTTTTAAATAGTAATGTAATGGTATGATATAAAGTATATTTCACATGATACAATATACTTTGCACACAATTAGTTAATGCTTTAAAGGGGCTGACGAAAACATGGGCGAAATATTTTAATAACGCCACAAATTAGCTGAATTAAGTTAAAACGAGTTGAATCATTTGTCATGCTTGTAGACACACCTTTATGTATTTGCGAAACTAAAACTGTTGAGCAAAGGAAAATATTCTCGCCCAAAGGCGAAATATTTCAATATCTCTATAAAATAGTTGAATTAAGTTAAAATGAGTTCAATTTTGTGTCATGAAATTTGAAACAACACCCGCATGTATTTGCGACAGTAAAACATGAGTTTTGAGCAAAGAAAAATATTCTCGCCCATGGGCCAAACTTTATTCTCGCCCATGGGCGAAATATTTCAATATCGCTATAAAATCGTTGAATTAAGTTAAAGTGAGTTAAATTTTGTGGCAATATACTTGAAAGAAATACATTCATGTATTTGCGAAACAAAAGCATGAGTTTTAAGTTAAGGAACATATTCTCCCCCATGGGCCTGCCCATGGGCAACATAGTGTAAATATTGAGTTTTTGAGAAATAAATCTATCTTTTCTTCCTTAGCATGAAAACAGCATGTTTGTTTTTGTAAATACCTTTGACCGAGACTGGGCAAAGACCGTAGAGTTTCTTGACTAATGGGTATTCAGAATTAAAATGGGACGTGTTACAAACTTTTGCTCCTTGCAAAGTGCCCTTAAGGTTTCGTGGTGGACTATTGCGGTTTAAAGACAACCTGAGAACATAAGTAAGTTGAAAATTATCGTAAAACCTTAATTTGTGAAAGCATAAGATCATTCAATTATTTCAAACGTTTCTGAGTTTGACGTGGGCTCCTTTCAACTCCCACTTGCAGGGTTGACCAACTGAGAAAAATAATCAGGGTGAATCTAGGATTCGAACCCACGACCACTGGTTTCGGGCACGCCTAAAGGACGCATCTCTTCACATCTTGGCCACAAAATGTCAACGCCAGGGAATAATCAGCCTCGAGTTTCTCCCGAACAGATTCCATTAGAAGGAAAAGGCAAAAGAGTGGTGAAACATATTTATGTATTTCACATGTTAATTCAATTATCCTAAGTTTTTTTTCAAACATTTCTGAAAAGCAAAGCAAAGTCGGGGCGAGGATCGTTTTATACCTTTATGGAGGTATTCATTCGAAATATCTCCTTCACATGGTTTTAGGTCATGACTAGTCAACTTTGTTCAACATTGTTTCTCAAAGTTTGTAATGGTTATTTTTTTTTCTTGGAAACAAGATGTTGTGCCCCGAGAAGATATTTTTCTGCTGACCATAACAAAATATGTGACATATCTCGAATAGTCGGTATTGATTACAGGCGTAAGGTTCTTACACGAACACGATGCTTCCATCCACAAATGACGTTAGCGTACGTTGTCTTCTTCCATTGTATGCTACGTCGTTGCTTTGATATATCCCGTCCCCGTGTGTCGTTATAGACGTCTGCGGTGATAGAAGTGACAGTTAATTTCAAGACTCTATGTGACACAACTGATCGAGGATGACAGGTTTATTTGAGAAGAAGCGTTGCCGTTGATAGAGCACCTTCACCCAGTCGCTACACGATATGAGCAATTTCATTTGAGATACTGCACGACGTTTATTGATACAGGCAATGTAATTGAAATGTCCTTCAAAGTTACGTGTTGAATGACAGTACATCCCACATACTTATTTTGATGTAATGAATAAAGTGGTATATATTGATCATTGTTCTTAGTTCAAAAGGAACGGTGTTGTATTTTCCCTCAATGATGTACGTGTCGTGATAAATGAATGTTCTTTTCTTCAGGAATCAGTATGGTATATGCAATGCACTTGTGGTGACGTTTCGTTCTATTACAGATAGCCATAACCAACATTATAATCAAAACTGTCGTAGATTTAATCACTTAACTTACGAGCAACGTGAAATACGGATTAACCTCCCAAAGTTGAATAATTAAATACGTTCTTATCCTTATTCCTGAGAAATAATTGATAATAACTTAACCTTTATTCATCTAATATCTTATATCTTATCGTAACGCCAATCGCATATTCTACCGCAGCACGTCCACTCTTTCTAGCATGTACTTATTTCTCTAGGTCAGAATATAACACAATATTTTCTATTACATGTACTTGACTCTGAAGCCAAATTCTGTAGAAGATTATTAACATTTTTATCAGAATCACGACACAGTGAAGCCGATCTATAACTATCAGACGCGGTGGGGTAAGTGATTGGTATACGTGCTTGCTCGTTGCGCCGAAGACCCTGGTTCGATTTTCTGGTGGATGTACTTTTCCTCTGCAGCGCTTTTACCGGAACAATGTTCAATTCTCCCTAAACTCCTACTCAATCTACAACGGTTATCAACTAACCGAGGCGTGATAATTACTTTAGAAAAAATAGATCAGAGATAATATTCCCATGAAGATAATAATCATCGTCACAAACCTGTAGAACCTGTTCCTGTCTGCATATTCAGCATAAACAACAGTCAGATGTAACCCAGCACAAGGGTCTATGATCTTCTTCATCTAAATGGATCTTAACGCACAGACTGACCGATGCCTCAGACAGATGCCAGAGCATGCATTTACATAATACAGATCGTTTATACAAAAGTGTCCTTTCTGGAAACAATCAGTCTTGGAGTAGATGGCTGATAGTCCACGAATACCGACTGAGAGTTTTCTCAACACTGTATCAGGATTGCTGGGATATTGTATTCACCATCATACACTGGACTTCAAAGTAACATCCGACTCCCAATTTCCATTTAATCCGGAAACGGTTCACTCGCCATCCGGACAGAAACCTGAGGGTTTATTGTGTGGTCGCGATCGATGGGATATTTGTTTCGAAGTGTAGTGTCACTTGTACATCATTTATAATACTGTTGTCAGATCTACAAGGGATACTACACTTCGAAAGACATAACAGTGGTCACGATGTGAGTCTAGAGTGATAGCGGACACTCTTGCCTCTGGACGATGAGACAACATGGCAAATAATGAGGCTAAGATATCACATCATTTATAATACTGTTGGCAGATCTACAAGGGGTACTACACTTCGAAAGACATAACAGTGGTCACGATGTGAGTCTAGAGTGACAGCGGACACTCTTGCCTCTGGACGATGAGACAAAATGACAAATAATGAGGCTAAGATATCACTTCAGTACAAGCTTCGAGCTCTGGTACGTTCAGTTCATATGACAGGACGTGTCTTTCAGGAGAGAACTATGAACCAAAATAGGTCAGAGAACTCGAAGCTTTAGTGTCAGTTTATCTGCTGACAAAATCCTTGAAAATACAAACGAATGTCGAGACAAACTCCCAAGGAAACCCTGTATCCCAAATTGTACATTTTAGGTATCAAGTGATAAAATAGGAATGGTGTTAACACACCTTTTCTTAGAATCACCATCGCCTCAAACGATAAGGTATATAAGTTAGACTATCTGAAGAGTGTGCAAGTTAGGTAATTTGTGTTATCCTTGTCTGTCAGTTGTGCGAACCGAATATTATAATTTAAATCAAACTTTGCACAAGCATGACAAGAACGTTATTAATTTATTTCAATTGTGATCATAAAATAGGTCAGCTCCGCTTTTCATAAAAAGTTTCCCTTTCCCAAAAAAACATGGAAAGCAATAATAAGCCATTTATATAAATTTGTCCTCTTTTATTGTCATTTTACACGCAGATGAATTCCCCTTTGAAACCAATTAGCTGGGCTGGGGGATAGAGGGGATTAGCGTTACCCGATTTGATAAACCCAGTTCGTAGAACCTGACGATTTACGTAATCTAGTTTAACCATGTACTACATTACGTCGTACGTCGATCGAAACCAGCCAATGAAAAATGGCCATTAGCATTCCGTTATTTCTTCTTGAAATTGTAGTTTGGCCTTATTTAATAAGGAGAGTCGATCGGGATTATTGAAAGATCATGTTTCTTTTTCGCTGTGAAAATAGATTACACATGTCTGTGTTGTTTTTTTCCGTGCTTGTTTTGTGCGATTTGTATAATTATAATCTCATCCCTCTAATCCTATTGTCAGAAAATGTGGGCGTGTGGTGCGCTGCTTAGGTTGAGGTGCATTATGTGATTAGTAAAACTGTATAAAAATAGAATCCAATTTATATATTTCACAGAAAACAACAATTTCATCAACTCTCAGGTTATATTAGCACAAGGCTTTTTTTCATGGATTAGTGGTGAGGTGAGGTGAAATGGGGTTTAACGTCGCGTCCAAGATTATTGCACTGATATAGCGACGTGCATGCACGTGTGTGTGTGTGTGTGGCTGATTGTACTAGTCCGGACTGATGCCAATTTATAGTGCTAGCCCATTGAGATACCATGCCGCAGGTTAACATGAATACCCCACTCAGACACAGTATACTGACTCCGAGCCGACCAATTCTAGTTTTAGCCCCTTAATGCCGAGCACCAGGCAGGGTAACAACAAGTACCATCTTTTAACGTCTTTTGGTATGACGCGGCCGGGGATCGAACCCCGGACCTTCCGCTCTCCGGGCGGACGCTCTACCACTAGACCATGGAGGAGTAGATGCATGTAGTTCAGGAAAAAGTAATTTATACATTTACTGTTGATGTGAACAAATCAAGAGGTGTTACCCTAATTTAATGGGTTTGCGTGAAACATGGATGGATGAGTGCGTGCGTGCATGCGTGAATGAGTGAGTGAGTGGAAATGGGGTTTACGTCGTATCGTGTATCAGCGTATTGAGCGGAACCAAGCAGCATGGGCACAGAACTGATAAACCGTAATCTAGACAACTCTGGGATTCGAACCCGCGACCAGCAAATTCTAGCAAGTGATACAACTCTTGCCCGTCATAATAATATAAACGTGGTGATAATTAACAATTCCTGAAAACATATCCAAGATATTTTCCTTTTAGGAGTTCACAGGTCTTGTTTCTGAAAAAGAGAAATATATTATGTGAAGGTCGTTTTGCATTGACCATGTACTTACCGGAAAGAGCAAGTATTTTGATGATAATAATCGGCACCCAGCAGGCAAAGTCTGTAATAACAATAAAAAAGAACCTCTTGACCAAACACCTGTCTCTGCTTTCTCTCGTAGTCCGGAGAGGAACAGCTGTCCTCTGTATGGATAGAAACATAGCAGCGTAGGCATAGCTGATGAAGGCAAAGGACACTGAGTTCACCCCGAGAATAAGAATGGCCGAATATTCCCAGCCTTTCACGTGGGGATCGTGTAAATGTAACGGAATGCACACAGCATTATCACTATAAAACGACTTTCCAAAGTAGTCTAATCCAAGAACAGGTATAACTCCCATAAGAATGGCCAAGGTCCACAAACTCCCCATGGCAAGGTATGCCACCTTCAAACCACGCTTCCTAAAGGACAACGGGTACATGATACTCATGTACCGGTCCATTGTGATCAGAGTCAGGGTCATCACAGACATCTCACTGCTGACCGTAGACAGTATTCCAGAGACGTTGCACTCCCAGCTGTTCCTCCAGTCTTCATCATGGAACATGTATACTCCCCTGTACATCTTATCCCGGGAACCTATGATCAGCAGGTAAATGCCCATCAGCATGTCGGCCAGAGACAGGTTCTTTATGAAGAATGAGTGAATCTGGTTGTCCTCCTTGAGAAGGAATCGCCCCAGGAGCACCACGATGTTTCCAGCACAAGCAAGGACTGCCACCACCCAGACACTTATCCTCAGCACGACGTTCTCAAGAAGGTTGTCCTTGCTGGATATGCCGTCCCCGTCAGGAGTACACACCACGTCTTGCACATAGGCACACATGTAAAACTTTTCAAAGTAGCTGCAACCAAAGAATCAATCCATGTTTTAATGTTAACTTTAACTTGAACATGATACAAAAAGTGTATTGTGTTGTGTGTGTGTGTGTGTGTGTGTGTGTGTGTGTGTGTGTGTGTGTGTGTGTGTGTGTGTGTGTGTGTGTGTGTGTGTGTGTGTGTGTGTGTGTGTTCCATGCAATTATATACAGTATTGCTGTTTATAAACATACAATCAACTTGATACTTAGTTTACGTTGTGAATCTCATTGTCACTGATATCGAGAAAATGTCTCACTGAGCAGTACCTCTCGTCGATTGGCTAAGTCATCCTTGTTGGTTCATTGTTGTGATTATTTGCAAAGCGGGACTTATGTTATCGATGTGATGTCGATGAAGTAAATTGTCTCGAAGACTGAAGATGGTAACATCCATTATTGATAACGTCACTCATGTTGTAATGGGACATGGTTACAAATACGGTTGGATATAACTTCTGCAAACTGTGATCGGCCATATCGAACATTGATAATATATAGAATAACCTAGATGGAGGTAAAGATTATCTGTCCTTCGTAGATTAATGCTAAATGTTACAGAATTATGAACATACAATGCCATTAAGAAAGTGGTCAAATGTAACAAATGTTATATTAGGTATAACACTTTCTTAGTAAAGTCCGGGATTCGAACCCACACTGCCAGATTGAGGCACCTAATCGCCAGCACACAAAGAAAGTGTCATCCCAAATTTAACATTAGTTACATTTGGCCACTTTCTAAAAGGCTTTGTGTGCACATAGCTTTCGGCCAAGGGAGCCGTACCAATTTACACTCGTCAGAGGGGTACACAAAGTACGTGATTTACCAGTTGCTGGACTTTCATTTTGTGGAATCTTCGGTGGCTAAGTGGGTTAGATCGCTTTGTGTGCTGGCGATTAGGTGCCTCACTCTGACAGTGACGGGACTCAACCCCCAAAACCATGTCCACAATCATAAGAACTATCAGAGTCCGTTGTACGAATCCGACTTTACCACAAGCATATGTGTTCATGAATCAATACCGCATTGTGATGATACCAGGTATTCGCCTCGTAAAGAAATTGTTTGAGCTCCATGTTCTAATCTGTGTAAACTTATTGATGTGATTAATGGAATACAAATATACTATTCAACTTTTGATAGGGATTATAACCAACTTATGATTCACCAACTGATAGATTCACTTCAATATAAATGCATACTTAAATAGTACGAAATATCCCTTACAAAGGTTGAACAGTATATACGTTCATTTTCTGAAGAGAATTCAGAAGTAGGTCTGATTTGAGCAACTAGGGCAATACGTGTATGAATCAAGAAGATTTCTATTTTTGACCTGACAGGAAAGTAATATGTTACGGACACATTGTTTACTTTTATGAACTTGTTTTGAAACGTCTGATAATCACGTTCAGAATGTTTGTTTGTTTGTTTATTTGCCGAACTCAGCAATATTCCAGCTACATGACAGCGGTCTGTAAATAATCGAGTCTTGGCCAGACAATCCATTGATTGATATCATGAGCATAGATCTAGGCAATTGGGATAAGATGACATGCATCAATAAAGTCAGCGAGCCTGATTACCCCATAAGCCGACTCTTACGACAAGCATAGTTGCCTTTTGGGACAAGCATGGGTTGCTGAAGACCTATTCTACCCCGGATCTTCATGGGTCATGTTCATGAGTAATGAGTAGTGCAGTTTTATATATACACATTTCAAATGAATACTTGTTTTGAATATTATATAATAGGCTCCAGTATGAGTGCTTGATGAGTGAGTATGGTTTTATGCCGCTTTTAGCAATATTCCAGCAATATCACGGCGGGGGACACCAGAAATGGGCTTCACACAGTGTACCCATGTCGGGAATCGAACCTCGGTCTTCGAAGTGACGAGCGAACGCTTTAACCACTAGGCTACCCGACCGCCCCGTATGAGTTAATGGTGTTCGTTGGAGGTCAATATTTGAAAGTGATCCATTCACTGAGTGAGTTTCGGTTTTGCTCTAGCTTGACAACAATATTATTATCTGAATCGTATCGTCGCTATTACAATATGATAAAGAAGTTGTTATCCAAGTTCTTTTGGGCCTACTTTGTCATCCGTCAACTTCGAAGAAATGTCTGTCAAAGGACTCCGCTTTTAGTATATATTTCCAATGATTGTGATTTTTTTGTCGCTTTTATTTAACGCCATCCTATAAATAATCGAGCTTGGACACGCCATATAACTGGCCTAAACATTCCAGTAACGGCTTTCTAGTAAGAAAGCCCACCCGGTCCAGTGGCCAGAGTATTGGCTACCTGACAGCATGATCAACGTTATCGTCGTTTAGTAAGATACACACGATTGTACTAATACAGATTAATTTGGATTCTGTGCGGTTTTTAATAACCAATATTCGAATTCTCATATCTCACCTGCTAGGTCCTATCGTGTTTTCAGATACGTTTTACGTTTAACAGATTGATTTATTGAGGTTTGAGCGTGCCTGTGCACACTAAAGCTCCATGTCATCGACAAAGGTTTCTATGCGAGGACTGATAAAAAGAAACATGATGTTTATGAGTAGATGTCATGTTGCAGAAAGTAAAAACGTTTAACTTATCAATAATGTCACTCTCTGAAAAATTGGCGTTGCAGATAACTGCGTGTTTATTGCTAGGTTTAACGTCAATCTCTACACAAACAGGATTATTGAACCGCCAAGTCGATACTAAATAAGTTCAGGCTATGAAGATCACATCAAGAAAGTGATTACACGAAAAACATTATTTTGGTAATTCTAAAACCGTTGCATACACCCTTCAATTCCATCAATGTTAATTGATCAAATTTGAAACACGTCATTTAATAGTTTACAGAACACACAAATACACTGGAATTTATTGAATGCAATTTCCTTGGTTAATTTTTAACCCTCACTGTTTGGGATAGGGTTTTATAACATGGTGCCTTATTAATCACTACCTTTCCCAGAATAGCTTTATTGAGACGCATAGATCCTCAGATCAATGTCAAGCTTGTGATATATCACCGCATTCACGCAGTGCACTTGCGTCTGAAAATATCAAGAGCCCTTCATTAATGCCAACGTAACGCCGGCATATCCCACGACCTTCTAATTCATCTTAACGTTCGACGGCGATCTCTACCATCATCACTGATTACGGATGTGTAAACGATGTGTCTATCCTGAAGTGGAACAAATGTGGTAGAAAGGAAACTGTCAAATGTTTTCTAAAAAGGAACCGTCAAATTTATTTCAATGTTTATCGGGGCTATTACGTTCGTCAAGCACCGCGCACTGCTTGACCACGCTGCGTGCGTCCATGTAAACTTCTCTGACATGTGCTTAATGAAGTCAGCAACTCTGACGTCTTAGTGTTAGCATCCAAGTCCGTGTGATGATTGCATTGCAATGTTCCTTAGGGTAAATTTAAACGATTTGCAAAAATTAATCACATCGGCTCTGAAAGACTATTTGTATAAAAAAAGGTTATGATGATGTCAGTAATACATAAACTATTAACTAAGATGTTTTTATGTGTATTCTTTTTGGCAGCACGGAGTGATGAAGATACATTACAGTAATTTCCGACCCGTGAAGAATCCGGGGTTGAATAGGTCTTCAGCAACCCATGCTTGCCGTAGAAGGTGACTATGGCGAGTAACGGGATCGGGTGGTCAGGCTCGCTGACTTGGTTGATGCATGTCATCGATCCCAATTGGGTGTATCGATGCTCATGATATTAATCACTGGATTGTCTGGTCCAGACTCGATTATGTACAGACCACCGTCATATAGCTGGAATATTGCTGAGTGCGGCGTTAAACAACAAAATAACCAACCAAGCAACAGTAAGTTTCCTAGCCTGTATATGTCAGCTCAATACACTGATGGTATTATAACGTCGTAATGATGTAATGATTATCGGCATGGTCATTTGGTTTCTATGACGACGAATGACAACACAAGGTGGATTGAGGTTTAGATTATGTAGATAGACCCCATCAAACTTCGCATTAAATACAATATCTTTTCTTTTCTTTTATTAATTTCAAAGAACGATATTCGGTTTTTGTCCATAGCTGGATACCTATCATCAATCACATTAGGATAAATTGTAAATAGTGACATTCATGATCAGTCGATTACAAGTACGGCGTAAATGATTTGCAAAGCTATTCATGCTTACATGAAGTTAAGTCCGTGGATCTTCTTGAATGTATCCTTGGGTATCTGCCGGAACGGATTTAAGGTCATGTCCCTGAAATACATGTCAAATGCGTGTACGTATTAATTATTAATACTACAAAAAAGTGAGTTTCAAAGCATCACTGGGTATACCTAAGCATGTATGAAAATTAAGATACTGGACGCTATAAGCATCATCTTAAAGAGAACTGTTGTGAGACAATGAGTTTTGATGGCCATTTGTTTAATGTAATTGTATCGGCTAAGTCACACGTTTTAGTCGTCTCTCAAAAAATCAAGGTACTTAAATTAAATCTTAAATCTCTGACCTTCCCACAATAGAAGGTACTGGAAATTTTCTCTGACCTTCCCACAATAGAAGGTACTGGGAATTGTCTCTGACCTTCCCACAGTAGAAGGTATTGGGAATCTTCTCTGACCTTCCCACAACAGAAGGTACTGGGAATTTTCTCTGACCTTCCCACAGGTCCACAGGTAAACCGGATATGAACATTTCATAAACATGTGTAACGACAATCCCACTGGATAACGAAGAATTATAGAATTAAATTCGAGCTAGCTATATTTTCGTGCAGAGAGTGAGTATGGTGTTACGCCGCCAATGCTCTAGCAAACACCACGACGGGGAACACGCGTAATGGGCTTCACACATTGTACTCACGAGCTTGACGAGCAAACGCCTTAACCACTTGGTTACCCCACCCACCGCCAAACATTGTCTATGACTACCGGGTGTACCAGGTATTTAAAGTAACTTACACTGATTGCAGAGACAACAGAGGGTCGAATGCCCCGGCGGTAACTGTCGTTATGTCATTCCTCATCAGAAACCTGCAAAAGGAGCAGCACACGTATGATTAGTTGGTTGGTTTGTTGTTTAACGCCGCACTCAGCAATATTCCAGCTATATGACGGCGGTCTGTAAATAATCGAGTCTGGACCAGACAATCCAGTGATTAATATCATGAGCATCGATACACGCAATTGGGATCGATGACATGCATTAACCAAGTCAGCGAACCTGACCACCCGATCCCGTTAGTCGCCTCTTACGACAAGCATAGTCGCCATTTACGGCAAGCATGGGTTGCTGAAGACATATTCTACCCTGGATCTTCACGGGTCGCACACGTATGAAGATCACAAGTCCAAAAAGGAAACTTTTTTTCCAGACACAGAATGACGAAATCGTCACTGACCATGCGTTGAAATAGAGTTAGTGAAATACACATTTCACAACAGTAGAAATCACCATTAAACATACTTACGTAATTGATTAATATCAATATGGTTAATGCAAAACAGTATAACTATTTCATAATCCCGGTATGTGAGTTTTTGCTTGTTTGTTTGTTTGTTTTTTGTGGGTTTAAAAAAAACATATTCTACATGAATGTGAGTTGAAATAGAAAGAGAGAAACATACAGCATCGTTAGTTGCTCCAGGCCATCAAACGTCCCTTTCTTAAGAACTTGTATCTTGTTATGCGACAGGCTCCTTAAAAAACAAACTCATTTATGGCATGGTAGAACATGGACTTATACACCAAGAGGATTTAATCATATATATATATATATGTGTGTGTGTGTGTGTGTGTGTGTGTGTGTGTGTGTGTGTGTGTGTGTGTGTGTGTGTGATTCGATGGTTTGAAAACAAACATTCAATAATGTTAACTAAAGCATCTATATGTATTTGTAATTGGACAATATTCTGCAATATTCCAGCTTTATAACAGCGACCTGTAAAATAGTAAAAAATACTAGTGGTTGATATCATGAAACGTCCTTCACGTTGAGCACGATCATACACACTCAGTTAGGTCCGCATCTTAACCACCATTTAGATACATCGGGGTCTATAACGACCCGGAAACCCAATGGGACTTCCTGTTCCTTTAAAATGTTTTACCATTTTGGGATTCGAACCCGGTTTTTGTACAGTAAAGCAAACATCTCACACAAACCAACTTACAGTATGTTTAGTTCTTTCATGCCTGCAAACGAACCAGCTTCAATATACTCGATGTTGTTATAGGACAGCATACTGCAAGAAATAAATGTCAGTGACAGTAGACAACCAGTGTAGAAGCTGCAACCTACATGTAGATGTACCATGTTGTTCACGGCATATCTGAACATCAGGGCAAAAAGAAAGTACACCCTGAAAATTGGAGCATTACAAGGCTCAAAACAGTTGCAGAGACCCTGCAAATTTAAGTTCCAAAACACAACTATGATACCCGTATCAAATACTAGTACATCCCCATTCAATAACCATTTCTTGTTTGTGTCATTTTAGCCACCATCAAATATGGGTGTATACTTTCTTTTGGCCGGCAATTTACGTCAATCACTGGTATACTTACTGACACCGTGCAGCAAAGTGGATGTCTCATCATTCTTGACAGTTACAATGAGGGACAATTTAGAAATATTTACAAAACGATTCACCGAGTTTAGTTAGTGCCGTAGTGTATTCCGAAGGCAACAATGAGCTCATACACTGATACCGATAGTCAACATTGCCCTATATGTTTTTAATTGATATAAAACATTTCACACCCCATTCCTCTTAGGCGGCTGAAACATAGTTTCATAAGAATGCAAAATATGTTACACAGTCATTAAACCTCGAGTTACTGCAATAACCACATTGATTATGATTATGTAATTAATTAAAGAGTGGGAATGGGAAAAAACTAAAGTACTGGTTCAGTTTAACTTAATATAATGTCCAACTTCATTACAACTTAAACGTTAACATATTGATGTGAACACTTTACATCGTATAAAACTTATTTATCGCTCCCAGCGTTAGCGTTAAAACACGCTTTGTAATGGGTATTTTAATATCTTTCATAAACAGTATCATAGTTCTATGCCTGTCTCAAATCGTTGCATACATGTCGCGTACAAAGTGCTTATGTAGAATAGTCGTTGGAGGTTTTCTTTTGACAAACTATAAGTAGATCTCGGAATTTACTCTGGGATATATGTTCATGCGTTGTTGACAAAAATGCAGGGGTGCCATACATAACTTCAGAAACATGAAACGAGAGGCCCCGAGAATATGTCTATAACTGTGTTAAACGCTTGTGGCCAAACAACCTCTTTAAGAGTATATCAAACTTTACAACCCTATAACTTATAACTAAGAAATGAATAAAGCGCATTTGTGATGAATTCAATACCCTTGTATCCAAGCAATACCCATTAATAGCCTAAAGGAAATGAAATCGATTTGATGTCTTCGTTTGATGGTTCTTATATTTCAAAACGCATCCTACATTTCAAGTCTGTTAACATAGAGGACACCTTGATGTATGCTATTCTAAGACCATTGAGTTTACACTCTTACACGTACATGGAAGTTGTGGTATTTATTTCGGCCACATATATGTTTCAGCCTCTGATCACCTAATATATAGCCTAAAGGTTGGCAACCGTGTTGAAAAAGACGTATAAATGTGTACATAATGATGCTATTCTTGAAGTCAAAGGACCTCCAGTGTTGCTATGACTTTGACGTCATTTGTCATACGGAAATACACTGAGCTGGCGCAACGTCAATACTTTCACCCACCTCGGAAACACGGAGTCCTACTTAAAACGTCAGAAGCATAATGACCTACTTAAAACGTCGGAAGCATAATGACCTCTCTGATTAGTATAGGGTGTTTTATACTTACAGCCTGTGAAGGTTGTTGAGTTGGTCAAAAAATGACGGCCGGATTTCCACTAGTTTATTGCCGCTCAGGTCTCTGAAAGAAAACGTGAAATTAACGTAATATCAATAATCAGCTGGCGTGGTTCCAGAATGGAAGTGACAACTTGACGGGGACACTTGTGACACTGACACGTTGATAAAGACGGTTTCGCAGATCTACATTAACATTGAAACACATAAACAATGTAATTCTCTAATTATCTTTTCAACGCGTACATAGCCTCGCGGAAGATGTTAATGCTTCGGAATGTTCTTTTCATGCATCACTGAGAACACGAGCTGCTTGATATGAGTGTGGGTGTTTTGTATACTGAGGAAGACAGATAATGGGTATGTGAACATGTACAATAAAATAGTTCTACGTATGCTTATAGGGATCACTAAACAAAAACGTCCAACCGGTTTTCGTGTTGTGAAAATGTATGATGATAAACGAGCGAGTGAGTGAGTTAGTGGGACGAAATGGGGCGAAATTAGTGCACTTACGTGTATATAGCGCACTTACAAGCTTGTGTGTGTGTGTGTGTGTGTTTTCACAAATTTCGTAACAATTATAAATGCATTTGGGTAAAAGGGAGAAGGCCGCAAACGTTCATAAAGAAATGCTTAACTTGCAATCCACTCACATAAACAATACATAAAATCGTTGTGCAGATATAAATAAAAGTGACAAAATGCTTTCCACAATCATAAGAAATCGCTGTTAAAAGCTGATCCCATTGCAAGATTCTACTATATAATAAGCAAGTGCTTATGAATCACTATCAAACAGTGATGACTTGAAGGCGCCGTCATAAAATTGAGGTCACAAATTATGAAGTGATGCAGTTATAAAACAATCAGCTTCACTTTCATTAATAAAATTACTTGTACACAGATGGTTTGGATATAAATGGGCAGAACAAGAGGGAAGGGTTTTCAACGTTGAGACGATAGACAATTAGATTGGAAAAGATAAAGCAGGCCGCTACGTCTCGTGCCTTCTCCCCAACCGGTGTAACGAGTCTTGAAGGTGACTACTCACAGATCCTGTAGCTGGGGTGTCCATGAAAAGGCACCGCTTTCTATCAAGCTGATTTCATTTCTTGCAAGATTTCTGTAAAACACATCACAATAGGTGAAATCAAGTGCAGAGTTGCATGAAATAATGACATGTAGGTAATTGAATAGCCTTGATAATCGGGGAACTATAATAAGAAATATCTGGATGTCTGCTGATGAATGAGACTGTAGTCTGAGGGTCTTGGACTATGGCGACACAAATCTTCAGAGGTGCTACAGACACGGTAAGCCTGTCAATAGCGTGTTTAGAGGGTGTTGTGCTTTTGATTCCCAAAACAGACAGGGTATTTTCAATGCAAAACACTTATAGACAGCGTTTGGATTAACACAAAGTGAGTTAGTTGAATTTGACAACACTTTCAGCAGTATTCCAGCCATATGTCGGCAGCATAGGAAACTGGTATTCAGTGACAGGAAGAAAAGTGAAGGTGGTATATGCTCGTGTTACAACACTTTCAGCAGTATTACAGCCATATGTCGGCAGCATAGGAAACTGGTATTCAGTGACAGGAAGAAAAGTGAAGGTGGTATATGCTCGTGTTACAACACTTTCAGCGGTATTACAGCCATATGTCGGCAGCATAGGAAACTGGTATTCAGTGACAGGAAGAAAAGTGAAGGTGGTATATGCTCGTGTTACAACACTTTCAGCAGTATTACAGCCATATGTCGGCAGCATAGGAAACTGGTATTCAGTGACAGGAAGAAAAGTGAAGGTGGTATATGCTCGTGTTACAACACTCTCAGCAGTATTCCAGCCATATGTCGGCAGCATAGGAAACTGGTATTCAGTGACAGGAAGAAAAGTGAAGGTGGTATATGCTCGTGTTACAACACTTTCAGCAGTATTCCAGCCATTTGTCGGCAGCATAGAAAACTGGTATTCAATGACAGGAAGAAAAGTGAAGGTGGTATAAGCTCGTGTTACAAAATATTACAACAAGAAGCTAATAAATATGAAATAATAAATATATACGCAAAAAGCACAGTGGATTGCATGACTCCGACTATATCATGAGCATGTGTTTATGAATCACCATCAAAAAGTGCTGATACCAGATTTTCGCGAAAAGCTAAGCGTATTTTGCTCACAATTGGCACCCGTCACAAACACATGCAAAGGCAAGCCAATTGTTCATTATTAATTATATATGTCACCTATAATGATGCCTTTAGTTTTATAAACACTGTTTCATTGCAGCATGTACTTGGTTGTAGCAGAGGCACGGATTGCTATGGTTATGGGGCGCACAAGAACATTGGATCGTGGGTTCGATTCTGCAATTCAACCTTTTTATAGGTTTGGCAACGTGTTATCGTTCCTCCCACACCAAGCAAACACGCCGAGATGAACTGAAATAGTGTTCAAAGCGGCGTTAAACCAAAATCACTCACTCACTCGCGGTTGTTTCCTCTTCGACCACGTGTTGCGGGATATTTTATTATAATGTGTATATAGTATTGTTTAAATGTAGTATGCGTAATTGGATATATTTTTGGTATCAAAGATCACACAATTTCATAAAAGTATCCAAAAAAATAAACTATTTTCGTTCAATGTACATTTCTGACATTAATTCTAACCAATTAATTCTCACATATGAAAAAAATAATTTTACTTACAATTTATAGAGGTGGTCCAAATATCGAAGATCAAACTCTCCGAGTACAGATATCTGATTCTGGCTCAATGTTCTGAAAAAAATAGAGTTATTTATTGTTCATTATCAGTACCATCAATATAACACAAGGAATCAAGCACTAAGACAATATCCCATAGGTGATATTCTTTGTGATGCACGGTTATTCGTTTATGCGTTAATACTTTTGTGACCCGTGAAGATCCTGGGTAGAGTTGTTATGACGTATCAGTTTGCCTTCCTACAACGTGTTGTGCTGAGTTGTTATGGCGTTATTTTGCCTTCCTATGACGTGTTGTGCTGAGTTGTTATGACGTTATTTTGCCTTTCTACGGCGTTTTGTGCTTTGTTATGACGTGTCAGTTTGCATTCCTACGACGTGTTGTGCTGAGTTGTTATGACGTGTTATTTTGCCTTCATATGGCGTGTTGTGCTTTGTTATGACGGGTCAGTTTGCCTTTGTACGACGTGTTGTGCTTTGAAATGACGTGTTGTTTTGCCTTCCTACGGCGTGTTGTGCCTTGATATGACGTGTTATTTTGCCTTCCTATGACGCGTTGTGCTGAGTTGTTATGACGTGTTATTTTGCCTTCCCACGGCGTTTTGTGCTTTGTTATGACGTGTTAGTATGCCTTTCTACGACGTGTTGTGGTGAGGTGTTATACGATGCAGTGCTGTCTGTGTTTTGTTCTAACAACATGTTAGGATATTGTGTTAATGAAGAACTAATTATAACGATTGTTGACAAGAGAAGAATCAGTGATCCGAATGTGCTTCGATGCTGCCTTTCATAGCGTTAACTCGTACATATAACTGTACAAATCTATACTTATTACAGGAAAACATTACTTAAAGATTTATCATACGTAACAGATGTTGTACAGTTGATAATTATTTTCTCAGACTTCCCCATCTGTCTACAACTACAGTTTACACCTCCTGTTAAGCAATACATAAATCCTTTTCACCACTTATCTCCAAAGATGAGTATAACCTGTAAACTGTCATGTTTCACACAAAATAAAGCGGATTTTCATACCCTGCTTTTAACATCATGGTTACATAATCACGGCAATAGTCTTCAAAGGATTTCCGCTGTTGATAACAACCAATTTACCCAAGTCTAAAGGGTCTGCGCTCTCAAAGTCAAGCACCATCCTGTTACTGCCTTTGAAATAATTCGTAGTCAAGGCACGCTTAGGTCTAACATGAGTGATATAGTACACGTGTTGAAGTATCTGTAGTGTTTTAAATTGGCCTAACCGCTTTCTGGAACTTTGCCGAGCGTGTCATCGTCATTACATCTGACAGTCTTCAAGTTAAAGAAATGTTGTCTCTGTTGTTTTGCATTATATTCCCCTCCTCTTATTCTGTCACGTGTGTTCAAAGAACACCAGTGTAAAGTAACAGCGTTTACTCCGTGTAATCTGGTTGGTTGGTTGGTTGGTTTGTTGTTTTACGCCGCACTCAGCAATATTCCAGCTATATGACGGCGGTCTGTAAATAATCGAGTCTGGACCAGACAAATCAGTGAATAATATCATGAGCATCTATCCACGCCATTGGGATCGATGACATGCATCAACCAAGTCAGCGAGCCTGACCACCCGATCCCGTTAGTCGCCTTTTACGACAAGCATAGTCGCCTTTTACGGCAAGCATGGGTTGCTGAAGACCTATTCTACCCCGGAATCTTCAAGGGTACCGTGTAATCTGGACAGAGGGGTCCTCGGGGATATCGTCGCGAGTTTAAAGAACCAGTTTAAAAAGTATCTACAACACAACCAATTAATCTGGCGAGTAGTTTTCCAAGTGATATCGTCGCGATCTGAGTCACTTGTGTTTATAGAATATCAGTGTCCACAATACAACCCGTTATCATGACAGTAGGGTTCTCAGATCAACGAAACATTGTTACAGAGTAACTGTACATACACATACATACTTTATAAAAAAATTATACAGATAAAGTGATTATATATACAGTGATTTTTCCGGAGTAACGTTGTCCGTTCCAATTGGGCTTCGGCCAATAAATAGTAGATTCGTAGCTCCAGAACTCTTCAGCGCATTATCGAGACGGATTATTCTGTGACATCAGGAACTTACATCAACTTGGGCACGACTATTGTCCAGCTGCTGTAAATTTTAAAAACAAATCTAAACAACAGCTGATAGCTATCATACTTACATGTTTCGCAGTCGGTTTTCTCGAGCAAATATTTGCGAAGAAAACGTCTTCAGTTTGTTTCCAACCAGGTGTCTAAAACAAGAAGGAAAGTGATCGCATATATGAGTTGTAATAGGTTTTAGTATATTTTAGCTGTTAAACCTTTTTGGCCACCCACGGCTCCTCGGGTCGAAATAACTCGAACAGTAAAATATAAGTGAAACGTTACAGATATAAGTATTATGTCAACGTGGCATGAATTATGGACTCGAAGTACCCTCAATCATCAGTGTACAAACGAAGTGTATCCTCGATGTGTCAGAGTTTATAACATCTGTAACAGGGATGATGAATTAGAGTGTACCTACGATGTTGGCAGTCTACCGTAATGTCTGAAGGTCTCCTTCTAAAAATAGGCTCAGAGGTAAATTTATTACCTACACTGCGGGCAATTTACGAGAGCCGGAAAATAATATACTAAACATAGGTTCAATTAACTACCCACATAGTAGTCCGCTTAGGGCACTTTCAAAAATATCCGAACGTACATGTAGGCCAAGATATTGAAGTCCATTCTCTACATTCTGTTCAGTTTATGAATGAGTGAGTGGGTATAATTTTACGCCGCTTTTAGCACCTTTCCAGCAATATCACGGCGGGGGACACCAGAAATGGGCTCCACACATTATACCCATCTGGGGAATCGAATTCGGCTCTTTGGCGTGACGAGCTAACGCTTTAACCACTAGGCTACTCCACCGCCCCTGACCAGTTTATGATAATGTATGAACTCATTATACTTAACATAGCCTCATTTGTTCAATTTGTAATATATCGTGTCCAGGTTACTCCATTTTCTGTATGTCAATACCAAACATTAGCGATGCAGTTTATTACCTACACTGCGGTCAGTTTACGACAATGTCTGAACGTTCCATTCCTGATGTGCTGCAGAGATGAGTACTTGAACAACCTACAGAAACAACACAGGGAGTCATGAACAACATATCAGTTAACAGGGAACAACACGAGGAATGAATCACGATACCCTAGATAAAGTGAAACCAAGTTAGTTAAAGTTAGTCCGTACCTTGTCCGTAACGCGGACAGTGTTGTTGTTGCAGTTACGTTAGTATAAATCATCTACAATTATGATGTAAATGAACATAACTTAATACGAAGGACTCGGTTACCCGGACATTTGATAAAGTGGAAGATTGCACAAGGAGAGATATCGTCCGGATTAATGGGGTTTCATTGTAACTGCATAAAGAGAATCTGAAAATAGTTTGGATTACAAGACATGAATGAATGCGTATTGTTTTACGTTTTACAGCAGTTGCCATCAAGAACGCGTTTAGCAGATTTCCGCAATCATATACATACATACACACACACACACATACACACACACACACACACACACACACACACACACACACACACACACACACACACACACACACACACACACACACACACACACACACACACACACACACATACATACATACATACATGCGCGCACGCACATAGATACATTTACCTCAAAGTGATATTCAACACAAATAGATTTAACTTACAGTTCGATTAGCTCCGTCAAGTTTCGGAAGTCTTTCACTGTGACCGATGGGATTTTATTCCCGCTAATGCCACTGCAATGTAAATTAAAGCAAATATTATTTCAATGTTAACGCTGATGCAATGAATGTACCACAGGCCTTTAAGTATACTAAATTAATAAACCTAGTTGAAACACATTCTTAATTATAGCGTACCCGTTTTCTAATAATTGTAGTCAATTCAATAACAGTAATTTCAAAAACACATTTTGTCACACAAATATGTACACAATGTTCTAAGCAAACTATGCCCCATTGTACATCAAAAGCCTCTTATTTCTTTGTTATATAGCTCACGTCGCATTCTTCTATATACAGTAAACTACGGGTATAACGAACTCGAAGGGACCACTAATTTTAGTTCGTAATAACCGTAGTTTGTTATAAGCATATATACAGCATTTATACAACAAATGTTCGGGACTAAAAAATAAGTTCGTTATATCGGTCAGTTCGTTATAAGCGTGTCCGTTATAAACGTAGTTTACTGTATGTGAAGTAATGTCATATATGTCACTGGCAGTCACCCTCCCATTTCGTTTCTAACGAACCATCTGAATTTCAAATCCATATTAACCTACTTAGTGCACGTAATTTAGTCCAAGTAAGTTCCCAAAAGACATCAAATCAATCATCGATGATCAATTGAGACCAGATTGTGTCCTGATTGGATAGCGTGTCCACTGCCACGTGAATGCTTGGGGTCAGTTCCGGCGAGCATGAAGTATAGCGCACCACGACACTGGGAGCATTGGGTTGACAAAGTGAAACCTACACGACATCGTTGTTGACTTGCCGGGGGTGTCGGTGACGTTGACTGATCATCTGTGTTGCCGGAGTGGCCGAGGAAAGACGTATCTTGACGAATGTGTATTGAAGTTAACAGATGAGAATATGTCTTTAATAGACAGCGTGTCAAAATAGATTTGAAATATTAGTCAAAAATACCTTTAAAAAATAGCCACTTTTTAATTGCTTTATAATTTGCCATGGAAAAGATTTCCAGCTTAATATTGGTGTTTTTTTTAACTTTGTGTGAGAGATGAGGTCAGGTGAAATTGGGTATGACGTCGCGTTCAAGTCTATTGCACTTTCACTGCGACGTGCATGCACGTGTGTGTGTGGCTGCTTGTACTGGTCCGGAGTTATGCCGGTTTTGTAAGTTCTAGTGAGTGAGTGAGTTGGGTTTAACGCTGCTTTTAACAGTATTCCAGTTATATCGCGACGTGTCAGCCTCAGTCTCAGACGTTTACCACCTCGGTGAAACCCACGAACATGGGTATGGTGCTGACAAACCTAGAAACATAATAGGTGCGAAACGGGAATCGAACCCACAGTCATAGGTTTCTTGCGTGCCCAAGGGACGCAACCCTGCACAGCGAATCGCGGCGCCTTAGACGACTGGGCCACCCGTGCCTCCGTGAATGAAAAGTGTGACAGAACCTTTCCATATCCAATAGAAATCTCTACATAAAGCAGAGTCGATTGTACGATTCCGACTATATTATGAGCATGTGTTCATGAATCACTGTCACATAGCGATGATACCAGGTGTTCCCAAAATGGTGAGCGTATCCTGCCCCACCGGTGGCACCCGTCACAAACACATGCAAAGGCAAGTCAATTGTTCACCTAAAAAACACGGGAACATATGGCACAAGTTAAAAATAGGGAACTGTATCGGACATCATTGTTACTTATGAGTCAAACATGGAATTTTAGAGCAAGAGAACACACAGTGGCTTTAACACGGACGTGGTCCAAGTCAAACGACAACCGTCGTTCAAGGATCCCCGTGTTTGTCACCAGTCATGCGATGTGTTCACACATGGACATTGTCTGAACTTCACACATTGTTTCAATTACAGTGTCCAGACACAGACAGGACTGGACATCAGAAGAGCAAGGAATCAATCTTCAAAGACGAAGCGGGTAACAAATCTTGGCGCAAAGACCCCTTTAAAGGTGATATTGCCAATCTGGGAACGGATAGTAACAGAATAACTCGTGTGTATAATTTTGTACCGTGAACAACAACATGATTGGACTCATTAGAAAGAGGCATTTTCTCAACCGTACGCAAGAGAGTCTGGACAACGACAAGAAATGGAAGTCCACCATGCTTAATGACAAATTGAATAATGTAACGGAAGGTATATATCACGTTATGTCAATTGCAGAACAAAATTTATTTAAAAACTTTGGATCGAGGTGAGGTTAGGTGATTCGATGGACGTCGCGTTCAAGATTATGTGCACCTTTGCGGGTTTATAGTGTGCTAACCCACTGAGATACCATGCCGCAGTTTAACATGAGTACCCACTCAGACATAGTATACTGACTCCGAGCCAGTCCTTGGTTTAGCCCCATAATGCCGAGCGCCAGGCAGGGTAACACCAAATACGATCTTTTAATCACCTTTTTGTATGACTCGACAGGGGATCGAACCCCTACCTTCCGTTCTCCAGACATACACTCCAGCCACTTAACTACGAAGGCGGACAGATAGCATTAGGTGAAATACATAGATAAGTTGATACACTTACAGTTCGGTCACTCAACTACGAAGGCGGACAGATAGCATTAGGTGCAATACATAGATAAGTTGATACACTTACAGTTCGGTCACTTAACTACGAAGGCGGACAGATAGCATTAGTTGCAGTACATAGATTAGTTGATACACTTACAGTTCGGTCACTTAACTACGAAGGCGGACAGATAGCATTAGGTGCAGTACATAGATAAGTTGATACACTTACAGTTCGGTCACTTAACTACGAAGGCGGACAGATAGCATAGTGTGCAATACATAGATAAGTTGATACACTTACAGTTCGGTCACTTAACTACGAAGGCGGACAGATAGCATTAGGTGCAGTACATAGATAAGTTGATACACTTACAGTTCGGTCACTTAACTACGAAGGCGGACAGATAGCATTAGGTGCAGTACATAGATAAGTTGATACACTTACAGTCCAGCCACTTAACTACGAAGGCGGACAGATAGCATAGGGTGCAGTACATAGATAAATTGATACACTTACAGTTCGGTCACTTAACTACGAAGGCGGACAGATAGCATTAGGTGCAGTACATAGATAAGTTGATACACTTACAGTTCGGTCACTTAACTACGAAGGCGGACAGATAGCATTAGGTGCAGTACATAGATAAGTTGATACACTTACAGTTCGGTCACCCTCCACGGTATTTGTCTGGGCACTTGACGTAACTGCTGGTTCTCGCAGTATAGGTGAGTCTTACTCTTGCACTCACATTGTTTAGGGATAGGGGATAACACTGAAACATAAGACAATTTATCACTTATGCATATCTGTTAACTTTTGTTATTTGATGTGTTTATATGACAACGGGATCCGATTTTCATATTTTCGGATCCAGCAGAATCTCATTAACTTTAAGTTAGAGGGAGGAAGGGGGAGGTGGCTTTCAAATGTATCGAGTTACCCGAAGTTTGTGAGGAGAGTCGATTTTAGATCGTTCTTCTGATAAGGATTCTCTTGCGACACTATCTTACACGATGGATTGGACTTCGAGTTAATGGCGTGTCCCTAACATTTCTATGTTCTAACATTTAAGATTCACCCCTACTTACCACATTCACGGGATTCTTCCTTCCTGTCAGCTTCCGGTCGTTTCTCATACAATGTTTGAAAATACTGATTGTGGTATTCATCGCCTGTGGTTTGAAGGAAATGTATATTAGATACACAGTATAGTATACGATGTTTTACTGCAATAAAACATTAAGCGTTGTCTTAGCTCGTGAAGGAAATAGGATATATTCCGTTAATTGAGTTCTCAAATACTAAATGAGGACACGGGTGGCCCACTCGTCTAAGTCGTCGAAATTCTCTGTGCAGAGTTGCGTCCCCTGGGAACACCAGAAACCTATGATCGTAGGTTCAAATTCCGGTTTGCCCCGATGATGTTTCTGTAGGTTGGTCAGAACAATATCCGTGCTCGTGGGTTTCACCAAAGTGGTAACCGTCTGATACCTGCATCACTTAGGGCTTTCTTCCTTCATTAAGCTGACACACCGTGATATAACATTATACTGTTAAACTCAACCCCCTCACTCATTCAAATACTGAATAAACAGTTGACGTTTACGTTTTGAGGCACAGAACAACAAAACATTAACCTACATTTTGACTGCTCATCAGATTTGTCCGGACAATCGTCGACGTGATCGCAGATCTTGGTGCGGTTGACGCACACGTCAGACGTGTCACAGGGTACTGTGCCATCGGGGCAGTTCAAGGGGGGGTTGCGGGATGAGGAGCCGGGCTCCTTGGAGTCTGTGGAGCACACTGAAACGCACATCAAAGTCAGTGAAATGAACATGTTTTTGACAGGAAGGTGTTACATTGTGTGATACAGAGTACTGAAATTGACATGATAGGCAGTGACATTTCTAGCATATAGAGGACAGTGACAGTTATAAAATTATGCAATGAGTGTGATTATATAAAGCGTCGTCATGGAATGACATGTGCCAAACATAATTTGTCTAAAATGAATGCAAATGCCATCTGTCGTTTACTGAGAAACCAATATGTGAAATACTTTATGTAAAAAAAGGGGGTAAGACATTTAAGGGGGAAGTTGGCAACGTCATGGGCACCTATTGTGCTCATCTTCTTTCCGATCTGTTTCTTTATGCATATGATTCCAAATTTATGCTCGGATTGCCACAGCCAAAACATGGTAATTTGGCCAAGAAGTGCAACTTAAGCTTCAGGTATATCGAAAAATATATCGTTCAATTACCATCAAATAGCCCTTCCACTGATTTCCCCCCACAGAACTAGAAATAAAGGAAACTAGCGAGAACGCCTCATCTGTTTCATATTAACATCTATGCATGAAGATTCAGAGAGACCAATCACTCTCCACAAACTGTGTGACACGTGAGCTGACTTCAACTTTCAAATAGTCACGTCGAGCAATATTTAAGCAGCTCCAGCCTTTGCTGTTTACATTCCACAACTTTTTAGGTACAACCGAGCGTGCTCTTTCTACCAAGATTTCGGGAAGCATCATACAACTCTTTCTCAGAAGTTGTTTGATCAAGGCAAAAACATTCAATGTCTCAGTAAAACTTTCAAACAGTTTTATGGTAGACATGTGGAGGACATTTCCAAATTTGACGCATCAGTGACCAAAATGTTGTCCGATGCAATTCCCTACTTTGACTTGAACCAGATGTACCCGTGTGTTTTTTTCAGGTGAACAACTCACTTGTGTTTGTGACGGAACGTCTTTCACTTTCAGCCTTAAAGTATATTTTAACAACGAAACCTTTCGCATCAGCAGAAAGATGCTTGCGCTGAGACATCATGAAATCTAATGCTAACACCGTATTTGTGCGTGCGTGATTCCCGTGCAACCTTTCGAGTTGAGTTGATGGTTTCAAGTGTGTCATATGGCCCTGTGACGCAGGGGTAGCATTATGCAGATGGCTGTTACAATGAATGCTCGTTCCACCCGTGACGAACAGGTCTGGTTGTTGATGAAATATAGTGATAGCTAAATAGACAGATTTTTTATTCATGCACCGATTGTCTTTAAATGTAATATCCAGTTCTGTATGACTGTTTAATAATCTCATACCAACTTTGACTGGAGTAGGTCCAATAGTTTTTCAGATATTGTAGTAAACGTCGGTACCTTAAATTAACTTCCAGACTATACGCTTCGAAACATATTTTGACGTATTCTCGATTAAAAAAATTAAAACTGATAAGAAGAACATTCTGGAATGGCTTATAGATAGCCTAGATTGTGGGATATGGTTATAATGATAAAACCCGTAACTGTCGTTCGGAATACCCCGTGTTAAGTATTTTGTGGTTGTATGATTAGCAAACACATTCCGAGTTTCACTTTCATGATCTGGTAAGCGACGCTCTGATTGGTTGGATGAAAGCTCGTTCTGACGTGACCCTTAATGGGATTTCCTCAGATCTTTGTTTAGCACAGCGAGAACTATAATCTGATTTTAATTAGATTGGTCCCTTTATTTTTCGTTTAACTATTTATTTTCAGATAAGAGTATTAGTTCTCAAACGAAAGTTCCCTTGACCTAATGTAAATTTCAAAGCTATTGCAAAGAATTGTGTTCTGACGTCGCTCCATTCTCATAACGTTCAGCGAAATGTATTACAAGTTTACCTGTACAATATATACTCAACGCCGAAAGAAACGCGAGTACCATAAATATTGGTTAATGTATAAAGAATTATTCATATTCAAGAGATATTAGATGGGTTCGAGACACAAAGGATCATTGTGGTATGTTGTGTGAACCGATGCTCATGAACGCATCACATGTGACGTCATAGATCCGGGGCTCAAGTTGCGTCATTTGTCTCATGCAGAAATAGCGTGTACAGTTTGGAAATCACATGAAAGAATAAGACAGTAGTAACACTTGACTGATTGTTTGTTTTGTCATTAATTGGTACACATTGGAAACATCTCTCCTCAAAGTACATACAGTAAACTACGTTTATAACGAACATGCTTATAACGAACTGACGGATTTAACGAACTGTTCTTTGGTCCCGTCCATCTGTCGTATATATGCTGTAACGAACTACGGTTATAACGAGCTAAATTTAGTGGTCCCTTTGAGTTCGTTATAACCGTAGTTTACTGTACTTCTCTATATGTTTCTTTGGGTTCGCGTTCGAGTATATCAGACTAACCCTTCTCCCATGTGACACACTATGGAACTCCGGTACAGTACGTCATCCTGCTTGTCATGAGAGTCGAACAACCAGGACTGGATGACTTATATTGTGTGACCTGACCCTGTGCTATCGAACCGCAGCGTGGACAGCTGCGCTTGCAGTCAACCACTGTGTTCCCATGCCCGGATTCGTTTGTCAAAAGTCCGCTTTATTGTAGTTCCAATGTTGTTGAATGATGCATAAAGCAATATGCACTCTGTACGAAAGTCCGAGGATGGGGCAGAGAATGAACATGACACACGAGAAAATGAAAACTTATTTACTCCTGTATATTATATTATATTTATAAATCATGTATGATATAATATATTTCCATATCAATTACAGTTGCATGTACGTGTGTTGAGTTGTACTCTATACGAGCTGCATACAGGTAATATAAAGGTGATTGTTAATTGCACTTCAGGGCGGCACAGCCTGGTCGTTTATCCAGTGTAACTATCAACTTAGATAAGGGTATCATCAAAGGAAACACGCCGCCTCAAGAGGCATGCACATGATTGTCCACGAAGACAAACGACATAGTTGCTGCAACCAGATTACACATAAGGGTAGCTTTGAACTGAACATACATACGAAATACTCAGCAAAACCCTTATTAAACACAAGCAATAGAAAACAATGTATGTGAACAATGTAAGTCCTTTACGTTTCATTGCAAGTTCATGGCCCTTCGCTTGGCGACGTCAGCCTCTATGATCTAGTGGATAGAGCGCCGCCCGAAGAGCGGGAGGTCAGTGGTTTAATCCCCGGCCGCGTCATACCAAAATGCGTTAAATGATGGTACAGATGTTAATCTGAGGCATGGTATACCGACATTAGTCTGGACTAGTACGATCACACACACACACACACACACACACACACACACACACACACACACACACACACACACACACACACACACACGCCGCTATATAAGTGCAATAATCTTGACAGCGATTTTCAACCCCATTTCACCAACCTCGCCCCACCTCACCTAGTGGCACCCCTCCTAAACACATGCAAAGGCATGTCAAATGCTCGCCTGAAAAATACGGGTCAAATAAGGAATTGCAACTGACATCATTTTTGTCATATTTAAATGTCCTCACATATCTGCCACAGCACTATTTGAAACCTTTACTGCGGCCTTGAGTTTTGTAACCTTCAAAAAAACTTTGGTCCAGAGACTTACGACATCTTGAAATCTTCGTTGAAAAAGCATGCCCTAAACAGTCGTAAGTACAACAGTTAACCTCGGTCATCAACCCATGATGCCATCCTCTCTTGTAGATGTCATCAACCAGAGACGCCACATAACAAAAGTTTCGTTAAAACACATTTCTTTACTACTTGCTACAACTAAGAAACTGATCAACAAAAATACCTCCGAGAATTACAATGGGCAAAAAACATATCCCCAGACAATGTTTACTTCTAATATCATTCGACAGGTACAAGCGTTGCCACTTAAACAAATGGTCCAATCGAGATTTTTTCCAAGGTACATGTTTGGGTGATATTTTTACCGTTCTAAGGAAATATTCTGATGATTGCAACGCATGACCAGGAGAGTATTTCTGAGATAAATGTAGAAAAGTTGCGAGGCGCCGGAGATGGAAAAGTGATCATACGGCTTCCCGGTGGGGCCGTCACTCAACCCTGTTACTTGTTAAGGAGGGATGCGTATTTTTTCTCTATCTCTATTACTCTCTCACCACCAATTTTCTGAAGTTTTCAACACTTTGTGTGCACTGAAAATCTATGACAAATCAAAAGCCAACCAATTGTGGTGAGATGGAACAGTTCTGATCGTTTTTTTATAGTTACAAATATGACTTCATCACAAAATTAGACCTTCAAATGTTATTGTTGAACATGGAAAATACGTTAAATTTGATTTCATCGAGTGATGTTCCTAAGCTGGCTCGAGACATCCATTATTCTTTATAGCAATGTTCTCAACCAAGGGCTTACAAGTTTATAGCCCCGGAACAAACATTCAAATTGAAGATACTCGTATAGTCATCGTGTGCATCAATCCGTTGCACGTTAGCTGCTGTTTCTACAGACATCAACTTAGAAGCTATTGCTTTATAAGAACAAGACGTGAGAGGCTTTGAGTAAACAAATCTAATGGCCGGCAGCTTAGGAACTCATTTGGCAACGGGGTATGTCTAAATACTATGGACGCGATATATAGACGTATATATGTCTCTACCAACTGTTTGTTTTACTAATTTATTGGGAACGCGAACATATCTTTTTATCCCTAATATATGGATTTGTACACAATACATTACTTAACAGAACAGGTGACAATTAGTTTCGCCTGTATCACTTTCGACTAATGGGGTTATTTTTGGTAGACATTGTTACAATGTTTCTTGCGGGTCGTCGGTGCAGACGCTTCTGTCCTCGCTTCCCCCTCAATACATCACGTGATCTCGTTATCACGTGAATAATTCATCTTCATTATGTAGTCCAGATACAAACCGTATACACCTTGACAAACGATTGAGAGAAACAGACTCTTATTTCGTTTAACGACCTTGGTGAGTGAGTGACTTGGATTTAACGCTGTTTTGAATAGTATTCCCGTTATGTTCCAGTTAAATGTGGTAGGTAAGATCAAGTGACGTAAGGCGTGCATACCTTTACCAGTCTTGTGACATTCTTGTCAAGGTTACAACACCCTGAGCAAAGCTTTCTACAAGTTTTGAGAATATTTCCAAATTCCACGTATCATTGATCAAAATGATGTCGAATGCAATTCGCTCTTGTGACTGGTACCATATGATCCCGTTTTATTTTCTGTCAATCAATTGCTTTGCCGTTGTATGTGTTTGTGACGGGTGCCACTGGTGGGCAGAATACGCTCACCTTAGCGCGAAAACCTGGCATCATCACTATTTTCAAGTGATTCATGAACAAATATTTATGATGGAATCGTAACCGTACTATGGACTATGCAGAGATTTCCTATGATGTTGGAAATGTCTTCTTGCGTTGGATTGTCTGGTCCAGACTCGATTATTTACAGACCGCCGTCATATAGCTGGAATATTGCTGAGTGCGGCGTAAAACAACAAACCAGCCAGCCAACCAACCAACTTGTGTCGTTTTAATTAACTGTACCTGAACATGACGACCGCTGAGTTTGAGGGAAACGTCTACGGTGTATCGGATGAACTATGAAATATATCGACCAACAATAAGATGATGGTCACGGATGCCGCCAGACTATTTCGTATAATTTTTAACTGGTCACATGAACTAGTGAAACTAGCGAATCCAGTTTCAACATGGATTTCTCCCACTGTTGACCGAGATGTCCGATATGGGATTGATTTGAGCTGAGTGAATGAGTTCATAAAATCCACAAAAGACCATAAAATAAATTATTTCATGTCCTCTGATGTGTTATAGGTTCAGCTATGAATACACTTCTAGAAGACTACTCTAGTTAACATGCAATGCACCATGTGTACACGATAACAAATCAACACCACTCTCTGTTACTTGACCAACTTATGCTTAATATATATTTAGACAAGTGATAAATGTGTGAATGTACAAACGTGACATGTGTCGCGCACCTGTTGTTACACATTACAAGATCACAGCACCCTAACGCACTTCTACACCCCGACGCCAACTACAACACTACTCTGTCTTATTTCAGTCGGACAAAGCTGTCTTCAATGGATACACCAACCAGCATTTCGCACGGTTTCAGCACTCTGTGCTTGGAATGCTTTCCGGTAGAGAATCTACTAGCTTGTTGGTAATTAGGGCAATTAGGTATGCCTCAAAGACGTCTTCATATTGCCCCACAGGTGGCGCTAAACAGTCCAGAAACATGTTGGCCTAGCCTGTTCCCGTTGTTTATCGTTCTGCGCGGAGTGTGCATCTACATATGTAAATACTGCCATGCTGAGGGCGCACTGTGAGGGCGTAATCGATCTTATACCAAAATATATGTTTTTGTGTGCTTGATGGTCGGTGGCGTGTCTCTGTTGTAGAATTCTACACGAGGTTTTTTTGGGGTTTCTTTAAGGATGATATATTCGGGTTGGACGTTTGTGTGGCACACAGAATTATTGTAAGATTGTTTATTATACATTGACAATTCCGGTGTGACATTACGCCTCATCTGTTTCATATTTCCATCTATGCATACAGATTCAGAGTGACAAAACACTCGCCACAAGACTGTATGACAAAAGTGATGACTTCAACTTTCCAATTCATGTCGAGACCTGTGAAGATTCCAGGGTAGAATAGGTCTTCAGCAACCCATGCTTGCCGTAAAAGGCGACTATGCTTGTCGTAAAAGGCGACTAACGGGATCGGGTGGTCAGGCTCGCTGACTTGGTTGATGCATGTCATCGATCCCAATTGCCTTGATCGATGCTCATGATGTCAATCACTGGATTGTCTGGTCCAGACTCGATTATTTACAGACCGCCGTCATATAGCTGGAATATTGCTGAGTGCGGCGTTAAACAACAAACCAACCAACCAACCAATTCATGTCGAGCAATATTTTGAGATACAATCGAGCATGCTCTTTCTACAAAGATTTCAAAAAGCGTCATGCGATTCTTGTTTAGAAGTTGTTTGATCAAGGTTATAACATTTAGGGCCTCAGTAAACTTTCAAGACGTTTTATGGTAGACATGTGGAGGACATTTCCAAATTTGACGCATCAGTGACAAAAATGATGTCCGATGTAATTCCCTATTTTGACTTGTACCATATGTTCCCATGGTTTCTTTCAGGTGAACAGTTGACTTGCCTTTGCATGTGTTTGTGACGAGTGCCGCCGGTGGGGCAGGATACGCTCACCCTTTCGCGAACACATGGTATCATTACTATTTGATAGTGATTTATAAACACATGCTCATGATATGGTCGGAATTGTACAATCGACTCTGCTTCATGCAGAGATTTCTATTGGATATGAAAAGGGTTTTGATTAGATACGAGAGGGTGTGTGAGTTAGAGGTTTACGCTGCTTTGAACAGTATTGAGTATACTCATGACCGATGTTGCCATTTCAAAATTAGATACTAGTATATGTTGCGAACATTTTTCACACGTAGTAAATATCATCTCATATTAGTCGAGAACATTGAATATGAGCTGGAGAAATTAATATGTATATGAATCAAATGTACGTTGTGATCATTATAAATTCTCTGTGGAAATAACACTTTCATGTGTTCACAGACGAATTCTGTGTATTGTTTTCTAATTTTGTTTCCGGATTAAGAGCCATGACCTCAATCTATCGGAAACAGAATCTATGATATCTCATACTGCCAGTAATAGCTAGAGTAAAGCTCCAACATCGACAACGCAATTATTAGAACTAGCGTACAGGTAACTGCAGTCAAGCTTGTCTTCACAGCTATATGGGAAAGCTATATTTTTTCTCTTGAAGATATTTCAGGTCGAATGCAAAACAATAATACATTGAAAGGTAATGTGTATGAATATTTTTACCGTATTGGTAAAGAACAAATTGTTAAAGAACTACATTCACTGTGTATTCAAAGCAAAGCGATCAAGGAAATATAAGTGTGTTCATATTTTTTCAGTGTTTTTACGTATATGAGGTAGAACATATTTATTAAGAACACATCAACATGTGTGTGGACTGAATATTCTCTGTTGACGTTGTAATGAATTAAGAACGTCCAGTTTGTTTTCAGTCTCATCTTGAAATACATCTGAGAATATTTCCGATTCATTCGAACCATTATTTTTCAACAAAGAAAGATACTTAAGTAACGGATCCAGCATAAATTCATAAACAACACCTCTGGGTCACATTGTTGCATACAACACAAAAAAGTATTCCTAGTAAAACCTATATTGCACTAAGTATTGTTCTTTATGAATAAGGGGCGGTCGGGTAGCCTAGTGGTTAAAGCGTTCTCTCGTCACGCAGAAGACCCGGGTTCGATTCCCGACATGGGTACAATGTGTGAAGCCCATTTCTGGTGTCCCCCGCCGTGATATTGCTGGAATATTGCTTAAAGCGGCGTAAAACCATCCTCACTCACTCACACACTCTTTATGAATAATATTTCTGAAATGCTTCGCTTAAAACTCAAAGGCACCGATAGTACTTTATCCTTCCATAAGGTACACTTTTGAGTACAGTTTTGCCTTGAAGAATTATATGGTCAAAGTACTCGGAAGCAAGCGCCCTCGTGCTTTAACTGTAACAGTTCAGGACAAACTATGCGTTATTACACTCCACAATGGGGTAATTCTTCGTCATTATTAAGAGTCAGTTAACTGTCAACAAACACACCAAACGTTGTAACACATGGACGTGAGAGTAAATATATATTTTTTCCGCAATGTCAAGATCTAATCTATCAATTGCATTGTCAGATATGAGTGAAGGATGAATATCAGGACTGTCTGTCAAGACAGTAAGTTAGTAGTTGTTCTAGAAGACAATACTGCTGGGAGTGGTCCTATCATGAAAAAAACGACGAAACTCTTTTCCATAAACATAAGCAATTAAATCCTATGCTATTGTACGATTTCGACAATATCATGAGCATGTGTTTATACATCATTATCAAATAGTGATGATACCAGGTATTCACAAAAAGGTGGGCTGCCACCCGTTTTCTACAGAAAACCATAGCAAATATAAGCCGCTGTCCTTCAGAGTAATCTTTGTCTAAATAATACTACATTTTAAAGCAAATAGAATGTCATATTCGTCAAGTGACTGATTCACACTGTTACAAATATAGGTCGTGTCACTTAAGGACTCCAGCCCTCAATCAGAATCTACGCTGAAATATATAATGGTAAATGACTCCTTTACATTAAGACCTCTGCCAATCACCAAATTACACTACTCATCGGGTAACATCAAGTAAATGTGCTAGTTCCATCTAACAAGGACAGCAGAAAATTGAAAGATCCCTACACGGGGCTATTCAAGATTTGAGGTCTTTCGCTTGAGGGGTTTTCGCGAGTTCAAATAATTTGAAGGAGTGCTGAAGGTCTCCCTGGCAAGAAATTAACTTTATGTCACCGCCATTCCAATTGCTTCCCACACTTTTAAAGGTTCGTTTATTTTTTTGTTACAATGAAGCCCTAGACTAACTCGGGGATTACTCTTTGAAAGAAACCGATTCTGAATCCTTTCCGTTTTATGTTTAGCACCGGTCCGACCCTTTCTAATTGTCTCCAATCGCCATCATTTTCCTACAAATCTGATCTTAATAAAACACACGTTTAGTTTTATGGCTTTTTTTCATTTTTATATGAACACGAATTAATGTTTATATATTAATAGATCGAACATTGTTTTTGTGACCGATAATCATTCTATCTATAAAAACGCGACTTTACAATATTATCTTCTTTGGATTTGGGTTTAACGCCTCTTTGAACAGTATTATATCACGGCGTGTCAGCTTAATGTTGAAGGAAAGCTCAAAGTGTTGCAGGTTTAAGACGTTTACCACTTTGGGGAAACCCAAGAGCATGGGGATGCTGCTGTTCTGTAACAGTTCTGTTAGGTGACCAAGGAACGCTAGTGCGGCACAACGAATTGCGGCACCTTAGACGACAGCGCCACCCTCGGCCCCACAATCAATGACCATCTACTTCAGCTACTAAATATACATCAAGGAATATCATCTACCAGTCATATCACCATTTATTCAATGACCAAATACTAGTATACACCAAATAACACCAGTCATATCGCCACTTCAATTCACAGATTCAGTTATTTGCATATATAAGATAACTACGCGATACATCGCAAGGATCTATGAAGAACGAAGCGTGGTTTATTTTACGATAAAACATTGTTCTATCATGACGTCATTTCTGGAGATTCGAACAGGCGCTCGCAGCTTGATGACGATATATATTGGACGAAGTTATTATTGAGAGGCAAGTGTCTCGTGAGTTTTTCCCCATTGATGTTGCTGGGGTACAGCGATAAACGCACTGGCCAAACGATCGCATCCAAAAGTGGGAGACATTTGACAACAGGTATTGGGAGAAAAGGTACAGACACTCGACCTGAACATTGTGAGAATATCCGTGAAATACCAAACTTAACCCACCTGTTCATAAAATGGACTTGTCCGACATTTCTATTCGGGTAGTCATCATTAAAATTTAGGTAACTATTTTTAAAGCTTGCACATTTTATTAACATCCCTAAAGAGGCTGTACATAATGTTGATATCTCATATAAGAAATAAATCCCAACGTCTACAGGTCATATCACCATTTTCATCAAGACGTAAATTTACTCCTTATCACTTCAGAATTAGCCGTCGCTCCACTACTCGTAATGGAGACTTTCAAATTGGAGAGATCGTTAAATTTATTCTATTATTCTTCAAAACTAGAAAAGAATCTTTCCGCTAGCGACAGTAAATATGTTTATCACTCAGCCCCATTTCAATTCACAGACAACACATACATCAGAGATAAGGCGATCTT
Source organism: Haliotis rufescens (assembly GCF_023055435.1). Classification (NCBI taxonomy): domain Eukaryota; kingdom Metazoa; phylum Mollusca; class Gastropoda; order Lepetellida; family Haliotidae; genus Haliotis; species Haliotis rufescens. The sequence continues at coordinate 61,315,090 of NW_025964223.1, read as the reverse complement.
CAACCCCAGCCGGGCTGTCTGTAAACAATACGATGACCCCATTACCACCACATATTATGAATCTTCACGTATATAACTCCTAGCATTCCAGCCATACATTAAACTATGTACTGGAGTATATCAGGACCACCAACCAGTCAGACTGACATGCGTAAACAGCTCGCAGGTGGTGGATGTTAGCTCTCTGTTTATGTTCCATCCTTTAAAAGCATCACCAAAATACCACCAATGAAGTAGGAGCTTAAATAGGCCTACTTTCTGTAACACCCTAGCCCAAGTTTAGCCTAATAGCTTTCCAATTGTAACTCGTTATCATTGAAATCTTTTACCTCTAATTTCATTAAGACATTTTATCTTCTCGGGTTTTGTTCTTTCGAGCATTCTAATCAACGCGAAATTGTTTGTAGTTTTAACTTAATGGACAGAATTTTTGTGTTTATGTTTCGTATGGTTACTGAAAGGAAAGAAAGGGAAGAAAGGCGTTGAGCAGTAAAAACATGTCTGGATTATCAAATCATGGGAACCAGTACCATTACTTTGTATGCAGTGTTTTCAGATAAGTATCGAGGCAAATAGACGAGACGCAAGTCAGGTCGTAAAAGGGCCTCGTGTCGCTCTTATTTCAAAAGTATTGGTCGAGTGATAACGCCTACCATATTTCTTATCAGCCAGGGAAGGTAACTCTAAATTCCACTCACTCGCTGTTACCAACAGCGCTCGAAATTGTACCAGCGCTTCAATCATTTGCTGCCACCATAATCACTACACAACTAACACTTGTGCAAGAGTTACGAATATGAATACCACTAAGAGAGTGGGTGAGATGTGTTTTATGCCGCTTTAAAACAGTATTTCAGTTTTATCATAATGTATCAGATTAATGTAAGAAGAAAGCCAAATGTGACACAGGTCGCAGACAATTACCAACTTGGTGAAACCCAAGAGCACGAACGCTGTTCCGACCAAGAAATATAATCAGTGCAAGTTTGGGATTCGAACCTACGTCTAACGAATCCTGGCACGACTTACCAACACATCACATTGTCAACTGCTGGACTAACCGTTTCCCGTAGAAACATATGAACAAATAACCTTTGGTGGAGCATTGGCCGTGGAACAACGCATGACCATTCCTCTGGAATCTGTTGCTTCCGGAATCGTAAAAGTATATCACTGTTACAGGTTGGTTGGTTGGTTGTTTTACGCCGCACTCAGCAATATTCTAGCTATATGACGGCGGTCTGTAAATAATCGAGTCTGGACCAGTCAATCCAGTGGTTAATATCATGAACATCGATCAAGGCAATTGGGATCGATGACATGCATCAACCAAGTCAGCGAGCCTGACCACCCGATCCCGTTAGTCACCTTTTACGACAAGCATAGTCACCTTTTACGGCAAGCATGTGTTGCTGAAGACCTGTTCTGGTCTACCCCGGAATATTCACGGGTCCTGTTACAGGTCATGCCTTGTTGAAGAAGAGACTCGTTGTGGCAACCGTCTGAATTCACAACAACCCAGTGTATGTGTTTCCTTCCTTTATGTGCACATACCTACCTATGTCATATTACATGTATTCGCATACCAAAACTCCTTATGTATCTTGTTTGGTTTGGTTTGTAGTTTAACGCCTCACTCAGCAATATTCCAGCTCTATGACGGCGGTCTGTAAATAATCGAGTCTGGACCACACAATCCAGTGGTTAATATCATGAGCATCGATCAAGGCAATTGGGATCGATGACATGCACCAACCAAGTCAGCGAGCCTGACCACCCGATCCCGTTAGTCGCCTTTTACGACAAGCATAGTCACCTTTTACGGCAAGCATGGGTTGACTATGCTTGTCTTAAAAGGCGACTAACGGGATCGGGTGGTCAGGCTCGCTGACATTGATAATTGCCGACAACGCGATATTGATAGTCAATTGGTGTTATAACTCGTGACCGGGGGTAATTTGTCAATATTCATCCGTAATTCTGACTCAATTTATTTCATCATGTAAATTGCAACGAATACATGCAGTCAATAAATTGTCAATAAATTGTATTAGATATGAGACACAGGTTCACAATGGGACTACACCTGACATGGACCTCGGATATACAAAATTATCCATCTTTTCCAAATAATAAGAAATATGTAAAACATTCGGCCATGGCACCACTTGTAATTATTCATCAATACATTGTCATTTTTATATTTCCAATGTGTTTTTCAGTGCTGTCTCGGAGTTCACAGCCAAATGCCTCCCTCCAATTACACATGCCACGTTGCTACTTCATCGAATTCCGCGCCGTCTAAATCGCCAAGAGGAACGGCAATGCCCTACAGATATGTCGTGTGTTCCAACAGTCAGACGAGGGGCACGATAAGTCTTATCATCTGTGTAGAAGGATTTATAGGAACCTCTTTATAACTATCTGATTCAGACAATGTAGTTAGGGGACTCACTCATTCAGGGGCGATAATATTTACCATTTCTGCTTGGTTGATTACCCATTATTTTATCATTTGGTTATGATTAGTAGTCATATATATGTAATTGTATCGCTAATTACTTATAGGCTGTAAGCTCAGCCATAAAATGGGCACGGTTGGCCAAGGGATCTCAGGTGCTGTAATACGATGTACAGAGCTGCGTCTCTTTGGCGTCCAAGCACTATGAATGTGGGTTCGAGTCCCGATTCGTCCTGATTATTTTTCGAGGTTTGTCAGCACAACACTTGCGCTCGTATGCCTCACTGGAGTGAAAGACGTTTGAGAACTGCAGGGCTTTTCTCCAACATCAAGCTTACATTATAATAACTGGACATATACGGCGTTAAACCAAACTCACTCAGGCATAAATGAAGAATTGTTTACGCTTTTGTTTTTCTCTTGCTGAAAGCTAGTTTGATTCGCTACATTGATGCAACCAATGACCGCCCGTGTGGGTTCAAATCCCAGATTCACCCCGATTATGATCAAAACCAAAACCGAACTCGTTGGTTTCACCCATGTGATAAACATCTGTTACTTTCATCGCTTTTGACTTTCCCGTTTTGAGCGTGTGAGTGAGTGAGTATGGTTTTACGCCGCTTTTAGCAATATTCCAGCAATAAAATGGCGGGGAACACCAGGAATGGGCTTCACACACTGTACCCATGTTGGAGAATCGAAACCGGGTCGGTGTGACGAGCGAACGCTTTAACCACTAGGCTACCCCACCACCCTTCCTATTTTGAAATGCTGCAACAACAAAAAACACACTCACCAACAAGCAATCTCGTTGTACATGCATGTTATTTAGTAACATAAATATGTTACTATTTTGAACTAATTCATTACAAGCAAGCATGCCACCCACGATGTTATCTATGCTAATAGTCTATGACCTACGCAAACTGAAGAGAGAAAAGGGAAAAGCAAAGGAAAAGAATAAAACTGATTATTTTCCTGTGATTTTTAGGTTCTCGTATTGTCACGCAGAGGGATCAGAAAACTATTGGAAACTACTTTGAGAATAGTTAACAAGCTCTGGGATCGCACGGCAGAAGCTCTGAATGTACATTTAATCATTCCCGATCTCTAATCTGTAATTTTTCAAAGCAAGCTGGTTATTCCTGAAGTATGCTCAACGGATAAGATGTTATACGGTGCGCGTGATACATGTTTATATTTTAAAAAAATCGCCAAGAATCCAGGAAGTCTTTTGTTAAAGCCGTATTACGTGAATATTGCAGTATATCTACGCGTTATGACGCCATGACTTCAAAAGAACTTTGACTTTCAGTTCAGTAGACCTTCTTCGCAGGATTTTAAACCTTCTTGTTTTGAATGCTTAACAGACGCCCCAGAATGACCACTCGCGGATCGAGAATTGCATGTACGGAGTGTCTGAGCCATGTAAATGATTATTTGGCTCGGAAAGCCATCCGTTCATTACCGGAAGATAATTGCCGTTCCTCGTTGGTTATAATTGAACGACAAAGAATGTTGTACACAACTATAATTTCCAAAGGTCGTAAACCTGTGATAATTAGCTCAAACGTCATCTTAAGGACTACGAAGTGCTCTGAATTATGGAACTCTATCTGGTCACTGTCCTCCGAATCCTCCCACTTGGGATAAGTGAAGTGGGGTATCCGAGTGAAGCACATAGACCTGACACTAATGGCTACGTGCCTAGCGATGGACAAATGGCCTGGTCACAAGAGAAGCATAATCTCAGTGGAGAAAAAATTCATCAGTCCAGATGTCAGATCGTTGAGTTCTCAGTAGGTTGTTATAGTTTCAGACACATCATACGATAAGTTCACTTATCCATACAAACGAGAATAAGGTTTACGACAGCGGGGCTTGGTGGGGCATTCAGAAGGTTTTATGGTGGGCAAGCGAAATTTCCAAATTTGACGCATCGGTGGCAAAAATGACGTCCTATGCACTTACCTATTTTGACTTGACCGGGCTTGGTTACGTGAACAATTGACTTGCCTTTGCATGTGTTTTTTAACGGGGGTTAAAAGATGAAAAAGACATATTTGTGTCAACAAAGACAGGCAGCGGTAAATCACTTTCATACGAAGGTGTACCAGTCGTGGATGTTGATTTTGTGAAACGTTCTCTGATTGGACTATCGATATGTGTGATAGTCCAATCATATTCAGCAGTGTGGCAAGGGTGGAAATATACGAGGATAGCAAGGCTAGTGGACGCTCTTGCCTCGGTAAGATGCGAAGAAGGAGACACTAACCTTTTCGCGAACACCTCGCGATCACCATTTGACAGCGATTCATAAACACCTGTATGATATAGTCGAAGTCGTACAGTGGAGATTTCTTATGGTTATGGAAAAAGTTTTGTCGTTTTAATTTTGTGTAGTTAATACTTATACAGTAATTATCAATGCCGATATATCGTTTACACTAACGTGACTTTTTGTACTGACAGAATCAAGTCTGTAGTTGTATCCATATCAGCACTCCGTTTTCCCGAACGACGGACAGCTAGGTATGTTTTCAGTGGTTTCTGAGGACTTCGAATTAACGAGGTTTTTCAATAAATATATGCAGCATAAGCAATGTGTGTTAATCAAAGCGAATGATTATGCGAACATATCTTATTTCTCGCCATATTTGATATTCATATCAGCGATAACTTATTATTAAAGTTGTAATTAATTTCAGGACATGATGTATCCTTCTGAAAGCCGAGATCATTTCAACATTTTTTTGTAATTTATCTTTTAAAAAATGTTTTTTTCTAAATATACGCCGAAAGCAATCAACGTAACAAAGTCGAGATCAATGGAGGAAGGTCTAACGCTAACATCAAAGCAGAAGTGTTGCATTGGTATTGCCAGAGGACACTATTTGAAAAGTATGCCTCAAAAGGGGTTTAATCATGAACAAAATGGGTTAGTTGGCATGTTTGGTGATTCATTGTAATATATTCGAACTTGTGCCGTCTTAATCCTTTGAAATAAAATACATCATTTAAACGAATTCTGCAAGTACCCTCATGGTATATCACATCTTGTGTAGATATTGATGGAGAATTTGTAATTAAATTAGAAAAAAATATTCATATAAGTACACATTCTTATTCAAGATTTTACACAAACAAAACAATCACAACAACTGACTCACAAATACCCGACTTTTTATAGTACATACATTTGCTTATCGTCCAAGTTTAATATAAAGCCTAATCGTACGAATAATTTTGATAGCCATAATTCAGGGTGGATTATGTCCTGTCCAGCAAAAGTCTTTCACCACAGAAATACTTTTTAAGCCGTCAAAGTCAAAGATATAACAAGTTATATTTCGAGCAACAAATGTCTTAATCCTTCAGCCTAAACTTGTCAAACGTTTATGGGGTCCCAAACATTAATTTAGTCTCTTCTTTAAAACGGCATCGCCTGTAGCAAATGTTGCGTTTTTATCGTTTCTATGTAAAAACGTTTCCAAGTGGATAGATTAATATCACGGATGTCTCTGAAGCTCTTTTGTACAACGAGATACAAAAAAACATCGAGTACTGGAATATTTGCTGTAATCATTACTCAGCCAAGAAGAGCGAGAATAGATGTGTCATTACGAAATTGAATAACTTGATGTATAGCCGGCAATTCTAACCGAATAGGTTAAACCAACTTTTTCAATTTCCATATAAAATCCTATTACAGGTTTGCTGTATTGCTCGTATGACAAGTGGGGTGTAGTTTTTCAAATTGACAATGTTCCTAATGAAATCTATTGTTACATCATAAAGCAAAGTGTTACATGACACTTTGAAATTATGTTGTTATTGAGTAATAGCGTTACTATTTCCATGACTAAAGGCTCTAAAATCTCCCATAACAATACAAATATGCAAGTATTCAACATTATTCATACAATATGCAGATTGCTTTGTCTCCAGACATGTCAATAAATAAATATTGGCATGTCAAAGCGACAAAAGCATTTCCATATTCAAAAGAACCCTGTGCTGAAAGCAGATAAATAAGTTGTAGCCGGATCATGGTATAAAACCTAACGAGGGACGGTGGCGGAGGCGAGTGGAATAAAACCTAACGCAGGACGCATCGAATGTGTTTTAACATTGTAAAATAAATCAAATAAATTCAAAATTGGTGGGAAACAGCTTCTCGACTGAGCTGAGGTTAGTTTGCTATGTCACGTGACTTCCATTGACCTTGGGGGGGGGGGGGGGGGGGGTGCGGCATTTTACTTTGAAGTTGTAAATCGTACTTTGAAATCCACGTGCAGACTGACTTGCTCGTGGCGGGGTATGAGAGATATATTTCCCTCCATGGCGGGATACAAAGTATTTTAACAAGATCACGTAGACTCTCATCATTCTGACATGGAGGGAGGTATGATAAAGTTGATTGTGAGATTCCGACTATATTATGAATAGGTTTTTATGAACCACTATAAAACGGCGCTGACCAAACTACGACCAATCTAAAGAGCTTTTTTTTTTTTTTTTAAAAACCATGACCACCGACGTGCACAGTAATACGCTGTTGTGAGTCTGATTACCTTCAAACTGGCGATTATATAAATTGCGCTATTCAACTTTTTTTCAGTTTAGCTGAACAAGCCAATCACGCGATTATTTCCTATTCGTGTAACTTAGTCAACCCCTGCCACACTGCACACTTGAAGTCAGTCCGACCAATATCCACCGACAGCATCTACAAAGTATTCACACACTCTAACCACATAGAACCCTGACGTCTTTGACCTAATGAAACAAATTCATTTAGTATCTCCTTCCGGTAATAGATGTGGGACAAGATTATCTTTGCCGTTCGCTAATGAGACCGGGAATATTGAAATCATGGTAGAATCATTCTATCCTTCTTCCACAACAATTGCTGGCTATAATGACTTAGATAAACGTGGGAAGTTAAGTTTGATCGAGGAGGTCTGTGGAGGAGGGGAGAACAAGACCATCGCACGATCTGTCCGAGTTGTAGAGATCGTTGTTGCTTATGTATATAAGTAATCACAGATTCCAATTACCAATTGTAGATTGAAATTAAATGTATACTTGTTATACTTAGAGCGCAAGATGAACAAAGAAAGTTAAAAGGGATCATATATATATAAACCTTTGTTATGTGGCGGCTCTGGTTGTTGGCATGTACAAGACAGGAGGGTATTAGGCTTCATGACCGAGGTTCACTATTGTACTTACGACTGTTTAGGGCAGGCTTTTTTAAGCGACGATTTCAAAGAACGTCGTGAGACTCTGGGTCAAAGGTTGTTTGATCAAGGTTACTACACTCAAGGCCTCAGTGAGGAATTCAAAAAGTTTAGCGGTAGATATGAAGAGCACAATTGCAGATTTGAAGCATCAGTGACAAAAATGATGTCGGATGCAATTCTCTATTTGACCCGTATTTTTCAGGAGAACATGTGTTTATGAGGGGTGCCACTAGGTGAGGTGAAGTTAGGTGAAATGGGGTTGAACATCGCTGTCAAGATTGTTGCATTATAGCGACGTGTGTGTGTGTGTGTGTGTGTGTGTGTGTGTGTGTGTGTGTGTGTGTGTGTGTGTGTGTGTGTGTGTGTGTGTGTGTGTGTGTGTGTGTGATTGTACTATTCCAGACTAATGTTGGTATACCATGCCTCAGATTAACATGTGTACCATCATTTAACGTAGTTTGGTATGACGCGGCCGGGGAATAAACCACTGACCTTCCGCTCTATCCACTAGATCATAGATGCAATTCTCTATTTGACTTGTGCCGTATTCCCCGTTTTGTTTAGGTGAACATTTGACATGCCTTTTTGCATATGCTTTTTAGGGGAGCTACTGTTGAGGTGAGGTGAGGTGAGATGAAATGGGGTTGAACATCGCAGCTTTAACAACTTTATGGATAACAACTTCTGGTTTATTGCATATAGCGACGTTTCGATGATGATTCTGACACCGTTAATACTCCAGCTTGATAAGGGTGCAAGAATCTACATCGAAACGTCGCTATATGCAATAAACAAACAGTTGTTATCATGTCTTCTTACTCCCTTACCAACTCCTAGGATGATGAGGGAGGATTGACCGAAGACCTCAGACATTTACAACTTTTGCACGGTATGGTGCTGAAGATAAAAACAAGAATCATATTCCAGGAAAATCTGAGATCAACGCGAAATGCAGCGGCTGTATGAGTGAGTGAGTGAGTGAGTGAGTGAGCGAGTGATAGTGTGAGTGAGTGAGTGAGGTGTTACGCCGCTTTTAGCAATATTAAAGCAATATCACGGCGGGGGGCACCAGAAATGGGCTTCATACATTGTACCCATATCGGGAATCGAACCCATGTCTTCGGCTTAGACGACACTCCTGACATCACATGATTCACCAAGATAGTAACAAATATAATACGTCCACGTCAGGGAACAATATCTCTCGATTATCTGACGAAACAGATTCCCTTGGACGTAAAAGGCAAACTAGTTGTAAGAAGTATATGTATGCATCAATGAAAACCACTGAAGACACCAGGTTCGCGGAAAGGGTTCGCATGTCCTGGTAACCCATCAGAAGAATCAGTACCAAAACCTGGAATGATTTCATTTTCGTAATTACAATATTTGATTGTTACACACCGAGATGGCTAGATACAAGTTATTTCTTACGCATTTGATCGTGTTAGTTTGCAGAGTACATCTGTATTATCAATCAGATGTTGAGGGGAAAAAAGAAAAAAAACTTACGTCGTTTCATTCAATCATAATGTTAAATAAAAAAAATTGAAAAAAGCCAATCGCGATTTTCTGGATCCTTAAACATAAATACATTCAATTTCTGTGCAGCAAGAGCGTGGTCATCATTAACATGTCTGATCTTTTTCTCCATAAATTTCTAGAATTTACATTCATGATCGATTTTACAACACAACGTAGCGTGTCTGAAATATTTGTCTCGAATGCAAAACAAAACCTGAAATTTTTGCGTGTATCTCTTCTTCAACATAAGGGTCATACAAGTAGGTGAGTGAGTGAGTGAGTGAGTGAGTCTGAGACTTGCATCACGTCTGGTTTGCCTTAATCAAACTGAAACGCCGTGCTATAACCGAAATACTGTTCAAAGCGGCGTTAAACCAAACTCACTCACTCTTCAGCATATGGGCATCATTTGTGCATCATATTTCCATACAATCGTAGCGGCCTTATTCCTACATGTCCTGGCGTTCACATGGTTAAAAAAACAAGTTGTAAATCAAATGGTTTTACTGACATAATTCCAAACCTCGATAAACTGCCGGGCAAAAGAAAGTATACACCAACGTTTGATGGTTCCTAAAAATTTAAAAACAAGAAATGGTTATTTGATGGTGATGTATTTAAAATCATGTGTTTTCGACCAGAAGTTTGCCGTGTTTCGGTGACTGTTTTCAGCCTAGTTGGTTGGTTGGTTGGTTGGTTGGTTGGTTGGTTGGTTGGTTGGACTGAGATGTCTCTCTTGTGTCTTTATTTCAGCCTTGTATACAAAAAATACGAAGAGCTAATTTGCGAGCCATGTTATACAGCCACTGATAAGAGCTTTTGTAATGTATTGACGTTGATTAATAAACAAGCAATTTAACACAAGGTGTGAAACAGACAGTGTCTCTGTGTAATTAAAGTAACCATTACTGTCGACTTAATACACACCTTAATGGTTTTACGCCGCTCTCAGCAATATTCCGCAATATCACAGCGGGGGACGCCAGAAATAGGCTTGACAAATTTACCCATGTGAGAGATCGAACACGTGCCACCGCCTCCTTAAAACCGAAAGTAGCTGAAAATTGGAAGTATCGCTTAAGGGACTTGAATCAAATTAACAGGGACTACCAGTTAGCCGAGCCTAGTCAGTATTTGAGCAAAATTTCAGCAACATCGTTTTTTGGTTTGTTGTTTAACGCCGCACTCAGCAATCTTCCAGCTATATGACAGCGGTCTGTAAATAACCAGACCAGACCTGGACCAGACAATCCAGTGATTAATATCATGAGCATCGATCCACCCAATTGAGATCGATGACATGCATCAACCAAGTCAGCGAGCCTGACCACCCGATCCTGTTAGTCGCCTTTTACGACAAGCATAGTCGCCTAGTAACGTTTAGATGACGTTTGTATTTGTTTGGTCAAATCTAATTTTCAAGTACATTCTTTTCCCCGACAGTTTATAAAAACATATTAAAACAATGAAACGACGGTCCCAAATCTACTCAGTATGGAAACTAAAACTACAACAATATTTTCCCCTCAGTGCGTTCCCATGACAGTTTATCAATGCCCCAGCTTTCCATATAATCGGTTGTTTATCTGGAACTGGTATAACTCATTTGTACACGTGCGCCAGAAATGGACACATACATCAGAATTATCCCAGTGGTAGGATTCGGTAACATTAGCGTTGTCACAGCACATTACACTGACTATTTATTGCAGTGGTCTCCGTCACGAGGGCAATGTATCGAATGACAGAAGGTTTAATGACCATGCCAGACTGTGCAGGACATCCATCCAAGCCTCTGACAATGAGATGAGGTGCAATGGGGTTTAACGTCGCGTCCAAGATTATTGCACTTATATAGAGATGTGCAAGCACGCGTGTGTGTGTGTGGCTGCTTGTACGTGTCCGGACTGATACCGATTGTGTAGCCCACTGCGATAACATGCCGCAGTTTAACATGAACACCCCACTCAGACACAGTATACTGAGACTACCAGTTCATATATTAGCCCATTTATGCCGAGTATCAGGCAGAGTAACAACACGTACCATCTTTTAACGTCTTTTGGTATGACGCGGCCGGGGATCAAACCCCGGACCTCCCGCTCTCCTGTAGGACGCTATACCACGGAGGCGGTCTACTGACAATGAAAACGGTCATACCGCTTGTGAGAAGAATATGGTTTGCAAATTACCGCCAGTATGGGAATTGGTGAAATGTGGTTTTGCACATTTATCACGACCGTAACAATGATTACAAGGCTAGGACGACACTTCGATCTATTTCGGTTACTAAGGGTTTATATGACAGGAAACATTTAAGTCAAACGGTCCAGTTAACAAAACGATGGACTTGAGGTAACGGTCAGGTTGTTCACTTGCTCATAAATCAACCAAGCAGTCAGTTGAAATGACAGTTAACGATGTGGCTCAATTTTGTAACATAAACCCAGTAGGCCATTGGGATGCATGCCAATCTGGGAACTGTCTTCTCTTCGGTGATTATTGGGTTCAATGTAAGGTCTCTCGAGGAAATTGCTTATTATAGGACACTAGCCGTCACGAATACTCTTGTACACTTTACCGATGCATTATACGCCCATGTAATATCTATTCTTCATATTCACAATGAAGTTCATTTTCATTTGCAACGGGGGAATAGGTGGCTCCGTGGTAGAAGGCGCAGCAGAGACATCCCTTAGGCATGCCAGAAAACTATGACCGTGGTTTCGAATCCCAGATTAGTCTTGATTATGTTTCTAGGTTCGCCAACATAATAAATACCCGTTTCACTGAAGTAGTAAACGACAAAACCCCGCATCACTAACATCAAGCTGGCACGAGATGATAAAATTTAATTAATGTCCAACGCGGCGTCAAATCCAGCTCACTCATTTACTTTATATTCAACAGATTTCGACCTCTGCTCTTGATTCAATTTCTAAAGTTTACAAAAGTGTGTTATAAAAGCTTACATGAGAATGGTTGGTTGTTTGTTGGTTTGTTGTTTAACGCCGCACTCAGCAGTATTCCAGCTATATGACGGTGGTCGGTAACCAATCGAGTCTGGACCAGACAATCCAGTGATTGACAGCATGAGCATCGATCCACGCAATTGGGATCGATGACATGTATCAACCAAGTCAGCGAGTCTGACCACCCGATCCCGTTAGTCGCCTTTTACGACAAGCATAGTTGCCTTTAACGGGAAGCATGGGTTGCTGAAGATCTATGAGAATGGGGAATCATTGGTACCGGCGTATCTATCCCGATTGTTTTCTCCTCTCGGTTTCTTCTACGCCCATAAATGTAATCGATAATGTCATAACAAGAACAGTTCTACCAACCCATCAAGGAATCTCTTCTTGTGTTCATACACATGGACATTAAATAACCATTCAACACTTTTCTCATTGTTAAACAATTACCCCCTGCACTCCAGTTACATTAAATACACACGCACTTCTATACTGTGTTTCAAATGAAACGTACATTTCAAGTGTCTTCTCCGAGTGTACATCTTTCATTAACGTCACTAAAACGTTCAGCGTAATAATGTGACAGCCGTAACATTACACGAGTATAACTAACCATAGGAGCAGAAACTATACTTCTCAGTTGATTCCATCATATGTTTGATCTTCAATTTAATATATCTTAAGTGAACGGTATCATGTCTAGCCTCATATCTAAACGTATTTATGATGTGATACGTGTATTAAATATGTTTTTGTTTGTTTGTTGTTTAACGCCGCACTCATCAATATCCCAGCTATATGACTGCGGTCTGTAAATAATCGAGTCTTGACCAGACAATCCAGTGATCATCAACATCGATTTACGCAATTGGGATACGATGACATGCATCAACCAAGTCAGAGAGTCTGACCCGCCTGCTCCTGTTAGTCGCTTCTTACAATCATAGTCGCATTTTACGGCAAGCATGGGTTGCTGAAGACCTATTCTAACCCGGATCTTCACGGGTGCCTGCACATGTCAACCGTGGTATTTATTGCCTTTGCCTGGAGCTTTGTTATCGGATAGGTCTTTCTCAGTTTCTGCAGGTGGCTGTTTGCTCCAGCTGTAGGAGCATTATATGTTATGAATAGGATAAAGTATTGCACCACACGTGTGATGACAATAGAGGAGATGGGATGGCCTTGTTGTTGAATGTCTTGTTTGTCACACCGGCGGTCCAGGTTCAAATCCCAGTATTGGTATATCTTATTAACGTTATATTTTGTAATAATGGAGTCAAATTAGTTTTATTTAACTATGAATGGTTATAAATTGAGGACAAATGAAACTCTACCACTTAGTATATTTGCTTGATGCTTGATTTTCAATTAAAAATATCTTAAGTTAGCGATGTTATATCTAAAAAGATGAACTGTACTGGCGTTATTAACGTTATATTTTGTAAAAATGGACCTGTGTCCAATTAGGTTTTTTTCACTGTCATAAATGGTTAATAGTGAAAAAAACCTGAGGACAAATGAAACTCCACCACTTATTTTATTTTATCATATGCTTCTCATATACCTCTCAGCAGATTTTCAGCATTGACTTTCAATTGAAAATGTCTTAAATTAGCGATATTATTATCTAAAAAAAAATTAACTGCACTGGTGCTGAGTCAGCACTCAGAGAATACTCTACATGGTTCTATTTCTTAATATATCATTTGATGGAAAACTTTTAAAAGCCTTGAAAAATAGTTTGCCGCATAATACACTACTGCTGATGAGTACCTCAGACATCTTATCTTTGAAAATCAATAATGTCTCTCTTTTCCACACAAAGATAGATTATTTCAAATGTGGTCGGGGGCATTTGGTTGCAAATTAATTTCCCTGTCTCCATTGACACAATATATTTTACACAAAATCACGCAGCCATAGATTGCTTCTTACAAACTTTTGCAAGAATGAGTGATGGTTGAACAGAAATAATCAAATTTAACGACAGTTCTTTCAATTACAAAAAACACTCGGTACACATTCTTTTTGTTTTGCCCATCAGTCTGCGTCTTCCGGGGTAGAATAGATCTTCAGCAACCCATGCCTGCCGTAAAAGGCGACTATGCTTGTCGTAAAAGGCGACTAACGGTATCGGGTGGTCAGGCTCGCTGACTTGGTTGATGCATGTCATCGATCCCAATTGTGTGGATCGATGCTCATGCTGTCAATCACTGGATTGCCTGGTCCAGACTCGATTATTTACAGACCGCCGTCATATAGCTGGAATATTGCTGAGTGCCGCGTTAAACAACAAACTAACCAACCAACCAAATCAGTCTGCGTCATTGAATTGGGTGATTAGTTTAATCTAATACTATTAATCAGACGCCATCTCTGAAATTTCAGGACTTTTCTAGATATAATGTTCATGGCGGGGGTGGACAGCAGAACTGGGGGACGGGCATACAAATCCAGGGGAGGGTCACCTTGAGGTTAAGACCCCCCAAAAATGTTGGGGGGTTGGGGAGGGGGGCTCACTGCCACAAGTTTTATGTGCCAAACATTTGGATAGTCAAGAGCTGAAACTGTTTCTTTGCTACTCGTCTCGCACACTGTATAAACAGACTCGTTACTTGTTTGGGCATTCTAATCATTGCAATAAATAATTGACTACTGCGATATCAGTACAACGTTGTACCTCTTGTACATGTGGCAGTATTGCAATGGTATGGTGAGTACGTTCTCCCTCTGATATGTCCCGTTGTTATTCGACCGCCCTTTCCTAGATTCAGTCGAAAGGCTTCGTTCCGGAATGAATGAATGAGTCTACATAAAGACCTACGTAAGGAGGGTCGCTCTGGTTATGGCCACATTATGAATACTGTAACTACATTTACTGTAACTACACGTGTTAATTGTCAGTATGATTGATTATCAGTACTGACAATTATTACGTGTAGTTACAGTAACTAATGTATTCATAATGTGGTCAGTATGATTGATTATCAGTAGATCCGTGAAGATCCGGGGTAGAATAGGTCTTCAGCAACCCATGCTTGCCGTAAAAGGCGACTATGCTTGTCGCAAAAGGCGACTATCGGGATCGGGTGGTCAGGCTCGCTGACTTGGTTGATGCATGTCATCGATCCCAATTGCGTGGATCGATTTTCATGATGTAAATCCCTGGATTATCTGGTCCAGACTCGATTATTTACAGACCGCCGTCATGTAGCTGGAATATTGCTGAGTGCGGCGTAAAACAACAAACCAAACCAAACCAAAAGATTTTCAGTAACTGCACTATCGTGTCACTGGGTTTTCTGGTCCATCACTTGATTGTTTGGTGTGTGACGTCAGGCAACACATACTTACTTCGCAATTCAAATTTATTTTATATTGTCAGATCACATCTGCCCGAGCCATGGAAACTCAAGCTAACTTTACATCCATGTCAGATACATCAATTTGTCATTTGCAAAGCATCCATAGCTTTTCTATATCTTTACATTCCTCGTCTGACTACTGTTTTATGATAACAGCCTTTACGACACCTGCTACTGTTACAGGGACAAAGATAATTCAATTAACAAACCATTGGTTCAATGACTCCGGACACATAACGTAATTTCACTTTGATGTCTGATTTAGAACGACTTAGTGTTTTCATAGACCCAATAATTATTCAATCAGAGCAACCACTATTTATATTGTCAAATCTCCATAGTTGCAAAGGAACCATCTCGACCGCAGATGTTATAATAATTGCATGGTGTGTTGCTCAAAATGAAAACCCGTTTTCTGATAATAGCGCATCTGAAATTGGCCTTTGCAGACCACCTCTAGGGGATGTGTTCGTTGTAATACATTTTGCAGGACATGGAGAAAATTGCCAGCGTGTCTTGTTATGTTGTCAGATTTCATCATTCCGCTTACGAGACACGTGTTCAATCAAATTGTTGAGGAAGGAAGAACTCGGTTGGTATATAAATGACTTGGCAAGGGTAGCCATAAATGTTTTCTTCGTTCACCATGTAAATCCCAACTCATGTATTGAATGAAAGGATGAGGTAATTTGTAATATAAACATGTTACTTCGGGACATCTCTGACGAAATGTCCTTATGATTGCATTGATAGATAAAGTAAGTGCATCATTACATCGGATAATGATTCAGAGATGAGTCAGCTATTTTAAGGAACAGATCATTCTGTCTTCGCTAAGACATTTGATTAACTCGGATAATCATTTCATACAATTAAAATCGACCTTGTATTCCGGTGCATAAACCAATCTAATTGCCGTGGATTATACAGCGATTTCCGCTACGCCTTCTGTCACCCCTGCGTCAATTGTAAGTCCGACGGTTTCCTTTGGCAACATTCCCTCAACCAATCCACTTCTTCCAAAACGACCTGACTCAATTGTATTAAATGTAATCATTTCGTCCACACTAATATCGCACCAAAGGACTATTTTGTGATGAAATGTTGAAATGAGGTTTTTTTCAACAACCACAAAGGAAAAGGCAAAAACATGTACTTAATTGCATTTCCGAGACGTGTTTGTGTAACGTAATAGACTGTATCATCTGAACGGCATTGCCATCCCATTTAGTAAGTGACCTTGGCGGATATCATGAAGATATAAGCGCTGGATCTAGACACATAGTTTAAGGGTTACTTTTAAGGTATTGACAAAAAATTTCACTGAAGAAAGTGACCGTAAGGTAACATGTTACTTACGAAATAAACGACGAGTGGGAGTTGAATAATAACTGTACAATAAAACACCAGGAGGGGCGCACATACGATTAAAATTGTGTTTACCAAGAGAGGTCGTTCTCGTAATTAAAGATAATAACATTTCGAAATAACAAGTTGCGACAGATTGGAATATTTGGAGCAACTTTATTATTTCTTGTCCATCGCCTGACTCCACTCTTCGACCACATCTTCACACTAATTCCCACTCATAATTCATTTTCACATTTTCACGCACACACTCACGACTGTATCTGATCGTGAGAGCAGTGGAAACGTTCACCCCGCTTTCTGGGGTTCAGGGTGTAAAGCATTATCCAATCAGAGCGAACAATGATCAAACAGCTTTGTTTGTTTGTTTGTTTATTTGTTTGTTGTTTAACGCCGCACTCAGCAGTATACCAGCTATATGACGGCGGTCTGTAAAAAAAAATTGAGTCTGGACCAGACAATCCAGTGATTGATATCATGAGCATCGATCCACGCAACTGGGATCGATGACATGTATCAACCAAGTCAGCGAGCCTGACCACCCGATCCCGTTCGTCGCCTTTTATGACAAGCACAGTCGCCTTTTACGGCAAGTATGGGGTGCTGAAGACCTTTCCACCCCGGAATCTTCACGGGTCTCAAACAGCTTTGACATCCTCTGTACCGATGTGTTCGTTTCATCTCTGCGATTATCGGGTTACGGACATTTATTTTCTTAAAGACCATGATAAACATACGAGAGTAAAATCTTTTTGATTTGTTTCTATTTCCTATCTAAATCCTATCAAATCTAATGTAAGGTCGATCTCTATGACACCAGATACATCTCGAAAATACCATAGTTATTCTCAGACATAGTCTGGTATTTTACGTTGATAGTACCCTGTGAAGGCCCGGGGTAGAATTGGTCTTCAGCAAACCATGCTTGTCGTAACGGGATCGGGTGGTCAGGTTCGCTGACCTGGTTGAGGCTTCCAAATTCTAAGAAATCTGTTCGTTGTAACATTAAATTGTGAGACTATCTCTATCATCAGTTGAGTGGTATGGTTGATTGGGTGGCAACAGTGGCTACTGACGACGAATTGTGCTTGTGTGTGTGACTACCATAGCATTCATTAGGTCTGTGTTTATACCTGTCTTCCATATGAATTGAGACCTGTGAAGATCCGGCATAGGATAGGTCTTCAGCAACCCTGAACATGAACACTGAGTAGACTTATCAGTTGTTGACAGATTCGATATACATTTTTGTTGAGTGGGATGCACATAAAACAACAGTTCTATATATTTACTTCTTAGTCTTGACCCGTGAAGATCCGGGTTAGAATAGGTCTTCAGCAACCCATGCTTGCCGTAAAAGGCGACTATGCTTGTCGTAAGAGGTGACTAACGGGATTGGGGTGGTCAGACTCGCTGACTTGGTTGATACATGTCATCGTATACCAATTGCGTAGATCGAGGCGCATGATGTCAATCACTGGATTGCCTGGTCCAAACTCGATTATTCACAGACTGCCGTCATAATATTGGTGAGTTTGGCGTTAAACAACAAACGTTGCTGGTCATAAGTTATTCATATTTTTATAAGTTGACTAAGGTTCATATATAGTCTTGAAAACATGTTTCAATCAGCAGGAGAGGTTTTGACGTAGAGAATCCATGTTGGTTGATACAGACCATGAAAAGAACAACAGCAGAAAGAAATAGAAGTGGCGAAGTCATGTGTCTTTGTCGAATTTCCTGCTCTACCCGGAACTCCCGTTATGTTTTTTGGGTTGTTGTTTTTGTTTAACGCCGCACTCAGCAATATTCCAGCTTTATGACGGCGGTCTGTAAATAATCGAGACTGGACCAGACAATCCAGTTATTGACATCATGACCATCGATCCACGCAATTGGGATCGATGACATGCATCAAACAAGTCAGCGAGCCTGACCCCCCGATCCCATTAGTCGCCTTTTACGACGAGCATAGTCGCCTTTTACGGCAAGCATGGGTTGCTGAAGACCTATTCTACCCCGGAATCTTCACGGGTCACTCCCGTTATGAATAGAGGCCAATGTCAATATACATTTGGCATTTAAACTAGTCTAGACCAGAAGACATTTGTTTCTGTTCGCGAACACCTGGAGTCATCTCTGAATTACATATTTCATATAATCCTCACAGCTATTTGGCCTTTTACCCCCAGTGAAGTCTGTTTCGTCGGATAGTCGAGACTGGTTTTTCTCTTGCCTTATCTTATATTTTCATGATCAGGAAACTCAGGAATCTGTTTTCCTTAAACTTTAACCCATTGAGCTGCTACCTGTCATATAGTCAAAATCAAATGTAGGATTTCTCATTACAAACTCAAAAGAACAAAATGAAAGGACATCTTTACAGGTTTCAACGGATGCCGGCAAGACATAACCTTTTTGCAAAACATCAAACCAAATAAAAGTATTAAGATCAAAACGTTGGTACTGGTATTAATTACAGCAAAGGGCATCTCCCGTCAACACATGGGGCAACTTCCATCGCGAGTCAATGATACCATGATTCATAGTCAGATCAGGGAATACTGGTGGCCCAATCGTCTTAGGCGCCGATATTTGCTTGCGAGATTTTCGTCCTTTCGTCGTGGGTTTCAATGCCAGATTTGCGATCATTATAAACTTTGAGATGTAAGAACCAAAGCCGTTCTCGTGGCTTTCACCAAAGTGATTAAAAGCTTGAATCATTTCGTGCTTTCCCCAAAACTGACACACCGCGAAAAAATGATAGGTGTTCAAAGAGGCGTCAAACCAAAATCACACAATAACTCATTAACAAAATCAAACATTTCCCCGAAATGTCATTGCACTCAATAACATGGTTTTACGTGTGATATTCCGTCTGCTAATTGCTGAATCTCTGTATTCCCTATAGTGCATGTTGATTGAATTACCTATGACAAAGCGACCATGTTGATCCTATGTTTTTACGTGATTATTGTAACTTATTTTCACGGTCATTTGTTCGCCACGGTGAGGGGCGGTGGTGTAGTCTCAAGGTCAAAACTTTCCTTCGTCTCGTTTACACTGTGTAAAGCCCTTATATCTGATGGCAAGGAACGTCAGATTGTAGTAAGACTGACAGATGCAAAACCCTCCTCTACATGCACCCACTCACATTGGCATAGAGATTTATCTGAAAGCCCCAAAATGGCTTATCATGCACAGTTTAAAACCTCCATTTTATGTGAGAACTATTTGAGTAGTATTACTGTTAATAAATTCAGAACAACATTGACTCGTTTTCGGCTTAGTCCTCACAATTTAGAAATTGAACATGGGCGGCATTATAATATTCCTCATGAATTTAGAAAGTATAAAGTTTGTAACTTAAACCATATCGAAAATGAATATCACTTTTTGTTAATTTGTCCAGCTTATAGCCATCTTAGGCAAAGTTACATCATATCTAAATTTTTCATCTTTCCAAATATTCTGAAGTTTAATACACTACTGTCATCGCAAGACCCTATTATCAATATGAATACAGCAAAGTGCTTGTTTTATGCCAATGTTGTAAGAACACAAATACTCCAACATGTATGTTGTGCAATTATGTTAAAACTGCTTTTGTTAAAAAAACACACAAAAGAATGTGTATTATATCTTATACTTTTTTGCACCTTAATTGTATGTCGTCTGTACAAAAAGGCCCGTGGCCTACAAGTATTGAATAAAGTGAAGAAATTACTGCACCCACTCACGGTGACGCCTTATCAACTTTGTATCATCTGTGAAGCCGGTTTCTGGTGTCCCCCGCCATGATATTGCTGGAATATTGCTGAAAGCGGCGTAAAACAATACTCACTCACTCACTCCTTATATCTCATGTGCCGTTAGATTGTAGACTGACATACGCGAAACCCTACCATACGTGATATTTCTAGAATATTGCAAGACGCGGCGTAAACCTTTCCATCCCACACACTTTACTGAATATTGAGCAACAACACGCATGTACATACAAAATTTATTTATTTGGAGTATCTTATACGATTATATATCAAAGGGATACTTGAAAAGACCAAAGAGCGCGATTAGGGCTTCGGAAACTCTATAAATTTATAACGTCAACGCCAGGTTATCTGCCGAAACAGATTCCATTGGGCATAAAAGGCAAAATAGTGATGAGAATGATATAAAGACTGAAACTCAGTGATGACACCAGGTGTTCGCGATACGGGTAAACGAGTCCTGCTCTAAGGGTAGTACCTGCCACTCGCACAATTTTCATAAATAAGTAAGTCTTTGTTTTGCCTGACGCCGCACACGGCATGTAAGCAATCGATACGTATACTGGACAGACCAGTGATCAGTATCATAAGCAATTATCCTCGGCCCGTTGTTGTGGTACAACGCCACACTTCGACCACATCACCATGCACGACCACCGATCCACCACAGTAAGTGCCAGTGCAATAGTGTGAAAATTCCCTGTAGAGGCCATAGTAAGGAATAGCATCGCGCATCGTGTTGACAAGCAACATGTCATGCTTCATGTGAATTCCACTGAATGTCTACCAGAAAAATGAACACCACGACAATCCTATGCAATAACGAGATCGGAGAGACAGCTGTATAGTGACGAGTGAAGGGTGTTACCCCTAAGCTATCCCCCTGCGTCATTATGTGTCTGCTTGAACTCCTACACGACATGGATACTAGGAAATCGACTGAGGGGCAAACGAAAGTATACCGCGTTTGTTTTTTATGTAATTGAAAATTGAAAGAACTGTTAACTCGTTCAATGAAGACTGGGGTAAAAAATGAATTTGCAACTACATGACCCCTTACATGCTTGAAATGTTGTAAATATGAACCGAAAAAAGCACTGTTACTGATATTCAAACAACAAATGCATTAGATACCAGCAGTTGGGTATTATGCGAAAAAACTTTATTGTTATTTCCTAAAGCTTTAAATCAAATTATATTAACAAGATTGAACCATTAAGATGTACTCTTTGAGTGCTGACTAAACGCCAGTACAGTTCTTCCATTTAGATATAATATCGCTAACTTGAGATATGTTTAATTGAAAATCAAGGATATGATAAGGAGGTAGAGTTTCATTTGTTATCAATTCATAGTTAAATAAAACTAATTTGAAACAGGTCCTTTGTTGCAAATATAACGTCAATAAGTTATACCAATACTGGGATTTGAACCTGGACCGTCGGTATGACAAGCAAGGCATTCAACATCAAGGCCATCCCATCTCCTCTATTGTCATCACACGTGTGGTGCAATACTTTATCCTATTCATAACATATAATGCTCCTACAGCTGGAGCAAACAGCCACCTGCAGAAACTGAGAAAAACCTATCCCATCACAACGCTACAGGCAAAGGCAATAAATACCACGGTTGACATATTCAGTGCACGTATCACATCATAAATACGTTAAACTTTAGATATGAGACTAGACATAGTTTCCTTAAAAGTCTATAAGAATCTCAAAGATAATGACATTAGAGCAATTGTGTGAGTGGAAAAAAACTATTTCATCATTCGTGATTAGCTACAAACGAAGCAAAGAATGATTTTCGCAAGATTTATCTCCAATTTTACTTGATAAGGCGCCCGAAGGAAGAGGGAGCTATTTTGCAGGTAAAATCGCCCACGCGTTCAGACAACCGTGTTTCAAGCCTTACAAATTATGTTGGTGAATCCCCCCGAAATAACATGACCCGAGATGTCACCAGAGTGTAGTTCAGACGGAAAAACACGTCTCCATATTGTAAAAACTGATATACATATTATTACACAGTGCTTTAAAGATGAATATGTAAGCGTAGAAGAGAATTCTCTTACTTTTTGAATAACGAATGTTTCTTATAAATCATAAAGAAACCTTGGCGTTACAAAGGTGGCGGATCCGCTTTGTTACCGATGGTTGTCACTCTTGAAACTGATGTAATTAAAACGTCATTTTTTATAGAACGAATGAAACAGGAGCTCATCGCGGAAACGGGATTGAGGAGAAAAAGCGAGAGTTATCAATTATTCGTTGGGTTTTTTTAATGCTGAATTTATACCCTCAAGAAGAGGGACATCATGTGATAGCACTTCTTATATCCATCTGTCGATTAAAGCAAGTTGAGGAAACTTAAGCATTATGGCTTTATGTTGCATTGGTCTTATTAAAGAGGCTCAGCTACTTCATATCTTGTTGAAAGTTTTTATTGAAGTCAGATGGTGGTTGTATTCCCACTGACGTGACTCGACATTATTAATCTGAGAGTAAAGGCTGCATGAATGAAGTGAATGGTCACTGCTGAATACGCTATAGAAGATGCAATAGATGCAGAGTTTATGAATAAACCATATGAAAATGAATGATGCATATCTAATACCTCGAATAACAGAATGAATGGATGCGGTTTTGAAAAGAATATTTGGCTATTTACTTATCGCCACAGCAGCAATTTATTGAGGAATGAAAAATGAGAGCAAGAAGATGACCCTGTATCTAGTTTCTCTCATTGACTGCATTGGGGATATTTTGGATAAGGAAACTGTCCCCATAGTTCGGATAACGATGTGATTGCTATGGACATTAGGAAAGGTAAGCTCGTATTTTATCGTTACCATTGTCGTTGGAGTGACGAACATGCTGGAGAAGGAATCCCATATCGTGGTTGTAGTGAAATGATTATTTTTGTTGT
The DNA here is from genome assembly GCF_023055435.1 of Haliotis rufescens. Lineage (NCBI taxonomy): Eukaryota > Metazoa > Mollusca > Gastropoda > Lepetellida > Haliotidae > Haliotis > Haliotis rufescens. Next base: position 61,291,447 of record NW_025964223.1, on the reverse strand, counting down.
TGCGGAGGGTAGTTACGCTTCTGAGACTCTAATTATGTTTGGGGCGAACATTGTGAACAACTCAGGAAAGCAATGCTACAGGATACTGCTAATACATGACTCCGGCAACACAAATACCTGTGCATCAGTTATCAGCCTCCTTCGCTGTCTTGCCTTGATATCAGTACATTCAATTTGCCTTATCCTGTGTAGGAACTGGAAAGATTAACCTGGGATGAGGGAAAATGCGGTGAGGTATAGACCAATTATTGGATTGGATGATAAAAGCATGACATGAAAACAGGCAGAGGATTACATTTGTCTATACAAGTGATATTTTCAGATGATCAATCATAGTCGAGACTCGAAATTCATTAATTTTATCAGTTTCTAGTCTGGCGACAAACTGAAATAGAACATAGTCGTAGTCCCTGTGACTAACCTAGCTCAGTTTACATTACTTCAGAATTAAGATTAGCTCACGTAACATACGTTAAGTCGGAATATCAATAATATAAGATTTTCGAAATATAAATATCGTGTTTTATGTCTACCATAGACTACGTAAAAAATCCTTTTGGAAACAAATACAATATTGCGTCAATTCTTTCTGATAGTTGGAGCGTCGTCACAGGCTTCTGGTGTTGTTTTGGGAATATCTCCTCCGCCCGGAAGGCGAAAGGTCGGTGGTTCGATGATAACAGTTAGCCTGCTTGTTGCTAGGCGTAAACTAGGGACATTCAAATTAAACTGTGGAATGGTATCTCAGTTGACTAGTACTATATAACCAAAAACACTCCGGAATTGTACAAGCAATCACTTACTCATACACACACATACACACATACACAAACGCACGCACGCACGCACGCACGCACGCGTGTCGCTATAAGATTGACATAATCTTAAACGTGACGTCAAAGCCCATTTCAACTCATCATCTCTGGTGTATATTTGAGTTCTCCTATTTGTGATTCTTATATAAAATAGACACTAGTTTCTGTTGGCGTCATGGTAATCGTCCGTGGTCTACCACCTTTTTCATGTAAATAGTTTACAAAAATGTACATAGCACAAGCTGGTAGAGGTTGTATGTCACCATCCTTCCAAACACGTCATACCGATGTGCTGCACTCCTCGGACACCACGCAATGGATTGTAATATATTCTAAGCATCATGTGTCTATTCGTTTTAACATTGTTTCAAAATATCACCACGAAATATGTAGGCTTGATAAACATGGTTGTAACATACATAATTGTAAATTATGGATTTGCTTTTGTTTAGAATTATGAAACACGACTCAAAACCTCATTCTGAAACAATTCGCAATTATACCTACGCACATGAGAACGCCCACGGATGACAGCCAGTCAACTGTTATTGGTAGTGAAACTATTGAATAGGTCCTTTCACTCATTCTGCCAACTCGATGTCCAGTAACGAGGAACTTGGCTTTACAGTGAACTGCGCACAGACGCCGAGTCTCCTGTTCACTGGTCATTGACCCCAGGAATCAGGAATTTGCCAGAAAGTCAAGAACATTAGATAACGTCAGCCTATTCTTTCACCTACGTAAGGCAACTACTACTAGTATTCAAAAACAATGATTCTTTACTGGCATCACCAAAAACTGCTCAAATAAGCGGGAGAATATTTTTAGCTTTCGAACTCATGCAGTATTTTTTCATGTCAAACAAAACATTGCAAACCTTGTCCTATTTTGATCATTGATCCTAAATACAATCTGTCTTCATATCTAAAACATGTTGTAAAAACCTTTTGAAGACTTACCACGTTTAACTAAAATGGCATCTATGACTTGAATGAAGAAATTATCAAGAGTCAGCCAGCATAGATCAGGCAGCGACAGAAATATTTCCATTTGTGTCTACCAACATTTCAGGTTTGAAAATCACTCAATCCTTGGCACGACCACCAGGATATTAGAGAAAAACTTTCATCGAATAGCCCGAAATACAGTCGACGTTATACGATGTCGAGGGAAAATTATATGATTTGACTCTTGTGTACAGCAATGCCATATATGGATGTAATGTGACAAAATATAAAACGTTGGCACTCTTTCTTATCAACGAGCTCTATTGAGACTGTTTCTGGCATCCCAAAGACACGACCTCAGCTATGGTCATAAGAAAGGACAAAGGACAAATTATACAGTTGATTTGGAGGATTTATTGCCCCTCCTTCAACAACCATTTCGTCTGCATACAGAACAAACAAGACCATACTCTGCGTCAGCAACGTTTGCTAATGGATGGTTATCCAAACAGCTTTGAGTCCACGTTATCGACTAGAGAGGATAGTTCTTGATATTGCTTTGAAACGTTTGGCCAAACCAGAAAATCAGAAAAAGGCCGCATGTTCCAGAAATAGAAAGATTCTCAGAAAAAAATCAGTTTCCCTAAATGCCCAACAGTATTTCAAATTTCAGGAACCACTTTCATTTTCAATACGAACACCATTGCATGCAAGCTGTTCAAGTATAGGAATATGTTGCAGAACATGGAGTTGTCAGGGTACACACCACTACTAGTGGCTGCCAAGGCTCATCATACTGCTTCCACCCCATTGGTCACATAAACGAAGGTGACTTCTCTATAGACAATAAAAAATATTAACCTTCGTCATTTATTCAAACATGGCCTAGAAGATCGCGCACAGATATAACATAAACATTACATGGAAGCATGCCTACAATAATTGTTTAAAAACTTATGTAAGTGACATGTCAAATAATGCCACATATAAGGCCGGTGCGCTTTAATATTATGTCCTATATACATACATGAATTGATCAGAGAACGGTATTTACCAAAATGTATATGTGACCAACTGGTGGCAAAGGGACCTTATGGGTGGTATGATACAATTCCTAGTGGGTGCTGTGACGTCATAAGGAAAGACGTTTAATGTATACATATATACATGTAAAAAATAGCCATGTGTGCGGACTACAAAAATCTTATTTGTCTCTCGTTAGTTCGTAATGTAATAAAAACATTTAATAACATTTCGGCATACATGTCTTCTTTCAAATAATCAGATATTATATCTATAAACTGCAATCTTTACATAAACACTTATAAGTCGGAAAGTGGGATCTTGCAGAAAATGAGTCCAAATGTTTTCAGCCATGTATCTCTATAATAAATAGGAATTGAAGCTTATGAATTGTACTTTTGTGGTCCTGAGATACTGTAGATTAAAACACGATAAGAATTCAAAATGTGATTTTTCTCCCATAAGGTCCCTTATCTCATGGTTGGTCACATATATATTTCCCAATATGATCACATGGATGGGCATGTTGCAGGACACACGTCCGCGTATTTTGTTTAACCTACCTAAGTGTGTATATCATATTTAAAGGCAATGTAATTTCAGAATTTGTCAGCGAAGAAATGTGTATTATAAAACCTCGGGGACCATGAATACCCGTGATGTCCATGTTGTAATAACTATTGGACCTTTGGTCTGTGGCCTAGGTATAAAGAAGAGGATGACTTTTTGTTAACTGAAGATCCTACAACCTGAAGACATGTCCATTCCTCTTTTGTACTGGATTCCAAGGATCTATAAACATCGAGACAAAGAGATATATATTGCAGGGTCCAACAAAAATGTATCACCAAATCACTGTCTCAACGCTTAACCATATTCTTTCATACAAAGAAGAAAGGGTTTTCTTTATATTTTTTTAAAGAATATGGGACAATTTGCAAGTGGAAGAAATAACATATATATAGATTTGAAAACCTAAAAGGATCTGCTTGAGCTTTTGTAAATCGCAGAAAACAACTTTTGACTTTTCATCTTTCTATACCAGAATCCCACACGAGACGATTAAGCAAAACATCCGTTCCTTGATCCATGGGACATTAGTCCCTGAGCGTGTCGACCATAAATATACTAGCATTTCTATCTTCAAAGGTTCAGGACAATTTGTCAAAAATGGAAGCAAATCACATTTGAAGTCCATTGAGAAAACACGATGTGCAAAGTTGGATTTCCTCATAGATAACATTGGTGTGAAATTTGGCGATAGAACATTTATACCAATGGCAGACATCCCCCTGGGAACCATTTGTTCTCCCGTCGATGGTGATGTCTTTTATGCATACGAATCGGAATTTCATTTTGGATTGGTTAATAAAGCATCGGGAATTTGGGCACGAAGTTTAACTCTAAGCTACAGGTACATCAAAGATGTGATATTCAATAACGGCCCTGATTTACCAACCGGAACAAGAAATAAAAGAGACCAGTGAAACCGCCATTCAGCTCCAGGGGGCACGGGTGGCCCAGTCGTCTAAGGCGCCTCGATTCGCTGAGCAGAGTTGCGTCCCTTGGGCACGCCAGAAACCTATGATTGTGGGTTCGAATTCCGGTTCGCCCCGATTATGTTTCTAGGTTTGTCAGCACCATACCCGTGTTCGTGGGTTTCTCCGAAGTGGTAAACCTCTAGGACATGCATCACTTCGGGCTTTCCTCCCACATTTAGCTGAAACGCCGTGTTATAACTGGAATATTGTTAAAAGCATCGCCAAACCCAACTCACTCACTCACTCACTCACTCACTCACCATTCAGCTGCAGCCTTTGGTGTCTAAATTTCACAACGTTAGAGGTAAAATCGACCATGCTCTTTTTCCGAAGATATTTTATAGAGCGTTACACGTTGTCAGATATAATTCCCCTTTTTGACTTGTATCATATGTTTCCGTGTTTGGTTTTAATGCAAGAAAGCCACGGTATGAAGTATAGATCTTTTCTGTGACTTTAAATAATGTTAGATTTCAGGTTGACGTACGTAGAACTCTCGTGAATGTTGTGAGTCATGTTCATTAAACATAAGCGACAAGAAGACTTTCTATAATCATAAAACATCACCACGAACCACGAAAAGCAAAGTCCATCGTACGATTCCGACTACTGTAAACAGGGAATTTTTTGCGACCGTTTTATTATTGCGAGTTTTGCGAACGAGACTCAATCGCAAAAATTAAAAACGCAAAAATAAGTATAAATAATACATACATACTTTATTCATTGCAACACGTTATCAAATGTTGAAATAATCAACCAGAACCACAAGTTACTCTATAAGTGAATGCAAATGAATGCAGAATGGTCACACAATACATCACAAATGACAGTGTAAACAGACCAATTAGTGTCACTGTTTCCTCACAGTAATCCTGCCTTCTTCCAACCTGGCTTGATTGCGTCAGTGTCCTTTGCAATTTTGTCCACACAGGAAACAAGCCATCTTGCGTGAATCGGTTTCATGACACTGGTCAACTTTCCGGCCAACTCAGATTAACTAGCTTCGGAGAGAAGCTGTCTATTGTTTGGTAATCGAGGGGTCATCTCAACACGAGTAGTATAGGTAATGGGGGTTCTGCCGCAACTCCACTGGAGCAGGATTCATATACCTATACTGCTACTACAGGAGGATTTTTTTATGCCAAAATGATGATGCGATTTAATGATAGTCATAAGATTAAGTTAAATTGGCTCTAGCTCACCAATACCTGGGGACCAATCATTGCTTCTATTAGTATAAAAATGATGATGTGATTCAACGAAAGTCGTTTTAAAGAAATATCAATATTAATTAATAATGGATAAAATTTACTATAGCCCACGAGGATATTGGAAAGGTGTAGGAGCAATAAAAAAATTAGCCACCGCGGCTAAGGTATCTCAAGATGTGGCCAAGGATTGGTCAAGAAGGCGTCTTTTTCTTGTTCGACATCCCTGATTTCGGCACCCCTACAATATTTTTTTCCACTAGAGCAATAGGATGTGTCCAAAGCATACAACTGTGCCCAACAAATTTCCAATTGAACATTTGTGTCCAACTACAGTATAGAACAAAAATGGAAGAAGCGAAATATACAACTATGGAGAGCATGGGAATACGCGCAGAAATGTCTATATTCCAACATATACTAGTGGAGAATGCATACGAAGACAACTTGCTACCAGATGTATCCAAGGTAGACTATTTGGAAGGAAATCTGGGTAGAACACATCTAGAATCTTTGGATGGCCTGCCAACATTTGTAGACGATATGTATGTATTTGGCTATCTAGAAGAAAACGATATAGTATCTCTACGGGGATCTGTGTCTTGTACAACTGGAGAAAGTGGATCTGCAAAACGTATACTACAAGAAATACAAATAGCAACGCAGAAAGTATACGGATGTCGCGTGCATGCTACTATTGCAAATACAATTTCCTATATAGGAGGCTCTGGGAGCAAAATACGAGACACAATACAACGAATACAAAAACAAACAGAATACAAAGCAAAGAAAAAATGGATGGAAAGATTTTCCAACGAAGAACCCAAAGGTATATTTGTATGCAAAATAGATGTCTCCGAGTTGTCCCTAGAGGAAACACAAAAAGGGTTGGATGCACTACACACGCAACTATATTCCTTTGGATACGAGATATATTCCATAGACTATACTAGAGACTTTTCTGGTGTACTAGATAGGAAAAAACTAGTGGAATACCTACAAAGCGAGGGATACTTTCTACAAGGTATACAATACGATTGTGGAGAAAGAGAAGGAACAATTCTAGACAATACAGCGTGTGTAGGAGAACATGTATGTACTTGGGTATACAGTAGGGACAATAGAACATTTTCCGCGAAGATATACAACAAAGTTGTTTCCAATTTCGAAGCGGGGGACGTTCGGAATCCAATAGGAGCACATCTTTGCGAATATGTAGATTGTCCAAATAGACACCTACGAAAAACATTTTTGCATCCAGACGTACAGAAAAGAGGTTGTTCTCGAATAGAAGTATCTGTGTATGCACCAGACGAAGACATAGGACCTTGGGTTGTAGACGAAATTCTAGAGTTGGTATCCCCCAAAGAAGAACCACTATTTCTCGAACAACCACCAGAAAACCAATGGAGAAACTTGGCAAAGAAATTGGATAGATGTTGTATAGCCGCCTCTAGACCTCTTGGGAAGATATTTGTAGCATGGTATGCACACACAAAAACTAGGAGAATAGCAGGGATACATATACATCCGAAAAAAGAGACAGTAGAAGATACGAAGAAATGGGAAAGAGCAGTAGAATTTGCAATTGGAGACTTTGGGTTTCGCGCTTGTCCAATATTTCGTATAGACATCCTATCTTCCACAAACGAAGGTGTAGAGTTTGGACCACTTCGATGCTATACAAAAGCAAAGGATTCCAAAACTATTCTTGCGCCATCCAAACAACCAACAAAAATATCCAAGGCAGATACAAACCCTTCCATGCTTCTCCCAAGCTCAGAACACATAGAATGGATATTCCGGAAAAACAAATCCCAGAGAATAGGAAAAGAAGTTTCCCAATTCCAAGCAATAGAAATGGAAACCAAAAGACAAATATCCACTCTTTCCAGATCCACTAGAGAACAAAGATTGCAAGACATAGAAGACTGGTTGGATAGGAATCTATGGAAAGAAAATATTGCAAAAATACACGAACAAAGAATACAAAAAGAAAAGGAGGAAAGGAAAAAGAGAGAACAAGAAATAGAAGAAATACAAAAAACATACAAGAATATAGAAGAATATAGAACTGCATCTACAGATACCAAAAATATTGTAGAACAAAATTTGGGAAGCTGGTGTAGAAAGGTGTCCGAATTTTCGGGAAAAACTATTTCTATACTCGGATGGAAAGGAGAACGTGTTGTAGCTAGATGTATCGAAAATATCGAAAATGTAGATGTATATTGTTTTCCCGCTATTTGGCAAACAAAAAGACTGCGAAAGATACTAGAATTGCTAGAAACAGCTGCACAACACACAAAACCGGATAGATATGGAAAGTCTATGTAATGGATCCCAATGGTAGAAGGAGACGAATTGTCTTTGCACGTGGAAGAAACAAAAATGTTCTACAACAACGAGAACAAAAAAATAGAATACAATCCACTAGTTGTAGAAAAAACACCAAACCAAGAACTACTAGCAGCAAATACAAAGATAGACAAATTCGAAGAAGAAGTGGAATATTCTTCCATACAATATATAGAAAAAGCGCCAGCATGGAAAGAATGTACAAAAGCATTGGATTTGGAAGGAGAATATACATGTAGAAAATTTGCCAAAGGTATATTTCGAGGATTGGAAAGGACTATTCTGTTTCTACAAACAACAGATGGATCGGAAATTCCAGTATATGGAACATTTTTGCAAGAAGAAGTTGCAAAATTGGATCCCTTGGATACATATACAGCACCAATACTATGCAAAATAGGAAGAGAAAAGAGAACAATACATAGGAAGAAAGATAGATTGGTATCTATATCTGCAAAACACTAGTATGCAAACATACCACAAGGCAAAACAAGTCTAGAGTGCCCTATTCTATTTGTAGCAATATACAACTTTCCTCCATATTTTTCCCTACCCCAAACTTTCTCTTCCTCTCCTTCTCCAAGGTATCCATCTATTTCCCATCCCCCTTCTCCACAAGGATGCTTTCTATTTTTCTCTATGTATTCTTTTGCAGTATATACATGTTTGGCATTTCCAAAATCGTATTTCTTCCAATCTTCTACACAAAATCTTCTGGGCATACCATTTTCTTGGACATATTCCATCGTTGTTTCTATACTATACTATATATAGCATATATCCAAATGGAAAATCTATAGCATTCGAAAAGCATCCTGTTTTGTGGGAGGGTCCTGCGGTGGAACAATGGGAGCTTCCTTTTTTCTCCGTAGCTTCCATAGTACAACAATTGGAAGGAGAATATATCCCGCCATATTTGTGTATTTGGCAAACCATTGCGCTTTCTGTACATTCTTTTCCAAGGACTCTACTTCTTCTTCTATATCCTCCAATTCTTCTTTCTCCTTCGCAATATTGTTTCGTATATCCAACAATACTCTATATATATCTCCCAATATATCTTCGGGAGACACACGCTCTATAGGGTTGTATGGTTCCACCTGTGTCGTGCTTTCTACAGGGTTCTCCGAGTTTTTCCATATTCTATACAACCTCCCAGCTCCAATACTATATTTTCTTTTCGCATCCTCCACGGAGATGCTCCCACGAAGGGCACGAATTTCTTCTTCGGATAGATTTTCTTTCGCGGCATCGTATACATATTCTACGATATCTTGTCTCCAATAGGAATCCTATACATAGAAATTCCACGCACCAAGAATCCTGTACCTAGGAAAAGCAAGCAAATGCTTGTAGCAAAATATAGCAAAATATAGCAAAAATATAGCAAAATATAAGATATATTGGGAGATATATATAGAGTATTGTTGGATATACGAAACAATATTGCGAAGGAGAAAGAAGAATTGGAGGATATAGAAGAAGGAGTAGAGTCCTTGGAAAAGAATGTACAGAAAGCGCAATGGTTTGCCAAATACACAAATATGGCGGGATATATTCTCCTTCCAATTGTTGTACTATGGAAGCTACGGAGAAAAAAGGAAGCTCCCATTGTTCCACCGCAGGACCCTCCCACAAAACAGGATGCTTTTCGAATGCTATAGATTTTCCATTTGGATATATGCTATATATAGTATAGTATAGAAACAACGATGGAATATGTCCAAGAAAATGGTATGCCCAGAAGATTTTGTGTAGAAGATTGGAAGAAATACGATTTTGGAAATGCCAAACATGTATATACTGCAAAAGAATACATAGAGAAAAATAGAAAGCATCCTTTTGGAGAAGGGGGATGGGAAATAGATGGATACCTTGGAGAAGGAGAGGAAGAGAAAGTTTGGGGTAGGGAAAAATATGGAGGAAAGTTGTATATTGCTACAAATAGAATAGGGCACTCTAGACTTGTTTTGCCTTGTGGTATGTTTGCGTACTAGTGTTTTGCAGATATAGATACCAATCTATCTTTCTTCCTATGTATTGTTCTCTTTTCTTTCCCTATTTTGCATAGTATTGGTGCTGTATATGTATCCAAGGGATCCAATTTTGCAACTTCTTCTTGCAAAAATGTTCCATATACTGGAATTTCCGATCCATCTGTTGTTTGTAGAAACAGAATAGTCCTTTCCAATCCTCGAAATATACCTTTGGCAAATTTTCTACATGTATATTCTCCTTCCAAATCCAATGCTTTTGTACATTCTTTCCATGCTGGCGCTTTTTCTATATATTGTATGGAAGAATATTCCACTTCTTCTTCGAATTTGTCTATCTTTGTATTTGCTGCTAGTAGTTCTTGGTTTGGTGTTTTTTCTACAACTAGTGGATTGTATTCTATTTTTTTGTTCTCGTTGTTGTAGAACATTTTTGTTTCTTCCACGTGCAAAGACAATTCGTCTCCTTCTACCATTGGGATCCAATACATAGACTTTCCATATCTATCCGGTTTTGTGTGTTGTGCAGCTGTTTCTAGCAATTCTAGTATCTTTCGCAGTCTTTTTGTTTGCCAAATAGCGGGAAAACAATATACATCTACATTTTCGATATTTTCGATACATCTAGCTACAACACGTTCTCCTTTCCATCCGAGTATAGAAATAGTTTTTCCCGAAAATTCGGACACCTTTCTACACCAGCTTCCCAAATTTTGTTCTACAATATTTTTGGTATCTGTAGATGCAGTTCTATATTCTTCTATATTCTTGTATGTTTTTTGTATTTCTTCTATTTCTTGTTCTCTCTTTTTCCTTTCCTCCTTTTCTTTTTGTATTCTTTGTTCGTGTATTTTTGCAATATTTTCTTTCCATAGATTCCTATCCAACCAGTCTTCTATGTCTTGCAATCTTTGTTCTCTAGTGGATCTGGAAAGAGTGGATATTTGTCTTTTGGTTTCCATTTCTATTGCTTGGAATTGGGAAACTTCTTTTCCTATTCTCTGGGATTTGTTTTTCCGGAATATCCATTCTATGTGTTCTGTGCTTGGGAGAAGCATGGAAGGGTTTGTATCTGCCTTGGATATTTTTGTTGGTTGTTTGGATGGCGCAAGAATAGTTTTGGAATCCTTTGCTTTTGTATAGCATCGAAGTGGTCCAAACTCTACACCTTCGTTTGTGGAAGATAGGATGTCTATACGAAATATTGGACAAGCGCGAAACCCAAAGTCTCCAATTGCAAATTCTACTGCTCTTTCCCATTTCTTCGTATCTTCTACTGTCTCTTTTTTCGGATGTATATGTATCCCTGCTATTCTCCTAGTTTTTGTGTGTGCATACCATGCTACAAATATCTTCCCAAGAGGTCTAGAGGCGGCTATACAACATCTATCCAATTTCTTTGCCAAGTTTCTCCATTGGTTTTCTGGTGGTTGTTCGAGAAATAGTGGTTCTTCTTTGGGGGATACCAACTCTAGAATTTCGTCTACAACCCAAGGTCCTATGTCTTCGTCTGGTGCATACACAGATACTTCTATTCGAGAACAACCTCTTTTCTGTACGTCTGGATGCAAAAATGTTTTTCGTAGGTGTCTATTTGGACAATCTACATATTCGCAAAGATGTGCTCCTATTGGATTCCGAACGTCCCCCGCTTCGAAATTGGAAACAACTTTGTTGTATATCTTCGCGGAAAATGTTCTATTGTCCCTACTGTATACCCAAGTACATACATGTTCTCCTACACACGCTGTATTGTCTAGAATTGTTCCTTCTCTTTCTCCACAATCGTATTGTATACCTTGTAGAAAGTATCCCTCGCTTTGTAGGTATTCCACTAGTTTTTTCCTATCTAGTACACCAGAAAAGTCTCTAGTATAGTCTATGGAATATATCTCGTATCCAAAGGAATATAGTTGCGTGTGTAGTGCATCCAACCCTTTTTGTGTTTCCTCTAGGGACAACTCGGAGACATCTATTTTGCATACAAATATACCTTTGGGTTCTTCGTTGGAAAATCTTTCCATCCATTTTTTCTTTGCTTTGTATTCTGTTTGTTTTTGTATTCGTTGTATTGTGTCTCGTATTTTGCTCCCAGAGCCTCCTATATAGGAAATTGTATTTGCAATAGTAGCATGCACGCGACATCCGTATACTTTCTGCGTTGCTATTTGTATTTCTTGTAGTATACGTTTTGCAGATCCACTTTCTCCAGTTGTACAAGACACAGATCCCCGTAGAGATACTATATCGTTTTCTTCTAGATAGCCAAATACATACATATCGTCTACAAATGTTGGCAGGCCATCCAAAGATTCTAGATGTGTTCTACCCAGATTTCCTTCCAAATAGTCTACCTTGGATATATCTGGTAGCAAGTTGTCTTCGTATGCATTCTCCACTAGTATATGTTGGAATATAGACATTTCTGCGCGTATTCCCATGCTCTCCATAGTTGTATATTTCGCTTCTTCCATTTTTGTTCTATACTGTAGTTGGACACAAATGTTCAATTGGAAATTTGTTGGGCACAGTTGTATGCTTTGGACACATCCTATTGCTCTAGTGGAAAAAAATATTGTAGGGGTGCCGAAATCAGGGATGTCGAACAAGAAAAAGACGCCTTCTTGACCAATCCTTGGCCACATCTTGAGATACCTTAGCCGCGGTGGCTAATTTTTTTATTGCTCCTACACCTTTCCAATATCCTCGTGGGCTATAGTAAATTTTATCCATTATTAATTAATATTGATATTTCTTTTAAAACGACTTTCGTTGAATCACATCATCATTTTTATACTAATAGAAGCAATGATTGGTCCCCAGGTATTGGTGAGCTAGAGCCAATTTAACTTAATCTTATGACTATCATTAAATCGCATCATCATTTTGGCATAAAAAATTCCTCCTGTAGTAGCAGTATAGGTATATGAATCCTGCTCCAGTGGAGTTGCGGCAGAAACCCCATTACCTATACTACTACACGGCAACTCGCAAAAATATCTCGTCGCAGTATTATTGTCTTTGCTCGGTATTCGCAATATTTTAACGGCGCAGAAATAAAGCTGTTTACAGTACTTCATAAGCAAGTGTCAGTGAATCACTGTCAAAACGTATTGGTGTTAGGTTTGTCATTGAACTCATCCAGACTTTAGGAGACTTCAATTTTGACGCAGATAATACAAAGTAAAACCAGGAGACTATTCAAAAAGGTTCTATTTTGACTCCCTGGTAGAAAGAATACAAAATATCACGCCTCTAAGCTAACACCTGACTTTTCACAATGTTCATGTAATTGCATCTTCAAAAAAACTTCTGATATGTGTTGTATTATGACGAGTGAGATTTCTGTGTTCAGTACCTCGAACATGGATTTCTATCCTGTCACATTTCTAATGTATGGAAGACACATACCGTCAGGTTTGATGTATTAGATCGGTACGGCCAGAGGCATCTGAGGTGTTCAGTATGTATCAAGTGCACGCGTTCTCAGAGTATCTCTGTATATAGATAACATCTCGGTTTTTAAGGAGAGGGACTTTCAAACATTTTATTCACACCTTTTTACTTTTCTATTGATGTTCTTTTTACACAGCTGATGCTGCACACGCGTACACGTACACACGTGGGCATAGCAGAGCGCGGTCGTGTTAATGGTCACTGCATGTGAGGATAAACAAGCTATAGACTAGATGGCCCGACACACACTGGACGGACAGTTCTGTTCACCTTGCAGCGTATGGGTACCAGGCAGGATGAAGAGACTATATGGCCTCACACACACTGAATGGACAGGTTCTGTTCACCATGCAGCGTATGGGTACCAGGCAGGATTAAGAGACTAGATGGCCTGACACACACTGAATGGACAGGTTCTGTTCACCTTGCAGCGTATGGGTACCAGGCAGGATGAAGTAGTTATGTGAACGAAAACTTTCAAGCGCCAATCAAGCAGTTTTATACTTCCCAGGGAGTCAGTCATTATTGTTGTTGTTGTCGTCATCATTATTATTGTTTGCTGGTATGGTTTTGTGATCGGTGCGCCACTCTAACCGTAGTGAATCCGTGGAGATCTGGGGTAGAATAGGTCTTCAGCAACCCATGCTTGCCGTAAAAGGCGACTATGCTTGTCGTAAGAGGCGACTAACGGGATCGGATGGTCAGGCTCGCTGACTTGGTTGAAGCATGTCATCGATCCCAATTGCGCGGATCGATGCTCATGAGATCAATCACTGGATTGTCTGGTCCAGACTCGATTATTTGCAGACCGCTGTCATATAGCTGGAATATTGCTGAGTGCGGCGTAAAACAACCAACCAACCAACCAACGTAGTGAATCGAGTGAATCACGACATATTACAAGTCTGTTTATCGCTTCACACACTGTACCCATGTGGGGGAATCGAACCCGGGTCTTCGGCATGACGAGCGTACCACGTGGCGACATCACCGCCCCCGCTAAGATGAAGCGGTATATCCGAGAACCATGGATTCCAATTCAATTCATCAAAGAATGAAGGTTATATGTCATTCAAAAAAGTGAACTTATTACAATTTTTCGACCGAACGCAAATTGCTTCCGGCAAAAGGGAATGTTAGTATGGCGCCGCAACATTGTTTTAAGCAATGACGTTACTACTTCATTGTGACATAGGTGCATGACGTCATAGAACTGTAGGATGCTATCAGCTGAAAGTCTCTGAAATTGAGGGAAGTACGTAAACACACTTATCCTTTCATAAAAAACACTGCACACTAGCCTTAGGAAATGATTGTTTTCCTTTAGATGGACCTTTTATACCTATGTGCTTAAAATATGTCAAAAGGTTACATACTGTTACTTATAATATTGCATAAAACTATTACACAATAGTGAGTGATTTCCCAATATGGTCTCTCAGTGAAGTGTGAGTTTGGTCTAGGCTATATGATACACGCGTCTGGCGCAATGGAATACACTAGCCCCCTTCTTTAATCAATTAGAAAGTTAGATCCAATATTAAAGCATCTGAAACGTGCCTATTTTAGCGAACATCCTTAATATACTTTAACCTGCGGGGCATGAATCAAAAACTTGGACTGAGATGTCTCTCTTTTGTCTTCAATTCAGCCCCGCATACAAAAAATACGAAGAGCTAATTTGCGAGCCATGTTATCCAGTCACTGATAAGAGCTTTTGTAATGTATTGACGTTGAATAATCAACCAGCATTTTAACACGTCTAGTTTTAGACATACAAGGTGTGAAACAGACAGTGTCTCTGTGTAATTCAAGTAACAATTACTGTTGACTTTATACACACCTTGATGACACACAAATAGCTTCACTATGCAATGTGTGGAATTAGACCACGGTCGATGTGACAAATGAAGATAAAAACACTTCAGCAACCCACTGCCTCATTATGTGAACCCTCCCAAACTTGGATATATAATCAATCACGATCAAATAAACTAAAAGTACCTCAGTTCCATTAACGTGGACACAAAGCATCATTGCAAAGACATATGACAAGAAACACAAGGCGATGGACACAATATATCTTCACAATGTTATATCCATATTGGGATTTGAACCTTGAAAGTCGGTGTGACAGGTAAAACAATCAACAACTAGGCGATCCCATCTCCGTTGTAGCAGTTATCCCACGAGAGCCGTGAAGACCCGGGGTGGATTAGGTCTTCATCAACCCATACTTGACGTAAAAGGTGACTAACGGGATCGGGTGGTCAGGCTCGCTGACTCGGTTGATGAATGTCATCGTATTCCAATTGCGTGGATCGATGCTCATGATGTCAATCACTGGATTGTCTGGTCCAGACTAGATTATTTACAGAACGCCGTTATATAGCTGAAATATTGCCGAGTGCAGCGTTAAACAACAAATAAACAAACACTTATCCCACGTGGATACATAGTTCTAGTCATAGTAAATAATGTTCCTATAGCTAGAGCAAACAGCCACCTGCAGTAACAAGGAACGATATATCGTCTATATAAACAACGCTCCAGGCTAAGGCAATACCACGGCTGACACATATGTAGTACACGTATCACAGCACAAATGCGTTAGATATGGGACGGGATCGGTTATAGCGATCGGGTGAGTGAAAAAGCCACCTACTTCTTCCTTCTTAATTAGCTACAAACGAAGCATGAAACCTATCTTCGCTAGACTTATCTCTGGTATTACGGATTAAGACGTCCTAGAGAGCTATTGCGCAGGTGAAATCGATTCAGGCACCTTACAGCCGTCGGGTTTCGGACAACCGTGTTTCAAGCCTTACAAAATTATATTGGTTAATCCCTCTGGAATATCATGACATCCAAGTGTCAGCAGTGTGTAGTTCAGACGAAAAAACATGTTGTTGATTTTTGTTTCTTTGGTTTGTTGTTTAACGCGCACTCAGCAATATTCCAGCTATATGACGGCGGTCTGTAAATAATCGAGTCTGGACCAGACAAGCCAATGATTAATATCATGAGCATCGATCCACGCCACTGGGATCAATGACATGCATCAACCAAGTCAGCGAGACTCACCACCCGATCCCGTTAGTCGCCTTTTACGACAAGCATGGGTTGCTGAAGACCTATTCTACCCCGGATCTTCATGGGTCCGGAAAAAACATATCTCCATGTCGTAAAAACTGACGGACATATAATTACACACCGCTTTAAAGATATGTAATCGTAGTAAAGAATTCTCTTACCTTTTGATAAACGAATGTTTCTTATAAATCATAAAGACAACTTGGCGTTACAAAGGTGGCGGATCCGCATTGTTACCGATGGTTGACACTCTTGAAACTGATGTAATTAAAACGTCATTTTTTACAGAAAGAATGAAACAGGAGCTCATGGCGGAAACGGGATTGAGGAGAAAAAGCGAGAGTTATCAACTATGCGTTCGTTTTTTAATTCTGTATTTAACCCTCGATGAAGGGGGACATCATGTGATAGCACTTTTTATATCCATCTGTCGATAAAATCAAATTGAGGGAACTTAAGCATTATGGCTTTCTGTTGCATTGGTCTTATTAACAAGGCTCCGCTACTTTATATATATCTTGTTGTAAGTTATTATGGAAGTCATTTGTTTAATTCAGACGGCAAAACACATGTCGAATATACAAATATGTCCACACTCCTTAAATAAATATGTTAACTTCTTATCTACTTTTTCAAAATAGTATATGAACCTGTACGATACAAAGGTGGCGGATTTGCATTGTTATCGACGGTTGTCAGTTGGGGAAGTGGAGTCATTAAAATGTCATTTCTTTAATGAGTTGCAAAGCTCATGGCTGAAGTGGTTTTGGGAGAAAAGCGACTGTTATCGATTCGATTTTTTAGTTTTTCTAATGCCGTATTCAACCCTCGAGAAGGGAGAAGTCATGTAGTGGCACTTCTCCGAGCCATCTGTCGATAAACGCAAGTTGAGAGGAACTTAATCGTGGCTTTCTGTTGGATTGGTCTTAAGAGGCTGAGCTACTTCATATCTTGTATTAAGTTATTATGGAAGTATTCCCACTGACCTGACTGAACATTATTAATCTGAGAGTTATGGTTGTATTAATGAAGTGAATTGTAACAAACGATAACAGATGCCGAAGATTTAAGGAAGAAACCATACCACAATAAATACCTGCATTATTAAATACCTCGAAAGACACAATGAGCAGATGGGCTTATGGAAAAATAAAAAAAACATTTACTATCTTCACATCTGCAATTCATGACGGAATGAAGAATTAGAGCAGGCAGATGACTTCATATCTAGTTTCTCTGTCGACATTTTGTTATAAAGAATCTGTTCCCGTGGCTGTTGCTTACAGTTCGGATATAGAAACCGTCTTATGATTGCTATGGACATCAGGGAGCTCTTCTGATGGTAGACCTGCTGAATGGGAAACTCTTGTTACTGGAATGATGAACATGTTGCATGAGAAATCCCTGAAGAAGCCTTTATTGTTTCTGGTTGGCTGTCTGAATAATGACTCTCTTGTTCATATATGTTGGAGGTCTCTGTCGCTGCGGACTTGGAATGATGAACATGTTGCATGAGAAATCCCTAAAGAAGCCTTGATTGTCTCTGGTTTGCTGTTTGGATAAAGACTCTCTTGTTCATATATGTTGGAGGTCTCTGTCGCAGCGGAGTTGGAATGATGCACATACAGGATAAGGATTCCCTATCATGATGGAGGCGGACAATTTTGATGAGGTTATACTTCGAGATCAATCAAATAACGAGCATGTGTAATAGAAAGGATGGCCTTGTAGAATAAAGATTCCTTATCAAGGTACTGACGGACAGTTTAGATGAGGAGCATTCTAACAACGGTTTCTGCAGACATGTTGGGTATGGAAGTTCTTGTAATTGGAGTGATGAACATGCTGGAGAAGGTATCCCATATCGTGGTTGCAGAGAAATGATTCATTTTGTTGTTGCGAACGGTAGTTTCGCTACTGAGACTCTCGTTCTGTTTGTGGCGAACATTGTGAATAACTCAGGAAAGCAATACTACCGCACACCGCTAATACATGAGTCCCGCTACACAAATATCTGTACATCAACCTCCTTCACTGTCTGTCTAGCCCCGATATCGGTACATATGATATGCCTTATCTTGTGTAGGACTGACAAGATTAACCTGATGAAAGAATATATGGTGAGGAATACATCAGTTACGAGTTACATCAGTTTCATCGTATTGCATAGGCTGATAATAACATGATATGAAAACAACACGTGGATTACATCTCTATAAACACGTGATATTTCCACATGATCATTTATAACCGTGAACCAAATTTGATTAATTTAATGCCTCACAAAACGTAAATAAAACCTATTTTATCAGGTTTAGCATTGTGGATGAAAAGCCTTTGGAAATTGTACATTGCTAATATTAAAATTAAATTTTCATGTAGCAATTTCGTATCATCGGAATATTAATACAAATAAGCCCTAACTATATTAAATTAATGTTTTATTTTCATTTTGTCTACATAATGACAACAAAATAAGAACAATGAAAATTGCACGATATTATTAATATAATGTACGATTATTTCTGATAGCTGTAGTGTTATACAGGCTTCAGATGTATGTTTGAGTTCTCTAGTGTGTAATTCATACATAACAGACACTAGTTTCTGCAGCCGTCATGGTAATCGTCCATTTCATAATTGACCACGTACTCTGTTGCAATGGAAGACACATTCGTATAAGAATATCTGTGTTGGAAATTGCCTTCTAATTTTAGCTATCCAGCAGCCTTCTATTTAATCAGCTATCACACACATTTAATCATTTAAATCGAAGCAGTACATCAGTACCTTCGTTTCCGGAAAAAAAGTTTGAATAACAAATAAAGTTACAGATGACAAACACTGTGGAGGTTGCATGTCGCTATGCTCAAACACACGTCAAGCCGACGATCTATACTCCTCCGAAGCGGTTATCATCGGAAGGAACATTTAGAAATATGTGTCCATTCATTTTAACATTGCCACAAAATATCACAACATGGTTGTAATATGTTGTAGATTTTGGTTTTTTTAGGAAATTATCAACCACGATTCGAAACCTCATTCTGAAACAAATCGCAGTAAAACCTACGCCCACCAGAACGCCCACTTGTGGTAACCGGTCAACCGTTATCAATAGTAGAACTATCAAATAGGTCGTTTCGCTTATTCTACCAGCTCGATATCCAGTAACGTGGGCCCTGGCTTTTACATTCAAGCACACACAGACGTCGAGTCTCCGGTTTCAGCGGTCATTAACCCCTCAGGGGCTATCAACAGGGGTAATTAGTCAGGAATTTACTATAAACTCAAGACAATTAGCGAACGTTAGCCCATTTCTACAATATCACAGCTAAGCATACTGCGTCATGCGGATTAACATAATAACGAATTTAACTAAATCTAAAGACGCTAGTGTACGACAACAGCCACACAAATCTTTTGCATAATCATAAGAAATCTCCATACATTGTTCGATTCCGACTGTCATGAGCATGTGTTTATGAATCACTATCAAATAGTGATGATACCAGGTGTTAGCGAAAATATAGCGTATCTTGTCCTTTCCCAGAAACCCGTCACAAACACATGCAAAGGCATGTCCATCGTTCACCTGCCCAAACGGTGGCTTTGGTATAGAGTTCATAGTTTCAAAATCCCATAATTTGGTGGTTTCATGTTTTGCTATTTTAGTTGTAACATAATTTTACATGTTATTTGGTACGTTGGGTTTCTAGGATATGTTGACAATATTATGGCTTGTCAGCTTGGATTCAAAAAGTACAGATCTTCTGGTTAGATCTCAGGTAAACATCAATATAGCACTCATTAATGTGAACATCATTGCTTGGATCAGGGACGTTTTGATTCTTGTTCATTAAAAAAGGTATTGGTGATGGGAGTGTCATTTAAGTCCTCAAGATTTTTGGAGTATTCATGCATGTGTCACAACCAGGCATCACTAAAAGTAGAAATGGATAGTAGTGACGTCTCAACTGCAACGTCTGACTTTTCACAATGTAATTGAACTTTCTAACATACTTGTGAGACTTGTATAACGAGAAAGTGTTTCTGTTTTCAACACTCCGAACATAGATTACTAGCGTATAGACGACATACAGTCGGGTTTGATGCATTATTAAGGCGTTACCGTCAGTGCTGTCTGACGTGTGTATATTGTGCACGAGATTATCTACATAGATAACATGTCATCATCTCGGTATCTAAGGAAAGACACTTCTCTCTACTTTCATTATTGATTATTTCAATATGACGTGGACATCAGAAATGGGCTTCCTACGTTGAACCTTTCTACTTTTGTTTTTCCCAGCTGATGGATACGCGTGCAAGGTAGTACGGGGTCCTTTTCACTGTATACAGGTCACCGAATGTGAGGTGAGGTGAGGTGAAATGGGGTTTTACGCCGCGTCCAAGATTATTGCACTTATATAGCGACGTGCATGCACGTGTGTGTGTGTGGATGCTTGTACTAGTCCGGTCTGATGCCGATTTATAGTGCTAGCCCACTGAGATACCATGCTGCAGTTTAACATGAATACCCCACTCAGACACAGTATACTGACTCCGAGCCGACCAGTCCTTGTTTTAGCCCCTTCATGCCGAGCGCCAGACAGGGTAACAACAAGTACCATCTTTTAACGTCTTTTGGTATGACACGGCCGGGATCGAACCCCGGATCTTCCGCTCTCCCAGCGGACGCTCTACCACTAGACCACGGAGGCGGTCCCACAACATGTGGGGTTATGATGGCTTGAAAGTAGATGGCCCGACCCCTATGAAAAGACAGGCTATAAACCGTCACTGTGTCGTAATAATATAAACATGCTAGTTTATGAAATCGCTGTGTACGAGTGCCAGGTAGAAGGAAATGGTAACGTGAATTAAAACCTTCCAGTGCCAAACATGCAATTTTGGTTGTATACTTCCCAGGGTTTAATACAATAATAACAATCATCATCATATATTTCATTTCCTTGATGTGTTTAACCTATACCACTGAACACTGGGACTGGACCAATAACGGGCGGACTGACCTGGAGAATATGTAACGCTTGTGACGTGTGGTTGGGTTTTCCTTCAGCAGTATCTTGACATGCACTTGAACCCGTTACTATCAATTCGGTTATCTTGAAACTGATTCGCAGACCATATCCGCGTATGAAACATCTCATCTGAAGGCTCACACGCTCAATCTGAAGACCTCCATCGTAAAAAGTTCAGTGCACACTGGCCCTGCGAATGCTCAACTGTAAGTTGGATTTAACGCCGCTTCGAACACTAATTCAGTTTTTCCACAACGTGTCAGCTTGATGAGTAATGAAAATAAGTGAAGTAGGTTTCAGATGTTTACCACTTGGTGAACTTCACTAGCGCAATTATGGTACTGACAAACATAGAAACATAATCAGAGCGATAGGGATTTGAACCCACACGATCATAGGTTTCTGGTACGAAATAAGATTAGCAAGAAATGAAATCAATGTAATTATAATTATAATAATTTCTCAAGAGTCTTGTGTATTTTCTCAGAGACTCGTGTAATTCCACATGGGCCCTAGGGATTTCATCGTTAACCCATGCAGGTTCCGGGGCCTGAATTAACCCCTTACTTCCATGCTTTGGCATCCTAACAGAGTAATGAGGATTGCATGTGTGGCTGCCTGTGTCTCACCTTACAGTACCTATCAACTAAAGGTTTGGCTGTCCCTGACGGCAGGGATCATGCTTTCAAATATAGGTCTGACTGGCCCCGTCTCAATTATTCACAGACCGCACTGAAATAACAGGAATGTCCCTGGATGCGGCGGGAAATAACATTCGCTCACACACGGTGGGGGATTTCTAGTTCGGAAATGTCATTTCTACACTTTTTTGTCTGTTTTTTTTTCTTTGTACTGTTTAAATGAAAGAAAATGGCATCTTAGAGGCACCACTGATGTCACTATGACGTCAAGGATAATGAACTTAAACAACTTGTTGACACGAGAAACTTTCATTCATCGATGTGTGTCTCCTTCACCCAAGTTCACCTTAAAGGATATTTTTTATGGAACATACATAACTTGCTCCAGGCAGGAGGGGAAAGGTCACACGCCAACTTGATGGATAGAATATGGGGTTCTTTACGACAGATGTCACGGTCTGGGTCCTCAAAACACTCAACTATTTCATGTCACAATGTCACGTTATTCAACAGTGCATACAACTGCTTCCCTTACCTCCTACCATGTTGTCATCTTTCTCGAATCACCAATGCCTTCCTACACATATCCCTCTCTCCAATCGATCACTGCACTGTAATTTAACTATGTGTTTTAATGTTGATTTTACATTAGATCCACACTCAACAGACGTATAACCGACATGTGACAAATGAACGTTTCTGTGTTAATTACGTCAACATCTGTTTCGGTATTGACATTACTGAAAAAAACGAACCCCGAAAAGTGTTATATATGTTGACATGTCACTATGTACAGACAAGGACAGGGCTGGTGTAAACAATAAAATATCAAAATATATATCAACAGAAACTCTCTGCTCATTCTTCCCAAAACGATTTCGGACAAAAATACGAAACATCTTCCTTTTTGTCATTATCGAATAACCGAGTACCACATTTCAGTTGTTACATATATACAACACGCCAATGATAACCCCTTGACACAATGTGACACATGGTCATAAATAACGAAGGTTTACACAGCACAGCCTAAACACAGATTTGTGACATGTATTACACAGATTTGTGACATGTATTACATAGATTTGTGACATGTATTACGGGTCCAGGTTGAAAAAGATCCCAACAACCACACAACGCCAGGCCCCACCAGCTTACAACGGTGAAGCAACAGGTAGAAGAAAAACCTTCTCTCTATGAGAACGTACAGTAAACAAAGCCGACTTACCGCACAGTATTACGACGAGCAGGGCAGTAGTAACCATAATGAACACAGAACACGTGTAATATCTCCTCATCTGTATCACTTCGTTGTATTCAGATTCTTCCAGATTTAAATTTCTCCTAGGGCCCCAGTTTCGGAACCTACTGCCGTCCATCGCTGCTAGCTAACGCTAGCAAGCTACACTTAGATCTGAATCCCATCCTGACGATCCTTTCTGCCTGATATATGCCACGGCCTGTTGTTTGTCACCTTCGCAAAAAGAACGCCTCTGAACTTTCACATAGGAACCGCTCTATCTGAAATAGAAAAATTGCTGTCCATCGGATAATTGTGACAAATCTTTATAAGTCACGATTCAATTTCCTAAATTTGTTTAAAAATTCTCCAGAGAGTCCGCCCGCTGATAAGATTTACAACCCGTCGGAAAGTTAGTTACAAAGCAAATGGGGAATTCTGTTTCAAAATGACAGAGTTTGAAGTGTTTGGGACAGAAGTAGAAATAGCTCGCTGTAATAGCCGCTGGCTAAAAATATCAGTGGACTGGCCGATCTATTAAGCATACGAGGACAAGATTTGATACGAGAGACCCACGATACTGAAGGCAACATACACGTTACGGCCTCAAGTAGACGTTGATGATGTAGATCAAGTTGCAGCGGCAAAACAGTTTTACTGACTTCTGAAAACGCGCCAGTGGCTTTGTATGTTCTTGACTCCGGCAGGTGTTTGGAAAAGTGGGCATCTTGAAGGAGCGTGGCGTGACGGTTTATTGTTTATTGACCCTGCTATCACATGGACGGAGGGGTCAGTTGAAAACACAGGGAAATGTGCTATCGATTGGTTGGCTTATATTATTGCTGTTTGTGGTTTGGATAGCTATGGCTTATCGAATTCCTTCTTTCAGAGGTAATATGTGAAGATCATTAGACTGTTTATTAATTAGGGTGACCATACGTGGCATACATAAGTGTTCCTTTTATAATACAAGTTAGTTAAATATATGTTTCAACAATTACAGTCATATATATCATTCATTCGTTCATCCATTTTGAAATATATGTTCTTATCTTTTTATTTAATCCATTCAAAAGAAACTCCGATGAAGCTTCATATTCTGTATAAGTTATTCTTATAGAGATACAAAAGTGTAACCAAAAAATATATCGTAACAATTCACAACTGTAGTATTTATATTTATATGTACATAAGACCGCCTCCGTGGTCTAGTGGTCGGCTCGGAGTCAGTTTACTGTGTCTGAGTGGGGTGTTCATGTGAAACTGCGGCATGGTATCTTAGTGAGCTAGCACTATAAATCGGCATCAGTCCGGACTAGTACAATCAGCCACACACACACACGTGCATGCACGTCGCTATATAAGTGCAATCTTGGACGCGGCGTTAAACCCAATTTCACCTCAACTCACACATATGGGAACAGGTATAATTAAACGATATAGTGGTAGTTTCTGGTAAACACGGCTCCAAATGCCATCTCATTTAAACCCGGGCTATAAACACATTTTGCCGTGGGGATGCAAGGTAGGTGTAGCCAAATTACGACATCAAGAAGAACCCCAGCATATACAATGACAACGCTCGTGTATGTCACCTTGCGAAAAACATCGCAAGGGCTTACCTTGCAGCAGTGTAAGGATGACTCAGTGTCTCATGATGTGTAAGCGCACAAACCCACAACGAAACACACCCTTGGCATCTCACGTTAAGGACTACTACATGGGTAATACTGCGGGACTACCTTCTGATCTTTGATGTAAATAAATTGCCACAGACTCCTGACTCCATCCCTCTCGGTAATGTTTTACAAGTAGTTTGGACGTTAGATCATCGGTGGCCAAGATACGACCCCTGGAATCTCTATTTAAAATTATTGCATTTGTCTGAGGAAAACAAAATTTTAATGTTTAATGTGTAATTATGTGTGTAATTAATGTATAAGTTTAAGTCTGAATCCGAAAATAGAAGCAGTTTTATATTTAAGGTATTATTCTCCTTACTGTGCCACGTATAGATAGTTATATCCCCGTGGAGTGATGAGGTAGCCTAGTGGTTAAAGTGTTCGCTCGTCACACCGAAGGTCCAGGTTCGATTCCCCTCATGAGGATCTTGAAAAGATATTGCTACTAAATTAAAGCGACAAAACATTTCCTCGTTCAAAACATAAATTGTCAATGCAAGAGATTAACCAGCCTAGTGGCCTAGTAGCCTAGTGGTTAAAGTGTTCGCTCGTAACACCGAAGGTCCAGGTTCGATTCCCCACATGAGGATATTGATGAGATATTGCTTTTAAATTAAAGCGACAAAACATTTCCTCGTTCAAAACATAAATTGTCAATGCAAGAGATTAACCAGCCTAGTGGCCTAGTAGCCTAGTGGTTAAAGTGTTCGCTCGTAACACCGAAGGTCCAGGTTCGATTCCCCACATGAGGATATTTATGAGATATTGCTACTAAATTTAAGCGACAAAACATTTCCTCCTTCAAAACTTAAATTTTCAATGCAAGAGAATAACCGGCCTAGATTTTCTGCCGAAACAGTTTCCTCTTGGCGTAAAGGGCAAAAAGTTGTGGAAATCATATGAATGGACCATTGAAAATCAGTGATGACACCAGGTGTTCGCACAAGTCTCTCCTCGTCGACTGGATGATTCAGATTATATATTGAGCATCTGGTGTCATCACTGATTTCAGTGATCCATTCATATAATTGTCTCCGCTATCTTGCCTTTGACGCCCACTGGAATTTTGAATCGGATAATCAAGACTGGGTATTCTCTGGGGTTGGCGTGTTATATTTAAAGACCATACTCAAGGGCATCATACGTGCCCGAGTTTGTCATAAGGGCGAATTAAGATTCAGATCAGTATGACCACTCTCATTGTGTGTCAATCAATCAATCTTTATTCATGGTTCTGTTGCGACCAAAGGCCTATAGTACATTGTCTGGGGAGTGTTATGAATTCATACATTCTCTTAGTTTAATAGCATGATAAATGAACATAGATAAATTGCTCATAGTTTCTGTGTGCAATCATATGTCATTCATTTACAAAACGTGTAACCATTTGAGTTGTGGTAGAAATAGTTATTAAGATTTTGTGCGATTTTGTGCACTTAAATCATTATACACACCGGATATACACATAAAAAGTTATATTCATGTTCAATACAATCAGTTTTACAAATCCTACAAAGTCTATGTTCTCTTGCAATTTATACCTACAGATAAGCCTGTTTTGATAAATAGATCACGTATGCTACAACGAAATCGAGAAAGAGCTGTTCTCAACTTATGAAAATCTACACTGAATACATAAGGTGTACATCGCGCCTGCGATGGCGGTTCGGTGCTCATGATGTCAATCACTGTTTTTAGTCTTCTCATGACTCGATTATTTACAGGTTGCTGAAATGTAGCTGATATCCTGCTTACTGCAAAGTCAAACAAAATGTACTCACTCACAAATAGGTGAGGTGAAATGGGGTTTAACGTGGCGTCCAAGATTATTGCACTTATATAGCGACGTCAATGTACGTGTATGTGTGTGTGTGGTTGCTTGTACTAGTCCGGACTGATGCCGATTTATAGTGCTAGCACACTGAGATACCATGCCGCAGTTTAACATGAATACCCCACTCAGACACAGTATACTGACTCCGAGCCGACCAGTCCTTGTTTTAGCCCCTTAATCCCGAGCGCCAGACAGGGTTACATCAAGGACCACCTTTTAACGTCTTTTGGTATGACGCGGCTGGGGATCGAACCCCGGACCTTCCGCTCTCTGGGCGGACGCTCTACCATTAGACCACGGAGGCCGTCCACTCACAAATAAGAATATAAGTGAGTGAGTTCGGTTTAACGCCGCTTTGAACAGTACACGTCCAGTTATATCACGGCTCGTCAGGCTAATGTAAAAGGAATCAAGCCCTTTCCATATCCTGAAGCACGTTTACCACTTTGGTGAAACCCACGATCACGGGTTTGGTACTGACAAACCTTGAAACGTAATCGGAGTGAACCGGGATTCGAACCTACGATCATAGAAGTCCGGCGTGCCCAAGGGACGCAACTCTTCACAGCGAATTGTGGCGCCTTGGATAACTGTGCCACCCTTGTCCCCAAATAAATATGACGTGTTTGTGGATGAAACTACAAATGTGTTGTGTTTCATAGATGTCTCGTTGTATTTAGAAAACCCTCATCAATAGACAGCAATAATTGCTTATATTCAATTCAAAGCTTACCTTAATATACAGCATACGTGAACTATCCTTCAAGACAAACAGGACAGGGATGACAATTTGACCAGATATAGTTGCTGACAAATCATAAATTAATGCCCAAAAGAACAAAGTCAGTCATGAATTAAAAAAACAAAAACATTTTGTATATTTGCCCTGGTATCGCAACAAAATACTTTAAGAACGGAAACTGTTTTGAATTCTGGAATGTTCTGGCGTGGACAGATGCATGTTGGTTGGTTGGTTGGTTTGTTGTTTTACGCCGCACTCAGCAATATTCCAGCTATATGACGGCGGTCTGTAAATAATCGAGTCTGGACCAGACAATCCAGTGATTAATATCATGAGCATCGATCCACGCAACTGGGATCGATGACATGCATCAACCAAGTCAGCGAGCCTGACCACCCAATCCCGTTAGTCGCCTTTTACCTCAAGTATAGTCACCATTTACGGCAAGCATGGGTTGCTGAAGACCTATTCTAACCCGGATCGACAGATGCATGTACATCCTTTTGTTAGAGTATTGCCTGAATTATCTGCAGCTAACGTCAATCGCAGTGAATCAACCATATGAACTACCTTGGAAAAGAAACATCCGTTTGACATTCGAGGTGACATGCACTGAAAAACATGGCTGAGAGCAGGGTACAGATATCTTGCATGTACGTATTTGGAGAACGTTTTTGTTTTTTGGGGGTTTTTTTATCTTTCGAGGTTAGGGAGATTGATTTAACGCCGTAATGCATGTCTTAGACGTTACACTTTGGTGACACCTACATGTATGGCTATCTTTGCTGTGTAGAGTGGCATCCTTCAGGCGTGCCAGATTATGTTCCCTTGCTTGTCAGCACCAAACCCGTGTTCATGATTTTCCCTGGTATAGCGGCGTTATCCAAACTAAGTACGTATATATATATACAACAGTAGTTCAGTTTGTGCAGAGTTTGATATATATATATATATATATATATATATATATATATTTATTTATTTATTTATTTATTTATATATATATATTACGAATCCTGACCCACCGGTGGCCCCCGTCACAAACACATGCAACGGCAAGTCAAAAGTTCACCTGAAAGTACACGGGAACATATGGCACAAGTCGAAATAGGGAATTGCATCGGGCATGTACACAAGACCAAGTGAAAGTATTATCTATCATATTGATAAGGCGCTGTGTAGTGATCTTTAAAGTTAGATAAGAATAGACATTGCCACAGAAACGCCCACCCTTTACCTGCATCATCATTTAATTAACTGAAACAAATTTCTGGATTTAACCATCACGTCAGTTTCACATCCGCTTTGGGCATTTACTACGCAGTTAGTTAAAACCTCCACATGAAACCTGTTGTCATCCAATGCACCACTCGGTCACGAAAGAAAACACCAAATTTCCATATATAACTGACTCCTAGATGAGACAACACGACTAGACGATGGCCTCATTAAACACACCTGCACCACGCATATGAAAATTACATCAATAGATTGTTAATGGCATTATTGTGTCTAAAGGTAAAATTGTTGTTATTAAGTTAATGACTTCTTACGGAAGGTGTATTTAATATCAGTTAAATAGGTGGTAAAACGAATGGCCCTTTTTGTTCAATCGTCATCAGTATCATTATCATTCGCGTGGAAAGAGCATCACAGCAAGTTTCATTACAAGCACGCCTTGCAGCACTGAGTTCACACGCACACCATGCGACAAGCGCTCTCTCTTATAGCCGGACCGGAGAACACTGTCACATGGAGCATCCAATATACAGCCTTGCTTGCTGTGTTCAGAAGAATAGATCCCGACTTCAATACTTTTTTCATAAAATCGTTAAATATATGACAATGTACAATTATTTCTGAAATAACTCTGTTTTACTTTTATTAGCTTAAGTGTTGTCTGGAGATGAGGATTGCGGTATCAGGTAATTGTCAAAGGGGAAATTTGTCGTTCCATGAAGCCTAGTCGCTCTGCCCACTTCGCTAGACAATCAATATAATTTCGTAGACACGACAACATAGCTAAATAGTCACTTATCAAGTGTTTAGAGTAAATGGCAAAGGTGTGAATAATTCCCATGTGGCCATTGTTTTCACCTTTCCTGCAGCTACCATGCTGAGGCTTGACACTGCTACAAATTCTTATCACATGAACTCATGATTCAACTTCAATGAGTGATAATGTTTAACTAAATTTGATCAACGTATTTTAATCAAATCATAAGGATTATGTTACAAGATTATAATCAAATCTAGTGTTACGTTAATACTTTGGAATTTTATTCATATTACATCATTTTATACCTTGCCAACTATATTATTTTTCAAAGTAGACACAATTAATGGATTACAACTTCTGTATGTAAATAAAGAAGTTGTTTTCCATAAATTGTCTAAATTTTTATCAAACAATAGATTATGTTTCTTATAACTACATGTTCTAGACATATTTGTAATCATCCAATGAGTCTAACCGTTTTATTGGCATTCTAGAAGTTAAATAATCGAGTCTGGACCAGACAATCCAGTGACTGACGTCATGAGCATCGATCCACGCAATTTGGATCGATGACATGCTTCAACCAAGTCAGCGAGCCTGACCACCCGATCCCGTTAGTTGCCTCTTACGACAAGCATAGTCGCCTTTTACGGCAAGCATGGGTTGCTGAAGACCTATTCTACCCCAAGTATTATCATTAAAAAAATCACTATCAAATGATGATAACACCTAGTATTATCATCATTTGATAGTGATTCATTAACGCATACTTATTATATTGAGTCGGAATCGTACAATGGACACTGCTTTCAGAAGAAATGTCTTATGGTTATGGTTATGGTCTTGTCGCTTTTATTCGCAAATTCTCTATTAGGGAAAAACTCAAAAAGGATATTTCAAGTTATTCTGATCGAATACACAATTGGTCGACCATACTTTGAACATAGAAGGAAATACTGCTGGCTAAATGCCTCAACCCTGTGTCTCACGTTACATATAGTTGTGTTCCCCTAAACTGACAATTTCGGTGGTTGTGGGTTCGAATTCCTGATTCACCATGATTAGAATCCTCAGTTCGAAGCCCAACGAAGTTGGCGGGGCATATAGAAACGGGCTCCGCCCGTCTGTCCGTACGTCCGTCACGTTTCGTTTCCGGAGCATAACTCATAAACCGTTTAATATTTTTTCACGAAACTTTGCAGGTCTGTCAGGTACATGCTGAACTGGTGCCTTTTGCTATTGAGAAATTTTAGAATTTTTTATTTTTTACGTTTCCATGGCAACAAGATGAACTTAGGTTCCAAACTCATCTTTTTTTTACAATTTCCATGACAAGTTCCACCTTGGTTAAAAAATTTTAGGGTTTGTTTAGATTTAATTATGTCATAAATTCTGCAACAGGGGCGGGGGATATAGCCACGTTAGTGGCAAACTCTTGTATTAATGAATGATTAGGGTTTTATTCCCGACGCTGTTAACAGTACACACGCAAGATCACAATAGAGGTCACAAAGAATTGGTATCACATCATCCTACGTTAAACTGACAGGCCGTGATAAAATATTGTTCAAAGCGGCTTAATTCCGACTTATTCACTGAAGACAAAGGTTTTGGGCCATGGCACAAGAAAGACAGAATGACCAATGTATTGCCCCCGAAGCTGTTGTGAAACTATGATTAACTACAATGTAGAAATATTTGGTCTATTTTTGAACTAATGAAATAAGACCACGTCTAGACGAGACGTTTCTCTTGATGAAATGTGTGTTTCAGGGTGAAATGCGATTTTTCATTCAATACCCGTTTTAGAATTGGATCACGTTATTTGATCTTCGTACAAATAGATTTTTAAACAAACATTTCCCTAACCTTGTAATAGTTTTGCACAAAGACATGGTTTTTTGGAAGTATTTCCATTTGTATCTCAGTAAAACAAAGAGAAAATAATGAAAGCGGAACACACACATTCATAAACTTACTTTCAAAATTATATGATAAAGGTATCCTGTTTGAACTTTCAAAAACAGCATTTCGTTATGCAAAATGTGTGAATGACGGGTGCTAGAGGAAAGGTAGGACATGCTTACCCTTTTTCGCGAACAACTGGCATCATTACTGATTTTCAAATCCATTCGAATAGTTTTCACAACTATATTGCCCACAACGCCAAATGGAATCTGTTTCTGCGCATAATCTAGATCGGTTAATCTCTGGCATTGACGTTTTATATTTACTGACGACGAAATGAGACTTTTTCTTTTATTCGATTGACGTTGGTCGTAATCAAATTATTGATGGGGTTTCATGTCGCGAGAGTTCTTCATTACTGTTTAACGCCAACACTTAAATACAAAAGCATCGGTTAGAAACTCATTTCAACGGTAAAGCATCGAAGCTAAATAAATGTAGCAAATGATCCCCCATGGTGATTACGGGTTAAAACAGGATCCCAGTATGTAGGATGGTAGGACTGGTGCTCACATTATCAATCATTGGATTGCCTAGTCCAGATTTTATTATAATTATTTACGGAAAGTCTGTATAATGGGAATATTTCGACGTTAAACAACAAACAAACAGCAACTGACACCGAGACCCTGCACATTTAATAATGGTGTTATTACTTGGACATCGGTCTCTCTTCAGGGGTTGCCAGGTAATCTAAGATATCCGGAACCGAGGACAAAGCCCAGCATGTGCATGTCAATAAATCCGATTACGTCAGCTCGCACAATCCCTTAAACAATCCTTTAAACCTCACGGGGAACATATGTGTCAGCATGTCTTGTTTTGAAACCACTTACACACAGCGTTTTATCTTTGAAAGCTTTTTGCATCTTAAGTTCTAAAGCAAATATGTGTAGACTACAATTTTACGCGCAGAAACCATCTTTTTTTCAAGTTGAAGTAACTAATTCATGAGCTGATGCATAAAGTGATTCATAATGCTTGCTTGGCATCATCTTGATCGTGTCGTAAAGCTTCAACGTAAACTAGAGTCAATGACTTGGGGAATAACGCAATTAAAACTGCTGATATGTAGCGTGTAAATGCTCTTAAAAAATGGCGAACCAATTATTTTTATGCAGGTATTTGGAAAAAACTTCAATAAAACAATTAATTATTTCCGGCATAATAATCATGCGGCTGTTGACGTACAGGCCATTAACTTAAGTTGGTATGGGCTACTTCAGCGTGTATGATGATCTACTACGGGGTGACATCATACATGAAAAACTTGAAGAACACGGAACAGGGAATGGTGTTGGTTGAGTAATTGGAGGAAGCGACATGTGATATTGATAAAAAGTGTTTGAGTCACTTTATGGTGTGGTTTTAACACAAACAGTAATAAGATGCACGTTTTCTCAGGCATAGAGATTCGGGTTCTTGTTTTCAGGCGAATGCAGGTCAGTTGACATAAAGTCTTTCAGTGATTCATTGCTTACATTATCTGACAGGATTGGTTGGTTGGTTGGTTGTTTGTTGTTTTACGCCGCACTCTTCAATATTCCAGCTATATGACGGCGGTCTGTAAATAATCGAGTCTGGACCAGACAATCCAGTGATTGATATCATGAGCATCGATCCACGCAATTGGGATCGATAACATGCATCAACCAAGTCAGCGAGCCTGACCACCCGATCCCGTTAGTCGCCTTTTACGCAGGCATAGTCACCTTTTACGGCAAGCATATCTGACAGGTGATGTGGTGGAGTGGTGCCAGGACACACTTATCGTGGGCTCGAATCCATGATAAAATGAATATGAATTTCATTAAATGTTATCTGCATAGTTCTTGTTTCTTTGACGGTAATTTCTTAAGTTTTATATGAGTACCACAATCAATACTCTTTGGCCGGGCAAACCAGTGGCTGTTAACATGGTTGACGATCTCGGGGTACAGTCAACACATAACAACGAAGAATCCATCTGTTTCCTTCACAATCGTCGCATCGCGAATCAGGAGCTGGCGTTTCCAACTGAACATTTCGAGCTACAAATATGTTGATCGCATGATAATATCACTTCTAACTGATCTGTAATCTGTAATCTGTAATTCATCCTGTAATTGGAAAGGCATGACCAAATACACACACATACACACACACACACAGTCACAGTCAAACATACAGTCAGATACGCACACAAACGCATACACACAGACAGACGGACGGGCGGACGAGACACAGTTGCAATCATTCACTACGCAAAGCTCTAACGTAATTCAATATGTTACCACTATTTCTACAACACGGGAACATAGCCTCACTGTTTATTTCTGAAACAGTTCACATTTGTTTATAAAATGACAACAGCACTTGAATTACTATGTGTGTCCTACTTAATAACGCGAGGCATTAAGTATAACATATTGATTACAGTGGGACATATGTCTCTGTCGCGATGCTTTTTGAGCATCAGTCTGACTGATGGGTGTGAGAGTCAGTGTGATAAAGCACGGGAGACGCACTAATTTATCACTGGTGATCGCACACCATCTATTTCACAGCCAGTTCACTGAGACTACTTTATAATCAGGCACTAACACATCGTGAAGACGTACAGTGATGTTTCTAGTATTCGATATATAATCAAAGATTTTAGATATATTGGTTGCAGCATGCTATGGGGATGATTGAATGCACTCCAAAGCCTCAAGGGGTATTCCATTCCAATTCGTATCTTTGTCACAATAATAAAAGCGACAAACCCCTTTCCATATTCATAAGAAATCTCTGCCAATAGCGTTGTACGTTTCGGACTCTATCATGATCATGTATTTATGAATCATTATCAAATAGTGATGATACCAGGTGCGCGTATCCTGTCCCACCGGTAGCACCCGTCACAAACACATGCAAAGGTCAATTGTTCACCTGGAAAAGCAACAGGATCATGTGGTACAAGTCAAAATAGGGAATTACATCGGACATCATATTTGTCACTGATGCGTCAAATTTGGAAATGTCCTCCACATGTCTACCATAAAACTCTCTGAAAGCGTTACTTATCCCCTGAATGTTGTAACCTGAATGACGCTCTTTGAAATCTTTGTAGGAAAACCTTGCTCGATTGTACCTCAAAAGTTGTGAAATGTAGACACCAAGGGTTGGAGCTGCAGCAATATTGGTAGACATAATAAAGGGAAAGTTGACTATCTGAAAGTTGAAGTCATCCCTCTTTCTTGTGGTTATTTTTGTCCCTCTGAATCTAAATATGAATCAGATGAGGCGGTCTCACTCGTCTCCTTTATTTCTAGTTCAGGTTGGGAAATCAGTGTAAGGGAATTGGCTATTTGATGGTTACTGAACGATATCAGATCATCGATATACGTGAAGTTAAACTTCTAGGCCAAATTGCCTTGTTTTGACTTTGCCCATCAGAACGGAACTTCCGATTCAAATGTTCAAGGAAACAGATGTACAAGAAGGTGGGCACAATCGGTTCCCATGGGGATGCCTACTAAAGTACTGTCGGAAATGCTAGAAAACTGCTTTTCTGGCTTCATTTAATAAATACGAGTCATAGGACTATAAAAAGAGCATATAGCAAAATAACCCAAATTGGACTAATTTAGCTTGTCCTAACTGACATTGTGATTACCCTTAAGATGTACTTTTACAGGTAAAATGATGATCAACTTCGAAAATATTCGTGTGTTGTCTTGCATGTAAGAAATTGCCTATAACCTGAGGTAAATACCTAACACATGTCCCGAGGTGATGACCTCACACCGTCCCGTGCATTCTCATAGGTGTAAATGTCACCGAGTTGGGGGTGGTCTCAAAATATTGCTGTTATTGTACTTAATTGTACTAAATTGTCTGACTGGCGTACGTAAGACAACGTAACCGTGTTGTGCCGCCAGCACATATGGCCTGTACTTTGCAGGGTTCTTATTCAGCCGAATTTTCTCCATGAGTTGAAAGTTCGTTTCATATGGTCTGAAGTCGACAATGTCATATATTCCTGTATGGTCGCCTTCAGACTACTCATGGTTTGGGTGACAGTATCCGGGTGATTCTCGGACGTTATACTAACTGCCGTTATCTATGACAATGACGTTGTTTAAAATGGGCAATAGCTGAAGTTCCAACAAGTCTATGAACACATCAGCTCCTATAATTTCCAAATGAAAATCACCAGTTTTCTTTTTCGCCTCGAAAACTAGCACACATCCATCAATAAGCCCACTATCATGGGTTTCAGCGTGCAAAACAATGCCAGATTACCTTTACCTGATGGTCTATGGGTGCTTTTTGTTCATCTGCCGATAGCCACATGTTGTCAGTTGAATGATTCATCAAGGTAAATTATCGGGACGCCCTGACTGTGATAGTTATGAATGGTGCGGAGATAATGTGACCTCAAAGACAGGATGGAATATTCTCCCCTGAAAAGTGCTCGGTCATCGCCACGCGCAGTGTATCTAAATCCCATCTCTTGGAGAGCAATAGTTAGTGCAGTCCGGGAAACATTTATTGTATCTTTAATTTCCTCCCACATTCTACTACAAGTCAGGGTTACCTTCTGATCATAAAGCTTGTACACTACACGCCTAATCATCCTGTATCAAAGCCGTCTGATATCCTTTTGAGACCGCCCTTATACCTGTTTTGTTTTATTTATCATACCGTAGACTTGATGGTATGAAAGGAAAACCCGAAGGCTTGGGCAGTTCGGTAATTCACCCTATCTAAATCAATAAATGGTTTACCTCTAGCTCTCTGAAGTGTAAAGAACATTTCCCAGACTCCATATCGTGTACCATGGTTATGGCTATGCAAGTATAATGTAACATGCATCATGGGAGCAATATTAACAAATTAAACGCAGCGTCATTTTGTCATTTTAGAAGATGCACATCTAGAATATTCTCAAAAGGATTTTTGTGTGTGGATTAAATGTTTCATGAAGACTACATTACTATCATTATAACGGAATCATGTGCTCATATTTCTATAGTCCGTTTCAGACTCCCATCATTGGATGTAAATGTAAACTTCCTGTTTTGTCTCCTGTAAACTTGTCGATAGGACTCCTTGTGACTGAAATATTTCAAACCACAGGTAGGTCGATCGGTAGTTACTCGATATTTCAATAACAACAGTCTGTGAAAAAATATAATTCTTTTTTAACAGGCAAACCGCAGTTTTCTAGCATTTCCGACAGTACTTTACTTGCCTAAATGTCTTACTCCCAAATTGTACATATATGTTATTAATGAGGAAGTCCAGCATGTGACATATTGTTTTCTCAGCAAAATTGAAATGGCATTTGCTTTTTTCATTTGCTTTTCACAACAAAAGGACTAGAATCCTAACAAAATGAGAGAAAAACCAAGAATAAATGTGCCAATACTCGGAAAATGGATAGCATGATACCATTTTGTACTTGATCGGATAATATGCCAATATTTAATCGTCTATGTCATCATATATCTACTACTACTACTACTACTACTATAATATCCGAAAGGTGAAGTTTTCGGTTTGGATAGGGTAAGGGAAATACTTTTTTTTAGGTGAACACTTGACTTGCCTTTACATGTGTTTGTGACGGATCCCACTGGTAGGACAGGATACGATAAAAAAAATTCGAACAGCTGGTATGATGACTAACTGATAGTGGTTCATGGATACATGCTTATGATATTGTCGGAGTCATTCTTTTGATATAGATTCCTCTGTGGTTGGTTGGCAGCTATATTACGGCGGTCTGTAAATCATCGAGTCTGGACCAGACAATCCAGTGATTAATATCATGAGCATCGATCCACGCAATTGGAATCGATGACATGCATCAATCAAGTCAGCGATCCTGACCACCCGATCCCGTTAGTCGCCTTTTACGGCACGCATGGGTTGCTGAAGACCTATTCTACCTTCTGTGAGTGGAGTGGCCACTGGTAGAGCAGGACATGCTTACCCTTTCCGCGAACACATTGCGCCATCCCTGATTTTCATTGATCCTTTCATATTATGACCATAGCTATTTTGCCTATTACGTCCAATGAAGCCTCTTTTGGCGGAAAATCTGGACCATTATCCTCTGGCGTCGACGTTTAATGTTTATTATTGTGCAGCTGTTTTTGTTCAATAGTCCTGCAATACTTCCGTTAATAACAGCTTAAATGATCTCATGTTGTGAAGAATTACACGAAGAGTGCAATCACTCATGACTAACCAGCGCTTTAACCACTATGCTCCCCACATCCCCATCCGTTACCATCAATCATGCTTATAAAAGTAAAAGCAGAAAAAAACATTTACATAATCATAAGAAATATCTCCTAAAAGCAGGGTCCATTGTATGATTGTATGATATCATGGATATGTGTTTATGAAGCAAATTGTGATGATGCCATGTTTTTCAATCAGCAACCAACTTAAATTAAACACTTTCCTGAACAAAATCTTTCTCATGAAGACACGTGTTACCACCTTATAAAATAATTCCTATCTTGTCATAATATTTCGAGGGAATTTAAGAAAATTATATTAATTTTGTTTTGTGCTTGTTTCGCTGACTATCAGATGTGTTTATTACATTTTGTTTTTACAAAATAGGGACTATTCTAGTATAAATGTATGTTTGATAGTAATTTTATTAGTGGAATAATAATGTAAAATGATACAAATAACTTGTATTGCCAAATGAAGAGCAACGATTACAATACTTCGTTCCGGTTGTGAGTTCTTGTAATATCCTTCCAATATAAAACCTGCAATCTGACAATTTCCAGCCATGTCTCTGACAGGAATTGAATGAGACATGGCTCCATCCAACATGTTAAAAATAATAATAAGTCTTCCTGCGAAGTTGCAAGTGGTGAGGTATCGATGTTGAGCAACGAAAAAGTTCATTTAATCATAGTGATTACATTCGAAATCGTATTAAGGTAGTGAAGAAAATGTTGAATTGATACTGTAGTTGCTCCACAGACCATACTATTAAATGTTTCGTTCTACCCTTTGTGTTTCTGCGATAAATGTATATATATTGGAAGAAATGGGAAATTGGAAATGGGCTAAAAGTTCCCAGCAAAGTTGATTCAAAACTTTGAACACCAAGTTTGTTATTTTGTGTCGATCAATCAAATAGGTAGAGACAAGCATAATCTCACTGCTGTCATCCATCATCTTTCAAAACACAAGGGCCGTCATCATGCGTACGCTCGGCATTTTATTCATCGAAATGACGCAGTTGAAGTAAAAACTATCACATTTTGCTTTCAGAGACAAAGACATTTCAAACTTTACCGTTCTTGACCTGGTACAGGTCTTGCCTGCTTTACGGTCATGTACATAGTATGTATTGTACTGCATATAACTAAGTAGTGTCTTATGGTACGGCACATATGTACAGTGTAGTATGGTCCATGTACATTGGCCTCACTTGTTTATGATATCAATTACCAGAGATCACCTTTTGAATACTACATCAATCTAAAACTATACTTTGACAGATTATAGTATAGCCGCTACGACAACGATATAGTTCAACTAAATGGTCTACTATTGTCGTGCTTCTTTGAATTCTATGGACATTGATTTCTGGAACTGAACATTCCCTACTTCAGCACGTTCTGCTAGTGTTAGTACTTTTACTTCTACGTCTGTTACTACTTCTAATGCTACTTGTGTTACTACTACTACTACTTCTGTGCATACCAATACTGCTACTTCTGTTCCTACTACTACTACTACTACTACTACTACTACTACTACCACAACTGCTACATCTGCTAGTTACTGCTCCTACTACTAATATTGCTGCTGCCGCTATTACCACTATCACTTGTACCGTTCATTCTTACATGATTATTCTTACACCTACTGCTGTTACTACTGTTATAACTACTGCTATAGCTGCTACTGACATTACCACTTCAGCTAATAACACCAGTACTACTTCTACTACTTTTACTACTACTACCACTACTACTACTACCAGCACTAACAATAGTAACATTAATTATGAAGCTACTGCTGCACCTACTATTATTACTGCTGCTGAAACAACTACTAATAAGATGCTGCTGCAACTGTCACTACTATGTTACTACTACTATTGATACTACAACTACTTCTACCACATATAATAATACATATAATAATAATACGTATGTTGATACTGCACCTACTGCTACGTTGTCCTTACTACCCTTAAGCATCTCCTTAAGCATCTCCTGCTGGAAATACGGGTACCAACATCAGAACTACTCCATTACCTGTCATTCCCACCAGTAGATGTACATGACTTTCTGTGATTACTGTAACATTAGTACAGTACAACATGGATATAACGAATAAGGCTAGAGCCAACAAACGGATACAACGAACTGTTAAAAAATGCCCGAGTTAGCTCCTCTATATAAAATAAATATCATATAAAATTATTTCTCCGGTCCCTTGTAGTTCGTTATATCCATGTCCTACAGTACATTGTTTAAATGCGGATAATGCATGTATGTATAGCCAAGATCTATCATAAATACTACATATTGGAGGAACACATGTTTTGTTTTCTTTGACTCTATATACGTGTCAGGAAAGATTGACATGATAATTACCGCTCTTTTCACTTTAAATGTTTAAATATTGTGCTTGTTTAAACTTAAATTTGGTAAACTCTTTACTCTGCAAATATCATTCAGACAGCAATATAACTTAAAGAATTGAAAAGCTTAACATGAATTAACAATCAGATATATAAAATGCACAGTTTGTACTTTGCTTATTCTATATAATGTACGATTCAAATATCATTTATACAACAATCACAATCGCACATTACAATTCATAATACAAAGTACCGATCATATGATAAAATAATCCCCACATTCCGATTGGTAAAGGTGACTATCCTGGGGCAATCTGTCACTGACATCCGCGACACTTCAGATCGACCATGCGTGTCTATTTGCCGGCGACAGCAACAACACAAACTTCATGTAAAACTGT
Organism: Haliotis rufescens; assembly: GCF_023055435.1. Classification (NCBI taxonomy): domain Eukaryota; kingdom Metazoa; phylum Mollusca; class Gastropoda; order Lepetellida; family Haliotidae; genus Haliotis; species Haliotis rufescens. The sequence continues at coordinate 61,250,855 of NW_025964223.1, read as the reverse complement.
CAGGAAAGTCAACCACATACCTCGGTGGAGAAATCCTGCTCCCAGCAACAAGCATGTATCCGTGAAACCTCCCAACTGATCAGCACCAGAGGACTCACGGAGACCAAGATGCTCAACAGACGACCGCTTAATTTTGAGATGGTGTTAATAGATTGATGGATGGACCAGTCGGAACAGGAAGACAGGCCACAATGTAGGCAGAACGCCATCTGTTTTACTGTCGTGTCTTCTGTAGTTTTCCGCCCGAAGGGATTCCAACGGAAAATGTTCACATCGTACCTTTGGATTAATCTATTCTTTGGATATATATCATAACTGGTGTAATAGGAATGATATTGTTTTGAATACGTGAAAGGGGGTTTATCATAGCTGTGATCTCTTTGTCGGCCTTTGTTGCTATTTGTTCACTATTGTATCCTGGAATGTTATCATTCTTTTGTTAGCCGATGTTTAAAATGTCAGTGTTTGATGTTAATTGAAACTCATCTATATGAATGCTCGTCGCGAATGTTTGCAATTCTGTCTTCCGTAGCTTAAGAAGCTGACAGGTATGAACTTTATCTGTTCTCAACAGAGGGGCCCTTGACATGAACTCTTTTCTGGCACGGCCACAAGGTTTAAATAAACCAACTGACTCTTTAAGATTTAATGTTCCATGGCCGGCATAATGCTTGTAATCGGGGCGTTCAATTTGGTACCAGATGCCATCTCAAACTTACGCCTACGTGAGAGAGCAACGTTTTATGCTGAATCTGCTTCTTCACCACATACTCACATACATTGTACTATGAGATATGAAGCCGGACTATCGCCAGATCAAGGGAACGCATTAAACCAGACAACTAACAGTCCCATCCAATGCACCTCGCTTTAATTCATGTTGTGTGGTGATGTCGTATTACTAGACTGTATTTGTTTCAATACTACCATTTCAAATATACTTGTCAATTCACGATCAGGGGAAGGCGATGTAGCCCCTGGTTCAAGTGTTCACAATGGGTACAATGTGTGAAGCCCAATTTTTGCGTCCCCCACCGCAAACTCATGGAATATTGCAAAGCCTAATAAAACCCGACTCACTCACTATATGCTATTACCTTTATGAAACAGTGGCCAATACACATTCCTACACCTCATACAATGTATATGGTTAGAATAGTAGAGGTGCGATGAGCTTAGACCTTCATTTCAGATATGAATACGCGAAATTAAATTCTTGCTAAACCGGGCTATTCTGTCACTGAATCTCTGAATTATGCAAACATACTGGCACGTGTTAGTATTGATATAACGGCAGCCTCACAGATCAGGAAGTGAAATAAGAATGTTATCAATGCCGTATTTCCTCTAATCGAAGCCGGGTCAATTGTTAAGTGCAAAAAATAGAAGCCGGGCCTCTAATAGACGCCGGGTCAAAGGTTTGTCCGAAATAAATAGAAGCCCGGGCGTCTAATAGAGGAAATACGGTATGTTCGATTGATGTGAGAATGTGTACTCGTAGCATTAGGCCTTTGTGGGACTGTCGTATTTTCGGTAAGGGGAAATTACTGTTTTATTATGTTTTATTCTGTTGTGGCCCGCGTGGACCTCGTCCGTACCAAACAAGTGCGCCCGTTACTGTCGCTCAATACAGAAGACTGATACATCTCTAATGCAACTTGGCTACTATCTTTAGCTAGATTGGTATTATGTATGAGGGCGCTGTTTTGAATGCTTTTACGATATACAGTAAATATAGTGCTTAGGTTCTGGAATATGTAGATATAGACGCTTTTTAAACACAAAACATCACGATGAAGTCTGAATCGTACAATCAACTCTGCTTTTAGCAGAGATTTCTTTAAATATGGGAAAGGCTTTGTCGCTTTTAATTATATTTGTTACGTGAACGTAGTTATCTATATGTGACATGCGCGTCACTGTATCCTTGTTCGAGAGGATTTGGACGTTTTCCCAGTTGATGTTGTGATTGAGCAGTTGCTGATATGGTCCGAGATGAGTGATTTATTGCTGTCTGATTTTATGGTTGAAGTTTTGTGCTCCTTGATTCTGGTGTTGATGGTGCGGGATGTTTCACCACCGTAGGATTGTGCACAGCCAATTTTTTTAAACTACACCTTTAAGTTCTTGGCGTCAACTTCTGAGTAATGCCTATCAAACAGTTCATGTTATTTCAAATATCATTTACAAATAGGCACGTTGGCGTGTTCAATCCATCAATAATATCTGTCTCCCGACAATCTGCAGATTTGCCACTGTAACAATCGTTCATTCTAAAAAAGCTTCAAAAGACAGTTGTTGAATGCCCGAGAATTGTAAAGTAATTTTTGGAAGTCAGCAAAGAGATAATGCGATCAATTTTTCCATTTGCATACTCATTTTAATATCGCGGAGCCTTCGTGTCTTTGTGTCACCAGATTAAAGTTTTAAAAGTAACGTTTATTATAAGTCAATAGGTAAATAAATTTATTTGTTTTTTGCGGATGCTTTCTGCCTTAGTCGTCATCAGACATTCGATGATGTTGCGTACAACACACAGAAGAAAAAGCAGAGAAAAAATCAGGTTTTCGATCAAAGTATAGATTAAAGGAATAATAAATACTGTGTTTATGTCGACCTGCAATTTTGCGGCCGTGAAGACACTGCTATGAAGCAAGAAAAGTAATCTCCTGGCGAAGCTAGTTCATTGCCACAAAAAATCCTCTCTGTTTGAATGTAATTGCAGCTGATAACATAAGGAACAAATTGTACGGAAATGTAATATATGGATTCCAACAAAAACATCCTTATCAAGTTCCCCGCCGACCTGCCTACGTGTGATACGTTAGGAAGAGCAACATGCTGACATTAGCTCACAAAACACCAATTTTCTCACAACGTGATGAAACATTCTTCATGTACAGAACCTCGCCCTCATCCAAAAGAAATGCTAAGAAATTGGCACGGGGTTCTTGTCAATGCTCCCTGAAAGAAGTTTTTATTGCTTGGTGTTGGATGATATAGCTAAAGACGTAATGAAATCATAAATCTACAAACTAAAAAGGAGCAAGGTAGTGTAGGAGGTAAACAACAACAAAATACGTTTCCAACAAAAGGGAGGCGATGTCGTACGATATTAATACTGCATTATCTTCATGCACTAGACAAACTGAAAATACAACAATAATCTTTACCCCATCGGAGACACTCCAGTAATAATAGATCCACAGCAAGTGTTCCCAAACGTCTTGTCTAACAACCTACTGCGCATTAGTTTGACACACACGTCGTACATGCACATGTTATGCAGCAGAGGGGTTGACCCGTAGATTCAAAACAGATGTGTTGACAATGTTAGTCACCTCATGCATCGTATATGACTCTAGCTGTTCGACCAATATACATGGACAAGAGACTCGTTAAGATCCGGGGTAGAAAAGGTCTTCAGCAACCCATGCCTGCCGTAAAAGGCGATCATGCTTTTCGTAAGAGGCGACTAACGAGATCGGGTGGTTAGGCTCGCTGATTTGGTTGATGCATGTCATCGAATCCAAATTGCGTGGATCGATTGCCCATGATGTCAATCACTAGATTGTCTGGTCCAGACTCGATTATTCAGAGGCCGCCGTCATATAGCTGGAATATTGCTGACTGCTGCGTTTAACAACAAACAAAACCAAAAAACATGCACAAGGATTGTGTTTGTTTAATTAATTCACTCCTGGTTTTGTTAAACCGTCTGCATACAACTCCCTTTTGCATTACGATATGCAGTGAAAACTCATTAACTCGAAGCCATCGACTAATCCGTAATTAGGAATGTCGATGTCATGTGATCAAGCCCAGGAGCTTGTATTGATCTACAATGATTTGTATGGTATATCATTCAATAGACCCTGTAGACGGACATTAAGTTTGATTTGTCGCATGTATCATGAGAACAAACTGTATTTAACTGGTTTCTTTACACCAAAACTTTGTATGCTGTCATTATTTGCAAATGTCTACAGGAACCACGTTAATTATGAAAGTCAAAATTAAAAACTGATTATGGAAACAACCTCAGTTATATCTTCATAAGAAGTATGTTTCTCTATTGCTCTGCAAACGTATCGGAACGTGCTGAAGAACACATGCACAAATAGGCACTTGGAAGTCAACGAAACGTTAACTAATGGGCTGGCAGGTTTTCCTTTGATCAAAGCTGACAGTGAGTATACGCACATTCCTCGGTACGAACAGAGTAAATTTCGTAAATTGTCCTCATACTTACGTCAGCAACACCCATAGGGATTTACAATACTCGAGCGAAAGGTCTGCCGTAGTTACAGACTACATGGCATAGAGAGGAGATAATGGAGAAGGTGGAAACGACAAAATTATGGTCGTAGAGGCAAATGGATGATCTACACATCGTTTACTCTGCAAACGTATTAGGCAAGGAACCAATTGTGCCCGCCTCCCCATCTATTGAATATGGAAAGGGTTTTGTCGCTTTATATTATTATACAGAAAGAGAAAAAATATCAGTCGGGTTACTGTACTGTCAGACTGATATTCCTCATGCACCCGCGTTTATTTCATAATTACATCAGCGTGCGTCCAGATAAAGCTACATGCTTGTGAATGAGTGAGTTTGATTGGTTTACCGAAGCTCTCAACCCGTGAAGATTCCGGGGAAGAATAGGTCTTCAGCAACCCATGCTTGCTGTAAAAGGTGACTATGCTAGTCGTAAAAGGCGACTAACGGGATCGGGTGGTCAGGCTCGCTGACTCTGTTGATGTATGTCATCGATCCCAATTGCGTGGATCGATGCTCATGATATTAATCACTGGATTGTCTGGTCCAGACTCGATATTATATACAGATCGCCGTCATATAGCTGGAATATTGCTGAGCGAGGCGTTAAACAATAAACCAACCAACTAACCAACCGCAGCTCTCACCAGTATTTCAGTAATATCCCGGAGTGAAACTTCGATGAAACATGGGTATAGTGCTGACAAACCTGGCAAAATAACCAGGGCGAATCTGGGATAATCTGGGATTTGAAGCCATGATCATATGTTTCACGACAACGAATTGCGCCGCCTCAGACGGAAAAATATATGTTGAGTTTGGAGAGGTAAGAGGACTGAATGTTTCAGGTAAATTCCTTTACAAATGTTCTTTTCATTCAGGGGGGTCCTAACAAGGAATATCACACAATACTGGAGTGAGCTAAAGACAATGTGGTGTATCATGAGTTGGTAAGTGAGTTAAAATTTTAAGTCACATTGGCAATATTTAGCCATATCATGACTATCAAGTGTTAAACATAATACATATATTGAAACTTATATAAAAACCTGCTAACGAAGGACAGTGAAATAACTAGACTTATCACAGAAATATATTTAAAACTAGTATGGAATCATAATATTTATAGCACGAAACATAGCATCACATTATAAAAACGGGCTGTAGATGGCCATCAACTGAAGGTAGATCACCATACCAGGGACCATGGGGACTTAGTGTATCATGACATGACATGATGTTTCAATACTCATACAAACCCTCGTTTGTAGGGCGTATCTTGAATGAAATGTACTGCGAAAGATCGTTGTAGATCTTCAACAAAGATATCTTTTTACTTTCTAATTCTCCTGTCTGTTAAGGTTAGAGGGGATGCAGTACATACGTGTGACTAATCAGACCGCAGTATTATTTTGGGAGTTCCATGGAGGTGAAGCTCCTTGTTCGCGTCAGACATTGGCTTACAACTGTTTGTTTCTAAGCTCCAATAGCGAGATGACGTCAATATATTTATCTCGGATTCTGCTGTTGCGTGAATCTCTTATGGATAACGTGATAAAAGTCGAGCGGACAGTGACTCGTCTTTAGATAGGCTTGTTTTTGTTATAATATGGCTAATCTGTGTGATAAAAGTCTTATAACTGTCTGCTGTACCTCTTATTGTACTGTAATTAATTTGTCACTCGACCTGCAGAGCAGTAACATCTTAACTAGATATGTCTGTACGCAGTGTACATGTGCTTGATTCCGGTGGTGTTTTATGCCATTATTTACTATTCTGTTTGTTGTAATGTTGCTTTAAATATTTAATCTTATCCACTCTAGGTCCGAATAGTACACTACATGTATCATCCGGTGAGTAAATGAATCACCTGAATCCATTAACTTGGATCAATGGGAAGGCCAGATCTATGGGTTTCTAGACATATCCTATGTCTAAAAGATATAATCATTTATTCTTGAAGAAAAGTTTCATTGCTGATAAGATTCAAAAGTTGCAAAAGTTGTATGACATCCATCACTAGAACAAGTTCAGATGAACATTGCTTTGAATCGCATTGGAGTATATCTAGACTAACATTTAGTCTTTGAAATCTTATATTACCCAATATCCTTCTTGACTTCCTTCTCTATGCTGATTTCATATGTGGAGAATAGAGCGAGCTTGAGCTGGCTAGACTTGCTTTTGTATTCGTTTGTAGATTTTTTTTCTTTCATAAAATACATATATTCCGCAGTCATGGTGCAGGACTAGAGTATATAGTATAACTGACATTTGGATTTTGTAACCATTTTGTAACGTAATTCCATATGTCGACATGTTGAAATGGTATGGAAAGAGATCGGTCTTTGTCCTGTGATAATGTTCGCCTGTTGAAAGAGCAAGTAAATCTGTTTTTGCCAAATGTATGTTACACGTCAGCATTATTCCCATGTTAACAGGTGGTCCCCTCATGCTACAAGTATGACGAAGTCGATGGTCTGGAAACCTGACCTTTCCCGTTATTACAGAATATTACACAACAGTTCGGCATGATACAAGAAGACTTAATACTAGCTATATTATTTCTAAAAACATATTATCTGTAGAAGCAGAAAATCATGATCAGGAGTCAAAATAAAGTACTTTTTGGATCAAAAGCTACCTTTATTGTTCCAAAATATAGAATATTAATGATGTTTACCATGTCTATTTTCGCATTAGTATTTATTTTCAACGGCGACAAAAATGTTAGGACCCGGTGTTCATTATACATGATAATCTTTTCTCTGAAAGGCGTATCTATTCTGCTAAACTTGGCATCAACAAGCCTGACGGCAGACACATAATCTGATATTTTGACAGCAATCTTGTTGGTAGTGTAATGGTTCGCCATTTTGCAGATATTGCTCATTTCGATGTTTATTATTCTACCAGGAACAATCGTACAAGGGATTTGTAATCCAGGCTCAGGCACTATATTACGCATAGAGTTTTACTGAAACTCAAACATTACTGATCACTTTAAAAAATAAGGCATCAGAAATGATTTCAAGTTTGTAAATAACTGTTAGCTCTAGTCAGCTGGTCATGAAAAAAGTCTATATCTTCCAACGGCTAACGAGAATATATTTATAATAATCAGAAGACCAAACTGATAATTATAAATCTGTGAACCACCACGTTTTCATTATTACTTTATTTTTGTTTTTTGACACCCTGGGTTCTTAAGCACAGCTGGCTCTTGTGGCTCTTGTTTAATGTGTAAAAAGTCCAAATCTTTCAACGGCTGACACCAAAAACATATACAGTCATATATTATGATCCTGAGACCAAAATTGTTAAAATGGGAGACGGCAGTCTGTGGTCTTGTTGTTCATTCTCTCAATGAAGTAACCATATTAGGTCTCTTCTTACACTAAACATGGCAAGGTAAAGTTTTCAGGTTACTTACTTCGGATTTGTACAACAACAGTGGATAATACCAGTGTGTTTGCAAGTACAGACCTCACATCCACCTACCTCGACATGGCACGAACCACTCATATCCTCACGACATACAATCTGAGAAACCTCCGTCTATGTTATCTAGTTTCCTACCGTTAAGATCAAATGGACACCATTTCCTTACAGCCAGAAAACAATTTGCACATACAGAAAAACGATGGAATACTCTTTATTATTTTATATCACCAATTTTGACCAATCTTAATTCAATTTATTTATCAAACTGAGACAGTTAATATCGCCCTAATTGGTGCATATATTATTAATGGTGTTAACTCCATGCATGTATGTCTGTGACCATAATGCCGTCGGAAATGCCTGACGGGATCGATACTGGCCACATCGCCTCTCTTGCCTTGCCTTCAAATTATGTGTGTATGATTCTCAGCGATGTGACAGGCATGTAATCAAGCCAAACGCTTACATCAGTCTCATCAAAGAGGCTATCAATCCAACGATTACAGCCGGCATATCCCTGAGTGATGTTTAGAAACAGGTTATTCACATAAACACTACAATTTGCACACCTCTTACAGATAATGCTGTGTTTTTAATGTAGTGGTGATTATGGGGAAATATCACAGCATAGGTGCAACATCTTAGGAAAACTTATTTTCTAATTCGTGTGGGTGAAGGGCGAAAACCAGATGTTGTATTTTGAATTTGGAATCACGTGATTTGGAAGCAGTGTTGGTTATAAAAACCCGATCAAAGGATCTTCATTTTTATATCGTGGAGTCTCCGTTTCACCACATTACAGTTTTAATTTAATATAATTCAATGGGCAAATATACCTAACGCGTTTATGCAGATTTTGGTATCCATCGACAGTTTCGATTTACAACAATTAACGTCGTCATCAGACATTCAATGAAGCTGTGTGCATCAGCTAGATTCGAACCACCCAAGGATAAAGAGCAGAAAAAGGTCAAAACGAACGCAGGTTGTCTCTCAGAAATAAGTTTAATAAATAATAAATACACTATTTATGTCAACCTAACATTTTGCCGCTGTGAAGACATAGCAAGTTATCATATGGCTCAGCTACTTCATTAAAACCAAGACCCGTGAAGATTTCGGGGTAGAATAGGTCTTCAGCAACCCATGCTTGCCGTAAAAGGTGACTTGGTTGATGCATGTCATCGATCCCAATTGCGTGGATCGATGCTCATGATATTAATCACTGGATTGTCTGGTCCAGACTCGATTATTTACAGACCGCCGTCATATAGCTGGAATATTGCTGAGTGCGGCGTTAAAAAACAAACCAACCAACCAAATCATTAAAACCAAAAGTCCAGTCCTGTTGTAATAGCATCTTATCACATATGGAGCAACTTCGACATATTGTTTTCCTGCCGATCGCAACGCGCGTATGTGTGATGTGTTAACAAATAAAAATTATGTAATTAACTTACAATAACACATCATTTCTAGTTTCAACAAAATCAGTAGATGGGCTTCCGTGTCTAGAGTTCTCGTCAATCACTTGATTGTCTGGTTTGTTTACATGCCGCCGTTGCATGGGAGAAGTACTGCCGTGACGCGTCATGCTGTTGGTTTGTTGTTTAACGCCGCACTCAGCAATATTACAGCTACATGTATATGACGGCGGTCTGTAAATAATCCAGTCTGGATCAGACAATCCAGTGATTGACATCATGAGCATCGATCCACGACATGCCTCAACCAATTCAGGTAGCCTGACCACCCGATTCCGTTAGTCGCCTTGTACGACAAGCAGAGTCACCTTTTACGGGAAGCATGGGTTGCTGAAGACCTATTCTACCCAGGATCTTCCCGGGTCACTTATTAATGCATATTCTGTGAGTGGCGGATGCTTCTCGTTGGCCTTGCCCTTTTCGCGAACACCAGGTGTCATCACTGATTTTCAGTTATCCATTTACATAATGTTTACTGACATTTTGCCTTTTAACACTTTGATGGAATCTCTTTAGTCGGATTATTGAGATCGGTTATTGTCTGGCTTTGACGCCTCATATTTACAAAACGACAATTTTCTTCACGTACAGAAATGCTAGCCAAACAAGAAATGATGACTATCATTTTCATCATGCTGAGAAATTTCACAGTTGCAGCAAAAGGAATATATGTTTATTGATTCGTGTAAGAAAATATAGCTGATAACGTAATGAGATGATAAATCCACAAACACAAAGTAATATGGCACTGGTAACAGCAACGAAATGGTTTCCCCCAAAATGTAAAACGTCAATCAGTCTCGATCATCCGTCCAAACAGATTACATTTGGTAAAATAGTGATCAGATGAAGGCAGGCGGTGTCATGAGAGATGCATACTACAAGATCTTCATGCACTTAAAGTACAACCATGTGATATAATCTTTACCCCATCGGATACACTCCTGTGATGAAAGCACAACATCGCGTATGTTTCCAAATGTCTTGTCTTACAACCTACTGCGCACTTGTTTGAAAAAACAACATACATGCAACATCGCAGGAGAGGTGATCTGGATATTGCAAACAGATGTGCTTCCATTGTTAAGCACTGTATGTATCGTATGAGAGGTGTCTGTAGTCTGTTCGACCAATATACATGCATAGGAGGACCCACTAATACAATCACAGTTTCCTGCAATGTGGCAGGATTTCATAGTATTACTCCCTTGGTAAAAATGTGTCATCAAAGGAGTTGCCATGAAGTGATTTGTTGAATTCATTAATTCATTCATTTTGCGTTATGTTGGACCTTCGGCATACAACACTAAGATTTGTTCAAGCAAGGCGGTAGGATATAAATAGGTTAACATACAGTAAACTACGGTTATAACGAACACGCTTATAACGAACTGACGGATATAACGAACTTACTTTTTGGTCCCGACTATTTGCTGTAGTTATACTGTGTATATGCTTATAACGAACTACGGTTATAACGAACTAAAATAAGTAGTCCCTTTGAGTTCGTTATAACCGTACTTTACTGTAGTTTGTTTGTTGTTTGTTTGTTTGTTGTGTTACGCTGCACTCAGCAATATTCCAGCTACATGACGGCGGTCTGTAATAATCGAGTCTGGACCAGATATTACAGTGATTGACATCATGAGCATCGATACACGCAATTGAGATACGAAGACATGTATGAACCAAGTCGGCGAGCCTGACCACCCGATCCCGTTAGTCGCGTCTTAGGACAAGCATAGTCGCCTTTTACGGCAAGCATGGGCTGCTGAAGATCTATTCTACCCCGGATCTTCACGGGTCTTAACAGAGTTTGAGTCAACACAGTTATACTGTATTTCTATCACATACAGACAGTCATGAATTTTGAATGATATACGTAATATCACGTGTATGTTATATTTGTCAAGAAGAATAATCATATTTCATGAAAGTTAATATGGACTTGGGAAACACCTTCAGGTGTGAGTGAGTGAGTGAGTTTGGTTTTACGCCGCCTTTAGCAATATTCCAGCAATATCACGGCGGGGGACACCATACATGGGCTTCACACATTGTACCCATGTAGGGAATCGAACCCGGGTCTTCGGCGTGACGAGCGAACGCTTTAACCACTAGGCTACCCGACCGCCCCACACCTTCAGGAAGACACACAGGGACTTGTATAACAGAATGCCACGTTATTACTTGCTTCGGTCAATCAAAGCGGTTGCATGATGTTTTTTGTTTTATTTATTCATTTCTGATTATGTAAGAGGAACTTCCAATGACATCAGAGTTTGCTGAGAAAACGTCGGATCATCGAGTTACCCAAAGTTCGAGCTACAGCGGACTGTCGATATCAGACCTCGATATCGATACGACTGATGTGTGCTCCATATAATATTGTGATATAATATTGAAAAGAGTTCAAGTTACATTCATACTACGTATATATAAGCCGCATTAAGATACTCGATCCGTGAAGATCCGGGGTAGAATAGGTCTTCAGCGACCCATGCTTGTCGTAAAAGGCGACTGTTTGTCGTAAAAGGCGACTAACGGGATCGGGTGGTCAGGCTCGCTGATTTGGTTGATGCAGGTCATCGTTTCCTAATTGCGGGGATCGATGCGCATGATGTCAATCACTGGATTGGCTGGTCGAGACTCGATTATTTACAGACCTCTGTCATGTACCTGGAATATTGCTGAGTGCGGCGTTAAACACCAAACAAACAAATAAACATTAAGATACTCAATGTCACGTGAATCACAGCAACACTACAATGTATTTCAAACTCATTCCTTCGGAGACTCCAGGTCTAAAGTCCTTACCTTTATGTCTTCTGACAAATGTCCATAACAACCATGTGTTCCATGAAAGTCACAAGTTAATATAGACGAAGCAGCCCACCTAATTAATTCCAACATTACAAGTATTTTCTATATTGCTCGCGAAAGCTGTCGGAAAGTGCTGAAGAACACATACTCAATTAGCACTGAGAAGCCTTCGAACATTTTGCCTGATGGGTTAACAGGTTTTCCTTTGATCAAAGCTGACAGTGAGAAGACGCACATTCCTCGACATCAACAAAGTGTATGACGTAAATTGTCTTCATACTTATGTTGGTAATGCACATAGACAGTTGCAATACTCCATGGAGAAGTCTGACGACTTTGAAAACTACATGGGATAGAGAATAGATTGATGAAGCTGGAGATGACACCATACTATTATTATGAGATTGATGTTCAATTGGCAAATTGGACGATCTAGACATGGTTTATTTGCATTCACTGGTTTTAATCGGAAACAGAATAAATATCAGTCAGGTAAATTCATTGTCAGATTGATACGTCATGCATTTCATATAAGCTTCCGTCTCGAGAAAGCTACCTGCTTTGCAGCATGCATGTATTTATGAGTGAATGAGTGAGTTTGGTTCAGTGTTGAACAGTGCACCTTTGTCTATCTCCTCTGTTATATAATTTGCCCACCTTTTTCGTCTGAGAATGTTACTTAAGTTTGAAGCATCAGTTCCCAAATTTCAAATTTGCAAATTTCAAATTCAGGAACTTTTAATGATTCAATGTAATCTTTTCTTGATTTGCCAACCGTTTCAAACCAAGCGTTTCTACAGAGAAAATAAATGTGAATTCAGGTTTTCTGTCAACTTAAATTTAAAGCAAATGGTAAAAACATGAACACAGTGTTCATTTCGACCTGATTTGCGGCTGTGAATATTCATACACAAAAAGTTAGCCCATTGCCACCATAAAACATCTTTCAATATGTCAGCATCTCATCAAATGACGAGCAAATTGTGAAGATACTAGTATATAATTCTATAGATTCTTAAAAAAACCACCACATTCTCCCGCCAACCTGCGTTTATTTGATATGTTAACAAAACCAACATTCTGACATTAACTTAATGTTACGAAGCGTCTGCTACGGACAAAACTGCTAGTCCAACCAACAAAGGATTCCTTTCAATCTGTCTCTGATGAGAAATTATCGCAGTTGCTCCAACGTTTCTTGTCATTTACCTCTGAAAGATATACTGGTATGTCTTGCTTTGCGTTAGGTGATATTAGCTAAAGACGGAATGTGATCATAAATCTCAACTCAAAGCAACATGGCACTGGTGGATGGAATCAGCAACGAAATGGTTTTCCAACAGGCAGGCGACGTCATACCAGAAGAATATGACATGATCTTCATACCCTCAACGATTTGAACTACAACTGTGTCATATCATCATTACCCAATCAGAGACGCTCCTGTATTGATGAACAGCAACACGTACAAGCTAATGATGGTGTTTGTTTTATTTATCAGTTGTTATTTCATAGTACCAAACACATATGTGACAGATCCGATTTCGGTTAGGAATAGCGGGCCTTGACGAGCTAAATACATACTAGCTTTTATTCCTAATACAGGAAATTTACCATCCCAATAACCACAAACTTGATAACGTCTTATTTTATGTCATTTTCAAATGCTGTCGTCAGAACACCTATTTTTATCTCTCAGAAGCGGTATCTAAACATTGCAAGTTATTTTCTGGAATGTGTCTTTCAGACGGTAAAAGCAGTCAACATACATGTAGTTCCAACTAAAACCTGTCTTCAGACAGTGGCGTAGGAAAATACAATCTGTATGTCCGCTGAGGTAATTGCCTTTTATCAAAGGGAAGCAACTCTTATCTATGAGACGTCACGTGGGTCTGGCCTGTCATGAGGGTAGGAGATATCGTCAAATGTCCACATAGCGAAAAAATGAAACCATATAATATTTATACCCCCGTTTACGAAGTAAATCGGGGGTATATGGCGTTCCGTTCGTCCGTCCTTCCGTCCGAGCTTTTGTACGGCCCATAACTTTTTAACCATGCACCCTAGCTTCACCAAACTTGCTACACACATCTACCACAATGAGTACTTGTGCCTTTTGCTAGTTTGAAGATTCTGAACTTTTTAATTTTTGCCGTTTCCATGGAAACATTAAGAAACTTAAACTTTTAGGGTGGGTGGTTTGTACGGCCTATATCTTTTTAACTATGCACCCTAGCTTCACCAAACTTTCTACACACATTAACCACAATGAGTACTTGTGCCTTTTGTTAGTTTGAAGATTCTGAATTTTTTATTTTTTTCGCTGTTTCCATGGACACATTAAGAAACTTAAACTTTTCGGGTGAGTGTTTTGTACGGCTCATATCTTTTTAACTATACACCCTAGCTTCATCAAGCTTGCTACACACATTTACCACAATGAGTACTTGTGCCTTTTGCTAGTTTGAAGATTCTGATTTTTTTATTTTTGCCGTTTCCATGGAATCATGGTGAAACATAAATTTTGGGTAGACTTTTTGGACGATCCATGTTTACAATAGTATGTAGCTTCAGCAAACTTGCTACATTAACCACTATGATTGTTTTTTATATTTTTTATAAGATTCTGAAAGTTTTCTCTTTTGCTGTTTTCATGGAAACATGATGGAATTTAGAAATTTTGATGACTGGTATTGTATAGCTAATATATTTTCCAAAATTGTTTCCAATCATGTAGATCAACATAAGTATCTGTGCTTTGTGTTAGTTTAAATTTATGAACTCTTTACCATATCTGTTAAGGCTAGATGGAAATTATTAATTTATTGATTTTCTTATATGATATTGTTCCATTTTTTATGTGTTTTTATATCAACAATTTTTGGTCCTTTTGATAATTCTTCTCATGTAACTCCTCAATCAAATTTTTATTCAAAGGTGTTCATGGTGATCTACTTCCTCGTAGTGAAAACTGGTAACATGGGAGATTGTGGGGGGGGGGGGCGTCAATTGTCACTAGAACTCAATCTTAGTTTTTAAAACATTGAAGTTAAAATCAGTTAGAAATATGTAATATTTACAAACTATTTACTATTTGTTGTTGACCAGCGGGGATAACGGGGGTATGTGAGCTTTGCTCACTTCTTTCTTGTTGGGACATATTTCGGCCAAATCCAACTGTTCTAGCTTGGCATAAATACCCAAAACCGCAGAGGTCTACACTTACAGATATGGATCACACTGTTTTCGTTAAATTGTTGCACAATTTAAATCTCCACAGTTGCCAAAACTTTACATTGAATCCCTGTTTCGCCGATAAATTGTATATTTGACTATTATTCTGACGATAACGCTTAGTCCAGTAATTTGTCCATATCCCCGATGGTTAATTCTGACTCCGTTGCTGGTAGTCAAGGGCGGCTCCATATTTGTATATAACCACAGAAAGTAGTACCTACCTGACCTTTAATATTTTTATATTCATCCATATATGACCCCATGGATACCGTTTTTGTCAGTTAGCTTAATCTTGCTGATATTGTTCCAAATTTGACGTATGGAAGTGAGATATGGTGATTTACACATAGAGAAAATATCGAACTTGTCCACCGAACGTTCTGCAAATTTGTACTAGATACTCGATTTCAGTTTCCACATACGGTAATTGTGGGAGAGACTTTTCATATATTACCCTTTAAGTTACTGTACTCGATATGACCGCCTCCGTGGTCTAGTGGTAGAGCGTCCGCCCGGAGAGCGGAAGGTCCGGGGTTCGATCCCCGGCTGCGTCATACCAAAAGACGTTAAAAGATGGTACTTGTTGTTACCCTGTCTGGCGCTCGGCATTAAAGGGCTAAAACAAGGACTGGTCGCCTCGGAGTCAGTATACTGTGTCTGAGTGGGGTATTCATGTTAAACTGCGGCATGGTATCTCAGTATGCTAGCACTATAAATCGGCATCAGTCCGGACTAGTACAAGCAGCCACACACACGTGCATGCACGTCGCTATATAAGTGCAATAATCTTGGACGCGACGTTAAACCCAATTTCACCTCACCCGTACTCGAGATTGGCTCGTCCTGCATCCCATGCCACATGCCGTATCCATTGCAATGTTATGATATACACAACAAACCTGCAACAGAACACATTATGAAATTGGGCTACACATCTGCTTTTCTTGTATGGATTGCTCAAGACGTCGATAACAAATCTTTGTTTCTTGTTATAAACACGACTTGCATTGCAAACTCATAAAATAGCCCATCATAATCATCATATTCTACTGAAAGATTTTAAAAGAGAAGACTATACGTGTGACATAGAAGTAAATTACAATAAAAAGGCATTGTTTCAATTTCGAAGTGGGTATAAAACATTAGGTTTGGTTTGGTTCGTTGTTTAACGCCGCACTCAGCAATATTTCAGCTATATGACGGCGGTCTGTAAATAATCGAGTCTGGACCAGACAATCCAGTGATTGACAACATGAGCATCGATCCACGCAATTTGTTGGTTGTTGTTTTACGCAGCACTCAGCAATATTCCAGCTATATGACGGCGGTCTAAATAATCGAGTCTGGACCAGACAATCCTCTGATTGATTTCATGAGCATCGATCCACGCAATTGGGATCGATGACATGTATCAACCAAGTCAGCGAGCCTGACCACCCGATCCCGTTAGTCGCCTATTACGACAAGCATAGTCGCCTTTTCAAGCAATTGGGATCGATGACATGCATCAACCAAGTCAGCGAGCCTGACCACCCGATCCCGTTAGTCGCCTTTTACGACAAGCATAGTCACCTTTTACGGCAAGCATGGGTTGCTGAAGACCAATTCTATAAAACATTAGGCATTCAGGAACTTAGGAAAGGTTAAAGTGTTACTGTACATAATAAGGATAATGTCGTGAATGCACTGTCTTAAAAGATATAGAACATGTGCCATCTCCAGTACAACGACGTACGGTCTTGATGATGTTCTTGAATATGATTGTCATGACATCACATCCATTCGTTTATCAAATAATAAGGAAACAATGCTTGCACAGCTTTTTGTATACTGTGTTCAAGGTCCATGGTTACATAGAACAAATAAGTTATAGCCATTGCATATGTGTCCATTATATTGTATAAGTATATGCATTTGTTTTATGGGTCTCTTGGGGGAAAAAAACAATAAAGTATTGTCAGACTGAAGTTTACATCATTCAATGTTACCTGTTTAACGGTACACCAACTCAAAGCAAAATATTTCATTTTGCTTTTCTTTACAGATTGGTATCAGTCTGTTTCATATAATTCTGTAGCAAAATGCACCTGCGATATATGTCACCGTTAAAATAAGGATCAATAAAACAATCTCAAGAACACAAAAATGTGTCTGCGGAAAATGCCGAAGAACTCAGTCAGCACTGAGATACCTACGACAAGTTTGGTGATGGGCCGATAGGTTTTCCTTTGACAACGAGGCACAACCACGACACGAACACAGTCCAGCAAGACACATTGGTCTCCGCAAAACTCAAGAGAGAGGCCCGACGTCTTGTCATACTTGCAACTGGACGATGTAGAAATGGATCCATACGTATAATGTTCAACGCTATTTTGCCTTCCATGCCAAATGGAATCTGCTACGGAAAATCGAGAATGGTATTTCTCTGGTGTTGACTTTTACAATGTATTACAGAAAGATTACAGATATCACCCAGCTTATTTTATTGTCAGATTCATATTTACCTATGACCCCGTATTAATTTTACATCACCGTCCATCTAGACTAAGTTAGACGTTAGAATAGATATAAGTGAGTAACTGCGTTCGGTTTTATGCTGCTTTGAAAAATATTTAAGTTATTCCAGTGTGCCCACTTGATGTGGGTCAACAGCTGAAGTGATACAGGCCTTAGACGTACTATTACCACGTTGATGAGACTCATGCGCATGGATATGGTGCTGACAAACCATGAAACATAATTCGGGCGGAACTGGAATTCGAACCCATGATCGGTAGTACGGGTGCCATCAATTGAGCAGGATAAGCTCACATTTTCTGCGAACATCTTGTATCATCGTATTTAATAGTGATTCATATACACATTGATTGATTGATTGATTTGTTGTTTAACGCAGCACTCAGCAATATTCCAGCTATATGACGGCGGTCTGTAAACAATCGAGTGTGGACCAGACAATCCAGTGGTTAATATCATGAGCATCTATCCGCGCAATTGGTCGGTTGGTTGTTTTACGCCGCACTCAGCAATATTCCAGCTATATGACGGCGGTCTGTAAATAATCGAGTCTGGACCAGACAATCCAGTGATTAATATCATGAGCATCGATCAACGCAATTGGGATCGATGACATGCATCAACCAAGTCAGCGAGCCTCACCACCCGATCCCGTTAGTCGTCTTTTACGACAAGCATAGTCGCCTTTTATGGCAAGCATGGGTTGCTGAGGACTACACATGCTTAGTTGGAATCGTCCCACGCTTTTGTCGCTGTTATTGATAAAATTACTATCACACAATACTACATCTAAAAAAAAGATTTTATGGGTTTTTTAATTAACCATTCTATTAGATGTTCTTACAATATTTACAGAAAACTTCATTTGTAAGGTTCGTTATCACGAAACGTGAAACAGACCCGTGAAGATTCCGGGATAGAATAGGTCTTCAGCAACCCATACTTGCCGTAAAAGGCGACTATGCTTGTCGTAAAAGGCGACTGACGGGATCGGGTGGTTAGGCTCGCTGACTTGGTTGATACATGTCATCGATATGCTCATGATGTCAATCACTGGATTGTCTGGTCCAGACTCGATTATTTTACAGACCGCCGTCATATAGCTGGAATATTGCTGAGTGCGGCGTTTAACAACAAACAAATAAACAAACAAACAAACAAAACGAAACTTGAATGGAATGTACTGAGACAAACCATAAGTGCTGTATGTCGTAGATCTTTTTGCCAAGATATATAAATGATTCCTTGATTTCCTGTCACGCCTTGTTAGTCTGAGCGGGAATACGGTACATATATTTGCACGTATACATCAACACAGAGTATATTACTTGGCGTTCCACGGAGTTAACGTAAAGCTCCTTGTTCATGCTAGACATTGGTTGATTTTGGGGGTTTTTTTTGTTTTTATTTGTTTTTGTGTTTTTCTTGTTGTTTTTATTTCGGGGGCGGCTTCACAAGCGGTGTCGCTTTATTGATCTCGGATTCCCTTGTTGTGACTTTATTGCACGTTAAACATCGAACGGTCACTGACCCGGATTTGATGGAACTAGTTTTGTTGTAAGAAGTATGAATACTGGTTTTGATAAAAGTCTTATAACTGCCTATTATACCTCATTGTTCTGGATATAAATTCTCGCAAGGACCATTTCATAAAATCCCGTCTTAACAAGATATTTCTATACAAATCAATATATTTGACTTTGGGTTGTCCAAAATGTCACTGTCTATTGGACTGTTTGTTGTAATGATCGCATTGTTATATCTCAGCTAATCCATTTCAGGACAGTAGCATTCATGTAGTATATGAATTCGGTTAGCATTTGAATCTCAGTGGAACCATTGAACTAGATCACTGAAGGGTTTTTTGTGAAAATCGTACATATTGAAATGGAGATCATTTGGGGTTTGAGCTAAAGAAAACTTTTTTTTTAGGGTTTTGGGTATGAAAAAACGTCCGTGTCTCACACTGTTTATGTGCAAATCATGTGAAATGCCTTTAAATCCTATGAGTCTCTGGTGTGGGTGCACATTCTTTCGATATAATTACTTGCAAACATGGCCAAAAAGATTACCCATACACATATCATTTTCCCATAAAAGCTGAGTTAAACCTTAACTCATAAATTCATTTTATCAAATGGGATAATAACATCGGCTCCAAGCATTGTGCTCGGTCACTGCCACTAGTGCACGATGGAGGTCTTGTATGTAAGTAGGATGATTCCAAAGAGAACCTTTGACCATATATTAGTATATAAGATAGCTAAGCGATAAATCTCAAAGAACACCGAAGAACGAAGTGTAGTTTATTGCACGATAAAACATGACGTTTTATCAGGACGTCATTTCTGGAGATTCGAAAAAGCGTTCGCAACTTGATGACATCGTATATCGGACGACGTTATTTTTTAGAGGCGAGTGTTTAGTGAGTTGTTCCCCTTGGATGTAGCTGGGTAGCGCAAGATGGCCTCAGACCACAATTAATTTCCTTCTTTGCTATCTACAGTGACATGACAGCCCACCATAATTATTATCAGTCGTAGGCTGTTCTCCTGTTGCATGCTGACCAACCTGCCACTTGTCACTTAAAACGCAAACTTACGTCCAGGATCCACCACCTTGCTTTCGCAGTAACCACTGTCAACAATGCTCACCGGAAGTTTCGAGCCGAAACACACACAGCGGCCTTCAACTTGGGGTCAAATCATGGGAAGCTGGAATCAATACCTTCACAGATTGGGGCTTACAAAAAATTGACAGCAAACTACAATGTCTTATCTTTCATTTAAGCTATCACAAGTCACTCCAAAAAAATTGCCACTGGCTGAACAGCCCATTTCAACTGGGTACTATATTCTCCTATTTTCCTTCCGGTTCATGGTAAAACTTAGGGGGGATAACTGTGGTCTGAGGCCAGATAAACGCGATGGCCGAACGATCGCATCCAAAAGCGGGAGAGATATGACAATCGGTACTGGGAGAAAAGGTAAAAGAGTATGCGGGAAATACCCACAGTGCATAAAATGGACTTGTCCGACATTGCTGAGGTCGGATTCTAATAATTACTAAAATATGGGTATTTATTTTTTAAAGCGTGTATATTTTATCATCATTCGTAAAGAGGCTGTACGTAATGTTGATATCTCATTTATAAAATGATAAACATTTACAAAAGTCGCTTTGGCAACATGTCCGAAGTACACGTTTAATTCATCAATAATCTCTATCTCCCGACAATCCGCAGATTAGCGGCTGTGACAATCGTACACGCATGTGTGATGCTTTTTATCTTTTCATTGGAAAAACGCTTCAAAGGACAGCTGTTGGAAGTCTGAGAATTGCTTGCAGCAGGAAGTGATTTTTGGAAGGCAACAAAGAGATTAATGCTTTTGCTACTTTCAACAGACGTCATATCTCTTTCCTTTTTAAAACCATATTATTCCTGATTTCTCAGTGATGACCGTGATCACTTTTCTGTTTACGTGAAGAGCGATTCAGCCCGTGTAAATGTGTCAACGTGAAAACCATGATCATATGTATCCACACAAGAGATTTTCAGAGATGTCTCGTGGAAAGTATTTACATGTTATTTTGCTTTTTCCACATAATATCGTTATACATGCTAGCATTTTAGTACGTCAGAATGTACCTTCAAAGCATTAGGTGTTTTTAAAGTAAATTTTTGTGATTAAAAATAAAGGTGAAGTAAACAGTGATTATCGTCATGTACAATGGAAATAGGTTGATGCTAATTCGTATGGATTCCAAAAAATGCTACACTATTACTCATTATCTGGGTTATGTGTCCTGATACCACCAACTGAGTTATAAGCTTATCAAGACAAACAAAGTTTTTTCTGAGACCTAGGATAAGGATTCCGGCGAAAACAGTATCAGATTATATAGAGTGAGTGAGTGAGTGAGTTTGATTTTACGCCGCTTTTAGCAATATTCCAGCAATATCACGGCGGGGGACACCAGAAATGGGCTTCACACATTGTACCCATGTCGGGAATCGAACCCGGGTTTTCAGCGTGACGAGCGAACGCTTTAACCACCAGGCTACCCGACCGCCCAGATTATATAGAGAGTAAATGTAGTTTGTTTTCATGATGTTTAATTGTGTAAATCTATCCATGTGCATATGAGCAAGAACTGAGATGTACGTATTAATATTTTATTTTTTTAATTTTATTTTTTTAACACCGCACTCCTCAATACTCCTCAATTATTTAAGTCATTAATAAATCAAATATTAATGTCGAACTGAGATTATGCTGCTGTGAAGACACTGCTATGAAGCAAGAAAAGTAATCATGTGGCGCAGGTTTCATGTGTATTCATCGTACTTGTTCATTGCCACAAAAGCATTCTACATACCGTCTATATGTAATAACCAACAACACATTTATCCTGATCATGCTCAGAAATTATCACAGCGGCTGCAAGGGTTCTTGTCAGTGTTTCCTAAAGATGTGTGTATCGCTTGATGTAGGATGATATAGCTAAAGACGTAATGAAATACAAAATCTACGAAATAGAAAGGAACAAGGTGAGATGAAATGGGGTTGAACGTCGCGTTCAAGATTTTTGCACTGACATAGCGACGTGCAAGTGTCTGTTTGTGTGTGTGCCATCTTTACACGTCTTTTGGTATTTTGTTTCTTTATTGCTCGCCAAACGTAACGGAAAAGTATTGAAGGACACATGAACTAATAGTTTGTTTGTTTCTTTGTCTGTTGCTTAACGCTGCACTCAGCAATATTCCAGCTATATGACGGCGGTCTGTAAATAATCGAGTCTGTACCAGTAATTGACATCATGAGCATCGATCCACGCAATTGGGATCAAAGACATGCATCAACCAAGTCAGCGAGCCTGACTACCCGATCCCGTTAGTCGTCTCTTACGATAAGCATAGTCGCCTTTTACGGCAAGCATGGGTTGCTGAAGACCTATTCTACCCCGGATCTTTACGGGTCATGAACAAATAGGCACGGGGAAGCTGACAGTGAGTATACGCACATTCCTCGATACAAACAGAGTCCATTACGTAAATTGTACTCATACTTATGTCTGCAACACCCATAGGGATTTACCGTCGTTGCAGACCACATGGAATTGGGAAGAGGTTATGAAGAAGGTGGAAACGACATGATTGAGGTCGAATGGTCAAATGGACGATCTATACATAGTTTATTATACAGAAAGAGAAAAGATATCAGTTAGCTAACTGTATTATCAGACTGATACTTCCTTCTGCCCGCGTAGTTCATAATTATATCAGCTTGATGTGGAATTAAAACACATCTGTGACGTCATTCTATTGTTTGAACGCTCCATTATTTTTCAGGAATGGAGAGTTGCTTGTCAACTGTACATTATCTCGAAGCAGCATTTGAATTTGTGAAATATTTTCAACTACAGAATATTTTGTCAAAGTGTAAAAGTAGGGATGAATTTTAAGTAGGGGAATATCCTCGTAACTCTCCATTCCTTAAAAATATTGGGCCTCGGCCTCTGCGGGGCCTCTGCTCCATTATTTTTAAGGAATGGAGAGTTACTCGGACATTCCCCTCTACGGAAAGTGATGCAGGACTTGAAAATGGGTAAAGTGTTGATAAACATAGAACAATAATCAGGGCGAATCTAGAATTTGAAGCCACGATCACTGTTTTCTGGCACGCCTAATTGAGGACAGAGAGTTACGGCGCCTTAACTTGGACGGATATTCACATCTAAAGTTTGGCAAAACAGTTGTGGAATGAATGTTGCGGGTTAATTCCTTTACAAATGTTCTCCTTTATACAGTGATGTCAAACCAAGGAACATCACACATCAGTCAGTGCACCATTACGTGACATGTTCTTTCAATATTCACAAACCTTCCTTTGTAGTGCAAAGTCCCTTGTAATCTTAAATGTAATGTAATTTGACAAACCAAAGTGGTGAGAAACATAGGTGCCTTTGATCGTAGATCTTCAACCAAGATATCAATATACTCCCTATTCCTCTTGCCACACTGTGTTAAGGTGAGATCAGATCACGGTGTAGTTCTGGGAGTTCCTAGAAGGTAAGGCTCCAGACACTGACATGCAACTGTTTGTTTCTGAGCTACAATAGCGAGATGAGGTAATGTATTCATCTCTGATTCTACTGTTGTGCGAATCTCTTGCGAACTCGTGTTAAAAGTCGAACTGTCACTGTCCGTGTTTTGACAGACTTAGTTTTTTTGTAAAATGGCTGACTAATCTGTGCTAGAGGTCATACAGATGTCTGGTATTGTCTCTTATTGTACTGTTGTTAACTTTTCACTCGACCAACTGAGCAGTAAACATCTAAACTAGATGTGTTTGGAAGCAGTGTACATGTATTTGGCTCCATGCGGTATATGCCATTGTTTAGTATTCTGTTTGTTGTAATGTTGTAATTCTTAAATGCTATCCACTCTATTACAGAGTAGTAACCTTCATGTATCATGTAATTCGGTGAGGAGGTGAGTCACTCTGGATCCATTCCCTAGGATCAGATCAATGGATTCCCAGACACATCCTATATCTGAAAGACTTAATCATTTATTCTTGACAGTTATTTAAGAAAAGTTTCGTTGCTGATGAGATTCCAAAGTTGCAAACGTTGCATGATATCCTTCACCAGAACATGTTCAGATGCACATTGCCTTGAATCGCATTCGAGTATATAATTTGGTTTTGGAGGTATTAATGTAGTCTGTAGCGGTATGAATGACGTCCGTTATATGTAACCGACATTTGGATTTTGTAACCAAAGTACATGTTGAAAGTTCTGGAACGCGATATTTCTTTGTTAAAATGTTCGCTTGTTAAAAGAGCTTGCAGTAATAGGCGACTATGCTTGTCGTAAGAGGCGACTAACGGGATCGGGTGGTTAGACTCGCTGTCTTGGTTAATGTATGTCATCGATCCCAATTGCGTGGATCGATGCTTATGATAATAATCACTGGATTGTCTGGTCCAGACTCGATTATTTACAGACCGCCGTTATATGGCTGGAATATTGCTGAGTGCGGCTTTAAACAACAAACCAACCAACAATGTTAAAAGAGCAAGTAAAACTGGTGTTCTTGCAAAGTTACACATCTTAATTATTCACACAGGTGGTTAACAGGTGTTTCCAATACGCTGCCCATTTAATGAAGTCGTTGCCTGTGTGATGCCAAGGGTTAAAAGTACAGTGTTTGAGATATGAAAGCCTGCAACGTTTACTACATGGTACAGGTCATCCATAGGCATAGATGCTGACATGATTTGGAGAAACCTGCCCACAATTCAGGTTAACATGACATACCGTTGATGTAATTCTAACAGCTCCCCAATTTAAAGATGTTGGTGAGGAACATATTCCAACGAATACTTTTGTTTTTTCTGTTTTCTGGAATTTTCTCTGACAGATTGTTTTGTCTTAGTAGCTGCGGACTAATTGACAACCAGTGTGGGCCCCTTCATCATTTGTAGGAATATAATAAACATAACTAGAAACCGGCAGCTGACTATTATGTATTTCGGTCCTTGGCATGAAGGGAACTAATGCAATGTACATACAGAAGAACGATGGTGTTGTAATTGTTAACTGTCGACAGCCTGAACTATTTCTGCTTTTGGGGAGTTATTTCATGTTGCACAGGCGGTCGAAAGCGGATCTGTATAGTTGAACCTCATTTGTGCGGGAGTCGATGCTCCGGGAACCTGACCCTTCAGGGGATTACAGAATGTTATACAACAGTTCGGCATTTTTAACTAAACGAGACGTAATAACAGCTTTAATATTCCTTTGATATTATTTATATGAAAACGGAAATTCTTACTGAGCATTTAACACATATTGTTCCATAATATGTGATATTGACAAGAATATTTACAGTTTCTTTTTCTGATTACT
Source organism: Haliotis rufescens (assembly GCF_023055435.1). Lineage (NCBI taxonomy): Eukaryota > Metazoa > Mollusca > Gastropoda > Lepetellida > Haliotidae > Haliotis > Haliotis rufescens. Next base: position 61,225,150 of record NW_025964223.1, on the reverse strand, counting down.
ATTTCTTTTCAACGGCGACACAAATGCTAGACAAGGTGTGAATTGACATGGTTACCTTTTCTCCTACAAGGTGTAATGGTTCGCTGTTTTGCCGATATGTATTATGATATTTATGACACATTTGTGCAAGAAACAATCGTAGATGGGTTTTGGAATTTAGGCTTAGCCAGCATATAACACATAGAGTTTTAATGAAAGTCTTACAATACTGACCCCTTCGGATATGTATCAACAGGAGATATGTTCAGTTTGTTTCTAATTACAAAGGGGCGGTCGGGTAGCCTAGTTGTTGAAGCGTTCGCTCGTCACGCCGAAGACCCGGGTTCGATTCCCGACAAGGGTACAATGTGTGAAGCCCATTTCTGGTGTCCCCCTCCGTGATATTGCTGGAATATTGCTAAAAGCGGCGTTAAACCATACTCACTCACTCTAATTACAGACCTTCCATGCAGTCACGTACACATGGCACGGACCACACATATCCTCGCAACATTCAATTTGAGAAACCTCCGTCTACGTATTTAGTGTCATTTCCTTACAGCCCGAAAACACTTTCACAGAAAAACGGTGGTCACACATACTTTGTCTAATGCTACTTCATGATTAGTTACCTATTTACTTATCGAACTAAGGCAGTTAATATCGCCGTAATTGATGTATATGCTATTGGTGGCCTTAACGCTATGCAATGACATACATGTATGCCTATGACCATAATGGACCCATGAAGATCCGGGTAATCAGAAATGGTCTTCCCCTGGTTCGAATCCCGACATGGGTACAATGTGTACAATGTGTGAAGCCCATTTCTGGTGTCCCCCACCGTAGTATTGCTGGAATATTGCTAAAAGCCGGCTCAAATCAAACTCACTCACCCCCTCACTAGAAATGGTCTTCAGGAACCAATGTTTGTCGAAAGAGGCGACTAACAAGAATGTGTGGTCATGCTCACTGACTTGGTTGATGCATGTCATCATATCCCAATGCGTAGATCACTGTATTGTCTGGTCCAGACTCGGTTATTTACAGACATGTCATATAGCTGGAATATTGTTGAGTGCGGCGTTAAACAATAAACTGTGACCATAATGCCGTCGGAAATGCTTAACGGGGTACATGCTGGCCATATTGCCATGATCTGTGTGTATGATGTCCAACGATGAGATTGGCATATAATCAATGTCATCAATGATTATAGCCAACATATCCGTAAGTAATGTTTAGAAAGTTATTTTCACATAAACACAACAAACTTCACACATCGTACGGATAAAAACAATTTAAAGCGTAGTTTAGAGGATACAACACAGCAACACGGCGTTGTATTTTTAATTTGGCATCATGTGAAAGAACTTTAGATGATATGATACAGAGGAGATAGCCTGAAATCGTGATCGATGTCGCCTTATTTTGATACGTACATCATACCGCTGGAAACGAATGATTTTCACTGTAATTTCGCGCCCGCGATCACGTGTTGTGCGAGGCAAATCCCTGGCAGATTCCGAAAACAGCAAAGCTCTGCTGAAGGAAACTAAAATATTAAAACTATAGTGTGGGGAAAAAGTGTACTACCTGTACTATCATTAGTAGTGTGAGTGAGTGAGTGAGTTTGGTTTTACGCCGCTTTTAACAGTATTCCAGTTATATCACGGCGTGTCAGCTTAATGTGGGAGGAAAGCTCGAAGTGATGCAGGTCTCAGACGTTTACCACTTCGGTGAAACCCACAAGCACGGGTATGGGGCTGACAAACCAAGAAACACAATCGGGGCGAACCGGGATTCGGACCCACAATCATAGGTTTCTGGCGTGCCCAAGGGACGCAACTCTGCACAGCGAATCGCGGCGCCTTAGACGACTTGGCCACCCGTGCCCCAACTATCATTAGTAAAAACCTTCACATGAATGATAATAGTGCAGCATGAACTGCTGTTATAAGTGCTGACTTTCAGCAAATTGGTATTTCATTTGTTTATTTTAGTACTTTTATTGATGTTACTCACTCACTCACAAGAAATAGTCTTCAGGAACCAATGGTTGTGGAAAGGGACGACAAACAAGAATGGGTGGTCATGCACACTGACTTGGTTGATGCATGTCATCATATCCCAATGCGTAGATCACTGAAATGTCTGGTCCAATCGAGGTAAAATTTCCAACCAACTGAGATATAAGTTATTCAAGTCAAGCAAAGTGTTCCCGTTTATTAAACCAGGCCTTTTGAATATTAACGCTTCGACGGCAACAGTGATAAATAATATAGAGAGTAGGTGTAGTTTGTGTTCTTCATGTTTCAAATGTATCCGTATCCATACGAGTTTGTGCCGAGATGTTCGTATTAATAAGGCTCAACTATCTATCTTATTTTAATATCGTGGAATTTTCGTGTCACCAGATTACAGTCATTATATGTCAATTAATGCGCTTTTTTGCGTAATATTATGTTGTCGAGCGTGAGCTTCGTTTTGTGCCGAAGACGTCATCAACTACACTTGAACTCCACCGAGGAAAACAAAAGAGAAAAACAAAAACAGTGTTCTGTCAGATTATATATTAAATGAACATTGAATACAGTATTGATGTGACCCGTGAAGATTCCGGGTTAGAATAGGTCTTCAGCAACCCATGCTTGCCGTAAAAGGTGACTCTGCTTGTCGTAAAAGGCGATTAACGGGATCGGGTGGTCAGGCTCGCTGACTTGGTCGATGCATGTCATCGATCCCAATTGCGTGGATCGATGCTCATGATATGAATCACTGGATTGTCAGGTACAGACTCGATTATTTACAGACCGCCGTCATATAGCTGGAATATTGCTGAGTGCGGCGTTAAACAAAAAAGCAACCAACCAGTATTGATGTCGACCTGAAGCAGGAAACGCAGTCAAATGTTCGAATGCAAAAGCATCAGATAAAAATATTTTCACATGAGGAAAGAATTTTATGGAATCGAAAGATTCGAGCAAAAACGCCTCGTTCTCCTGCCGATCGCGATGTGTGATAAGTTAACAAAAGGAACATTCTAACGTCAACTCACAAAACCTTAATTGTATCACAGCGTGACGAAGTATCTTCACGTACACAAAAACGCTGGCCCAACAAGAAGTGAGTTCTATAATTCACAGATTTACAGTTGCAGCAAGGGTTCTTGTCAATTGTTTGTGGAATATGTATTGCTTGGTGTCAGAGGATATAGCTGTTGACGTAATGAGTTCATGAATCAACAAACACATAGTAACATGGCACTGGTAAACAGTAATAAAATGGTTTTCCAAAATATATATAAAAAGTCAATGCCAGAGAATAATCAGTCTCGATTATCCACACAAACAGATTCCATTTAGCGTAACAGGCAAAACAGCTGATAAAATTGTATGAGCGGATCACTGATCAGCATGGTCAGATGAATACGGGCGGTGTCCTGAGAGATGAATGCTGCATGATATTCGTGCACTAGACAAATTGCAAGTACAACAACGTGATATAATCTTTACACCAATGGAGACATCGTGTAAATATCGCAAAGGAGTAGATGTGCAGATTAAAAGCAGATGTGTTCGCATTGTTAATTATTGTATGTATCATATAAACGCGTTTTAACCTGTTCGGCCAATATATATGGACTAATGTACCAGCTAAAACAATCACACCTACAGTATTTCAAGCAAGATGGTAGGATATATCAGTTTACAGAGTTTTTACTAACAAGGTTTTAAAGTATTTTCATTCATAACATTACCGACGGACATCAAATTTGAATGAAATATATATTGTCACATGCACGTGGTACAAGTTGGTTGGTTGGTTGGTTGGTTGTTTAACGCCGCACTCAGCAATATTTCAGCTATATGACGGCGGTCTGTAAATAATCGAGTCTGGACCACACAATCCTGTGATCGATATCATGAACATCGATCCGCGCAATTAGGATCGATGACATGCATCAACCAAGTCAGCGAGCCTGACCACCCGATCCCGTTAGTCGCCTTTTACGACATGCATAGTCGCCTTTTACGGCAAGCATGGGTTGCTGGAGAGCAATTCTACCCGGCTCTTCACGAGTCCGATGAAATTAGGGTATGTAGTGAAAACGTTGAAATTAGGGTATGAAATGTAAACGTTACCCAAAGTTCGAGCTAAAGAACTGTCGGAAATGCTAGAAAACTGTTTTTTCTGGCTTCATTTAATAAATACGAGTCATAGGAAGAGCATGTAGCAAAATAACGCAAATTTCCCAAATTTAGCCTGTCCTGACACTGTAATTACCCTTAAAATGTACTTTTACAGGTAAAATGATGACCAACTTAGTGTTTTCTTGCATGTAAGAAATTGCCAATAACCTGAGGTAATTACCTGGCACCTATTCCGAGGTGATGACCTCACACCGTCCCGTGCATTCTCACAGGTGCAAATGTCACACAGTTTGGGGTGGTCTTAACATATTGCTGTTATTGTAGTAAATTGACATGTGCGTTGATAGGGTAGCAATTTAGGATATATAGGAAATATGATGGAATAGTTAAGCGCTATGAAAACTCGTTCTGTAGATGACTTCTTGAGGCAGTATTTATCTCCGCTGATGACGTATATAAATCTGTACTTTTGAAAGATGTGTTATGTCTTGCCACGAACGCTTTACACTTAGCCAATATAGGAACAACAGGGTTGGGCTCACAATGTCTGACTGGCGTACGTAAGACAACGTAACCGTGTTGTGCCGCCAGCACATATGTACTGGACTTTACAGGGTTCTTATTCAGCCGAATTTTCTCCATGAGTTGAACGTTCGTTTCATATGGTCTTGAGTCGACAATGTCATATATTCCTGTATGGTCGCCTTCAGACTACTAATGGTTGGACTACAGTATCGGATTCCCGGACGTTATATAAACTGGCGTTATCCATGACAATGACACTGACTTTGTTTAAAATGGGCAATTGCTGAAGTTCCAACAAGTCTATGAACACATCACCTCCTATAATTTCCAGGTGAAAATCACCAGTTTTCTTTTTCGCCTCGAAAACTAGCACACATCCATCAATAAGCCCCATATCATGGGTTGCAGCGTGCAAAACAATGACACGATTACCTTTACCTGATGGTACCATGGGTGCTTTTTGTCCATCTGCCAATAGCCACATGTAGTCAGTGGAATGATTCATCAAGGTAAATTATCTGGACGCCCTGACTGTGATAGTTATGAATGGTGCGGAGATAATGTGACCTCAAAGACAGGATGGAATATTCTCCCCTGGAAAGTGCTCGGTCATCGCCACGCGCAGTATATCTAAATCCCATCTCTTGGAGAGCAATAGTTAGTGCAGCCCGGGAACATTTATTGTATCTTTAATTTCCTCCCACATTCCACTACAAGTCAGGGTTACCTTCTGCTCATAAAGCTTGTACACTACACGCCTAATCATCCTGTATCAAAGCCGCCTGATATCCTTTTACGTCCCAGTTTTGTTTTTGAGACCACCCCTATAACTGTTTCTTTTATTTATCATACCGTAGACTTGATGGTATGAATTGAAAACCCAATAGCCTGGGAAGTTCGGTAATTCACCCTATCTAAATTAATAAATGGTTTCCCTCTATCTCTCTAAAGTGTAAAGAACTTGTATACATTTCCTAGTACAGACTCCATATCGTGTACCATGGTTATGCAAGTGTAATGTGAGATGCATCGTGGGAGCAATCATTTTATGTTAACAAAACAAACGCAGCGTCATTTTGTCATATTAGAAGATGCACATCTAGAATTTTCTCAAAATGATTTTTGTGTGTGGATTAAATATTTTTGAAGACTACATTACTATCATCATAACGAAATTACGTGCGCATATTTCTATAGTCCGTTTCAGACTCTAATCATTGGACTTCTTGGAATTATACATCATTGGAATAATGTAAACTTCCTGTTTTCGTTCGAATTTGTCTCCTGTAAACGTTAGGACTCCTTGTGATTGAAATACTTCAAACCACAGGAAGATCGATCGGTAGTTACTCGTTATTTCAATAATCTGTGAAAAATTATATTTTTTTAACAGGCAAAAAGAAGCTTCTAGCATTTCCGACAGTACTTTTAGCAGATTGTCGATACAGTGATGCCGATACGAGCGATGTGTGCACCACACAGATTTGTCCAAACAGTATAATATATATATATATATGTATATTCATAACTTACACAGGTTTGTCCAAACAGTATAATATATATATATATATATATATATATATATATATATATATATATATATATCCATTACTTACACAGATTTGTCCAAACAGTATAATATATATATATGTATATTCATAACTTACACAGATTTGTCCAAACAGTATAATATATATATGTATATTCATAACTTACACAGATTTGTCCAAACAGTATAATATATATATATATGTATATCCATAACTTACACAGATTTGTCCAAACAGTATAATATATATATATGTATATTCATAACTTACACAGATTTGTCCAAACAGTATAATATATATATGTATATTCATAACTTACACAGATTTGTCCAAACAGTATAATATATATATATATGTATATCCATAACTTACACAGATTTGTCCAAACAGTATAATATATATATATATATATTCATAACTTACACAGATTTGTCCAAACAGTATAATATATATATATGTATATTCATAACTTACACAGATTTGTCCAAACAGTATAATATATATATATATGTATATCCATAACTTACACAGATTTGTCCAAACAGTATAATATATATATATATATATTCATAACTTACACAGATTTGTCCAAACAGTATAATATATATATATATATATATATATATATATATATATATATATATATATGCATATTCATAACTTACACAGCTTTGTCCAAACAGTATAATATATATATATAAAATAATTTATGTATATTCATAACTTACAGATTTGTCCAAACAGTATAATATATATATATATATATATATATATATGTATATTCATAACTTACACAGATTTGTCCAAACAGTATAATATATATATATATATATATTCATAACTTACACAGATTTGTCCAAACAGTATAATATATATATATATATATATATATATATATATATATGTATATTCATAACTTACACAGATTTGTCCAAACAGTATAATATATATATATATATATTCATAACTTACACAGATTTGTCCAAACAGTATAATATATATATATATGTATATCCATAACTTACACAGATTTGTCCAAACAGTATAATATATATATATGTATATTCATAACTTACACAGATTTGTCCAAACAGTATAATATATATATATGTATATTCATAACTTACACAGATTTGTCCAAACAGTATAATATATATATATATGTATATCCATAACTTACACAGATTTGTCCAAACAGTATAATATATATATATATATATTCATAACTTACACAGATTTGTCCAAACAGTATAATATATATATATGTATATTCATAACTTACACAGATTTGTCCAAACAGTATAATATATATATATATGTATATCCATAACTTACACAGATTTGTCCAAACAGTATAATATATATATATATATATTCATAACTTACACAGATTTGTCCAAACAGTATAATATATATATATATATATATATATATATATATATATATATATATATATATATATATGCATATTCATAACTTACACAGCTTTGTCCAAACAGTATAATATATATATATAAAATAATTTATGTATATTCATAACTTACAGATTTGTCCAAACAGTATAATATATATATATATATATATATATATATATATGTATATTCATAACTTACACAGATTTGTCCAAACAGTATAATATATATATATATATATTCATAACTTACACAGATTTGTCCAAACAGTATAATATATATATATATATATATATATATGTATATTCATAACTTACACAGATTTGTCCAAACAGTATAATATATATATATATATATTCATAACTTACACAGATTTGTCCAAACAGTATAATATATATATATATATATATATATATATATATATATATATATATATATATATATATATATTCATAACTTACGGACGTGTAAACAAAGCAAACTATTTCAAACTGCAATTCTTTCACCAAGACTCCAGATCTTTGGCTTTGGTTCTGCTGACAAATGTCCATAACAACCATGTTTCCATGAAAGTCAGAAGCTAATACTGACAAATCAATCAACCCAATTAATTCCTACATAACAAGTATTTTATATATTGATCGGGACACTTGTCGGAAAGTGCTGTTGAACACATACTTAATCAGCACTGAGAAGCCTTCGAACATTTTGCCTGATGGATTTTCCTTTGATCAAAGCTGACAGTGAGAAGACTCACATTCCTGGTTATGAACAGAGTCCATTATGTAAATTGTCCCTATACTATGTTAAAAACGTACAAAGGTATTTGCAATTCTCAGTGGAGAAGTATGACGTCTTGTTTGTTTGTTTGTTGTTTAACGCCATACTCAGCAATATTCAAGCTACATGACGGCGGTCTGTAAATAATCGAATGTGGACCAGACAATCCAGTGACTGACAACATCAGCATCGATCCACGCGATTTGGGATCAATGAAATGCATCAACCAAGTCAGCGAGCCTGACTACCCGTTCCCGTTAGTCGCCTCTTACGTCAAGCATAGTCTTTTACGGTAAGCATGGGTTGCTGAAGACCTATTCTCTGAAGACGACATGGGACACAGAAGAGATTGACGATGCTGGAGATAATATTATCATGAGATTAATGTCGAATGGGCAGAATGGTTTATTTGCACTCATTGGTTTTTTTATTGGAAAGATAATAAATATCGGTTGTCTGATTATATTTCCAGAATGATAACTCGTTATGATAGTGCGTGCATTTCATATAATCTTCTGTCTGGACAAGGCTACCTGGTTTCAGCAGTGTGTGAGTGAGTGAGTGAGTTTGGTTCTCTTGCCAATGTGATGTGTGAAGAAAGCCCAGAGTGATGCTGGCTATACGTTTTATACTTTGATGAGACCCATGGTACTTACTTCGGCAGTTAGGTTGGTTGGTTTGTTGTTTAACGCCGCACTCAGCAATATTCCAGCTATATGACGGCGGTCTGTAAATAATCGAGTCTGGACCAGACAATCCAGTGATTAATATCATGAGCATCGATCCACGCAACTGGGATCAATGACATCGATGGATCGGCATCCGGGTTGAATGGAAGCCAGTAGGCATTGGCAGATCAGTGCCTGTTGTGGCTGGACCAACTACTCGGGAATGTCAGTCTCTGTTGCAGTGCCTGCACTTGCAGATGAAGTCTGCTGGAGTTGTACTTTGGTCGTGTGTTTTTTTGCAGAGTCCGTTTTTTCTCGGCGAATTGCAACCTCACCTCTTTTGAATCCTCTGCTGTGCACCTGCCTCTATCGCTGGCAGTCGGTGGTGAGTTCCTATCACCTCTCAACGTCCAAGTCCGGGTTGCAGACGTCTTTGCATTGGAATTGAGAACTTCCGGGTGCACCTTTGCCGTAGGCGATCTCGCCGTACAGGAGGTCCTTCATGATAAGATTCCTCCCGTCCTCCTGTGCAACGGATGTGGGTGAGCAAACGTAGGTGAACAGACTCGGCGCGGGAGAAAGCTTCAATGTTTGTCACTCGGTCACTCAAGCTGATTCCGAGGATGTGGCCTGGCGCGGAAGGTGTTCAGTCTCTTTTGTTGTCTGGAGGGGAAAGTCCACGACTCGCTGCCGTACAGCAATGCGATGAGGTCGCAGTCTCTGTAGAAAGCAACGTTGGTGTGAGTTGTAAGCTTGCTCTTCTCCCACACTCTAATCGTCAGTCTGGGGAGTGGGATGGACTTTCAGCAGCTCCGTCTGTTGATATCAGCATCCACGCACAGTTGTCTGGGATGGCGGAGCCGAGACGAGTTAACTGATTCTCACCACCTCCAGCTCATGGAGTTCGCTGGAGGCTGCTCGTATTTCATCAATGGCCCATCACTTTTGTCCTCTTCAAGGGAGACTTCAAATAACTTCAAAACTTTCATTTCCTCTTTTGGATATGTTCGATGAAATTTGAATAACTGACGGACCTTATTATCAACAATAGAGTAGTCACCTAACTTGTCAAAACCTGTTCAAAACACCAGTGCCCCTGTTTGCAAATTTCAAATTCAGGGACATGTCTTTTCCGGGTTTGACCAAACGTTTCGAAACAAAATCAAGCACTCTGAGTAAACTACAGAGAAAAACAATGTGAATTGAGGTTTAACAAAAACATTGCATTCTCCCGCCAAGCTGTGTATGTGTGATATGTCAACAAAACCAACATTCTAACATTATCTCACAAAGCACCAATTTTCTCACAATATGAGGAAGCATTCTTCACGTACAGAAATGCTGGTCCTACCAACAACAAAATCCTATCAACCTCACCATGCTGAGCAATTACCACAGATTGCTGCAAGGGTTTTTGTCAATTATCTCCGAAAGACATCTCTATTGCTTGTTGTGAGATAATATAGCTAAAGACGTAATGAGATCATAAATCTTTACGACACAAAGCAACCTGGCACTGGTGGAGGTAATCAACAACGAAATGTTTTTTAAACAACAGGCAGGCCATGTTATACAAGACGAATATGACATGATTTTTATACACCAGACAATTTGAAAATACAACTTTGTCATATTATCTTTATCCATTCGGTGACACTCCTGTATTGATGCATGAAGAACAACATGTACCAGCATATGAGTTTGTTTAATTTATTACTTCTTATTTCGTCGTATCAAAGACATTTGTGACAGCGGTTCCGTATCAAAATAGAAATTGACACCGTATTAGAGCCTTAACGAGCTAAATACATCGTGTTTATTCCTAATACATGTACAGGAAATTTACCATCCCACGAGCTGATGATCCATTTTTCATATAATGTCATGTTCAAATGCTGTCGTTAGAAAATCTATTTTCATCTCACGCAAACGGTACCTTAACATTGCAAGCTTTTCTGGGATGTGCACACTTACATATTGCGTCGCATAATCGTAGCATTGGTTATGGTGACTTTAGTTGCCGTACACGGCGTCATATTAGGTTAGCAGAAAAATATAGGCGTGAGCGTAACGAATTCATTATACCAAAATGTTTACACTATCAGGTATCTTCATCCCACATGCCATGTCAACATGAAAACGTGACACTTACAACTGGTATAAATGACAGGACCAGTACATATGTTTCCGATACAACGCTTTTATGAAAACACAAACGTTAACAAAGGAATATATAATGCTCCAAATGTTTGATGTTGTTTTTTGGGTGTTTCTTTTGGAGGGGGGGGGGGGGGGGGGGGGTTGTTTAACGCCGCACTCAGCAATAATCTAGCTATATGACGGCGGTCTGAAAATAATCGACTGGACAAGACAATCCAGTGATTGATATCATGAGCATCGATCCATACAATTGGGATCGAACCAAGTCAGCGAGCCTGACCACCCGATCCCGTTAGTCGCCTCTTACGACAAGCATAGTCGCCTCGTACGGCAAGTATGGATTGCTGAAGACCTATTCTACCCCGGATCTTCACGGGGAGCTCTAAATGTGAACGTTAAAACAAGTATAAAAGCTAAAATGGACAGAGTTATCATAAACATGCCTGCATGTTATCCGAAATCCGCGAGCCACTGTAACTTGATAGCAGTCCGCTTTTCCCAAACGACGGTTTGATATATATTATATTTCATGTGACTTCATTGGCGTCACGTTTCTTGTTTGTGACTTCATCCGATATAGTGTTCTATTTGAAAATCAGTTACCTCCGTTTTTGCTCTATTTGTTTTATTAATAAAGTTACGAACGTGATTTCATGAAACATTAATGTCTTTAGGCATCACATTAATGACATTACAACAATAACCAGTGTCGAATTACGAATTTCTGTACCCGAATTTTCATCTGAAATAAGTGAGCCGGGCGTTGCAAAATCCAAAATGGCTGTTACTGACAGCATATTAGCTCAGTAACAACCATCTTAGATTTTTACTGACGGTATACGGGCTCATGTGGGGTCATGATAGGTCAATCTCACTTTGAGGATAAAACAACAGTCAATATACTTCCTAATAAAATCTGTTTTTCAGAGAAAGGCGTAAGAAATATAGGTAAAATGAGAATTTCTCGACTTGGCTTTTGCGGCAATCCATCTGTCCGCGCGCTGAAGTAATTACTCCTTTGTCAAAGGGAAGCTACTCTAGTCTATGAGACGTCACGTTGGTTTGGCCTGTCATAACGTTACGAAAGACAGTCAGATACCCACACGGCGACAAAATTAAACAAGGTAACATTTCCAAAAAGAATTTAAACAGTTTTGAACTGATTATGTTCAGAAACAATGTATTTGGGCAAGAAGTAGGCATCCCCATGGGCACCAATTGTGCCCCTCTTTTTGCGGATCTGTTTCTATATGCATATTTATCGGAATGTCTGTCGTAGTGGCAACGTCAAAACAATATAATTTTGCCAAGAAGTTTAACTTCAGGTATATCGATGATCTGATATCGTTCAATAACAATCAAAATTCCCTTCCACTGATCTACCCATCTGATCTAGAAATAAAGGTGATCAGTGAGACCACCTCATCTGTTTCATATTTAGATCTATGCATAAATATATGCATGTCGATCAATATTCCAGCAGGTCCTTTGGTGTTCTTGTTCAGAAGTTGCTTGATCATTCAAGGCCTCAATAAACTAAGCTTTCAAAATGTTTTATGGTAGACATGTGGATGTCATTTCCAAATTTAACGCATCAGTGACAAAACATGTCCGATGCAATTCCCTATTTTGAATTATACCCGTGGATTTTTTCAGGTGAACAATTGACTTGCCTTTTCATGTGTTTGTGACGTGTGCAACTGGTGGGGCAGGATACGCTCAACTTTTCGCGAACACCTGGTATCATTACTATTGGATTGATAAACACATGTTCATGATAAAGTCGGAATCGAAAATCGACTCTCTGCTTTATGCAGAGATACCTAGTCGATATGGAAAGGGTTTTGTTGCTTTATATTTATATTATTAATATTAAAAGCGTTTTAAGACACAATTTCCCCAGGATACTATTTGTTTGAAAGATTTAGCCTCGACACAATTTAAATGCTGTTCTCATAGACTTTTGAAGTGTGTAGACATAGCCCTACATGGGAGCAATGTGATTAAAATGTGAGTTTTATTTCATGAGTTTCATTTTCTGTTAGTAACAAATACGACAAAGACGTTTTGATTGTTTGTTTGTTTGTTGTTTAACGCCTCACTCAGCAATATTCCAGCTATATGACGGCGGTCTGTAAATAATAGAGTCTGGACCAGACAATCCAGTGATTGACATCATGAGCATCGATCCACGCAATTGGGATCGATGACATGCATCAACCAAGTCAGCGAGCCTGACCACCCGTTCCCGTTAGTCTCCTCTCACGACAAGCATAGTCGCCTTTTACGGCAAGCATGGGTTGCTGAAGACCTATTCTTCCCCGGTTCTTCACGGGTCACGACTAAGAAGAAAATATAAAGAACTGCTGTTTTATGTGCACCCTACTCAACAAAAATGTATATCGATTTTGTCAACAACTGATAATTCTACTCAGTGTTCATGTATTTATCATTAAAATTGACTTTTTATTATATTGCAACCCCTTCCAAAAATAGATCTGTACTATGGGACTTTCAGTGTGGAATAAACTCATCTATCTACTTATTATCTGTGTAAAGTTTTATGATACTACAGACTGAGTTTGTGTGGACGTACATTATCTTGAATGGTATATCAGTTTATAGAGTTCGGGTTTTTAGGATTGTCCACCATGACCTAATAGACGCCATTATGTTTGACTGAAATACTCACAAAGTCACATGTATCCTTGTAACACAAAACAAACTATTTCAAACAGGTTTCTTTGTTGTCAGTATTTCCATGCAGTTCTGGGGCGGTCGGGTAGCCTATTGGTTAAAGCGTTCGCTCACCACGCCTAAGACACGGGTTCGATTCCCGACATGGGTACAATGTGTGAAGCCCATTTCTGGTGTCCCCCGTCGTGATATGCTGGAATATTGCTAAAAGCGGCGTAAACCATACTCACTAACCCCCAATGCAGTTCTTCAGACAAATGTGTACAAAACCATTATTCTTCATGAAATTCAAAATTTAATATAGATGAAGGCACCAACTTCGTTAATTCCTACTTCACACGTATGTTTCTATATTGCGTATAGGAAACACATGCAGAAATAGGCACGAACATGACTAATGGGCTGACAGGTTCTCCTTTGATCAAAGCTGACAGTGAGTAGACACATATTCCTTGATACGCACAGAGTCCATTACGTAAATTGTCCCAATACGCATAGGGATTTACAATACTTAAGCATAATGTCTACCATCTTTGAAGACTGCATAGGCTGGAGGGGAGATTAAGACGAAACAAATGGACGATCAAAATATGGTATATTTTACAGATAGAGAATAGATATCAGGTTAATGTATTGCCAGACTGATACTTCCTGATGCACCCGCGAGTATTTCATATCAGCGTACGTCTCGAAAGGCACCTGCTTGCTGCGTACATGTACGTGAGTGAGATTGATTGGATTACCGCAGCATTCAACAGTATTTCGGAATATCTGGGAGTGTTAAGCGTGATGTGGGAGTAAAATGATGCAGGTCTTAGACGTTTACTATTTCGGTGAAACGTGGGTGCTGAGAAAACTAGAACAATAATTACAGCGGACCGCCAAAAGATATCTGTCCAAAAGAAACCATGTCCATCGCAATGTGAAATACTGTTTGTACCTCATATGCTGAAGCACTTGGCCTAAGAGAAATAAATCGCAGTTCTGTTCCAAGCTACAATAGATTAGTTTAGATCGTGTTACTATTGTTGTAAGATGGCTACTCTGTGTGATAAGAGTCATATAAGTGTCTGGTATACCTCTTATTGTACTGTAATATATTTGTCACTTGACCCACTGAACAGTTAACATCTTAATTAGATGTGTTTGAACGCAAGGTACATCTCATCTCATGCACTCTATTACAGGATAGCAAACTGCATGTATTCACGTGATTCGATGAGTATATGAATCGCTCTGGATCCATTAGCTTGGTTGGTTGGTTGGTTGGTTGTTTGTTTAACGCCGCACTCAGCAATATTCCAGCTCTATGATTAATATCATGAGCATCGATCCACGCAATTGGGATCGATGACACGCATCAACCAAGTCAGCGAGCCTGACCAACCGATCCCGTTAGTCGCCTCTTACGACAAGCATAGTCACCTTTTACGGCAAGCATGGGTCCATTAGCTTGGTCAATGGGAAGGGAGTTCTAGACATATCCTTTGTCTAAAAGATATAATCATATATTCATGACTGTTATTGAAGAACAGTTTCATTGCTGACGGGATTCTGAAGTTTCAATAGTTGTGTAATATCCTCCTATAGAACGTGTTCAGATAAGCATTGCTGTGAATTGTCTAGTGTAGTCTGGAGCAGCGTGCTGTAATATTTAATCGACATTTGGATTTTGTAACCAAAGTAATTCCAGGTGTCGACATGTTGGAAAGTTTTGGAACAAGATCTTTCTTCGTCCAGTGATATGTTCGCTTGTTAAAAGAGCAAGTATGGCTGCTGTTTTCGCTAAGTTACACATCAGAATTATACAAATGTTATCAGGTATTCCAATCCAGCTACAATTTTAATGAAGTGGTTACCTTTGTGAAACATGGGGCTACAAGTGTAGTGTTCAAGATATAAAAGAACCGAAACGTTTACTGCTGGACATCCCTAGGCAAAGACGCTATCCACAATTCACGTAAACATGACATAGCGTTGATGTAATTCTAACAGCTCCCCGATATAGTGAGGACCATATTCCAACACACAGTGCTTTTTTTTCTGTTTTCTGGAAATCAACAGCTGAAGATTGTTTAGTCACAGTAGCTGCGGACTAATTGATAACCAGATGAGCGTTTCCGGAAATACACTGTACGCTGCTGATGCAGGTTTGATTGATGGGGTGTGCTTCGTACTTCATCACTTGTAAGAATATGATAAACATAATTAGAAACCGGCAGCTGACGATTATGTATTTCGGTCTTTGGCGTGAAAGGACAAATTCTGGGTATACATAGTAGAATGTTGATGTTGTAATTGACGACTGTCGACCGCTTGAAATAGATCTATTTTCTCGGGGTGATTTCATTTGTTTCACCGCCGACCAACCACAGATCTGTAATGTTGAAACCTAACCTTCCAGAATAATAACAGAATGTTACAGCAGTTCACCAATTTAATAGCAGTATAATACTGGCTATGTTTTTTCCTTTATATTCAGTTTCGATTTGAATAGAATTGATTTCTGATCAATTATAAAAAATGTCGATTGCGTCTAAAGCAATCATTGTTGTTCCATAATCTGTGGCATCATTAAGGATGTTTACAATGTTTGTTTTTCTAATTAGTCTCTACTTGCAATGGCAACGAATGTTGGAGAAGTTGTGCATTACATATGATTACCCTTTTTCCTATGCTTCGCATCAACCAGTTTGACGATAGACATACAATCTGATACTTTGATAGCAATCTAGTTGGGAGTGTAATCGTTGGCTATTTTGCAGATATTTCCTATTATGACGCTTATTACACATATCTACCGGAAACAATCGCACATTGGGTTTAGAAACTCTCTCATGAAAGGTATCAGATCTGAATTCGGGTTTGTCATTAAGTGCTTGCCCTGGTTTCACATATTGTTTTTCTCTAAATAAAGCGACAACACCCTTTCCATATCCAATAGGAATCTCTGCATAAAAAGGAGTCGATTGTATAATTCTGACTATATCATGAGCATATGTTTATGAATATGAAATGATACCAGGTGTTCGCAAAAAGGTGAGCCTATCCTGCCCCACCGGTGGCACCCGTCACAAACACATGTAAAGGCAAGTCAATTGTTCACCTGAAAAAAAAACATGGGAACATATAGTACAAGTCAAAATAGGGGATTGCATCGGACATCATTTTTGCCACTGATGCGTCAAATGTGGAAATGTAATCCACATGTCTACCATAAAACCTTTTTGGTTGGTTAGTTGGTTGGTTTGTTGTTCAACGCCGAAGATCCGGGGTACAATAGGTCTTCATCAACCCATGCTTGCCGAAAGAGGCGATTTACGGGATCGGGTGGTTAGGCTCGCTAACTTGGTTGATGCATGTCATCGTATCTCAATTGCGTGGGTCGATGCTCATAAGGTCAATCACTGGATTGTCTGGTCCAGACTCGATTATATTCAGACCACCGTCATATAGCTGGAATATTGCTGAGTGCGGCGTTAAACAACAAACCAAACCAAAACCAAAAACCTTTGAGCTAATACTATTAAGGAAGTAAAAACGTTTGGTCTCGCGGTTTTGTACATCAAGAAGGGTTCATTCTAGTGTGTTTGCAATTATATACTTTCCATCCATTTGACATGGCACGAAGTGCTAATAACCTCCGTCCACGTTATCGTGTTTCATACCGTTAGGATCGAATGAACATTTCCTCACCCCTAATCAGAAAGTACTGTGGAGTAATCAATATTATTTTAAATCACATATTTTGCCCAATGTTACTTCAAGAATAATTATCTATCGAACTAAGGCAGTTAATGTTGTCTTAATTGTTGTATGTCTGTGACCATAATGCCGACGGAAATACTTAATGGGATAGATACTGGCCATATTGCCTCTCTTGCCTTGCCTTCAAATTCTGTGTGAATGATGTGCAGCGATGAGACAGGCATGTAATCAAGCCCAACGCCAACATCGATCTCATCAAAGAGGCTATCAATCCAATGATTACAGCCCACATGTCCCTGAGTGATGTTTAGAAACACGTCAAATTGCACACATCTCACAGATAATGGTGTGTTTTAATGTAGTGGTGATTTGGGGGATATAACACAGCAAGGTTGCAACATCGCACAAAAGGTTGACTTCTTATTCGTGTGGGGGGAGGACAGTAACCAGACGTTGTATTTTTAATTTGCAATCACGAGAGTGAGTGAGTGAGTGAGTTGGGTTTAACGCCGCCTTTAACAGTATTCCAGTTATATCACGGCGTGTCAGCTTAATGTGGGAGGAAAGCCCGAACTGATGCAGGTCTCAGACGTTTACCACTTCGGTGAAACCCACGAGCACGGGTATGGTGCTGACAAACCTAGAAACATAATTGGGGCGAACCGGGATTCGAACCCACAATTATAGGTTTCTGGCGTGCCCAAGGGACGCAACCCTGCACAGCGAATCGCGGCGCCTTAGACGACTGGGCCACCCGTGCCCCCCGCAATCACGAGAAAGAACAGTGTGATACAGTGGGTATGGCCTGAAAACCTCCACCAATGTCGTCTTATTTTGATATATAGATGATAAGCAAAGGATTTTTCACTTTAAGTTTCCTTCTACGAGTAGTTTGCTCCTCGACAGATTCCGAAAACGGTCTGAGCTCAGCTAAAGGGGAATAACATTTAAAATAAGTCCAATACGTGCGTGTACCATCATTAGTTAACAGTCGTGATTTGGTCCCTAGTCAAGCAATGTTGTTTTGTTGCTTGTTGCTTGACATCATTATGACAAGGGGAATTACATAATAAAGATATGGCGCGGGGAATAAGTGCAATACGTGTACCATCATTAGACATAGTAAACAGTCGTGATTTGGTCCCTAGTCAAGCAATGTTGTTTTGTTGCTTGTTGCTTGACAGCATTATGACAAGGGGAATTACATAATAAAGATATGGCGCGGGGAATAAGTCCAATACGTGTACCATCATTAGACATAGTAAACAGTCGTGATTTGGTCCCTAGTCAAGCAATGTTGTTTTGTTGCTTGTTGCTTGACAGCATTATGACAAGGGGCATTACATATTAAAGATATGGCGCGGGGAATAAGTCCAATACGTGTACCATCATTAGACATAGTAAACAGTCGTGATTTGGTCCCTAGTCAAGCAATGTTGTTTTGTTGCTTGTTGCTTGACAGCATTATGACAAGGGGCATTACATATTAAAGATATGGCGCGGGGAATAAGTCCAATACGTGTACCATCATTAGACATAGTAAACAGTCGTGATTTGGTCCCTAGTCAAGCAATGTTGTTTTGTTGCTTGTTGCTTGACAGCATTATGACAAGGGGCATTACATATTAAAGATATGGCGCGGGGAATAAGTCCAATACGTGTACCATCAGTAGACATAGTAAACAGTCGTGATTTGGTCCCTAGTCAAGCAATGTTGTTCTGTTGCTTGTTGCTTGACAGCATTATAATTATGACAAGGGGAATTACATATTAAAGATATGGCGCGGGGAATAAGTCCAATACGTGTACCATCATTAGACATAGTAAACAGTCGTGATTTGGTCCATATCCACGCAATGTGGCGCCAAGTGACCTCATGAATGATAATAGTCCAATATTGCCTATTTTTCTTAGGGCAGATTTTCAGCAATTTGACAATTATTTGCGTTGGTGCTTATTGTCTGTGTAAAGTTTCCTGAGACTACCAACTGAGTTATCAGTTGTTCAAGATAAGCAGAGTGTTTATGAGACCAAGGATCAGGATTCCGACGATAACAGTATTAAACTATATAGAGAGTAAATGTAGTGTGTATTCATAAGGGTTCATAGTATAAATTTATCCATATGTATTTGTGTTTGTGCTAAGATGTGCGAATAAATAAGACTCAACTATAGATCTTCATTTTAATATCGTGGAGTCGTCGTGGAATGTAACAGAATCTGATCACATTCTACGGAACTCTCCTTCGAAAGATTAATATTTAATAAGGACATATCGTTTTCCTGCCTATTGTGACGAGCGTATAAGTGATTTGTTAACAAAAGAAACATTCTAACATAAAGTTTTTTTAACATATCAAGTTTAGTTTCAACAATATGTGATTGCTGAGTGCGACGTTAAACAACAAACAAATCCGTAACTGGAGTTCTGGTCCATCACTTGATTGTCTGGTCTGTTTACATGCAGCCGTTGCATGGGAGGAGTACTGCTGAGCAGCGTCATGCAACAAGTATGCTTTTTTAATACAGATTGAGCGAATGGCGGGCGCTTCCGGTCGGGATTACCTTTCTGCAAACTCCTGGTTTCATAACTGATTTTCAGTAATCTATTTATACAGTTCGTACTGACATACGTTGTCCTTTTCAATGGAATCTGTTTCGTCGGAATATCGCGACCGACGTTTATATTTACAAAACATCAATTCAATCACAATAAGACGAAGCATCTTCCCTTACAAAATTACAAACCCAACATGAAATAACTACTATCATTTTCAGCATGCTGAGAAATTTTCACAGTTGCAACAAAGGGAAAATGGACCCGTGAAGATTCCGGGGTAGAATAGTTCTTCAGCAACCCATGCTTGCCGTAAAAGGTGACTATGCTTGTCGTAAAAGGCGACTAACGGGATCGGGTGGTCAGGCTCGCTGGCTTGGTTGATACATGTCATCGATCCCAATTGCATGGATCGATGCTCATGATATCAATCACTGGATTGTCTGGTCCAGACTCGATTATTTACAGACCGCCGTCATATAGCTGGAATATTGCTGAGTGCGGCGTTAAACAACAAACCAACCAACAAAGGGAAAATGTGTTTATTGATTGCTTACAGAAAATATAGCTATGACGTAATGAGATCATAAATCTAGAGACACAAAGCAATAAGGCACCAGTAAACAGAAACGAATTGGTTTCCCAACAAAATATAAAGCGTCAACGCGAGCGGATAAGTCTCGATTATCCGCCGAACCAGAATCCATCTGGTGTAACAGGCTACATCATAGTGAAACTTCTATGAGTGGGTCACTGATCAGCTTGATCAAACGAAGGCTGGCGGTGTCATGTATACTGCATGGTCTTCTTGCCCTAGAAATTGAAATACAACCATGTGATATAATCTCTACCTCTTCGAATACACTGCTGTGATGAAAGAACAACAGCTGTTATGTTTCCAAATGTCTTTGTGACAACGTACTGTGAATTTGTTTGAAAAACATAACGTACATTTACTAAGCAGGGGAGGTTGATCATGATGTGGATATTTAAAAAAGATGTGTTAACATTCACTTTGTTAATTACTGTATGTATCGTGCAGAAGGCGTTTGTAGTTTGTTCAACCAATATACACGAACAAACGTACAAGCTAACACAATCACACATATATTTTCTTTTCAACGATGCCGTAGAATATATCCGTTAACTCAGTTTGTGTTGACAAGGTTTAACTGTATTTCCATAACATTACAGACGGACATTAAGTTTGAATGAAAGATTTAGTGTCACGTGTATCATTGTATCAGTAAGATACACATGGATATGAAACAGGATGCCTGTTATAACTTCCTTATTTCAATTAAAACAGTTGCTGATGTTGGTTTAATTTATCCATTTCAACTTCTCCCAACGACATTAGGATGCTTGTCTGTTATGAACCTTTTATTGAGTCATCAAGTCACCCAAAGTTCGAGCTAGCGGAATGTTGATATCAGGCAGTTGTGCCGATACGAATGATGTGTGCACCATACACTTTTCTTGTTTAAAATGATATATCAAGTGAAAGAGTTCAGGTGACATACATACATACATACATACATACATACATACATACATACATACATACATACATACATACATACATACATACATACATACATACATACATACATACATACATACATACATACATACATACATACATACATACATACATACATACATACATACATACATACATACATACATACATACATACATATACTTACAGACACACATTAAGCTGCAATACAATAGTCAATGCCACGTGTATCACAGTAACACAGAGCAAACTATTTCAAGCCGCCTTTTTTCACCACGACTCTTGGTCTATACAACTCACAAATTAATATAGACGAAGCATCACACCTAATTATTTCAAACTAAACAAGTATTTTCTATATTGCTTTGCTAGGGGCCGGACAGGTTTTCCTTGGCTTTATTTTGGCAGATATTTCATATGAATACGGAAAGGATTTTGTCGCTTTTATCTATTTGATCAAAGCTGACAGTGAGTAGACACACATTCCTCGATGTGAACAGAGTCCACCACATAAACCGTTTTTGTACTTATGTTAGTAACCCACATAGCGCATGAAGAAGTTTGACGTTGAAGACGATATAGCATAGAGAGATTCAGGATGCTGGAGATGACCTCATAATATTTAATTAGATTAATGTCGAATGAGCAAGATGGACGATCTAAAGATGGTATATTTGTATTTATTGGGGTTTTTTTGGTTGGAAAGATTTCTTTGTTTGTTTGTTGTTTTAAGCCGCACTCAGCAATATTCCAGCTGTATGACGGCGGTCTGTAAATAATCGAGTCTGGACCGAACAATCCACTGATTGACATCATGATCATCGACCCCCGCAATTGAGATACGATGCATCAACCAAGTCAGCGAGCCTGACCACCCGATCCCGTTAGTCGCCTTTGAAGGCAAGCATAGTTGCCTTTAACGGCAAGCATAGTTGCCTTTAACGGCAAGCATGGGTTGCTGAAGTCCTATTCTACCCCTGATTTATGCATAGTGAGTGAGTATGGTTTTACGCCGCTTTTAGCAATATTCCAGCAATATCACGGCGGGGGACACCAGAAATGGGTTTCACACTGTACCAATTTCTGAAATCGATCCCAGGTCTTTGGCGTGACGAGCGAACGCTTTAACCACAAGGCTACCCCCCTTTATGCAGACCTTATTATAGACTCTTCTAGTTACCTTTTTCTTTTTCTTCTTTTTTGTTCAGGTGGCTAAATAAGTAGAAGGGAATCGATAATTGACCATAATTAAACGATACGAGATCATGAATATACATGTAGCTGACGCTTAAGTTAAACAGTCGAAACAGTCAGTAAGAAGACGAGAACAACTGGTGCAAGTAGGGATGCCAATTTCTTGACAAAATTGGTACCCCTAAATTCCACATACGTGTTATCTGAAGTGTTAGTTTTCACATATTGTTTTCTCAGTAAATGTCAAAGGACATTTTCTTTCATTTTTGACAAATGTCAAATAGATATGTTGGTATGTCTATGGTCACCATGTTTTGCTAAAAATAGCGACAAAACCCTTTTCATATTCGTCGACTGTACG
This sequence comes from Haliotis rufescens, assembly GCF_023055435.1. NCBI lineage: Eukaryota > Metazoa > Mollusca > Gastropoda > Lepetellida > Haliotidae > Haliotis > Haliotis rufescens. The sequence continues at coordinate 61,201,883 of NW_025964223.1, read as the reverse complement.
ATCCTGGGTATATCTTGAGCATGTGTTTATGAATCACTATCAAGTGGGAATGATACCAGGTGTTCGCGAGAATGGTGAGCGTATCCTGCCCTTCCCATGGCAACCGTCACAAACCCCTTCAAAGGCAAGTCATTTGTTCACCTGAAGAAAACACGGGCCCAAATGCAACAAGTTATAATAACGAATTGCATCGGACACCATCTTGGTAACTGATGCGTCAAATTTGGAAATCTCCTTTATATGTCACCATCAAACATTTTGAAAGCTTTACGCCTTAATTGGTGTTACCTTGATCAAACAACGTCTGAGCTCTGGTATGACGCTCTTTGAAATCTTGGTAGAAAGAGCATGCTTGATTGTACTTCATAAGTTGTGACATTTTGGAACCATAGGCTGGAGCTGACTAAAGTTGACTATTAGACATCCGTCTTGACTTACAGTCTTGTGGAGAGTGTATTGTCACTCTGAATCTTTATGCATAGATCAAAATATGAGTGGTCTCACTGGTCTCCTTTATTTCCAGTTGGTAAATCAGTGGAAGGGAATTTATTGTTATTGAACCATATCAGATCATCGACATATCTGAAGCTTTAGTTAAACTTCTTGGCCAAATCACACCTTGTTTTATCTTTACCAATCCGAGCAGAAATTCTGATTCATATGCGTTAAGAAACAGCTCAGCAAGAAGGGGAGTGCAGTTGCTGCCCATGGGGATGCCTACTTCTTGCCTAAATGACAAATCGATTCTCCCGCCTACCTGCGTATGTGTGATATGTTAACAAAAGCAACATTCTGACATTAAGTTACAACAATTTTAGATGGAACATTCTTCACGTTCAAAACTGCCGGTCCAGCCATCAAAGGATTCCTACATATCAACCTGTCTGTGATGACATATTATCGCAGCTGATGCAAGGTTTCTTGTCAATTATCTCCGAAAGACGTATTTATTGCTTGTTGTGAGATAATATAGCTAAAGACGTAATGAGATCATAAATCTTTACGACACAAAGCAACCTGGCACTGGTGGAGGTAATCAACAACGAAATGTTATCAAACAACAGGCAGGCCATGTGATACGAGACGAATATGACATGATCTTCATACACTAGACGACCCGTGAAGATTCCGGGGTAGAATAGGTCTTCAGCAACCCATACTTGCCGGAAAAGGCGACTATGCTTGTCGTAAAAGGCGACTAACGGGATCGGGTGGTCAGGCTCGCTGACTTGGTTGATACATGTCATCGATCCCAAATGCGCGGATCGATGATCGTGCTGTCAATCACTGGATTGTCTGGTCCAGACTCGATAATTTACAGACCGCCGTCATATAGCTGGAATATTGCTGAGTGCGGCGTTAAACAACAAACAAACATACACTAGACACTTTGAAAGTACAATCATGTCCTATCATCTTCACTACATCGGAGACACTCCTGTATTGATAGAACATTGGTTGGTTGGTTGGTTGTTTAACGCCGCACTCAGCAATATTCCAGCTATATGACGGCGGTCTGTAAATAATCGAGTCTGGACCAGATAATCCAGTGATTAATATCATGACCATCGATCCACGCAATTGGCATCGATGACATGCATCAACCAAGTCAGTGAGCCTGACCACCCGATCCCGTTAGTCGCCGTTTACGACAAGCATAGTCACCTTTTACGGCAAGCAATGGTTGCTGAAGACCTATTCTACCCCGGAATCTTCACGGGTCAGCTAATATAGTAACAGTTTCAAGCAACATGGCAGAGTGGCACGGTATTATTGCTTTGGGCCCCTCGTTGTCGCAATTTATCAAATATCATTTTTCAATTCTGATGTCGGAAAACCTGTTTTGATCTCCCTCATACGGTACCTCCTACGTTGCACGTTTTCCTGGAATGTGTGATTTAACATTTAGTTCACGAGCTCTGACTGAAACCTATTTCTTAAGGCAATGGCATAAGTATGAATAGGCGAACTGACAATTTCCAACACATATTTCTTTCTACTTAACTTTCTCTGTTATCAATCAGTCCTTGGGCTACAGTGATTACGCTTTATCAAAGGGAAGTTACTCTCGTCTTGAAAAATAGAAACAAGGTGACATTTTGGCCAAATCAAACTGTTTTAGATTGGGAAAAAACATCCCAAGACCCACAGGTCAACGAGCACATTTCTGAAATCTGATGCCGCCAGTGTCCTCGCTAAATTGTTTCGCAATATATACTTTTTCCAAAGTTGCCAAAACTTGTGAAGAAAACTCTTTCCATATCCAAAAGAGTCGATTGTACAATTCTGACTATATCATGAGCATGTGTTTATGAATCACTATTAAATAGTAATGATACTAGGTGATCGCGAAAAGTTGAGCGTATCCTGCCCCGCCGGTGGCACCCGTCACAAGCACATGCAAAGGCAAGTCAATTGTTCACCTGGAAAAACACGGCGACATATGGTCAAAGTCAAAATAGGGAATGACTTTGCAAAACGTCAAGCAAATCCTTTGAGTTTTGGAGAATCCTAATGGTATTAATGCCACTTGTCTCAAATACTTTATGTGAATATACAGAGAGTCCTTCCTTGATTGTATTTAGGATTATGGTTAGTCTTTGAGACAAGGATTTGGTGGTTTATTTGCTGAACCCAGTATTATATTTCTCTTTGTATGGATTTTTTGGGAACTTTAAAATCCAGTATAAAAGAGGAATGGACATGTGTTCAGGTTTTAGAGTCAAGTCAAAAGTTGACAGTACTGATTTATGGTTTTGGCAGATTTCTTTCTCAGTTAACATACTAGCCTTATATGTGCCATTATTTGATATGTCATTTATACCAAGTTCTTTGATCAAACAATTAATGTAGTGATGCTTACATATAATGGTTATGTTACAAAGGACAGACAGTCCTGTAGGACAGACAGACTGGATGACAGCTGGCCGGGACAGAATAGGGTTACACCGAATACACACTTATTTTCGGTATCTTAGACTATCATTTTGATAATGATACCAACTATCCCAGTAATTTATCAAGATGGTTATGATCATCAATTGTAATTTCTTTGTATCCAAATATGACCCCAACGAGTACCGTTTTGTGTCGGTTAGCTTTATCTTGCCCCAACGAATACCGTTTTGTGTCGGTTGGCTTTATCTTGCCAATAGACCCGTGAAGATCCGGGGTAGAATAGATCTTCAGCAACCCATGCATGCCGTAAAAGGTGACTATGCCTGTCGTAAAAGGCGACTAACGGGATCGGGTGGTCAGGCTCGCTGACTTGGTTGATGCATGTCATCGATCCCAATTGCGTGGATCGATGCTCATGATATTAATCACTGGATTGTCTGGTCCAGGCTTGATTTATTTACAGACCGCCGTCATATAGCTGTAATATTGCTGAGTGCGGCGTTAAACAACAAACAAACCAAACCAATTATCTTGCCAATGACCTACCTATTATATGATAAATCGACTTATCCGTATTTCGAGAAAACCATATACCATATCGATATTAGGCAGAAACGCTTATTTCTGGGGCGTACAGTTTCATTGTGTTTAATGACATATGAGTTGTAGAAATTGCTTTTCTTTACAGCATGACTTTGTACTTTATCAGCCTGTAATATAGGTTAGGGAAACACTCGCCATAATGTAAGTATGTGTCTGCAGAAAACTACCAACGAAAACTCGTGCGATCAGCACAGCCCAAGAAAGGTTAAGGCGATAAGGTTTTCATTGATCCAAGTTGACAGTGAGTAGACGCACATTCCACAAAACGAACAGAGTCCATTTCGTAAATTGTCCTTATAGTTATGACAGCAATCCACACCGGTTTTACCATACTCAGGGGAGACTTTCCAGACTAAATTGGCTAGAGATGATTTTAATATATTAATGGGCAAAATGACGATCTAGACATGATTTATTATACAGAACAAGAATAGATGTCCTCGTATTCATTATATATCAGTGTCCATCGAAGCTACCGGCTTGCAGCGTGCACGTACACCTCTTTGGTGCACCCATTTGCACGGATATTGTGCTGACAAACCTTGAAATATAATCAGGGCCAATCTGGGTTTGGAACACATGATTGTTACTGTGTAGGATGGGTGCCACCATCGGGTCAGGATACCCTGACCTTATTGCGGACACCTAGTATCATTACTATTCAATAGCGATTTATAATTTTAAAAATGCTTATTATGTGATTTGGCTGCTTTTAGCAGAATTTTCTTATTTTTATGGAAAGGGTATTGTCGCCGTTAGTTTTAAAATTAATATAATATTCTACTTCATCTCAATAGACGAGTTTAAAGTTATTGATATGAACCATTCTATCAAATGTTCTTACAATATTCACACAAAACCTCGCTTGTAAGGTGTGTTATTAGGCAATAGTATTAGTAGGCATTAGTAGATCTTAGACCAAGATTTATGTACTTTCTTGTAACCCTGCCACGTTTTTTTAGTGTGAGAGGGGATATGGTACATATAAATGAGTAATCAGACCATCGTATAGTCCAGGGAGTTCAGCGGAGGTAAAGCTTCTTACTTAAAGTATGTAAACTTGTTTTTGCTAGGCTTATCAAGCGTGATGGTGTCAGTGTATATGTGTCTATCTCGGATTCTGCATCTGCGTGAAACTCTGGAGGAGATTGGGTGAAAAGTCGAACGATCATTGACCCGTGTTTTATTGTAAGAAACCTGAATACTCCCGTGTGATAAAAGCCTCATAACTGTCGGTAATACCTCTTATTGTACTGGTTTTAATTTCTCGCACGACCTCCGTCGTATTAAGCACCTCAACCGGATACTTTTTACGCAATAGGTTGTACATAATGGCATTGTTTATTAGCCTGTTTGTTATTTGGATCACTTTCTTCATCCTCAACCACTCTATTTCAGTATAGGGGGCGGTCGGGTAGCCTAGTGGTTAAAGTGTTCGCTAGTCACGCCGAAGACCCGGGTTCGATTACCGACATGAGTACAATGTGTGAAGCCCATTTCTGGTGTCCCCCGCCGTGATATTGCTGGAATATTGCTAAAAGCGGCGTAAAACCACACTCACTCACTCACTATTTCAGTATAGTAACCTAAACGTATCATGAAAACTCGGTGAGAATGTGAATCTCAATGGAACCATTAAACTTAATGAATTAGGGATCCGGAGCCAAGGTCTGATCAAATCATACATTTTATCATCTCTTCTGGACGTTAATTAAAGAACAGTCAGTCCAACACTTATGGCTTCTGATATTGTCGTGCGATCATCCTCCAAGATTAAGCCGTACCGTTGAGAACGAGCAATGTATGTACTGTCAAAATGGACCACTGAAACTTCATATAAAGCACAAATAAATTATCCTGTTATGCAGTCGGTCATGTTTGCTTCTTGGTGATAGCTTAATGCTGAATCAGCATTCTGCTGATGTTAAGGTGGAGAGGTAAATGTGTGCATGTGTTCTATCCTTTCTGAGACATCCTAAGCATCTCGCTCAAAATAGTAAAGTAGACAACCGCATTCGACGTAATCAGCGCCCAGGGCGCTCTCAAAATTAGAAATAGAGGGGCTCTAATTAGAATATAATTTTTGGTGAAAAAAAAACAGTTGAAAGATGCGACAGATGTTTTTTTCCACAATTTAATTGCCCATATTTTCGTAATATACACGAATAAATAAGTCTTGTGTACATTGATCAATCGGAAGGGGTGCTAATTGGGATTGTTCACTGGCCAATATATTTGCAAATATCGCCGTGGTCGCTGATAACAGCGGGGCGCTTATTACGTCGAATACGGTATATAGAAAATTCCGCCTACATGTGCTTATCGTTACGCTTGCTTGAGAGATGAAACACAAGAGGATAAGATACGACTCATTCCAAAATTCCAGTTTTAACTACTGAGGGCTTATTCCAAAATTGTCAAGTCTTGCATGGTATCCTTCCCAAGTACTTGTTCAGAAGTGAACGTTTTGTTATTGCATTTGATTGGATAAGCTTTGAATTGTCAAGTGTAGTCTGGTATGGTCTGCATGAAGTCTGTAATATGCAACCAACATTTGGATGTTTAACCAGCGCCTACGTAATTCTAAGTTTGGATATGGTATGGAGCTTGAGAGAGGGAGCTTTTTTCAGCGATATGTCTCCCTTCTTAGAAAATCAAACAAAATTTGCGTCGTTTCCAACTTACACTTCACAATGATGAACAGGTTAACATGCGTTCCAAACTTATTATAATTTTTATAAGGTGATGCCTTTGGCATAAGGCACATGTATGAAATAAGCGATACATTATACTTAATGCAGATCGAAAGCTGACACAATTTGCTCACAATTCAGGTGAGAGTGACGGATCAGTCATGTAAATCTAACAGCTCCCAAACGTGCTGTAGTTCATTGAGGGACACATTTCACGCCATATAGATGTTTCTGTTTTCTGGAAATCTTCGTTCTCATGAGAGGAACAAAAATCATTCACACAAGAATGATGGTGTTGGAATGGACAGCTGTCGAAAGCCTGAAATATTTTCACCTGTTCAGTTATTTCTTTTGTTTCACAGAATTTGGCAAATATTGATAACAGATTGTATACCTCATTTTTGCGAACCTCGTTGCTCCACAAACCCAACGTTATGGGAGCGGAAACACTGTTACACGATATCGTTTATTACCTTTTTTTATTGGAAACAGTCTTTGGAATGTTTCATGCACAAGGTTTCTCAATGGTTTCAGTAAAACTCTTATGAAAAGGTAACAGAAATCATGTCGGTTTGAGCTAAAATGTCGGCTCTTGTGTTGTGGGTGTGCAAAAAGTACATGAACTTGTCCAAATCATGTGAACATTTTGGGGTGTGGATGGCTTCCAACACGATTACTTTCATGGTGCAGTTTTATAGCTGGATTGCAGCGATAAACAACAAACCAAAAAGGACAAAGTAGACACAATTTTTATGCATAACAACTTCTTTAATACAGAAAAAGCGACGTTTCGGTATAGATCCTTATACCGTTGTCAAGCAGTACTGAATCAGGGACATTGTACAGAATATATATAGTAGGTGGAGGATTAACGGTAGAGGATTAACAGTAACGACAATTGCATACATGAATGGATTAACAGAGTAATATAAGGATAATACTGTCACAACATGATGGACAGAGTGTGTCTACCCTTGTCAGCCAATCAAACAATTTAAACAAAAAGGAAATCAGAACGGCTTTATAACGGGAAACGATTTTCCAGCAACTACATCCGATTGCTACTTTATTTCTGATTTTGTTGTTTGAAATTATATTGTCAATTTTACTGAAAATAAATAATTTTCTGATCTTCTGTAAATGGTACTATAATTGATTCTAATGTATTACTCTCCTTCTGGTGTTATCTAATGTGGATATTTAATGTTTCTAATCTACAAGACATTCACTATAAACAGGTGTCATTAGTAGGTGCTTCAGTAATGTCTCTTCATATTTGCAGTGAAATATTTGAATTTAATCAAAATTAATCATCCTTAATGCAATATTCATCAAGTAATCAAAAACACGAAAACAAATTTAATCTTAACTTACGTTACGAAATCATCTAAAAATCTAAGTCCTTGTGTAAGTAAGAGTCGTATTATCTCTCTGAGACATACATCCTAAATATAAAGGTAACGCATGATGTAAAATACACAAAAGTATTATCAGCAATTTGCTGCTGTATGTAGTTTTGATCATACTTTCGATATATATACTGAACCGCAAAAGAAACATCAACATGGATAGATACGAGAAACCTTATTTGTCCAAACACTGTAATCATACTTTGAGACATATTCAAAAGTTGAAACTTGGCAGAAATTATCATCAAGGTTGAAATTGAAGTGTCCAATGTTCTTGCCTCTCGCTGGACCGATGTTCTGGAAGACCACAGGGCCGACCCTCTGTGCAAGACCAATTCCATCCCACACCATGATGCTCGGACCACCCCACGACCTCCTCTCAACAACACAAGCATCCGAATAACGTTCTCCACGGCGTCGCCAGACTCTCTCTCTCTCTCTCTCTCTCTCTCTCTCTCTCTTTCTGCAATCTGCTGTTGAGATACAGTAACGGCTCTCGTCTGAGAAGAGGACTCTTCTCCACAACTGGTGGCGCCAATGCTGGTGATGTGTTGCCAACTGAAATCGGTCCCGGCGATGACATGGTGTCAGAATGGGTCCTCGGCGTGGCCTTTGACAGTGGAGGTGTCTGCTCGTCAATCGTCGACGCACGATGTCCCTACTAATGTGTCGCTGGTGGGTCCCCATGGTCTGTCGAGCAGTTTCCACAGCAGTAACAAAGCGATCTTGAAGATGCTGTCGCACATTATGACGTCGGGTGGTGACTCTTGGTCTTCCATTACGTAGTCAGTCATCTGTAGCGTTGGTGGTCTGGTACCGTTGCTGGAGCTTGTATATGGTCCTTACGTGGACTTGGAATGCATTGGCTACTTGCCGGGCGGTTTTTCCAGCTTGCAATCGTCCAAGGGCTTGGTGTCGCTGATTTCTTGTCATTCTTGTCATGTGGCAGCAATTCAATAACGAATGAATGGTATCCGATCTTGGTGGATTTATATAGGACAAGAAATGGGGGAACGCATGTGCATTTCAATTTGCACGGAACTCACGTGCATAGGGTTACCATGGCCGTTGCGGTGATGCATTTGGGCGATCGGTTTTATTGTCATCTGCTTTGTTTTTTTAGCATCATATCTCATTTTTCCAGACAAGGTGATGTTAAATTTTAGAAACTTTGACCAAAAAATACCAAAGATATTTAAATGACAACTTCCCATGCAATGTTACTTGGGGTGACGTTTCTTTTGCCTTTCAGTATAATCAACAGTTCATATTCTAATGACAAATGAATACTGATAGGTTTTCAAGATAAGAATTATCAGTAATTGACATAATCGATAGTCATATTTAGGACAAACTTTCCCATGTCTGTGTCCATCTGGACCCCTATCACGTTCAACTGGCTGTCACTTATATACAAACGGCCTCAACAAACCACATATACTTGCAATGAACTACTCAAACAATGTACTACATTGATTAGTTCACTTGTATATAGAGTAAATGTAGTGTGTGTCCCTGAGGTTTTATTGTATCCGTGATTGTAATTGTGCTGAGTTGTCCACATTAATATGGCACAACTATCTGTCTTCGTTTCAATATCGTGGAGTCTTCGGGTTACCAGAATACAGTTATGTTATAAACAAAAGCGACAAACCCCTTCACTTATCCAGAAGAAATCTCTGCTTCAAAGCAGAGTCGATTGCACGATTCTGACTGCATCATGAGTATGAATGAATCACTTTCAAATAGTGTTGATAAGTAACGTTCATTATATTTCACTAAGCATGTCAACTTTGCGGATGTTATCGACAGTATATTTCGTTTGACTTCGTCATCAGACATTCCATTATGTATACGTCAACTACACTTGAACATCATAGATTAAAGAGCAGAGAAAACAAAACTCTGTTTAATTATAAACTAAATGAATACAGAATACAATATTCATTTCGACGTCAAATGTATTCGTCGTACTTTTCATTGTAACAAAAGTCCTGTTTATTTTAGTGTTATAGCTTCTGATCACATAAGAAGTAAATTGTACGGAAATGTAATTTTGTAAATGCCAACAAAAACCTCAACTTCCCCGCCGTCCTGCGTGTGTGTGATACGTTAAGAAAAGTAGCATGCTGACATTAGCTTACAAAACACTTTTCTCACAACGTGACGAAGCATTCTTCACGTACAAAACCTCCAGCTCAGCCGCATCCAAATTCATCCTGGCTGTGCTCAGACATTATCACAGTTGCTGCAAGGCTTCTTGTCAGTGTTTCCTGAAAAATGTGATGATTGCTTCTACGTAATGAAATCATAAATCTACAAAATAGAAAGGACCAAGCCACTGTAGGAGGTAAACAACAACAAAATAGTTTTCCAACAAAAGGGAGGCGATGTCGTACGACGTTAATATTGCATGATCTATGCACTATACACAAGACAAATAGGCTGTACAACCATGTGATATAATCTTTTCACCATCGGAGAAACTCCAGTGATGACAGATCCACAACAAGTATGTTTCCAAATGTCTTGTCTAAAGAACTACATCATTTGTGTTTGGCAAACACAACACATGTGTAATACAGCGGGGAAGATGACCTGGATCTTTAAATCAGATGTGTTGAAATCTCTGCATGCGTCGTATAGGTGTCTGAAGTCTGGTCGACAAATATACATGGACATGAGTACCAGCTAATACAATCGCAGATTCATGTTTGATGCAAAGCGGCAGGATTTCATAAAATGACTCCCTTGTTAAAATGTAGCATCAAAGTAGTCGACAGAACACTGCTTCTTCAATTCATTCATTTCTTGTTTTGTTGAACCTTCTGCATACAACTCGCTTTGGCATTACGATATTCAGTGAAACCTCATTAACTCAAAGTCATCTGGTTTTAAGAAATTTGCGAAAAGTGCAGTGTCGATATTAGTCCTGTAAACTGAAGTTGGTCTGGACGTACAGTATCTTGAATGTTATATCAGTTTATAGAGTTGGGGTCATGGAGATTGGACTGTATACCCATGACCTAACAGACGCCATTACGTTTGACTGGAATATTCAAAGTCACATGTATCGTGGTAGCACAAAACACACTATTTCAAACAGGTTTCTTGACGTCACCGCTTTTTCTCATGTGAACACAACATCAAACAAATCATTTCAAACAGGTTTCTTTACACCACAACTGTTTGTTGTCATTATTTCCATGCAGTTCTTCTGACAAATGTCCACACAACGTGAAAGTGAAACGTTTATATAGGTGAAGGAACCAACATCGTTAATTCCCACTTAGCTCGCAAACGTACAGGAAAGTGCCGAAGAACACATGCAGAAATAGGCACGAGCATGACTAATGGGCTGACAGGTTCTCCGTTGATCAAAGCTGACAGTGAGTAGACACACATTCCTTGATAGGAACAGAGTGCATTACGTCAATTGTCCCCATACTTATGTTAGCAACACGTTTAGAGATTTACATTACTTAAGCAAAATGTCTACCGTCTTTGAGAACTACACGTCCTGGAGAGGAGATTATGGAGAACAGATGACGTGATTAATTGGTTTGGTTGGTTTGTTGTTTAACGCCGCACTCAGCAATATTACAGCTATATGACGGCGGTCTGTAAATAATCGAGTCTCGACCAGACAATCCAGTGATTGATATCATGAACATCGATCCACGCAATTGGGATCGATGACATGCATCAACCAAGTCAGCGAACCTGACCACCCGATCCCGTTACTCGCCTTTTACGACAAGCATAGTCACCTTTTTCGGCAAGCATTGGTTGCTGAATACCTATTCTACCCCGGAATCTTCACGGGTCGACATGATTAATGGACCATCTAATCATGGTATATAATACAGAAAGAGAACAGATCAGGTTAATGTAAGGTCAGACTGATACTTCCTGATGCACCCGTGTCTATTTCATATCAGTTTACGTCTCGAAGTGGTACCTGCTTGCTGCGTGCAAGTGATTGATTGGATTACCGTACCTTTCAGCAGTATTTCAGAATATCTGGGAGTGTGAGCTTGGCGTCGGAGGAAAGTGATACAGGTCTTAGACGTTTATTACTTCGGGGAAACATTGTATTGTTGTGACAAAACTAGAACAATAATCAGGGCGAATCTAGGATTTCAAGCCACGATCATAGGTTCCTGGCACGCCTAAGGGACGCAACTCAGAAACTCATGAAAAGGAATATCACACAATACTATATCTCAATAAACGAATCTTTCGAAAATGTAATGCATCATTTTATGACATGATCTTTCAAAACTCATATAAACCCTCGTTTGAAGGGCGTGGTACCATGTCATCTTAAACGAAATGTATTGTGCTGAAACAGCGTGGTGAGAAAAATAGGTGATATGGCTGTATACCTAAAATGTCTGACTAATCAGACCACAGCATAGTTCTGGGAGTTCCACCGAGGTAGGTAAAGCTCTTTGTTCGTTCTAGACATTGGCTTGCAACTGTTTGTTGAGCTGCAATAGCGAGATGACGTCTCTGTATTTATCTCTGATTCTGTTGTTGCGCGAATATCTTGTGGAGATCGTGTTAAAAGTCGAGCGGTTACTGACCCGTGTTTTGTTGTAAGATGGCTAATCTGTGTCATAAAATTCTTTTTCCATGAATTAATTTTATATTCGATCTGCAGAGCAATAAACATCGTTCACATGTGTTTGACTCCAGTGCTATATTCTAGAAATGTTTATTATTCTGTTTGTTGTAATGCACTTGTTATTCTTTCATCTAATCCTCTCTATTTCAGGATAGTGAACTACATGCATCATGTAATTCGGTGAGTAAAGGAATCACTCTGGATGCATTAACTAGGAAGGCCAGATCTATGGACATAATAATTTATTCTTAACTGTTATTGAAGAAAAGTTTCATAGCAGACGTGATTCTGACGAAAGCATTATAGTGAAAATGTATTGGATTATATAATTTGTTTTTGGATGTTTAAGCGTAGTCTGGAGCAGTCTGTAAGACGGCAGTAAGATGAATCGACATATTGATTTTGTAACCGACGTAATTCCAGGTGTCGACATGGAAAGTTTTGGATCTATATCTTTCTTTGTCCAGTCATAATGTGCGCTTGTTAAAAGAGCTGGTGTTTTCGCTAAGGTACATCATCAGAATTATTCAAAGGTTAAGAGGTGTTCCCAACATGCTTCAATTCTAATGAAGACGTTGCCTTTGTGATGCTAAGGGCCAAAAGTGTAGTGTTCAAGATATGAAAGAACGAAAACGTGTACTGCAGGTCAAACATAGGCATACATGCTGCCACAATTTGAAGAAATCTGCCCACAATTCCGGTGAGGTGAGGTGAGGTGAAATGGGGTTTAACGTCGCGTCCAAGCTTATTGCACTTATATAGCGACGTGCATGTACGTGTGTGTGTTTGTGTGGCTGCTTGTACTAGTCCGGACTGATGCCGATTTATAGTGCTAGCTCACTGAGATACCATGCCGCAGTTTAACATGAAAACCCCACTCAGACACAGTATACTGACTCCGAGCCGACCAGTCCTTGTTTTAGCCCCTTAGTGCCGAGCGCCAGACAGGGTAACAACAAGTACCATCTTTTAACGTCTTTTGGTGTGACGCGGTCGGGGATCGAACCCCGGACCTTCCGCTCTACCACTAGACCACGGAGGCGGTCCACAATTCCGGTGAACATGACAATGCGTGGATGTAATTCTAACAGCTCCCAAATTTAGATATTTTGGTGAGGAACATATTCCAACACACTGCGGACTAATTGACAACAAGTTGAGGGTTTCCGGATATACACTGTACGCTCCTTATGCAGGTTTGATTGGTTGGGATGCGCTATGTACTTCATCACTTGGAGGAATATAATAAACATAATTAGAAACCGGCTGCTGACGATTACGTTTTTCGGTTTTTCGCATGAATTGAACAAATGCTGTGTACTCACAGAAGAATGATACTGTTTTGCAGGATGCTGACACCAGAACTGTATATTTGAACCCAATTGGTGCGAGTGTCTGTGCTCCCGAAACCTAACCTTTCCCGTAATTACAGCAGTTTGGCATGTTGAATAAGCGAGACATAATAATAGCTATTTTTTGTTTTAAAAAAGGGAGATTTTCTATTAGAAACAGTACCAGTGAAGATCAGGGTTAAAATAGGTACTCAGCAACCCATGCTTGAGGTAAAATGTGATTAAGCTTGTCGTAAGAGGCGACTAAAGGGATCGGGTGTTCAGGCTCGCTGACTTGGTTCATGCATGTCATCGTATACCAGTTGTGTGGATTGATTCTCATGATGTCAATCACTGGATTGTCTGGTCCAGACTAGTTTATTTACAGACCGCCGTCATATAGCTGGATTATTGCTTAGTGCGGCGTTTAACAACAAACAACCATAGAAATAGAAATTCATACTGATCAGGTATCAAATAAAATGCCCTGTGAGTCGAACGCATCCTTTATTGATCCATACTATACAATGTCATGGATGTTAACCATGTTATTTTTCTGATTATCACTCTCTTTTCATCGGCGACACAAATGTGGACAAGGGGTGCATTACATATTATTACCCTTTTCCCTATGCTTCGCATAAACAAGTCGGACGACAGCCATACAATCTGATACTCTGAAGTAATCTTAGCAGTCATGTGAAGGTTCGCTATTTTTCAAATATTTCTCATAATGACGTTTATTACAAATTTCTACCGGAAACAATCGCACGTTTGAGTTCCAAATTTAGGCTTAGTCAATATATAACGCATACGGTTTTAATGAAACTTCTATATTATCGACTACTTAACATAAAGGTCTCAGAAAAATCATTTTAACTGATGGCTTTAGTCTTCTGGTCGTTAAGTCCATGACTTGCACATATGTTTATCTTAATCATATGAAATGCTTTTAAACACTTAAAATCGTCCGATTTGGATGGCTAAATGCATATCTTCTAATGAGTAACGACAATATTTATATATTATAATCCGGAGACCAAAATGTGTTAAAATGACAGGCAGTAGTTTATGATAATACGCATGTGGTCCTTTGAGCTCATACTATTGAGACTTTCCACCCAGCATCAAATACATGGCACGAACCACTAATATCCTAGAACCAAATAATTTGAGAAACCTCTGCGTAAGGTATCTAGCTTCCTACCATCAAGATCCAATGGACATCCTTTCCCCGACAGCCGGAGATCAATTTGCAGTTACAGAAAAAAACAGTGGAATATATCGTTCCATATCACATATTTTCGCAATGTCTATGACCATATATCATGCCGACGGAAATGCTTAACGGGATAGATGCTGGTCCGATTGTATCCCTTTCTCTACTATCATGTCGTCCGCGATCGATTTCAATTTGTTTGTGTATAATGTCCAATGATGAGACAGGCATGTAATCAAGCCCAACGACAACACCGATGTCAACACAGAGGTCATATGAAAACAAATGACTGGAATGAATCCAATGATTACAGTCATGATATCACCGAGTAATGTCAGAAACAAGTAATTCGGACATTTCACACATCGTACTTTTAATTGTGTTTTAAGTGTAGTCAGGAGACTTTTGGGATATAACACAGGAAATATGCAACATCTTAGAAAAGGTTAACTTCTACTTCGTGTGCGCGAAGGACGAAAACCACGCAAAGTGTAAGGCATTGTATTTTTAATTTGGCATCACACGAAAGAACTTCAGATCATGTGATACGGTGGGTATGACCTTTAAAACTCGGTCAGTCTCCTCTTACTTTGTTTTGATATATGATACCGTTGGAAGCAAAGGATGCTCACTGTAAATTTCCTTCCGCGTTTACAGCATCGATTCCAATTGCGTGGATCGATGCTCATGATATCAATCACTGGATTGTCTGGTCCAGACTCGATTATTTATAGACCGCCATCATATAGCTGGAATTTTTCTGAGTGCGGCGTTTAACAACAAGCCAACCAACCAATCAACCGCGTTCCCAGTCGAAAACAGCCATAGCTCTGGTAAAGAGAAATTATATATTAAAGCTATGGTAGTGGTAATAAGTCATGCACGTGTACTATCATGAGACAGATGGTCGTGATTTATTCCTGTAGCAGCAATATGTGTTTGTTGTTTAACGCTGCACTCAGCAATATTCCACCTATTTGTAAATAATCGAGTCTGGACCAGACAACCCAGTACCTGACATCATGAGCATCGATCAACGCAAATGGGATACGATGACATGCATCCACCAAGTCCCGTTAATCTCCTCTTACGACAAGCAAACCTAACGGGATTGAAGTCACGTATAAATACAATATTCGCGTCGACCTGCGATTTTGCGGCTGTGAGGACATTGATCTGAAGGAAGAAAAGTAATCATATGGCGCAGCTCGTTCATTGCCACAAAAAGTCCCGTTTGTTTGAATGTAATATCATCTTATCACATAAGAAGCATATTGTACGGAACTCGAAATATTCTAACAAAAGCATATCGCTCTCCTGCCGATCGGGATGTGTATGCGTGATTTTGTTAACAACACAAACATTCAGACATCAACTTACAAAACACCATTATCACAATGTGACGAAGCACCTTCACGTACAAAAATGCCAGCCAAAACACACATGCTTACTGTTAGTCTGTTCATGCTGAGAAATTATCACAGTGGCAGCAAGGGTTTATGAGTCTGGGATATGTGTTTATTGCTTGGTGTGAGTAGATAAATCTGTTGACATAATGAGATCATAAATCATCAAACACAAAGCAACATATATCTGGTAAAACAGCAACGAAAGGCAGGCGACATCATGAGAGATGCATACTGCATGATCTTCATGCACTTGACAAATATATAGTACAACCATGTGATATAATATCTACCCCATCGGAGATACTCGGATCGAGTATCTCCTGAGAGTCCTGTAATGACACAGCAAAGAGTATGCCTTAAATGTCTTGTGTGACAACCTACTTAGAATGTGTGTGATAAACACAAGATACATGTAGTTTTGCATAGAAGTGTATCCAGAGATACAAAACCACATGTGTTTACATTGTTGAGCACTGTATGTATCGTGTAGATTTATGTAGGTTGTTCGACCACTAAACATGGACATGAGTAGCAGCTAAAACAATCACAGGAAAAAATCGTTTTGGACACAGCTACCTGATTGCAGCATGCATGAATCTTTTTAATGAGAGAGTTTGGTTCTAGTCAGCTTTGAATATCTGATGTGGGACGAATGCCCAAACTGATGCACGCAACACACATGTATTTGCGAGCAGCTTTGAACAGGGACTCTTTGATGAGATCTTAGAGCATCGTATGGTGCTGTGGATATACTGGAACTTGACAAGAGTCGAACTGCGTTTGTAACTCAGCTTGATACCTCTGAAAGTCGTTCTGAATCATCATCTTTGTCCCATAAGGCTGCGACTCAGACTCCGTATCAGCCTGAACAACCATCCATTTCAAAACGTAAACAATCCAAAGGAGACAGGAGAAACTTCAAAAGAAATCAAGCGGCAAGAAGTCCCTCTTCTTCGAAGGTGCTTTGGAAACACTTTGGTTCTCTGAACTTGGCTGATGGTCATCACTGACCTTCTGTGGTGCATTCATAAAATTGTCACTGCGATTCTGCCTGCCTCCAATGGCTTCTGTTTCGGTGAATAAACAAGAGAGGTTATTTTCTGGTGTTGACTTTTCATATTTAGAAGGTTTCATTTCTAGCAACGACTTATATATATCACAGGAATATATATATATATATATATATATATATATATATATATATATATATATATATATTTATTTATTTATTTATTTATTTATTTATTTATAATGGATAAAAGACGTGTATACATCCCGGTACAGGTACTTATAAAAGACGTGTATACATCCCGGTACAGGTACTTATAAAAGACGTGTATACATCCCGGTACAGGTACTTATAAAAGACGTGTATACATCCCGGTACAGGTACTTATAAAAGACGTGTATACATCCCGGTACAGGTACTTATAAAAGACGTGTATACATCCCGGTACAGGTACTTATAAAAGACGTGTATACATCCCGGTACAGGTACTTATAAAAGACGTGTATACATCTTGGTACAGGTACTTATAAAATACGTGTATACATCTTGGTACAGGTACTTATAAAAGACGTGTATACATCCCGGTACAGGTACTTATAAAAGACGTGTATACATCCCGGTACAGGTACTTATAAAAGACGTGTATACATCCCGGTACAGGTACTTATAAAAGACGTGTATACATCCCGGTACAGGTACTTATAAAAGACGTGTATACATCCCGGTACAGGTACTTATAAAAGACGTGTATACATCTTGGTACAGGTACTTATAAAAGACGTGTATACATCCCGGTACAGGTACTTATAAAAGACGTGTATACATCCCGGTACAGGTACTTATAAAAGACGTGTATACATCCCGTGTGAGGGGAATGAACTTCTAGGCAGTAGTGTACTTACTTACTTACTTTCCTACCCGTGAAGATTCCGGGGTAGAATAGGTCTTCAGCAACCCATGCTTGCCGTAAGAGGTGACTATGCGTGGATCGATGCTCATGATATTATTCACTGGATTGTCTGGTCCAGACTCGATTTTTTACAGACCGCCGTCATATAGCTGTAATATTGCTGAGTGCGGCGTTAAACAACAAACCAATCAACCAACTTACTTTCCTATTGATATAATCAGTTACAGATTCAGATATACTGAATGAATTTGAATGGTCAGCCCGATATATGACCATTATAGGAGTGGCCATTTCTTTTCCACTTTAAGTGACAAAAGCCTTTTCCATAATCATAAGAAATCTCTGTTAAAGCAGAGTTCTTTGTATAATTCTGACCGTATCCCTAAAATGTGTTTATGAATCACTATCAAATAGTGATGATACCAGGTTTTTGCGAAATGGTGATCGCATCCTGCCCAACCGGTGATACCCGGGACTAACAAGCACACGCAAGTCACATGCAAGAAAGCCTCTTGTGTTACACACAGCGACATATTTCGGTCAGATCTAATTGTTTTAAATTGGAAAGAAATACCCAACGCCTCAGAGGTCTACATGCACAGATAGTTAGTGTCCTCGCCAGATCGTTTCACAATATCTCCATCCCGTGAAGATCCGGGGTAGAATAGGTCTTCAGCAACCCATGTTTGCCGTAAAAGGCGACTATGCTTGTCGTAAAAGGCGACTAACGGGATCGGGTGGTCAGGCTCGCTGACTTGGTTGATGCATGTCATCGTATCCCAATTGCGTGGATCGATGCTCACGATGTCAATCACTGGAGTGTCTGGTCCAGACTCGATTATTTACAGACGCCGTCATATAGCTGGAATATTGCTGAGTGCGGCGTCAAACAACAGACCAACCAACCAACCACAATATCTCCAAAGGTACCAAATCTTGTACAGATCCCCAGGATGGTCCCTGTTACACAATGGCTTTATATATCTTAGACTTTTACTTTGATGATGATACTGAGCAATTATCTCAGTAATTTGTCCAGATACCCGATGGATAATTCTGACTCCATCGCTGATAGACAAGGGCGGCGGCATATTTGTTTGTAAACACTGAAAGTCGTACCTACCTGACGTATTATATCTAAACATATATGACCTGACGGATATCGTTTCCCTATTTCGTGAAAAGCAAAGAGTGTCGATACTAGGCCCTTGAGCTAATAGCATTCATGTCTGGGCCGTACAGTTTCATTGAGTTAAATGATATAGCAGTTAATTGTGTTGTAGGAGGTTTTACAATATCCATGTACTAACAGGCTGAAAATAAGTTGGTTAACATATTCAATGTCACGGTACATTACCATGGTACAAAGTAATAACGGCACATCATCTCAAAGCAAAATATTTCTGCTTTTGTTTACAGCATGACTCTGTATGTGATCAGTCTGTTCGTATATTTCAGCTACAAAATGTCCATAAGAAACAGTCAAGGTAAAAAGTTAATTTAGGTTAGTGAAACAATAGCTATTATACAAGTATGTGTCTTCGGCAAACATATCGGAAAATACCGAAGAACGCCCACGCAATCAGCACTGAGATGTCCGGGAAAGGTTAGGTAAGGTTATCGTTTTCCTGTGGTCAAAGTTGACAGTGTGTAGACGCACATTCCAGGATACGAAGAGAGTCCATTACGTAAATTGTCCTTCATACTTACACTGAATGTCAGCAATACACAGAGGGTTCGCAATACTCAGGAGATACGTCTGACGACTTTTCAGACTACACGGGATAGAGATGACATTAATATTGAATGGGCAAATTCACTATCAGACATGATTTATCATACAGAAATAGAATAAATATCAATTAGATTACTTTCTTATGACCCAATATATATTCATTATATATCGGTGTCCCTGAAGATCCGGGGTATAGGTCTTCAGCAACCCATGCTTGCCTCAAACGGCGACTATGCTTGTCGTAAGAGGCGACTAACGGGATCGGGTGGTCAGGCTCGCTAACTTGGTTGATGCATGTCATCGTATCCTAATTGCATTGATCGATGCTCATGGTCATGGTCCAGACTCGATTATTTACAGACCGCCGTCATATAGTTGGAATATTGCTGAGTGCGGCGTTAAACAACTATACATCGGTGTCCATTGATGCTACTTGATTGCAGCGTACATGTTTACATGTTTACATGGGTTAGTGAGTGCCTGCTTACGCTGCTTTGAAAAGCATTTCAGATATTCACAGTGTGCCATCTAGGTGTAGCATGAAAGCTTAAGTGATACACGTACTTTAATATTAGGACCTTAGTGCACTCATGTGCACGGATATGGTGCTCGAAAACCTAGAAACATAATCAGGCCGCATCTGGGATGGTCGTTACTGCGTAATATGGGTGCCACCATTGGTCATGACCTGGTATCATTACTATTTGATAGTGAATCATCAACTCCTCTTATGATGTAGCTGGAATCGTACAACGGACTGTTTTAGCATATATGGCTCATGCTTTGTCGCTGTTATTTAGATAATTATTCCCCTTGAAGATCCAGGGTAGAATAGGTCTTCAGCAACCTATGCTAGCCTTAAAAAGCGACTTTGCTTGTCGTAAGAGGCAACAAACGGGACCGGGTGGTCAGGCTCGCTGATTTGGTTGATGCATATCATCGTATTCCAATTGCGTGGATCGATGCTCATGATGTCAATCACTGGATTGTCCGATACAGACTCGATTATTTACAGACCGCCGTCATATAGCTGGAATATTGCTGAGTGCGGCGTTAAACAACAAACAAACCAAAACTAGATAATTAATATCGATTCTAAAGTTATTTAAATCAACCATTCCATAAAATGTTCTTTCCATATTCACATAAAACCTGCGACGTAATCTTGAATGTAATGTTCTACGACGAACCAAAATGGTGAGAAACATAAGTGCCTTTGGTCGTAGATCTTCAACCAAGATACATAGATACTTTCTGGTTCCCCATCCACGCTTTGTTAGTTTGAGAGGGGACATGAAACATGTAAGTGAGTAATCAGATCACAGGATAGTTCTGGGAGTTCCAAGGAGGCGCATTGTTCGCGCTATATATAAATGAATACAACTGGGGTTTTTTCAAGGCTTCACAAGCGGGATGGTGTCGCTGTGTTTATCTCGAATTATGCATGTGCGTCAAACTCTTGCAGAGATTGTGCTAAAATCGAATTGTCATTGACCCGTGTTGTGATAGAATTAGTTTTGTTGTAAAAAGTGTGGTTACTCCGTGCGATAAAAGTCTGATAACTGCCTGTTATACCTCTGATTGTACTTGACTTAATTTCTCGCGTGACCTCCATCGCAGTAAAGATCTCGACTAGATACTAAATACGCAACGTATTTGACACTAGGTTGTACATAATGACATCGTTTATTAGCCTGTGTGTTGTAATGATCACTTTCTTTACCCTCATCCACTCCATTTAAGGATAGTACCCTTCAGGCCCTTTCCTGTGTTTACAGTGTATTAATCCCATGCTGTTTGTTTGGCGTGAAGACGACACCATGAACTCTACACCTGGCACATTTTACATAACAAGAAGAAATGTCTTACGAAAACCAATCCATTTATAAACATCCATTTTATTTAGAAATATCAGGACAGTTTTATACCAGTTTGTATACCTAGTCTTTCCGTGATGACATCTAATTAATCATCTTCACTCGATAGTAGTATCTCGCTTTCCAGAACAGAACAGAACAGAACAGAACAGAAGTTTATTGCTCGAAAGAAAATCAAACAGAGTGAATACAGAGCATACATGAGTTTGAATGTATACCCAACCAAACCAACAATAATATCGAATAATATATACATACATGAATACATACATGCACCCAATCACTAATATTTTTTATAATACATGGATTATCTGCTTAACTACACATATGAACACACACAATATACACATATATTATATTGTAGAGTGAAATTCACAAATTTGAACGTCGCAAGGGCAATTTTCCAGCCATAGCTCGACGATCCTATGATATTTAATTATGTAAATAATGTTAAACCTTTTTTACAGAACTGAGGCAGTTTTACTAGAATGGGTTTGTATGAACATTTCATTAATTGATTGTATTTTAGAGTGGAGGGATATTTAGTATAGTATGCCGGAAGGAATTGTTTTCGAAGGTCATTTAGTCTTGGACATACTAATAGAAAGTGAAATTCATCTCCTATTTGGTCGTTACATAAAGTGCAAGTTCTCTCTGTACTCTGTATTTTAAACCATCTGATTTGATGTTTTCAGTTTAAGAATCCAGATTGCTTGTTTCAATGGGAGAGATAATAGATACTCATCAAACAGTCCCCCGCTGCTGTCAAGGCTATTTTGACTAACCACGAGTTCATATTGATATGGACGAATATGTGTGACGTTATTGAGCGAACACTCAACGCTTTCATCGGTGTCATTGTCTTGTGTTACCATGGTGAATGCTGGTAATCTACCGAACACTATACAGAAACAGCTCTCCACCATGACAGGTCACGTGATGACAACCCCGCTCATTAACTCTCGGGAGTTTCCGGTCACTTTTGACGCAGTCGGCCATTTTGATAGGTTTGCGTAATTGTTAAGATAGATTGAGTGTGTGCACGTGTTCCATCCTTTCCAAGATATCTTAAGCATTTCGCTCCAAACAGCATAAAGTAGATGACATTGGAAATTCCACCTACATATTGTTACACATTTTAACACAGTGTTGACTTGTTTAGGCGACCAAACACTAGAGGGTAAGAAATACTTCCCAAATACTTGTTTAGATGAGAATGCATTTGATTTGCATTTCATTGGATTGGATTGCGGAGTCTGGCGACACACATTTACTTTTTTATGCAAATGTGGGTGGTGGGTGCGACCGGCAGAGCATGCTAATCCTTTTCGCGAACACCTGGTGTCATCACTGATTTTCAGTGATCCATTCATATAATTTTCACTGATATTTTGCCTATTACGCTCAGTAGAATCTCTTCCATCGGATCGAGACTGCTTATTCTCGTTGAATTGTTTAGTGTAGTTTGGGGTTGTCCTGCATTTGTAACCAACCTGTGGATTCATTAACCGGAATTCTTTTCTCGTTGCTAACTTACACTTCACAATTATTCACAGGTTAACATGTGTTTCCAAGATATTACAACGATAATGAAGGCACGGCCTTTTTGATACAAAGGGTGAAAGGTGTACTGCCGTAATTATGCTAACTGGAGATCAAACAAAACAGATACAGATGCTGACACAATTTAAGGGTCCTTGCTTAGAATTCAGGTAAACAGTTAATTGATGTAATTTTAACACCTCATCAAATAAGTTCACCATATACATATAAAAATCTGTTTTCTGGACATCAACAATTGTTTTGTCACATTACATGTAGCTGTGGACCAACTGACACACGAGTTGATGTTTCCAGATGCTCTTATGCAGGTTTGAATTTGTGCTTCTTCTTCTTCTGCTTCTTCTTCTTCTTCTTCTTCTTCTTCATTGACGAATGATGATGCAATGGAACTGTCGACAAACTGAAATAGATCAACTTGTCTCAGGGATGACTTTTGTTGCACTGCCTCTTGACAAATACTGATAACAAATGTGTGATCTTCATTTGTGCGAACCTCTTTACTCCAGAAACCTGACCTCATGGGCGAGTATACGATTTTCAGTTTGGACATTCTACAAACGATAACAACACGCTCTGACTTAACCAACTCGGACAAAACATTCTTCAAGCTAAATTAAATTATACCCTGTGTTAATATTCCGTTATTCTGTGGTGAATAAAGTAAAGAGCAAACACTAAAGTTAAATACAGGCGCACAGGAGCATCCATTGCTCTGACTACGTTTCGCATCAACAGCTAGCCTTGGATTGTTGACCTATCTTATATCAAAACTAACACCCGGCAGACTCTCTATGTACATGGACTTAGAGATTGATTTGCGAAGAAGCACAGCAGTTGATACAACATCTTTATCACGCGGTATACGAGAGGAGCAATTTCATTTCAGAGAGTGCACAACGTTTATTGATACAGGCAATGTAATAGAAGTGCCCTTCAAAGTTTCGTGTCAAATGACAATACATCCCACGCACTCAGTTTGAGGTAATGAATAAAGTGGTAGATATTGATCATTGTTCACAGTTTAGAAAGGAGCGGTGTTTAACGAACACATTTCATCCAAGATGTTCAATTACGGGAACGTGTTGCACAACGTGGACTTGACAGCTAATGATATATATTCCACAACTTGTGGCAGCCAAGATTCATCATACTGCTACCAAACTGCGGGCCATATCATCACAGGTGACTACTCTGTCGTTACTAACAACCTCCACCAGGTACCAAAAAATGACCCAAAATATCGTAAACAGACTGCTCCAAATTGGGATCACATCTTTAAAATCATTATGGATGCTGTCGAAGCGTATGCCAAGAAGGTGAAACAGTTAAATGTCTGTCAAAGTGGGTTAAGTCTCTGTGTGATGTTATCATTGGTAGAATGCACAAACTGAAAGGTTGCCCTTTTGATCTCAAATGTGCACCCCAAGCCTAAATTTGAGACTCTGCTGATTGTGGATAGGAAGTAGTGCCTAGTGGGTGGGATTTCATTTGTGTCCAATATCATTATTAATAACTTATTACACAGAAAAAGTAGGATTGTTGTGGTATATAAGGCCTATACTTATCATGACTTGTGCAAAACAGCGTAAGGGATTTTCTTTACGAAATACTATTGGCGCATCAGAGAGCAAACGTCCCTACTTTCTCTTGTACCAAATATTTCCGTGGTATTTTCAGATGAACGACTGTCTTGAGTTTGTGACGTGTGCCACCTTTTTACGAACATCTGACATCAAATTCATTAAGACATGATATCGACACAGTCACTTGACTCTGCTGTCAGTTGAAAGTGTTTTGTCACTTTTTTTAAAGCAGCCTGGTGATTTGGGGGATAAAATAGCAACCTTCCAACATTACAAAATACCATTTTACATGATTCGGGCTAAAGTGGAGTCACAAATGAGCTTTTTCACACCCAGAAGATTTGAGCCAACAGTGGCTCAAGAAATAACTATGATCGGTACTGATAAAACATAAATATAAAACACTATATACATTGTTTTCAAGTAAAATCTGTTATTAAAGACATCATCCTTTTGAAACATTCTGCAAAATATCAAACCAGTATTCAACCAGAAAGACTGCTCTTAAAATATCGAGTTGTATGTTTGTCGCCAGACACATAACCGTACATTGAAGTACACGCATCTAAGAACACGAAACATTGTCCTCATGTCATTATCATAATCATTGCACACATGTAAAAAGTCGGGCATCGCGTGTGTCATGATGATCTTGTATTAACACAGAAATCAGTTATCAAGCCTGATTTTGGTCACCCGCATGTATAACAGATGCTACTAGGAAGTAATCCGGATTTACACTGGAAACACTTCCTTAACAATGGCAATTTCGTCTCCCGGCTTGTCTGGACATCTTGAGCTCCTTAGCAGAGCGAAGCGCGGAAAATAGGTTATGTCTAAAGTGCGCCTCGTTTAATTTTCGCGTCGCCGTTGAAAATAAAAACTATTTTACTCAAAAACTTAACCACTTTTAATAATACCACAATGTTATGGAACAAGGTTAATTTTTCCCGTAACTGATATCAAATTTGGTAATTTATCATTATTCTACATCAACTGTTATATGAGCGTTTGTTTGTTGTTTAACACCGCAAATGAACATCGATCTAAATAATTGGGAGACGATGACATGCATCAGCCACGTCTGACGATCCGATCCCGCTAGTCTCTTATGCCGATCCCGCTAGTCTCTTATGTCGACAATACCCGTGAAGATTCCGGGGTAGAATAGGTCTTCAGCAACCCATGCTTGCCGTAAAAGGTGACTATGCTTGTCGTAAAAGGCGACTTACGGGATCGGGTGGTCATGCTCGCTGACTTGGTTGATGCATGTCATTGATCCCAATTGCGTTGATCGATGCTCATGATATTAATCACTGGATTGTCTGGTCCAGACTCGATTATTAACAGATCGCCGTCATATAGCTGGAATATTGCTGAGTGCGGCGTTAAACAACAAACCAACCAACCAACTTATGTCGACAAGCATTGGATGCTGAAGACCAATTATAACCCGCATCATCACAGGTCACAATAATATGAGAATGCCTATTGATGATATTTATGTGAATGCCACATACATAGAGATGCAAACCGGATGATATGATAGAGGCCACGGGTGGCCAAGTCATTATTGGCTGTGCACAGCTGCATCCATAAGCGTGCCCAAAACCTATGATAATGGGTTCGAATCCTGGTTCACTCTGATTATGGTCCTATGTTTGTAAGCACCATACTTGTGCTCATGGGTTTTACTAAAGTGGTCAACGTCATGCATCACTTACTCTCTCGTCCCACATGAAACTGACACATCGTGATGAGACTGAAATATTGTTCAACACCGCGTTAGAGCCGACTCACTGACTCACTTGATGAGACATGATAGTAACGTGCCAACAATCAAAGCTGTCACGTTGATGCGAAGCGTAGTAACGAAAATGGATAACCATGTACAAGGTGGCACTGTAATCAACTTCTGCGTTTAGCATTCCTCATAATAACGGATTCGTGAATTGAAGCTAATCGACATTTCGTTTGATAAAGGAATTCTTCTTATTTCTATTTCTATATCATCTGAACAGGACCTCTGCTCGGATTGGCAAAGTCAAAACAAGGTAATTTGGCCAGCAAGTATAACTGAAGCTTCAGGTATATCGATGATCTGATATCGTTCAAGAGCAATCAAATAGTCAATCACCTGAACTAGAAATATAAGAGACGAGTGAGACCTCCTCATTTGTTTCATATTTAGATCAGAGATTCAGAGATATTTGGATTCAGAGTGACCACTCCCAACCAGACTGTATTGCAAGAGAGAGGGCTGCAACTTTCCTACAGTAAAATGTCCCTTCCAGCAGCGCCAGCCTTAATTATCTGCATTTCAAATTCTTTAGTAC
The DNA here is from genome assembly GCF_023055435.1 of Haliotis rufescens. Taxonomy (NCBI): domain Eukaryota; kingdom Metazoa; phylum Mollusca; class Gastropoda; order Lepetellida; family Haliotidae; genus Haliotis; species Haliotis rufescens. The sequence continues at coordinate 61,174,678 of NW_025964223.1, read as the reverse complement.
AAGATCTCTCTACAGAGATTTCAAAAAGTGGCATACGACTCTTTATGAAAAGTTGTTTGATCAAGGTTACAAGATCCAAGGCTTCAGTAAAGCTTTCCAAATTTGACGCATCAGTGCCCAAAATGGTGACCGATGCAATAACCTATTTGCCACGTGAACAGTTAACTTGCTTTTGCTTGTTTGTTTGTTTTTTGTTTATTTGTTGTTTAACACCGCAGTCAGCAATATTCCAGTTATATGACGGTGGTCTGTAAATTATCGCGTCTGGAACAGACAATCCAGTGATTGTCATCATGAGCTCCGATCCACGCAATGGGGATACACTGACATGCCCGATCCCGTCAGTTTCCTCTCCCGACAAGCAGTCACTACGGCAATCCAGGGGTGCTGAAGACCTATTCTGCCAGGGATCTTCACGGTTCGCTTTTGCATGTGACGTGTTCTGTGACGGGTGCCGCCTGTGGGGCAGGATTCGCTCACCTTTTCGTGAACACATGGTATCATGATTTTTTTAATGTGTTAACGCTTCCTTTTTACTGATGAATGAGACTGTAAGTTATAAGCTTGCAATGCTATTCCGTCACAACTTTGGGGATTACCTTTAAATCCACTCCATTTATCCATAGTTAAATAGTCTTGGTCAGTGTTTTGACGGTTATTTCTTCATATTTAATGTCAGAATGAAGTAAAGAAGACGCTGGGGATTAATTTCAACACTAACGCTTACTAAACAGTGAAGACGCTCGGGATCGATTTCAACACTAACGCTTACCAGACAGTGAAGACGCTGGGGATCGATTTCAACACTAACGCTTACCAAACAGTGAAGACGCTCGGGATCGATTTCAACACTAACGTTTACCAAACAGTGAAGACGCTCGGGATCGATTTCAACACTAACGCTTACCAAACAGTGAAGACGCTCGGGATCGATTTCAACACTAACGCTTACCAAACAGTGAAGACGGCATTTATTATACCCGAAGCAGAAACAGCGGATATCTGCAGGGGATAAGGAATTTCGATCTTGAAAGGCGTTCATACATGTACATGGCCTTTGACAAGGTGACCTCTTTTGTCCAGTTGGTTCAAAATGTCTTTCATCAGTAAGCATAGTGTTTCGATTTTTTTCATACTTTGGGCACCACACATTTAGCCCTCAGTATCACAAAGGCAACGACGCCATTAGAATTGGGAAAACCTGTTAACCTGTGAGTCAGTGAGTTGGATTTAACGTCGCTTTTAACAGTGTTCCAGTTATATCAAGGCGTGGCAGCTTAATGTGGGAGGAAAGCCTGAAGTGACGCAGGTCTCGGACGTTTACCACTTCGGTAAAACCCACGAGCACGGGTATGGTGTTGACAAACCTAGAAACATAATCGGGGAGAACCGGATTCGAACCCACAATGATAGGTTTCTGGGACAAGGGACGCAACTCTGAACAGCGATTCGCGGCGCCTTAGACAACTGGGCCACCCATGTCCCCTGTTAACCCGTGAATCAGTGTGAAATGTAACATAGCGAACACCAGCAACAAGGGAATATTATAATTGGACAAAATAGCTCTCGTTCCAAAACGTCATCCAAACCTGAAAATGCTTTGGATAAAAAATCCTTATATTGGTAACATTACGGACGCAATGCACACTACCTCCAGACTATTCTAAACAATGTAAACATCGAACACAAACGCAGTCACATGCAATTCAAAATAATTCTCGCGTGTATTATTATAACGCAACTGTATCAAAACGTGAAATATGTGTTTTAATCTTGTTGAGTCATTGTTCATACTTTGTTCTTTTAAAGTTTGGACCGCCTCCGTGGTCTAGTGGTAGAGCGTCCGCCCGGAGAGCGGAAGGTCCGTGGTTGGATCCCCGGCCTTTCGATCCCCGGGCGTGTCATACCCTGTCTAGCGCTCGGCATTAAGTGGCTAAAACAAGGATAGGTCAGCTCGGAGTCAGTATACTGAGTGGGTATTCATGTTAAACTGGGGCATGGTGTCTCAGTGGGCTAGCACTATAAATCGACATCAGTCCAGATTAGTACAAGCAGCCACACACACACGTGCGAGCATGTCGCTATAGAAGTGCAAAAATCTTGGAGACGACGTTAAACCCCATTCCACTCTACCTTCATCTCTTATGCAAGCGAGCAAAATGAGTTTGTGACGATATTTGCATACGATGTCTTCGAAAAGATGGAATACATTGAATACCCTTTCTATCTTAACAATAGGGAAATCTTTTAACACTTATTATGAACGGCGTCACAAGATCATTTCGTTTTTCGTGCTTCTACATGTACTTAATATAACTTTAAGCGCTCCACGTCAGAGAAGAGATATCCTGAAAGATGTCGAGACAAAATGTCAGACGCTATAAGTTTAAGATTGACTATGTCATGATCTCATCAGCAATGGAACCTTTCTCAAATAATAGTCCAGAATAAATGATCATGTCTTACAGATATGTGTATGATGTGTCCAGAGACCTATTGCTCTGGCTTCCCAGGGGATCTTATTTAATGACTCCAGTGTGGTTCGTATCCTCACCGAGTTTACATGATACGTGCAGGTTACGGTCCTGAAATAGAGTAGATGCGAGTTGGGAAAGTGATCATTGCGATAAAAGACTAATAAAGAATGACATTATGTACACTAGGGTCGAACACATTCGTAAAAGATATCTTATTAAGATGTTTGCTGCTTTGAGGTCATGCGAGAAATTAAGTCCAGTATAATCAGAAGTATACCAGACAGTTGTAAGATTTTTATCACACAGATTTGTCAGCCTTCGTACAACAAACAGAAATTCTATCAAAGCACGGGTTAGAGCCAGTTCGGCTTTACACGGTCTCTGCTGAAGCTATACACAAAAAACAGAATCCGAAATATACACAGAGTTAAGGAGCCACGAAAAAACATTGAGCACAAAGAAGGAGGTTTACCTCCATGGAACTCCCAGAGCTATACTGTGGTCTGATTAGTCATACAACATACAACATCCCCTCTCACCTTAACACAGAGTGGCAGGAGAAATAGAAAGTATTAAGATCAACGATCAAAGGATCAGTCGGAGCTATATATTTCTCATCATTTTGTTTTGTCGCGGTTATTACATTCAAATTAATTGATGACCGCCTCCGTGGTCTAGTGGTATTGCGTCCGCCCGGAGAGCGGAAGGTCCGGGTTCGATCCCAGGCCGCGTCATACCAAAAGACGTTAAAAGATGGTACTTGTTGTTACCCTGTCTGGCGCTCGGCAATAAGGGGCTAAAACAAGGACTGGTCGGCTCGGAGTCAGTATACTGTGTCTGAGTGGGGTATTCATGTTAAAACTGCGGCATTGTATCTCAGTGAGATAGCACTATAAATCGGCATCAGTCCGGACTAGTACAAGCGGCCACACACACACACCATGCAAGTCGCTATATAAGTGCAATAATCTTGGACGCGACGTTAAACCCAATTTCACCTCACCTCACCTCAAATTAATTGATAACACGAACGAAGGGTAATGTTACTATTGAAAGAATATTTCGTTTAATGATACATTGAATTTATTTGAAATTGGTTTATTAAGTTGCAGTATTTTGTGATATTCACTATCTAATCTTGCGAAAGGACATTTGTCAAAATTAATCCACACCATGCAGTGCGAGAGTTCTTTCTCCAAACATAACTAGATATGTCTTTTGAGGCACCACCTTCTCCTGGGCTGACAGATATTCCCCATACTTATGTCAGCAATACACATTGGGATTCACAATACGCAAGTAAAACGACTGACGTCTATGCAGACTACATGGGATTGAGAAGGGTTATGGAAAAGCTGGAGATGACATGAATAAGGTCGAATGAGCAAATGGACGATCGAGATCTAGACATGGTGTATTATGCAGAAACAGAAACGATATCTGTTATTGTCACATTGATACTTCGTTATGCTCCAGCACTCTTGATGTCAGCTTCCATCGTGACAAAGCTACTTGCTTGCTGCGTACGTGAAGACTACAGTTCGAGTCAAGTCGAGTCAAGAGACTCTCACCCCCAGGAGCACAGACTACAACTGTACAGATCATACAGCAGACCAAAATATACGAACATATGACACTTGTGTTAAATCAGCTCCACCGGTTACCGGTTCAGCAGAGAAGTCAGTTAAAGATTCTGTCTCTGACCTATTCTGCTTTTTATAACTCAGTGAATATCAAGAGCATTAACATTAGAACAAGAACGGCGACAAACGTGTCGAGAACTCTGTACCACTTGAACAGAAACAAGTAGACTCCAGACGTCAACTTAAAACCGTTCTCACTATACAAGCTTATTGACTTTTCACTTGTATTTTTTTTCATGTCTTTCTCTTAATGCCACTCAGCACCTGTATGTAGCTGTAAGATTAAAATACAAAATGTTAGGCTCATCATCGGCTAAGGGCCCTTGCCCCCTCTACACGCAGCCAAAACAGCGAATGGGACTGCCTATTCAGGAAGCGCTGCCTATTCAAACCCACCCAGAAATTTTCGGGGAATGTGAAGACTCCCAAACACTGCAGCCTTCAGCATTAACCAGATTGTCAGAAGGGTTGTATTCCTGGTAGCAAACCCGGGTACTCTCCCATTATTACTAGTAGTAGTAGTAGTAGTAGTAGTAGTAGTAGTAGTAGTAGCAGTAGTAGTATTGTGTGAGATTGGTTTATCGCAGCTTTGAACAATATTTCAGTTATATCAAGGCATGTCAGCTTGATGTGGGACGAAAGCCCGTCTTAGACGTTTTCCACAGAATGGGTATGGTGCTGACAAACATAGAAACATATCTGAAAATCGAACCCACTATCATAGGTTTCATGCAGGCTGAAGGGACGCACCTTATACGACATGTGTATGTAAAGGCTGGAACACAAACATTGCGCACTGAATGTTGCAGGGTGACACAAACATGCAACTCAATAAACAAATATAAGGAAAACTTAGTACGTTATTCCATGGAAGATTCTTTCAACACTCATATGAAACTTGTTACTAGTAATATGGAATGCAATGTTCTGTGACAAACCAAAGTGGGCAGAAACATAGGTGCCTTTGCCTGAAGATCTTTTACCAAGATATCTGAATAACTTCCACTTCTCCTGCCATGCTGAGTTAAGGTGAGTGTGGATCTTGTGCGTGTTCTAGGAGCTGCACATAGGTAAAGCCCTGGGAAAAGATCTGGCAGGCAATTGTTTGTTTCTAGGCTACATATATAAATGAGATGACGTCACTGTGTTTATCTTGGGTGCTGCATTTGCATGAATGTCTTTCAAATCGTGTTAAAGCCAAACGGTAATTGGTACGTGTTTTGAGAGAACATAAAATATTGTTGTATCGGATTAATCTGTGTGATAAAAGTCACACAACTGTCTGTTATAACCCTGCTTGTACTGAAGTTAATTTCTTGCCCGACCTTTGTTGCAGTAAACTAGATGAATCTTAGCAAGATGAAAACAAGAGAATGAAAGAGTCCTTCAAAGTGGATCAAAACCGTTTACAACACGGATATTGGCAGGATTTCACGCCCGTTGGAATTCCTATGAGTACAAAAGATCACTGCTGCCACAAAATTCAGTTCATACAGGTCTTGCTAAATTCCATGAGGAATTTGTGATTGTTCCAACTGAGAAAATATTCATTTATAAACGAATTATGTGGACTGTCTGTACATGAAACTGGGCATTGATGAGGCATCTGCTAATCCAAAGCCAGTCCTGAAAGGAAATAAGTGACAATCGAGAATTATTTCCACACAATCGCTGGCTCGTCTTCAGCTAAAACACAACGATATTCAGACATACTTCAGGGTGGTCCCGTTGGCAATGGTCATGCCAGCATACTCATTTCTACGAGTAAATAATCAGGCTAATGTCGAACAGAACTACAGATCTGAATCGTCCTCTGTTTCCATGCAATTTGTAAATAGCACTGTCACCTGGACCAACTAATTTGGCAGCCATGGGCAGTTTAGAGTAACGGAAGATCTGCCGGTTCAAAGTTCGGGGTGGGGAGATAGTTATTCTGAAAAGTTATTACTGGGAAGTTAGTTCAAACTAACTGGTACTGTCTACTAACTATATTGTCTGAGTTTATGACGTAATGTATTAATGCATACATTCCAGGAAAACATGCAATGTTTATGTGGAGGCTAACCGAGGCTCGTTCAATGCAATTTTACTTCATAATACAGCCCCTGAGGATATGTATCATACCAAAACATATTCGCGTGATAAAATTTATTTCCCTATTTACTGTCAACTGACATAAGCATTAGCGAATGTACAAATCTGTCCCTAAGTTGCTTTCTATAACTCAAATTCTGACATTAATTGTGACGAAATAAACTTCCAAATAAGGACGACTTTGGCTATGGACTAATGGCCCGAGTCCATTAAATGTGACGTCATAGCAAGCTCACAAATTGAAACAACTGTTCAATAGTTACTCACAGGAACGGCTGGTGGTATGTCTTAACGGACGAAGCTCTTAATCAGTTTACAATGTGTAGAAGATGAAGATCAAAGTTAAGGTAAATGTACAATGTCCACTAGTATCACCCGAGGGGCGGTCGGGTAGCCTAGTGGTTAAAGCGTTCGCTCGTCACGCCGAAGACCCGGGTTCGATTCCCGACATGGGTACAATGTGTGAAGCCCATTTCTGGTGTCCCCCGCCGTGATATTGCTGGAATATTGCTAAAAGCGGCGTAAAACAATACTCACTCACTCACTCACTCACTCACACACTAGTATCACCCGAAAAAGATTCAATGGTACGTAGTACAATACGTTCTTACGCTGTCATCGGCCCAAGCAATTTAAATTGGCCTCATATATCACGTTCATCTTCCAAATATATGGAATAAATTTCACGTACGTGAAACTTTGTTTGAATGTTTGACCTTCACCTACTCATGGAAGATGTGTCCCACATGGAAGATTTGTCCCACAAATCAACAGACCAGTGAAGATCCGAGGTAGAAATGGTCTTTTTTAACTCATGCTTGAAGGAGACTATGCTTGTCGTAAGAGGCGACTAACGGGATCGGGTGGGCAGGCTCGCTGACTTGGTTGATGCATGTCATCGATCCCAATTGCGTGGTTCGATGCTCATGATGTCATTCACTGAAATGACCGCCGTCATATAGCTGGAATATTGTTGAGTGCGGCGTTAAACAACAAACCAACCAAATCCTAACGTCCCCATGCACTTTGCTATCTCTTTTTCAAATGTAACATACTGATAGCTGTGGTATTTTTGTATTTGAGTACAGAATCATAAACAGAAATTCATGATCATTTCAATACATTTTCAGTTCACCAAGGTGAACGTTGGGCAGGATGCCTTTTTTTCCAAGCTTTGCCTGAGGAGGACTTCAAGATAAGCAGATTAGTTAACATGCCATTGTTAAGGAAGTGTTTCCAGTGTAAATCCGGATTACTTCCTGGTAGCATCTGTTGGACTAAGGCTTGATGATTGATTTGTGGTGATTTTGCCAAACATATACCCATGCTGATGCCCGCATAAGTGTGCATAAATGAATCATTTAGTCCACAATACTACCATGTATGGGATGTGCATGTACTGTGGAATAATGTAAAGTTATTGTACTTTCTGCGATATATGATCTGAAATGTTATAATAAAAGCGGCCAACCCTTAACATAATCATAAGAAGTCTGTTGTATGATTCCGGCTCTATGATAAGTATGTGTTTATGAATCATGGTGAAATAGTGATGACACCTGGTATTCGCAAAGCGTTAGGTATCCTTTTTTTTAATTTAAGGTTTGTCAAAGGTGAAAATCTTACATAATGAATAGGTACCAGTAAACATTTCCGGTTAGAGCCAAAAAGTTGGCTCTGGTGTCGTGGGTATGAAAAAGTCCACGTCTCTCGCCGTTTTTAATTGTATCCAAATTATGTGAAATGCTTAAATATTTTCATGTCAAACCATGTGAAATCCAACAAATCTCCAGTGTGTATGGCTTTTCGTACATATCACTGTGGGACTACTCACAAGTTAAAAGTAGTAACCAATCACCCGTGATCTGATCGATTTAATATCATGCAGACAACGAAATTGTTATGACGGGAAACGGCAGTTCATAATATTAAGTCAATGGTCCTTTAAGCCTGTACATTTTAGTTATAAAATTTATGTAATTATTTCGGAAATGTACATCAACGGTACACTAATAATTTCATTTTGTTTCTAATAACAGACCCCCCAGCCAGCTACACAGACACGGCACGAACCACTAACATCCTCGCAAAGACAATTTGAGTAACTTCCGTCTAAGTTATCTTGTTTCCTACCATTAGGATCCAATGGACATCATTTCCTAACAGCCGGAAAACTATTTGCAGTTATGGAAAATCATGGGAATAATCTATATTACATATTTCGCCCAATACTTCTTCATAAATAGTTATTTATCAAAGCTATCGCATATAATATCACCCAAATTGATATGTATCCATGTCGTTAACGTCGTGTAATAACATTGTCTATCACCATAACGCCGGAGGAAACGGGACATATACTGACCATATTGCCTCTCTATTCTCGACCAGCATGTCGTCCACGATCGATTTTAATTTACGTGTATGCCTGGATATGATTTATAGCCAAGGTTGAGACATGCATATATTCCCGTCTGATGCTGAACTCGACGTCATCAAATAGCCTTTTGATAATCAAGTATGACTGGAAAACAAATGGGCTTTAATAATCCATGAATGATTCACAGGCCACTAGCCATGCTACCGGAAACAAGTCATTCGTATTAACAGGCGTCTGATGTCACACATGGTACAGATAATAACGTTTTGTAGTGTAGCCTGGTAATTTGTTTGTTTGTTTATTTGTTTAACGCCGCCTTCAGCAATATTCCAGCTATATGACGGCGGTCTGTAAATAATCGACTCTGGACCAGACAATCCAGTGATTGACATCCTGAGCATCGATCCACGCAATTGGGGTACGATGACATGCATCAACCTAGTCAGCGAGCCTGACCACCCGATCCCGTTAGTCGCCTCTTACGACAAACATAGTCGTCATTTACGGCAAGGATGGGTTGCTGAAGTCCTATTCTACCCCGGATCTCCACGGGTCTGTTGATGTGCGGGACACAACACAGCGAACTTTCAACATCTTCCATGAGTGCGTGAAGGACAAACATTGAACAAAGTGTCACGTAGGTGAAACATCCCGCCCCATCAACACCAGAATCAAAGAGCACAAAACTTCAACCATCATATCAGACAGTAAATCAGCCATTTCGGACTATATCAGCAACTGCCCCAATCACAACATCAACTGGGGAAACGTCCAAATCCTCTCCACCAACCTCCATGACCTCCATGACCTCCATGAAGCAATAAGCACGCCACCTATGTATACTTATCCTGTTTTATTGGCCTGATGTCTCATTGGCTTCCACCTCATGTGTTCTCTGTCCATCGTGTTGTGGCCGTATTATCTTTCTGTTGTCATTACTTTTCATACTCATATATCCCACTCATGTATGAACAGGATGTTACTAATTAATCCTCTCTGTTTATCCTCCACCTCCACCTCCACCTCTATATCTTCTGTACCATGTTCCTCATTCAGGTTCCTCATATAGCGACGCGTATGTACGTGTGTTTGTGTGGCTGCTCGTACTAGTCCGGACTGATGCCGGTTTATAGTGCTAGCTCACTGAGATACCATGCCGCAGTTTAACATGAATACCACACTCAGACACAGTATACTGACTCCGAGGCGACCAGTCCTTGTTTTAGCCCCTTAATGCCGAGCGCCAGACAGGGTAACAACAAGTACCATCTTTTAACTTTTTTTGGTATGACGCGGTCGGGGATCGAACCCCAGACCTTCCGCTCTCCGGGCGGACGCTCTACCACTAGGCCACGGAGGCGGTCTGTTCCTCATTCAGTCTTAGGATCTATACCAAAACGTCGCATTTACAGTACTAAGTAGTTGTTATCCCTATATTATGTCTACTTTGAAAGTGAAAGTCGCTTTATTTTTTTTCAAGATTTGTTGTCTCGAGAAGGATCTTTAGAGCATGTGTTACGGCACTTGTCACCTAAAACACTCGGGGCATCTCGGGCTGCTTGTTGTATACCTGATACCGCTGAAAGGATTTTCACTGTAAGTTTCTTATCACGGTCAGCTTAATGTGCGAGGAAAGCCCGAAGTGATGCAGGTCTCAGACGTTTACCACTTCGGTGAAACCCACGAGCACGTGTATGGTGCTGACAAACCTAGAAACATAATCGGGGAGAACCGGGATTGGAACCCACAATCATAGGTTTCTGACGTGTCAAAGGGACGCAACTCTGCACAGCGAAAAGCGGCGCCTAAGACGACTGGGCCACCAGTGCCCCCTGGGGATTTAGTAACGTCATAAGACTTCCGGGTTAGATTAGGTCCCTGGCAATGTATGCTGGTCGTAAGAGGCAACTAAATTTATATGGATCGAGTGGTCCGGCTCGGTGACTTCCTGGATTGCGTGTAATGGTATCCCGACAATGTGGAATATTATTCGTAGAAACGATCATTGTTGTGTATGGAATCCCCAAAGGGACATTGTCGCGTTGTCGCATTTCGCATTGTCGCCCTTACAAAAATAAGCAACAAGTGTCACAATTTGCCAAAGCACGACAACCGACAGCGCGACATTTGGGCAATTTGTCACATTGTGTCTGGTCCATGCTCGATTACAGCTGGGATATTACTGAGTGCGGCGTTAAACAAAGACATACACAGCTTTGTCGTCTAGAAACACGACGTCTTCACGGCCCCTACTATCAGTGCAACGGAAATATTATCATCACAACGTGATGCGAGTAGATATTAATCAAGGTATTCCTTGACAAGGACGACGTGAACTCCCTAACTGAGTACACGCAACCAATCTGTCACCAGCAACGCACTAAACGAACTGGTATCATTTCACACCTAACGTTATGAAGCAGGTTCCAGAAAATCCCTAATATAATTTCTGAAAGAGCACTGGGTGCTAAAACGTTTGTTACAGAGTAACAGATACGTGATTCATTGTAAAAGGCGTAATTCCATGCAAATAGGCAGCTGCAAAAACTTCCCGTTGACGTTAATTCGGTGATATATATTACTATTGAGTGATTGTATTTTGCATTACATTAACTGCTTTATATCAATAGTATACTTTCAGAAGTAGTTGGGGGCGGTCGGGTAGCCTAGTGGTTAAAGCGTTCGCTCGTCACGCCGAAGACCCGGGTTCGATTCCCGACATGGGTAAAATGTGTGAAGCCCATTTCTGGTGTCCCCCGCCGTGATATTGCTGGAATATTGCTAAAAGCGGCGTAAAACCATACTCACTCACTCACTCACTCAGAAGTAGTTGGAATAGGAGGTGTGTGTAGAAGTAGGGGTTCTCAAAGAGAAGAGTAGAGTTAGTGACTATGGTTGTACGTCGCTTTAAGGCAACATCCCAGCAACATCACTACGGGTCACACATGAAAAGGGCTTCACAAATTATAACCATATAGGGAATCGAACCTCGGCCTTTGGATTGACGAGAGAACGCTTTAATCATTAGGCTACATTACCACCCCTTAAGACGTAGATTTATGACAGTAGAATTTGTAAAAGTAGAGAAAGTGAGGGAGTTGAATTTAACGCCGCTTCCAACACTCACAGTATCAAGTTACATATATATGCTTAATGGAGGGACGCTTTTTATATATTTACCGCAGCTAACTTGACGACCGGATCAACACGAAAGCTAGTGGTTTTAAATGTACTTCTTTCATTGCCACATTGTGCACTTTAAATGTAAATGTAAACTCATAGGTTACAATATTTCAAAGAGCTGTCCGGCAAAAGAAAGTAAACACTTAAACAATGAATTTGCCCAAACATTTACAAAAGTTATCAAAACGTTACAAGACTGAAACACTTCAAACTTAAGGCCCAAAACACAACTATGATATCCGTACCAAAAACATCACTATCGAATAACAATTTAGTGTGTGTTTAGTTTTTAACTACCATCATAATATTGACGCGCGGTGTAAAACTAAACCTTGCAAAACGTGCTTGGCTCACTTTTAATGCCTGTCATATGTGCGAGTGAAGTATTAGGATTTAAAAGAAACATGTGTGAGCATACACAGAACCATGGTTTGTGTAAAGACTAGTGTCTTTGTCTCCTTAATTCAGATCGACAACACACTAAAAACACTGCACTCAACCCACGACGCTTCACTCAATATCTTCGCTGGCATCAAAGAGTTCGCGTTTTATGCTGGCATGATAGAATGGAGATAAACATAGTTTGTTTTAAATTTCAAGGTAGAGCTACGTCACATGAAGATTTAACCGCTGTAGATTGAATCGCACGAACTCACAGCGTGAGTTTCAAATTTTACATGTTTATGTCCGAATAACGGTTGAATCAAAACCCAGAAATTATGGAGGATTGAAATTGTGCTTACATTATGCGATAAATACAGACATAAGGAAACGCATTTCCAGTTTATATAACATTGCTCTGTTGGTGATCGAACAACGCTGCATTACACAAGCGGTTATAGTCATTAGACCAGGGCTTTCTCGTATGCATTAAATAACTTTCGAAGGGTTGCAAGAGTGGTGGGTAAGTTGGGTTTAACGCCGCTTTATACAGTATTTCCAGGGAGGAAAGCCCGAAGTGATGCAGGTCTCAGACGTTTACCACCTCGGTGAAACCCACGAGCACGGGTATGGTGCTGACAAACCTAGAAACATAATCCGGGCGAACCGGGATTCGAACCCACAAACATAGGTTTCTGGCGTGCCAAAGGGACGCAACTCTGCACAGCGAATCGCGGCGCCTTAGACGACTGGGCCACCCGTGCTCCCGTGGCAGAGAAGTTATGCAAAGGATGTATACTACACCCTTAATATTTTACATGTATTAAGTGCAATACTTTCCGTGCTTACAATCTACATTTCAACCGAATGCACAACCAGACAGCCCATTTCTGCAGGCATCAAACGCTCCAAGTTCATCGTTTTACTTGCGTATGAACTTCAGTCAAGACCAATCTGATCTTTTTGAGCGATTACCAAGTAGTGGAAACATCTAACTCTCTTTCTCCGTAGAAGGCAAAGTTGGTTCCATCAAGTGACAAGGTGGTTGCTTCGGTTTTCCACTTGAAGGTTGAAACCGTAAATGGTCAACACGTATTACGTGTTACGTTTATCTGCTACCGCAACTGCGTGAGTTTATCAAGAGTAAACGAAAACTCACTAAACCTGTGCTGTTGCAAGCGAAATCTCTTTGACAGATCATTTACGCATATTTTGAACAGGCTCTTTGACAGGTTAAGTGTGGATGGTTAATGCTTCTTGAATTTGTATTGACCGTTACATAATTTTCATGGCAAACATTGCTGCAAAATTCGCATTAAGTCAAATGATTAAAGATGTTGTTCGAACCCACTTTTCGTCGAGCGTTCCAGAAATGGATTTTTTCTTGGAAATTACAAAAGCTCCACAATCTGCAATACAGATATTTGCGGAAATGAAACGATGGTGTTGATATTGAATGCTCTCTCTATTACATTCTCTGTAGATAATATGAATGAAAATACCAATGAATCATAACATACCGCTTATGTCTTAAACGTAGATGTTTGACATACCACTAATTAAATAACAATCATAATAACATTTGTAATGAGCCGAATCCACCCACTAACGCACGGCCACAGCGCTACAGTTTTATCACTCCTGTCAATGAACAGGATGCCTACATGTAGATCACAAACTATCACCCAACGTACTTCACAGTTGTGTTTTGCATGTGGAGCATGGGTCAAGTGGAACAGGTGGTAATCAGAATAGCCTTGTTCAACCTCCTGAGCATGCAGTGTAAAAGTATTATCACTCCTGTCTCCCTTGGGCACACCAGAAACCTATGATTGTGGGTTCGAATCCCGGTTCGCCCCGATTATGTTTCTAGGTTTGTCAGCACCATACACGTGCTCGTGGGTTTCACCGAAGTGGTAAACGTCTGAGACCTGCATCACTTCGGGCTTTCCTCCAACATTAAGCTGACACGCTGTGATATAACTGGAATACTGTTAAAAGCGGCGTTAAACCCAACTCAATCACACACTCACTCCTGTCAAAGGAACAGTTTGCATTGAATTTCATTCTCAGCTCCCTGAGGAATAATCAACATGTCTATCATTAGTTGAAACAAAAAGCGATAGATGCATCGATGACAAACTGGAAACAAACAGGGCTGCAGCAATGTCATATCATTGATGGTTAGGGCGCCGGTGCTCCTCAAGTTAACCTACAGTGTTCTAATGAAGCAGTGGTTGGGAAGATAATGGTGTTCCACAAATTAACCTACGATATCTTAACAAAGCATTGATTGTGAAGACAATGCTAACTGTATTCTATGGAATACTGTAAGGGACATTCTCGCGATCTCGCATTCTCGCGATCTCGACCTTTGGAAACGAGGTAAATATGCCCAAAACACGAGAATGCGAGATCGCGAGAACGCGAGATTTGGCCAAAATCTCGCGTTCTCGCGATCTCGCATTCTCGTGTTTTTGGTACATAGCACTTTTTGTCAAAAGTCGACAACGCGAGAATGCGACATTTGGACATGATGCAAAATCTCGCAATCTCGCAATCTCGACTTGTCAAATTAGGCCACAAAATAACGAAATCGCGAGAACGCGAGAATGCGACATTTCATTTTCTCGCGATCTCGCGTTCTCGTGTTCTCGCGTTTTAGACGCTGTCCGTGCGCATGCGTAATATCACAAGGTCAAGGCCCATGCGCACGTTAGTAGTCCTTTGGTCATGCTTCTTTCATGCTCTTCATTCTCCAAGTAGCATTTAGCAAACTTATGACTTGAGCTTGCAAATGCTATGTAATTTACATACACAAAGTCTGAGTCATCTCCCGTTGTTACAGTTTCCTATGTACTTTATGATAAAACCCTCAACATGCTCAATATAATTTAACAAAAGAAATTGTGTACATGAATGTCCAATGATAGTGAAAACATAAATGTGTCCGAAAGCTGGAAACAAAACTATTACCGTCAGTGAGTGAGTGAGTAATATTGCTTAAAGCCGCACCAGCAGTACTACAGTTACAGAAATAATCACAGGCCAGTGAGTTTCTCCATGAGGCAATGTTATACACGGCTAGCATATTCATGAAAGGCAAAATTTTCATTGACCAATTTGAAATACAAAACTAATTATCATATTTTCATCCGCTCCAACCTGACTACAAAACATCCCGCTTTACATTATTTTATAGTTAAAATGGATAAAACTATCATTAAACCGCCCGCATGTTATCATAAATGAGCGGGCCACTGTTAAAGAAATAAACGACGAGTGGGAGTACAATAAAACACTGCAGGGAGAATAAACCATGAGGGGCTAGTGTTTTATTGTACAATAAACAACAACCACGAGTCGTTTAATGATTATATGAGATATCAACATTATGTACAGCCTCTTTAAGGATGTTGATAAAATGTACAAGGTTTAAAAATATTTACCCCTATTTAAGGCGGGTATTTCCCGCATATGCTCACACAATCCTCAGGTCGATTACACGTACCTTTTCTCCCAAAACCGATTGTCATATTGTAACCGGGGATTGTGAAGGAAAATACAATTTCAAACATAGGCTACGGGTGTGAGTGTTTATTGCCAGAGTAGATAATGACATCCTTTAATGTACAAAACAATAACATTATAAAAACAATACTGCATAGGTTTCATACACATACATATTCACACAATCATTCAGTTCATATAAACATACGTCTATATTCTGTACATGAACATGAACTTAATAATCAATGATATACAAAATCATTATCTTAACCCTATAATAAACAAACAATTCATCAAGGGCGATAACTCGATCCCGACATCACTCATAAGATACAATATAAACCTGGTCCATGTTGTAAAATACACTTAACATTATAAATACAATTATCACTTTCTTGAAACTGCTGTATTTATTCAGTAACTCACCATATATTTGGCACGATACACTATTTACAATTCATATTTCGAGACACGACAAACATGTAAATTACCCGTACCCTGTGGGTGACACTGGGATGTTTATCGTCTTCATGCAGCCGCCATTACGATAGAAGTGCCACAACATCAATGGAGAGCAAACTGACGGTCACTTCCCTCTCACAATTAACGTCGTCACTCACTGCGTTATAATGTTACAAGATCACAATCGAATCATCTGAAATGACGTCATGATTAATCGTATAATACATCCCGCTTCGTTCTTCGATGTTTTTAGCGATTAAACGCGTAGTCATCTATAGAGTAAGTGCGAGAGTTGGGTTTAACACTGCTTTTATCAGTATTCCAGTTATATCACATCGTGTCAGCTTAATATGAGAGGAAAGCCCAAAGTGATGCAGGTCTCAGACGTTTACCTCTTCGATGAAGCCCACGAGAACGGGTATGGTGAAACAAGAAACATAATCAGGGCGAACCGGGATTCGAACCCACAATCATAGGTTTCGGGCGTGCCCAACTGACGCAACTCTGCACAGAGAATCGCGGCGCCTTAGACGACTGGGCCACCCAAATGAGTGTTTATATATTTGATGTCAGACCGCCGTCATATAGCTGGAATATTGCTGAGTGCGGCGTTAACAACAAACAAACAAACAAACAAACTCTTTCTGAAAAATACCATTTGGCATCCATGTTGGTTATTTGACTGTTAGTTGTCAGACAATATTTGTCAAATTCAGTCAGTTCACAGGCAAGAAAGGGAGCGTGTTCTTGACTTTATTATGTTACCAGTCTACACTTATATTTCTGTATAATCAAAAGACTTGGAAAATGTGCATTCTGACATTGTCAAAAGTCACGTGATTTTGAGCAGCCAATTTGAAATAAACTGCATTAATTTGCAAAGCAGAAATTTCTATGAACCTTGTGGTTTATTTCGTCGTTTTGATGTCAAAAGACACGAGCGTGAGATTTTATTCATCATCCAACATCATTCTTCCAACTTTTTGGGTTTGTAGACAGTTATAAGCAGTGTCTTAAAGATGTTGGATACAATGGTTTGTGCGCACCTCAGTTCACGCCGTTGCACGCGAGTTTACCGTGACGAATTACCTTACAAAATAGTTACATACAACTGTATAGGCAATAAGCACAAAAACACGAGAACGCGAGATCGCGAGAATTGACCAATCTCGCAATCTCGCGTTCTCGCGTTCTCGTGTTTTTGAAAATAGTTACATACAACTGTATAGGCTATTAGCACAAAAACACGAGAACGCGAGATCGCGAGATCGCGACACTTGACCAATCTCGCGTTCTCGCGTTCTCGTGTTTTTTGAAAATAGTTACATATAACTCTATAGGCAATTAGCACAAAAACGCGAGAACGCGAGATCGCGAGATCGCGACACTTGACCAATGTCGCAATCTCGCGTTCTCGCGTTCTCGTGTTTTTGAAAATAGTTACATATAACTTTATAGGCAATTAGCACAAAAACACGAGAACGCGAGATCGCGAGATCGCGAGATCGCGACACTTGACCAATGTCGCAATCTCGCGTTCTCGTGTTTTTGAAAATAGTTACATACAACTGTATAGGCTATAAGCACAAAAACACGAGAACGCGAGATCGCGACACTTGTCCAATGTCGCAATCTCGCGTTCTCGCGTTCTCGTGTTTTTGAAAATAGTTACATATAACTGTATAGGCAATTAGCACAAAAACGCGAGAACGCGAGAACGCGAGATTGCGACATTGGTCAAGTGTCGCGATCTCGCGTTCTCGCGTTCTCGTGTTTTTGAAAATAGTTACATATAACTGAATAGGCAATTAGCACATTAACACGAGAACGCGAGATCGCGACACTTGTCCAATCTCGCAATCTCGCGTTCTCGCGTTCTCGTGTTTTTGAAAATAGTTACATACAACTGTATAGGCTATAAGCACAAAAACACGAGAACGCGAGATCTCGACACTTGACCAATGTCGCAATCTCGCGTTCTCGCGTTCTCGTGTTTTTGAAAATAGTTACATACAACTGTATAGGCAATTAGCACAAAAACGCGAGAACGCGAGATTGCGACATTGGTCAAGTGTCGCGATCTCGCGTTCTCGCGTTCTCGTGTTTTTGAAAATAGTTACATATAACTGAATAGGCAATTAGCACAAAAACACGAGAACGCGAGATCGCGAGAATTGACCAATCTCGCAATCTCGCGTTCTCGTGTTTTTGAAAATAGTTACATATAACTGTATAGGCATTTAGCACAAAAACACGAGAACGCGAGATCGCGACACTTGACCAATGTCGCAATCTCGCGTTCTCGCGTTCTCGCGTTTTTGTGCTAATTGCCTATACAGTTATATGTAACTATTTTCAAAAACACGAGAACGCGAGAACGCGAGATTGCGACATTGGACAAGTGTCGCGATCTCGCGTTCTCGTGTTTTTGTGCTGATTTCCTATACAGTCGCCTTTCCTTGTCGCAATTCGTTGTGTAGAGTTGCGTCCCTTGGATGTGCCAGAAACCTACAATGGAAGGTTTCCTCTCATTTTGAAGGGACACTGATCTACAGAAATGCCCCGAGACTGGTTGTTGCCTTACTTATTGTCCCCCCTCCCCGCCCCCACCCAACCTCCCCCGTGAGTATCCGGATGATATAGCAGATATCAAGACTAGTTCGCGACCTGTGCTGCGCCATTCGTAAGCGCATGTATCGCTTTTATTGATAGTATTTCATTGTGGGTATATTGTTTAGCCAAAATGTATAAAGTTTCACGAAGGCAATTTTTGCAACGCCTAAATATTCAGTTATTTTACAAATTGACTGAAAATCGGTCAATTTCATCACCCAGTGACTGAAAATGATAGGATTAAAAGAAAACAAAATTCAAAGTACGTTTCTATAGTTTTGGCTTCTTATACTAGCGGGGCGGTCGGGTAGCCTAGTGGTTATTGCTGAAATAGTGCTAAAAGGGGGGTAAAAACAAACACACTCACTCACTCTAATACTAGGATAAATAGTCTATTTTTAAGCCCTTTTGAACCTCTTAAAAATTGTTAGTCAATCTGGACTTGGATTCAGTCATTTTTTTATATTACTGAAATATTTAGACATTTTATAAATTGCCTGAGTGAATCACTTTTTACACATTGAGTGTAATATACATGTATACACGCCTACAGGTACAAGAGAAACAAAACTGATTCTATCCAATGCAACAGCAAATGAATGAAAACAAAATGCAAATATCATAATTACGACCCACCGCAGTTTTATGTATACATTTGGGCAGCTTCCTTGTTCGAAGAATGTATCCGTGAATATTCACATACAGGAACAATATCCCATACGTCTGCAGCTGTACAAATAAACTTATTCGACGTCACATGGCTCTGTTACATTCAAATGTTAAAATATATACATAGATCGTTTCTGGATATTATAACCCGTGTTCGTTTTGCAACTGATCACTAAGTTTCTTTCAGATGTTTTTACAAAGGTGGCAAGTCTCATCGGTCAGCTAAGATAGCACGTGTGACAATTATGTTCATGATGTCTATGGTGCTTTAAAAATATCCATGGAGTTAGAAAGCAATGAACAATCAATAAACGTATTATCGGCTAATCCTTTGAACGAAGTATGTTGTTTTTACATCGGCACTTCACGCCATGATATGAGTGTATTCTGTCTGCTTTAGTAAACCTACACATGTAAACACTTACAAATCCACTGTGCAAGATAACAGTGATTAATCAATGAACGTATTTTCTGTGGAACTTTTGATGGCGAGGAATGATCCGTGTACAAAAAAGTAAATGAACTGATCACTCCTCTTGCTTGGCTGCCACGTGAATATTACATAACATACATTTCACCTCAATTCAAACCTGGATTCAGATGAAATAATTGCCCCAGACACAAGACATGCCAAATGGGAACCGTTGTCAGGTAATCTGAGTAGTGCTACTACTAACTATACCTGTAATAGGTTCATTAACTGAGCTTCTAGTGAATGGCAACAAAGACACAGGTGTAGGGTTATGCCCCAAAACGTGGATGACAACAAGAGATAGCAATCGTATTATCCGCGCAATCCAAAATCCGAAAATGCTTTCACTGCTCGGATACTATAAAAATAAACTGACGGCCAAAAGAAACGTTACCAACGATATTTCTAGGATAAAATATGACCAAAACAAATTGAAGCAGCAATAACAATTGTATTGTAGAAATATATAATTTAGAACAGTAAAATGCGAATTTACTAATTCAACAACAAAGTCCTTGACCTCCAACAGGGACATTTCTTTACAAGGGGTCATTCGTCCAGTATTCGATCAACAACATTGGTTACAACTTTAATGTGACGACGGCCCAGACCGTTCAATACGGGATATGACCTCCATGAGCGGCAATGCATCTTCGAATGCGGCGTCGCACTGAGTAGACAAGCGTCCTCACATCGACTGCAGGTTTACGATTCCATTCCTCACGGAGGGCAACGATCAACGCTTGTCTCGTGAAGGGAGGATGTTGACGTTTCCGAAGACGACGCCCCAGCTGGTCCCAGAGATGTTCTGTGGGTGACAGATCTGGTGTTCGAGCTGGCCACGGCAGGACAGTCACGTTGTTGGCGTTGAGGAAGTCTCTAGTAATACGGGCTTTATGGGGTGTGGCGTTATCTTGTTGGAACACCGTCCGTTGTTGACGCTGGGTGAAAGGAAGAACCACTGGCCGTAAGATATTGTCAATGTAGCGTTGTGCTGTCAGATTGCCTTCGATGATGACAAGTTCCGTCTTCTCGTCTCCGCAAATGTCGCCCCAGACCATCACACTTCCGCCCCCTAAAGGTTCCACCTCCTGGACACAACAAGGAGCCGTACGTTCACCACGTCGTCGATACACTCGCGTCCGCTCATCAGGTTTGAAGAGTTGGAACCTGCTCTCGTCACTAAACAGCACTCGCCGCCATTCCCTTGTGTTGCCATCGCTGAGTTGTCTGCACCACGTCAATCTGGCACGTCGATGTTGACGGGTCAAGGTCATGCCTTTGAAAGGGCGATAAGCCCGGAGACCATAATGTCGTAGTCGTCTGGTCACTGTTTGTCTGCTGGCCGGATGTCCTAAGCTGTTGGCATCTGATGACGTCACAGTAAGAAATCTGTTCCTCAGATGACGTACCCGTAAAAAGCGGTCATCCTGCGGGGTCGTGACCTATGGTCTGCCACTCCGTGGTCTGTCTGCGGTTCTGCCAGTCTGTCGGAGACGTGAGACCAGTCTGGTAATGGTCATCTTGGAGCAGTTCATGTTAATGGCAACCGCTCTCTGTGTCGCTCCCATCTGCAGCATACCTATGGCTCTCTCCTTCTGGACAGCGGTCAGTCTTGGCATGTTCGTTGGTGTTAATCATCGCAACCATTGATAGGGAACAGATCCCTGCGTAATTTATACCCGGAAATTGCACGATAATTTGGGGAAGATTGTTTTAAAAAATTGCTGAAAAACACCAATATTTCCCAAAATCCGCAAAGCACGTGCAAAGAACGACAGAGAACATGAAGGCTGTATTCGTTAAATGTGTTCTTTACTGTTTTTGAACAGTGGCAAATCAGTTAATGTTGGTAACGTTTCTTTTGGCCCTCAGTTTATAACCATCTGGGGTATTCCCAAATAACGACATCCGGTGAGCTTCCATCGTTCTTTTTGTCCGTTTGTTTAGGCTGAAGAAATTAATTAACATGCGCCCTTTGTCTGAGATTCAGAGATTACAGGTAACCAATCAATGTTCTTGAACACGGTAGTCCAGTCTCTTGTCACGCTCAGTTGCGTCAGTGAGCAAATCGGCAGATAGTGAGCCCAAGCTGGCAGTGTTAGACAGCCGAGAAGAAGATTAGTGCCCCTTTAAACCGACAAGCCGGGATATAACTAAAATAAACACACTGTTCAAAGCAGTGTTAAGCCAAACTCACTCACTTATTCAGAGTCATGCCGGTCCCCCAGGCTGGATATTGGGGGTACTTTTCCAGTATAAGCATGCCTGTCATTTGAATGTGAAGGCCGCAATAAAATTAATAGTTACAGTTTGATTGATTTTTTAAAAACATGGGAGACAGGAGGCATTTTAGTTTTAACGTTTTTATTTTGTTCTTATCGGCCTACTTTAGGCATATGTGTACAATTGCTGTCGGCGGATGCGATTCGCATGCATCATGTGTGCTCAGTAGGGCTACGTGTACAGAGTATTTTATCAGGTAAAGAAAGTAGGAACACTCATATTAACGATACTTCTATTTCTAGGAATTTGAGGGCATTAGAAAAATGTAAGGCAGGATGTTTTGTTGTCAGGCGGGAGCGGATGAAAATCTATTAATTAAAGTAGCGAATATGGTATCGTATAAAAAACAAACAAAAACCAACATCGGACAATATCATTTTATCCGAATGCTACAAATTGGTCTGTGAGAATTTTATTTTAATGAATATTCTAGCCGTGTATAAAATTGCCTCATTGAGAAACTCACTGGCTTGTGATTATTTCTGTAACTGACAGTGTAGCCGCGAATAACTGCAATACTGCTGATGCGGCTTTAAGCAATATTACTCACTCACTCACTGACGGTAATAGTTTTGTTTCCAGCTTTCGGACACATTTATGTTTTCACCATCATTGGACATTCATAGACACAATTTCTTTTGTTAAATTATATTGAGCATGTTTAGGGTTTTATTATAAAGTACATAGGAAACTGTAACAACGGGAGATGACTCAGACTTTGTGTATGTAAATTACATAGCATTTTCAAGCTCAAGTCATAAGTTTGCTAAATACTACTTGGAGAATGAAGAGCATGAAAGAAGCATGACCAAAGGACTACTAACGTGCGCATGCGCTTGACCTTATGCTATTACGCATGCGCACGGACAGCGTCTAAAACGCGAGAACACGAGAACGCGAGATCGCGAGAAAATGAAATGTCGCATTCTCGCGTTCTCGCGATTTCGTTATTTTGTGGCCTAATTTGACAAGTCGAGATTGCGAGATTGCGAGATTTTGCATCATGTCCAAATGTCGCATTCTCGCGTTGTCGACTTTTGACAAAAAGTGCTATGTACCAAAAACACGAGAATGCGAGATCGCGAGAACGCGAGATTTTGGCCAAATCTCGCGTTCTCGCGATCTCGCATTCTCGTGTTTTGGGCATATTTACCTCGTTTCCAAAGGTCGAGATCGCGAGAATGCGAGATCGCGAGAATGTCCCTTACAGTATTCCATAGTATTCATTGTTTGGACCTACATTATTCTAACGCACCCATATAGGATAATACCAACGGCAGACAATAACCTGTGTCGATTACCCGACGAAACAGATTCTATTGGGCGTCAAATCAAAATAGCAGTGAAACCTATATAAATGGATCACTGAAAATCACTAATGACACCAGGTGTTCGCAAAAAACGTAAGCGCCCGCCACTCACACAATCTCCATAACAAGGAAGTGTTTGTTGCCCGACACCACACCGTAGTACTGCCGTGAGATGGCGGCGTGTTAACAAACCGGGAAATCAAGTGATGATAGTGGAGATAATGATACTCACTAAACTATAAAAGCCCCCGGAGCCCTAATCTGCTGTATCACGACTATAGAGCTCGTAGGTCTCTTCTATATTAAGGCACGTCGTATCAAACGCTCTTAAATAGTCGGTTAAGGTAGATTTGAGATAGGACAAATGAACTGGTGAATAAAGCTACCTTGCATTCATTCACTTGTAGCTTTAACATGAGATTTTGGTAGAAATTATTCAAAGAAACCCTGTGACAGTGTGGGAAAATAACACATAATCTTATTACAGTGATGGGCATCATTTCATGTGTAACATACACGGCATCAAGAAGATGGCCTGTCTTATCTGATGAAACAGTGTATGTAAAGGGTTGGAAATATTTTTAAATATGAAAATAACACACCTATAAAGCACCAACCATGAATTTAATTTACATTTTGACCTCTTTAAAAGGATGTGTTAGACATTTGTCGGCAGCGCCAATTTCTGTTTATTGTCAAGGGTATTTCGAAATGGACATCCTGAAAGTGTCCTACTCCAAGTCTTTAATTTCACATTCGTAATGAATACCCTTCAGTTGATTAAGATCATTCTTTTCGATCTAGCCCGTCTGTCAGAGGCATTTTGACTGCTATCGATTACATCAAACGTTTCTGATTAGTGATTTGGGTTGAACGCCACTTTCCAATAGTCCACTTTCGCTTCACTCCAACAGCTCCAGCCTTTGGTGTCGAGTATGCTCTTTCTACGAAGATTCCCAAGAGCGTCATGCGAGTTGTTTGATCAAAGTTACAACATGCAAGGCCCCAGTAAAGCTTTCAAAATGTGAGCAAAAAGAAGGTGTCAGATGCAATTCCCTTTTTTGACATGTACCAGATGTTCCTGTGTTTTTTTGTAGGTGAACAGTTGACCAGCATGTGCATGTGTTTGTGATGGGTGCCACCGGTGGGGTAGGATACGTTCATCTTTTCGGGAACACCTAGTATCATCACTATTTTGATAGTGATTCATAAACACATGCTTGTGATAAATATTTCTCAAACTAAATCCTCAGCATAAGAAATCACCTTCCCTTTCCTTGATTGCTTTACATTTTGTGAATCCGACACATGTTCGAAGTGAATTATATGGACCGACCATATATATATATATATATATATATATATATATATATATATATATATATATATATACTGAACCGCAAAAGAAACGTCACCCCAAGTAACATTGCATGAAAAGTTGTCATTTAAATATCTGGGTAATTTTTGTCAAAGTTTCTAAAATTTAACATTACCTTGTCAGGGAAAATGAAATTTGATGATAAAAAAAACAAAGCAGATGACAATACAACCGATCGCCCAAACGCAACACGGCAACGGCCATGGTAACCTGATGCACGTGAGTTCTGTGCAAATTGAAATGCACATGCGTTCCCCCATTTCATGCCCGTTAATAATACACCCAGATCGGATAACATTCATTCGTTATTCAATTGCTTCCACATGCCAAGATTGACAAGAAATCAGCGACACCAAGCCCTTGGATAACTGCAAACTGGACAAACCGCCCGGCAAGTAGCCAATGCATTTCAAGTCCACGTAAGGACCATATACAGGCCCCAACAACGGTACCAGACCATCAACACTACAGACGACCAACCACGTAGTGGAAGACCAAGGGTCACCATCCGACGTCAGGATCGTCAGATTGTGCGACAGCATCTTCAAGATCGCTTTGTTACTGCTGCGGAAACTGCTTGACAGACCATGGGGACACCAGCGACTCATTAGTGCGGACACCGTGCATCGACGATTGACGAGCAGACACCTCCACTATCACAGGCCACACCGATGACCCTTTCTGACTACACGTCATCGCCAGGACCGTCTTCAGTGGGCAACACAGCACCAGCATTGGCACCATCAGCATTGGAGAAGAGTCCTCTTCTCAGACGAGAGCAGTTACTGTATCTCAACAGCAGATGTCAGAGAGAGAGAGAGAGTCTGGCGAAGCCGTTCGGAACGTTATTCGGATGCTTGTGTTGTTGAGAGAAGTGGTCGTGGGGTGGTCCGAGCACCATGGTGTGGGGTGGAATCGGTCTTGCCCTCAGTCCCGATTTAAATCCCATTGAGCACCTGTGGGACGAGATTAAAAGACGACTGAATGACGTCCGACCAAGGCCGACAACTGCAGCTGAACTGCGTCAGGCGTTTCTCAGAGTGTGGGCTCAGGTGCCTTTAGCCTTCATCAACCGCCTCATCCATTCCATGTATCGACGTTGCACGGCAGTCATCAATGCACATGGCGGACACACGAGATACTGACTTGTGATGCCATTTTCTCAGAGACTAGTGTTGTGTTTCACTTTAAGACCATTTGACACTTTAATTTCAACCTTGATTTCAGTTTTGCCAGGTTTCATCTTTGTAATATGTCTCAAAGTATGTTTACAGTGTTTGGACAGATAAGGTTTCTCATATATCTATCCATGATGACGTTTCTTTTGCGGTTCAGTATAATTATATATATTTATATATGAAGGTTAAAGCCACTAGACCACTTAATATCATATGCATAACACAATGTACAAAGATCTGTGCATAAAGCAGCATAACACAATACGAATACAACACTGGATAATACAATAATTATTAAAGGTAGTGCTTAAAGTCATACACGTGCTCATCCAAGAAAAAGAACATAATTTCACAGGGATATAGTTGTAGACTTAGTTGAAGCAGATAATGAATTTGTATGGTTAGGATTGACACAATATATAGATTACAGATATCTTCCCCTAAGGTTTGAATAGTCATCGCATGCAAGCAGAAACTGGAACTCATTTCTACACAGCTTTGTCCAAAATGTAAGTATTGGGCACCAAGTCGGTTTTCTTGATCAATATTGAGATGTCGTCCGATTTCAATTAAAGCACTGGCAGGAGATTCTGAACTTGTGAGAGTTTGTATAAAGATGAGTGTATCAATGTGATCAAGTAGGGATTCAACATTAAGAACTGACTTGATAGTACAATAAGCGAATAGTCGTAACAAATAGCAGAATGACATCTTTGAATGTCGGAATCATTCACACGCTGCCTAAATCCCGAGAGAAACAGATCCAGGTTTCCGACAACCTAATAAATCCATACATTTCCCAAACCATAATGCAATAGCATGTTTCAAACAGGAGTGTGTGAGTGTGTGTGTGAGAGTTGGGTTCACCGCCACTTTTAACATTATTCCAGTTATATCGCGGCGTGTCAGCTTAATGTGGGAGGAAAGCCCGAAGTGATGCAGGTCTCAGACGTTTACCATCTCGGTGAAACCCACGAGCACGGGTATGGTGCTGACAAACCAAGAAACATAATTGGGGCGAACCGGGATTCGAACCCACAATCATAGGTTTCTGACGAGCCCAAGGGACGCAACTCTGCACAGCGAATCGCGGCGCCTTAGACGTCTGGGCCACCCGTGCCCCCGTTTCAAACAGGAAGCCAATGATGTTCGTTCATCTTCGTCCAGACAGAGAAGCATGATCTATGTTTGCTTTGGTAGTCTGTTATTGTCCATGTTGATTAATGTTTTCCGGTAGTTAATGCATTTGTGAAGACATCGTGTGTGTAATATATATTATGCATATTATCCCTATACTGCGCCCTTACTATAGCCGAGGGTGGAAGATAAGTCATTATCTTGTAATGTTTTGTTCAAACTTTTTCTATTGTTCCTGTGTTATTACAAGCCCAGAATCTGTTCCATATGTAAGAATAGGTAACACCCTACTGTCTGGTAGTTTTGATGCTATTTTGATTGGCAATCCTCTTCAACTGTTGTGTAGGTTGTAGATCATTAGGCACACTCTTTATGCTTGACTCGCTAATACTTTCCGTGTAAAGAAGACTCCAAGATATTTATAAAGGGAGACGGTGTGTATTTGAAGTTGTCTGTGGTAAGCGGATCTCCACATCTGAAAACTTTTATCTTCGACTTGTCTAAATTCAAACTCAGTTCCAATTTATCACAAATGTTACTGACACTGTCACTTTGTTTGTGCGATCTTGGGGGTCCCTCAGCTATATATATCATATTGAAAGCTATATGTGACCCACCAGGAGAAAAGCATTCTAAGGGACCTTATGGGTGCAAGAATACAATTGTTCTATGACGTCATAAAGACGTGTGACGTCAACTTCCATCAGTGAAGATCAATATGTGTGATGTCATGTATCTCTGTAATTAATATGAATTGAAGTTTATGAATAGTATTTTCAAAAAAATGCCGTAGTTTTAAAAAAATAATGAAACGTCCCTTATCGCAAGGGACAGAATTGGACTGTCAATGCGTAACTGTCGGGTAGCCATACAACATGAAAAGAGAAATATGTTAGATCATTATCTGCGTGCTCACACGACTTTAACTTACTTAACGAGTACGTACATTGTATCTCACACTTCTTCTGATACACTTCCATGACTGGTGTAGTGAATGAGTCTGTACCATAGATGTGAATGTTATAGTGAATGAGTCTGTACCATAGATGTGAATGTTATAGTGAATGAGTCTGTACCATAGATGTGAATGTTATAGTGAATGAGTCTGTACCATAGATGTGAATGTTATAGTGAATGAGTCTGTACCATAGATGTGAATGTTATAGTGAATGAGTCTGTACCATAGATGTGAATGTTATAGTGAATGAGTCTGTACCATAGATGTGAATGTTAAAGTGAATGAGTCTGTACCATAGATGTGAATGTTATAGTGAATGAGCCTGTACCATAGATGTGAATGTTGTAGTGAATGAGCCTGTACCATAGATGTGAATGTTATATAGTGAATGAGTCTGTACCATAGATGTGAATGTTAAAGTGAATGAGTCTGTACCATAGATGTGAATGTTAAAGTGAATGAGTCCGTACCATAGATGTGAATGTTAAAGTGAATGAGTCTGTACCATAGATGTGAATGTTAAAGTGAATGAGTTTGTACCATAGATGTGAATGTTAAAGTGAATGAGTCCGTACCATAGATGTGAATGTTAAAGTGAATGAGTCTGTACCATAGATGTGAATGTTAAAGTGAATGAGTCTGTACCATAGATGTGAATGTTAAAGTGAACGAGTCTGTACCATAGATATGAATGTTATATATTGAATGAGTCTTTTCCATAGATGTGAATGTTAAAGTGAAGGAGTCTGTACCACAGATGTGAATGTTGTAGTGAATAAGTCTGTACCATAGATGTGAATGTTAAACTGAATGAATCTGTACCATAGATGTGAATGTTATAGTGAATGAGTCTGTACCATAGATGTGAATGTTAAAGTGAATGAGTCTGTACCATAGATGTGAATGTTATATAGTGAATGAGTCCGTACCATAGATGTGAATGTTAAAGTGAATGAGTCTGTACCATAGATGTGAATGTTAAAGTGAATGAGTCCGTACCATAGATGTGAATGTTAAAGTGAATGAGTCCGTACCATAGATGTGAATGTTAAAGTGAATGAGTCTGTACCATAGATGTGAATGTTAAAGTGAATGAGTTTGTACCATAGATGTGAATGTTAAAGTGAATGAGTCCGTACCATAGATGTGAATGTTAAAGTGAATGAGTCTGTACCATAGATGTGAATGTTAAAGTGAATGAGTCTGTACCATAGATGTGAATGTTAAAGTGAACGAGTCTGTACCATAGATATGAATGTTATATATTGAATGAGTCTTTTCCATAGATGTGAATGTTAAAGTGAAGGAGTCTGTACCACAGATGTGAATGTTGTAGTGAATAAGTCTGTACCATAGATGTGAATGTTAAACTGAATGAATCTGTACCATAGATGTGAATGTTATAGTGAATGAGTCTGTACCATAGATGTGAATGTTAAAGTGAATGAGTCTGTACCATAGATGTGAATGTTATAGTGAATGAGTCTGTACCATAGATATGAATGTTATATAGTGAATGAGTCCGTACCATAGATGTGAATGTTAAAGTGAATGAGTCTGTACCATAGATGTGAATGTTAAGGTGAATGAGTCTGTACCACAGATGTGAATGTTGTAGTGAATAAGTCTGTACCATAGATGTGAATGTTAAAGTGAATGAATCTGTACCATAGATGTGAATGTTATAGTGAATGAGTCTGTACCATAGATATGAATGTTATATAGTGAATGAGTCCGTACCATAGATGTGAATGTTGTAGTGAATGAGTCCCTACCATAGATGTGAATGTTAAAGTGAATGAGTCTGTACCATAGATGTGAATGTTATAGTGAATGAGTCTGTACCATAGATGTGAATGTTATAGTGAATAAGTCCGTACCATAGATGTGAATGTTGTAGTGAATGAGTCTGTACCATAGATGTGAATGTTAAAGTGAATGAATCTGTACCATAGATGTGAATGTTATATAGTGAATGAGTCTGTACCATAGATGTGAATGTTAAAGTGAATGAGTCCGTACCATAGATGTGAATGTTATAGTGAATGAGTATGTACCATAGATGTGAATGTTATAGTGAATGAGTCTGTACCATAGATATGAATGTTATATAGTGAATGAGTCCGTACCATAGATGTGAATGTTGTAGTGAATGAGTCTGTACCATAAATGTGAATGTTGTAGTGAATAAGTCTGTACCATAGATGTGAATGTTGTAGTGAATGAACCTGTACCATAGATGTGAATGTTATAGTGAATGAGTCTGTACCATAGATGTGAATGTTATAGTGAATGAGTCTGTACCATAGATGTGAATGTTATATAGTTAATGAGTCCGTACCATAGAAATGAATGTTGTAGTGAATTAGTCTGTACCATAGATGTGAATGTTGTAGTGAATGAGTCTGTACCATAGATGTGAATGTTATAGTGAATGAGTCTGTACCATAGATGTGAATGTTATAGTGAATGAGTCTGTACTACAGATGTGAATGTTATATAGTGAATGAGTCCGTACCATAGAAGTGAATGTTGTAGTGAATGAGTCTGTACCATAGATGTGAATGTTGTAGTGAATGAGTCTGTACCATAGATGTGAATGTTATAGTGAATGAGTCTGTACCACAGATGTGAATGTTGTAGTGAATGAGTCTGTACTACAGATGTGAATGTTATATAGTGAATGAGTCCGTACCACAGAAGTGAATGTTGTAGTGAATGAGTCTGTACCATAGATGTGAATGTTGTAGTGAATGAGTCTGTACCATAGATGTGAATGTTGTAATGAATGAGTCTGTACTACAGATGTGAATGTTATAGTGAATGAGTCTCCACCACAGTAGAATAGTTTTTATGCTGTTTTTTTATGCTGCAACTGTTGGGTAGTTTGTAGATCATTAGGCACACTCTCTATGCCTGACTGATAATACTTGTAAACATTTGGTCCAGACAAGTTTCGGTGTAACGAAGAATCCTAGCTATTTATAACTAGAGACGGTGTGTATTGTAAAGTGTCTGTTTTGACGTTTTGCGTAGTTTCTAAGCGGTTCTCCATTTCTGAAAACTATTATCTTCTATATAAAAAACAGTTCCCATTTATCACAAAAGCTAATGATACAGTCAATTTGTTGCTTTCATCTTAGGGCTCCCTCATATATAGATCTATAGACATATATATATATATATACACCGGTAAGCGAATATCTCTACTATTAGCTCACTGATGCAGAATGAGAACAGACATGGACTGCCCAGGACATCACTGTAAGACCAGTATCTGTGTTCACACGTGATTTTAACTTGGAGTACATATCAAGCAGAACGTGTTTTAATTTCCATGATTGTTATAGTGAATGACCGCCTCCGTGGTCTAGTGGTAGAGCGTCCGCCCGGAAAGCGGAAGGTCCGGGGTTTGAGCCCCGTTCGCGTCATACCAAAAGACTTTAAAAGATGGTACTTGCTGTTACACTGCTTGGCGCTCGGCATTAAGGGGCCAAAACAAGGACTGGTCGGCTCGGAGTCAGTATACTGTGTCTGAGTGGGGTATTCATGTTAAACTGTGGCATGGTATCTCAGTGAGCTAGCACTATAAATCGGCATCAGTCCGGACTAGTACAAGCAGCCACACGCACATACACACACAAACACACACACACACCTCACCTATAGTGAATGAGTCCGTAACACAGATGTGAATGTTCTAGTGAATGGGCCTGTACCACAGATGTGAATGTTATAGTGAATGAGTCCGTAACACAGATGTGAATGTTCTAGTGAATGGGCCTGTACCACAGATGTGAATGTTATAGTGAATGAGTCCGTACCACAGATGTGAATGTTCTAGTGAATGGGCCTGTACCACAGATGTGAATGTTATAGTAAATGGGTCTGTACCACAGATGTGAATGTTATAGTGAAGGGGTCTGTACCATAGATGTGAATGTTATCGTGAATGAGTCCGTACCACAGATGTGAATATTATAATGAATGGGTCTGTACCATAGATGGGAATGTTATAGTGAATGGGTCTGTACCACAGATGTGAATGTTATAGTGAATGGGCCTGCACCACAGATGTGATTGTTATAGTAAATGGGCCTGCACCACAGATGTGAATGTTATAGTAAATGGGCCTGCACCACAGATGTGAATGTTTTAGTGAATGGTTCTGTACCACAGATGTGAATGTTATAGTGAATGGGTCTGTACCGCAGATGTGAATGTTATAGTGAATGGGCCTGCACCACAGGTGTGAATGTTATAGTGAATGAGTCTGTACCACACATGTAAATTTTGCGCACTATCGAGTTCTTTTGTTGAATCTGTGAAGAAACGGTAGACTGATTTATTTGTTTCAACAATTGTATACTGTAATAGTTAACAGATTATCAGCAGATTATCCGTAGCGTGTTGTCTCTGACAATATTGTTTCTTAATGTCTTTGTTACATTTGAGTGAGTGAGTGAGTGAGTGAGTATGGTTTTACGCCGCTTTTAGCAATATTCCAGCAATATCACGGCGGGGGACACCAGAAATGGGCTTCACACATTGTACCCATGTCGGGAATCGAAACCGGGTCTTCGGCGTGACGAGCGAACGCTTTCACCACTAGGCTTCCCGACCGCTCCTTGTTACATTTGAAGGAGGAGCCGTAGAAATTAATATTTTTAAATGGCATAAATAGATTTTCGTTTAACATTTGCGTTAACATTTTGTAATCATTT
Organism: Haliotis rufescens; assembly: GCF_023055435.1. NCBI lineage: Eukaryota > Metazoa > Mollusca > Gastropoda > Lepetellida > Haliotidae > Haliotis > Haliotis rufescens. Next base: position 61,141,823 of record NW_025964223.1, on the reverse strand, counting down.
GTTCAAATATAAATAAAGGACAAGGTCCTATGACCCCAACTAGAACACTGAAGTCCTACAAATCAAAATCGAAACGCTATGAAATAAACAATGTGGATTATGAATGAAATTTAAAAATTGATAAAGCACAAATATAATCTAAATAATGATTCGCTACCTTGCGCGCGCGTGCGTGCGTGCTTGCGGCGTGTGTGTGTGTGCGTCTGTGTAGAACTAGGGGCGGTCAGGTAGCCTAGTGGTTAAAGCGTTCGCTCGTCACGCCGAAGACCCGGGTTCGATTCCCGACATAGGTACAATGTGTGAAGCCCATTTCTGGTGTCCCCCGCCGTGATATTGCTGGCATATAGCTAAAAGCGGCGTAAAACCACACTCACTCACTCACTCACTGTGTAGAACAAGCAATAAAACAAGGCTATATCAGTCATATGCTGTAACGCTTACAACCGATTTGGAGAATAATCAATAGAAGACAACCATACAGACTCCTTCTTACAGTAAACAAATCGTTATCCATAATTATTTGTGGTATATTTATAGTCACATCGCCTGCCCTGGTACCGTCTAGGTGACAGACACGTCTGGACGGATTTTACGCTGTTAGTATCGCTGTCTTTACTCCACAAATGTGCTGGTATATACCATCATTATTTTTCGTTATAAGCCTAAAAATAGACGTCATCAGTTTTAATATTCCGATGCGATTGGAAAACAATTGTATGAATCCAATTTCCTTTGCAAATAACAGTTGCCAAAACGTCACTAAGTTATGTCTGTAGACCAGTTCTTCGAGTTAACCGGCGCCAAGATTCACATTTATTTCACGTAATCAAAGGCTACGAAAGAACAGTCTGTGCAGCAAAAATATACTAACGGTAGAAAACATGCATGATCACCAGAACACACCCATTTGTGAATATTTTATTCATGGAAGTTTAAGCATCAACAACGAGGTCACGTTCTGTTACATGACATCTCTGCTGAAAGCAGGGCACAATGTATTTTTACTGAATGTAAAATAACCAAGTCTTTATATATCACAACCAAATAGAGATGATACCAGGTGTTCGAAAAGCTGCATGTATCCTACCCTGCCTAAAAAAATCTGTTGACATTCACATGTTTATTAAAACAATCATGTTCACAATTAGATGGTGTCACCTTATAACCTAGGAAGTATGACGTAGGATGATTCCGGTATTATAAACACCATATTAGAATCACTTGGTGGGATAAAACATTTGGATTCTCACTTTGTCAAGCTAACAGGAAAAGAACATGTGTCACAGGCAATGTCGCCTACGGGAGACAGTATATTATTTGATTACTGTTATCATTTACATAATTATCAAAAGGGGAAAATTTAGACGCCTTGTACATATAAATGAGAACAGAATTTCCATAATCATAAGCAATCTACTAAGAGTCCCTTGTACGATTCCGTCTATGGCATAATGAATCACTACCAAATAGTGATGATGCCAAGTGTTCACGAAAAGGCGAGCGTATCCTGCCCCATCGGCGGCCCCAAACACATGCAAAGTCAAGTCAAGTGTTCTGGGGGAAAAACGAGGACATGATATTATGCCAAGCGTATAACAAGTTTATGAGAGACAGTTGTGGTTGATTTATCAAAAACTACAATAAAAACATATTGAGCTCAATTATTCAAGGTGAGTTAGGGTATAGGATTGTCAGGATTCAAACAGTTTCAAAGACATTACCGAATAGTAAATATTTCCATGTTAGGCAATTTCAAAGCTCTTATTCCACCTACACCTTTTCACATCCCTGGGACTGCTCTAATAATCAGAGTGACATTGATTGCACAATGTGGTACTGTCCCTAGGCCTGTCATAGCTGTGGATATTGTTTCACCTAAGTCGGCAATGCGATCTATATTTTGCAGTGCTTCCTGAACGGATAATCGTCCTTTCAATTACCTAACCAAAATGTGCAATAATACAATTAGGTTTGCATTAATGTTACATTTCAAAGGTGAATGAATCAGTTTCATTTGGAATTTGACTCATTTTGTTGTGATAACCGTTTAACGAACACAAGGTCGTGCACGTCTCACAAAATGCCACTTATAACATCAATCACCAACACACCAAAGAGTTTACACAACACGAAACTCGAGGTAAATGATCAATATTCTATTTAATGCAGGCACAATGGCCATAAAATGTCCTTGACATATCATATTTCAGTTTTTCTACACTTGACAGGTTAAACGTTCAAGAATAAGGGGATTTCATATTTTGCATATTTACATAAATTCCATGACATAAATAATAGTGAAATTCGCACTTATGCCATTAAAGATGCTAATTTTTTTTTTCATTCTGAAGTAGTTGCCGTGAAGGTTCCAGGAAAAGTAATCGATTACATATTTTATACTACACAAAAGAATTGAAAGAACACTGAGATTAACAATAGTCATATGAAAAAACAGCGCGTTCTTTAACTTGTTTTGTGTATTATATCTATTACCGGGGCTAAGTTCTCGGGGCTGTAATCCATTTTAAGTCTGTCTAAGGTCATATTATCTGTTAAATTGAGGTGAAGGAAGATAACAGATGATCAACGCTAATTCTAAATGAAATAAAATGGACTGCCTGTGAAATGTACTAATATTTATTTCCACATCCTCTGAAGATTATTTCTGCTCGGATTGCCAAAACCAAAACAAGGTAATTTGGCCAAGAAGTTTACTTTAGGCTTCAGGTATATCGATGATCTGATATCGTTCAATAACCATCAAACAGCTAATTTCCTTCCACTGATTTACCCACCTGAACGAGAAATAGTAAACATTCACTTTTTGTCCAGCAATATCCCAGCACCTCCAGCCTTTGGTGTCAACAGTTTTGAGTTACAATCGAACATGCTCTTTCTACGAAGATTTCAGAGATCGTTATACGACTGTTTTTTTATCAGGGTGACAACGTTCCAGGACTTAGTATAGCTTTCAATAAGTTTTATGGTAGACATGTGGAGGTCGTTTCCGAATATGTCCCTGTGTTTGTGAACATTTGACATGCCTTTGCAAGTGTTTGTGAGGTGGGGCAGGATACGCTAGTCTTTTCGCGAACACCTGATATCATCCAGTTGTGCTGGACCCTACCCCCATCTTCACACCTAATCTGTAAACTGCAAAAAAAAAGATGTTGATGCTGACATGGACATCATACCTCAATATCATATTTGAACAACCAGGTGACTCCGAGAGTCATTCTTACATGTCATTGGTATCAGAGAATTCTTATAATTATGGCAATATTTTTGTTGCATTTACAGATGAATTTGAAAATGATTCAGGTTACAGTATTCTGGGAATGGCGCCATTTGGAAGAACGAAGTTCTCTGCAAACACGTGTGTGTCATTTAAGACAATTTACTTATCTGTATAATGTCATGATCTGCCTTTGATGTCGGTAAAGAGCGAGGTATCAGACACGTATCAGATATATCGGAAAACAGAAACGGTAAGTCAAGTGAAGAAACCATTTGATGTAAACATTATCCGTCTGGTAGGAAGAACACTTAAGGTAGCAGCCGTAAAATTAAATCTACATTTCAACCTTTGAATACTTGGCAGTAACCATATATCACTGAACATCAATACAAAAAAGCCTCAAGGTATGTTTGTTTGATTCGAGGATTTGGGCATTTCGCAATGGCCCTTAAGATGGTATCAGACTCTATGCGCTGCAGAGAATAAATTCTAAGCATTGAGCGCCTTACCATAGATGAAAATTGTTGTAAGGATTTAATCCGTTCCCCACAGCAAAGATCAGATTCAATTCCATTGGTATTTCGGGTCACTTTCTGAATACATGAGGGCGGTCGGGTAGCCTAGTGGTTAAAGCGTTCGCTCGTCTCGCCGAAGACCCGGGTTCGATCAACATCATCAACCTACCACAAGACCACCCCACGCGCCACACACACCACAGAATACTAAATGATTGAATTGTAATCCCTGCTGTGTGGACTTTGTAGACAATCATTGTTATGCACAGAAAAGAGAAGACAGGACGAAGGCCATGTTTGACCCACTGGAAATGTCAAATTATAAAGTTGTGGTAAGCTTTGAAATATTGGCATGGAAATTATCAGACATCTACATGGCTGACGAGAAACCTGTTACTTCATTACAAGATCACATTTCTCAACTTCTGATATGAACAAACACATACGAATGGCTAGGGAAGTGAAAATAGGCGCTACATATCAACGTACCACCTTTGATTGTTGGTATATTATTATTATACTCTTCAAAACAAACTAAGGGATCATGAAATATATATGATAATACCAAGCATAAGAACAAAGATAAGTGAGGACGACAAACATCCTATGCAAGAACGTTTATAACAAATGTTATATTTAGGATAACACTTTCTGAGTAAAGTACAGATTTTCGTACATTTTGGGGTTCGAATCCTAACGGGACCCAACCCAAAAAGGTGCCTCACTCTAGTAGTGTGGGTTCGAATCCCGGACGGGACTCAACCCCAAAAAAGTGCGAGAATCCGTACTTTTCTCAGAAAGTGTTATCCAAAATATAACATCTGTTACATTTGACCACTTTCTAAATGGCAATGGGTGTTCAAGAACGTTTATGTCTTTTAAACTTAACACCAAAACAGCATCCACTAGTTGTACGTGCCTCACGCAGATGCGTCACAAACGTGCCTAGGGTATCATTCCTGATTTTGACACTTTTAAGGAACGTCGGTTAATCTCTGAGGACCATTATGTCTGTAAATGGTATTGTTTCATGAAGCAGACTGTGGGAAAGGTTGAATCTAATCGATCACTCACATTAAATATATCTACATACTTGAAAATAAAAAACAACAGATGCTGTGAATTAGTCAACGACACCAAACACATTATCTCCTACAAACGTCTGCTCTATCACCATAAACTCACTCATTTAGTATAAACAGACGAAGAACAAAGAAAATATTCAACAGAATGCGTCCAAATGTATTGACAGTACTATCGTGACAATACGCTGTTCAAGAGGGGCATCCTCCTCATCAATGTATCCATGTGTCCCAAGTCATCACTGTCCTCATCAATGGGATTACTTTCGTTGCCTGTGTGGACATAAACATCAACGCACAGTCGCACATGTGAACAAGAAAATCAGACCAATGCTTCAATAGAAAAGCTTCCAGTGCATCAATAAGTCAACCTGAAACACTTCTCCCACTGTAAAGTGTAGAATCTCCCGAAGGGACATATACACACACAAAACACGAAATCACATTTTGAATTAAAAACAGATTTAGGAAATTATAAACATATCAGGTTTTCTATATCGGTGCTGAGATGGATGCACTGATTCACATCTTGTTAAACGCAGATACACACACACCACCAGAACATCTCCCTGAGAAAGATAGATTTATAATCATGCATATGCCATGTGTTCACCGTTATCAGCCTGAGACTAAACAAAGGAGTGGAAACATCTAGCGTCTCCTGCGAAGAAGAAGGCAAAGCTTGTTCCATCAGCTGCCAATGTGATGGCTTCGGTTTTATGGCATTCCGAAGGAATCCTGTTGGTGGAATACCGACCGTTAATGGCTAGACCCACAAGCAAGGGTATATGGTGCTGACAAACCTAGAAACAGTAGCAAACCGTACCCATAATCATATATTTTAGGCAGGCTTAAAGACAACTCTGCACATCGACTTGCAGCGCGTTGTCCTCCATATGTGTTTATCCTCTTTCCATATTTATCTGCATATTTCCTGTCGTACACGTACTTCGGTTTACCAGAACGGTGACCACCCGATCCGTCGAATTTCTGAAATTAAAATGTTTCAATTTGTAGAAAAAAAGTGTCTTGATTTTTCCCGATCGGTCGAATATATGCTACCACTCAACCATGACTACTCACTGGGCGCATCTACTTTCACTATATAAGGGGTGAACGGATGGTAGCAACTAAGAGGCTTACAGTAAAAAGATGAGGAGATTAAGCTTATATGATTTAAAATGAAAACACAAAATATGTTTGTTTTATATTTTTGAGTCAAACGTGGCATGTTGAGCTCGGAGATTACTTATGACAACATTACTTCAAAAGTTGCGACCTTACAATGAGCTTATAAAATAAATTGATGTTTTTATATAAAACAAAGGTGATCTTTGCCGAAGATAACTTGATAAATATTTATATCTATGATTATTTATTATGTTTGTGTATGTATGTTAACGTGGCTATTGTAAACGTTTGAACGTATGAATAAAGATCATGAAAATTGTTAGAATCATCAAGATAAACTAAATGTTTGATAATATATATATATATTGATTATTTATTATGCTGTTTTTGATCGGGTGGACACCACCAGAACAGTCTACGTAAATTGGAAATGTCTGATCGATTTGTCCTATAGACGATAAAGTATGTTTCGATGTGTCTTTCAGGCAACCTAAGATACAGTACAGGGTTTAGCCAAGTCAAAACTGTAAGCTATTATATATATTTACTATTTACGGAACATAAGAAAGCCTTACGGATGGTGCAAAAGCCTTAGTAACGGAGGGACTTTTGAGTGACAACAGCAGCTAATCGTTCAGCCTTTCAGGCACTAAAATGTGGATATCGTTTAGTGTTAACGTGGGGTTTAATCCTAGGCATGTGGTAAATGTCAAGCGTGAGCGTGTCAGTTCCTTGTGGGATCTGACTCAGTTTGTCGTGATAATTGTGTAATTAAGTCAACGTCGACCGTGATTACGCTGCATGACGTCCACGTCAGTGAAACAACAAAGTGTTTATGTAGAACACTTCTTCATGCTAATATCATAGTATATGGTAATAATAAAGCTGTGGCAAAAGAAATCTCCTTGACAGATCATTTATGCATATTACTACTATTTTTGACAGGTTAAATGTTGATGGTTGATGCTTCTTGAATTTGTATTGACGGTTACATAAATCTCATGGCATACATTGCAGAAAACTTCGCATTAACTCAGTTGATTAAAGATTTTTCAACACACTTTTTCATGGAGTGTTCCAGAAATGGACTTTTTCATAAATATTACAAAAACACAATCTGTCATGCAGACATTTAAGTAAATGAAACGATGCTATTGCTATTGAATGCACACTTCACATCAATCCTTGTAGATAATATAAGTCTTAACATACTGCTTATGTCTTAAAAGTAGATGTTTAACATACCCCTAATTAAATAACAATCATAATAACATTTGTAATGAGCCGAATCCACCCACTAACGCACGACCACAGCACTACAGTTTTATCACTCCTGTCAACGAACAGGATGCATACATGTAGATCACAAACTATCACCCAACGTACTTCACAGTTGTGTTTTGCATGTGGAGCATGGGCCAGGTGGATGCCTGGTAATCAGAATAGCCTTGTTGACCCCCCTGAGGATGCAGTGTAAATGGAGACCTCCCAAGGCACTTAAGTCACAGCTGCAGCAATGTCATATCATTGATGGTCAGGGCGCCGGTGCTCCTCAAGTAAACCTACAGTGTCCTAATGAAGCAGTGGTTGGGACGATAATGGTGTCACAAATGAACCTACGATATCTTAACAAAGCACTGGGTGTGAAGACAATGATATCAATGAAGATAATGATACTCACTTAACTATAAAAGCCCTCGAAGCCCTTATCTTCTGTATCACGACTTTATGGCTCGTAGGCCTGATCTATATCAAGGTACATTATATCAAACGCTCGTAAATAGTCAGTTATGGTAGATTTGAGATAGGACAAATGAACTGGTGAATAAAGCTACCTTGCATTCATTCACTTGTAGCTTTAACATCAGATTATGGTAGAAATATCTCAAAAAAACCGCGTGGCAGATGTTTGTCATTTGGGAACACAACACTCTAATCTTATTACAGTGATAGGCATCATTCATCTGTTACATACACGGCATCATACACGTGCCCCGTCATTCCTGATGAAATAAATCGTGTGTAAAGGGTTGGAAAATCACGTTTTGTTTGCATTCTCATGAACATAACACACCTAAGGCACAAACCATGAAATTGAATTCACATTTTGACCACTTGAAAAAGATATTGTAGACACTTGTCGGCAGCGCCACGTTTCTGTTTATTGTCTAGGGTATTTCGAAATGGACATCCTGAAAGTGTCCAACTCCAAGTCTTTAATTTCCCATTTGTAATGAATACCCTTCAGTTGGTTAAGATCATTTTTTTCGATCTAGCCCGTCTGTTAGAGGCATTTTGACTGCTATCGGTTACATCAAACGTTTCTGATTAGTGATTGGGTTGAACGCCACTTTCCAATAGTCCATTTTCCCTTCATTCCAACAGCCCTAACCTCTTTCCACGAAGATTTCAAAGAGCGTCATACGAGGTTTTTTTTATCAGAGTTACAACATGCAAGGCCTTAGTAAAGCTTTCAAAACGTTTTAGAGGAGTCATGTGGAGGACAGTTCCAAATTTTAGGTGAGGTGAAACGGGCTTTATTGCAAGATTGTAACACATGCACGTGTGTGCGTGTGCGTGTGTGCGTGTGCGTGTGCGTGTGTGTGTGTGTGTGTGTGTGTGTACGCGCGTGTATGTGTGCGTGCACGCGCGTGTATGTGGTAGGCAGGCAGGGTAACAACAAGTACCAGTTTTTTACGGCTTTTGGTATGACGCGGCCTGGGATCGAACCCCGGACCTTCCGCTCTCCCACTAGACCACGAAGGCGGTCTCCACATTTGATGAAAAAAACAATGTCATTTCAATTCCCTATATTAACTTTTAGCATATGTTCCCATGCTTTTTCAGGCGAACAGTTGACTTGCATTTGTATGTGTTTGTCACCGCTGGTGTAGAATTATATTTGATGGTCATTAATAAACACATGCTTGCGATATGTTTGGAACTTTACAATCGTACAATGAATTAATATTGAAATGGTGATGTTTGGAATCGTACAATCATACAATGGATTAACATGAAAATGGTTTTGTAGCTTTTAGTTAGATCAGGGTGTACAGTCAAATTCTTAGAGTAGTGTCGCTGGTCGTCAACGTTTACCAGTTAGGTGAGACCCACAAGCAGCGACATCGTGCTGACGAAAGAAAAAGAAAATTAACCGGGGCCAGTCCGGGATTCGAACTCCCTTTTCAGCGGATACTGTCATGGCTAAGGCTGGCAACCCTGCACAGCAAATGTCAGCATATTAGACAAGGCCACCCGTGCACCCATTCTTATTGAACATCGTGATCGGTTTTAATGAGGATTTCTCAAACTTTATCCGATCTATCAATGTAAGACTGCGTCCTTCCTGTCTGGTTACCTATAGTCAATCCAACACATGTTCGATGAGCTGAATTCGTTTTTTGTTTTTATTTGTTTTAGAGACCGACCATATAGTTTATATATTCAAAAACTTTAAGGACAGTGGCCCATGAGACATCATGTGCATAACATAATATACTAAGAGGCGTGCATAAAGTTATAGAACACAATACGAGTATACCACTGGATAATACAACAAATAATAATGGTGGCTCGTATAGTAATACATGTGCAAAGACATATGCCATGTTAATCCATAGACGCCGTTTAAAGGCAAAACATGCATATTTTGACAGAGATATATTTGTTGATACAGACGAAGCAGATAATAATTCAATACATTTGCCATGAGTAGGATTAACACAATATTTAGATTGCAGATATCTTCTCATTTGTGACGAGGCATCGCTTTCACGCAGAAAAATGTTACTCTTTTCCATACAGCAATATGTTTCTCCACAATGTAAGCAGTTGGCAGAGTCGGTTTTCTTGATCAACCTTGCGGTGCCGTCGAATTTCAATTATTGCATTTCCAGGAGCATCTCATCTTGTGAGAGTATGTATAATGTGATTGTATCAATATAAATAAAGGAAGGATTTAACATTGAGAACTGACTTGAAAGGACTATAAGCGAATAGTTTAGAGTTTAGCGGAACGCCATCTTTGCTTTTTCGGAAACATTCACTCGTTGCTCAAATTTCAAGAGAAACTGATCCAGGTTGCCGACATCTTAATAATTCCATACATTTCCGCAACCATAATGCAATTGCATAGTTTTCACACAGGTAGCCCATGATGTTTGTTCATAATCGTCCAGACCATAGGGGGCACGGATGACCCAGTCGTCTAAGGCGCCGCGATTCGCTGTGCAGAGTTGCGTCCCTTGGGCACGCAGGAAACCTATGATTGTGGGTTCGAATCCCGGTTTCCCCCGATTATGTTTCTAGGTTTGTCAGCACCATACCCGTGCTCATGGGTTTCACCGAAGTGGTAAACGTCTGAGACTTGCATCACTTCGGGCTTTCCTCCCACATTCAGCTGACACGCCGCGATACAACTGGAATACTGTTAAAAGCCGCGTTACACCCAACTCATTCACTCCAGACCATATCCCATGATATATGTTTGCTTCGGTATTAACAGCCTATTGTCCATTTTGATTTATTGTGTCCAGTATTTGATGCATTTGCGAAAGCAGTTTGCGTGTTATGTCTATCACCCACATACTGCTATACAGCGTCCTTATAATTCGAGGTTGGCAGATAAATCATTCTCTTGAAATGTATTGTTTGAACTTTTTTTCTATGATTTCTGTGTTATTACAACTTCAGATTTCTCCATATGTAAAAATTGTTATAATGCTCTACTGTCGAATAATTTTGATGCTGTTTGATTGGCAATCATCTGCAACTGTTGTGTAGGTTGTAGATCATTAGGCACACTGTTTATGCCTGACTGATAATACTTGTAAACATTTGATCCAGACAAGTTTCGGTGTAACGAAGAATCCTAGATATATATAACTGGAGACGGTGTGTATTGGAAGTTTTCTGTTGTGACGTTTTGCGTAGTTTCTAAACGATTCTCTATTTCTGAAAATTATTATCTTCTGAACTAAAACTCAGTTCCCATTTATCATCAAAAAATGCTGACACAGTTAAATTGTTGCTGTCATCTTGGGCCTCCCTCGGACACATATACCTCTACACTGTTAAGTGTTCATTTCTATTAGCTCACTATACAAAATGAGAACAGAATTGCACTGCCTATAAATCACTGTCGGGTAGCCATACAACATGAGGAGAGACCATTATCTGTGTTCAAACGTGACTTCAACTTGGGAGTACATATCCAAAGAGCTTGTAATATATTTCAATGATTGTTATAGTGAATGAGCCTGTGCCCAAAGATGTCAATGTTAAAGTGAATAGGTGTGTACCTACACATAAAAAAACAATAGACAGTAAGTAAGCTACGAGACAAAAATACTCAAATTTTTTTATTATAAAAGTCAGTCACCGATCAGCAGCGAACGTGTGTGCGTGCGTGCGTGTGTGTGTGTGCGTGCGTGCGTGTGTGTGTATTTGCATGTGTGTGGAACTTCTTAATAGGCACTATCAGTTATTTACTATAACACTTGTAGCCGATTTGGACATTAATCAATAGAAGACAAACATACTGACTCCTTCTTATGGTAAACCGATCGTTATCATTCATTATGTGTGGTATATTTATAGTCACATCGCCTGTCTTAGTACCGTCTACTTGAAAGACACGCCTGGACGAATAATACGCTGTCAGTATCGCTGTCTGTCCTCCACAAAAGTGCATCATTATTTTTCAGTAGAAGCCCAAAAATAGACGTCATCAGTTTTGATATACCGATGCGATTGGAAAACAGTTGTATGAATCCAATTTCCTTGGCAAATAACAGTTGCCATAACGTCACTAAGTTATGTCTGTAGACCAGTTCCTCGAATTAATCGGCGCCAAGTTTCACATATATTTCACGTTATCGCAGGCTACGAAGGAACAATCTGTGCGGCAAAAAGATACTTCTAACGCTAAAAAACATGCAAGATCACCAGAAGACTCCCATTTTTTAAATATATTATTGATGGGACTTCAAGCATCAACAACGAGGTCACGTTCTACGCGTTCATCTTCAGGAAACATTTCACAAATATTCAATACTCAATTTCAAAACTTTGAGATTTGGAACTTACGCTTCAGGTACATCGATTATCTGAAAACCAGTTCCATAGTGATTAGATCCTCTGGTGAAAGTAGATCCAAATGAAAGATTCCGCCTATATCAAAAGCATGTGTTATTACCAAATACTGATGATACCAGGTCTTCGTGAAAAGGTCAGCGTACCCTGCCCCACCAGTGGCACCCGTCACACACAAATCCAAAGGCCGGTCAATTGTTCATCTACAAAAACACGGGACCATATTGCAAGTTCAATTTAGAAACAGCGTCTGACCAATCCAAAATAGAAAATACATTTTCAACTCAGTTATTTGAAACTTCCAGGATTCAAACTGTTTCAAAACCCTATTTCCGAATAGTTAATAGCTTAGAGCTTCAAAATTATTCTTCCATTTTTACACCTTCCTCTTTCGGACCCGTGAAGATCCGGGGTAGAATAGGTCAACCCATGCTTGCCGTAAAAGGTGACTATGCTTGTCGTAAGAGGCGACTAACGGGATCGGGTGGTCAGGCTCACTGACTTGGTTGATGCATGTCATCGATCCAAATTGCTTGGATCGATGCTCATGATATTAATCTCAGACCGCCGTCATATAGCTGGAATATTGCTAAGTGCGGCGTAAAACAACAAACCAACCAACCTTCCTCGTCCATGCCATTTATATTTGACATTGCAGGGATTGCTTGCAGGATGTGGTACTGTCATTATCATTGCTGGGTATATTATTTCCCCTAAGTCGGCAATGAGTTGTTGTGGATGTTCTATTTACAGGGGCACAGAGAAACCGTGGGGAGGGCGATCTATATTTGCAGTGCTTCCTGAAGGGATCATCGTTCTTGGTTACTTAACCAAGTGTGCAATAATACAGCTATTATGTTTGTATTAATCTGGGGAATGTTGTACACTTCATGTGAAATTTGTCTCATATTGTTGTGATAACCATGTACGGAAACCAATACCAGAGTACTTATAATATCAATCACCAAAACAACAAAATGTTTATCACAACAAGAAACTCGAGGTAAAATTTCGATATTCTAATTCAAGTAGAATGGCCATAAAAGTCCTGGACATATAACTTATTTCATATCTTTCTACACTTGACAGGTTAAACGTTCAAGATTAAGGAGCTTTGATATTTTGCATATTTAGATACATTCTGTGGCATAAATAACAGTCAATTTCGCATTTATGTCAGTTTGTTGTAGATGTTTTGTCTTTTCATTCCTAACGCATATCGTTATTTTCTATTTCATTCTGAAATATACGCCATGAAGGTTCTAGGTTCGATTATATATTTTTATACTACTCAAAAGAAGTTAAAGAAACACAGATGAACTAAAGTCATGAGAAAAAATAGATTGTTCTTTAACTACTTTTGAGTGGTATATCTTAAACTGGGGCTAAGTTTTTTTTAGGCCTGTAATTCATTTTGAGTCTGTCTAGTGCCCTGTGTGAAACTGAGTTATAGTATATGTTGAATGAATATGTAAAGGAAGATAAACATCATCAAGTTCGTGTTAACAGATAAACAAAACGGATTATAAATGAAATTTAAAAAACACCTGTTAGACGCCTCATCTGTTTCATATTTGGATGAATGCATGAATATTCAGAGTGACAAAAATATTCACAAAATAAGAGGGATTACTTTAACTTTCCAATTGTCAACTTCCCCTTCATGTCGATCAATATCAAACAGTTTCAGCCCTTGAGTCTTGTCTAGAAACGTACAACAAAATCTGCTTTGAAAATAGTTGGTTCGATTTCATTTAAATTCAGTTGTGCTGGAGCCGACTTCCCTCTTCACGCCTAATCTTTGAAACTGCGAAATAAGGATGTTGATGCTGACATGGACATCATACCTCAATATCATATTTGAACATACAACTGACTCCGAGAGTCATTAATACATGTCATTGGTATCAGAGATTTCTGATAATTATGACAATGGTTGTGTGTCGCTTTGAAAATGCATTTACAGATACGTTTGAAAACAATTCAGGTTACAGTTTTCTTGGAATGAGGCAATATGGAAGAACGAAGTTCTATGCAAACACGCGTCTGCCATTTAAGCCAATTAACTTATCTGTATAATGTCATGATCTGCATTCGATGTCGGTAAAGAGCGAGGTATCAGACACGTATCAGACATATCTGATGCAAACGATCTGCGCCAAGTGAAGAAACCATTTTGATGTAAACATTATCCGTCTCGTAAGAAAAATCCTCAACCCAGCAACCGTGAAATTAAATTTACATTTCGACCTTTGAATACTTGGCAGTAACCATATATCACTGGACTTCAATACAAAAAAGCCTCAAGGTATGTTTGTTTGATTCTAAGACTGGAGCATTTCGCAAAGGCCCTTAAGAAACTATCAGACTCTATGCCCTGCAGAGAATAACTTCTAAAATCTAATCCGAAGCATTGAGCGCCTTACCATTGATGAAAATGGTTGTTATGATTTAAGCCGTTGCCCGAAGCGAAGATCAGATGCAATATTATTGGTATTTCTGGCCACTTTCTGAATGCATTTCGAATGGTTGCACCCTCACAACGCCTTATGTTTCAGAATATCCAGCAGTCTTTTGCTTAACCTGAGGAAGAATCATTGTTCCAACATTGACAGGAAAGATTATTTGGTTTCGACCCAACACACAACCGCCCAACCCGCCACACATACCACAGCATGTTAAACGATGGAAATGGCAAGCATAAAAACACTCATTTGTACTTCACAGATCACCTACTTCCAGTAGAAGTGTACTTTTACCACGACCTCCACTACTGATACTCAAACTGAGTGCGGCGTCAAACAACAAACAAATTGGTAGTTCATTCAAAGAAGAAAGTTCTTCAGAGACAGACAGGTTTTCCAGGACAATAACAGGGACTCTACCTCCATGTGTAGTGTAATAAAGCATAGTTTCAGCTGTTACAGTTGAAGCACTACACATGGGAATATAGCAAATGTTTTGCTTTCCACCGAATTTAAAACTTTTCTTGAGTTTTATTGAAGATTGGTTTAAATATCAAATATGTTATAAACGGCGACTTAAAATTGAAAAACCCTCGACCAGGGCTAGCCGATAGGCTGTTCCACCAAATGCTTGTACTCTTACGTTAAGAGACAAAATACGTTTTAAATATAATAAAACACCCCTAAAATGGGTACTTTTAATTAGGGTTAAATAAGGCACATTTTATTACCAGTTTAGTTCCATGCAGCTACAAGAAGGATTTAAATATATTTTTTTATATAAATTTGGCTCAGTTTAATCACATTATGGGGTTGGTCTGACACATACATGTAAATACAGACGACGATCTGTGTCGCCGGTTATCTTGAGCTGATGTGTTTTCTGTCGTAAATGGTGCAACTTCAGTTTCAACCACTAATGTTAGCAGACTGCAGCAACTGAAATCCATGAAATAGAGTGCTAACCGAGTTAGTTACACGACATGATTGCAACTGACGATTTGAGGCATGCGTGGGCGTGATGTGGCGTCGCCGTGGAACAAACAAACAAACGTTTTTTATGGTTATGTGTTGCTGGTTTACAGGTTTATAGTGGCTTTGAAACTCTTCAAGGATTGATCTTTCCTATATCCACATTCAGGGAAAATGGACAGGTCACCAACGTCCATCTCGGACAACTTTGTAGCGGGCGTGGCACGGACACTGTGGTTTGTATATGTTTGTGCTATCCCCGTGGCATACGAGTATTTCTTGCCATATTTCTTCTCAGGGGAAGATATTCAATTATTCGACAAGATATCTCCGTTAGAGAAACTATCTCACTGATCGATAAGGGATGTGTATGCGCCATCTTGATTGACAGAATGATAGAACGATGTTACCAAGAAAACGTTAGATCACGAAGAGGGCGTAATTTAAACAGGATCATGACG
The DNA here is from genome assembly GCF_023055435.1 of Haliotis rufescens. NCBI lineage: Eukaryota > Metazoa > Mollusca > Gastropoda > Lepetellida > Haliotidae > Haliotis > Haliotis rufescens. The sequence goes on along the minus strand of NW_025964223.1, from coordinate 61,125,863 downwards.
TCAGCCCATTTTGACGTAACTCAAAAAAGTGTACTTTTTCTCATGATAAAATACTGTCAGCGCCTTTGATGTCTTAGCGAAGCATCTTAGAAGCGTGAGTGAAGATAGGTTATCAAGACAGTTGGAACTTTTCAAGCTGAACCTAGACAGTTAGAAACTTTCCAGCTATACCAAGACAGTTAGAAATATTCCAGCTATATCACAGGCATTTCTGTAAATAATCTAGTCTCGACCAGGCACATCAGTGCTAGTGAAGTAAGGCCAGAGAACCATGCCTTCCACACCAAAATCCATCAAGATGTACCACCCAGCCCCCAAATTCTTATCCGGAATTTTCACGGGAACATTCTCGGATTTGAACCACGACTATCGGAACCAGACAGCTGAGGAGCAATCCAAGAAGAGCTCCTTTTGACCAATGTGAAAAACGAAACCGAATGAAATAATAGAGGCACTTCTCTTCTCTGAGTACTTGAAAGAGCATATGTTAAATTTGAATTACTATTGTCCACAAATGTACTGCTACAACAACTACTGTAACAGCAACCATTACTGACACTAAGGCTCCTGTTCTTGCTGCAGTTACCACTACCAAGGTTAATATTCAATTTACTACTGCTCCTACTACTGCTGCAACGACTTTTACCACCGCTACTATTGGGAGGGTTGGGTAGGCTACGGGATGAAAACGGATGATATATTGCAAACGCGGCGCCAAACCGTATTCACTGACTCATTGTAAAGTCCTCTACTACCAATGCTGCACTGTTGATGTTATATCACGATGGCAAGTACATGGTCGAATCTGGACAGGGTTAACAAGTGACTAATAGTATGAGCACGATCCATTCCATCAGCCTACGATGACACACAGCATCCAACTCACAACACAACCGGGGCGGTGGGGTAGCCTAGTGGTTAAAGCGTTCGCTCGTCACGCCGAAGACCCGGGTTCGATTCCCGACATGGGTACAATGTGTGAAGCCCATTTCTGGTGTCCCCCGCCGTGATATTGCTGGAATATTGCTAAAAGCGGCGTAAAACCAAATTCACTCACTCACTCACAACACAACCAACAACTGCCTATAGCTGTATTATTGCTGAGTGCGGCGTTAATCAACAAGCAAATAAACAAACATAATGTACATTGAGTGCAAAATAGCCGTTTGCTTGAATACTTGAATTTGTATTTCATCGGGTTTCTGGAGTCAGTTATCATAATGATGCGCAGGAATACAATACGCTTATGTCGTAACCACAATCATGACGACAAGCGCCATTCAAAGTGCTTGGTAGCACCACAAAATGTGTCGCCGTATTCATTAGGAAACAACGGTTTTAAATAAAAATAAAAATAAACTCAAATAAAAAATACGTCCAATGGTTTTGTTATGTTGATACGTTTATTCACCATCAAGAAAAGAATAGCTTTTATAGAAACACTAAATGCAAAACCCCGATTACAAAAAACTACCACGTTGACAGGTGTAACTTGCTGCTGCTCGTTGGACATTTTGGACACGGTTGTCTACACGCCGCCGTCGTATGGCAGGAGTACTGCTGTGCGGGGTCGGGCAACAAACAAACGCTTTATTTGTATGAGTAGCGGGTGCTGCCGACAGGGCAGGGCGTGCTTACCCTTTTCGTCAATCGCTGTGTCATCGCTGAGGGGTCAATCCACTGGTTTTCACCGCTATTCTGCCTTTTGCGACCAGTTGGGTCTTTCTCGGCGGAGGATAGAGACTGGTTTTGCTCTGGCGTTGGTGTTTTGTGTTAACAAGATGTGATTAATGAGTGAGTGAGTGAGTTTGGTTTTACGCCGCTTTTAGCAATATTCCAGCAATATCACGGCAGGGGACACCAGAAATGGGCTTCACACATTGTACCCATGTCGGGAATCGAACCCGGGTCTTCAGAGCGACGAGCGAACGCTGTAACCACTAGGCTACCCGACCTCCCCCGAGATTAATGCTACATGACATATTTCACAGTATTTCAATACAGATAATTCCAAATAAGGCATATTCCAATACGAAAACGTCAGGTCAGGTTGTTTGGTTTGTTGTTTTTCGCGGTACCCAGCAATATTCCATCTATATGACGGCGGTCTGTAAATAATCGAGTCTGGACCAGACAAACCAGTGATTGGCATCATGAGCATCAGGTCAGGTAGTGATACTATAGGTGTAGACTGAAACGCAAGAGATTATCCATGATTCTCCTCTTTCATTCAACTGAACCTTTAATTATATCACTGGCCTACCTCAAAATAAGAAGAAGCAGAAGAAATGCGATGCATTATTATAGCCCCGCTCATGGGTGAGTGTGCACTCGAATTTACATATTCAGCTCCCTGTGGAGTATACCTACATCCCAAGTTTTCAACTTAAATTTACATTCGCTGGAAATTAATATTTGTTTCGTGGTTTCGCGGTTCCAACTACGGCAAACATTTCTTCCTCTGTCGTTCTTTACACCTTCATCGCTCATTCCTTCCACAATGGCAACGCTTGATCCCTTCAGTAATCAGAGTAAGACTGATTGTAAGGTTTAGTGCTGCTACTTTCATAGCTCTTTGATATATTGACCCACTCCTGCAGAGCACGAAGTGAGTTATGAGGGTGATATTTGGACTCCAGAGAAGGTTGTGGTTTCAGAGGGGCTATTGACTGACAACAGTCGCCCATTGTTTAACTTTGACCAAGTGTAAATTGTACATTATGAGTCCGTGTAATGTAATCGAGGGCTTGCGGAACATTTCAAATGTGAGTGTATCAGTTTTGTCACATTTTGTAATCAAATGTTTTGTTTGTTTGTTGTTTAACGCCGCACTCAGCAATATTCCAAATATATGGTTAGAGATATTTTGTTTTCATTTCATAACGCAATCATAAAGTCATTTTGTATTTTTCAAAACATAATCTGCAAAACAAGACTGTTGATGCACAATTTGACTTTAAACTTCTATGTCATATTTGCTCGTACATTTACATTGTATATCACACATCCATGACCATGTCTGTTTAACATACGTTTTCATATGTTCAAGATGAGTTACATTTGGAAGATATGCAACCATTTCCAAAAACACTTATTTAACATTATGCAAAGGATGTTCAAATATCAGATTACATGGAATGCAATGAAGGAAGGCGGAGTGAGTGAGTGAATATGATTTCACGCTGCTGGGGAATCGAACCCTGGCCTTCGGCGTGACGAGCGAGCGTTTAGCTACAAGGCGACCCTAACGCCTCGACAATGAGAGGAACTGTTACAGTATTAACAACGCATAGTCTTAAATAAGTGGGATAGTAATGCATGTCGCATCTGCATCATTCTAGCTTTTTACGAGAACACAACATCATCTGCAACATCAAAACACAAAGCTGGTTACAAACATATTTCACATTTTAGTCAAATATTGGGAAGCTAGGTAAAAACAATCTGGTCAGACAAGGATGCTGTCAACGCTAGAAAGCGACCATGATCAGAAGATTGCCCTAATGTTGCCTGTCGATGCTTGGCATATACAGATTATGTCAAACTGAGTTCAGAATTCCATTTGTGTATAGTACATCAGATTGTGGCCACGCTCTGACACATCAGATGAAGGGTTATGACGTATCTCTGAAACGCCGTTTCAAGTAATAAAGAAGCTGGTATATATAAAGACGTTTCTTGTCTTCTTGTCATGAGGATTTTAAAACCCCATATGTGTATAAGTATCTTATCACACATACGTTCAAACAGAGGCCACGTTGTTAGATTCCCATCTTCAAACACTATCATAATATTTACAATCTCATGTTGAAAGGGTTATACCAAAGCTATGGCAAGAATTTGTAGTTATCTTCGTCATGTTCTATAGATAAAAAAAAATGAACGATCTAGTTGATTGAAATCAAAATAACGTATTTTTCCAAGACATTTTGGTCTGAAGAAACATATGAAATCTGTTTCCCCAGGGACACTACGTTGTGTAAGTCGAGTGATTTGAAGATATGTTCCCATTAAATATCACTTACTTGAATATCTACATACCCCCAAAGATTTTCATATTCTAATATTTTTCAAAAAATCTGCTGTTCTCAAATACTTCTATTACTCGACTCCCAGTCGTTTGGCTATCAATATTTTCTTTAACAGTATAACATATTTTGATGTTCTTGAATTTCTTTGTTTACATTGCCTCGCAAGGTATTAAACATAATTATTTTTTATTCGATTGATCTTCTGAAGCATAATGTATTTATACTGTTTAACCCTTGAAAGTCACGATATGGCTGAAATATTGCCGATGTGACTTAAAATTTTAACTCACTCACTCTGAAGCATAAGATGTTCAAAACGGCATGACGACCAACTCACTCACTCACGGTGGCATTCCAGTTTTATCACTACCTACATTATGCGCTTGCATGTCGTTATGTATTCGAAACAAGTTGAACTTATTGACATTCATTTGTACACAATCGTGGCCCAGTGGATAGAGTGTTCGTCTGGTGAGCGGAAGGTCGGTGGTTCGAGACCCGACCGCGTCAAAGATGTTAAAAGATGGTACTTGTTGTTACCCAGCCTGGCGCTGGGCTTAAGGTGATATGACAAGGACTGGTCGGCTCTGTATTAGTACACTGTGTCTGAGTGGGGTATCCATGTTGAACTGTAGCACGGTATCTCAGTGGCTTTATAGCTAGCACTATAGTATTAGTCCGAACTAGTAGAAGCAGCCACACGCATTTTACATGCACTTTCCTATATTAGTCCCATAATCTTATCTTGAACGCGACGTTAAACCCCATATCATGATCACCTCACCTTGTACAATGTCTGAAGGGATATCAAGTTCTACTTTTCAGAATTATCACCGCCTCAGATATGGAGGGTTTCGTCAATTCTTTCTTTAACATGTAACTTGGAATAGAAGTGAACATTCTGTTCGCTTGTTCCCATCGACCAGAATACAGACGATGGATTCTGTGAGAGTCGTGTTGTTCAAGAATCTTGTTCTCAGTGAATCCATAAACCTGACAGTGTATTTGCAGACCCCATGCAAACCAAGCCAAAATATCTGAACCATTGAATTGGGTTATACTTTATCAATATTACCGGACATATTGATACAAGTTTCATTTACACGCCATTTGAATGATAGACAATTACCATGAATAAGACGGTCGCGGTTATTTATACATTAAATGAATTGGTTAAACATGTAATATTTAAAACAAGTTGGCGGCTTTCAAAATAGCAGACCAATGAACTGGAATGGGCGTACGACCCCTTTGTGTCGAACTCCATTGTGTCGAATTTAAAAGGCCCTACGTGAATGATTCGAGTTATCCGGGGTTCGACACAACATAAAATGATTAAGAAAGAAGGAATACACAGGGGACATGCTTTTACTTCGAGACAACTGTAAGTTGTCGGATAGTTATAGGGAGTAGGTTAAGAAGGCCCTCTTTCGGGTGCTTAATACCCATGGTATCTGGGTAGATATTTGCTGCGACAGTGAAAAATTCGCAATCCTGGTTTGTGAACAGTGTTTGTTCCGTGCAGCCGTCAACAGAATCGATGAGGAAGCGTGCCGGTGTGGATGGTGATCCGATACTGACACCACAGGTGTTCTTGAAGGTGTGCGCCACTTTTACGGGTTTTGTCATGACATTGTTGCAGCCAGATCTGTAGCAGCCATAGTAGGTATCGCAGTGCATAAGCCACATGGTGCCTGTTGACAGCGCTGGTGGAACACACTGGATCGTATGTCCTCTGGTGTTACTGAAACCTTGTTTGTCATGCTTGCGCAATAATCTAATTACCGTGTACATGAGAGGATGATAATCACAAGCGTAATTACCACAAGGTATAGACGTGTGTTTTAAGTTTGAAAAGAGAATTAACTGTGGTGCATCATGGGAATATCTCTAATTCAACTCACTCAAATAATAACAGTGTTAATTATTACAATACAAACAGTAAGAAACACAACAAAGGAAAATATAAATACTCATTCTAAATCCAATCGTGTAGAGCCTCATTCGAGAAATACTACCACGACATTCTTTTAAACATTAACAGCATTTCATCAGAATTGTTCATCCGATTAATCCCATTTGTAACCTAAAGTAACCTAAGGTCAATGCGATTAGTGTAGTTGGGTATTCTGTATAAAGATGAAACGTATTCATCAGCCTTTTAGGGGCGGTCGGGTAGCCTAGTGGTTAAAGCGTTCGCTCGTCACGCCGAAGACCCGGGTTCGATTCCAGACATGGGTACAATGTGTGAAGCCCATTTCTGGTGTCCCCCTCCGTGATATTGCTGGAATATTGCTAAAAGCGGCGTAAAACCATACTCACTCACTCATCAGAGTGTGTGTACATACATATTGCAAAGTGTGTCATGACAGGTAAAGAATAATAGATTCAAGATTATTATCATTGCCTACAGAAATTATCATTTTGAGGGCAATTTCATTTTATCACGGCAGAAACAGGTCAACTTTCATCATCATCTATGCACTGTCAGGGGTATCAGACCATGATTGTTGTCGTGGTTTTGTAGTTTTGGGATGGAGGCAGGATGAGAGGACATCCAAGACGGGATAGCATCCTAACACAGCTTAAAACATAAACAATTGAGAAGAGGACTGTGTTAGAGTCGACCGGCCCAGCTATAACTTCAATAGGCTGCTAAGCTTGTATCTTTAATAGTTAAATCTCGTCGTTACTTACTTTCCCGTTACTTACATTCATGGTATTCATGTTAAGCTGCGGTAAAGGTATCTCAGTGGGCTTAGCACTAACACAATCGGCATCAGTCCGGACTAGTACAAGAGGCCATACACACACGTGCATGCACGTCGCTATATAAGTGCACTAAAACACGATGTTAAACCCCAATTCACCTAGTAACCTTTTACGTCTGATTGGATCTGTTTGGGCAGATACTTAAGACTGATTATTCTCAGGCGTTGATGCAGCGAATAGTACTTCAAGTCCGTCATGTAATATCTCCATGGTAACGCTGTTCCAACTAAATTGCATGGCATATTGCTCCACCTCCCTTGGCACCCTTCGCTCTCCCCTTCCATATATGGCAACGCTGGGATTGTTCAAATACTCAGTGAGATCGATTGCCGTGTCTGGTGTCTATCATAGGTGTGTGGTATTTTTGTAAGAGAGGGGATAACGCTGTTTTTTTCTATTACAATGAACACAGGGAAGCCAATAAATGACCAAGTATTTTGGGAGGGGTTAACGTGTTGGGTTACAACACCTGTTCATCATTCAACCAACTATTAAGCATGATTAAATGTTACTGTATGTTTGCGTGTGTATTGACGGAGATAATGCAACATTTCAAATTCAGTTTCATTTGAAATCCCACTCATTTTGCCTTGAGTAACGCACGGTCGTTAATTTGACACATAACATTCACAACAATCTACCGAACACAAAAATGTTCCTATAAAACAACACTTAATGTAATGCTAAAAAAAATAATTAATGTGTGGGCAATGGCGAAAGATATCGTCATTCTTTCATTGATGTTTGTATATTTTTTAGAGTTTTGACAGCTTAAACGTGGAGAATAAAAGACTTTTGGTTCTGTACTGGCATTTACATAAATATCATTGCATGAACAGGACAATTTGCACTTGATCAAATATGTTTGTCATTTCATAACGTTTTTTTATATTTTTCGACACAAGCCATTGGTCGTAAAGATTCTGGGGGAAAAATGTTGACGGATCAACTAAGCCATCAATATTTAAACTGATGATAGTTGCTCTTATGTTGTGTAGCTTAAATTTAACACGAAGACAAAGTCATCTATAGCCCCCTCCCCCTCTCCCTCGCCCCCCCCCCCCCCCCCCCCTTTTTATGTGCTAATATGTGCATAAAATCTCAAAAAGCAAACCATACCCTCATTATATTGAAAAGGGTACTCCTAAAGCGTGTGAGACCGATATACTGAATTTCAGAGATCAATTCATATATTTTTCACCGTATTTTCGCCCTTTAAGCCCCAAGGAATGTTTCGGGGGATAATAGAGTCCAGTTTTTCTCTAACGTTTTATATTATGATAGCCGACTACACCAAATATATATCCCTCTAGATCTATTATTTCAGTACCTTCTAAGGACGTAAATTAGTAATGGTACTTTTAATAGACAGGTCTTTTCATGTAAAAGCTGTGTTATATATAATATTTTCAAGATTCTCAATCACGATTCCATAAACAGCAAAAGCAAAGACAATTCCTGAAATGATGTATGATTTGTTCAGTAAACACTACATTATGAACAACGTCAAACTCGATGTCACACAATCAACCAAGTCACCAAGCAGGACCACCCCATCCATGCCTCTTAAAACCAGCATAGGTTTGTGAATGGTTTGTGGTTTATGCTCCGGAAAATAAAAGCCTCATTTAAACCTTATTCCAACTTGCTTGTGAAAAATCAACAAAAATAAAAACAACACCCGAATACCAAACCGCCCCAGTTCAGCGGACAGACGGACAGACGGACAGACGCACAGGCGAAGCCAGTTTCTAAATCCCCTAGAAAATATCGTTTTTAGCAAGGGATAATAATGGGATAATTATGTATACATTTTAAAGATGTTTTTCCCTCTTTGCTCTGCTCAGAGAATTCAGAGAACAAATATTCTGTGGCCCCAGACGGCGACAACAGTGAGTGAGGTAAAGGGAGTGTATTCGGACCAGGAATCCAAACGCTGACACAACAAAGATCATAACGAGGCTGCATTTCGTGTTTTAACCCATGACCTTCGGAAACGGGAAGCGCGCATCTTACGAACACAACAGGGGATTATCAAGGACTTGGAGCATTCATAATCAACATACCGCCCGATCTTTATAATTATATACGTATAGTTTCGAGTATCTGCCAAGACAGATTCCATTTCCAAAAGAAGAAATAGTGATGAGAAATATATGAATGGGTCCCATAAAATCATTTTTAAAATGTTTGATACCAACAATAAATGTGTCTTTTATCTATTCAGATGCATCTGCAGTAGAGTTTGATGAAGAAATATTTTAGAAAAACGCAACGCTTTTATATCTGAAGTCTTTATGAAAACAAGCTCAATATCAGGAACAAAGGGTCTTTGATGGAGAAGGGAATCTTTAGAACGTGCCCTGATTAAAGAAGTGGAAAGGTCGACTTCTGGACTCCACAGGTATAAATACATCTCGATTAAAAGATATCCCCGAGTTGGCTAGGGTAAGTAGACTTGGTTACCATCTTCCCTGCAGTCCAATCTTCTGCTCCTGCAAGGAATAGAGATGTGGAAGGTTTAAGAGGATTTTAGCTTTACAAGTGGGATATGACTGCTTTCTCTGGACTTGTTGGATCATAAATAAGATAATCATTCAAGAACGAATATGTACTTGTGGTTTGTTGTTCACAGTCTAGTGTCTTCTTGAGCAATATCTTTATGACAACTGTGTAAAATTAGTTATTCTCAATTTCCTAAGTGAAAACTCAGTTTAAATGCCATCTGAACATTATATACGTCCAGCATGCGATACGTTATGTGATAACGTCTTTAGAAATTCGTAGATTTGGAGCCAGTCTTGAAGGTTGAAATTTCAAGAAAGTCTGTGATCATGAGACATCATTTCTGCGATAAGAGCCACGCCAATATAGTCGTTTGGTTTTCAGAGAGTTTCCCAGATGAAAATGAAAGACAAATTTGTTTTTCAAATGATAACATTAATCATTAACTATTTTCATTTGAGCAGACGCTAGCATCTTTCATTCAAATTGAAACGACTGGCAGATAGTTTAGTAAAAAGAGTGAGTTAAAATTTAACGTCGCATCATTGAAGCCATATAGGGAGTTTATTAAAGTCTAAACTCAACATATGATACCAATAATATCTGGGATTGATATAAGACTAGTCATTTCTAGAGTCATTGCTCTGCCATCAACTGTGGCTTAACAAAGGGCTTTATTTGTATCAACCATTTGTGCCAACCATTGTCATGCAAAGAATACTTTTAAGATATTGTAACAAACCACCAAATGGGATTGGACAAAAAGAGCATTTAAAAAAATCCCTAAACCAGAAAATACTGTTTTCAGTCACAATATTTTTAACAATAACAATAGAGCTTGAATATGAAGGCATAAAGTCGTTGCTATTAGCATTCAATGTATGTTGCAATTATTTAATGAACTAGTAAACCTACATGTACTAGTTGCCCTTTGTAACGAATCCTGGCTTGTTTTTGTTGTTACAGAGAGGTCAAAGACACAGCTTCTGGCCAAAGGTGAAGGACGCAGGATTATTGCCTCCTTGTTGTCCCAGAGTAACAATTTTGAACCTATTATCTTAAATAAACTACATGTCTGCTTCCAATGCGATTAGCCAACTTTTAGAGGAGGCAGTTACATATCCTTGAGGCTATACTGCGGAAGCGACAACATTAAACCTTGTTACAAGCTTAACACGACCGCAGCAAATCATTACCCTTAGGAACAGCGATTGGCTGGGTGAGATAGGGTCACTAACATGCTTGTTTTGATGACCTATTTAGGAGATTCTATACATAGACCTTTTACTGAAATACTTACATGTTTCAAGGTTACCCAGTTCTAAGTATACAATGTATGTATACAGACATGCACATAAAATGCCAAACGTACTACGAAGACATTGCCGTTATGTCAATTACTCGGAATGTTTTGTCGCTTTTATTTATTATTCTTTTCTAAACTAACATCTAAATCATGGATATTTTGTGTATGGAAAATATTAGCCGAACGATAGTTAATTTGTATTTGTCGAGCCAACGGGGTGGTTCATGGATTAAACGTCATGGCTCATGTGCACATGGTTTTCATTGAAATTATTGAACGAGTCTAAGATCTTTTTTGGGTTTTTTTTGTTAACCAAACAAGAGTAATACATGCAAAACCTGAATTCTGACAAGCGTTTTTTCTTTTCACATCACGAAGATACACAAGCTAATGTTTATATCTCTTTATTTTTGACAGTTATTAATTAACCGTGTACAGTAGCAAAAAATTACAGTCTAACATATTCTATCACTTCTTCACGTGTTTCTGCGGGTGAACAATTGACTTTCCTTTGCATGGGTGAGTGTGAGTGAGTTTGGTTTTACGCCGCTTTTAGCAATATTCCAGCAATATCACGGCGGGGGACACCAGAAATGGGCTTCACACATTGTACCCATGTCGGGATTCGAACCCGGGTCTTCGGCGTGACGAGCGAACGCTTTAACCACTAGGCTACCCGACCGCCCCTCCTTTGCATGGTTTTTGAGTGCCAACGATGGGGTAGGATACACTGAGCTCGCCTATTTGCGAACACCTGGTGTCAACACGGTTTAATAGTGGTTTGTAAACACATGCTCATGATATAGTCAGAAAAGCACAATAGACTCTGCTTATCGATAACGGACGCTGTGACCAGTGGTATCTGCATTATCTTGAGTGAGTGAGTGAGTATTGTTTTACGCCGCTTTAAGCAATATTCCAGCAATATCACGGCGGGGGACACCAGAAATGGGCTTCACACACTGTACCCATGTTGGGAAACGAACCCGGGTCTTCGGCGTGACGAGCGAACGCTTTAACCACTAGGCTACCCGATCGCCCCCTGCATTATCTAAAAACTTTTTTAAAAAAAAATCATAATGACATACGTATCGAATTATCACTTGTCTTATGCCACGTGGATAATCAAACGTGATCCTTGTATCAATCTATTCACGCGTGTCTGTTTTCAACGTCAAGACACTAAGGCTCCACACATTGTTAAAACTCTCAATCAAATCGAAGTGGAAACCAGTAGTCACATGGCGTGTTTGTCAGATGGGTCTATCTGCTATACTTATTTCTCTCGACTCTATTGACCGCCTCGGCTGGTTCTACTGCATCTTACAAGGCTTCATCACGTCCTTGTGTGCCATTGGAACAATGAACACTCTTGTTGTAATCAGTATCTACAGATACATCACAGTATGCAAACCGCAGTTGAGTACGTAAGGCTTTCTATTTGACATCTTGTCCACGTTCTGGTTGTGCTTGTACTCTTGTGGTAGAGCGTCCGCCCGGAGAACGGAAGGTCCGGGTTCGATCCCGGCCGCGTCATACCAAAAGACGTTAAAAGATGGTACTTGTTGTTACCCTGTCTGTCGTTCGGCATTAAGGGGCTCAAACAAGGAATAGTCGGTTGGGAGTCAGTATAATGTGTCTGAGTGGGGTATTCATGTTAAACTGCGGCATGGTATCTCAGTGGGCAAGCACTATAAATCGGCATCAGTACAAGCAGCCACACAAACAAACAAACACACACACACACACATGCATGCATGCACTTCGCTATATAGGTGCAGTAATCTTGGACGCGACGTTAAACCCCATCTCACCTCACCTCGACTCTATTTTCGATATTCAATGTATATGGTGTAAGGGACATAACTGTTGCAACTCATGTCAGGTCCATGCGACCTGCTTCTCCTTGGAGCCTGGACAGATCAAGATTCCACACGCCACAGCCCGTCGAAAGCTGAATACCATAACGAGCAGGAATAATGCAACGAGAAATCGATGATCGTGTTAGTTCTTTCTTTGTCCATGTGATACCGTGATTATGACAGTTGACCAATGCTCATCGTCACGCAAGACCATCATTTGCCATGTGTATAGGCAATGTATTGAAAATACAGGACCAAGCGAAATATTGTAACATCCAAATTGTTGTTCTTCGATGAGACACTACATTCTTAACTAAATATCGGGCCGCCTCCGTGGTCTAGTGGTAGAGCGTCCGCCGACCGCGTCATACCAAAAGACGTTAAAAGACGGTACTTGTTACCCTGTCCGGCGCTCGGCATTAAGGGGCTAAAACAAGGACTGGTCAGCTCAGAGTCAGTATACTGTGTCTGAGTGGGGTATTCATGTTAAACTGCGGCATGGTATCTCAGCGAGCTAGCACTATAAATCGGCATCAGTCCGGACTAGTACAAGCAGCCACACACACACATGTGCATGCACGTCGCTATATAAGTGCAATAATCTTGGACGCGACGTTAAACCCCATTTCACCTCACCTTAACTAAATATCAGTGTGAATATATCCCTGTGTTATATTTCATGTTTGGATTAGGACGTTCAGGTCTAGTGGGTAGAGCGTTCACCCAGGGAGAAGAAGGTCGGGGGTTTGGCCTGAGGCCGCGTCATTCCAAAAGACGTTCAAATAGTATGCTTGTTGTTCCCCTGCCTGGCACTCGGCATTTAGGGGATAAAACAAGGCAAGACTCCGAGTATATGTGCCTCAGTGGGATATTCATGTTAAACTGCAGCATGACACACGCACGCACGCACGCACGCACGCACGCACGCACGCACGCACACATGAGCATGCACGTCGCTATATGCATGTACATACACACCTTGGAATTAATTAAACGCCACCACAATTATAATGAGTGAGTGAGTTTGGTTTTACGCCGCTTTTAGAATATTCCAGCAATATTACGGCGGGGGTCACCAGAAATGGGCTTCACACATTGTACCCATGTCGGGAATCGAACCCGGGTCTTCGGCGTGGTGAGAGAACGCTTTAACCACCAGGCTACCCGACCGCCCCTCACAATTATAATGACACACAATGATAAGTTTTAAAAGTGAGTAAGTTGTATCCATATAATTAGATATTGTGTCCCTCTTCTCACACCATACCATTGCCAATACCACTGTTTCACACACTGTATGTGAAGCGCAATACCCATGAGCTGTCTAAAAACACATATTGGTAGTGAACACTGAAGGTTCACATTTCTGAAGCAACTTCTCGGTGGCGGAAACCATTATCACACGGCAGTCAAATAATATTACACAACCAAACCAGTAAGACTGATCTGAGTTGAAGAGACGATCGCAAGTGAACATAATTAAGTGTCCTTGAAATGAGAGGAAACATATTTATCACAGATGTTGCAGAATACAAAGCGACAGCGAATGTTTTGCTCGAAGTAAAATAACATTATTTTATATGCATGTTCAGTTCCAATTTCAATCTAGCGCTTTTATATCTACATTTAACCTAGTTCTACATTGAAAACACTGTATGTTTAACTTCTATTTATATTGTGGACAATTTTTGAGATTCAGCTGATTACAAACATCACATATCTGACAAAAACATGTACCATGCGAGTTGTTTTTGACACGAATTCAATTGCAAAGAAGACTCCTCTAAACATTTAAGTGAGTGATTTGGATTTAACGCCGTTTTTAACATTATTCCAGTAATATCGCGGCGTGTCAGCTTAATGTGGGAGGAAAGCATGAAATGATGCAGATCTGAAACGATTACCACTTTGGTGAAACCCAGGAGCACGGGTATGGTGCTGACAAACATAGAAACATATTCGGGTCGAACGAAGATTCGAACCCATAAGCATAGTATTCTGGCGTGTCCAAGGGACGCAACTCTTGCCCAGCCAATTGTGGTGCCTTAGACGACTGAGCCACCCGTTCCCCCGCTGAACATTTGAAAACAGTACTTCTGATGGTTACTGATGTCACGAAGGTGGCATCATGGACTAATATAAACTCCTGCGGCCATTTTTCATTTTCAAAATGCAAAATCTACTTTGTTTTCGTAAGGTGAGTTGAAGACTCGTGCAAGATATATTGTGTCATTGTGTCCATTCACCAGCCTGCTGAATCCTAAAATGAGATGTTGAATAATTTTTAAATTATGCGGAAAAAAACAAATATAAGAAACAAGTACATGGCTGTTGAGGCCTCGGTGGCTGAGTAGGTTAGATCGCTGACTTTGTTAGCTGGCGATTAGATGCCACGCTCTGAGAGTCTGGGTTCGAATTCCGGATAGGACTCAACACAAACATTTGTACTTTAATAAGAAAGTGTTATCCCAAATATAACATTTGTTACAAAGTACAATGCTGATAAAAATGAAACAGAAAGTCTGATTCTCATGCTGGAATTAGATTCGTAACACATGCCCAGAGATAAGAGATTGGCAATCTTCCCGGGGCAAGGGAGTTAACTGACTATTCAAGTGCAGTTTTCCGCATTGCCGAACTAGGCTCGAATTATGGAGTTATATTTTGGCTGGACTAACGAGTCTATGCATTGTCCAATCAAAATCGCGAAACGAAATCAACATCCGGTTCGTAAATATATCGTGCAGATTTCGGTCGATTGCAGGATTTGCAAAACATGTGCACCTCCAACTCGTCGTCAACAGATATTTTCAAAATCTGATCATGTTTTCTATTAGGTGCTCAAGTGATCTGATGCACTTCGCGAAGTAAGACCCGTTTTATGACAATATTGATCCTGCTTATCAGATCGTCTTCACTGGGCGCAGCCATTTTGTTTGAAGTTAATGCAAATGATATAAGAGGTGGAATCTGATTGATCGATCGGAGGGACATAGAAGGGATATAACTAGTAACAGCCACTGATGGCGCTACGATCGAACTAAGAATTTCCAGCCTATAGCTAGTTCGCCAAGGGTGGAAACTGGACTTTTGTAGTAGGTTAACTCCCTTGCCTCGCGAAGATGGAGATACACCTACTGAAGCAAGAACATGCGGATACTCGGGCGTGGCACTGCTTCTAGCGTCCTGTTTTACAAAGGCATGCAGCTTTCATTTCTGATTTCCTGTCATCACATCACATCAAGAGCGGTTTAGCCGCTGCATTACACTCAACACCATCTCCATTGAAGTCTACGCACGTGTTGGTGCTTTCACCAGTATAGCTCTTAGGTCACCCTGTGGCTGCTTACTCCAAATATTCATTTTCAGGAAAATACTGTCTATCGTTATTGAGTATTCAAGCAGAACTATCCACACTCAGCCTCTTTTCTCTTCAAATTTATTGGTTATGGTTTATTTCTAAAAATAATATCTGTTCCAAATGGATTTTAATAATAATAAATACTAAAAACTTTTACGTTGTTGCTAATTTCCCGTGCTCTATGACTCAAAGCACTCTCGATAACTACTAACTCTATGATACCGCCGAAAATATAATTTTCGGTTTTGTACATTTTTAAAAGAACGGGATTTAAGGATTGTAGGAAATTTTGTATGTGGTTTTCATTGTCAGCATGCAAATAAAGTACACGATCTGTCAAGATTGTTTGACTCAGTTGGAAGAGTTTGAGTACGGCTTTCAATGTGTAGTCGGATACTTGTATTGATTATTAATTCATCATACGTTTGAGGCGGTACCCTTTTTTCTTTTAAAATGAAATCCTTATAGTCAGGACATTTATAGTGAAGCACCTATCAGTGCTTGTGACCCCCGGCCTCCCGTTTGCCCGTTGTCCATTGCCTATTACTTATCTATGATAACTTAAGTGCTGGCTTCCATACTATCAGCGCTAATAACTGTAAAGTGTTGGCTTCCATTGTCTAGTGCTTATCATCTATCAGCGTCAATAATCTGTTGGTTTCCCTTGTTAGTTTCCACCACTTGGTTGTTTCTACCTTTAGTTATCTTATCAAGTTTGTAGACCTTACATGTACATATATATGCTCTCTGCCTCATGGCATTCATTCAGCTGATGAAGGAGTAAGCATATACTCCGAAACCTTGTGTTTCTCATAATAGAGAAGTTGACATCCATAAATTCTCTTCCTTATGTGTATCACTTCCAAATGCCTTTCAAACACATCATTAATGGATTTGAATTAGTAGTGTCAACACGAGCAGAACCCCACAACCCCACCCCACCCATACAGCCCACATCCCCACCCACCCCACCCCACTCACACCCACACACCCATCCCGACACACCCACACCACCCTTTCCCCAACCTCATCATTACAGTTGAAGGTACATGCGCCGTTTATAAAAAGCCACTGACATGATCATTATTAACATAAAGGATTGTTCACAATCTTTGTATTTCTGTGACCTTCTGGTAATCCTTGTGACACGGTATTGTCCCTGCAGTGCTATCTGGTCATTAGGCTAAGCTAAAGGCGCTCACCTACCCGTGCATTAGTTTATACGTAACACGTACATGTGAGAGACAGCACTGACTATCTGTTAATGTGAGGATACATTTTCAATACAGACATGTATTGAAGTTGACTAGATTAATTATACTGTGATTATTGATTTTGATTCTACTGAACTAACATGGTGATGGTCATTAAGCCGGATCACTGACCATTGGTGTTAATTAATTTGCATTATGTGGTCACCCGTTATGAAACTATCACCTTAATAGCTGTGGGGGCATAATGAGAAATGTCAAGTATGATTAAAACTGGGATGGGGTTGGTGGCGGGGGGGGGGGGGGGTTGTCTGGAGATTTTTTTTCAGCTACAGATGCAATGCAAAAGCAGTTTTTTTCTGATAACATCTATGAGCCTGTATTTGTTTTAAGAAAACCACCTTGTAATAATGTTACTTTTGTGGCAAACATTTTTTTGCAACAGTCTGCAGCATCATAAAAAAATCAAGAATTTTCTGGGACAATTTTTTCTTCCACACAATGTGTCTTACAAGCCATGCGTACACTTACACGTCGATAGAGCAGGACATGCTTACCTTATTGGCGAACACCTGTTGTCATCGCTCATTTTCTAGGATCTGTTCATGTCGTTTTTCACCAGTATTTTGCCGTATTTTACAACCCGTGAGTACTGTTTGTACAGAGCATCGCGACTGATTGTTCTCTGGCGTTGATGTTTTACATTTACACGTCATACGTATACGCGACTTACGAACTATTCGCATCCTTTATGTCATACATGACATCCACGTCTTGCTCATCATGAGTGCCATGATGCGATGCTATACCTCCTTATTCAGTTGCAATTATTATTTCATGACAATTGGGCGCAACAGGTAGAGCAAAGACAAGTTTATCCTATTTGCGAGCTCTTTGTGACATCATTTATTTTTATTGATTCATTCATTTAATTTGCATCCCTATTTTGCCTGTTTTTCCCTACGGAATCTGTTTCAGCTGATATGTCTGATCTTCATCAGCCTAACAATGCATTTGACAGGAATCACGCCGCATTAAACAAAGACGATTTAGTCTGGATCATGCCCAATTAAGCCCATTAGTACTATCGGTGCCCCGACGCTACTACCAGTTATCAATTCAGCATTCATCGCTCTGGAACTTGCATCCAACTTATGAAACTACAGGCAATATTTCCAAAAATTCTAGATATACATTCTAAAGTTGAAAAGCCCTCACCTTTGTGAAGGTACCGGAAGCTTCAAAGACGGTGGGGGTCAAAGCGCACCAGCTGCAGGTTCTTGTGGACAGAATGGACGAGAACTCAAATGATCCCTGGCAGGTGGGAGTGGACAGTGGTCGAGTCAAGTTGCTCAGTCCAGCTGGTTATCTCTTTACAGGCATTTACCTCACGGTTCTCGGTAAGTAGAAGACATACTATTAATAAACAAAACCAGACCCGTGAAGATCCGGGGTTGAATAGGTCTTCAGCAACCCATGCTTGCCGTAAAAGGCGACTATGCTTGTCGTAAGAGGCGACTAACGGGATCGGGTGGTCAGGCTTGCTGACTTGGTTGATTCATGTCATCGATCCCAATGCGTTGATCGATGCGCATGATGTCAATCACTGGATTATTTACCAAACGCCGATATTTTGCTTGAATATTGCTGAGTGCGGCGTTAAACAAGAATCAACAACAACTATTCATTAACCAAATTTTAAAACGCTAAAGACTTTGGTACGGAAACAAAATTGCCCTTAATTTGGGAATAGGTTGTAGCAAATCGGCAGTCAAAGGAAATATGATTCGACATTCCTACACGAATATGTTTGCAGTCTGGTGACAAACTGCAGCTTGTCATTCCGAGGTGGAAACTTCAATCCTTTTGTGCCTAACTTTCGAAGTAACTGCTACAGGGAAATGGAAAGGTCTTCCAACTGCTCTCAGAACAGCCCCCCATCACTTTATATTTCCAAGTCAAGACTTAAAACATTTTTCAGCCACTTAGCTCTAATGTACATAAGTATGTGTGATGTCAGCGCTTTGAGCATTCTTTGTTGCGTGGAAGCTTGCGAAATATAAGAGTTATTATTATTATTAATATGTCAAGTTTATAACGCAACAGTATAACAGTTAATGACTACCACTATCAGTGAAAACAACGTGTCTGTATCCAGTGGACAACATACTTGGAGCACATGGTTACCCTTTAAATGAAGGGTGCTCTTTTCACAACTGCAATATAATTCAAATGACTTGACAGAGCTGCTGGTCGTTTGAGGAATGTAAATTAAACAGAAACATGTAAGGTTCCTAAATCGTATTATTCTATAATTATGTATGTACCCTCTACCCAAACTTCATCTCAAATATTACAAATACGCTGACATCAATTTTCCAGCCAAGTTACAAAATAGTTTCACATTTCGTAACATTGCCAGAGTATTTCACAATTAGTGCATGTAGGAATTACTTACGAGGGTTGGCTGAAAAGTTCTAAGCCTAGGTGGGATATCTCAATCGGATTGAAACAAACTTTTGCCACCAACAAGTACAATCATTTAATGAATCATAGACATAAGAACTGCAACTGTAGTGCTATTATTGTCTTTATACCAGACCATCTTGTGAACCTACTCATTGATATCACCAGAAATGGACAAAACTGGCTATAGGGCAGTCATCAAGTACCTGCAACTGAAAGGGCTAACTCCAACACAGATACATGCTGACATGGTCTCCACTTTCTTTTCCACTGTAAAGAAGTGGGCTGCGGAATTCAAGCGTGGCAGAGAGAGCCTTGACGATGACCCGTGTCCAGGAAGGCCTTCAACAGCAACCATTCCGGAAAACACTACCCGGGTGCATGACATGGTGATGGCTGATCGACGATTGACCACTCGACATATTACCAGTGTTGTGGGCATCTCTCATGAGAGGGTTATTATCATTATCACCAACGAGTTGGGAATGACAAAAGTGTCTTCAATCAGAAACGTGTCAGATTCCTGAAGTCCCGTGACAATTTATGCCGTTTTGAAGCAGATCCCGATGATTTTTGGCCCGATATATAACCATGGATGAGGCCTGGATTCATCACTTTCAACCAGAAACCAAAATTCAGTCTAAACAATGGAAGCATCCGGAATCACCAGCCCCCCCAAAAAGCCAAGTCGGTTCCTTCTGCTGGAAAGGTGATGGCTTCAGTCTTTTGGGATTCCAAGGGTATTCTGCTGATTGACTATCTTGACAGACTATCAATGGAAGATATTATGCTGACCTACTGAGACAGTTGCGTGAAGCTATCAAAGCTAAGCGACGGGGAATGCTCACTAAAGGAGTCCTGTTCCACCAAGACAATGCTCCTGTTCACAAATCGGTGGTTGCCATGTCAGCGATCCATGAGTGTGGCTTCGAACTCATTGACCATGCCCCTTATTCACCCGATTTGGCCCCGTCAAACTTCCTATTGTTTCCCAAAATGAAAAAGGAACTAGCCGGTCGCCACTTTCCTAGTAATGATGACGTCATTTCCGCTGTGAATGACTTTTTTAGGCATCCAGGCCTTGCAGCATCGCTGGCAAAAGTGTGTAAACCTGGAAGGGGACTATGTGGAGAAATAAATGAAAACCATCGACTTGGTACGGGTCTTTCACAGTTAGGCTTAGAACTTTTCAGCCAGCCCTCGTAACATTGCCAGAATTTTAAGAATAACATCAACATTTTGATACATGGTAATTCAATTTACACAATTAATAAAAGATTTATATAAACTTCTATCCCTGTTTGATAAATAATGAATAATTTGAAGAGTTGGTCTACTTATAAATATTTATCTATATTGGGAAACAAAGAAAATTGTAACCACAAGGTTACACCCCTCCCCCCATTTCCATGGGATATCTTTGCGAAATGACACCTTCACACAAGAATATCATTTAAACAGTACAGTCATGCAATGATACAGATATGAATATACATTTTCAGGCGTGCTGGCGGTACTCGGCAACGGACTGGTTTTCTGCGTGTTGGTGCGGAAGCGCACTCTCCGCCGGAAGCCCCACAACATGTTGCTCATCAGCATGGCGGCATCGGACCTCGTTATCACCATGTGCGGCTACCCATTCACCACGCTGTCAAGCTACAAGAACCAGTATCTTTTCGGCTGGTTCTACTGCATCTTACAAGGCTTCATCACGTCCTTGTGTGCCATTGGAACAATGAACACTCTTGTTGTAATCAGTATCTACAGATACATCACAGTATGCAAACCGCAGTTGAGTACGTAAGGCTTTCTATTTGACATCTTGTCCACGTTTTAGTTGTGCTTGTACTCTTGTGGTAGAGCGTCCGCCCGGAGAGCGGAAGGTCCGGGTTCGATCCATGCACGTCTCTATGTAAGTGCAACAATCTTGGATTCGACGTGTAACCCCATTTCACCTCACCTCGATTCTGGATTGAATTCTACCGGGATGACTTATTCATTCATTCATTCATTCATTCATTCATTCATTCATTCCAGCTTCGCTCTGCCTGTGTAGTTAAGCACAATCCCCATGTTCATGGTAAACGTCAAAGACTCGCATCTATTCACTTCAAACTGACACGCTGTGTGTAACTGAAATAGTTTTCAATACGGCGTTAAACCAAAACCTGTCCCGATCTACCGGTAGTCACACAATGTGCTTAAAAAATTAATGGTCACCTACATCACAATCGATGGTAAAACAATCTCATTAAAATCAGATTTTAGTTCTCGCTATCGATAAACAAGGATCTGGGGACATCAAATTACGGGTCATGTCAGAACGACCTTTCATCCGACCAATCAAAGCGCCGCTCACCAGATCAGGAAAGTGACAGTCGGAATGTGTTTTCTAATCATGCAACCTCGAAAACGTTACGAACGACAGTTACGGCCCGTACGACTGATTCCGTCAAAATTATCGTCTGTCTCTCGCTTCCGTAGGAAAAAACATTTGAACGGAGGAGGCGTTGCACACTACGTGGGAAGCACTGCCATACAATCTCAACCATATATTAGCCATTCATGAATGTTCGTTTGTTCAGTTTTCAAAATTTTAATCGAGAACTGTGTCAACATATTTTTCAAGCGGAGTCTGAAATGGAAGTCGCCAGGTTGAAACGAGTGCCGTGAAGCTCGAGAAAGCTGCTTTCTAATTGGCTAATGTCGACTTCTTCTTAGTCGTTTCAGTGGTCGCTCAAAGTTCGCGAAAGGCGTTCTGACGTGACCCGTAATGGGATGCCCTCAGATCTTTGTTTAGCGGCAGCGAGAACTAAGATCTTATTTTAATGAGATTGTTTTACCATCGATTGTGATGTAGGTGACAATTACTTTTTTATGCACATTTTGTGGCTACCTGTAGACAAGGACATGCTTACCCTTTTAACGAACACCTGGTGTCATCACTGATTTTCAGTGATTCATTCATATAATTGTGATAACTATTTTGCCTTTTGCGCCCAATGGATTTCGGCAGATATTTGAGACTGATTACTCTCTGATGTTTTATATCATCTTAAGGATAGGCGTTGATGCTATAGACGGTTTTTCTGAAATATTTGAATTGCATCTATTTTGTGAAATATTGTCACGCATGCCTTTGTATTCGTGATATTTACAGAACACCTGTTGACATTGGAACACACGTATAAAGTGCTGCTCATCGTCTGGTTATACACTCTGTTCTGGACCGTCCCGCCTCTGATGGGCTGGAACTCTTACACCATCGAGCCTTTCGGAACCTCCTGCAGCATGGACTGGATAAGTGAAGACCCATACGACATAATGTACATCTACTGCGTCATTGGCCTCTTCTACGTCGTCAACACCTTCATCATGGCCTTCTGCTACTCCAGCATCGTTAAGAAGTCAAAAGAGCTTGGGATGATGAAGTCCGGTAGCTTCAATGTTGATGAAGCCAAGAAACACCATAAGATGAAGGTCGAAGTGAAGGTTACAGGAGTGAGTAGTATTTATTATATATTTAATATATTATGTGGCAGTAGACAGTGATTGTTATGAGTTTGTTTGTGGTGATTGTCGGCATCAGCAGATGACTGAGGTGCTCGTATAGTATCAAGTGATGTAGACAACAAGATTGGAAAAGGAATTGTGATAAGTTGTTGACAAACACAGGACAGCTTGATCGTTCGAGAGGTTTCCAAATGTGACAGTTTCTAGAAGGCTGGTTGTAACTCTATTGGGCCGACAAGAGGGCGATTCGGGGCCTTTTTACGGTCTGACTTTCTTCTTACCTCCTTTCCATGCCGATTGGACACCTATCTGAAAAAACCTCTTTCCTGCTAGCTTCCAACAAAACTCCGAAATAAAGAACGGAGCCCAGATCGCTTTCCAGACACTTTACAGGGCCAAATTCTAGATGTTCTGAGTGCACTGGCATATACTTAGGAACTTGCTACTTGTTGCTGCTGCAACATATTTGACCCATTGTATTGTCCTTAGTGACTGTTAACCTAAAACTGTGTGTTTAAATAGAATTTGTTAATTATTCATTGACCATTGTGGCCATTGACTCACTTCACATTTAGTTCTGTACAAACCGATTTCTCGATTAACCTCTGATTGTCAATTTAAAAAACACCTCGTATCATTTTTAATATTTAAATTATTTTAATCAGTATTTGTGATATTCCTATCTTATTCTGTACATCTATTCTTCTATTCCTCTCCTTCAATATTCTTAATTTTAGCTTTGTGTTTTCGGTATTTTCTATTTTATTTTAAATTATCTTCATTTTTTATCAATTTGTTTTTTGTTTGTCCTTTCCCATAAAGCAGATTATGATACCATGGACATATTTAGGTTGAACATGCAGGAATATGTCTGTGTCATGATCAACAACTAGTGCTTTAAAAATCTAAACCGTGTCAAAATAATAACGTCAATCAATAACGGCTGCAATGTTTGTGAAAACTGCGCACACCCCACCACTCAATATACCTTTGTTGCAACATCTACGGGTACGTGTGACCCCTAAGGCGGTGTGCAGAGTTGCGTCAATTAGGCGTATCAGCAACGTATAGTGAGGGTTTGCATCCCATTTCGCCCTGATTATGTTTCTTGGTTTAATCAACAATTCACCTTTTTCTATACCAAAGGGTAAGCGTCTGAGACGTCCCCAACATCAAGCATACGTGTCTTTCACTCAGTTACTTAAACCACATCTATCTCTAACCGTTTCAGATGTGTCTGTGTCTGGTCCTTGTGTATTTCATTGTGTGGTCCCCCTATGCCTTGGTCAGCTTGTGGTCTGTGTACGACCGCAACATCCCCATCTGGGCCACGACATTGCCGACGTTGTTCGCCAAGCTCGCCAGCATGCTCAACCCGTTTGTCTATGTCGCCACCAACACTTCTTTCAAGAATGCTGCCAGAAGCTTTTTCTGTGATAAGAAGAATAGGGTCAGTTCTCTGGCATATAACTGCGTGAAGACGGCAAAGGGGTATGTATATGTACACGTTTTATAATGTAAAATAATGTTTGTTTTGGGGTGGTGGGTTGTTTTTTTGTTTATTGTTTAACGCCGCATTCAGCAGTAATCCAGCTATATCACGACCGATGGCATTCATCAAGCAAATCAGCGAGACTGACCACCCAACTCCGTTAATCATCTTTTATTACAAGCATAGACCAATTTTAAGTCGGATCTTCAAGGATGTAAAATAATCTTATCATGATAGGTAGGATCGTGTGAGTAGGTATTGTCAGATGTTAATGCTGAGTATTAATCAATTATCACTTTTATAAATATTCATTGTTTCAGTTAATCATAAAGTGTTAAAGATTTGCAGCTATGATTTGACTGCAGAAACACGGTGACACATGTTTGTCAGCAGGAACACGCTGACACATATGATTGTCAGCAGAAACACGCTGACACATATGTCTGTCAGCAGGAACACGCTGACACATATGTCTGTCAGCAGAAACACGCTGACACATATGATTGTCAGCAGGAACACGCTGACACATATGTCTGTCTGCAGAAACACGCTGACACATATGATTGTCAGCAGGAACACGCTGACACATATGTTTGTCAGCAGGAACACGCAGACACAATTGTCTGTCAGCAGGAACACGCTGACACATATGTTTGTCTGCAGAAACACGCTGACACATATGTTTGTCTGCAGAAACACGGTGACACACATGTTTGTCAGCAGGAACACGCTGACACATATGTTTGTCTGCAGAAACACGGTGACACATATGTTTGTCTGCAGAAACATGGTGACACATATGTTTGTCTGCAGAAACATGGTGACACATATGATTGTCAGCAGGAACACGGTGACACATATGTTTGTCTGCAAAATACGGTGACACATATATTTGACTGCAGAAACACGGTGACACATGTTTGCAGGAACATGGTGAAACATAATTATGTTTGTCTTCAGAAATAGGGTGACAAATACGTTTTTCTTTAGAAACACGGTGAAACACATGTTTGTCTGCAGATACTTTGACACATATGTTTGTCTGCAGAAACACGGTGACACATATGTTTGTCTGCAGAAACATGGCGACACATATGATTGTCAGCAGGAACACGGTGACACATATGTTTGTCTGCAAAATACAGTGACACATATGTTTGTCTGCAGAAACACGGTGACACATGTTTGCAGGAACATGGTGAAACATATGTTTGTCTTCAGAAATAGGGTGACAAATATGTTTTTCTTTAGAAACACGGTGGAACACATGTTTGTCTGCAGATACTTTGACACATATGTTTGTCTGCAGAAACACGGTGATACATATGTTTGTTTACAGAAACATGGTGATACGTATGTTTGTCTGAAGAAACACTCTGACATATATATTTGCAGAAACACGGTGACACATATGTTTGTTTCCAGAAACACGGTGACACATATGTTTGTCTCCAGAAACACAGTGACACATTAAGCACATAGGGAATGTTAGTAAACAGCTTATTGAGAATAAATTCATTAAGTCGATGTATGGGGCATGGAAGGAGTTCCTGCTAGGTGACTAAGTTTATAGGATTGTTTCCAATCGATAACACTCTCCATTACGGGCTAAATTCAACTACTGGAAGGTTTGTACTTTGAAGGTCTCTGTCGTTGATAACCAACATAACAAGGTGTTAAGATCCAAAACTTCCTTCACAACTCTTATAATCCATGCCCTTACACATATAATTGTGCAAAGTGATACAAGATATTATCAATTACAAACTCTGGTCGTAATATATCATCTGGGTATATTATGCAAAACGGAAATAAATCGTTTTGGCAAACGAAACCAGCTGTTTATGACTTGTAGTTTAATGAGTGAGTGAGTGAGTTGGATTTAACGCCTCCTTTAACAGTATTCAAGTCATATCACGGTGTGTCAGCTTGATGTGGGAGGAAAGCCCGAAGTGATGCAGGTCTCAGACGTTTACCACTTTGGTGAAACCCACGAGCATGGGTATGGTGCTGACACACCTAGAAACATAATCGGGGCGAACCGGGATTCGAACCTAAAATCATAGGTTTCTGGCGTGACCAAGGGAGGCAATTCTGCACAGCGAATCGCGTGTCCCCCGTGTGGTTTAATATCTGCTTCGGAATGACTTCAGGTTGCAGTACTTACGTGAGTTCTGGAATAAATAAAGATTTATTAAACATCTGCTTGGTACCGCTTGTACGTTTTTACCGGTTTGGGCAAGAAAGACTTGTCACAGAAGGGAACTAAACAAGATTTGAATAGCCACAAGGAAATAACCTCAATTTGCACCAGAGATTGTTGTTGTAGGTGAAAATCCAATGCCGTATCTCATCCACTTAGCTGGGTGTTTTTTATATTGCTCATCCTCCATTATATGCAGTGGATTGTATCTCCATTCTATGATAAATACCCTAGACCCATTCGTGGAAAGCTTTTTCTGGAAGTGGCATCACTACCTCTGCCTGGCATATCACTTACGGAATGACTCTCCCTCATAGCCTGACCTGTGCAACCAATCAAAATGTGAGCTACGCTCAAAATTGCAGCCTCGGTATATTAAGTCGAATCAGAAGACTGCTATATATGAAGTTTCAGTTGGAAATGATTGTTCCTGTACGTGAAGATAGGTAGAGGCAGGTATTTATATCATCAAACGTTCCAAGTTGTATTTGAGACGGTAGGCAACAATGCGAGTCGAGTACTGGCGTCTTCCCGAGGCAAGGGAGTTAACTGACTGTAAAAATACAGTTTCCTCCCTTGCCGAACTAGGCTGGACTTAATGGGCTTGATAGTAGCGCTACCAGTGTCTATTACGAGTAATGTCCCTTCTATGTTCCTCCTCATGACCAATCAGATTCCAGCTCTCACATCATTTGTATTTGCGTCAAATAAAATGGCTGCGCTCAATGCAAACGATCTGATCGATAATAAAGATCTATATTGTAAAAAAAAAACGGGTCTTATTTCGCGAGCACCTTGATTAAAAACATGAAAGGGTTTGGAAAATATCTGTTATCGGTGCACATGCTTTGCACATCCTGCAATCGACCGAAATCTGTACGGTAGTTTACGAACCGGATTTCGATTTCGTTACACGATTTTGATTGGACCGGCCAAAACATAACTCAATGTTTCCAGCCAGGTTCGGCAAGGGTGTAAACTGCACTTTTATAGTCAGTTAACTCCCGTATAGCTGGAATATTGCTGAGTGCGGCGTTAAACAACAAACCAACCAACCAACCCTTGCCTCGGGAAGATGAGTGGTGTGATGTGTCATAATAGAATGGAATAGTACTACACTGGATAGGTGAGGCTAATGATGAACAAACGACCATAAAGTAATCTCTGAGAACAATGTGTCACCAACTATTCACATTATTCCCAATGGCACATAAATACATCTTTATCTTCTTTATTTGTATTTAAGATATGATTTGTTAAAATTTTGATGCATCGATTTTTCAGATCGAAAGACGTCTACACCATTGATAAAACCAAAGAAGGCATCTACATTGGGAAGAATGAGGTTCATATGCCAACCAAAGATGCAACATTCTTTTAGGAAACTGCATATTCAACTTGATAGTATGAAGCGCCTGAATAGATCAGCATGACCTGGCAGTCACGTCACGGTGACGACATCGTGGACATGACGAACAATTATGTTAAACGATGCGTGGTAGAGTGAGTGAGTGAGCTTAATGCTGCTTTGTGATCTAGAGTGAATGATTGAGTTTGGTGTCACACCGTTTTGAACAGTATTCCAGTTGCATCACGGCGTGTCAGCCTAATGCGAAAGGAAACCCCGAAGTGATGCAGGTTTCATACGATTACCACTTTGGTGAAACCCACGGGCACGGAGCTGACAAACCTAGAAACATAATCGGGCTGAACCGGGATTCGAACCCACGATCGTAATTGTCTGTCACGCCTAAGCAACGGAACTCTGCAGAGCCAATTGTTGCACCATTCAGATTTATGAGGTCATATAGAACAGCTGACATTTGACTGGTCATAAATGATACCTTTCAATTGAAGAGTGTCACTAGACATACAAGTGACTTTATACACGTATAGATTGCATTCTATTCATCTCAATAGTTTTCATATGTTTGTTGTATTTTTGTTTTGTTTTAAATAATTGTTTTTGTCCTATCTTCTCATATTTTCAAGTAGTAATAACAATTATTGTATAACCCAATCAAATATATGTCAGAATGTAAAAACAATGATTGTTTGTTTATTGTCTATGATATGTGTTGAGCTGGAAGATATATATGATAGGAATATACATACGCCTTTGCCATCACGGGAGGTGGGGTCGCCTGGAGGTTAAAGCGTTCGCTCGTCACGCTGAAGACCCGGGTTCGATTCCCCATATGGGTGCAATATGTGAAGACCATTTCTGGTGTCTCCTTCGGTGATATTGCTGAAATATTGCTAAAAGCAGCGTGAAATCATATTCACTCACTCACTCCGCCTCCTTTCATTGCATTACATGTAGTCAGATATTTGAACATCCTTTGAATAACGTTAAATAAGTGTTTTTTGGAAATGGTTGCATATCTTCCAAATATAACTCATCTTGAACATATGAAAACGGATGTTCCACAGACATGGTTGTCGCCGATATTTAAGAAGCGCTATGAAGTATAAAGTCAGTATACAGAACACTATATATATGTGGTTAGAGTGTTGTTTTTTAGAAAATTCAGGTTATCGATGTATGCTGGACAATGTAAACGTACGAGCAAATATGACATAGAAGTTTAAAATCAAACTATGCATCAACAGTCTTGTTTTAAAGATTATATTTATAATGTATTTATTTTGAAATATACAAAAAACACTTTAGCATGGGCGTCATGAAATGAAAACAAGATGTCTCTGAAGCCCCAAACGCCAGCACCTCTTGCTTTAGCATGTAGGCGACATCCACACGTTCATGAACATTCGCATTTACTGCAATACAAGGACTTACAACAAATTACCCCGCAACCCACAACAGAAGGATCTTTAGACAAAATGGACGCGAATAAATTAGAAAATAAATGCAGACAATATTTCTGGATAAATGAATGAATAAATTTTATATTTCCTGTACATACGAAAGGATATCTGTAAGGTTTATGCCATAGCAATAAGGCGGTGTATATATATTTTACCTGTCTTGTATATAACAACCCTTTGTCAGTACAACTTCAATATTGAAACAGATCTTACCTTGTAACCACATGTATATTTGTAAGTAAGGGGGCGTTCACTTATGTCCGATCCGTTTGGCATTAGCCAATGCAATCAACTTTCCGTTTTCTTTTGATTATGGAAACGGTTTTGGCACGTTAATAATTAACGAGGAAACAACGCACATGGAAGTATCACCAATATAAACTTGAAACACCATATTACAGACGGTATTCCTGAGCTTTACATATTAACTATTTCTATCGTTCAATATGCTTTCCCTATGATATATTGTCATACCAACGCCGCCCTTACCGCAGATTTGACACAATGAAATATTAGTCTATTGGGAAATGAATATCATTCTGCACTTGTATGCCCTGCTTTTAATGATTTAAGATATCGATACACTGATCCTAAATACAGTGTAAATCCGTCACTGGAATTCTTTGTTCGTCTGATGTCATCTAATCATAAACCTACTATTGTACAACTATCGAAATTCATATTGAATGCAATGAAATTGTATAAGTATCTTTATCAGTAATTGTATTCCTGTAATGTTATGTTCTCTGGGCCTGTGGCCTCTAACTTGAAACAAAGGTGTTACACGATAAAGGTGTTACACAGAACACATGCATGCTTATTAAGATCAGTGTATTATGTGTTTACTCGATACTATTGCGCGATCTTTCCTTAAAGAAGGAACTGAGAGGTTCGGGGCCGCGTGTGCACCACTCTAAGGCGCCGCATTTCACTGTGCAGAGTTGCGTCCCTTAGACACCCCGGAAACCAATGATTGTGGGTTCGAATCCGGTTGGCTCCGATTATTTTCCTAGATTTATCAGCACCATACCCGTTCTCGTGGGTTTCATCAAAGTGGTAAACGTCTGGAACCTGCATTACTTAGGGCTTTCTTCTCACAAGCTGACACGCTGTGATGTAACTGGAATATTGTTCAAAGCGGCCTTTAACCCAAACTCACTCACCCACTCACTGTGACGTTAAGCAGAGTAAATTGAAACTCCAGTGAATATATGTCAACTATCCTTAACTTAATATTGATAATCTGAAGCAAACTTTACGAAAACTGTGGACGTAGACACTGAAACGATCAACAGAGGTACCTGCGCTCTAGTTTGGTGAATATGTCAACAGTCCTATATAGCGGAGATTGAGAAGAATATTAAAGTCGTTGTAAGCTTTATCACTGCCTGGCGAAACACTACAAGGCATGTTTCCCTGTTTAGCACCTGGATAGGAATTTAGGATTGTGGGGGGTATTAGAGAAGCCCCGAGATAGGATTTAACACATCCAATTCATTCTCAGCCAAATAACTAATCAAAAATGCCTTCACAAAGTCCAAAAGTACGCTTACACTCCGCAGTAATCTCCTATCTACATTGTCCGGTTGTTAGGATCTTCTTGTATCAGTAACCGACGCTACGGAGAAGAGGCCTGTTTTCAAGAAAAGCACAATTTTGAAATAGCCAAGGACTTAACTGTTTTGTTTGTTTGTTTAACGCCGCACTCAGCACATATTCCAGATATATGACGTCGATCTGTAAATAATCGAGTCTGGACCAGACAATCCAGTGATTGACATCATGAGCATTGATGTCCGCAATCCTGATACAATGACATGCATCAATCAAGTCAGCACCCTGACCACACGATCCCGTTAGTCGACTTTTATGACAAGCTGGGTTGCTGAAGATCAATTCGCCCCGGATCTTCACGGGCCTGGGACTTCATGAAGCTGCTGTATGACTATGTATGTCTATGTGCCTATGCTAGACATTTAGTTCATCCAGTTAATGTTGACTTTATCACAACCTATCATACCGTTTCAGGCCACAATGATCAGGCATTGCTGCGTGACACTTATCTTGATGTTAGGTTTGAGTGGACACAAGTTTACCTTAAAAGGCTTCCTTTATAAGTGGTTTACAGATTTGTGTCTCTCAAAACCTTGATGTTGATTGTCAAAATAAAACCAAAGAAAAACTTGTGAAAACGTATTTCATACAGATATTGAAAAACAACTGATTTAACGGTATATCAGTTAGGATTGTAGGGCGCTTCATCAGGTAGGAATGTAAACGAGAGGTGATGTGAAATGTGGTTCACGTCACGTTTAAGATTATTGCACTTATATAACGACGTTCATGCAGGTGTGTGTGTGGCTGCTTGTACTATTTCGGACTTAAGTCGGTTTTATAGTGCTAGCCCACTGAGATACCATGCCGCCGTTTAATATAAATACTCCACTCAGACAGAGTCCCCTGACGCCGAGCCGACCAGTCCTTGTTTTTGCCCCTTAACAACAAGTACCATCTTTTGAAGTTTTTTGGTATGACGCGGCCTTGGATCGAACCACCGACATTCCGCTCTCCGGGAAGATGCTCTACCAATAGACCACCCAGGCATTATGGAATGTAAAGTCGAACAATAAAAAAAACCTCGACAGTCTGTAATTAAGAGAATTGTTTGTTTGTGTTTGTTTGTTTGTTTGATGTTTAACACAGCACTCAGCATTATTCCAGCTATATGACGGCTGTCTGTAAATAATCGAGTCCGGACCAGACTCTCCAGTGATTGACATCATGTGCATCGATCCACGCAATTGGGATACGTGGACATGCATCAACAAAGTCAGCGAGCCTGACCGTCCGGCCCCGTTGGTCGCCTCTTACGAGAAGGAATGTAAGTAAGTGTCTACCACACTCATCACACGTTCGAAACTAACATTTCCCCGACCTTAAGCTCACACGCCGTGATAGTTGAAGGTCTTTCAATTCAAAACGATATCAACTCGAACTGCCAACAAAATTAGCAATAAACACAACACACTCAAAACGGGGAGTAGCCCGAAGTCATTCACTACGATTTAGACATTATTTAGAGAATAGCCCACGAAAATGTTTGGAGACATTAGTTGAGTTACACTATTGCTGGAACTAGTTACATAAGATCGTCATGACGTCATTAACAATTGATGACGTCATCATCAATTATTTGTGACAATGGGCCCAATCGCCGCTTGCAATCGTACCAATCGCTGACTGAGGTCGCTTCCTTTTTAAGCCAACATGGCGGCAGCGGAACAAGAAAATGGCAGTTCACACCCCATCATCCTCAATCTGCTCCACATCTTCAAAGTAGTCATGAATTTCATCAGTTCGTCGTCGAGCCTCTTCTTCATTACTGTAAGGCAACCAAACGGTAATTGTGCCGCCATATTGGAAGAGTGCGCATGCGCTTCGAGCTGTTGCAGACCCAAGGATGAGCGATAAATTTGATTACTTTAAGCGATTCGTGGCTTGCAACGTTGAATGACAGAGATACAAAATAGACACATGATGGATGTATATAGATAAATGAATAACGCTGTACTTTGTGTATGTGGGTGGGGTTGCCATTGCCAGGATGTCCCTGGTTGTGTCAATAAGGACCGAGATGGTGATCTTGAGATGATCGTTATATTCAGTGCACGAAAAAAAGTATTGTCCTAAAATGATGACAATGTGCGGGGACAAAGACGAGGGAATGGCATAAAGTGCCTATGTGAATTTGTACAAGTTCGGGTTTGTCCACTGGGTATTACTTGGGTGACCACTTCCAATGTGTACACGTCACTCCCCGGGTATGTGCACTGAGTACTACTTGGGTGACCACTTCCAATGTGTACACGTCACACCCCGGGTATGTGCACTGAGTACTACTTGGGTGACCACTTCCAATGTGTACACGTCACACCCCGGGTATGTGCACTGAGTACTACTTGGGTGACCACTTCCAATGTGTACACGTCACACCCCGGGTATGTGCACTGAGTACTACTTGGGTGACCACTTCCAATGTGTACACGTCACACCCCGGGTATGTGTTAGGGGTACTACTTGGGTGACCAGTTCTAATGTGTATACGTCACATCACGGGTCATTCGTGACCAACTCGTGTTATTCCGGGACAAGCCGAATAGCGACTCGTGCCCCTCTCGTGGCCATTTTTGCGACTAAGTTCCGTCTTAGCGCAAACGGGCATACCTAAAACAATAGTCAACTCGTTGCGTAATGGTTCACATATATTTCCCCATATATTATATATATTTCAGATGCAATTGAAAGGACATGGGGACGTGCGGAATTATACAGTATGATTGAACACATTTAACTGTGTCTTGGGTATATTTTTAGATGCAAGACATATGTAAAATCAAAAATTATTTCTGAGGGATTATTTGACAAAGAACACGAAATCATACGCGCATTCTGATTGGTTTGTCGTATTTTCGCACATAACATTCATCGATAGGGGGACGAGTCTTCTTGCAGGTTACGGAAAGGGGCGAGTAGTGACGAATGATCACGGGTATATCCACTGGATACTACTTGGGTGACCACTTCCAATGTGTACACGTCACACCCCGGGTATGTGTTAGGGGTACTACTTGGGTGACCAGTTCTAATGTGTATACGTCACATCACGGGTATATCCACTGGGTACTACTTGGGTGACCACTTCCAATGTGTACACGTCACACCCCGGGTAGGTCCACTGGGTACTACTTGGGTGACCACTTCCACACCCCGGGTATGTGCACTGAGTACTACTTGGGTGACCACTTCCAATGTGTTTGTGTTAAGGGTACTACCTAGATGACAACATCCAAGAAGTAGAGAAGAATAGAGTGAAGTGATCATAGACCGCATAAAGTATTGAAAAAGAAAATACAGAGAAAACATTACAAATAGAAGAAATAGTTGATATTTATCTGTCGATATCTAAACAATCACGCAATATACAATGTATAAATAAAAACGCGGTAAATACGAATAAATGTTGAACTAAGATGACATAAACCTGGAATATCTCCATACAGAGAACAGCTTATGGAAGCGCCCGGAATATATCACATATTGGTCAACAGAATAATTCCAGTTTGTTTTTGAGCTTCAGACACGTGAATTGTACTGACGTCTTTTCTTTAAAAATTGATAATGATAATAAAAGGGTTTATTCCAGAAGGCGAAGTACGACATGAGATACAACGATTGATTTCTTTCAATTGTTATTTAACGCGGGTCTCACCAACATTCCAGCTAAATGTATAGGACAAAACACGTCTCAGAGGTTTTGGTTGAAAATGTAAACACAGGGATTACCGACTGGTAGTGTTTTCTCTAGCTTATAAACCGTCAAAAGAGTCTGATTAAAACAAAATATACAATTTGCATTTGCGCGTTATAACGAGGCAATTGTAAAGCTGGTTTTTAGGCTCTATGGCTATTCCCGAGCTCGGGATTTTTACATTTTCACCCAAAACCGAGCAGTGTTTTTCCAAATTTATGAAATTTCTAAATGCAAGAAATTCCAGAAAAAAAATAATAAAAATGGTGATACCTTATAGCGAAATAATGCAATGTGTCGCAGAATAAAGTTAATTTGATCGAAGCGTGCGAAACAGACCGCGCGTAGCATGCACATATTTGAAGTCATGACAGGTAAAATTGGACAGAAATTATCACCTGCTCCGGTGGTTCAGTGGGAAAACAGTGGGTTACAAAACTTTACACGATATGTGAGATTGCAGGTTTGTTTCCCGTCATCCATAAAGAAAAAGATTCATTTCTTGCCCTCGATTTTAGAACATTGGACGTTTGAAACAACAAGTCATCAGGTCTTACTAGGAAAATGTAAATCCTCCCAACATGCTATAACGAGATCGGAAGATACATGCTCGTACAATACAATTGGCAAAAGTGGCAGTAGGTTGATAAAGACGGCATTATGTATACAACAGAGTCTTAACCAGACAAATCGTTGAATTCCCAATGAGCCACATCTCACGGCGTCGGTGTACCATCACCGAGTCTGACTACCACATCCATTCAGTCGCCTCGTACGATAAGCATATATTGTTGAGCATCCCTCGGGATGACGTGAATGAAGAGCGCGTACAACGGTTTTGTCAACCAGAATTCGTTCTCGGTGTCCCAAGCTTGGTGTGAAAGCCACTAAATGTGAATCGCTTGCCATTAGGATCAGGCTTGATTAGTGAGTGAGTGAGTTTGATTTTACCCCGCTTTTAGCATTATTCCAGCAATATCACGGCGGGGGACACCAGAAATGGGCTTCACACATTGTACCCATGTCGGGAATCGAACCCGGGTCTTCGGCGTGACGAGCGAACGCTTTAACCACTAGGCTACCCGACCGCCCCCAGGCTTGTTTAAGTCTGTGTCATTGTTCCGTGATGACTCGGATGGTTGTGGTCCTGCTTTCTGATCCGCATCAATGGTGCTGGAGCAATTGGGGCAGTACCCGCGAAGATCCGGGGTAGAATAGGTCTTCAGCAACCCATGCTTGCCGTAAGAGGCGACTAACGGGATCGGGTGGGCAGACTCGCTGACTTGGTTCATGCATGTCATCGTGTCCGAATTGCGTGGAATGATGCTCATGAAATCAACCACCGGATTGTCTGATCAAGACTAGCTTATTTACAGACCGCCGTCATTTTGCTGGAATAGTGCTGAGTGCGGCGTAAAAAAACAAACAAAAATTGGAGACAGACAACATTCGCTCACCCAAGTTGTTGACCTTTCCTTGGTGAATATCACAGGAAAAGGTCGTTCTCAATCATAATTGTTCATGCATAGTTTAATGTGTGTACGGTGCACTTAACACGTGAAAACACAGCTGCACACATGCGGATTTACACTGTATGGACACCGATTTTCACGTTTATACGTTTAAACAGCTTCTTACTTTACTGACTTGTCACAGCAAAACAATGTACTCGTGTGTGTGTGTGAGTGTGTGTGAGAGAGAGAGTGTGTGTGTGTGTGTCTGCTTGTACTAGTCCGGATTAATGCCGATTATATAGTGTTAACATGAATACCCCACTCAGTTGACTTTCAGCCGTCCTGTCCCTGTTTTAGTCCCTTAATATCGAGAGCCAGACAGGGTAACAACAAGTACAATCTTTTAACGTCTCTTGGTATGAAGCGGCCGGGGATCGCAAACCTTCTGCTCTCCGGGCGGACGCTCTACCACTAGACCACGGAGGTGGCCTAGTCTTTATGAAGTCATGTAGTGCCGACAACAAATATTTCAGAATTACGCCAACCCTTCTGTGTGAGGCTAACCTTTCAGTCAACACTCGTTTGTTCTTCTAATCATGTGGGACGGTGGGTAGCCTAGTGGTTAAAGCGTCCGCTCGTCACGCCGAAGACCCGGGTTCGATTCCCGACATGGGTACAATGTGTGAAGCCTATTTCTGGTGTCCCCCGCCGTGATATTGCAGAAAGCCACAATAACTCACTCACTTCTAATCATGTTCTAGACTCCGTGGTCTAGTGGTAAAGCGTCTGCCCGGAGAGCGAAAGGTCCGGGGTTCGATCCCCGGCCGCCCCATACCAAAAGACGTTAAAAGATGGTACTTGTTGTTACCCTGCCTCGCGGGCTAAAACAAGGCCTGGTCGGCTCGGAGTCAGTATACTGTGTCTGAGTGTCATGTTTAACTGTGGCAGTGTGCTTGCCAATAAATCGGCATCAGTCCGGACTTGCACAAGCAGCCACACACACACACACACACACACACACAAACACACACACACACCTGCATGCACGTCGCTATACAAGTGTAATGATTTTAGACGCGACGTTATTACCCATTTCACCTCACCTCGTCTTTTACAGGAGGAAAGATGATGTTCATTATGCAGTTATTAGCGTTCCTATACTTCCGGCAGTGTGTTCTCTTACAGGCAAATAGCTCAGCCACAAAGCTAAGACTTGAATGAACATCAGTCATAAAGAAGGTAGGACATTTGTCTTCTTTCGGGTTTCAACTGGTTGTTGTTACCAGGAGTTCAATTTTAGTTCATAAATTTACGTAGCATCACCACCAGACCCACATAACTCTTTACACGGTAGGGTAGCCTAGTGCTTATGGCGTTCGCTCGACTCGCCGAAGCCCCGGGTTCGATTCTCCCCATGGGTACAACATGTCAAGCCCATTTCTGGTGTCCCCTGCCCCGATATTGCTGGAATATTGCTGAAAGCGGCGTAAGCCCACACTCATTCACTTTACACTGACGTTACAATACGTCAAAGGCTAATTCAGCAATGCCTATAATGTCGCGTGAGTGAGGGAGATTGGTTTAATGCCCTTTGACAACTATCTGAGCTATATCACGACTTATGAGCTTAATGTGGGAGGGAAACCCATAGTGGCGCCCGTCGTGCCTTGGCATGGTGCCCATGCGGGATTCGAACCAACGATCAAGGGATTTAACGGAGCATAACCATTTGTGCATCTAAGCCAAATTTACGTCTCACTTATTAAAACATAAGGCTAGCGTCAGGAGTGTGACAGATATAAACACATCAGGCTAATGTTGGGTGTGTGGAAGTTGTGGCGATTTCACAGTCGAGTTTAGGTACTTATGGATCAGGCTAGTGTTGAAGATGTGGCAGTTATGGGCATATCAGGCCAGTGTTGAAATGTGGCAGTTATGGGCATATCAGACTAGTGTTGAAGATGTGGCAGTTATGGACATATCAGACTAGTGTTGAAGATGTGGCAGTTATGGACATATCAGGCTGGTGTTGAAGATGTGGCAGTTATGGGCATATCAGACTAGTGTTGAAGATGTGGCAGTTATGGACATATCAGATAAGTGTTAAAGATGTTGCAGTTATGGACATATCAGACTAGTGTTGAAGATGTGGCAGTTATGGACATATCAGACAAGTGTTGAAGATGTGGCAGTTATGGACATATCAGGCTGGAGTGTAGGGTGTGGCAGTTGTGGACATATCAGGCTAGAGTGTAGGCTGTGGCAGGTATGGACATATCAGGCTAGGGTGTAGGGTGTGGCAGTTGTGGACATATCAGGCTAGAGTGTAGGCTGTGGCAGGTATGGACATATCAGGCTAGGGTGTAGGCTGTGGCAGTAATGGACATATCAGGCTAGGGTGTAGGTTGTGGCAGGTAATGTCATATCAGGCTAGGGTGTAGGGTGTGGCAGTTATGGACATATCAGGCTAGGATGTAGGGTTTGGCAGGTATTGACATATCAGGCTAGGGTGTAGGGTGTGACAGGTATGGACATATCAGGCTAGGGTGTAGGGTGTGTTGCAGATATGGACATATCAGGCTAGGGTGTAGGGTGTGGCAGGTATTGACATATCAGGCTAGGGTGTAGGGTGTGGCAGGTATTGACATATCAGGCTAGGGTGTAGGGTGTGGCAGGTATTGACATATCAGGCTTGGGTGTAGGGTGTGGCAGGTATGGACATATCAGGCTAGGGTGTAGGGTGTGGCAGGTATTGACATATCAGGCTAGGATGTAGGGTGTGGCAGGGATTGACATATCAGGCTAGGGTATAGGGTGTGACAGGTATGGACATATCAGGCTAAAGTGTAGGGTGTGGCAGTTGTGGACATATCAGGCTAGGGTGTAGGGTGTGGCAGTTATGGACATATCAGGCTAGGGTGTAGGGTGTGACAGGTATTGACATATCAGGCTAGGGTGTAGGGTGTGGCAGGTATGGACATATCAGGCTAGGGTGTAGGGTGTGGCAGTTATTTACATGTCAGGCTAGGGTGTAGGGTGTGGCAGTTATGGACATATCAGGCTAGGGTGTAGGGTGTGGCAGTTGTGGACATATCAGGCTAGGATGTAGAGTGTGGCAGTTGTGGACATATCAGGCTAGGGTGTAGGGTGTGGCAGTTATGGACATATCAGGCTGGAGTGTAGGGTGTGGCAGTTGTGGACATATCAGGCTAGGGTGTAGGGTGTGGCAGTTGTGGACATATCAGGCTAGGATGTAGAGTGTGGCAGTTGTGGACATATCAGGCTAGGGTGTAGGGTGTGGCAGTTGTGGACATATCAGGCTAGGATGTAGAGTGTGGCAGTTATGGACATATCAGGCTAGGGTGTAGGGTGTGGCAGTTGTGGACATATCAGGCTAGGATGTAGAGTGTGGCAGTTGTGGACATATCAGGCTAGGGTGTAGGGTGTGGCAGTTATGGACATATCAGGCTGGAGTGTAGGGTGTGGCAGTTGTGGACATATCAGGCTAGGGTGTAGGGTGTGGCAGGTATTGACATATCAGGCTAGGGTGTAGGGTGTGGCAGGTATTGACATATCAGGCTAGGGTGTAGGGTGTGGCAGGTATTGACATATCAGGCTAGGGTGTAGGGTGTGGCAGGTATGGACATATCAGGCTAGGGTGTAGGGTGTGACAGGTATGGACATATCAGGCTAGGGTGTAGGGTGTGGCAGATATTGACATATCAGGCTAGGATGTAGGGTGTGGCAGGTATTGACATATCAGGCTAGGGTGTAGGGTGTGACAGGTATCGACATATCAGGCTTGGGTGTAGGGTGTGGCAGGTATGGAGATATCAGGCTAGGGCGTAGGGTGTGGCAGGTATCGACATATCAGGCTTGGGTGTAGGGTGTGGCAGTTATTTACATATCAGGCTAGGGTGTAGGGTGTGACAGGTATCGACATATCAGGCTTGGGTGTATGGTGTGGCAGTTATTTACATATCAGGCTAGGGTGTAGGGTGTGACAGGTATCGACATATCAGGCTTGGGTGTAGGGTGTGGCAGTTATTTACATATCAGGCTAGGGTGTAGGGTGTGGCAGTTATGGACATATCAGGCTAGGGTGAAGGGTGTGGCAGTTGTGGACATATCAGGCTAGGGTGTAGGGTGTGGCAGTTATGGACATATCAGGCTGGAGTGTAGGGTGTGACAGTTATGGACATATCAGGCTGGAGTGTAGGATGTGGCAGTTGTGGACATATCAGGCTAGGGTGTAGGGTGTGGCAGGTATTGACATATCAGGCTAGGGTGTAGGGTGTGGCAGGTATTGACATATCAGGCTAGGGTGTAGGGTGTGACAGGTATGGACATATCAGGCTAGGGTGTAGGGTGTGACAGGTATTGACATATCAGGCTAGGGTGTAGGGTGTGACAGGTATGGACATATCAGGCTAGGGTGTAGGGTGTGGCAGGTATGGACATATCAGGCTAGAGTGTAGGGTGTGACAGGTATCGTCATATCAGGCTACGGTGTAGGCTGTTGCAGGTATCGTCATATCAGGCTACGGTGTAGGGTGTGGCAGGTATGGACATATCAGGCTAGGGTGTAGGGTGTGGCAGGTATTGACATATCAGGCTAGGGTGTAGGGTGTGGCAGGTATTGACATATCAGGCTAGGGTGTAGGCTTTGGCAGGTTTCGACATATCAGGCTAGATTGTAGGGTGTGGCAGTTGTGGACATATCAGGCTAGGGTGTAGGGTGTGGCAGGTATGGAAATATCAGGCTACGGTGTAGGGTGTGGCAGGTATGGACATATCAGGCTAGGGTGTAGGGTGTGACAGGTATTGACATATCAGGCTAGGGTGTAGGGTGTGACAGGTATGGACATATCAGGCTAGAGTGTAGGGTGTGACAGGTATCGTCATATCAGGCTACGGTGTAGGGTGTGGCAGGTATGGACATATCAGGCTTGGGTGTAGGGTGTGGCAGGTATGGACATATCAGGCTAGGGTGTAAGGTGTGACAGGTATTGACATATCAGTCTAGGGTGTAGGGTGTGACAGGTATGGACATATCAGGCTAGAGTGTAGGGTGTGGCAGGTATGGACATATCAGACTAGGGTGTAGGGTGTGACAGGTATGGACATATCAGGCTAGGGTGTAGGGTGTGACAGGTATTGCATATCAGGCTAGGGTGTAGGGTGTGGCAGGTATTGACATATCAGGCTTGGGTGTAGGCTGTGGCAGGTATTGACATATCAGGCTAGGGTGTAGGGTGTGACAGGTATTGACATATCAGGCTAGGGTGTAGGGTGTGGCAGGTATTGACATATCAGGCTAGGATGTAGGCTGTGGCAGTAATGGACATATCAGGCTAGGGTGTAGGGTGTGACAGGTATGGACATATCAGGCTAGAGTGTAGGGTGTGGCAGGTATTGACATATCAGGCTAGGGTGTAGGGTGTGGCAGGTATTTACATATCAGGCTTGGGTGTAGGGTGTGGCAGGTATTGACATATCAGGCTAGAGTGTAGGGTGTGGCAGTTGTGGACATATCAGGCTAGGGTGTAGGGTGTGACAGGTATGGACATATCAGGCTAGGGTGTAGGGTGTGGCAGTAATGGACATATCAGGCTAGGGTGTAGGGTGTGGCAGGTAATGTCATATCAGGCTAGGGTGTAGGGTGTGGCAGGTATTGACATATCAGGCTAGGATGTAGGGTGTGGCAGGTATTGACATATCAGGCTAGGGTGTAGGGTGTGACAGGTATTGACATATCAGGCTAGAGTGTAGGGTGTGACAGGTATGGACATATCAGGCTAGAGTGTAGGGTGTGGCAGGTATTGACATATCAGGCTAGGGTGTAGGGTGTGGCAGGTATTGACATATCAGGCTAGGGTGTAGGGTGTGGCAGGTATTGACATATCAGGCTAGAGTGTAGGGAGTGACAGGTATTGACATATCAGGCTAGAGTGTAGGGAGTGACAGGTATTGACATATCAGGCTAGAGTGTAGGGAGTGACAGGTATTGACATATCAGGCTAGAGTGTAGGGTGTGAGAGTTTAGAACATATCACAGTTGTGGTTCAAGGTGTGGAAGGTGAGAACAAATCAGACGAATTTCGTCAGGGTGACGGGAACAACGCAGTTGTAACATTAGGCTTGGCCATGTCATCTAGCTATCATTCCTCTACGCGTTTAGCCAGCGTGTAAGCAAAGTGTACCATGAATATGTCACGCTTGGTTACAGGGAGACGGTGCTCCAAGTCTGGTACCTAGTCGAGGTCAAGACATTGTTTGGGCGGTGGGATAGTCTTGTGGTTAACGCGTTCGCTCGTCACGTAAAAGGCCTGGTTCAGTTCAGTTCCAATGTGTGAAGACAATTTATGGCGTTCTCCACCGTGATATATCTGTATTATTCACTCACCCACATTGTAATGAATGTTATTCGTGAAATGTATGCAAAGTATCTGTGTAATGCGGACAACAATTAACTGTTGGATTGCTGACAAACCTAGAAACATAATCTGGGCGAACTGGGATTCGAACCCGAGATCGCAGGTTTCTGCCGTGAGCAAGGGAGGCAACTCTACACAGTGAACTGCGGCGCCATCGACAACTTGGTCACACATGCTACCGAACGTCTTAGTTCTACTGGTCCAGAATTGGAAAGTCTTCTTTAAGGTAAAATCGCGCAATACACATTACTTTGAGTGTGAAAAACATATTAGACTGATTTTAATAAACATGCATATGTCAAATGTGCGCTAAGGGCGGCGTTTCACTCAACATTACGACCATAGACGACTGGGCCACCAATCCACACCACACCGCACCCGCCAACGAGCACGGATATCGTGCTGACAGACTAACGGTCATAATCGGGAGAATCCTGGAGCGGCTGAGGGAGGCAACTCTGCGCGCCTTAGTCCATAAGCCAAGCACATATAATCACAACACATAGAAACGTGTAA
This sequence comes from Haliotis rufescens, assembly GCF_023055435.1. Classification (NCBI taxonomy): domain Eukaryota; kingdom Metazoa; phylum Mollusca; class Gastropoda; order Lepetellida; family Haliotidae; genus Haliotis; species Haliotis rufescens. The sequence continues at coordinate 61,082,597 of NW_025964223.1, read as the reverse complement.
ACTTACGGAGTTATTTGTAAATGAATGTTTTGGGTTTTGGGGGTTTCTTTTTACTTGTTTTCAGAATGTACTTGTAATATGTGCGTGCGTGCGTGCGTGCGTGCGTGCGTGCGTGCGTGCGTGTGTGTGTGTGTGTGTTCGTGTGTGCGTGCGTGCGTGAGCGTGCGTGCGTGCGTGCGTGAGCGTGCGTGCGTGTGTGCTAACACACTGAGATACCATGCTCAAGTCAGTTGACCATGGATACCTCACTCAGACGCGGTCGACTGGGTAACAAGAAGTACCAACTGTTAATGCACTTTGGTATGAAGGGGCCAGGGATCGAACTACCGAAATTCTGCTCACTGGGCAGACGCTTTATACACTACACCAGGGAGTTGGTCTCGCCAATCAAAAAGCACCTGACACGAAGCCTGCTGTACCAACTCGTTACATTTTACACCCCGGGGAAAACTGTGTTAATATAACATAGATATTAGAACCTCCGCTCAAATATAACCCTAATCTATCATATCAAATCATATTCTTGAGTCAAATGAGTTTCGATACTTATTCCCTTTTATTAAACCCTACCTCTATGTCTAAAGGTAACGTTCTCTATATGATCTAGCTACTTGTATTTTGGTCGTAGTTTGTCGTGGCTCTTTTGTCCGTTGCAATACACATTGACACGCTGTCAGAACGCCATTGTGCACTTCTAGAAAGGCTTCGAGCAGAAAAATGCTTTTTGAAGATTTCTGAAGCTTTTTCTCCAATCTGTTCAATCGCCAGGGTAATCTTCACTCACAGCTGTGACTAGTGAGTGGGTTGAATCTATGGTCCCAGCAGTCTGGAAATCCCCACAATCCCTTGTATCCACAGATTTAGTGTTTGTCCTGTCACTAATGTGAGACCGCCTCCGTGGCCTAATGAATCAAGCCCGAGCGGAAAGTCGGTGATTTGATCCCCTGGCAGCGTGATACCAAAAGACGTTAAAAGATGGTACTTGTTGTTACCCTGTCTGGCGCTCGGCATCAAGGGAATAAAACAAGGACTGTTCAACTTGGAGTCAGTTTACTATGTCTGAATGAGGTATCCATGTTAGATCTAAACTGCGGCATAATGTTTTGGATAATCAAGATTTCCCAATTGAAAGATAACATGTTTTATCATATAATGGGTAGGTTTCTCGGCAGGATAGAGCCGACGGATAAAAACGATATCCGTTGGGGTCATATGCGGATAGAGATGCAAATATCAAAGGTCAAGTAGGGACTACTTTCAGTGTTTATAAACAGACATGGCGTCGCCCTTGTCATTCGGCAATCGAGTCAGAATTAACCATCGGGAATCTGGATAAACTACAGAGATGATTGCTATCATTATCAAAATAACAGGCTAATATACTTAAAATAAGTTTCTAACTGTGACGTCGCTAAGGCATTTTATAAGTTTTGGCAACTTTGGAGATAGAAATTTCGAAACAATTTTGCGAGTGCACTAGGTCTAGCCAAGCGGGATCAGTAGCCATATCTGTGCTTGTAGACCTCTGCGGCTTGAAACTTTTTTCACAAAATAAAATAGTTGGATTTGGCCGAAATATATTTGAATTGTTACCTTGTTTCGTTTTGTCGCTGTGTGTACATCTAATTGCACTTCTTAACGTTTTGACTGGACAGGCCGACTGTCAACAACGTCTGAACGTGGCCATGACATCTCATAGACTAGGGTTAGCGTAGCGTCCCTTTGACAAAGGGCAGTTACTCTAGCGGACAAACAGATTGATTGCCGCGAAATGCTAGTAAAAACAATTGTTGTTTTGCGTATATGTTGCTTCGCCACTGTATAAGAAACAGATTTTAGTTGGAACTATATTGGCTACTGTCACTGTCCGACTGACACATCACTTGACGTAATGAATATTATTGCGCGCATTCCACGAAAACTCGCAATGTTTAGGTAATGTTTGTAAGAGAGGGAAAGCGATTTTCAAGCACAGAATGAAAGAATGACATTATATGATAAAGATGTTATCACGCTTGTGTGTTTGGGGATGGTAAATATCCTGTCTTAGGAATTAACACTATGTATTTAGCTCGCCAAGGCTCGCTAGTTAGTCACACACACACACACACACACACACACACACACACACACACACACACACACACACACACACACACACACACAAAACACACACACACACACACAAAACACACACAAACACACACACAAAACACACACACACAAAAAAAAACACACACACACACAAAACACAACACAACTCTCTCACACACACACACACACACACACACACACACACACACACACACACACACACACACACACACACACAAAACACACAACACAACTCTCTCTCACACACACACACAAACACACACACACACAACTCTCACACACACAACACACACAACACAACACAACACAACTCACACACACACAAACACACAAACACACAAAATTGTGTGCACGTCGCCGGATAAGTGCAATAATCCTGAACGTTAAACCCCTTTTAACTTCATTTCGCAAAAGATAAAAACAAATGTCCTACGGTCCGCTGCACAAACACTTAGACACTTTATTAAATTTTACATCCAATTGTCGCTGTGTAGAACATTTCCAAAGAATATACACGGTCAAAGAGTCTATAACTTCAATTCTTACTTCAATGTTTCTCTCAGCTTATTACGTTGCACTTGTAATTTGAGATGTAATTCCTAAGACTTAGTCCAGGACGATCTCTGAAAAAGAAACAGGATTAGAGAATCGTCAAAGAGCCGAGGATTACGGGATTATCTGTTCTGAGTGAATTGAAGGGGGGTGTTAACGTCAGTGGGGACAGAAGTGGTGATGGCCGCAGAGCAGATATGTTTGCAGCTAATATCCTTGGTTGATTAGTGACAATCAAACGCTTTACTAAGTCATAGTTGTGTAGATGGCCTGTAGGTATTTGAACACACTTGTCGCCGTTCTGGTCAATCAGTACGCACAAAGGTGCTTTATATGACCATAGGGCGTTCTTCAGTGCGAACTGCCCTTGATGGCCCTGGATAGGGACATTGTATTGTATTGTATTGTATTGCATTGCATTGCATTGCATTGCATTGCATTGTATTGTATTGTATTGTGGTTACTGAAACGGGAAGCTGGAACGTAGGCTGATTAGAAATTAACGTTTGTTTGTTTGTCTGTTGTTTAACGTCACACTCAGCAATATTCAACCTATATGACAGCTGTCTATAAATATGAGACCAGACAATCCAGTGATTGACATCTAAATACGCAATTCGGATACGACGACGTGTTGTCATTGCTGAACTTGAGGAAGACACAGGTCTAAGCCATGGATCCATTGAAACTGAGATTCGTGAACATTTACAGATGAATAAGATATCTTTGGGTGCCAAAGTTTCTAAATTCTCATCTTGAGGGGGAAAGACCTGACATTGCGAGAACATTTAGAGCTAATTTAGGAAGATTTCGTCAAATTCAAAAAAAGATTAGTAACGGTGGGTGGAACTTAGGTCTACCACCATGATCCCGTGTCAAAACGCCTATCCATGGAATGACACCATGCCACTTCTCGGCAAGATTAGTGAAGAAAGTTATGGCCACTGTATTCAAGGATGCAAAGGGTGTGATCCTTGGTTACTTAGAAAGTCAATAGACGATTACCGATGCTTTCTATGCTGATTTACATGATCGCCTGAGAGATTCTATCAAAGAGGAATCCTGACTGCTGGAGTTCTACTACTTCATGACAATGCATCTTCTCACGCCTCTCGACTAGCAAAGGCTGCTGTGCGACCTGGTGCCAAGTGATTTCCACCTGTTTCCACTGAAAGAACACCTTCATGGAAAGTGTCATGACAACAACAACGACCTCAAAGATGCTGTGAATGGGTTTTTCAGGGTAGCTTCAGAAAAGTTCTTCCTGACTATAGTAAAGAGAAGTGTATTGAAAGGATGGGAGATAATGTTGAAAAATAAAATTAAAAACACTTTCACAATTGTTGGTTCTGTGTGTTTGGCTTAGAACTGTTTGATCAGCCCCCTGATAGCATTCATGGCACTCAGAACAATCGTGTCGGTATTGAGGTGGTTGATTGTCTATTGCTAGTCCATTGAGATACCATGTCCCAGTTTAACATAGATACTTAACTGAAACACATAATACTGACTCTGAGACGACCATTCTTGTTTTATTCCGTAATGCCGAGCGCCAGTAGTAGTAGTAGTAGTAGTAGTAGTAGTAGTAGTAGTAGTAGTAGTAGTGGCAGCCGCAGCAACTTCAACACGTGACAAGGGAGTCCCTTTGATGGATGCTTACGACATGGACGATTAATTATTGATGAAGTGTAATCCATATCATTTATCTGCGACAATAAACATGTCACTCCTAAGGCCGGGGGGAAGGCTTTGGAGGTGTATTCCATTAATAATGAGACACGCTCCCCTTTCATTATTACATATATTATTGATTAACTGTTTTCACGAAACGCGTGTAACGCCATTGTATATAATTAATATCAATAACGTCTTTGAATAATGTCAGTTAACACATATTTTTGACAAACTTACGTTTTGCATCTGTGCACCAGCGTCCAAAGTGTTCACGATGTATTAGTTTCATACAAAGCGAAAGGTTTTTTTAAACAAAGACAAATCTGAAGCTAAATTCAACAATCAATTGTTTATGTATGAGTGACGCCGCATTTAGCAATTTTCGAGAAATATAACGGAAGGGACACCACAAAAAAATCGGGCTTCACCGACTATCCAATATCTCACTGAAATCTTACTGACAAATCTTTCAAAACGTCACTCTAGAAATGTCTAATCAGCCAATCGGCATGGAGGTTTCTTAGTTTTTGGTACGATATATATTACGCGTCCTGTAAATACCCGAGTTTGGACCAGACAATCCAGTGATTGATTTCATGAGAAGGGAACCACGCAATCAGGGTATCGCCGAGTCACCGAACCGGACCAACCGATCCATTTGATCGCATAGCTTCCTTGGAATCGTCTAACCCGGAATCCCCACACTTCTTGAAATAACAAAGATTGCAAGGATCGAGATTATAACAATCAAGGCCGTAGTGACGCTTGCAAAGAGTTAATAGTAGGTATGTGGACATATCCAAATTTGAGGCATCAGTGACAAAAGTTGTGTTTGATGCAATTCCCTATTTTGACTTGTACCATTACGTTGTCGTGTTTTTTTTAGGTGAACAATTGACTTGCCTTTGCATGTGTTTGTGACGGGTGTCACCAGTGTGGCAGGATACGCACACCTTTTCGCGATATCATCACTATTTCATAGTGATTCATAAACACATGTTTTATTATTATTATGATGATGATGATGATGATGATGATGATGCAGCAAAGAGGGTTCGGTTGATCCTGGCACAGTCAGGCTGGATAGGCTCATCAGCAGCTCAGGGCCCTTGCCCCCCTCTACATGCAGCCCAGACAGCAATTGGGACTTCTCCCAGGACGCGCTGTCTAGTCAAACCCACCTGCAACCTTTCGGAGAATGTGACGACTCCCCAACACTGCAGCCTTCTGCATTACCCAGATTATCAGAGGGGCTGTATTCTTGCTACCAAACCCGGGTACTCTCCCAATGCCAGACAACAGATTGGTAGGTACCACACATAAGGCACCGAGAACAATGGGGGAGTCTGACAACTTGGTACTTGGGTTGCAAGCGTGACATTTCGAAAGCGAGGTCTGCATATTTGCCATGTTTTTCCTGAATCTTGTCAATCACATTAGTGTCAAAAGCTACAGAAAATTCAATAAAATAAATAATTTCATTGGATTTATCAAAAGGGACAAGATCAGGTTTTTCGGATTGGATTGATCTGAGACTGTATTCGGACCTATTCAAAAGAATTTTGTATTTATCATTTTCCATCATGCTCCTCTACATATTCCGGGTCGTATTATAGTCGGAATCGTCCACTGGACACGGCTTTAAGAAGCGATATCTTATCCGTATGGAAGTTGTCTTGTCCCTCCTATTTGTAGAAGCGACATGGTTATGGTAGAAATGACTCATTATTGTACGGGAGAATACATGTATATGTAGAACAACATCTATGTTGTACTATTATGTGATTATTTCTTTGACAACTTCAATTGCAAATTGTCAATTTCAACTATTTAATTTGTCATAAATATTTATCCGTTGTCATTTCGTTTCAATGCTCGGTGTATCGCAATAACTTTGTGGTGGCCAAAAGGTTTGACATTTGAGCACAAAAATATATTCCCTTCCGTTAAACTATCGAGGCTTAGTATGTCAACTGTCATTTGGCGTAGGCGTCCGTCAGTGGACAGTTCAGGTGACAAGCGTCGTTATGTTTTTGAGACGCATTTTAACCTTATAACACAAGCATACGTTTACTGTCATAAGATATATGATTACACAGATTGAAACCGACTGTTTGTATTTCAAAAGCCACGGTATCTAATATAAGGAGCTGTAATGGATGACGAGCGTGATTTAACCAAGCAATCGAAAATATCTGAATAGCTCGTGTATACAGCAATCATATTGTTTTTCGATTCTTCACACTGATGCAGTGAAAGATGCAGGATGGAGATAATACGGATGAAACCGTGAGTTCACTCAATAGACGACCTGTCCTACCGAGCCCTGCCCACGTGAAGCAGAAGCAATGATGGTCAAGACACTATTCAAAATGAAGCGAAAGATTACCCTATTCTTTCCTATGACTACAGTTGTTCTGTCATGGCCTGACCTGTTTACAATTGTAATATTAATGGATCGGGTGTTCTTAAACATATTTTGAGTAACATATATTGTAGGGAGGAAGAGTTTTATCATGGCGTGTCAGCTTAATGTGGGAGGAAAGCCCGAAGTAATACAGGTCTCGATTACCACTTCGGTGAAACCCACGAGCACGGGTATGGTGCTGACAAACCTAGAAACATAATCGGGAAGAACCGGGATTCGAACCCACAATCATAGGTTTCTCGCGTGCCCAAGGGACGCAACTCTGCACAGCAAATTGTAGAGCCTAAGACACCCGTGCCCCCGCTTGGGAATGATATGTGCTTTCAGTTTATTCATTGCATATAGGAATGTGCATGATGCAGTTGTTATCTGAACATTGGGAAAAGACTGTGTGTATTGAATGTGTGAATCGTGTTACTGTAGATACATTGGGACAAGATTAGCTGAAAAAAAAACAATATTGTCAAGCAATAGGTTCGCCCTGATTATGTTTCTAGGTTTTTCAGCACCAGAAGGAAGGAAGAATCAACATACTATTTTTGATAATCAAGATTGGCCCATTAAAAGATATAATGTTATATGTGCCTTCCCGGGGGATGATGTTTGTTTGTTTCTTCTTTAACGCCGCACTCAGCAAAGTTCCAGCTATATGACGGCGGTCTGTAAATAATCTAGTCTGGACCAGACAATCCAGTGATTGATATCATGAGCATCAATCCACGCAATTGGGACAAGATGACATGCATCAACCAAGTCAGCGAGCCTGACCACCCGATCCCGTTAGTCCCGGGTTATGAGCGGATATTTACCTTAGAACTTTGTTTGTCACTATGACTACGTTAAAATATGGTATTTGTTGTTACCTTGCCTGGCGCGAGTGATAAAACAAAGATGTTCGACTCAGAGTGGGCTAGCGCTATAAAACCGGCATTAGTCCGGACAAGAAGCCACACACGTCAAAGCATGTGAAAGATTTGTCATTTAAATCAATTATGATGCTTCTAAACTGTTCCATAGTAGTGTCCAAGGCAACAAATCTTCAGTGCATTATGCTCTAGTTATGTTTTGTGTTCAATCTTCCTTGCATGGGAAGAAGGAAAAGTACAATGTGTTTAACTCAAAATATTGATCACACGAAAAAATATTGGCAAAGGTAAAAAATATGTATGGCGCTCCTCGACTTGTCAAAATTCTGTCAACGGAAAGGATAATCTATCTGTATTATCACAGAATGGTGTGATCTGTTTATAAGACGCGCGTCGTGACTACATATAACATTACGCGTACCGCATTTCCTCTAATAAACGCAAGATCTCGAATAAACGCCGGGGAATCGATTGAACGAAAGTCCTCGATTAAACGCCGGGTAGTTTTTAAGCACAGAAGTCACCTCATTATTATATTTGCGAATAAACGTCGGGGGTAAGAGTGTCTGAAAGAAATATACGTTATGGCGTTTAATCGAACATATACGGTATATATGTTAACCAGGAAAGGACCAAGTCTGGAATATGCTTCCAGGCAAAGGAATGTAGTTAAATGCCATGTGATATAAAAAAAATTGACATAAAAAAATGACAATGAAATACATTCAAGCCTGGACATTACACCTGGTTTTTGTCTTTTTACACACAAAAAAGGTGGACAAAGCCGTTGCTCACTCTGATGCAACCGTAAAACTATGTTGTCGCTTGAGGAATGTATTAATAACGGCTACGTTTTCTTTGGCAAGATATTCTTCCATCAAGGATCTTTTATTCTTCCCATGTTTATTTCACGTGAATGCTATTTCGGACCTTGTTACATGTGTCAGAATATGTCTTTACTCCACTTGTATCACTAGTTCCCTTCACAACATTCCATCGGTCCCTCCGTGGGCTAGTGGATAAAGCGTCCGCCCGGACAACAGAAGGACGGTGGTTCGATCCCCGGTCACGTCATACGATGAAGGTTGGTACTTGTTGTTACCCTGCCTGACGCTCGGCATTAAAGGGTTAAAACTGGGACTGGTCGGCTCGGAGTCAGTATGATGTGTCTGAGTGGGGTATTCATGTTAAACTGCGGCATATAGCGACCGTTTCGATGTAGATTCTTAATCGTTATCAAGTTGGAGCGCTAACAACCAAGTGATGAGAGGTATATATTAATGATATAAGGGTAACGCTATTTTTCAGGGTGCCGTTGTACAAAACAACCTTTACTAAGGTTGAACTTAGTTACTAAGGTTAATCTTAAGGTAACCTTATCAAAAAGTTACGCCCGTTGCACAAAACTACCTTTGGACAACCTTAACGTGAACAGGATACTTAGCGGCAACCTTAACTAAGGTTGAACTCTTTAGTGTGGGAGACTCAATTATGTCCGTAGTTACGGTTGAGAGTTATCGCCCCTGCTCGCACCTGCAGACGACTAATATTGCTACAGCCGTCTACCAGTGCACAGAAACGGTGTCGGCAATCAAACTTTACATCAAGTGAGCTGACACTCTTGGCCGATGAAGTCAAGTGTCGCAGCCATGTTTTATTCGGCGCATTTTCTTCAACAATAACCAATCAATCCAAAATGAGGGAGTTGGATGCAATAGCCGCAAAGTAAGTTTTACCATACATGCAACCAAGCTGATGCAGCATCGTTACTTTGTAAATGAGATCAAATTTGTGTATCTATCATTCCTCACACATCAACAAGAAAGTAGCCATGTTGAAATTCAATGAAGTATCAACCTTAGCGTGGCTAAGGTTGGGTCTGACCAACCTTAAAATTTTCACCTTAACTAAGGCTACCTTAGCGTAAGGTAGTTTCATGCAACGGGGGTCAACCTTAGTAAAGGCCTAAGGTTAACACTAAGGATATAAGGTAACCTTAGCGCTAAGGTTGTTTTGTACAACGGCACCCTGGGCATTATCATTTGCAGAAGCCTGAGGTCTTCTATTACTGCCCGACGAAGGAGGGCAGTTGAAAAGACCGCGGGCGTCTACAAATGATAATGCCCTGAAAAATAGCGTTACCGTTATTATAGCTAAAATGGATGGGATTTGTTATCAAATAAAAAGAAACAACTATATCGGTTTTGAAACATTTACTGCAATCAACACGAATGTCACTCACCTACTTTTACAAATATGGAAACGTCATAGAACAAACCAGATGGCGTCACTATTCAACGTGACGTCACCTATCCCTATTCTAATACGTCACCTAACAACGGGCGTGATAATGGCCTGTCGTCAAGCAATGTGAGGGCATTATCAAGTTACATTGGCCCGCTCATTTCTGATAACATGCGGGCGGTTTAATGATAATTCTATCCATTTTAGCTATAATATGTTGTGAATTCCAGTCTTCTGACTCTCACAGGGTGATGAAGAGGCAAGAAGTCGCTCTGACACGTTGTGTATGGAGAATAAAGTTGTTGTTTTCCATAATATCCATAAGGTCACCATTTATAAATTGCGACATCGCAATTATGTACACCGTGTCTATTGCATTGTAGCAAGCATGTTACCTTAAATTAGTTGTGACAAGCCCCATTCTCTTTCATGAACCATAGACATAACAGTATACAACGCAGATGCACTTAAACACGCAATACCCACCACCAAGTCATAACTCGTTAAAACAAACAGTTTTTCCAAAAGTTAATGTGAACTATTATTGGTTAATGAATTATGACATGTGCCTTTGAACATCTGCCACGTTGTAATACGCCTTAAAACACCCCACGGAACATCACGAGCGGCCCACGGGCCAGGCCATGTGTTAATTCGTCAAACACTTTTCTTTTCATGAGTCCACACAAACAGATCGGTAAACCTTCACGTTGATTGGCCTGTACCACCGGCTTTTTGTTAATAATGTCTGTATATTCTTTTGACGCATATGTTAGGCAGACAGCCTTGAAATAAAAAAAAGGGTAATAGTGTCTGTCTTTTTATTAGATTCGTTTTTGTTTATACTACATTAGTTAATTTGCTTAGGTTTAAGTGATGCTTAAAATGGGTTGTATAACGGTGCCCGTGGTGCAAGCTTTAATGCATTATGACAGTTTTATTGTCTGTGAAAGCTTCCTTAGGGAGCAATTTAAATATTTTATTCATTGTTATCACCCATACGCATGCATGCACGCACGTATATGCACACACACGCGCAAACATATACACACTCAATGCACGTGTTTTGATAAACGCACAGACACAAACGTGCACATACACCTCACACACGTGTATAAATACACACACACATACACACGAATGCGCTCGGACGCAAACACACACACCCGCGCGAGCGCTAATAGGTTCGTTCGTACGCACGCACACACGCACACACGCACGCACGCACACATACACACACAAACACGAATGCATTCGTACGCAAACACAGTGGACGGTTTCTTCATTCAATTCGTTTTTCTACTTACCTACAATTGTGATAAAGAAAATTATGACGATTGGAATTGCATTAAATGACTCCCAGAAAAAGGTATGGTATTGAATGCATCCACTCAACCATACCAACATCCCCACCCACGCCAACTTAAACCGGAGTGATTGGTCGAATCTTCTGAAAGAAATACATCTTCAACAATTGTACACAGAAATCAATATATTTAATTCAAAAAATATATTCAATATCTCCTAGCCATGTTTTTGAAGTACTGTTTTATATATTGCACTAGTCGCAAATTACAAACATAAATATGTTCAAATACCTCAAAGGTAACAAAAATGAATTGACACGTCAGCATACTTAAGATAAAACGGAAAAAGAAAGCATATTGAAAAGATTTCTTTGATTGATTTTGTTTCTTAAATAAACCTGCCAGAATGGTTGAGCCCTCGGTGACTTAAAGGCCACGTTTTCATCTGGTGCTTAAGTGATAGCCGTGGCCTTATCAACGCTGAATCCTTGACGTGTCTCAGCATGCTGCGTTATGAGAGATTTGGAGAGTAATGGCCAGAAAACACCACCTCAACGACCTTGTCAATTTCTTCTTTTACATTATAAAGGAAACAAGTCTATTATGGTTGGCAAACTAAGTGTTTCTGGTAGCACATGGCATTCAAATTTCCTGCAACATATGTACTTTCACACAAAAAAACCGATCTGATCTTGTCAACATTGTATGGTATTTCCCATCTAAGTCTTCCCTGAAGACATATTGATGTATGGATATCAAAAATTGTTTTTCTTTCAGTGCGAGGTTAACGAACAGGTGTTTGTTCCTTTATTAAGCTTGGAAGAATAATGACCCTGAAAACAATAAGTCAACTCCATCATCATTGATACCCTTAAATATCGTGTAGGTCTTCGCATTTTTTTTTCAGCTCGATGAATAGCCAGGAGTGACCTTGTACATGCAACGTGTTTCTGTAATGTACTCGCATGACGCGCTAGACGGTATATGCGTAGAACAGGAACTTGCCAATCATTTCTTGGCGACTGATGCGACGGGAGGGGGGAGGATGCAGGTGGCACCTACTTGGCACCATCTTGGTGAGTGCACGCGGGACATATTAGCATGTAGGTCAAGGAGGTCGTATCTGTCCAGTCTTATTTAGGTTAACTGTTGCTCATTTCATCTTTGGACCACCAGAGGCCTTTAACCCGTGAAGACTCAATGCAATGACATGCTGGAGATCGGAGTGGGTTGGGGGATGGGACCAGGGGGTCACCGAGAAAGAAATTCTCGAAATATGCCCATCTTAACTCATGAACAAACGTGATATAACTGTATGCTTTACCTATTACGTAAATAATATAACTGTCAACATTTAAGTTGTTAATCTTAGTGGGGCGGTCGGGTAGCCTAGTGGTTTAAGCGTTAGCTCGTCACGCCGAAGACCCGGGTTCGATTCCCGAAATGGGTACAATGTGTGAAGCCCATTTCTGGTGTCCCCTGCCGTGATATTGCTGGAATATTACTAAAAGCGGCGTAAAACCATACTCACTCACTCACTGTTAATCTTAGCCTAAAGGTGATTGGTAATAAAATGTTTGTTTGCAAGATGTGAGGACGTGTCAAAAAGAAGACGTATCAACATACAACTGATGACAACTCATGACAACTCATGACATTCAGGGTATAGTTATATATGTTAGTTGTCTCTAACTAATTTAATTCACATTCATTTTTTAGCTACAGCTAAAAATACAGAACATTTCTAATTGAAAACTTTGAACATGAATATTTTGAAGAAAAACACTTTGCTACAATGAAATGACAGGCAATTTCTTTCTTTTTTACAACAGTCTGAGACCCGTGATGATTCCGGGGTAGAATAGGTCTTCAGCAACCAATGCTTGCCGTAAGAGGCGACTAACGGGATCGGGTGGTCAGGCTCGCTGACTTGGTTGATGCATGTCATCGATCGATACCACATGCGTGGATCGATGATCATGATATCAATCACTGGATTGTCTGGTCCAGACTCGATTATTTACAGAACCCCGTCATATAGCTTGAATATTGCTCAGTGCGGCGTAAAACAACAAACCAACCGACCAACAGACCAACCGACCAACCCCCGAGACCAAATGAAAAGCCCTTGAACCTGACACACCAGATTCAACGTACTGATTCCTTTACTCACACAAAACTACACCCCACACATGCATGATATAATGAAAGTATCACGAAACCTCACGGGGATGCCACTTGTTTGTTTGTGAAAAGGGTCACCATCCTTCACCGATATCCTTGTAACTGAAGGCCACTTAACGCTTTCCCTGGGAGACTTTGATAGGAGGTCCTCCTTCATCATGGCAGAACATCAGGTCAATTTGCTGTGTACTCTGTCCTACGTGTGCCAGTTATTATACAACATTAGGGTTAATGAAGTTATTGACATTATTGGTTAAGGTTAATACATATTACTTCGTCGGCTTTAGGCCTTGAATGCGTTTGTAAACAGTCAATGAGTATTTGTTTGTTTGTTTGTTTGTTGTTTAATGCCGCACTCAGCAATGTTCTGGTCTGGTCTCGATGGAATGATTTCTGTCATGCACTTGGTCGGTCTCAGCCTCTCATCCCCCCCCCCCCCCCCTCACACAATCCATAGTGTCCCGTAAATGTCGTGTGAACCCACTCAGTAGGGGTGGGTGGGTGGGTGTTGTGTGTTCGGACGGATAGTATCACTGAGTTATCCTGTGAACGGACTAAAATGGTGATGGATGGTTATATGGTGTCTAAGAATTATATCATGTTTTACCAGGACAAAAGGAGACCCTTCTATCCCAGTTGTCTGAAGCGCCACAATTCCCAAAGCAGCCTTGCGTCCGTTAGGCGCATCAGGATCCTGTGATCGCGAGTTCGAAATCAAGAATCGCCCTGAATATGATTACCTCTCTTTTCAGTACCATACCTGTACTTGAACTCTCTCCCCCACCACCACCCTCATCCTCAACCCCCACCCCCATCCCATCAAACGGGAAGGTAGGGTAGCCTAGTGGTTGATGCGTAAAAGCATCCTCACTCACTCCCATACCATACTAACACGTCTTGATAAAACTCAAGTTCGTTTCAAACAGGCTGGAATCCAAACTCATTCTCTTTGATTTAACGCTTTAGGCAGTGACTTCGACAGTAGAATAATAGTTAGCGACGGCTGTATAACAAAAACCATGAAATTGTGACATTTAGCCCAGCCCGTAGTGATGATTCAAATGTGTCTACTGCTACCTCTGTACCTGATGTCTGAAGGTCACCCGAGTGCACGTGTAATCACGGAAGTCAGGCAGTACTCTCTGTACACTGTAGGCAGTCAGGGTCGCCTAGACAGTACAATTGCTTTATGTGTTTCTTGTCTAAGAGGCAAACGTACATCATTAGTACGCGTTTTCTATTTTTAGACGTGAGTCATGCCATGTGCGATACACGTGTTGAAAGCGGGAACACTTACTTAATCGCCTTCTCTTCTTTCTGAAGATTCGTGTGCTTCTAGTCTTTTTATATGTTACCAGTAATTATATCTTACCTGCTAGGTTGTCATCTGTCGTTCATCATGCAAAATTGCGTCTTGAACATTAGCTTGTTTTCTTTTATACATGTATTATATTTTTTATTATATTTTTTATATGTGAAAATAATTCCATAGCGTATGCATAACAAGATTGTGTTGATAATGATGTGTTATAACTTAGCGTTATAGTTATAAAGCTGACGTTATATATTTTCATATTTAGGGGTTTTTTTTATATTTTTCTGTCATACTTGATACAATATGCGAAATACATGGCACACCTGGTGATGTGTTGGTTGAGAATTGGCAACGATATTAGCGAAAATAAATTGTCCCCGAAAGTTCTTGCGAAAGAAAATGGCTTTATTATGCTGAGAAAATAAGAAAATTGTCTGCCACAAAAATTACTTTGATGCTTTTCGGAAGAAAATAAATTGGGCTTATAGTTTTCACAAAAGAAATTTCTGGTTTTGCAGCTGTAGCTAAAAAATTGTCTGGTCTCAATACAAGTGCCTATGCCTCACATGAACTTAGAACGCTGCCATTATGATCAATAGAAGTTTGTTGTGCTGATTCAAATCATACCACCACAAACAACTGATGACTCAAACTTGACTCATCCAATGTTTGTAAATAAAAAAGAGGTGTTGTCAAGATGGATAGTTGGAGGTCTGTGACGTCAGAGTCACAGGTCAACCACCTGAGACCGACGATGATGACGTCACTTTATCCCACCCTTCGTGGCCATCCCTAGAGATAGCCGGCATATCGCCCACAGAGATGCAAATCGTGCTGCTGTTTAAGTGCGATAATATTCAGATGGATGGAACTGGAATATCCCAGGAGTGTCGGCTTAAGTGGCGACGTTATAATGTCTTTGGACCAGAGCTACTCAGTCTATTGCCCTCATATCAGATACTGGTATTTTGTGTTGATTTTTTGGCACTTACAGACAACATGTGAGGAAGATGTACGTTGCGCTGCACTTTCTCAGATCTTCTGTAGTCAGTTATCTTGACAAAAATGTAAATTGATCTTGCCTTTATTGCTGATTTCATAGTTGAATCGCAAAAATGACCTTCCCAAGAAAGTGCAATGCACATTGTCGAGAAAGAATGTCACTTCTTACTCATATGTCAGTTGGAAGTTGAAGAAAACAGTTGACGGATAAAAATCCATGACTCGAGAATGCAGATATTTGTTTTGTAAATGTCAGGTACAGTTGCATATATGAGGTGAGGTGAAATTGGGTTTAACGTCGCGTCAAAGGTTCATTGCACTTATATAACGAAGTCCATGCACGCGTGTGTGTGTGCGTGTGTGTGCGTGCGTGCGTGCGCGTGTGTGTGCGTGTGGTGTGTGTGTGTGCGTGTGTGCGGGCGCTTGTGTGCAAGTGTGTGTGTGTGCAAGTGTGTGTGCTTGTGTGTGTGCGTGTGTGTGTGCGTGTGTGCGCGTGTGTGTGTGCGTATGCGTGCGCGCGTGTGAGTGTGTGTGCGTGCGTGTGTGCGTGTGCGTGCGCGCGCGTGTGTGTGTGTGCGTGCGTGTGTTCGTGTGTGTGTGCGTGCGTGTGTTCGTGTGTGTGTGCGTGAGTGTGTGTGTGTGTGCGTGTGCGTGCGCGCGCGTGTGTGTGTGTGCGTGTGCGTGCGTGTGTTCGTGTGTGTGTGTGCGTGCGTGCGTGTGTGTGTGCGTGCGTGTGTTCGTGTGCGTGCGTGTGTGTGCGTGTGCGTGCGTGTGTGCGTGTGTGTGTGTGTGCTCTCCAGATTGACGCTCCACCACCAGCCACGGAGGGGGTCGATGCACCTATATGAACCTAAGAAATTCCAAATATTATTTTAATAATTAGATATAGGCACATTACTGTATAACATTTACTACTGGCCCATGGTCTCTCACTATGATCATTATTCACTGATTGACTGATTGACTGACACAACAAAGTAGATGTAGTCACGGAGACACAACTGAAATTTTATTAAACATAAATCCTTAAATTATCGATAACATTTTTACGCTCTTTTTTTATTCATTTATTTACTTATTTCTTTAAATACATAACCCTTTCGTGCAGTGATTATACACGCTCATGTCGTTAAATGTACTCAAGTGCGAGTAGTTATGTGACTTTTCTAGACGATAACAGAAGTGCTTTAAGTAAGAAACAGGAGGGGTGTTTTAAACATACAATAATGTTACGCGTGTTTCTGATGACTACATTATTACATCAGTAGCAGACGCGATGCACAGTTTAATACGCAAGAAATATATTCCCATTCTAAAGTTGACGCAGTTAGACAATGTCAAACTTCAACGAGTTTTGTAAATTCGTAATGGAGGTTCAGAAACTGGAAACGTTTTTAATCGACATGTTTATGTACTTCCTGTTCTCTTTTGTTCATTTTTTTACAAATCAGCCAATCACAAGCTGCATATTACGCAACTAATGACAACTTTATAGATATGTCTACTCCTGGAGACAGTCAAATAATACTGTGCATATATTTAGATGAAACCAATAATTATAAATTCTATTCTTCCCACAAGCCCACAAGAAATGCCTTAAGAAGATTTTCAACTTGTTGACTTTGATGGTCATTTTCTGTGGAGATGTACAGTGAGGCAGCGCGAACGCGATGTGATTGAAAAGGATTGTGGAGTTTGTTTGTTTGTTTGTTTGTTTGTTTGTTTGTTGCGGCATGTAAATGAATGAGTCTGGAAACGACAAACCAGTGGTTGATATTATGATATTATTCCTCTTTGAACATGGTCAATATTTCAGTTGTGTCATGGCATGTCAGCTTTTCACTCTGTGTGTGTGAATGGGTGTGTTTAGTTTAGCCTTGAACAGTACTTCATTTACATCAAGGGGCATGGGTGGCCCAGTCGTCTAAGGCGCCGCGAATCGCTGTGCAGAGTTGCGTCCCTTGGGCACGCCAGAAACCTATGATTGTGGGTTCGAATCCCGGTTCGCCATGATTATGTGTCTAGGTTTGTCAGCACCCTACCCCTGCTCGTGGGTTTCACCGAAGTAGTTAACATCGGAGACCTGCATCACCGGGCTTTCCTCCCACATTAAGCTGACACGCCGCGATATAACTGGAATACTGTTAAAAGCGGCGTTAAACCCAACTCACTCACTCACCCATTTACATCAAGGCGTAACAGTTTGATGTTCAAAAGTCCAAAGTGATGCAGGTTTCAGACTTTGACCAGTTTGATGAAACCCACCCGGGTTCATCTTCCCGAGGCAAGGGCTATAAAAATGTACACAACTGAGCGTATACATCGTAACGTGAGCTATCTAACAAACAAAGTCAGTTCTGAAAGACTTAATTCTATGCTAGGACTACAAATTGCATCGAGCCAAACCTTCGTTTAACCGTTAAGTAATTTCTATAAAAGCGTGTTCGAGCATGCGATGCCTGCATATAATATTCATTTCAGCATCAAGACACGCGGTACAAGCATCGGCTGAAACGTAGAACCTCATAAAATGATGTACTGTACTCATTTCAAACAAGAGCTGTGTAATGTTTAATCCTAGGCGACATCCATAAATCTAGGGTCGGAGACCTTTGCTATCAACTTGGACAAGAAAATGAGACCCGACAGGGAGTGGGACCCGTCTGGGAGGTTAAGTTATGTCGCTCTTTGGGGAAAGGGCATTAGTTGGATAATTACACGAACTTGTTGTGGTGTTCTTTTATGTGAAACAGACGTGGGAGTAGGATGGGGAGGGGCCGCTACGTGGGTGTCGTGGGAACTTAAGTACCCCAGAAGGCACCGATGAGGGTCATTTTCCTTATTCATATGAAAATGTATTATTTTAATTTTTTAATATTCTTTCTTTAAGAACATGTTAAGTGATATATTACATTATATGTTTAAAGAAAAAAACGTTTGATTCTTGATTTCTATATTCAGATATGTCACATATATCAGTTCATGCGGTAAGTAAATATGTCACTTTTGACCTTTTTACAGCACTACAAATTTAACATGTATTGTACTAGCTTCCAATGGTTTACGGGTTGGTGTCGTAGAAACACTTGGTTATCGCTACCTCCAAAACAATTGTACAATTGTTTAGCGGTCGTGAGCACTAAAATCCTATTTTAATGAGATTGTAGTGACAAGGACAAGGAAATAAAAAAAAAAAATTTGTTAGACGTTACGAACGATTCATTGACGTTTAACGTCACAGTTGCGTGTTACTTCAAACATCTTGTGTTTTCATATTTCAGAGAAAAAGAAACACGCTGAACTGTCACTCAACTGATACCTATTTGTCAGAACACAAAGTATATCAACAAGCCTACCACGGTGTCATGCCCCCACCACGCCCCCAGCCCCCATAATCTCCTCCCAACCACCCACGACCGTTACTCAGCCTCGCAAACAACATATTGAACACTACATATAAACGTCTGGTAATACAAGATCGATGAAGATTTGAAAAAAAACATTAACACAATCTTGTTCGGTATCTCAACCATTTACTTTTTTATATGTATTTGATCGCGAAAACTTGTTTGCTTTGTCTCTTCTGTTTCAGTTTTTGCTTTTGTTCTCAAGGATTTTGGATTTTGTCACGTATACTTCAAAAACGACTCTTTTCATGGACATACCTAACTTTATTCTTGTTAGGAGACACATGCCATCAGTGAAGGTTCATGTGATGTAACAAGTGAATCATAAACTGAGAGATGCAAAAGAAGCTATACCTCCCAATTGATTTTATCATGTTTGATTTCCAACTAAAAGTACCTTTAGTTAGTGTGATCATTTCTAAATAAAAGCTGTAGTGGAGCTTTGTCAGCCCTCAAAAAATATTTCATCACGGTTTTATGTTTTAAAAAATGAGTTGATTTAAAACTTTGGAAAATAAAAAAAATTAAAATTCGCATAATACACAACTGCTTATGTATATCTTAGACATCAAAGTCAATCAGTTGTAGGGATCATGGTGGAGGTCACGTGGTTGTGGTCTCCATTGAGTGAGTGAGTGGGGTTTAACGCCGCTTTTAACAGTATTCCAGTTACATCTCGGCGTGTCAGCTTAATGTGGGAGGAAAGCCCGAAGTGATGCAGGTCTCAGACGTTTACCACTTCGGTGAAACCCACGAAGACGGGTATGGTGCTGACAAACCTAGAAACATAATCGGGGCGAACCGTGATTCGAACCCACAATCATAGGTTTCTGACATGCCCAAGGGACGCAACTCTGCACAGCGAATCGCGGCGCCTTAGACGACTGGGCCACCCGTGCCCCCGGTCTCCATTGAACCAATTTAGTTTTACACAAAATTACCCAGCCACAGATTGCTTTTCTACAAACTGTTGCAGAAATGGTTAAATAGCCATACAGAAAACTACGGTTATAACGAACTCAAAGGGACCACTAATTTTAGTTCGTAATAACTGTAGTTCGTTATAAGCAAATATACATCATATATACAAGACATGGCCGGGACTAAAAAAATATTTCGTTATATCCGTCAGTTCGTTATAAGCGTGTTCGTTATAAACGTAGTTCACTGTAATCAAATTTAGGAACAGTTCTTTCAATTTTTCAATCACATAAAAACAAACTCGGAATACATTCTTTTGCTCCTCTGTATATGTATTTACATCTGTTTACATCCGACTGTAAATTTGTGTATGGTTGTTTAAGCCTCAATTGACCTTGGTCGGTGTGCTGGTCCAGTAGTTAAAGCGTTAGCTTACTGCCAGTTTTACTGGGTTCTGCATTTATATAAACAGTCGGACTAAGAAAGAAAGTACACACATATGTTTGACGGTGGCTAAAAACGCAACTGAAGTTTGATTTTCATGGAAGCATTCGGGACCATGGTCGTTTGTTAAGCTGCATTTTGGCGACCCATTACATCCATATTCGTGTTACTTTTTGGCCGTATAACATTTAATTTGGATACAGGCTAACGTCAAAAACGAGAAATGGAATCTTTCATGAATTATTTTTATGAAGTGACGTTTACTTTTGCAGTTCAGAATATATATGGAAAAAGACAAATTAATATTACCATTTTATTACGTTCCATGTTTCGGCAGACACTTATTCTCCAGTGTTGACCTTTTAATTAAGCTTAACAATGCATTTCTCATACGATTCTGTTCTGACAATGAGACAGTTGTATAACAGTGGTTGTAAACTTGGTTACTGTTTTATAGTATACCACACCTTAGGAGTAAGTCAGAATAGAATACACACTAGATTTATATGTGAGGCGTTCATGACAATACGGAGTCCTGCTTTAGTTACGTTCTTGGTATCAGACCGCCTCCGTGGTCTAGTGGTAAAGCGTCCGCCCGGAGAGCAGAAGGTCCAGGGTTCGATCCCCGGCGGCGTCATACCATAGACGTTAAAAGATGGTACTTGTTGTTACCCTGTCTGGCGCTCGGCATTAAGGGGCTAAAACAAGGACTCGTCGGCTCGGAGTCAGTATACTGTGTCTGAGTGGGGTATTCATGTTAAACTGCGGCATGGTATCTCAGTGGGCTAGCACTATAAATCGGCATCAGTCCGGACAAGTACAAGCAGCCACACAGTCGTGCATACACGTCGCTAAATAAGTGCAATAATCTTGGACGCGACGTTAAACCCCATTTCACCTCACAAATACAATGGTATCAAATAAAATGTTTCGTGGACCTGAAGCTTTGACTGGACTACCTAGAAACTAAAAGTAAAATGTATTTATTATATATATGAACACAATATTTTTCCGAGTTACATATAAACTCCCGTTTTGTCATAAAGACTCATATTTTATATTGATCAAGCATTTTAATCACCGGTTTATTAAAAAAAACATCTGTTTCGTCTCATGTTTCCTTTAAACACATAGGAAACTACCTCTACGCGCATTTTCTCACAATAGCTGCTCATTTGTTTCAGCCTAACCCATTCCAACATTTATGATAGTCTGTCACCCATTTCATGAATACTTGCACGAAATACTTATGACAGACTAACCTTCTTATCGACACCTTGATTCCCTTCATGACGTCACTATACTACTTACATTATGACGTCATACCTCCGAGATCTGATGGCTGTCTCATCCCATTGTTCTACCAAACTTGACATGGCGTGGATCTGAGTCACGAGGGATGGAAGGTTATTAATATGCGCATGTTTTAATATTCTGATAGTCAATACTACCACGCGGAGCTGTTCTGCTAATAACCCTATGGTGAAAAGGCTTGGCCTCAAACGTGTGTCTTGCCTCTGCAATGAGAAGGTACCTGGTCGCCTCGGGTTATTTAGTCTGTATATAAACGCCGATGTTGTCGATAGCATCGTTGTTATGCACACATATTCCTGACTACGCCCGGAAAGGAGATATACACCCTATGCATTTAGAGTACATCTCTAAAACATGATGAACAATGGTAAGTGTTGATTATTATTATTGTTGTTATTCTTAGCTGAACTGTCTCATCAAATATTGAAGAGAATTTACTGCATTGTAATTTTGAATTTTCAACATAGAAATATAAGCGGACAAACCCTTTCCATAAATATTAGTACATTGTACAGTTCCGAATATATCATAAGTATTTGTTTATTAATCACTATCTAATAGTGATGATAACATGTGTTCGCGAAAAGGTGAGCGTATCCGGTGGCACCTGTCACAAACACATGCAACGGCAAAGTAAGTGTTCATCGGAACATCATTTTACATTAGAAAATATTATTTGGGAACATTTAACAATGCCAGGGTCGAGCGTTTATAAAAGTAATTTAATGCGTTATATAACATAATTGTTTGTAAATATTTATTCATTTTACAATATCAAAAATGTTTATATTATCATAGATTGATACAAATGCATTCAAATGAGTTAATTTTAGTAAAATCGTGATTCAAAAACAAGAATCCTGTTCACAATTGCCATCTGAACTAGTTCATGAGAGTTATGTTTTTGAGAGTTATGTTGTTGAGAGTTAGGTTTTTGAGAGTTATGTTGTTGCGAGTTAGGTTTCATTCCATGTTCTGTACTAATTCATCATCATGAAACTGATCTCTACTGCATTGGACGATGGTGTGAAAGTACTGATTAAATTGGCTGGTATTTCATTATTTAAGCGCTGCGATATAACCCTAAAAATATGCACCTATTGTAATGTTTGATTATAAATTTATTCCAGTTGTTTATAATAGTTCGTGTAGCTTCGTTATTGAAAATGAAAAATGTGAAAATTCTTAAAAAGAAAACTAATTTTTTTAAATGGTATTCACCGTCTGTAGGTATATATATGACACAAGTTTTATCGCAACCTTAAGTGCAGTGTTATACAATGCTCATGACGCGCTGTAGGTTGATTGAAACTGGCCTAGTATACATAACCAGAAACAGACCATCAAAAGATAAAGGAATTTTTAAAAACATGAAAGCAAGACATTAATTAACTAAAGAATCTACAGCTTTGATATGAATCTGAACGGTTGTTTGATTTTTAGATACAGTAAACTACGTTTATAACGAACACGCTTATAACGAACAGACGGATATAACGAACTTATGTTTTTGTCCCGGTCACTGCTGTGTATATGCTTTACGTATGCTTATAACGAACTATGGTTATAACGAACTAAAATAAGTGTCCCCTTTCTGTTCGTTATAACCGTAGTTAACTGTAGTATAAAACTATTGCACTTCTTTTTGCTGATAGAGTGAGTACTGTTTCGTTCAAACTATGCTTTTATAACATTAATATTAAAAGCAGCAAGGTCTCTTAATTGTAATGGAGGACTTAAAGAGCTATATAACATGTTCTTATCCGACCAGGGGCGGTCGGGTAGCCTAGTGCTTAAAGCGTTCGCTCGTCACGCCGAAGACCCGGGTTCGATTCCCGACATGGGTACAATGTGTGAAGCCCATTTCTGGTGTCCCCCGCCGTGATATTGCTGGAATATTGCTAAAAACGGCGTAAAACCATAACACTCACTCACTCACTCACTCACTCACTCACTCACTCTTATCCGACCATGTGTATTTTCTAATGAAATAAGGTATTTTGAGATAGACAACCAGATACTTTCATTTACGGAGTTAGATGATTTTTTTTTTAATTTTAAATGTCACCAGAGAAAATTCAGTTTTAATCTCTGTCTTATTCACTACAAAATGGGAATCAGAAACGTCTTTCTGCCATTTCCGCCAGGTAACATTCATTATTAACGAGTAAATACATGTCTTCAGAATGTTATTGGAGTAGACAAGGACACGTCATGGTTGCAATGATGCATAATGTTGTTTGTCATTACAGACAAACTGCAATGTGTTTTTTATAGGGTATGTTTCATCTAAAGAATTTTGCGCCAAATCAGCAGTTTGCAGCTATTCTCAGCGAATGCGGCGAACATCCTACACTGATGATGTTCTGTCTGTATTTAGTGACTCATATTGGGAGACATGAAAGAAAATTATTAATGAAAATAGACCTCAACGTATTTCCCTGTTTACGAAGTTGATGGCTAGGGTGGTTGGTATCAGTTGACTTACTCATACTTCATGATTCCTTGGCCTTGGAAAGCGAGCAGACCTTCGTTATAAGAGTAAGTCATTCAGCTGGGTTTTACACCGCTTTGAAAAGCATTTTAGTTCCATCACAGTCGGAATTCTGCAATTGTTAAACGTTTACACTTAAGGTGCTGACACACAAGGCATCGAAATCAAGGCGCGGATATGGGATTCGAACCCTGGGTTCTCCCACGAATAACCTGCGCTAATCGAATTGTTTATTTGTATTATCTTCAGATAATCTATAGTCATAGGAGACACTACAATGGGTTTCTGATAAAAGAATGGTCAATTGTGTGGGTCTGGACATTGCAAGGAATTTAAGAAATAATCCATTGCCTCTATGCCACTGGGAGTAATGGTAAAGTGCGTGATTGCTGCTCACCATGGCCTTGAGATGGCAAAGGCGTGAGTGACTAGAAGCTTGGCCTGGAAATTGGCTCACGCCTTGTCCGCCTTTAAATCGGTCCATTGCCCATTAACGCAAACAAGGTGGATATACCATCCCACTAAAGTGTCAATTATGTCATATTGTTCCGGTCTTACGCCATCCTGTCGTGGAGTCAACACGTCAAGATCACCATGGCCAGCTGCAAAATGAGACAGGTTTTTTTCCGATTTGGAAAATAATTCGATGACGACAATCAGGATGACCATATGGGTTCATTTCCCGACCTTGAGAACATGAAGTGTCTTGTTAAAATATGGATAGGGTGAAAATATATTAGGGTCATGTTAAAGCCGATGGTGAAGAGCGGTCAGTTCAAGTGGTGCCCATGTCCTTATAACAGTACGTTATGGCTTATTGCTGCCGAGGATTGACGTGGAGGGTGTCTGTATGTCCATCGAGTGTCTTGCTGTCTGTAGATCTGGAAGTGTGGGTGGGGCTGTATCTCGTCAACGGGATCACCACCAGCGCCTACGATGCTTTGATGGACATACGGTGTTACAGCATATGCGATACCCTACAATAAAAGACAGTTTTTATTTCTTTTCAATGCTGAATCTAAATATGTTCGTGTTAAGTTCTATATAGTGACTGAGTGAATTGGAGATAATACACTTATTTCACAGCGTGTCCGAAGTAATGCGGGTCTTAAACGCTTTCGCCTTTTATGAAATGAAGATTCGTTTGGAGCTGACAAACCAAGAAGCATAATCAAGGTGAACCCTGATCCCATTGTAAATACCGTATTAGACGTAATAAGCGCACAGGGCGCTCTCAAAACAAAGAAATAGGGGCCTCTTATTAGAATATAATTTTGGTTGGAAAAAAAACAGAGTTGAAAGATCGTATATTTCTAGATTTATGTACCTGAAATGATACAAAAGAAAAGTCTGTGTGTATTATACACGATTAAATAAGTCTTGTGTACATTGATCAATCGGAAGATTGGTTGGTTGGTTTGTTGTTTAACGCCTCACTCAGCAATTTTTCAGCTATATGACGGCGGTCTGTAAAAAAGTCGAGTCTGGACCAGACAATCCAGTGATAAATATCATGAGCATCGATCCACGCAATTTGGGTGAAATGCATCAACCAAGTCAGCGAGCCTGACCACCCGATCCCGTTAGTCGCCTTTTACGACAAGCATAATCACCTTTTACGGCAAGCATTGGTTGCTGAAGACCTATTCTACCCCGGTATTTTAACGGTTCCTAAATGGTATTGTTCACTAGCCAATATATGAGCAAATATCACCGTGGACGCTTATTTGAGCGGGGCGCTTATTACGTCGAATGCGGTATTCGGTCCTTATTCTAGACATACGATACCTGCGCCAATTGGCTCTTCCCTTCACATTACAGCTATTCTCAAAGCGATACAAGCTCAAAGGTAATACCTGTCAATCGTAAAATGTGTGTGTATGTCATTTTGGAAGGGTTGTATTTTATATTACAAACATACTCAAAGAGGACATCATTTCAAAACATGTCCATCCCATGAGACTGGAATATGTTTAAAGCAAAAAGCAAAATTATTATCTCATGAAATATGCATGCCTCAAATTCATTCTTCACAATTTCTGTCATGAGAGGCATAATGTGACATTTATTCAACACGTCGTCATTGGAAACCTTCCTTGGTTTCTGATGAACAAGAAGTTTCTTGGTCTCCTTGGTAATGCTCATGGGGAATTGACAATCAGTAGACCTGTTATGAAATGCATCAACTAAGGAAATCAAAACCTTCTGGCACTGTCGCAGGTGATTGAAACTCTACCCAAAATACCCTCGTATTAGAGAGCTGATGTTATTTTGAGACAATAACATTAATTCTAATAGTTATGGTGAAATTAATACCAATCAATATACATTTAGATCATAAATTTAAAGGTTCAAACACCATCGTTTTGTAGATTAGATATTTCGTATTAAGGAAAAAACATGACACTGATCTATTTCAGTTCTGTTTGATCCTTTGGCAAATCACATTTAAACATGGCTCATCTTCCTGTAATCAACACTGATTAGATATTCATGCTAGCCATTGATAGGTAGATATTCAATTATTTGCCTTATTCGATTACAGTGAAGATTGTCATAACCCTATATATGCTTACGTTGAATAGTTCATTAACGAACATATTTTCAGATCTATGACAACTGTAAGTAGTATATATAAGCGAATGTTGGCGATATACAGCTATTATAGTTATTATAGTTATTTTAGTTTCGTGAGAGCACTTAGAAACGCCAGAAGCCCTTCATCAGATGACGTGAGTGTCATTCTGAAATAAACGTCTTAATTCTACAAGTTGTTAAAAAACTAATTGCCAATTCCAAAATAATTTCGCCCTTATAATAATCCATTCTGAATAACCACATACGTAAAAGCGCTGTCACCAAAACGAGCAGAAATGATACTTCACGAAAACTGTGGAGTGTTTCAAAGGCAATCTCAAGATGCAAATGTATTGGCCAGTCTTCGGGGTTCATGGGTGCACGTATGGCCCACCTCCCTCCACAGGCTTGCCGCTTTGTAACGTCTGAGAGTGATATTAATTCTCACGAATACCATCGCCTTTACAGATTGGTAGAGCCGCCGGCACCTTTCCCCTTCACGAACGGTGTCTTATTAACGCGCTATGCTATTTCTTAGTACACTTGAGTAGCGAGCCCGCTGAGCCGATGAGCAATAGTTTTCTGTCATATTCTTCAGTTGATGACGATCCAGTATGACTTTAATATCTCAGACGCTGCTGCAAAACGCTCATGTGAAAACGTCACAATTTTGAAGGCGGTACTATAACCCTATATACGGCCTAAAGCCATCCACGCATTCAGTTGAGCTTTCAACATGAAAATGTAATACATGGAAGAATTGTTAAAGTCGTGTGGCTGTTGAATAGTTGGTTAATTCATATCATCAGCGTTGGAGTGAGGAAGCGAGCGTTTGAAATGATCGTAGGAATAGGGTTCCCTCTGTCATTGACTCGTAAACATCTGGAGAGTTGATGAAAGTAGAGGCAGGTGCTATACAAAGTTGATTGCTTGGGGAAATGTCTCTACCCAACGTCAGGAAAGGTACGTCTTTACTTTGTCACTGGTACTTGGAGTCAGGCTTATTACAAGTCTTTGTCATCATTCATGGTAGCAATTGATATTTAAGTGTACATTATGTATCTATTATTTGACATGCATACTACATCAAAGGAACATATCTATTAAATAATTATGTATATTTTGACCTTGTGCGTCTGATTTGTATTGTATATTTATATACAAAGTATACACCTCTCATAAGTTTAGTATTATGAGAATAGTTTAATAAGTATACTCATATTTTGAGGACATTTATGTTATTATATAAACTTTTTTTAAGGCGTACTTATATTTTATAGAAGTTCGTATTTATACAAGTTTAATAGTTTCAAAGAAGATTGATTTGTATGTGTATAATACAGATGTCATCTTATTATAAAAGTGCAGTATTCCAAGAATTGTTTTATAAGATGTAGGAATTTAATCAGGATATTCTTTATTAAGGAATAGTTTTATCTTTATATTTTAGTAATACATTTGCATTTTTTCATATGTACGTCGGATTATTCGTGATAAAAGAAAAATGATTTCACTTTTCTAGATCTAATAGTAATACATTCTGTCCAATATGTAGGTAACGGCATTTTATGACGTCTTGGTAATCTTGACTAGATAAGTACCTATTTATTAATATTCAAAAATGATTAAATGGTTTACATAGATAATATCTTATTATCTTGAAATATGTGACATTTTTGTTATATGGTTTAATTTAGTTCTGAATTTGTGCTTGTTTAAACTGATAATATTGCAACACGGCTGAGCTTAAGTGTTATATTTTCATGTCCTTTCTCTCACATGTGAGAGAGATGGGGAAGTGTACTCTCATCCCGACGAATGTGTGAAGCCCATTTCTGGTGTCCCCCGCCGTGATATTGCTGGAATATTGCTAAAAGCGGCATAAAACCTTACTCACTCACTCACTCATGTCCTTTCTCTCACATGTGAGAAAGATGGGGAAGCGTACTCTCATCCCGACGAATGAGTGAAGCCCATTTCTGGTGCTCAACGCCGTGATATTCATGGAATGCTGAAAAAGCTGCATAAAACCATACTCACTCACTCTTACATGTGAAAGCGCATGATCTCCTCCGCTGAAAGCCTGGTCACATTTCATGATGTTAAGCCGCTCAGATCTCGTTTCAATGTTATTTTCGTCCGATCTATTCTGATTTATAAAGGCATAAATGAGTATGTGTAGCGTAAACTTGATATGAGCTTTCCTAATCAGATACAATTTCCAACATACATGTTTGTGAAGAAATCTATCTAATAATCTGTATAAGATTACTTACTAGTCGTAAAGCTGATGCCGGTTGCGTTGGCCAGTATTTTTAGAAGACTCAATATTTGATGTCAATACCATCGCAGTAGTTAATGAAATCGCTCCTACAGATATAATAAAACAGAACAAAACCATTCCCATATTCGTTAGATATATGCGTGTTACTATTTCGACTTTATCATCAGCATGTTTTTTTATGAATCACTATCAATCAGTGATGGTACCAGGTGTTTCCGAAATTGTGAGCGTATCCTGCACCACCAGTGCAAACACATGCAAAGGCAAGTCATGTTGATCACCTGAACAAGCACAAGAACACATGGGAAGAGTCAAACTAAGGATTTGCATCGGCCCTCGTTTTGGTAACAAATGTGTCAAATTTGGAAATCTCCTTAACATATCTACCATAAAACGTTTGAAAAGCCTTACTTGGTACCCCATTTCTGGTGTCCCTCGCCGTGATATTGCGGGAATATTGCTAAATGCGGCGTAAAACCATACTCACTCACCACTGACAAATGCCCCATGGATCCTGGAATGAAGATGTTCTTTTAAGTTTGTCGTGTTGGATACTGGTGTACAAAATGTTAAAAAATCAACTGTTTTTACAGAATGGTACTTCGTTCTTCTCTGAGATTGCAAACATTCCAGCAAAGCCTTTGAGTTTTTAAGAATCCACATGATATTAATTCCACTTGTCACAAATATTTTCTGTGAGTATAAAAAGGTTCTTCTTTGATTGTATTAAGGATTATAGTTAATCTTTTCGAAAGGAATTTGCTTGACCCCGAAAAGTGTCTCGCTTTGTACGGATCTTTATGGGGCTTTGGAATCCAGTGAGTGAGTGAGTTGGGTTTAACGCCGCTTTTAACAGTATTCCAATTATATCGCGGCGTGTCAGCTTAATGTGGGAGGAAAGCCCGAAGTGATGCAGGTCTCAGACGTTGACCACTTCGGTGAAACCCACGAGCACGGGTATGGTGCTGACAAACCTAGAAACATAATTGGGGCGAACCGGGATTCGAACCCACAATCATAGGTTTCTGGCGTGCCCAAGGGACGCAACTCTGCGTATATATGTAGTGATGCTTACATATGGTGGTTGTGTTATCTGAGGCTTTGTCTGTGGGAACACCTACAGCCACACACTGGATGACACCTTGATGGGACGGAGCGGGTTTATTCCAATTTTCAGTTTGACCAATCTACCAATGACAGCATCTTGCACTGACTTGGCCTCTCCGAAAGACATTCAACAGGGGGGCAGAGGGTTTTAAAGCACTAATGTACCGAAAAATAATTACCCTCCCTTTACACTTGCTATATTTTCGGATGGCCCTCCCCATGTCCCTGTACATGTTTTTTTTACGACCCCTAGAGACTGTCGTATGTCTTGGCGACCCTCCTCTGGTTCCCTCTTATCCCACCCACAATAAGTTGCTGGTGCCTTAGGTTTCTAGGTTTTCAGCACTCTTCACGTGATCGTGGGTTTAACAAGTGGAAAACTCTAATCCCCACATTGCTTCGGGCCTTCCCCCCACTCCTGCCACCTCTGATATAACTGAAAGAAGGGTAGACACTGTATCTACCATATTAAACTAGTCCAAAGGGGCGGCGGGGTAGTCTAGTGGTTCACGCGTGCACTCATCACGACGAAGACCCGGGTTCGATTCCCCATGTAGGTGCAGTGTGTGAAGCCCATTTCTGGTGTATCCGCCGTGATAGAGCTGGAATAGTGCTAAAAGCAGCGTAAAACCCAACTCAATCCAACTAACCCACAGCTTATTCCGGACTAGTGGTTATGGAAAATACACAAGATTAAGAAACAAAACAACACGCGATCTAGATTTCCACTCGTCTCGGACTAACGGGCTAGTGTCTATCCCTGTAAGATACTGTTTAAAGCGGCGGATAAGTCTTACCAAACTCACTCAATTAGCATGGTCTATGTAATCTGTTTCGTTTCGTTTCAGTTGCCTTTGGGCTAAAAAGCCTCCATTCCACAATTTGTGTTTCAAGTATCACAGTCCTGGCTTTAATATGTCTCACCAAAATTTCACCAGCCTTTGGGGATGACGACATGATGGTGCGCGCATTTGCCGAAAGGTAAGTTACTGTTTGCTCAAAAAGTTTGCACATAGTTAACACGAACTCGGAATGATTGCTTTCCTCACGAGCGCTACTGATGGATAAGTTCATATTTAATGTGTGTGTAGCAGATTATATTTGACAATGGTTTGTGTTCAAACAGATGATAATATCATTATCAATCTGATGTCCCACGGGCAATAGTCATGGTTACCATGTCAGGTTTGAAGGGGATTGTGGCCGATGTGACAGTGGATGGTGATTGTAATTACATAGATGGATTTTATCTTTATATATATCAATCATATCATACATTTGGTAATCGGCAAGTACTTTTCGCGATGGATATTGCTGATTTGATTATTATAAACATTTGATGTCAAATTTCCTTGTCATCAGATATGTCATTTGATGTTTTTTGCCGAAAGACAAATAGCTTTGTTTCGACACGCCAAGCGAGCGTGTGAATTGCGTGCATCATGATAAAATATAGCGAGTGTAGAAAAGGCTTATGATGGAAGATAAAGTTTGAAATGTGATCTCGGAAATAACCTTGACTTGTGGGGCTGGGTGTAACACAAAAACATAAACTATCTCTGATAATATGTAAATATAATCTCGTAATATAAATCTACACGAATCGCTGATAATACGGGTCACACATCCTTAAACAAGGCGCGGGGCGGTGGGGTAGCCTAGTGGTTAAAGCATTCGCTCGTCACGCCGAAGACCCGGGTTCGATTCCCCACATGGGTACAATGTGTGAACCACGCTTCTGGTGTCCCCCGCCGTGATATTGCTGAAATATTGCTAAAAGCGGCCTAAAACCATGCTCACTCTCTCTTAACAAGGCGTATTGTTCAGCGTATAGCAGAAGGTTCCTGACAAAAAAACCTCTAGAAATAACAAGGGTTAAAGAGGAACTACACTTGAAACAATTATCGGCCCAAGTTTATTTAATTCAAGTCATTAAACCCACCTTTATTTGTTAACTCAATTCTTATTTTATCATCCAAAACTCTTTGGAGATATCACTGCAATGGAATCGCATCACAATGATTTGCAGACCTTTGAGACGTCATCGATTACCGGACCGCTTCCGTTGTCAAGTGGAAGAGCGTCCACCCGGAGAGCGGAAGGTCCGGGTTTCAATCCCCGGCCGCGTCATACCAAAAGACGTTAACAGATGGTACTTTTTGTTGCCCTGTCTGGCGCTCGGCATTAAGGGGTTAAAACAAGGACTGGTCGGCTTGGCGTCAGTATACTGTGTCTGTGTGTGGTATTCATGTGAAACTGCGGCAGGGTATCTCAGTGGGCTAGCACTATAAATCGGTACCAGCCCGGTCGAGTACAAGCAGCCACACACTCACAAGCACGTGCATGCACGTCGCTATATAAGAGCAGGCGACTTTAAACTCCATTTTACCTCATCGATTACCATCACGTTCATACAATTATCACTAATCTCGATTTGATGCACATCGCGGTGTAAGACGTTTTATTACAATATAGATCTTGAATATCGATCAGATCGTCATGACTTGGCGCCGCCATTTTGTTTGACGCAAATGCAAGTGATATGAGAGGTGGAATCTGATTGTTCAATAGGAGGGACAGAGAAGGGACATAACTCGTAATAGCGGCAAGGGTGGAAACTATAATAGTCACTTAACGCCCTTACCTCAGGAGGATGGTGTGGAAACTGGACTTTTATCGTCAGTTAACGCCCTTGCCTCAAGAAGATGATTGTTTGCGAAGAGAAGTTTGCGAAGTATTACTTTATAGCATAGTAACACAACGCAGTACTATATAGCATAGCAATACAACAATGCAGTATTATATAGCATAACAACACAACAATGCAGTGTTGTATAGCACAGGGACACATCAACACACCTTATGTCACAGTAACGTGTGTGAGTGAGTTGGGTTTAACGCCGCTTTTAACAGTATTGCAGTTATATCACGGCGGGTAAACCAGAAATGGGCTTCACACATTGCACCCATATGGGGATTCGAACCCACAATCATAGGTTTATGGCATGTCCAAGGGACGCAACTCTGCACAGCGAATCGCGGCGCCTTAGACAACTGGGCCACCCGTGCCCCCTGCCACAGTAACACATACTATAGAGTATTGTAATGAAGCACTAAAAGCACTAAGCACTAAGTGTCACAGTAACCGCCAACCACAGAGTACAGCCATACCTGAATGTATAATCACAAGTACGACGATAATTCAGTGGTTTGTTTATACAACGACACAGTACTATATAGTATAGAACAAGAAATCACGGTTAAGAGGCATAGATGAGGATACGGATGGGTCAAGCATGTGCAACTAAATGTTTAAACAATTGCCTTTAAGATGGTTTTTTCAAATATTTTCATAAATTGTCAGTATGTGTGCTTAATGAACGTTCTATGACAGTAGCTTCGGAGTTTGGCATATGCCGGAAGTGAGTTTTCAATGGTAATTAAGACAAACACGTTTTTCTACATTCCTCCAAGTCCTCTGCGCGGGTCATCACGTTCACTGCGCGCTGCCTTTATGTGTTATGTATACACCGTATTGTTGATGTACATGTGCCTGTGCTCTGCACAATGGCCAAGGGATGCAACTGTCAACGCGCTCAAAATATCCTCATTCACAACATTCTTGACATTTCCTGGAGTTTTCTTAAAACCTACTTTTTAATCGTAAATTAATTAAGTATGAAGTTATGTGATAGTTTTGCCGTTCTATTTTGTTTTTCTATTTCGTTTTATTATGTTTTTTCTGTTATTTTCTATTACCGTATGGGGCGATGGCGTACCCAAGTTGTTGACGCCGAATTCCCCACATGAGGACAATGTGTGAAGCCCATTTCTGCCGTCCCCTGCCGTGATATTGTAGGCGTATTGCTAAAAGCGGCTCAAAACCAAACAAACTCACTCACTCGTCCCGTCGAGGGCCCAGGTTCGATTCCCCACATGAGTACAATGTGGGAAGCCCGTTTCTGCTGTCCCCCGCCGTGATATTGCTGCAATATTCTTAAAGGCAATCAAGAAATGTATTACAAAATACGCTAAGTTTACAAGTCTATACAAATTACTGCACAGGAATTACAATGGCAGAACAATAGAGTGGCAGTACAGTATTCAATGTCAATATATAATATGATGGTAGTGGTCAGTATCAAATACAAAAATACAGTGGTGATAGCAAAAGTCAGTGATAATAATATATATTCACCTAGAGAAGACAGCTTCTGCGATAGGCTAGGAAGAGAATAAGGGATCATGAGCGATCCTCACATAAAAGCTGGTTTCGAAGTAATGAAATGCGCGAGAAATCCGAGAGGCATGCTCTTGTGCCCGTATATACCGTCCAACTAGCTTCCAGAACTTTCTAGACAGTGCTGTAAGGCGCTATACAATGGTGGATGAGTCTGCAATGGGCATCAACCGAATCTCAACAGAAACACAGTAACAATCATTGTTCTACAATAAAATACACTGCCATATAACACTCACTCACTCATTCGTCACACCGAAGGCCGGGGTTCGATTCCCCACATGTGTACAATATGTGAAGGCCATTTTTGGCAACCCCCGCCGTGATATTGATGGAATATTGTTAAAGGCGGCGTAAAATCGCCGTTTTGCCACGTGAGTTAGTGTACATTGTTTAACGCCGCGGTCAGTAATATTCCAGCTAAATCGTGACCATTCGACCATTAAATCATTAGCCAATATCAGGAACATTCGATACACAATGTCATCAGCTCGTATGGCAAGCATGGAGAACTGGGGATCTATCCGGACCCGGTTTCCCCACAGAGCCGGTTTGTGTCGAGAACAATTCATAAAGAGTTAGCGTCAGTCCTACCCTCAGGGACTATTAAGATCAGCGGTATATTGGAGTAACACTATAAAGTAAGGAACGAAACGACCAAGGAGAACAAGACCATTTCAAATGATATAAACCACAAGCCTGATCTTATCACTGCGCTAATATTATTACTGTCAACAATGTTTACTATGTAACATTGCAATATCATTGAAATTGGGTTTATAGGACAGCACGTTAACACATTTAGTTAAAGGACCAGGTTTTGATACCCCGCATGGGAAGGAAATCCATGAGGGTGCCAGCCTCCCTTCTCCGGAATCCCGAATGTCATCTTAGTTTGTCACTCTGAGTATCATTGCTCACTCCTGAATCCCCAATACCATGTAAGCTGGTCTCTGAGTATCATTGCTGACTCCTGAATCCCCAATACCATCTTAGTTGGTCTCTCGGTATCATTGCTGACTCCTGAATCCCCAATACCATGTAAGTTGGTTTCTCTGTATCATTGCTGACTCCTGAATCCCCAATACCATGTAAGTTGGTCTCTCGGTATCATTGCTGACTCCTGAATCCCCAATACCATCTAAATTGGTCTCTCGGTATCATTGCTGACTGCTGACTGCTGAATCCCCAATACCATCTAAGTTGGTCTCTCGGTATCATTGCTGACTCCTGAATCCCCAATACCATGTAAGTTGGTCTCTCGGTATCATTGCTGACTCCTGAATCCCCAATACCATCTAAGTTGGTCTCTCTGTATCATTGCTGACTCCTGAATCCCCAATACCATGTAAGTTGGTCTCTCGGTATCATTGCTGACTCCTGAATCCCCAATACCATCTAAATTGGTCTCTCGGTATCATTGCTGACTGCTGAATCCCCAATACCATGTAAGTTGGTCTCTCGGTATCATTGCTGACTCCTGAATCCCCAATACCATGTAAGTTGGTCTCTCGGTATCATTGCTGACTCGTGAATCCCCAATACCATCTAAGTTGGTCTCTCTGTATCATTGCTGACTCCTGAATCCCCAATACCATGTAAGTTGGTCTCTCGGTATCATTGCTGACTCCTGAATCCCCAATACCATGTAAGTTGGTTTCTCGGTATCATTGCTGACTCCTGAATCCCCAATACCATGTAAGTTGGTCTC
Organism: Haliotis rufescens; assembly: GCF_023055435.1. Classification (NCBI taxonomy): domain Eukaryota; kingdom Metazoa; phylum Mollusca; class Gastropoda; order Lepetellida; family Haliotidae; genus Haliotis; species Haliotis rufescens. The sequence goes on along the minus strand of NW_025964223.1, from coordinate 61,046,411 downwards.
TCGGTATCATTGCTGACTCCTGAATCCCCAATACCATGTAAGTTGGTTTCTCGGTATCATTGCTGACTGCTGAATCCCCAATACCATCTAAGTTGGTCTCTCGGTATCATTGCTGACTCCTGAATCCCCAATACCATCTAAGTTGGTCTCTCGGTATCATTGCTCACTCCTGAATCCCCAATACCATCTTAGTTGGTCTCTCGCTATCATTGCTCACTCCTGAATCCCCAATACAATGTAAGTTGGTCTCTCTGAGTATCACTGCTCACACCTGAATACCGAATACCTTCAAAGCTGGTCAACAGTGACAGTTTAACAACATGCCAAGACTAACAGAAGTGCAAAGAAACAACGTCACAGGCCGCTTGCCGCTTGCCGCTTGCCGCTTGCAGGCTTGTAGCGCCCATGACCATCACAAGGCTATGGGATCGGTTTCAATAGCATGGGTCAACAAGTGATCGGCCAAGGTCGGGACGACCAAGAGTAACCACCCCCAAGATCACTACATCCGACTGCGCCACCTACGTGAAAGGACGTCCACAGCCACCTCAACTGCATCCCAAATACCCGGACTGCGCAGAATTTCCGACCAGACCCTAGTACGAAACCGTTTAAGAGCAGCAGGTCTACGAGCAATCATGATTTCTCCTCCGTCGAGGGGATGTCAGAGCACGGGTCTCCAGACGTCGGGGAGAACGTTACGCCGGAAACTGCGTACAGGAAGTGGACAGGTTTGGTGGGGGTAGCGTTATGATGTGGGCGGCTATCTTTCAGCAAGGCAGGACAAGTTTGGTCCATATCCAGGGCAATCTTACGGCTCAACGATACATCAACGAAATTCTCCTTCCACACGTCCTCCCAATTGCAGCCAACGGCAACGGTGTATTCCAGCAGGACAACGCTCGACCGCATATAGCAAGGATCACAAGAGCCTGCCTACTAAACAACACCGTTGATGTTCTCCCCTGGCCCTCCAGATCCCCGGATTTGAACCTGATAGAGCACCTGTGGGGTGAATTGGATAGCCAACGTTAACCACAACCCCAGACGTTGCAGTAGTTGGCTTTTGCGTTGCAGGCCGAGTGGACTACCATTATCCAGGATGTGATTCTCATACTCGTCTCTTCCATGGGCAGGAGATGCCAGGCAGCTATCGATTCCAACGGGGGACATACGCGTTATTAATGGTAGCTGACCTTCACCTTGGACTTTTCCTATGTACCGATAACTGCGATGACTACAATCACCAAGTGTTCTTTCCACAACATTTTGGCTCAATACCTTGTACGGTTCCTCGTATAAATGTATTTTCCTACCTCACACAAATCTGGCTTTGCGTTTCTTTTCTTTTGAAGAGTATATATATTATAAAAGAAACTATTACGTACCACATGTCTGCGGAATATCTGGATATGATTTAATACAAAACAATCTCGGCAAACAAAACTGGCAAATCGAGCTAGCTATGTGAACCCAGCAGTTGGAAAGGGATTAAAGAGACAAGTTAAATGTGTAATAACAGATTTCCAAGTCTATATGTCAGCCCCAAACGCGTTTCCATTGGTTTCACCAAACAGACCGGCCTCACTCACTCACTCACTCACTCACTCACTCACTCACTCACTCACTCACTCACTCACTCACTCAACCACTCACTCAACCACTCAACCACTCAATCATCCACTCAATCAACCACTGATTCAACCACTCAATCAACCACCCTATCAACCACCCAATCAATCAACAACTAACTCAATCAACCACCCTAGCAACCACCCAATAAACCACCCTATCAATCAATCAACCATCATATCAATCAATCAACCCTCCAATCAACCACCCTATCAATCAATCAACCCTCCAATCAACCACCCCATCAACCACCTAATCAACAACCAAACCACCCTATCAATCAACCACCCTTTCAACCCCCCTTTCAATCAATCAACCACCCAATAAATCAACCATCCAGTCAACCACCCTAGCAACCACCCAATCAATTACCCTTTCAATCAATCAACCACCAAATCAATCAACCACCCAGTCAATCAACCACCCAATCAACCACCCAATCAACCACCCTATCAGCCACCCAATCAACCACCCTTAATCCCTTAATCAATTAACCTACCAATCAATCAACCACCCTATCAATCAATCAACCCTCCAAACAACCACCCTATCAACCACCCAATCAACAACCCAACCACCCTTAATCCCTTAATCAATTAACCTACCAATCAATCAACCACCCTATCAATCAATCAACCCTCCAAACAACCACCCTATCAACCACCCAATCAACAACCCAACCACCCTATCAATCAACCACTCACTCAATCAACCACCCAATCAATCAACCACTCACTCAATCAACCAGCCAATCAACCACCCTATCAACAACCAAACCACCCAATCAATCAATCACCCTATCAACAACCCAACCACCCTATCAATCACCAACTCAATCAATCAACCACTCAATCAATCACCGACTAATTAATCAACCAACCAATCAATCACCCAATTAGTCACCCTTGATTTGGTGGCGCATATGGTAACAGACAGACATTGTCATAGAATTGGGGACGATGAAGCACATCACTGCCTGTAAGTACCTACATGTAGAAAACTGTCAACCGGGGATAGTTTGAGAAGCTGTGTAAACCTGGTCCCATGTTAGCAGGATGTAAATTTGTTAAATGGACAATGTGAGAAAAATGTTTTGTTGAGCGTGTCAAGAGTGGGTGTACGAGAAGGAATCTTAAGTAACTGGCCATGTCTTAACAAGTACTCTGTCACTTGTCATATTGGCGAGAAGTGTGACTAGGAGATTAACACGTGCCCACGGGCAATAGCCATTGACACGATATGAATTCCAACAGCGGAAGACGCCGGCTGTTGGACTGTCAAACTATTTCAATATGCTTAGAATTATCTGTGTATCTGCTGACTCTTGCAGATGTCAATATTTCTCGTTTCCCTTGAGCATATTTGTGAACTATTTCAGAAGACGATAAGAAGATAAATATCAACATGTCCATTACGAAATGAACGATATCAAATCTTTTTAAAAGTAACATTATTTACTCATGATTTCTCTACTTACAAATTGAGATATTAAATTCGGTAATTCATATGGATTTAAGTACCTTTCTTGATATCGGAATGTGTTTTTTTAACGTGGCATAACTATTTTCGGTTATGAGAGTCGGTATGGTTTACACCGCTTTAAGCAATGACAGAGATGAGGTCAAGTGAAATGGGGTTTAACGTTGTTTTCAATGTTTTGCACTTATGGCCCTGTCACACGACAACGTGTAGCAGTAAGGGAGTGAGTTTTACGCCGCTTTTAACAGTATTCCCGTTACATCGCGGCGTGTCAGCTTAATGTGGGAGGAAAGCCCGAAGTGATGCAGGTCTCAGACGTTTACCAATTCGGTGAAACCCACGAGCACGGGTATGGTGCTGACAAACCTAGAAACATAATTGGGGCGAACCGAGATTCGAACCCACAATCATAGGTTTTTGGCGTGCCCCAGGGACGCAACTCTGCTGCACAGTGCCTTAGACGACTGGGCCACCCGTGCCCCCACGTATTGCAGTAACGTATAGCGACGTATGAGAACACACGCTGGCAATACGCTTTTATACACTGTCATAACTTGTGTTTAAGTCAGTGATACGCTACTAATACGTTAGACATGCGTTTCATATACGGTGAACTCGCGTGGTTTTTCGATGAAAGCTCGACGTTTGACAGCGTACTAACCGTCTTTTACACGCTAGGTGCAAGTTATTCTAAAACGTTGTAGTGTGACAGGGCCATCACTTAGAGACGAGCATGCACGTGTGTGTGTGTGGCTGCTTGTACTAGTCCGGACTAATGCCGGTTTTATAGTGCCAGCCCACTGAGATATCATGCCACAATTCAACATGGATACCCCACTCACACTCAGTTCACTGACTCCGAGCCGACAGTCCTTGTTTTAGCCCCTTAATGACAAGCGCCAGGCAGGGTAAAAACAAGTACCATCTTTTAGAGTCTGTTGGCGTGACGCGATCAAGACACCGACTTCCGTGGTGTATACCAAGACAAATAAACCAGAACTCTTTGTGGTCTGTATTTATACGGTGTGCGTCGCCCTGCGTGATAGACGTGAACTGTCTAATTCACGGCATTGTTCCGCTTTTCACATGTTTTCCGACAACATTTGAAACCAGTCTCTGAAACTTCAAATGACAAAGTTCCGTAAATACCAAGTGTCGAGTACATGTATGTGAGTTCAACATGAGTGATTGACAACCAACTGCCCATTCGTGGCGTCGCATATTTGTAAGAGTGACGTACCAACCCTTTCCTCTTATCTTGTCATTTTAATTAGCCAATGAAGTAATGTTGTTTTACACCGCAGTCATCTATAGTCGCCATATCACGGCAATCTTAAAGTAACTGATCAGGGATGATACCATGAGCAACGATTGATGACATACAATCACCCAGGCCACATTTCGCACACACACACAATCACCCTGGTCGTACATACGCACAATCATCCAGGTCACATTTGGCATACACACAATCATCCAGGTCACACTTAGCATACACACAAGCATCCAGGTCACACTTAGCATACACACAATCATCCAGGGCACACTTAGCATATACACAATCATCCAGGGCACACTTAGCATACACACAAGCATCCAGGTCACACTTAGCATACACACAATCATCCAGGGCACACTTAGCATATACACAATCATCCAGGGCACACTTAGCATACACACAATCATCCAGGTCTCACTTAGCATACACACAATCATCCAGGTCACACTTAGCATACACACAATCATCCAGGTCACATTTAGCATACACACAATCATCCAGGTCACATTTGGCATACACACAATCATCCAGGTCACACTTAGCATACACACAATCATCCAGGTCACATTTAGCATACACACAAGCATCCAGGTCACATTTGGCATACACACAATCATCCAGGCCACACTTAGCATACACACAATCATCCAGGTCACATTTAGCATACACACAATCATCCAGGTCACACTTAACATACACACAATCATCCAGGTCACACTTAGCATACAAACAATCATCCAGGTCACATATAGCACACACACAATCATCCAGGTCACATATAGCACACACACTATCATCCACGTCATACTTGGCATACACACAATCATCCAGGTCACACTTAGCATACACACAATCATCCAGGGCACACTTGGCACTCACACAATCATCCAGGTCACACTTAGCATACACACAATCATCCAGGTCACATATAGCATAACCACAATCATCCAGGTCACACTTAGCATATACACAATCATCCAGGTCACACTTAGCATAACCACAATCATCCAGGTCACACTTAGCATATACACAATCATCCAGGTCACACTTAGCATATACACAATGATCCAGGTCACACTTAGCATACACACAATCATCCGGGCACACTTGGCACTCACACAATCATCCAGGTCACATATAGCATAACCACAATCATCCAGGTCACACTTAGCATATACACAATCATCCAGGTCACACTAAGCATACACACAATCATCCAGGTCACACTTGGCACACACACAATCATCCAGGTCACATATAGCACACACACAATCATCCTGGCCACACTTAGCATACACACAATCATCCAGGTCACACTTAGCATACACACAATCATCCAGGTCACATATAGCACACACACACAATCATCCAGGTCACACTTGGCACACACACAATCATCCAGGTCACATATAGCACACACACAATCATCCAGGTCACACTTAGCATAACCACAATCATCCAGGTCACACTTAGCATACACACAATCATCCAGGTCACACTTGGCATACACACAATCATCCAGGTTACACTTTGCACACACACAAGCATCCAGGTCACACTTTGCACACACACAATCATCCAGGTCACACTTTGCATATACACAATCATCCAGGGCACACTTAGCATACACACAATCATCCAGGGCACACTTTGCATACACACAATCAACCAGGTCACACTTTGCATACACACAATCATCCAGGTCACACTTAGCATATACACAATCATCCAGGGCACACTTTGCATACACACAATCAACCAGGTCACACTTAGCATACACACAATCATCCAGGTCACACTTAGCATATACACAATCATCCAGGGCACGCTTGGCACACACACAATCAACCAGGTCACACTTAGCATACACACAATCATCCAGGTCACACTTAGCATATACACAATCAACCAGGTCACACTTAGCATACACACAATCATCCAGGTCACACTTAGCATATACACAATCATCCAGGGCACACTTGGCACACACACAATCAACCAGGTCACACTTAGCATATACACACTCAACCAGGTCACACTTTGCATATACACACTCAACCAGGTCACACTTTGCATACACACAATCATCCAGGTCACACTTAGCATATACACAATCATCCAGGGCACACTTAGCATACACACAATCAACCAGGTCACACTTAGCATACACACAATCATCCAGGTCACACTTAGCATATACACAATCATCCAGGGCACACTTGGCACACACACAATCAACCAGGTCACACTTAGCATACACAAAATCATCCAGGCACACTTGGCACTCACACAATCATCCAGGTCACACTTTGCATACACACAATCATCCAGGTCACACTTTGCACACACACAATCATCCAGGTCACACTTGGCACTCACACAATCATCCAGGTCACACTTAGCATACACACAATCATCCGGGCACACTTGGCACTCACACAATCATCCAGGTCATACATACATACAATCATCCAGGTCACACTTAGCATACACACAATCACCCAGGTCACACTTAGCATACACACAATCATCCAGGCCACGCTAATCTTGCACGATTCTTCCGATTACAGAAAATTGTTTTGTTGGGTTTTTTTTATTGTATTTTGGTTCATACTAAATGGATCTTTTCAAGATAAGCGGGCAAACCTATATGTGCTTTTGTAGTGAGGCGTTGTTGGAATATTGCTAAAAGCGGCGTAAAACCATACTCACTCTCTAACTCACTGAGACCAGATCCAAATATGGATATTACTTGTTCTATCATAAGCTGACTTCCCAGACAAAGGTCAAATAAGAATTGTTATCATAAAAATGTACATAGTGACAAAGCTAGACATGACTGTGGATTTTACATTTTAAAAGATACAAAAAGCCTTGGCAAGTCTATATGAAATGAAACCAAGTCTAGTTTTCCTTGATTACACACAGCAAAGGAGAAAATGTTCTATTAAAAAGGGTATTTAACAATTATTTTTAAGAAATATATTAATATATTAATTTTATATTATAAAAAAATGTGTTTTCATAGACAAAGTGACTAAAACAAACACTGAAGCATGTGTCCTTGGGACTGTGTGTCCAGCAAAATATTTTCAAATGGTCAACTATCACACCTCACATTCAAATGGCATTGTTTGTCTGAAGGAATCTGGTCAATAGTGTTGCTGTCATTGAGATTTCCCGCATGGCACCATCATGGCAACATTATCATATTGACCTAAATTAAATAACAACTGACAGAATTTAACGATACAGAAAACGGACCCCGTGGTTGTTTCCTAGAGAGTATGTGAGGGAACCCGAGTAAATATTTACCATCTTATCAGTATATAAAATAATGATATGTTGATTCGTAAATTCCTTTTCGTGAGGTGATAACAGCGCGGTGGATCTGCACAAGGCTTCTGTTTTCTGAGAGTGCCAATGACGTCACGTTCAGATATCAGGTTCACAAGGGCTCACATGATTGGGACAACTGTTCAAGGTTAAGTGTACTGCCAACAAGCGAGACTACGTGTTCTGCACAATGTCCTGTAAAACCACAGTGCACTTAGAAATCCATAACTGAACCTATTCAAGTAAATGGAGCCGCAAGGGATGAAATAGTCCATGCAGTCGTCGTTGTCGTCGTCGTAGTAGTAGTATGGAGTGAGTGAGTGAGTGAGTAAGTGAGCTGGGTTCAACGTCCCCCTGAACAGTTTTATCACGGAATGTCAGCTTAATGTTTGGGGGAGGGGGGAGGTCGCAGACGTTTACCACTTTTGTGAAATCCACGAAAAACATAGAAACCGGGGTTCGAACCCACAGTCATAGGTTTTCGGCGTGCCAAAGGGAAGCAACTCTGCAAAGCGAATTGCGGCGCCTTAGACGACTCGGCCACCCGTGTCCCCTGCCTGTTGGAGAGGGAGCGCAGAAATATGACAGTATTTTTACAATAAATAAACATCGTGGAGGTAGAATTAGGGGACGAAGTAGAAGAATAAGTAGAATTAATGGTAATACAAGAAGATGTAGACGCTGTGGTAGTAGAGGTAGTTGTAGAAGACACGAACGACGACATAGCGGTCATAGGGATCAGTCAACTGACCACGGCACATTAAGCACTGTATTTTGTCTTCGTCAATTTGGAGTTCTGTCCCTTTGCAGCCAGGATACACTCATCGTGGTTTTGAACCCCAGATTCGCTCCGGTTGTGAAACTTTGTGCTCGTGTTTTTCATCAAAGTAGCCACTGGAAAATTGGCGTAAAATATAACTAACTTACTCACTTATGTAAGGGAAACACTTGTTGGGGGTAGAATCTTGGCACCATATTTTAAAACTATCAAAATACATCTCTGTTTGAGATAAATTGCCAGTTCTTCCACGAATATTTTTTGGATTCTACCCTAAAGTTTCTTCAACCTTTAGTTGCTTACATTCGCCCACATATTACTCTTTCTACTATAGTTAAAAGTTGTTAATAATTTCGATAATAAGCCTCATGATTATTAGCATTAGTATTGACGATGAAATGCATTATTGTTTGCACACTTCCGGGTCTGTTTCAGATTCCGCAGCTTATCGGGGGAAGAACTGTACGATCTGTGGCACACCGATTGTCACCGACGCTGCCGCGCCCAGTTGATAGAACATATTAACCTCGCATGCAGCTATGACCCCTACAAAATTATCTCAAAGCGTTCCGTGAACAGCACCGTAGCGAGGAAGCACGTCCCTGATCACGATGGCGACAGTAAGTTGGATGTTTATGTCTGTAAGAATGTTCATTATCCGAGGACACCAACATAGATCAAGCTACGCCCTTCAATACAACACAATTGCGACTGCCACAACAACATAGCTACATCCTCAAATACAACACAACCACGCCCTCCAATACAACGTAAATACATCATCCAATACAACACAACCACACTCTTCAATGCAACTTAAATACATCCTCCAATACAACCGACCATGCTCTTCAATACAACATGAATACATCATCCAATACAACACAACCATGCGCTTCAATACAACATGAATACATCCTCCAATACAACATAACCACACTCTTCAATACAACATGAATACATCCTCCAATACAACCGACCATGTTCTTCAATACAACATGAATACATCCTCCAAAACAACATGAATACATTCTACAATACAACATTAATACATAATTCAAACGACAGAATCACGATTTTCAATACAACATAAATACATCTTCCAATACAACACAACCAAACTCTTCAATACAACTTAAATACATCCTCCAATACAACCGACCATGCTCTTCAATACAACATGAATACATCATCCAAAACAACACAACCATGCACTTCAATACAACATGAATACATCCTCCAATACAACACAACCACGCTCTTTAATACAACATGAAAACATCCTCCAATACAACCGACCATGCTCTTCAATACAACATGAATACATCCTCCAATACAACACAACCACGCTCTTCAATACAACATAAATACATCCTCCAATACAACATGAATTCATTATCCAATACAACATAAATACCCAATTCAAAACGACAGAATCACGATTTTCAATACAACATAAATACATCTTCCAATAAAACACAACCACGCCCTTCAATACAACATAAATACATCCTCCAATACAACACAGCCAGCTCTTCAATACAACATAAATACATCCTCCAATACAACACAGCCACACTCTTAAATACAACGTAAATATATCCTCAAATACAACACAACCACGCTCTTCAATACAACATAAATACATCCTCCAATACAACATAAAAACATCCTCCAATACATCAAACCACGCCCTCCAAAAGAACATAAATATATCCTCCAATACAATCAAACCACGCTCTTCAATACAACATAATTATATCCTCCAATACAACCAAACCACACTCTTCAATACAACATAAATACACCCTCCAATACAACATAAATACACCCTCCAATACAACCAAACCACACTCTTCAATACAACATAAATACATCCTCCAATACAACATAAATACATCCTCCAATACAACACAGCCACGCCCTCCAATAAAACACAATCAAACCCTTCAATACAACATAAATACATCCTTCAATACAACATAAATACATCCTCCAATACAATACAACCACGCCCTTCAATACAACATATATACATCTTCCAATACAGCATAAATTCATCCTTCGATACAACACAACCACGCCCTCCAATACAACACAACCAAGCCCTCCAATAAAACACAATCAAGCCCTTCAATACAACATAAATACATCCTTCAATACAACATAAATACATCCTCCAATACAACCAAACCACACTCTTCAATACAACATAAATACATCCTCCAATACAACATAAATACATCCTCCAATACAACACAATCACGCCCTCCAATAAAACACAATCAACCCTTCAAAATACAACATAAATACATCCTTCAATACAACATAAATACATCCTCCAATACAATACAACCACGCCCTCTAATACAACACAACTACATCCTCCAATACAATACAACCACGCCCTCTAATACAACGCAACCACGCCCTCCAAAACAACACAACCACACCCTGCAGTACAACACAACTACATCATCCAATACCATACAACCACGCCCTCTAATACAACACAACCAGGCCCTCCAAAACAACACAACCACGCTCTCCAAAACAACATAACATCATCCCCTTGGAACAACAGTGCAATGCCGCTCTGGTTTATCTGGGATAGCTCTGAAAAATAAAAAATACTCAACTGAGGAGTAAAAGAAACAACACATCCCAATGTTGATTTTATCATATGTTTGATTGTCAGTTGAAAATAGCTTAAGCTAGCGATATCATAGCCAAAAATGGAACTTAGAAAACTTCTACGTGGTTGTATATTTTTTTGTTATAGAAATTTATTTCAAACGATTAATTATTCAAAAACAACTCGCAACTGCTGATCTGTATCACAGTCTTCTTATCTTTGAAAATCAATATGCATTCTTCGACACAAGTTTACAACATTTCAAACATGATAGGGGATACATTGTTCATTGAACCTTTTTTACCCTATAGTCTTCATTGAACCTTTTTTACCCTATAGTCTTCATTGAACCTTTTTTACCCTATAGTCTTCATTGAACCTTTTTTACCCTATAGTCTTCATTGAACCTTTTTTACCCTATAGTCTTCATTGAACCTTTTTTACCTTATAGTCTTCATTGAACCTTTTTTACCCTATAGTCTTCATTGAACCTTTTTTACCTTATAGTCTTCATTGAACCTTTTTTACCTTATAGTCTTCATTGAACCTTTTTTACCCTATAGTCTTCATTGAACCTTTTTTACCCTATAGTCTTCATTTAACCTTTTTTACCCTATAGTCTTCATTGAACCTTTTTTACCCTATAGTCGTCATTGAACCTTATTTACCCTAAAGTCTTCATTGAACCTTTTTTACCTTATAGTCTTCATTGAACCTTTTTTACCCTATAGTCTTCATTGAACCTTTTTTACCCTATAGTCTTCATTGAACCTTTTTTACCCTATAGTCTTCATTGAACCTTTTTTACCCTATAGTCTTCATTGAACCTCTTTTACCTAATAGTCTTCATTGAACCTTTTTTTCCCTATAGTCTTCATTGAACCTTTTTTACCCTATAGTCTTCATTGAACCTTTTTTACCCTATAGTCTTCATTGAACCCTTTTTACCCTATAGTCTTCATTGAACCTTTTTTACCCTATAGTCTTCATTGAACCTTTTTTGCCTTATAGTCTTCATTGAACCTTTTTTACCTTATAGTCTTCATTGAACCTTTTTTTACCCTAGAATCTTCATTGAACCTTTTTTACCCTATAGTCTTCATTGAACCTTTTTTACCCTATAGTCTTCATTGAACCTTTTTTACCCTATAGTCTTCATTGAACCTTTTTTACCCTATAGTCTACATTTAACCAATCGATTTTTACACACAATTACCCAGCCACGGATTACATTTTACAAACTGTTGTATGATTGAGTGACGGTTACTTACACATATTCAAATTTAACAACAGTTCTTTCAATTTTCAATTGCATAAAAAACAAATTCGGTATATCTTTTTTGCTCCTCGGTTTATGTATACATGGCAATGCAAAACGAATAGACAAGCCATACACGCTATGGTAATCAAATTCCTACTAATCGCCAAGGTTTCTCAGTTCCCTTGACATAAAACACGACAGATAGCTTGCAATCGTCTCTCCCGTAAACTCAAATAGTGTACATGGGTAATGGTGTCGGTCTTCTAAATCCCCGGAGGCTTAACATGTCCAACAATTTAAAAGGTTTGAGGTATTTGAATATTTGACTACTTTCCATATACTACTGAGTGGAGTTGTTCGGAGATGCTGTCTTATATGACATGGCTGAACCTCCCGTGCAAGGACATGGCAGCTCCATATTAACATTTGACTTTAGCTGATGGAAGAAATTGAAGTTACATCGTGTGCATGTACTTACTATATATCTGAAAGTTGTCTCGATTCTAATCCTTTAAAATGCCATCTGAAACAAATAATATGTCATATTGATATGTAGTGTCATGCCCATCTTCTCGAACTTTGTGATAACTTGTGTCACCATGGCAACCCGAGAGCTGAAAGACCCGAGAAGCGATGGAGAGCATGAACTTCCATACGAATTTCAGGGAAATAGTCGAGTGAACTAATTCGTTGTTATGATATATATAATTGTATATATGTGGTAAACAACATTGCGAAACAACGCGGAAATTTAATAAATACACGAAACATCACGGAATATGAACTAATTGATATACGAAATATCACGGAATTTGAACTAATACTAGTATACGAAACATAATACGAAATTAGACTTACATACGAAACATCACAGAAATCAACCTTTCACACAAATGGAAAATATAAATATAAACGAAAAAACGTGGAAATAACAAATATATCGCCTTTTTCGGGCTTGTTCTCCAGGATGTATGGACGTTTACGTCCCTTGAAGAATCATAAAGTTAGTTCTGATATCGATGGAAATTCATAAGTTACACGTGACAAATTTATGTCGTGTATTTTTCAATTTATCCCTCTTACATTTAATTTGATACCATATATTCCCTATATAAAATTAATGTGTTTACCGTATCAAAATTTCAATTACATATCGTCAGCACAGACATTACGTGTTGACTGGGTAAGCATCCAACATTCTTTGAAATCCGATTCCAGTGCGTTACGGTATAAACTTTCGGTGGACACGTACAGGGACAGGCTTTGTAGCCAATGTCAGTAAACTACGGAGTCAGTGTGGGTATTACTAAAGGTTAATCCAACTATGACTAATATCATGGTATATATGGAATATATCCACCATGGCTCACCAGTGTAGTATTGCCAATTTACAACACACTCTCGCAAGATTATCTTCGTGTCATGGCATCAGATGGAAGCTCGTGCTGGTTAATATCTATTACGTCGGTTTTAGACAATATGGGTATTTTTGAGTGTGTCGTATTTCTGATATTTCCACATCTGCGTCCGCATCCAATAACATCACGATGTATTTCAAACAGACTGCGTTGCTCTGAATGTAGGCCGTTTTATTTTTGCTTGCTTCTAATGTTTTTTGTTTGATTTAACTTAAAGATTTTGTTGTATTTCAGGCGAGAAGAAAGCGTCCATCTTTATTACCCGTCATGCCTCTGCTGCGTTTTTGGCCACTGGACATAAGACAAAGACTGTTGGTCACAAAATTGTAAAACGGGGAATTATGGAGGAGTGTTGTTATATGAAAGCCTGCTCGTGGGAGGAGTATGGGGAATTTTGCCACACCCACAACCGGCAAACAACGGACCGCGTGACAAGATGTAACAAATGAGCCATCTGAAGTTCGTCTGAATGAAGTTCGTGCAGAACAGTCGTGCAGAAATTAGTATCGACCATATTTTCCTTCTGTGATTTGTGTTACTTTCTGGTGGCCAACTGACCTCGCAACGATGATATTGGATTGTCCAGCTTGTGGTCATCTCGTAAAGGAAAACTGAAATCTCCGACACATCAAAGTAGTTTGCTTTTGCAAAAATAATGAAAAACATTGGTGCCGCCATTTTGTTGATTTCACCATGTACTCTGTACAACTACTTACAAATGTATTTCCCTGGACAGAAACAGAAATGAATATTGACCACAACGCTTGCTGATGAACTTATTTTTGCGTTGGCTCTCTTTTACTTTGGTAAAAGAAATATATGAAAATGACATATTTATTTATAACCTGTATGTGTTTCGTTACACAAGATCTTCTGTTGAAATTGTACATTTTGGGTGTATTTTATCTATACTTGTGTTGTGAATATTTCAATCCATTGAATACGTACAATGTGTTCCATTTGTGTTCATTTATTCAAGACCGCCTAGGTGGTCTAGAGGTAGCGCCTCCGCCCGGAGAGAGAAAGGTCCGGGGCTCGATCCCCGGCCGCGTCATACCAAAAGACGTGAAAGATGGTACTTGTTGTTACCCTGTCTGGCGCTTGCCATTAAGGGGCTAAAACAAGGACTGGTCGGCTCAGGGTCAGTATACTGTGTCTGAGTGTGGTATTCATGTTAAACTGCGGCATGGTATCTCAGTGGGCTAGCACTATAAATCGGCATCAGTCCGGACTAGTACAAGCAGCCACACACATGCATGCACGTCGCTATATAAGTGCAATAATCTTGGACGCGACATTTAACCCCATTTCACCTCACCTCACGTTATTTATTAAACCTTTCAAAAGCATGGCCAGTGGATCAGGTACTGCTTGAGTTCTACCAAGAGGAGAAATGGGTGAGGAATTATTGGATAGATGGAATGCATGTTGTTTTGTGCCAATGTCATCAACATGCAAGCTATATCACGACGGTGGTTGATAGCAAGAGCATAACGTCGTATATGACAGAATATCAGGACCCTATCGTAACTCCCATGCTAACAACAGCCCTAGAGCCTATAGGTGTATTCGCGGAACGGGGCGCAAGTCACGCCCTGCAACCACCTCATCCTAAACGTAGCTGGTCTCCTCTTACACGTTTTCGGCGTTCGGGATCTAAACTGCAAGGCAAAACAAAGTATACAAAGTACAAACGTTGCCAAAACGTTACTAGGCTGAAAACAGTCGCCGAAACACTCCAAACTTAAGGTACGAGGAGTGAGTGAGTGAGTGAGTATGGTTTTACGGCCCTTTTAGCAATTTTCCAGCAATATCACGGCGGGGGACACCAGAAATGGGCTTCACACATTTCACCCATGTCGGGAATCGAACCCGGGTCATCGGCGTGACGAGCGAACGCTTTAACCACTAGGCTACCCGACCGCCCCACTTAAGGTACGAAAAAGATCTGCGATACCTGTATAAAATACATCACCGTCGAATAATCATTTCTTGTTTGGTTCATATTTGGTCACCATCAGACATGGGTGTATACTTTCTTTTGCCCGGCAGGTTATTATGCCCCGAAAGGAATTGTTTAAATCACAGATCATACTTGGTATCTGCTGAGATACTGGTTGAAATTGGGTGAATGTGTTTGGTTTAACGCCGTTTTGAACAGTATGCCAGTTATATCACTTGATGTGGGAGAAAAGTCCGATGTGCTTTCTTGGACGTTTACCACTTTGTGAAAGGAGGGGTATGGTGCTGACAAACCCAGAAAATTTCAATTAAGGTCCAAGATACAACTACGATACCCATACCATCGAAAAACCATTTCCTGCTTGTTTCATTGTTAGCCACCATGGGTGTTTATTTTCATTTGACCGCCAATTTACATATCTAAACTACCGCCTCTTTGATGGTGTCTTCGGCGACCGGCTCCGTGGTCTAGTGGGAGGGCGTTTAAAGATGCAGTCTCATTAAAATCAGACGGTGACCTTAGTTCTCGCTACCGCAAAAAAGGATCTGAAGACATCCCATAAGGGATCACGTCAGAACGACCTTTCATCCGCCCATTTAGAGCGTTGCTTACCAGATTTTGAAAGTGACAGTCGGAATGTGATTTCTAATCGTGCAACCTCCAAAACTTTAACACGGGGTATTCCGAACGATGGTTACGGGTTTAACGACCGAATCCATACAATCTAGACTATCTAGTAGCCATTCCAGAATGTTCTTTTATTCAGGTTTCAAATTTGTAATGGAGAATTTGTCAAAATATGTTTCGAAGCGTAGTTGCCAATTTGAAATTAGTGCCGTAACGCTGGAGAAAGCTGCCTTCTGATTGGTCATTCCATTGGTCGGTCAAAGATCGCGCAAGGTCGGTCTGATGTGACCCGTAATGGGATGTCCTCAGATCTTTGTTTAGCGGTAGCGAGAACTAACATCTGATTTTAATGAGAATGTTAAAATATGGTACTTGTTGTTACCCTGCCTGGGCCTCGCCATTAAGGGGCTAAATCAAAGGACTGATCGGTTCGGAGTCAGCATACTGTGTCTGAGTGGGGTATTCATGTTAAACTGCGCCATGGTATCCTAGTGGGCTAGCACTATAAAATCGGCATTAGTCCGAACTAGTACAAGCAGAGTGAGTGAGTGAGTGAGTTGGGTTTAACGCCGTTTTTAACTAGTACAAGCAGACACACACATGCATGCACATCGCTATATAAGTGCACGCGACGTTAAACCCCATGGCATATGTCATCTCACCCATACTTGTTTCTGTTGGCGAATCTTCTCTCTGCTATGACAAAATATACAGTCAAATAACTGACGTATCTGCTATAGCTGTACAAAGGCTATTGCAGAGTGCAACGTTAAACAACAAAGTAAACAAAAATTGACGCAAATACGCCATTCTCGTGTTCATAAATGTTTTTTGGAACTGCCTTGAGTCAAGAACGTCGAACATAACAACCATACTCCCACACTAAATGTTATCTGCATAAGAAACACATTGTCTCAATCGATAGCAATAGGTTATTTTAGTTAGATGCCGTTGTATAAGGTTCCCGGTTTAATTATGGACAATATCAATGATGCTACGTCTGTATTTGTGGAGCGGATGATGACATAAACAGGTATCCGTATACACTCATGACGTCACAAGGTGGGTTTGTCATAACCGTTGTCAGGGAGGCCCCGCCTAGCTACAAATGGCATTGTCAAGTGTACATGGGTAAGGGTTTCATCACACGAATCCCTGCACAGAATTACATAGGAAGCAAAGACAGAATCATATGTGACCAAAGACAGCGATTTTGTTGCTGATACTCCAAGCAGGGCGGGGTTCGATCCCCGGCAGCGTAATATACAAGTAGCCGTTAAAATGGTACTTGTTGTTACCCTCCAAGCAGGGCGGGGTTCGATCCCCGGCAGCGTAATATACAAGTAGCCGTTAAAATGGTACTTGTTGTTACCCTCCAAGCAGGGCGGGGTTCGATCCCCGGCAGCGTAATATACAAGTAGCCGTTAAAATGGTACTTGTTGTTACCCTCCAAGCAGAGCGGGATTCGATCCCCGGCCGCGTCATATACAAATAGCCGTTAAAATGGTACTTGTTGTTACCCTCCTAACAGGGCGGGGTTCGATCCCCGGCAGCGTAATATACAAGTAGCCGTTAAAATGGTACTTGTTGTTACCCTCCAAGCAGAGCGGGATTCGATCCCCGGCAGCGTCATATACAAACAGCCGTTATAATGGTACTTGTTGTTACCATCCAAGCAGAGCGGGGTTCGATCCCCGGCCGCGTCTTATACAAATAGCCGTTAAAATGGTACTTGTTGTTACCCTCCAAGCAGAGCGGGGTTCGATCCCCGGCCGCGTCATATACAAATAGCCGTTATAATGCTATTTGGTGTTCCCCTCCAAGCAGAGCGGGGTTCGATCCCCGGCCGCGCCATATACAAACAGCCGTTAAAAATGGTACCTATTGTTACCCTGCCTGGCGCTCGGTATTAAGGGAATAAAACCAGGACTGGTTGACTCGGAGTCAGTATACTGTGTCTGTGTGGGTAGTCATGGCTCACATGGTTCACATGGTATCTCAGTGAATTAGAGCAATAAAACCGACGTTGGTTGGGACCAGTACGAACAGACACTCACACACACACATGTGCACGTTGCTCTATAAGTGCAATAATCTTAAATGCGACATTAAATCTCACCTCACCTCACCAAGAAGGGCGGGTTGTCTTGTAGTTACAGGGGGCTTGGGGAGTTGCGTCCCTTGGGCACGCCAGAAACCTATGGTTGTGGGTTCGTCCCGATTATGTTTCTAGGTTTGTATCCATCAATTGTGTCCACTTTGTCATCCGTCAATTTTTAAGTAATGTCTATCAAACAATTCAACTTTCCACTTAGGAACATTTGTTTCTTCGATTTAACATCGGAAGTCAAATTACGCAAACACTATTCCTTGAAGGGGGACTTCACTCCACGGTATGGTACTCCATGTTCTGCCTTGTCCACATTGCAGTTAGCGTCGTCCCGAGGCAAGGGCGTTAACTGACATTTTCCACCCTTGCCGAATTTGGCTGGAATTTCGTGGGTCGATCGTTGCCCCATCAGTGGCTAAGACGATCTTATCGATAATCAAGATCTTTATGGGTATAACGGGTCTTACCCAGCGAAGTGCATCAAATCACTTGAACACCTTGATTAAAAACTGAAAAGACTTGCAAAATATCTGTGAAAGCCCAGTTGAGGGTACAGTTCCTGCACGTTGAAATCCATGTTGTTCACGAACCGAATGTCTCGTTCGTTGGGCGATTTTGATAGGACGATGCATAGACTCGTTAGTCCAGCCAAAATGTAACTCCGGAATTCCAGCCTAGTCCGGCAAGGGTGGAAAATGGATCTTTACAATCAGTTAATCCCCTTGCCTCGAAAAGATGTTCTATTAGCACCATTAAGAAAACTGCTTTCTGAATTAAGGGTAATCATTAAATGAATAAATAAAACATACATAAAATACTCATACATATACAACCCCGTGGGAAGTCCGGGTTAGAATAGGTCCCAAGGGACATTTTCTGGTCGTAAGAGGCGACTAGATGGATTGGGTAGTCAGGCTCGCTGACTCGGTTGATGCATGTCATCGTATACCGATTACGTAGATCGATGCTCATGATATCAATCACTGGATTGCCTGTTCCGGACTCGATATTTACAGACCGCCGTCATATAGCAGGAGTATTGCTGAGTGCGGCGGTAAACAACAAACAAACATAAGTCATTATATATTTACACAACACAATGTAGTCTTCATGTGCTCCCAACCTCTAAATGCCTATCAAAGACTTCCTCATTTACCTAGAATATTGCTGAGTGTAGTGTTAAACAAAAGACGACCCACATCCACTAGAGAAATTGAACCTGAAAACCAAGAAACAGGGTTGTTGAACATTCAGACAAGCCTGTTGAGGAAAGAAATGTTTTGAGGAAAGATAAAGCGTGGCTGGCTTCTGGTGGCTTTGGAGTGAGTGAGTGAGTGAGTGGGGTTTTACGCCGCTTTTAGCAATATTCCAGCAATATCACGGCGGGGGACACCAGAAATGGGCTTCACACATTGTACCCATGTCGGGAATCGAACCCGGGTCTTCGGCGTGACGAGCGAACGCTTTAACCACTAGGCTACCCGACCGCCCCTGGTGGCTTTGGAAACAAAAAGAGTATAATGGTATTTGCATAGCGCATTGTGATCATACAGGTACACTGTGGTCATGTTGCCGTTTAAAGTGGACGCGGGTGGTATAACACCGCTGCGTACCCTACAGTTAACTTGAGCCCCATAGCTTAGAGGATCCGCTGGTTGCGAGTTCGAATCCCAGATTATGTCAACGCCTCACTGAGTGTCGTTGTGGTGGGGGTCTACGGCCTTGCACCGCAAGCTTGTCTGCCACAGTACGGTTGAGTTCCCACTACGGCCGTAGTTTTATGCCAACTTCATGCGATCCCAGGTTCAAACAAATGTTCACTTACATAACCAGAGGGGGCACGGGTGGCCCAGTCGTCTAAGGCGCCGCGATTTGTTGTGCAGAGTTGCGTCCCTTGGGCACGCCAGAAGCCTATGATTGTGGGTTCGAATCCCGGTTCGCCCCGATTATGTTTTCTAGGTTTGTCAGCACCATACCCGTGCTCGTGGGTTTCACCGAAGTGGTAAACGTCCGAGACCTGCATCACTTCGGGCTTTCCTCCCACATTAAGCTGACACGCCGTGATATTACTGGAATACTGTTAAAAACGGCGTTAAACCCAACTCACTCACTCACTCCCCTCACTCCACTCACTCCCCTCACTCACTCCATAACCAGACACACTGAAACTGAATTTTGAACACGATGCGTTCCGATGCGTTATTAATAGGTGATTCGCCTATTTTTAATTCATCACAGATGTAATCGCATTAGGAATTCTATTCATGACGTCGTATTTTCCCTGTGACTTAAGGCCTTCCCCAAGTCCCCTGTATGTATAAGGTTTCGGAATGTGTATATTATCTGTGTTTATCATATAATGGGTATATTTCTCGGCAGGATAAAGCCAACGGATAAAAATGTAACTCTTTGGGTCGTTTACGGATAAATGTCGAATATAAAAGGTCAAGTAGGTACTACTTTCAGTGTTTGCAAACAAGGCGTCACCCATGTCTATTGGCGATCGAGTCAGAAATAACTCTCAGACATCTTGACAAATTACTGGCATAATTGTTATCATTATCATAATACTGGTATGAGATACCGTAAATCGGTGTCTTGCAGTGTCATGGATGTGGGGCCATTTAGTTTCACAAGTGGAGCCAAACAGGTATAAAGAATAAAACGAGGATCACGCTAGAGTCAGTTTCTTTTTTATCAATCTCATTAAAATAAGATCTTAGTTCTCGCAATCGCTAAACAAAGCGATAGCGAGAACTAAGATCTGATTTTTATGAGATTGCCTTCATATGTGCTTGGGAAGGGTGCTGGCTACAACGGCACCTCTGTACAATGTTACCGATTTCTCCTGGCTACTGAAGAACGGTCACGGAAATTTTATAATATAGATAAAACTGTCACTATATTACCACACAGCACTATTATCATTGACATCTATTGATTCTATGTTTGTTACTATATATCCACCATATTTCAGCACACCACTAATGGGGCACGGTCGTCTAAGGCGCCAAAATTCGCTGTGAAGAGTTGCGTCCCTTAGGCAAGCTAGAAACCTATGATTGTGGGTTCAAATCCCGGTTCACTCCGATTATTTTTCTAGGTTTGTCAGTACCATACCCGTGCTCGTGGGTTTCACCGAAGTGGTAAACGTCTGAGACCTGCATCACTTCGGGCTTTCCTCCCACATTAAGCTGACATGCCGCGATATAACTGGAATACTGTGCACAACGGGGGGCGGTCGGGTAGCCTAGTGCTTAAAGCGTTCGCTCGTCACGCCGAAGACCCGGGCTCGAATCCCGACATGGGTACAATGTGTGAAGCCCATTTCTGGTGTCCCCCGCCGTGATATTGCTGGAATATTGCTAAAAGCAGCGTAAAACCAAACTCACTCACTCACTCACTCACTGTTCACAACGGCGTTAAACCCAAATCACTCATGTCACTAATATTTTTATTGTCACCCATCTTTGCCACAGCACAATGTCACATTCCTTCCACGGCATTTCATTCAACTGGTTCATGGAAAACAAAGCAATGGTTCAGCATCCAGAAAGTTCCATGTTCTGGGATTTAAATTATGGAAATAGATTATGTCAAATTTTTCAGTCACCTCAGGTTTGGCTGCAGCGATCTTGTGTGTGTACAAATTACTTCTTCGAAATGAAATGTATGTTTACCAACATGGTTATTCTTTACAAACAGTGCTATGCGGACATTCGTATTTGAGTAAGGAAGAGCAAATCCAAACATTAGATCCTATTTTAAAACTTCATTTTTAAAACTGGCAGATTTTCAATTAAATGAATTGTTTAATATAAACTGCAAATATATTAATTATTTTTTCACATGTAGCTTAGCATGTACAATTCATTTGTTACATCTAACCTTCATTGATGTATATATTGTAATATGTCCTATGTGTAATGGAGCGGTATTAACAAAACCCTCGTTTTTTTACCAATCCATTTTCACCTTTTTTGAGGAAATGAATATGTTTAAACCATGTACTGTTAGCCATCAAAACAAGCGTGCATGGCGTGATTTTGACGTCCTCCGGGCTGATCAAGGTCGACTAGTTTCTGTTGTGCATCTTCAACAATGCTAGCGCCGTAGCCGTATTTGTAACAACACTATTAATACATAGCATCTAATAAATTACCGAGTACAATTGCACTCGTGAGTTGTAACAACAATAATAATTAATAGCACATCACCTCATGTTGTTCTTGGAATATCTAAATGAAACGTTGTTTTGTTTTCAATTATAAAAGACAAATAAATAATTATCTCGACAATATAGAATACTTCCTCCATTAGGTTCCCGGGCGTCACTTGATTTCGCTCAAGCCGTTGACTCCGTCTGTTAGAGGCAAGGGTCTATTCTGTTTTAATGAGTGAGTTGGGGTTTAACGCTGCTGTGAACAGTATTCTGTTATATCACGGCGTGTCAGCTTGATGTGGGAGGGAAGCCCGAAGTGATACAGGTCCCAGACGTTTACCACTTTGGTGAAAGCCAGGAGCTGGGACATGGTGCTGACAAACCTAGAATCTTAATCGGGGCGAAGTGGGATTCGAGACCACAATCATAGGTTTCTGGCATGCCAAAGGGACACAACTCTGCACAGCGAATTGCGGTGCCTCAGACGACTGGGCCACCCATTGCCCCTATTCTGTTTGATGCTGGAACAGCGGCAATTCACTACTAACCGAATCCCAAATTCCACAGCCATACAAAGGTAGCAATCACTACATGTCGTAAGTTAACCGCTAAACAAAGATCTGAGGACATCCAATTACGGGTCACGTCAGACCGACCTTGCGCGAACTTTGACCGACCAATGGAATGACCAATCAGAAGGCAGCTTTCTCGTGTTTTACGGCACTATTTTCAAATTGGCGACAACGCTTCGAATCATATTTTGACAAATTCTCGATTAAAAATTTGAAACCTGAACAAAAGAACATTCTGGAATCGCTAATAGATGGACTAGATTGTATGGATTCAATCGTTAAAACCGTAACTATCGTTCGGAACACCCCGTGTTAAAGTTTTCGAGGATGCATGATCAGAAATCACATTCCTACTGTCACTTATGATCTGGTAAGCGACGCTCTGATTGGTCGGATGAAAGGTCTACTGGGATGTCCTCAGATCTTTGTTTAGCGGTAGCGAGAACTAAGGTCCGATTTAAATGAGATTGTAAGTTAATGTGATAGGGATTAATAACTTCATTAAATGTTGCACTGGCGTCTGTTAGAGGAAATAATGTAAGGGTAATAACATTCTACATCTATCTACATGTAATTGGGTGTTTACTTTGTGTACATTCAGCAACAAATATGCTTTACGAGGCGACTTAATGGATCGGTTGTTCAGCTTTGGTGATTCGTGTCATCGTACCCCGACGAACGTTGATCATTGTTCAAAACATCAGTCAGTGGATTGTCTGGTCCAGAATCGAGTGCGGCGTAGAACAACAAACAAGTTGAATATGTGATACATGAGATCACATTACCGATGATTTTCCTAGTTCAGGGCCTCCGCTAGAACCTACGCAGATGACACCTGTGTTGACGCATTAGGAGAAGTCCGGGGACATCTGGTATCCCCGACCCTATTAGTACGTAACACCACCATCCTCTTTTCTCTGTGCTCGGTCATCTACCAAGTGTGTCTATCCAAGGGTCATTATAAAAATATGTACCCTTTTTATGTCAGTAATCTCTATCTTTCATAAAGTTTGAGATAGCCCTTAACTACCATCTCTAATATTTCAGTGGGGAACCAAATTAAAATATATCTTCGAACATTTATACCTTGTCAGTGCTTTATTTGCTTGTGGTAAGGTGGTATATAGTCAATAGACACCGAATGCACTTTTCAGTGAACATATTTCAGATTTTATGTCATATGCATGAGTTTTTATATTGTTATTTTAGATTATAATCTACAAAATAAATATCAGTTTCCTCTATGTTTCTATCTTTAAAAGATGAAAATAAGCACAGCATGCCTGTCTAAAAGGTTTCTGTCCTTGTTGTTACCATTTGTTTAATTAGGTGTAAGAGTTATCCATCTTTATGTATAAAGAAGGTAAATGAATGCTCCCTTATCATATCAATTCCTGTCTTCCATTTTATGACGTTTTTTTAGTCAACTGAAGAAAAACTTCTTCAAACTGGAAAAAGGTAACACCGGGCATCGCCATATGAAAGTTCAATGTCCTTGGTGTAACCTTGTTATATAGAAAACTATTTCATTTACAAAACATCCTTCCATGCAAATAGAAGAGTTCAATGCACTGGTAATGAATGTTGTGGACTACTGGCAGTCATTTGTACTTGTATTTCATGTTGACAGTGTTCGAAATACCTGCCTGCCCGACCGTCCGAGACGGGTTGATTTCAACTCGGGCTGCCAGATTTTCAAATCCCCCTGCCCGACGGTCGGGTTATATTTCATATGTGAAAATATTCTAAATATTTCCCGATGATAAGCATTAATTCACATGTAAAGATAAATGATAAAATGTAACCAAAAAGAAACCCCGTTAGCTTATCCTGAGAAACATATGATTATAGTGGGCAGGCAGGTTTTGGTCAGGGCTGGCAAGTATTTCAGCTAGCCAGTCCTGTGGTCAGGCTGAAATTTTGGGGAGTTTCATACCCTGATGTTGAATGAAAATATGTCTTTGGTGTTACTGTCCTCGGTGTTACTTGAATCACGAAAAAATGTCTATGGTGTTACTTAATATGTCCTTGGTGTAACTTAATATGTCCTTGGTGTAACTTAATATGTCCTTGGTGTTACAACAAGTCAGCAACTATTAACTTTGAATGGACAGTAGCTAAACATGAAACGACATTGAAATTACAACTCTTTAATCTTATTAACACTTAAATTTGTATTGTTATTATAACACTCTTACTTAGGCTCGGAAGAAGATAAATGTATTTGGTGTTACTAAATAAGTCCTTGGTGTTACCACAAGTCAGCAAGTAATACCTTTGAAGAGAGTGTTAATGGGTAAACATGTCTT
Source organism: Haliotis rufescens (assembly GCF_023055435.1). NCBI lineage: Eukaryota > Metazoa > Mollusca > Gastropoda > Lepetellida > Haliotidae > Haliotis > Haliotis rufescens. Next base: position 61,020,850 of record NW_025964223.1, on the reverse strand, counting down.
GTACCTTTGTAATTACAACTCTTAACTCATATTTCCACTTTATGAAAACACCCTAACTTAGGTCCCTTTATAATCACTAAATGTCTTAGGTGTTATTTAATATGTCATTGGTGTTATCACAAGTCAGCAGGATTAACTTACAAAGAAGACGTTGTGAAATGGTAAGTAATGGTAATGGTAATGTCTTTGGTGTTACCAGAGGAAATTCTGAAACTGGGCCAGGTAGACACTCACAGCATGATTCTCAACAAGTACAAAGAACATGTTCAATAAATAAAGATTATTGAAACTACATCGATCATTTTGGTAATGTGTGGGACACAGTGAAAAGAAAATTATAAATGTTTTATTTTTATTTTTCACAAAGAGTGATGATCCAGGCTTTAAAACGTCAGATTCCTTTTTCTTTCCTAGGCAGAGGTAAAATATCAGTTTTACAATAAAACACTGAAAGAAATATTGTATTTATTTTTTATTTCTGCAAAAGATCGGTAACTATACTAGTTACGCCAAGTAAAATACATTTTTACTGTTTCTACGGTATATTTAAAATATTTCACAATTATGTTACTTTGTGTTGGCTTAATTTACCCAAATATTTGTTACGTTTAGATTTTTCGTTTAAGAATTTTTAAGTTATATTTTTGTTTATTCAACAGGACCAAAAGGGGTACAAATTTTGATGATAACTAGGCTGACGATAAATGATTTCAAACGTCAGTTAACTGGTTGCATGCAGAAACCATGATTGTGTATAATGATTGTGTTACTATTTGAAGGACTTTGTCCAAATTAGTAGGTGCACAACTACCGTTATGCATAATAAGAAAAAATATAGATTTGATATTTCACATTAATTCTATTAATAGTTCTATATTTAGTCACTTTATTTTAAAAAAACACAAACATGAATTTCAAGAATGCAATAATTACATGTGCGGAAACATACACTGTTTTGTTTGTTTGTTTGTTGTTTAACGCGGAACTTAGCAATATGACGGCGGGCTGTAAATAATCGGGTCTGGACCAGAAAATCCAGTGATTGACATCATGAGCATCGATCTACGCAATTGGGATGCGATGACATGCAACAACCAAGTCGGCAAGCCTGAGAACCCGATCCTGACAGTCGTCTTTACAAGCATTGCTTGCTGAAGACCAATATTCTAACCCGGATCTTCTGGTGACATACTGGTTGATGACAAGTGTACGTCTAAATCGACCTCGACTATACAGTGTAATATATGTCCATTCTGTTATGATATATACCCTGGGTCCATTCTACGCCATAGCTTCATATTGGGCCGTAATATTGCTGGAATATTGCTAAAAGCGACGTAAAATCATACTCACTCACTCGAATCACATGTCGCTGAAAATCGGCGTCCAGTCCATTAATGTTCTTTCACGACCGACTCCGTGGGTAGAGCGACTGCGCGGGTAGCGATAGGTCGATGGTATTATCCCCGGCTGCGCCATACCAAAAGACAAAGAAAGATGGGTACTTGTTGTTACCCTCCCTGCCTGGCGATCGCCATTAAGAGGATTAAACAAAGACTGGGTGGCCCGGGGACATGCGCGTCGTTGCATAAGTACAATTATCTTGAACGCGATGTTAAACTCCATTTCACCTCAACTCTTTAACAGGTTACCAAAAACAGCAACACATTTTAACATCCGATTTTCATTTTGTTTTTGTTTTTAAACAAGTTAGGGAAAGGAATTTACGGGAATCAGTAACGACATTCGGAGCAATATTCATAGTCGTGATTTTTGTTAAGAATTCCGCTATATGTTCCAGTGTACTATGATACCATCAATTTAAAGTACCGCAGAGCTAAATAAAACGAAGTCGTGTTTCGCTTTTTATTGTGACCGGTGCAATGAACCAGCTAACTGTAAGAAATTTAAATATTTTATGGCCGCTTCATTGAATACTAAAACGGCTTCGAAAGGCACAAAGACGAAGCGACGTTACTCTTACACCCCTGTTAGTTGATAATTTAGTTTTTCTTCTAAATAGTATGATAATGTTATTCATATTTTAACGCCATTTTTTTTCATTAAAATATATTCAACACGATTGCATGTACGGTACTATTTTTGTATTAATTACACTACTGACTTTTTTATGTTATTAATGGTGTAATCAGGTTATCACAATTTATCTAGTTTTTTAAAGTCGTATACTTTTCAACAAGGTTGCTAATCAGAGGCCTCTGACACAGCTGATATAGTTTCTGCAAACTCCGGTCACGGCTTTGCGACATACATCCGGTAAGGAGTATTAACTGGGTTCCTTCTACAATAGTATCTGAAAGCGCATCAGCGGATGTAAATTAGGTCAAACAAAATTTAACCTTACGCCATTTCCGGTATATGCCAAAGGTGTGTTGGATCATCAAAACAAAAGGTTTGTGGGGTTATTTGTAGCTCCTATCTTTATTGTTTGTTACCTCTCATTTGGACGTACTCGAGGGGGAGGAAATACTCCATTGTTTATAAATATGCAAGGTGTCTGAATTAAAATATGAAGGCGCGAGTTGTCAGAGATGATGCGTAGAACAAGTTTTGAACTAGGTAGATCCAACTGACTCGTTGGTGTTGATGGTTTTTCTCACTTTATAATGTTATCGTGCTGACTTGATAGCATGCAAGACAGAAATACCCAGGTGTCAAAATTAGGCCCAAAATTATACAACATACACAACATGATACACGAAGCAATTCTGTACTATGTTTGAGTGACACTTGATGTCACACTCGATGAAGATTATGACACGGTAAACATGATAACGATACGTACTTGTGAACAGATTAAGTTCACTTGAGCAGATTAGCAGGTTTTTCATCATGTTCATACGTCGAGACATTATTGGTTTGTTCTTTTAATCATGTTAATAGGTTGATCATGGTGATTGTGACATGATGAGCTAATACCAATCTCATTAAAATCAAATCTTTGTACTCGCTCCCGCCAAACAAAGATCTGAGGACATCCCATTAGGGGTCGCGTCAGAACGACCTTTCGTCCGACCAATTAGAGCGTCACTTACCAGATCATGAAAGTGACAGTCGGAACGTGTTTTCTAATCATGCAACCACGAAATATTTGACACGGGGTATTCCGAACGACAGTTACGGGTTTCATGATTATATCAATACAATCTAGGCCATCTATAAGCCATTCCAGAGTGTTCTTCTTATCAGTTTTAAATTTTTTAATCGAGAATACGTCAAAATATGTTTCGAAGAGTAGTCGCCAGTTTGAAACTAGTGTCGTAAAGCTCGTGAAAGCTGAATTCTGATTGGCTAATGATGATTTCTTGTCCATCATTTCATTGGTCGGTCAAAATTCGAGAAAGGTCGTTCTGACGTGACCCGTAATGGGATGTCCTCAGATCTTTGTTTAGCGGTAGCAAGAACTAAGATCTGATTTTAATGAGATTGAGCTAATACTAATTGAAGCAGCAGTCAGCAGTAGCGATAGAAAACTAACAGTTTTAGCCCACTAGTCCTTATAATGAGAACATATTGCAAAACCCCTAAAAAGGGCAAACTTCTGCTAGTCCTTATGAGACCTAACTATTGGGCAGTTTGGCAAGGACTACAGGACTAGTGCCAATTTCTAACACTGAGCAGTATTCAAGTTTTATGACCATGCACCATGTGCAGATACGGTACACCTACAAAATATGGGATACATATCTGACATATTTTTTTCATGCTATCAGAGACCATATAATAGAGGGACGGCCCTCACCAACAGTTTATCATAAACCATCAGCGCTACGGTCTGGCATGTAACTGATACACCTCGACCCCCCGCTGTTAACCTCCCTGTACCGCTGCAGATGCGTAATAGATGCGCAGACATTCACGACTGACCATTCTGGTAACCACTTAAACAATATTACATAATATCTGGGGTAAGAGTTAATTCCCTTAGCCGAGATTTCTCCGACTACGACCAGCAACAATCCAATAAAAGGACGTCTCTTAGCAGATAACAAAGATTTTTTTATGATATCTCTCATTAGCACATGTCAGTTGGCTGCAAATTGTTTGCTGAACATGTGTGTCTTCCGGGACATTTATTTCAATTTACATTCGCCACAGCCATAGACGACTTCATTCACTGGGACGATTTCGTCTTGGACCTAGATATGCCACTTAAAGAATTCCCACTCTTCGACCAGGGGTTGGTTTCTGATGACTCTTGGTCCATATAGAATGACGGTGATGTTACCGCTACCAAGCCGTTGGTAAATACCTACCAAAAGGTTTCACTCAAAGAAAAAGATAGGAAATGAAAATATGACGTCTGTCCATAAGCGTAAGTTTTCGAGGGTGTGTGAAGGAAAAGCCGTTCCGATATCAAAAGTATTTTATAATGTATTCTATTTGTTTTAAAAATCAGTTAATATATCTCATTTTATGCTGCAATTGTTAACTATTATAAATAAACAAATATACCAAATCTACTAAGAACGCCACAGAAAACTACGATGTGGTAAATTGCACAGGAACTCAGGAAGTGTAAATAAAACTCATTCAGAAGCAAGGAAGACACTTGTAACCAATGTTCGAAATACCTGCCTGCCCGACCGTCCTAGACGGGTTGATTTCAACTTAGGCTGCCAGATTTTCAAATCCCCCTGCCCGACGGTCGGGTTATATTTCATATGTAAAAATATTCTAAATATTTCCCGATGATAAGCATTATTTACATGATGTATTCTAGCATATTAAATACAAATCTGACCTAAAAAGTGTTTGCTATTTCTATTTTTGCATTACTTCATGTTCAATGAATTCGATTTCAAGTTTTAATTAAATTATCCTGAGAAACATATGATTATAGTGGGCAGGCAGGTTTTGTTCAGGGCTGGCAAGTATTTCAGCTAGCCAGTCCTGTGGGAGTTTCATACCCTGTTGTAACATATCACCATATTCCCGATGGTCACAAAATATATCTCCAGATTAACTTCATATCTTATAATAAGTCCAGACTAGATTTACTTGCAAAAATGCATGATCACCGACTGGTGTAAATGCTTTACTATTAGCCAGAAACTTTAGCCATATTAATGTTTTTATTTCATGAAAATTCGCTACTATTTTGTAATGCTAATAGTTCCAATGAATTAAAAATACACATTAAACTACGAGTGTTGTTCAATGAATTTTCGATGTGTCCGACAATGTGCTTCGAAGGAATCAAACGTTATTGGTTAATGCCAGTTTGGGGCTAGCAGTGATAATGGGGTTTGCCGGAGCGAGATAAGTTTTTTTCAAAGGGAGGCTACTGTTAAATTCCAAAGCAAAGAGGACGATTGTAATTTTACAATTGCTATTTAATATTACCCGATTAGTTTGATATTTCAGCATACAAATAATTAGGTATTTCAGGTAACAATATAGCTTCAACGAGCATGGTACCAGATATATACTAGTATATCGTAAACTGTAGTAACGTTTGTAGTTTCAAAATTGTTTCATCATAGTTTTCTATTTATATCTGATCAAAACTCTAACCTTGAACGAGGCATGCAACTATTACTATTAAAACAAAACAAAACAAAACATCACAAACTCTGACATATGTAAATGTATTTTTCATAGAAAAGGACAATAGGCCATCTATTTATTTTACTGAATGACACCTTCGACCTTGTTGTCTCGAACTTCTCTCCCGACGACTGCCGATATAATCCTTCTTCTTTCTTGGCATTTACAAAGCAAATGATAATTTTATAATACAAATATTTCATGTAACGGATTTTTATTTTCGTATTATGTTTTCATTGTTGTGTAAATACACAAAGTAAGTAGTACCTTCGTCATATTTACATTATTATGATTGGGTTTAGGCCCATATCATATAGCTCATAATCAATATTTACACGGCATAAAATAAATAATTGATTTAATGTAGTCATGATTAATACAGACAAAATCTACAGAAGATAACAAATAAGTAGTACTGTAGTATGTAGTATATGCGCGATATGTGATAGAAGCCTAACTGAAACAAAGTTAAACTTACGAAAAATATGCGTCTTACAAAAACAATTCTAATATCATACAATATAAGTCACTTTGTAGAATGTTTCAAACGATATATGTGGTTGATAATCACAGACAAAATGCATGTTATGTCGTCTGCTATATGGTAATTTAACCTAAAATATGTGACAAACACCAACAAATCTCAGTTGTAATGTTAACAATCTTAAGAAATACATGAGTGTAAATATATATTGTGAAATATATCTTTTACATGGGAAAAAAAGGCGACAACGATGACTGCAGTGAACACGTTTCTGCTCACTTCCGGACAGGCTGCGCAGTACAAGCTGTAGCACTGATGGTTTCGCTCATAGGCTAGAGGGCCGTCCCTCTATTATATGGTCTCTGATGCTATTAACATGATTAATATAGAAGAGGGCGATAAAGCTAAAAATTACTCTTCTTGCATTTGAATGGCTCTGCATGTTCAATATGATTAAATTAAGTTCTATCAAAGCAATTCATAAGCATTGAGAATTGGACATCAACATAGAAATATCACTGGAAAATAGAAGCTCCATAATGACATGCGCCAACCTCATCTGTGACATCCATCAACACCACATTTCAACAAACATATAGTATTTTTCATGCCTTATTCATTAAGACTGGAATTAGTGGAAACTAAAAATGACATTTACATACTATAGTATTTGATTCAGGTCGTTGTGTGGGGAGCAACCCCCTTGTTATTTTAGCGAGGCAGCTAAAAACTTAAAAACAGTTAACTGGTTACTTAGGATGTAGCCTGTGGATCTTCCTTATCAATAATTGACAGAAGGTGTCTGTGGTACTCTGTATTCTAACTGCACATCACTGTTTGCTGTATAAGTGTAAATGCTAGCATTCAAATTATATCGGGGGGAAAAGAATCAATGTTTTCTATTTTCTAATCTTTGGAACAAGTTTTCTTGTTCAAATGTGTAACAACACCTCTTGTGTTACGGACAGTGCACAATGTAGACTTTTTTGTTTTACCTTTAAGTCAATTGTATTTTCTCAAGTCAACTTTGAATGACCTCAGGTAGATGCCTGGGTCTCAAGAAGATATCTGTCAATCTGTGGAAGTTAGCTAGAACGTGTAGAAAGTTGTCATGAATATAATTTGATATACATGATATACATGTATACTCACCACGCTCACCGCCAAAAAAACAGCGAACCATAGAATCTATAGAGACGTATGTATGTTAAGAAGAGATGTTTTCGATGTGTACCAGTTAATGACAAAACTAACAATCAGTCAAGTGTCACCACAGTGTCTCTAATGTTATCACGATATGCTGTACATGATTTTCAAACTTTACATGTTATTCCTGCACGAAACAAATGACGTCACATGTGATGAGTTCATGAGCATCAGTTCACACAACATACCAGTATGTTGGCTTGTGCTTCGAACCAATCTAATATCTCTTGAATATGAGTAAGTCTTCATTTATTAACCAACATTTATGGTATTCATGTTTCTTTTGGCAGGGAGTATATATGCTGGTATACACCATTGACCAATTCCAACTAGTCTACAGCCCATTCCAGACAAGTAGTTTGTTTAAAATAACTACATTTTGGGGGAAAAACAACAAATCCTCTCGCCCCTTTCCGTTACCTGTAAGAAGACTCATCCCCCTATCGATAAATGTTATGTGCGAAAATACAACAAACCAATCAGAATGCACATAGGTCTTCTAGTACTTCTGTCAAAGAATTCCTCCGAAATAAGTTTTGATTTTACATATGTCTTGCATCTAAAAATTTACCCAAGATACAGCTGAGTGTGTTCAATCTTGCTGTATAGTCCTGATATGTTTTAAACAGCATCTGGCCTACTTATTATGTATGGGGGAAATATGCGTGAATCATTATGCAACGAGTTGACAATTCTTTTAGCTGTGCCCATTTGCACTTAGACCATGTAGATGGAACCCAGTCGCAAAAATGACCATGAGAGGGGCATGAGTCGCTATTCGTCTTGTCCCAGAATAACCCGAGTTGGTCACAAATACATTGATATTGCTGACAAGTTACCATGTCAAAAGCCTGTGTCTTTAGAAATGGTAAAGGAACACTGCTTGCCTTTTTTCTTTAGCTCTACAAATATGTTTCAGAATTGTGAGAACTACACACATCTACAGCAGACTAAGGACAGATTATAATATTAAAACAGAACAATACTACATTTGTGTGCCTGCAATGTGATCAGCTGACCAAGGGAGATAACTACAATGGCCAGCTGGAACGGAGGTGATAGGAGCAGTGATGATGATTTCATTCACCCCTCTCGTGAACCCAAATACATCATTCCGACGGTCCCACAGCCCGAGAATCTGCGTCCTGATACTGAGGATAATGTTCAGAGTCAGACGGAAGATGTGTTCAGGAACTTTATGTACCAGAGCTACAGGCAGACTCAAATACGTCAACAATACGACTCAACTCCAAGGATACATGAGTTCGTTAGCATGAATCAGGATCCTGTCAGGTAATCCAGAGATATAAGTTACCATGGTAACAAGATGAATACTTGCATTTGCTTCTCATGCTTATGAGGATAACTGATCGAGCATTAAAATGTATTTGTCTTTGATACCATATTCAATGTAATAAGCGCCCCGCTCTAATAAGACATTTGCTGATATATTGGCTGGTGAACAATCCCAATTAGCACCCATTCCGATTGATCAATGTACACAAGACTAATTTATTCATGTTTAATACACACTCGTGTGTTATATGCAGCCTTAATTATGGGCAATTAAATTCTGGAAAAATATATCTGTCGTACATAAACATTTCAGGCTGTCAGCATAACATTGAAATTTATCTTTCAACTCTGTTTTTTCACCAAAATAATATTCTAATAAGAGCCCCCTATTTCTAATTTTGAGAGTGCCCTGGGCGCTTATTACGTCAAATATGGTAATTGCTTTGGAAAATAAATATTATTCAACACAGATAACATGTTCAATAATCATGATAATTTACTCATCACGACAACTTTGAATAAGGTGTCCAAGTCATACCAAAAGACATTAATAGATGGTACTTGTTGTTACCCTGCCTGGTGCTGGGCATTAAGGGGCTAAAGCAAGGACTGGTGGGCTCGTGTCAGCATAATGTGTCTGAGTGGGATCCTTATTTTAAAGGGGCGGTCGGGTAGCCTTGTGGTTAAAGCGCTCACTCGTCACGCCGAAGACCCGGGTTCGAATCCCGACATGGGTACAATGTGTGAAGCCCATTTCTGGTGTCCCCCACCGTGATATTGCTGGAATATTGCTAAAAGCGGCGTAAAACCAAACTCACTCACTCACTCACTCCTCATTTTAAACTGTGGCATGGTATCTCAGTGGGCCAGCACTATAAAATCAGCATTAGTCCAGACTAGTACAAGCAGCCACACACACATGCATGCACGTCGCTATATAAGTGCAATAATCTTGGAAGGTAAAAGGTGCCCATGTGGATCAAATGGTCGGACTCGAGTCATCGTGTCCGGATGGCATGGATCGCTGCTTACAATATTGATCACTGGAATGTCTGACTCAATTATTTGCAGGCCGCTGCTAGGATATTGGTGAGTGCAGCTGTAAGCAACAAACAAACAAACAAGAATCCAGTCTAACTGAAACATAACCTTTGCTTGTCTTTACAGCTCTACAGCTCAGATTGGCAGGCAGCTCGCTCGTATCGGAGATGAAATCAACGATCGTTTTTCTGATGAGTTTGATGGGATGATACGAAGTCTCAAACTAGACAAAAACAGTATCTTTGATGTTTTTACAAATGTTGCCAAGAAGTAGGTATATTTTCATGATTTATCATCAAATATATTTCCAAGGGTCCTTGTGGCTTATTTCTGTAGTATTAGAGGAGTGGTCCCATTAACATTTTGTTAATATGTTGCTATGTGACAAGTATATCTTGACTTTCATGCATTTATTTACGCGCCATGTCATGTATCAACTCTCAAATACCTCTATATTTAATACTGTTTATGAAAATAAAAAAATCCTGACTCATACTAATTTGTTATCACTTCTTATTCCTGAAACATGGTGGAAACTTTTTGTGCAGTTTTCCCAATGAACAGAAGACATCTCACCCAAACACACCCAAAACCAGTCTGACACATCACTCGGTTATTTTCACCCCAGGTAGTTGGGTGTATTTTTCTTGTGCTCTTGTAATCCAAGCCATCCTTCATCAATCTGCCTTTTGCGATTAATAAATTGGCTTGGGTTACTTTTATTAAACATTACTTCTATATATTCAACAGGTATTTTTTGGATTTGGCAAAGGATTTTTCTTTAAGGCTCTTAAATTTTCCTCTTGTTTTCAACATGATAACGTGTACCTGTGTATCTCCATTCACCATCCACACCCTATTGGCTCATCTTGTGTGACACACATCTGTACTGCAGATGATAAATGTGACTTGGCAGAAGACAGGAGACCCGTGAAGATGGGGGATAGAAAGGGTCTTCAGCAACCCATGCTTGCCGTAAAAGGCGACTAACGGGATCAGGTGGTTGATGCATGGCATCTTATCCCAGTTGCGTGGAACGATGCTCATGATGTCAGTCACTGGATTGTCTGGTCCAGACTCGATTATTTACAGACCGCCGTCATATAGCTGGAATATTGCTGAGTGCAGCGTTGTGTGACCATTGCTGGAGGATTGAGCTGGGGTCGTGTGATAGCTTTCATATCATTGTTTCAGGACCATTGCTGGAGGATTGAGCTGGGTCGTGTGATAGCTTTCATATCATTGTTTCAGGACCATTGCTGGAGGATTGAGTTGGGTTGTTTTATAGCTTTTATATCATTGTTTCAGGACCATTGCTGGAGGATTGAGCTGGGGTCGTGTGATAGCTTTATTGTCGTTTGGTTTCAAGATGGTGATGAAAGTATTGCAGGACAGTACGGCTCAGGTGCCAGATTTCCTGAGCACGATCATATCAACTGTGGCTAGAGTATTCCTTCTAGAGAAAATATCACAATGGATAGCTGAGCAAGGGGGCTGGGTAAGTTTTGAAAATGATCACTGTGCCTCTTTATCATTTGCTGCATGGATCATTGCTCATAATATCAATCACTGGTCTGGATTATACTCATGGAATATGCTGAGTGGGGCTTTCAAACATTTGACAATAATTAAGTTTGGAAATTTTTGTTGGAGGGAACTGACTTTGGCACCACGCCAAAGAGTGTTGGTTAATTTTAGGGCCTGGTCAGAAAGAGTGTTACATGTATTTGGGGGTGTCAGCAAAATAAGATACGACCCATGAAGATCCAGGGTAGAATAGGTCTTCAGCAACCCATGTTGCCGTAAAAGGCAACTATGCTTGTCGTAAGAGGCGGCTAACGGGATCCGGTCGTCAGGCTCGCTGACTTGGTTGATTCATGTCATCGATCCCAATTGATGATTGATGATCAATGATGTCAATCACCGGATTGTCTAGACTCTATTTTTTACAGACCGCCATCATATAGCTGGAATATTGCTGAGTGCGGCGTTAGCTACAACAAACAAACAAACAAAATAGGATACGGTCCTAAGATTCAATTCCAGTGGCCCACCCACCCCTATAATAAATGACCAGGGCCTAAGTAACAGTTAGAAACAGAATTGAGTAATCCGTTCCACATTTAATTTTCACTGGCATATGGGGTGAATGAAACGTTCTGAGCCGAACTATGAAGGATGTGTGGTACACCCTTAGTATTGCTACCAGCCATCAGAGTGACCAGGTATCCTCTGGTGATGAAAATGGACAAAATTGGCCGACATGCTCTCATCAAGTATCTCCAAACTCCAACAGCCGTCCATGCAGAGGAGGTGTTGTCTAGGGGATGATGCTCCTTCCTTTGCCCCTAGTGGACAGCGGAGCTCAAGAGGGGGAGATGATCCAGGATCAGGAATACAAGATATGACCAATACAGGAGGCATATCGTGAGAGAGTTGAGAACAATCGGAGGAATGGACTAGGTATGATAAAGGTTTCAGCACGCTGGGTTCCAAGACTTATGATCAGACATGCTCCAGGTTCAACATCTCTCATGCGATTTTTACTTAAGAATTGACTTTCACTTTGTGTGAGTTCATTGGAGTATGAACCTTCAAAGAGTGAAGGCCAAACTGTATGAACGTCAGAGCTTGCGACACCTCGCGCTAAATGTATGAACGTCAAATCGTGTCGTTCATACACTCATGAACGTTGGATTCTCGGTCATGTGACCAGCCTCTCGTCCAATGGAAAAGCCGTATATCGTGTAAACTATTAAAAATTAAAATTAAAATTAAAAAATGATATCACTTTGAAGCAGACTCGGCTGACTTTGTTAAACGAGTTGTAACCATGGATGGGTAATAGATTCCCCACTATCAGCCAGAGACTACGCCACCGTCAAAGCAGTGGAAACATCAAACGTCTTCCCCAAAAAGAAGGAGTCAAAGCCTGTTCCAAGGATGGCTTTGGTTTTCTGATGGACTACCTTCCGAAAGGTCTGAACATGAATGGTTCTTTTATGCTAATCTGAGTGGGAATATCAAGGTTAAATCTTGTGGAAAACACACTGAAGGTAGGTTGTTCCACGAAGGCAATGCATCTGTGTACAAGTCTCCTGTAACAATGGCTTCATGACTGTGGCTATTAACTCATTGAACTTCCTCCACATTCACCAGATTTGACACCGTCAGGTTTCCACCTCATCCCAAACTTGAAGAAAGAGCTGTCTGGCAAGATTTATACAATGATGATGACGTCATTTCTGTGACGATCGTGAAGATCCGGGTTAGAGTAGTAAATGGCAACAACGCGAGATCGGGTGATCAGGCACGCTGACTTGGTTGATGCATGTCATCGTATCTCAATTGAGTGGATCGATGCTCATGATATCAATCACTGGATTGTCTGGTCCAGACTCGATTATCTACAGACCGTCGTCACATAGCTGCAATATTGCTGAGTGTGGCTTTAAAAAACAAACAAACCATTTCTGTTGTGGAGGAATTTTTACACCACCAGGAGGAAGCCTAGCTTTTTCAGCAGTTGGGTCCAGGCACTCCATCATCGTTGGCAGAAGTGTGTGGACCTCAGAGGAGATGTGAAATATTGATAGCAATCAACTGGTCCTTCACAGTTAGGCTTTGAACTTTTCAGCCACCCCTTATCACTAATTGTCACCAAATATTTGTTTTAATGATTGAATATGTCAAGGAACACGGATGGCCCAGTCGTCTAAGGTACCGCGATTCGCTGTGCTGAGTTGCGTCCCTTTGGCATGCCAGAAACCTATGATTGTGGGTTGGAATCCTGGTTCGCCCCGATTATGTTTCTAGGTTTGTCAGCACCATACCCGTGCTCGTGGGTTTCACGTCTGAGACCTGCATCACTTCTAGCTTTCCTCCCACATAAAGCTGACACGTCGTGATATAACTGGAATACTGTTAAAAGCTACGTTAAACCCAACTCACTCACTCACTCACTCACTCACTCACTCACTCACTGAATTTGTCAAAACCATATATGTGTCTCATCTTCATGCTTCAGATTGCTGCTCTGACTTTTCAACCTACAGCCAGTAACCTTGCATTGGCCATTGTGGGTTTTGCGGCAGTCACGTCCATATGTGCCGTCATTTACTACAAGACATTCGCCTGACACTTGTCATCACATCATCGTCAATGGCAACCTATAGAGAACATATTCCAACAAGATACATCTGTGTGATATTGGTTGTATATAAGCTGCGAGATTGCTGTGATTTTTGTACAGGGCACCGTGGACAAAGTGATAGGACAAGGGACAGGCAAGGGAGTGAAGATAGTGTCACGTTACAACAAGAACACGAGATAATGTCATAGTTTTTAACTCAGTATTTTGTTATGGTCATGTTACAAGAGTTATGTCCCTTTGGCAGTTGTTACACATTATCATAGTGCTCGCCAGAAATGGTTGGTACGTTTGTTTTGACCGTAACCATGGTAACCAAATGATAGGATCTACAGGACATTGAAATTGTCGATTAAATGTTTCTGATGGGAATTGTTGCTTAACATTGATTTTTCATAATGTGCATCATGGGAGGCTGAAAAAATCAAATGGATGTTCTCAGGCTACTGAAGAGTTTGCAAGCAAGAGCCTAATTTTAAGGGGTTAAGAGAGTGTCAGTATTTTCTGGTTTTGTCGACAAGCATAATCAATTTTGTCAGGACCAATGCATTAGATTGAAATGATGAAGTTGATTTGGAGTTTGTACATTTTAGCATGAAAACCATCATCTTGTTTTGTAAGGAAAATATGACAATCTGTCAATATGCTCATGCAGAAAGGATTCTGTTAAATATTCCACTCAACATTTGCTAAGGACCACACCTTTGGAGAAAGATGGCTGTTTTGGTCCTTAGCAAGTGTTGAGTAGTATGTGTGTACCAACCACTCAAATACAAAGATGTTCCAAGGTTGTAGCTTGTTCAGAAATTTTCTTGTTCAGATCTTTTATCTCATTTTCACTAGGGGGCACGGGTGGCCCAGTCGTCTAAGGCGCCGTGATTCGCTGTGCAGAGTTGCGTCCCTTGGGCACGCCAGAAACCTATGATTGTGGGTTCGAATCCCAGTTCGCCCCGATTATGTTTCTAGGTTTGTCAGCACCATACCCGTGCTCGTTGGTTTCACCGAAGTGGTAAACGTCTGAGACCTGCATCACTTCGGGCTTTCCTCCCACATTAAGCTGACACGCTGTGATATAACTGGAATAATGTTAAAAGCGGCGTTAAACCCAACTCACTCACTCACTCACTCATTTTCACTAATAATGTACAGAGGTGTGATAGACAAGTTGTTGAGGCATGGACTCGTAACACTTAGGACCCAGGTTAGATTCCTCATATGGTCGAGGTGCGAAGCAATTGACAGGAATATTGCGACAAGCTAAACCCCATCTCACACAGGCACAGTGTAGGTAGACTGTAGGAGCGATGTTCACATACTAAAGGCAACTTGAGAATTGTGATTTTTGTAATTACCCAAGTATGTTCCACCGCCTGTGTTTTAGTCAGGAATGGGGGATCATGTTTTGTTTATGTCTTATGTTCCACTCAAACAAAGAACACCCACAGCTTTAAGGCTGTGTCAGTACCCATGCATTATACCAGACACCAATCCACCATGTTTGTTTGATGCTACCAATAAAGTATTTTGTATCTACTTTGGCAATTAAACATTTCATTTACTTACGAAAGCATTAAATTCAAACCCCCTGTTCTTTTAGCGAGGCGACAAAAATGGCATCTGAAAAACATAGAAAACGTTACTAAGGAATGAGCTTGTGTGCATCCCTTACCAAGATGGTGGAAGGTGCCCGGTATACTGCATTCTTACCAACGGTGTCTGGCAGTACCCACCAGTCATGACAGATTAACTTGAAAGAAAATCAGGGGGCACGGGTGGCCCAGTCGTCTAAGGCGCTGCGATTTGCTGTGCAGAGTTGCGTCCCTTGGGCACGCCAGAAACCTATGATTGTGGGTTCGAATCCTGGTAAGCCCTGATAATGTTTCTAGGTTTGTCAGCACCATACCCCTACTTGTTGGTTTCACCGAAGTGGTAAATGTCTGAGAACTGCATCACTTCAGGCTTTCCTCCTACATTGACGCCGTGATATAACTGAAATAATGTTAAAAGCAGTGTTAAACCCAACTCACTCACTCAATCACTGAAAGAAAATCGGGTGTTATTTTATTTCTTTTGAGTAGTATATATTTGAAATGAAAGGTTATCTCAGGGTGGTAGCATTCTCATAGAAGTTTGGAACACTGCTTTATGTTTTTCAGGATGGGTTCTGCTGGTGTTTTTCTCTTGGAACAAGTCCTGAGAAATACTACCAAACACTGACCAACTGTGCTTTTAAATTGGTTAGGAACAACAGTATATATTTTCATTGATTTGAGTGATTTAAGGAATTTTTGCCAAAAATTGGTTAAAAAATGAAATGTTGTTCATTAATTCAATATTGTTCAGTGATTTTGTTATTAGTGTTCGGGGTTTAACAGAAATATAAACATGGCTGGGGTCTCATAACTCGCTGCATATTTTGTCAGAATTTTTAGCAGAATTAATAGCATCATGCGTCAGTTTATCAGAAGAACTTTTTCTGAAAGATATTGATAACCCAAATACATTGTATAACGTTGTGTCCATTCTGTTTGTTGAAACACTTCATGGAGAAAAAAAGGGGAGCTCAAAATGTATAAGAAATAATGGGTAAGAAAGAAATTTTTACACTTGCATGTGTGTCATACTGATTTTACGAAATCGGTGTAAGAATTCTCACTCGGGAAATACAAGAATTCCGACACTTGTTTTATAAAGCCAGTATGACACACATGCTCATATGATAATCTCTATGTACTTCGATGTGATTCACAGAGACAACTAGTGAATGAAGTAGGCCTTAGGTGTTTTCCTGAGTCAACTGATATGATAGGAATTGTGCCTTGCAAGACACTGTGGAGACATATCCGTACATAGATCACAAGTGTGTTGTTCAGTGTGCTTGTTGAAACATCATTTTAATGATATCTCCCTTGATGTGTGTGTATGGTCCTTGTGTCCTTTGAATTTACTGACTGATGATGATAGATATCCGGGCAGTTAAGGTGCAAGGTCAGTTTTCGTTCTCATTTCCCTGGACCTTTGGGGAAATATTTTGTATTTTTTTATGGTTGAAACTTGAAGAGTTTGTTTAATTGAATGGAATTCACTTGTTTCACTGGTGACCGTCTTCTGTCATTGTAATACTTGACATACCGTATTCGACGTAATAA
This sequence comes from Haliotis rufescens, assembly GCF_023055435.1. NCBI lineage: Eukaryota > Metazoa > Mollusca > Gastropoda > Lepetellida > Haliotidae > Haliotis > Haliotis rufescens. The sequence goes on along the minus strand of NW_025964223.1, from coordinate 61,003,953 downwards.
GCGCCCACGGTGATATTTGCTAATGTATTGGCTGGTGAACAATCCCAATTTGCACACCTTCCGATTGATCAATGTGCGCAAGACTTATTTATTCGTGCATAATACACACTCGTGTGTTATATGCACCCTTAATTACGGGCAACTAAATTCTGGAAAAATATGTTTGTCGTGTATAAAACGCATAGACTTTTCTTTTATATCATTCAGGCTGTCAGCATAAACAACGAAATTAACCATCTTTCAACCTTTTTTTTTCACCAAAATTATATTCCAATAAGAGCCCCCTATTGCTAATTTTAAGAGTGCCCTGGGCGCTTATTACGTCGAATACAGTACCTTGAATAGGTATGTCTTCCCTGGTCCAGACTAACATGCTGCAACTGTCATAGTGCTGATTATGGTGATCAACAACATTCACCCCTAATTCAATCAGGTGGTCGGGTAGCCTAGTGGTCAAAGCGTTCGCACGTCACGCCGAAGACCCGGGTTTGATTCCCGACATGGGCAAAATGTGTGAAGCCCATTTCTGGTGTCCCCGGCCGTGATATTGTTGGAGTATTGCTAAAAGCGGCGTAAAACCTTACTCACTCACTCTTGTAAGTTCAGTTTTCTGTCTTTTATTGTCTGTTGTTAAATCTTGATATTGATTTTGAGTAGGGGGATTTATGTCTTTCAGGGGGATTTGATTTCTCAAAATGAGAGTATGCATTTTTTGTTAGTAAATTCAGATTTCTGAACTTACACCTTAAGTTTCAGCAAGGAGTATTGTATTCTGCTAAAAAAATGTTAAGGGCCACCTGATTCTTCCATATTATACAGGCCATGCCAGACTAACTACAGTTATAGGGCCGAATCAGGGGCTCCTTATCTTTGGTGTAATATACATATATGAACTTAACTGCTCAATATCATGAAGACAGGGCCATTAGACATGTCTGAATAAACTAAAGTCCCAGGGCGCTAACTGTTCATCATATTGATGTTCTTGGCAGTGTATTCTGTGATGATTCAGGACAATGACTTGCCCAACAAACAGGACAGTGAAACCCCTTTAACTGGAATGTCTTGAATGACATCGTTTGAGCATCATCACCCATACAGAGATGCAGCCATTATCATTGTGAGAGTCATATGATAATTTGAACCAAATTCTACCAATACTATATAATGAAATATGTTTCGAATTTTGTTTAAACATATCACTATTAACATTATTAATTTAGACAATTTATTGACCTTAAAACAGGCTTTGTGATCTAGTCAACCGATTAGTAATCAATTAATAAATAATCGCTTCTTTAACTTGTGATGATTTTGAGGGGTTTGGGTTATAAAAGCAATGTTAAAGATAATTATTTTCTTACACAAACCATACAGTCAATCATGCTAATAGTGATAAATTTTATTATTTTTTTAATAGGTACTAGTTTTAGACCCTTATTATCCCAGATAATCCTAATCATCACAATGTGGGCGTGGCATCCCCTGATAGTGCTGTCAGAAACCTATCGGCTTGTGGTCTAATACCAATGTTCAACTCGTCTCTAGATACGTGATTTGATATCTCATGGCACTCAGATTTCTGGTTAGGCCAGCCCTTTTATATTTTTCGGATTACGGACCCGCCGACTCTAATTTTTGAGAAAGTGTAAAAAAATATATATATTTGCCGATGTAAACTAGTAAAGAGATACATAATCAATCTTTGTTGATCTTGAAGCCGAACATGAATAGCCTCCCTTGACAATTGTCTGTGTTGTACATGTTGTAAGTGGTAGATTTTTTATTGTTACAAGGGGCTTTTTCATCACAAATGGTGGTCTTTTTGAGCACAGAATACGTTCATAAAGTATGCCAGAGGCATTCTGCATAAAAAAAATGCATCTGGCTTTTTTCTTTTTTTTACACTCCTCCAACCCTGGACTTTGAGCTGAAAAATCCGTAATCCTTAAAATATAAAAAGCCTGGCCTCATGGAGGTTTCACTGTCCACAGTGTTTGAAATTAGGCATTGAAGTCAAGGGTTCTCCGTTTATGTTGGTATAACCAGAATGTTAAAAACTTCAAAGTTACAAATCTCGGGGTCCCTAGACTCAATTTTATGATAAGACCCCAGGTCTTGATTTCAACACTGATGTGAAAGACTGATCTCTTATTAAAGGGGAACTGTGTTTTAGGAGTGCCTTTCATTCCCTTAGCTGTTGTCTGCAATTGTCATGCTCCAAATTGTCAAGGACAAGGATAGGGCATCCGGTATTTTTTAAGTCAGTTTTGCTGATACCTATTCCCCTCACAAAGGACTCAAGGTCGACTGATACAATCTTTTTGAAAATGTTTGTTTGAACTGACAATAAAATCATGTACATAGACAATGAGAAATGCTCATAACAACTATTTGTTCCTTGTGTGCTCAGTTTTAACAATATTTATATGAAGAACATAATGTATCAGGAAATATTGGTATCATTTAAACTGTTCATTAAGTCGTATCAGTTATTGATGAAGAATACTACAATGATGGAATCATTTTCAAAAAGACCATGATTTATATTTCCCATTTGTCACATTGTCTCATCCATATTGGAAACCGTGACACCATGACAGAGTGGTATTCATCATGTTGATTTCATGATTGTTTCCCTGGTAACACCAGAGTTTATTATTTCTCATACTGTCACATGGTCCTATTCATATGAAATACATCGTGATTTGTTAATGATATGCAAGAAAATGCTATGCTAACTACCGTATTTGACGTAATATGTGCTGCACTCTAATAAGCGCCCACGGCGATATTTGCTAATATATTGGTTAGTGAACAATCCCAATTAGCACCCCTTCCGATTGATCAATGTACACAAGACTTATTTATTCATGTATAATACCCACTCATGTGTTATATGCACCCTTAATTATCTAAAATTATGGGCAATTAAATTCTGGAAAATATATTTGTCGTGTATAATATGCACAGACTTTTCTTTTGTATCATTTCAGGCTGTCAGCATAAACCACAAAATTGACGATCTTTCAACTCTGTTTTTATCTCACCAAAATTATATTCTAATGAGCCCCCTATTTCTAATTTTGAGGGTGCCCTGGGCGCTTATTACATCAAATACGGTATACTGTTTTGAAATCTCAGAATCTAAGTGGTCCCTTTTTTTGCTTTCGAAAAGACCAGTGTGTATTATGGACAGTGAGCTGTCCTTTGTTTCACAGAAAGGGTTCTTGGATGTCATCACTGCTGAGTATGTATGTATGTGTGGCTGCCGTCATTTTGAGGCAGTTCTTGTTTTGGAAACTTGTAACATTTTGTCAACTTATGCATATCAAGTGTTGAATCTCTCCAAGTGACTTCACTCATGTTTGTGTTCATGAGGATATTTATGAACACCCATTGTCTCTAACATGTCACAATGCCTTGACATTAGGCAGCAGCCTCTGTTGGTGGTCCCTGTATGTTGTAACTAGATCCCATTGGGAGTTCCCACCTTTAGCGTGTCACTCACAAGGTTGATATCCTAATGCCACGGTTGAAATAATTGCCGAAGGGCACACTTTGAAATTATGTTTTGTTTAAAGAAAAATAGATGTATTCTGGTCAAGGACAAAGTTAAAAGTTAAAATAAGTGCCAAAGGGCACACTTTGAAATTATGATTTGTTTAAAGAAAAATAGATGTATTCTGGTCAAAGACAAAGTGTATGAACAAGCTAAATCACTGGATGTTTCACAAATTAAACAGATTTAATAATTAAAAAGGAAATTACCAATCTCAATGAAAAGGGAGGTCGAACTTTCTAAATTATAAATGTTTATTATCTTGCTCACTTGTGAAATCAGATTCACCAATTTCAAAGATTGATCAAAGTTATTCTTTTTGTAGGCGGAAATTCATAAGCACACCTGAACTTTGTGTTGTTCATTGTAGTGATATCTCCTTGGAGATATGATCTCACCCAATCGCTATCTCCCATGGAAGCCATTATGACAATTATGGGATGTAGGTACATATATATTAGCTCCATGACATCAGAAATTACCCGTTTTGTCTATGCAGTACTCTTGCAGTACGTGTGAGAATTAGTCAAGATTTGATCACTGTACAGTGCTGACACTTGTCTTTTATCATGTTTATGCAGTCCGATTGTTCCAACGATATTCCATGTTTTTGTCTTAACTACCGAACTTTGACCTTTGACATCCAGCAGAAGGAAATGCCTCAATAGTGTTTCACAAGAATGTAAGTATTGTGTATCATGTATATAAGGAAGGTTTGAAGTTTGAGACTGACTTTTAAGGTATCTTTTAGACTGTATATTGAGAGATTTTATTTGTAATCTTGGTAATGATAGAGAAAGATTGTTGTTTAGGGGTGTCTTAAGGTAAAGTAATTGCTACTTCAGGAGTTTTGTTAAATTGTTTTGTGGTTTTGAATAACATTTGTTAAACCAAGGACGAAGGTCATTCACCAAATGCATTCAACTCTCTTCACCTTTTATAATCTGAGATAGATATTTTGCCTATTTCTCTTCCTGATCAGTCAAAAGCAGATGTCCTTACATTTCTAGAGGGGGGCATGGGTGGCCCAGTCGTCTAAGGCGCCGCGATTCGCTTTGCAGAGTTGCGTCCCTTGGGCACGCCAGAAACCTATGATTGTGGGATCGAATCCTGGTTCGCCCGATTATGTTTCTAGGTTTGTCAGTACCATACCCATGCTCGTGAGTTTCACCGAAGTGGTAAACGTCTTGAGACTTGCATCACTTCAGGCTTTCCTCCCACATTAAGCTGACACACCGTGATATAACTAGAATACTGTTAAAAGCGGCGCTAAACCCAACTCACTCACTCACTCCTAGAATCATTTTTATCTGTATATCATAGATAGTGAACAATGGAAATGCATGACATTAACCTGCTTTAAAACAGATGAGGTAGCTAGAGACTGACAACTTACTTGATGCCCATCACTGAGATGTGACGTGTTTGTCGTTGTGCCTCGTTTGTACATAGATACAGATCCTACGACATTTGATGATCTCACCGTGCACTACCGACTGGACATTGGACAGTCTAGGCCACACTTTATATGTTTTATGGTTCATGAAATGTTGTGCTGACCCTGTGATATAATCAAAATTCTGTTCAAAGCGATATTAAACCCAATTACTCACTATCCAGTTAGTTGGGTAGGTTGAAATGAAATAAATTTGTGCAAGCTTAATAGCTCAATTGTTTTTACCTTTGGGGGCAGTGGGGTAGGCTCATGGTGAAATCATTCGTTCTTCACACCAATGACCCGGGTTCGATTCACCACATAGGTACATAATCCATTTATTCTAATCATGAAAGGTAGATCAGTGGGACGAATAAAAAAAATTCTAATCTATTTTGATTTTTGATTTGGTTGTTGGCTTGTCAGTCACATCCATGAACCAAAAACATAAAAAGTGTGGCCCTAAACCCTTGTCTTTCCCATGCCCCAACTAGATGTAGCAGTGGTTCTCCACAGACCCAAGTCTGCCACTTTGTGATAGCTTGTGCATTAGCAGTGTGGTAGTGAACTTGTAGCTTTAATGCTTGTACAGATTTGAAAGAACTATATTTTGGTAAAGATTTGATGAAGAAACAGTGTACCATAATTGTCAAAATAAACTCTGTTTCATAGAAGTTATACGGACATACAGATAGTGTAACATATCACCAAAATATATGGCATCTGCCTTGCCTTCGCAGTTAGCATGACGAGGTGACAATGGGTTCTCTTTTCACATTGGCCTTAGGGTTAAATATTGGTACATGTATTTACACTATTGGTCAGAAATGTACAACACAAGAAACATTCCTGTATTTGTCAGGCTTCATCCCATTTGTAGAACACCAGATGTCATCATTTGTTTTCAAATTGATGAGAGTCACAAATTGCACCCTCAATTATCCAGGGTATATTTTGGTTTCAATAAATACCCTGAACCCTTTCATTTCAGAAGAGACATCATCTCGATCTCTCTGGTCACTAAATTAGCACATAAGTTTTCTTGCATGAGTTATTTATCAGGATATCTGATTTTGGAGTTGTTTAGAGTTTAGAGTTGTGCTATTTAAATCAGCTCAAAACGAAGCTATGTTAGCAAATGGGTCCAGGATATTAATTGTAATAGACCTGGATAATCATGGAGAGATCACATGCTGCCTGCAACTACTGTCTGTAGGCAAGGTCTCTCCAAGTGTTGATGTCCTTATTGTAAGGACTCTGACCTGTTTCTCCAAGGAGCAGGGATAGCCAAGTGTTGATGTCCTTATTGTAAGGACTCTGACCTGTTTCTCCAAGGAGCAGGGATAGCCAAGTGTTGATGTCCTTATTGTAAGGACTCTGACCTGTTTCTCCAAGGAGCAGGGATAGCCAAGTGTTGATGTCCCTATTGTAAGGACTCTGACCTGTCTCTCCAAGGAGCAGGGACAGCCAATTGTTGATGTCCTTATTGTAAGGACTCTGACCTGTCTCTCCAAGGAGCAGGGACAGCCAAGTGTTGATGTCCTTATTGTAAGGACTCTGACCAGTCTCTCCAAGGAGCAGGGATAGCCAAGTGTTGATGTCCCTATTGTAAGGACTCTGACCAGTCTCTCCAAGGAGCAGGGACAGCCAAGTGTTGATGTCCCTATTGTAAGGACTCTGACCAGTCTCTCCAAGGAGCAGGGACAGCCAAGTGTTGATGTCCCTATTGTAAGGACTCTGACCAGTCTCTCCAAGGAGCAGGGACAGCCAAGTTTTGATGTCCCTATTGTAAGGACTCTGACCAGTCTCTCCAAGGAGCAGGGACAGCCAAGTGTTGATGTCCCTATTGTAAGGACTCTGACCAGTCTCTCCAAGGAGCAGGGATAGCCAAGTGTTGATGTCCCTATTGTAAGGACTCTGACCTGTCTCTCCAAGGAGCAGGGATAGCCAAGTGTTGATGTCCCTATTGTAAGGACTCTGACCAGTCTCTCCAAGGAGCAGGGACAGCCAAGTGTTGATGTCCCTATTGTAAGGACTCTGACCAGTCTCTCCAAGGAGCAGGGACAGCCAAGTGTTGATGTCCCTATTGTAAGGACTCTGACCAGTCTCTCCAAGGAGCAGGGATAGCCAAGTGTTGATGTCCCTATTGTAAGGACTCTGACCAGTCTCTCCAAGGAGCAGGGATAGCCAATTGTTGATGTCCCTATTGTACTCCAAGGGGTCGGGGCAGCCAAATGTTAGGTCCTTGCTGGTCATGGAAACTCCTTGGCTTGAAATTTTATGAGCTTATTATTAGCTTCACATCATCCGTGCAGAGTTGTGTCCCTTAGGTCGAGGTCTGCTGCTAGTGAGTTCTAATCCTAGATTTGCCCCAGTTATGATTTTAGGTTTGTCAGCACAATAAAAGTGCTTTGATTTCCCCGAAGTGGTTAATAATTTAATCCGCTTCATTTGGTTTGATTTTTTCTGTCACGTCTTGTCATGACACTCTGTGATATGGCTGAATACTGTTTCAACATAGCATTGAACCCAATTCCCTCATGTCATTGTATCCCAATTGCGTGGATCGATGCTCATGATGTCAATCACTGGATTGTCTGGTCCAGACTCGATTATTTACAGACCGCTGTCATGTAGATCTAATATTGCTGAATGTGGCGTTAAACAAACAAACAAAACTTACATTAAAACCATGAGGCGCAGTCAGAGACATTTCAGATGCAAGGTAGAGGAATTTATGTTCCATTACATAGGCTGAATTATGATGCTCACTAAATGTATGGAGGAGAAACAGAATTGAGCAATTATCTCTCAAAATAGCAGAAGTTGTATTCATATATGATTTCAAGATTACAATGCATTCAGTTGGTGCCATATGCCAATTTGGTCATTTAACAATAGACTGCCATCTGTTTGTCGTCATAACTATATCTATTTGAATATGGAAATGCTGGGGTCGAGTATGGATGGAAGCTACTTAGTTTTGGCGTCACCACCAATATTTCTGTAAGTGGTGACTGACTTGGGCATTGAGATGAGTAACTTTTTGAATGTACATGTTTTATGTGTCAAAATGTATACATCTTATCAGGTATCTTTGTCAATCAAAATAGTATTGTAAGAAAATGCCATGACTAGCAGTGCTGTAGGCGGGGGGTGGGGTGGGGGCTGTTCTGCAGTGGTGGCTGGTTTGGGGTGTATTTTCTATTGTTTTTTATCAATTTTCTCAGATTGAGATCAATTAAAAATCTTTTACTGGACATGCTTGCTGAAAACATATTTATCACATGACTTGTCGTGGCCATGGCAGGTTTAGCTGTAGTCATGTGATCAAGTCACGTGTTCTTTAACGTCCATTCAGTAGCACCTCTCGACAAACATTCTCAGACCCAGAGGATATTAAATGATCAGTCCCATAAGCCTACAGTTACCCCCTGACAAGAAAATAACTGTGGTCTTGTATTTAAATATAAAGGCCACACTTTTTTATTTTTCATTTTACGGGCCCGGCATCCCAGCTGGAAAAGAAATAAACATAAAAATAATTATTTTTGTTATGTTCCCGGCTAGTAATATAGACCCTCAATAAAAGAATGTCATGTATCAATTCCATGTCTACATCAATATCAGTAATTCAAAAAGCCAGCTGCAGTTTTAACTCCATGACAGAATGATTTTCAATATAATTAAATAAATGATTGACATAGCTATCTATTATTTTGTTTATTTCGACCGACCTATTGTGGAAAAGCTGCAATAAATCCCTGAAAAGTAAGATTTAAAAAGTGTGGCCTCAGTCTGTTTAGGTGCCTTCCAGCTCTCAATCCGTCCTGTCATGAGTAAATAGTCTAATAGTTTCTGGATGGGGTGACTCCTGCTAACTCTGTGACGTCTCTTCCAACGGGCGACCTCCCCTGCCCAAGTGTCTCATCCTGTACATTTTTCAGTACCTTTTTCAAGGCATGTCGTACCTTGAAGTGTGTAATTATAACATTTCCATTTTTACTGACTTTACTTAATATTATTATATCGTTTACTTACAGAATTCCCTTTTTTCTAAAATGTATTTTTTCGTAACACTATGCCAAGAGGATCAGAAAGTTTATTTAAGTGAAGTTATTGAAGTTCAGGGGTCACTATTTCAAAGGAAATATATAATAGCTTCATCTTTGGCAGGCTTTAATTTGGCAACTTATGACCATATTTTCAAACCATATTATATTGAAGTGATGCATATAACAATATGAGCTTTGCCAACTTTCCATATCCTAGATGTCTGAAATACTTCCACCTATATGTCTGCAGTTACAGGGGCGGTCTTGTAGCCTAGTGGTTAAAGCGTTCGCTCTTCACGCCCAAGACCCGGGTTCGATTCTCAACATGGGTACAATGTGTGAAGCCCATTTCTGGTGTCCCCTGCCGTGATAGTGCTGGAATATTGCTAAAAGCGGCGTAAAACCATACTCACTCACTCTGCAGTTACACCATGTCATAGGGCAGAATGATCCTTAGAACTACAAGTCCCACTGACCAGTCCTATGCCTGGTTTGTTTCAAACTCGGGCTAGAATAGGTCTTCACCAACCCATGCTTGCCGTAACAGGCAACTATGCTGGTCGTAAGAGGTGACAAACGGGATCCCATGGTCAGGCTTGCTGACTTGGTTGAGGCATGTCATCATATCCCAATTGCATGGATCGATGCTCATGGTGTCAATTACTGGATTGTCCGGTCCAGACTCTTTCATTTTAGGACTGCTGTCATGTAGCTGGAATATTGCAGAGTGCGGCGTTAAACAACAAACATTATGTTTCAAACTCTGGCTATAAATTTACAACATGTGTTTCATTTTAAATTATTTCTTGGATGTCAGTGAATTGAATGCTCAGTTCTTAATACAGTCCCTAATCAATCCGCTCAAATCCCAATACCGGTATTTTCAAAATATTTATCAGTCAGTGTTATCAGTAACCTTTAATGTGTAGTCACCATTAACGTCATTACATAGGTCATATTGATTGTCTCTGTATCTTCCGAATTATCTTGGGGGCACGGGTGGCCCAGTCGTCTAAGGTGCGGCAATTAGCTGTGCAGAGTTGCGTCCCTGGAGCACGCCAGAAACCTATGATTGTGGGTTCGAATCCCAGTTCGCCCCAATTATGTTTCTAGGTTTGTCAGCACCATACCCGTTCTCTTGGGTTTCACCGAAGTGGTAAACGTCTGAGACCTGCATCACTTCGGGCTTTCCTCCCACATTAAGCTGACACGCCGTGATATAACTGGAATACTGTTTAAAGCAGCGTTAAACCAAACTCACTCACTTACTCACTCCGAATTATCTTGATTTTGGTCTTCATAAGGTTTTTTATTTTTTACGTTTGTTTACAAAATGTTTGGCCTAAAATTAAATGTATGTGGTTGAAAAACGTCAGACCCAGATTCTAGAATCGGTGCAGGTACGAATAGAAGGAATTCAAACTCACTGGTCACGCCATCATGGAAGTATGTTTGCGAAATGATATTGAAAGATAAGTGATTCTTTCTTTGGTTAGAATAAAGATTTTTTGATACGTATTATTTACGAACAGCATTGTTAAAATCTTGTGTATGTTTTTTTCATTTCAACCAATTGTAAACATGGTAAAATAGTCTGCCAAAATTTATTAAACAAAAGTCATTTATGATTTCAGGGGTTTTGGTCGGTCTCTTTAATCAACTAAAAACCTAAGGTTTTACACTGATGAACACGGAATTCACTGTATTTATGGTCTTTTTAAGTATCAGAGCAAGAAGGACGGGGTTCCTTGTGGCAAGACATTGTTGAGGCATGTGTATAGAACTATTGGAGAACTAATGTTCATAAAGTTTGACATTATGCTGTCACCCATGACTGTTGAAATCTATTCATCTGTTAACATGGAGGAGCACATGTTCAGAAGAAAATATCATTTCCATAATCTTGTTGAACTTGAGACAGTATGTACATTTCAATTTTTGCATGAAAAAAGAAATGCATTGCTAATCTGTAGATTGATGAATTATGTGTTATGATTAGCAATAAAGTTTAATACAATGTGTTGAGGAGAGTTGGTCTGTCTTTATTGCACCCTTACTGGCTGAATGGATGTGACGCGAGTGTAAAATGTTGTTTGATTCCACTGTCAGCAGTGTGTCTTGGCAGTGGGGACCGAACAAACCAGTGACTGTGCTTGCTCCCCAGTGAAGATCCCGGTTAGAATTGGTCTCCAGCAACCCATGGAATGGTCTTCAAATTGCCCTCTGAACAGCCCCATTACTTGATATTTCAAGTCCAAACTTAAAACATTTTTGTTTGATAACTCATTCATTTAACTCTTTTTTACATATGTGCCTTGTCAGGGCTTTGAGCATGCTTTTTGTGTGGAAGTTATGACATTATAAGAATGATTATTATTATTTTATTTATTTATTTGTTTAACGCTTGTGGTAATAAGCGACTAACAGGTGGTTGATGCATGTCATCGTATCCCAACTGCGTACATCAATATTCATGATGTAAATAATTGTCTTGTCGAGACTCCATTATTTACAGATTGCCGTCATAGCTGGAATATTGCTGAGTGCAATGTTTGACAACCCCAAAACCAAGCAACACAAGCACAATGTGTAAATAAATGTCAGACATATCTACAGGGATAGGATAGCAAAGATGCCCCTGCAGATTCAGATGAGGATGCATCAAGTGATGAAGAATCAGACGGAGGAAGACAATATCCCATACTGGCCCGGAAAAAAGGGAGGAGAACCACAATGCACAACCTGGTAGCCTCAAAGCATGATCTTCACATGCTTGAAACCCGTGAAGATTCTGGAGTAAAATAGGTCTTCAGCAACCCATGCTTGCCGTAAAAGGTGACTAGCAGGATCGGGTGGTCAGGCTTGCTGACTTGGTTGATGCATGTCATCGATCCCAATTGCGTGGATCGATGCTCATTATATCAATCACTGGATTGTCTGGTCCAGACTCGATTATTTTACAGACCGCCGTCATATAGCTGGAATATTGCTGAGTGCGGCGTTAAACAACAAACCAATCACATGCTTGAGGCTTTATAGGATATCCGGAGTCCATAGATTCAGATCCATCCTGAGACAGACCCCATGCTCCAGATGGAAGCTACAGAAAGTCCAGAGCATGCAGCATCAGCCCTGGGTTATATGAGATAGCTTCTCATGATACATAACATGATGGATCTCTCCAGGGGGGCAGTCCAGTCTCCAGGCTCCAGGCTCCAGTCTCCAGTTCTGAAAATATTTTAGCTACAAGACCCATCGTAAGGTCCCGACTATTGGTTCAGCATTTGATTATGAATCGCTATAAAATAGTGATGATACCAAGTGAGCCCGAAAAGGTGGCACTGGTCACGAACACATGCAAAGGCGAGTCAAGTGTTAACGAGAACAAACAGAGGACCTCAAGGTGGGGAATTGCATCAGACATCATTTTGGTCACTGATGCATCAGATTTGGCAGTGTCCACCAGATGTCTATCATAAATCTTTTTGAATTTTGTGACCCTGATCAAACAACTTTTGAGCAAGAGTCCTAATACACTCTGAAATCTACGAAGAAAGAACATGCACCATTGTGAAACGTAGACACCAAAGCCTGGAGCTGTTTGAGTCTTGCTTGACAAAAAGTGAAAGTTTACTATTGGCATTCCTCTTGTTATACAGTCGTGTTGACAGTTTTGTCACTGTGAATCGTTATGAATAGATCTAAATATGAAAGAAAGGAAATCATCCTCTATATCTCCAGGGCTCCCAGGGGCGGTCAGGTAGCGTAGTGGTTAAAGTGTTTGCTCATCACACCGAAAAACGGGGTTCGATTCCCGACATGGGTACAATGTGTGAAGCCCATTTCTGGTGTCCCCCTCCGTGATATTGCTGATATATTGCTTAAAGCGGCGTAAAACCACACTCACTCACTCCAGGGCTCCCATTTCAGTAAACCACCAACACTAACACCAGGATCCATTCCCATGGTTCTCCGATCTCAAATTACCCGGCCTTGATTTTCCTTAGTCAATTTGATTTGCTACGCTACTCAGTTTTAATAGACCAATAAGAATGCGAGTTACAAACCAGCCTAGTAATGTTGGTGTTGCAATATCAACAACATGGCGGCCATTCCCATTGATTACCATAGAGTTTTGCAGAAATTTATCATTGAAAATCCTTGGAAGAGGTTAAAGCATTGGACAGTCACGCCGATGACCCTGGGTCGAATACCTCTGATGTGCGCATTTTGGTAACGCGGCGGCGTTAATCAGTCACTTAATTTTTGTATTAAGTGTTTTCAAATGATTGCGTTTATTAGGTATAACTCTGCTTTAAACAGTATTCCAGTTATATCAATGCATGTGGGAAGGACGGAAGTGATGCAGGTATCAAACATTTTTCACTTTTGTGAAACCCACGAGCACGGGTATGGTACCTAGAAACATAATCTGGACGAACAGGGATTCGAACCCACAATCATAGGTGTCCAAGGGACTGCCCAGTGAATTACGGCGCCTAAAACCCCGTTGTTCACATGCACAATATTTACTCACGTAAGTCATTTTACAAATGTGTAGCTATACAAACGTGTGTATATGTAAATATAATATGCGTTCACATGAAAATCAACTTAGGTGTGTAAATAAAGTATGTAAATGGTCTAATGCACACATATTCGTCAGTCTGTTTACGACTTTTAACACAAAACAGGTTGTTTTCCAATCAAAGTTGAATGAGAAGAGAGTTACTTTACCGAAAATTTTCGCGTGAAACAGAATGTGTTTGATTTAATTTGTACACAAAGTTTTGACTCCTTGAAACCAAAACAGAAAACCGTCCTCCCAACTCTGTACATACGCATAAAAGTTGGCAACCTCACAATACAGAACTGTTGTTAATTTGTTTGGTGTTGGCAAATCAACAAAATTTAATATATACTCACCGACAGCAGAAACGCGAGTACTAGACATGTTGGTTTATATATGAAGAATTACTCATATTCAAGAAATATTAGATTGGTTAGACGGACAAACGAACATACTGGTATGCTGTGTGAACCGACGCTCATGAACGCATCACAAGTGACGTCACATATCCATTATTCGCGATGCATCATTTATCTAGAGCAGGATTAGCAAGTAAAGTTTGGAAACACGTGCATCATATCCTGATAAAAATAAAGACACTGTGGTAACACTTGACTGATTGTTAGTTTTGTCTTTAAGTGGTACACATTAGAAACATCTCTTCTTAACGTATATCCTTCTCTATATGTTTGTGGCCCGTGAAGATCCTGGTAGAATAGGTGTTGTTTAACGCCGCACTCAGCAATATTCCAGCTATATGGCGGCGGTCTGTAAATAATCGAGTATGGACCAGACAATCCAGTGACTGACATCATGAGCATCGATCCACGCAATTGGGATACGATGACCAAGTCACCGAATCTGACCACCCGATCCCATTAGTCGCCCACAACGACAAGGATAGTAGTTGCCTTTTAACGGGGTATTAGACGACTGGGCCACCCGTGCCCCTAGTGTTTGAGAAGTGAAGTGTGTTATTTTATGAAAGATACAAATACTAGACCTATTTCTGTCACTGAGGTCAGTTGGGGATGGGGCACTTTAGGAATGATATTTGCTCTACCTTCCTGTGTAGTGTTGAATAGACGATTGTGGTTGAAGCACGAGGACACTTCAGTAAAATCAAAGGATTAATATGATTTAAAAAATAACCATTTAAAGTAGCTTCCCCCCCCCCCCCCCCCCCCCCCCCCCCAATCCTCACTGTAACTGGCTCTCTATGGGGACCTTTCTGACTCGGAATCACCACGGAGACATTTGAATAGTGAGTGAGTATGGTTTTACGCCACTTTTAGCACTATTTCAGCATGACAGGGGACACTAGAACTGGGCTAGACACATTGTTCCCATATGGGAATTCATATAGGGGCCTTAGGCTTCACGGCGAACGCATTAACCGCTAGGCTTGCCTGCCACCAACATTAAGATATATGCTTTTATATTTAATGAACTTGAAACGGCCGTTGCTAAGTGAACTGGAATTGCCTTCATTTTTTTCAATTTGGTATTCGGCGAAAACCATCAATTTTGTTTAACGTTTACAATCAATTATTCATCCCTTTTTATAGCAAAAAAACCTAATTGAATATCGAATTTCCACCATGCCAAGTATATGTTTCGTTTTATCTTATCTAATGCTGATAATTCCGATTAGGAGAATGTGTTCTACATACCTGACCCAAACTGGGTGCGACCTATAGATCTAAGTGAACGACATAAGCTCATCGGTCGTTTAGTTCTTGAATCAAAAGTAGTTTTTATCACGGCAGGTTATTTTAGTTAGTGAGTGAGTGAGTATGGGTTTACGCCGCTTTTAGCAATACTCCAGCAATATCACGGTTCGGGACACGAGAAATGTGTTTTCACACATTGTGCCATGGGATTCGAACACGGGCCTTTGGCATGTCGAACGAACGCTTAACCACAAGACTGAGTGGAGTGTGGGTGGTTTGATTCCCGGCCGAGTATGTCAAGATACGTTTAAAGATGGTACTTGATGTTGCCCTGTCTGGCGCTCGGCATTAAGGGGCTAAAACAAGGACTGGTCGGCCCGGAGTCAGTATACTGTGTCTGAGCCTGAGTCTCAGTGTACTAGCACTATAAATCGGCATCAGTCCGGGCTAGTACAAGCAGCCACACAAACACGCACACGCACACGCACACGCACACGCACGCACACGCACACACGCGCACTCACGCCCAATAATCTTGGACCCGACATTAAACCCCATTTCACCTCACCTGTGGCAGTGAACGCTGACACCTAATTAGGAAGACAATGATCTTTTATTTCATTTGAAGAAAGACCTGGTGACATGATATCCAGGTTCAGGCAGATTTTAGCTTCATCTCGATGGGATAATGGTCGCTGACGCTATAGGCCTGAAATAGGACATTTCGGTGAGTGAGTGAGCGAGTCCGGTTTTAGGCCGATTGTAGCGGCGGGGGGCACTAGATAGAGAACCTGGGCCTTCGGTATGACGAGCGAACGCTTTAGCCACCCCCTGATTTAGTTATGGTCATGGTTTGAAAACATATAATTTCTTTTTCACAAAGGAGAATCCAAAGAAGTATTTTTACCCAAAGACATTATTTGATGATAATTTTGGGGGGACATATTATTACACTCAGCGTCACTATGTCTTTTTTTCTTCTTTTTTTTTGTTTAACGCCGCACTCAGCAATATTCCAGCTATATGACGGCGGTCTGTAAAATAATCGAGTCTGGACCAGACAATCCAGTGATGGACATCATGAGCATCGATCTACGCAATTGGGATCGATGACATGTATCAACCAAGTCAGCGAGCCTGACCACCCGATCCCGTTAGTTTTTATGACAAGCATAGTCGCCTTTTACGGCAAGTATGGGTTGCTGAAGACCTATTCTACCCCGGAATCTTCACGTGTCGTCCATTTTCCCAGTTTTATAAAAGCCATCAAACAGTGTGACATGTGCATAAACAACAGGTTCTTCAACTGTTAATCACATTGTCAACATACTCGGACTTATTGACACTTGTTGGCATACGTTCATGTTTGACACCCCACATGCATACACCCGTGAAGATCCGGGTCCGAATAGGTCTTCAGCAACCCATGCTTGCCGTAAGAGGGATCGGGTGGTCAGGCTCGCTGACTTGGTTGATGCATGTATCACAATTGCGTGGATCGATGCTCATAATGTCAGTCACTGGATTGTCTGGTCTTGGCTCGATTATTTACAGACCGCCTTCAAATAGCTGGACTATTGCTGAGTGCGGCGTTAAACAACAAACAAACAAAACCTAGGTGACCCTTTCATAATGACTCTGAGTATATGGTCCAATTAATCCAGAATCTCACATTGCGGGTCCTAACTGCAGTATATCGTTTATTACCTGTGTAAAAGTAAGATGGAGGGCGGTCTCAAAGTTGTACACGGTGGCACTGCCTGGCACGACGGCGGCCTGGAACTCCGCCCCGGCTACCACGAACCTGGACAGAATACACTCACTCACTCAACCACAAATCACCACAGGAACTCATTCAATATTTGAAAATATACCTTTCTGCCACGATACTTAATGTACCAACAATTGTCCTGACGTACCTACCATACATGATGCACGTAGCACAGGGAATGGAAATGCATTCTCTCAGCTGCGGTACCGTTAATTCCACTTATCTATTTATAGGAAGACAAAGGGGGTATGGCGAGGTATGCATATTAAAGATAAATCCAACTTCCCTATTTCCTCACATATGTACCGTTGGTGTACTGCCATCTTACGAGGCAAGGGAGTTAACTGACTGTAAAAGACCAGTTTCCACACTTGCCGAACCTGGCTGGAATTACGGAGCTATATTTTGGCTAACGAGTCTATGCATAGTCCAATCAAATCGCGTCACGAAATCGACATCCGGTTCGTAAACTGCTGTGCAGATTTCGGTCGATTGCTGTATTTGCCAATTATGTGCACCGACAACTTAGTGTCAACAGATATTTCCCAAATCTTTTCATGTCTTTTATCAAGGTGCTCACGTGATTTGCTGCACTTCGCGAAGTAAGACCCATTTTTTTACATTATAGATCTTGATTATTGATCAGATTGTCTTGACTGGGCGACGCCATTTCATTTGAAGCAAATGCAAGTGATATGGAAAGTGAAATCTGATTGGTCAATAGGAGGAACAGACGGGACATAACTCGTAATAGCCACTTGCCACTGGCGGCGCTACGATCACGCCCAGAATTGTTCGGCAAGGGTGGAAACTGGACTTTTACAGTCAGTCAACTCCATTGCCTTGGGAAGATGGTTTGCTGCCTATCTAAAAAAAGCACAGTTGGTGTACCGCCTACCTATCATAAGCACAGTTAGTGTACCACCTACCTATCATAAGTACAGTTAGTGTACCTATCATAAGCACAGTTGGTGTACTACCTACCTATCACAAGCACAGTTGTGTACCGCCTACCTATCATAAGCACAGTTGGTGTACCGCCTACCTATCATAAGTACAGTTGGTGTAACGCCTACCTATCATAAGCACAGTTAGTGTACCACCTACCTATCATAAGTACAGTTAGTGTACCTATCATAAGCACAGTTGGTGTACTACCTACCTATCACAAGCACAGTTGTGTACCGCCTACCTATCATAAGCACAGTTGGTGTACCGCCTACCTATCATAAGCACAGTTGGTGTACCGCCTACCTATCATAAGCACAGTTGGTGTACCGCCTACCTATCACAAGCACAGTTGGTGTACCGCCTACCTATCATAAGCACAGTTGGTGTACCGCCTACCTATCATAAGCACAGTTGGTGTACCGCCTACCTATCATAAGCACAGTTAGTGTACCACCTACGTATCATAAGCACAGTTGGTGTACCGCCTTCCTATCATAAGCATAGTTGGTGTACCGCCTACCTATCATAAGCACAGTTGGTGTACCGCCTACCTATCATAAGCACAGTTGGTGTACCGCCTACCTATCATAAGCACAGTTGGTGTACCGCCTACCTATCATAAGCACAGTTAGTGTACCACCTACGTATCATAAGCACAGTTGGTGTACCGCCTACCTATCATAAGCACAGTTAGTGTACCACCTACCTATCATAAGTACAGTTAGTGTACCTATCATAAGCACAGTTGGTGTACTACCTCCCTATCATAAGCACAGTGGTGTACCGCCTACCTATCATAAGCACAGTTGGTGTACCGCCTACCTATCATACGCACAGTTGGTGTACCGCCTACCTATCATAAGTACAGTTGGTGTACCGCCTACCTATCATAAGCACAGTTGGTGTACCGCCTACCTATCACAAGCACAGTTGGTGTACCGCCTACCTATCATAAGCACAGTTGGTGTACCGCCTACCTATCATAAGCACAGTTGGTGTACCGCCTACCTATCATAAGCACAGTTAGTGTACCACCTACGTATCATAAGCACAGTTGGTGTACCGCCTACCTATCATAAGCATAGTTGGTGTACCGCCTACCTATCATAAGCACAGTTGGTGTACCGCCTACCTATCATAAGCACAGTTGGTGTACCGCCTACCTATCATAAGCACAGTTAGTGTACCACCTACGTATCATAAGCACAGTTGGTGTACCGCCTACCTATCATAAGCACAGTTAGTGTACCACCTACCTATCATAAGTACAGTTAGTGTACCTATCATAAGCACAGTTGGTGTACTACCTCCCTATCATAAGCACAGTGGTGTACCGCCTACCTATCATAAGCACAGTTGGTGTACCGCCTACCTATCATACGCACAGTTGGTGTACCGCCTACCTATCATAAGTACAGTTGGTGTACCGCCTACCTATCATAAGCACAGTTGGTGTACCACCTACCTATCATAAGCACAGTTGGTGTGGTGGCTGGCGGTAGTGTCCACACTACTCGACAGCAGCCACTGGAACCTGTGGTCCTGGTAGAGAGGGCTTTGCAGCAGGGCCGACGTTGACAAGTAGCTGCAGTCGGCGTTGAAGTCGCCGTCGAACATCACATTCTGGTAACAAAAAGTGTACATCTGTTAACCTTCTCCGCATAAAGTACTTCATCTCAATTGTGGTCATCCATCCATTGTTACTATCCGATCCTCATTTCACCATGACCACTCGCCATAGCCTTGTGGTTTAAGCGTTAACTCGTGACCCGAGGGCCAAGATTCGATTCCCCACATTGGTACGCGTGATGCCCATTTCCGATGTCATCTGTCCTGATATTGCTGGAACATTGCTAAAAGCGGGCAAATCAACAATCAATCATCTATCAGGACGTCCTATCAGTCCCAGATATTACAAACAATCTCATTAAAATCAGATCTTAGTTCTCGCTACCCTCACCCTTACCCTTAGCGGTAGCGAGAACTAAGATCTGATCTTAATGAGATTGGACATTACAAACAGTCATAGTTATCCGACTCGGGTTTACTCGGATTTCCAGGCTTGAAACTCCGCTCCCGAGAGAAAGCACATCTTCCCGGGGCAACGGCGTTAATTGGACTTTTATAGTCAGTTGACGCCCTTGCCTCGGGAGGATGGAGTAAGCAGTGTAGCTGACCTTGTTGTTGTAGTGGTTGGAGATGTCGGTGTAGACGTCCACCAGGTGGCCGATCTCGGGCTTTGCCTGGTCTGGCTTCAGATGACATGCAGCGATCACAAAGTCAGAGAGTTCTGGTGAGGAATGTACGGAAACCCATGAGAGCCATACCCTTGAATTTGAATTTGATACTATATTTTGTGGCCCTTATGGGTTCCCGAAGACACTGTTGCAAGTTAAGAACTTGGATTTTCAAGATAACCTTTTTTTTTTAATTTTTCGGCTCTATAGGGCTTCCGTAGGAAAGAGTGATAGAGTGAGTGAGCTGGGTTGAACGCCGGGTGTGACAGTTTAATGTCGGAGGTCCCCCATGAAGATCCCGGTTAGAATTGGCCTTCAGCAACCTGTGTAAGAGGTGACTAACTGGATAGGGTGGTCAGGCTCGCTGACTTGGTTGATGCATGTCATCGTATCCCAATTGCGTGCATCGATGCTCATGATGTCAAGCACTGGAATGTCTGGTCCAGACTTGATTATTTACAGACCGCCGTCATGTAACTGAAATATTGCTGGATCTGGCGTTAAACGACAAACAAACATAATGTCGTTCGCAGACATTTGCTATTGTGACTACCGCCCCCATGGTCTAGTCGATAGCCGGAGCGTCTGCCCAGTGAGCGGAAGGTTGGGGGTTCGATCCCCGACCGCGTCATACCAAAAGACGTAAAAAGATGGTACTTGTTGCTACCCTGCCTCGCGTTCGGAATTAAGGGGCTAAAACAAGGACTGGATGGCTCGGAGTCAGTATCCTGTGTCTGAGTGGGGTATTCATGTTAAACTGCAGCATGGTATCTCAGTGGGCTAGCACTATAAAATCGTCCGGACTAGTACAAGCACCCACACACCCACACAGCCACATACACTTGCATGCATGTCGCTATATAAATGCAATAATCTGGAGCGCGACGTTGGACCCCATTTCACGTCACCTACTATTGTGACACATCACACAAACAATGGGTTATGCGCTGACGTATCATGGATTGTAACCGCTGCGAACAGCTCTGAGGGACGTAAATCTGCACAGTACATTGAGGCATCTACTTTAGACCAATGGACTACCAGTGTACCTTGAGAAGACTAAACAGTTTACAGCTTGAACGTAGGGGACCAGATCGCTCATTCGCCAGCTCACTCCTTTTGCGACACCATATTTTTTTCAGTTGTTTCTTTTTTCTATGTTTGTTTGTTTGTTTGTTTGTTTAAAGCCGCACTCAGTGATATGCAAGCTTTATGACATCTGCTGGGTCCGACCGATTGAAGCTAAAAACTCGATCATTTGATGATATAACAACAGTTAACTTTTAAGAGGATAATTAATCAAAAGTGTTTCCGGACATTTCAAGCCAATTTTTCTGACAAAAGTTCAACAAATGTATATCTTTTCCTTTTTCCGATCTACTAAAGGTAAAATAAAAGCAAATAAATTAAAAGCAGTGTGACTAAACGTTTAGAAGAAAACGCTTACGTGACGACGGCGCGTGGAACAACGCAGAAAACGGTTCCCTCTCGAACCAGTCGTGCACATCGTGGTACTGATAGGACCCTCGCACCTGAACCCTGTCTGTCCTGGAGGAGAATGACATACAACAATAATCACAGTTCCATGACCAGCAGCAACACGAGCTGAACCCTGTCTGTCCTGGTGGAGAATGGCATACAACAATAATCACAGTTCCATGACTAGCAGCAACACG
This sequence comes from Haliotis rufescens, assembly GCF_023055435.1. Taxonomy (NCBI): domain Eukaryota; kingdom Metazoa; phylum Mollusca; class Gastropoda; order Lepetellida; family Haliotidae; genus Haliotis; species Haliotis rufescens. The sequence goes on along the minus strand of NW_025964223.1, from coordinate 60,982,023 downwards.
AGCTGAACCCTGTCTGTCCTGGTGGAGAATGGCATACAACAATAATCACAGTTCCATGACCAGCAGCAACACGAGCTGAACCCTGTCTGTCCTGGTGGAGAATGGCATACAACAATAATCACAGTTCCATGACTAGCAGCAACACGAGCTGAACCCTGTCTGTCCTGGTGGAGAATGGCATACAACAATAATCACAGTTCCATGACCAGCAGCAACACGAGCTGAACCCTGTCTGTCCTGGTGGAGAATGGCATACAACAATAATCACAGTTCCATGACCAGCAGCAACACGAGCTGAACCCTGTCTGTCCTGGTGAAGAATGGCATACAACAATAATCACAGTTCCATGACTAGCAGCAACACGAGCTGAACCCTGTCTGTCCTGGTGGAGAATGGCATACAACAATAATCACAGTTCCATGACTAGCAGCAACACGAGCTGAAGACAGACTCTGTCAAAATGTTACTTATATTGTGTTGATATCATTCAAATCATAATTATCTAATTATCTGCCCTGCATATTCGCCTCTCGCCTTCAGTGCATACGTAACCGTATCCCTGTGCTGTAATTTTGATATTGGCTTGTCTCTTTACACAGAGCTGCGGGCTGTTCCATAGTGTTTTCCCAATACATTCCCGATTTGGAACATACCTGCCATATTGCACATGAATCGCAATGCCACGAAAATTGCTACGAGATCCGCTGCCTAAAACACTTGCCTTTAAATACACATGTATGCGCACATGTATTTTAGATCATGCAACTTTGTATGCACTTACCGGTTGGAATCATCGAGAGGGTACAGATTTTTGGCCGCCATCGCTGAGCGCAATGGGGATAAAACAAAAACTACGGGTCCAGTTTACAAATCGATAAGTAAATATGTTGTTATACTATCCCAAACACATCTTCCCGAGGCAAGGGCGTTAACAGACTATAAACGACCAGTTTCCACCCTTGCCGAACTAGGCTGGAGCTCTGGAGTTACATTTTGGTTGGACTAACGAGTCTGTTCATTGTCCAATCAAAATCGCGTAACGAAGAAGACATCCGGTTCGTAAACAACCCGGAATTTTACGTGCAGATTTCGGTCGACTGCAGGATTTGCAAAGCATGTGTACCGCCAACTTGGCGTCGACAGATATTGTGTAAATTGTTTCATGTTTTTAATCAAGGTGCTCAAGTATTTTGATGCACTTCGCGGTGAAAGACCGATTTTATTACATCATAGATCTTGGTTATCGATCAGAACGTCTTGACTGAGCGCCTCCATTTTGTTTGAAGCAATTGCAAGTGATATGGGAGATGGAATCTAACTGATCGATAGGAGGGACATAACCCGTAATATCTACTAGTGGCGCTACGATCGAGCCCAGAAATTCCAGCCTAGTTCGTCAAGGGTGGAAAAGGGACGTTTATAGTCAGTTAACGCCCTTGCCTCGGGAAGATGTCCGTGGTTCGAGAGAGGTTAGAAGCATTCACAACGTACAACATATTATACTCTCTATTGAAATAGCGGAGTTCAAGTGAACGAAGTTTTAATGTTTTAACAAAATATTGTTTTATTTCAAGTCTGACCTGTACATACAAACAATAAAATGAACCAAACATTGACAGTTCTTACCTGTAGACGAAGGCATAATATTCCTTGTAGGATGTTCTCCCAGTCTTCGCGCTCTTTATCATGGCATATGGCCCACCTCCGTGACTGAACACAAGACACATAATACATGCATTACAAGAGACACATGGGATTTGTACGTGAGTACGGTTTTACGTTGATATCAGTAATATTCCAGCAATATCGCGACGGGGACACGAGGAAGGGGATTTACACATTGTACCCATGTGGAGAATAGAACCCAGACCTCCGGTGCAACGAGCGAACGCTTTAACCATTGAGCTACACCACCGCGCCGTGTATGTAGTGAGTTATCAATCATAAAGCTGGAATAATGTGGAAAATAGAACCCAGACTTCCCGCGCAACGAGCGAACGCTACACCACCGCGCCATGTATGGAGTGTGTTATCAATCATACAGCTGGAATATTGCTGAGTGCGGCGTTAAACTACAAACAAGTAACTCAACCTGGCAAATTTAAATGATGCATGTTTTTAACACAAGCAATAACTTGGGCTTAGATTGTCGATTTAAGGAAAGATTTATTGAACCACATGCAGTAAATCCCGGAATGGAAGACTACAAAATGTTCCCTTGTCGATTTAAAATTAATGCATACCTATATATTCGGGTGTTGGTGACGTTTTGACTAGGTTAAGAATCATGAAGATAAAATTTATGTCGTTTGCGCAAACATGAGCCAATACCTGTTCATTGACTTAACGACGTCAGCGAGACCGTATGCGTCCATGACTTCCTCCACACTGATGATGTCATAGCGACGCAATATCTGAAAAAACAGACGTAAACTGTACTAACTTGGACGCTTCAAAAACCTTCGAAATTCACTTTTTCATTGACCACCTTCCTGTTTAGCATGCCTTTATCAGGCACGCCATTGTTCTTTAACGGCAATTCCATTTATATGTATTAATATAATGATATAATTGTTGCTCTACTGAACAATTGTGTGCGTGAATGATGGTATACTGACGTTGACGATGGTGTTTATGTATGAAAATACATACACCGCGGTCTAGTGGATAAAGTGTCTGCCCGAAGACCGGAAGGTCGGTAGTTCGATCCTTGGCCGCGTCATATCAAAAGACGTTAAAAGATGGTACTTGCTGTTACCCTGTCTAGCGCTCGGCATTAGGGGGCTAAAACAAGAACTGGTCGGCCCCGAGTCAGAATACTGTGTGTGAGTGGGGTATTCATGTTAAACTGCGGCATGGTGTCTCTATGGGCTAGCACTATGAAACCGGCATTAGTCCGGACTAGTACAAGCAGCTACAACCACGTGCATGCACGTCGCTTTATTAATGCAATAATTTTAAACGCGACGTTAAACCCGATATTACCTCCCCTAAATATAGATTATATTTGTTATTTGCGGTTTTCACTTTTCAAATGACGGTGTCCGCGTCCTTACCGTGACCAGACTCTGCAACCTGCCTGCGTGGCTATTCAGGGTATTTTCACTGAGCCTCTTGATGTTGAAGGCGGCGATGTTGAGAGCTTCAGCCACCGACAGCACCATCAGCGCACACACGACGACCTTCATGACTGAATACAACACATTTTCTTCAATGAATATTGGGTGGTGAAGTAAGCAAGGGGCTTCAGTCAGGGTACAGTCGTCATGGCAAGGCCCGGGTTCGATTCCCCACATGGGTACAATGTGTGAAGTCCATTTCCAGTAAATAGCAAGAATATTGCTTAACGCGGCATGAAACAAGATTCACTTAAGTGAGTATACAAGCGCGCATGTGTTTAATCATGGAGAGGTATCGTAGCCTGGTAGTTAAAGCGTTCGCTCGTCAAGCGAGATAACCGGGTTCGATTCCCTACAGGGATGGCGCCATTTGTGGTATACTCTGCCGTGACGTTGCTGAAAGATTGCTAAAAAATACTAAAACTTTCTCGTTCTAAGATTGAACTCGGCTATAATCTGGAACACGGGTTGGTTGGGTCTTCCAAGTTTGTATAAAACTTGACCGCCTCAGTGGTCAAGTGGATAGAGTCCAAACCCTGTGGCTCGATCCCCTATCGCGTCATACCACAAAACGTTAAAAGATGGTACTTGTTGTTGCCCTGCCTGGCGTTCAGCATTAAGGAGATTACACAAGGACTACGTACGCGCGCACAGACAGACAGACAGACACACGTTCTTGCACATCGCTAAATGTAAGTGCAATAATCATGAAGGCGACGCTGAACCTAATTTCACCTAACCACGTATTAATTTTATACTCGCTTTACTTTTGAGAGCGGGAGGGATTAACGTGGTTTTCAGCAATGGTCCAGAGCCATCACGGCGAGGGACACCACATAAACGCACCACTTCTTCCATTTTTATATATGTCCCGAACTTCTATGCATCTTTGTAAAAGTCTAAATTTCACAGTGGTCTTTTTTAATAAATATCCACGATACTACCGGCACCGGCTAAAACGTCTGAAAACAAGAACATCATGTTCCTCCAGAGGGTGGCGACCACGGCGCCAGTAGTCAATTTTCGATTTTCAAGGTCAAGGTAACCCTTTTTACTTTTAAAAGTTGCTTGGTTGAATGTGTCATGTCAGAAAACATATTATTAGACACTAAAATCATGACTATCGGACAATGTTAACTGTGTTTGTGAATTTCACCGACTGCCAAAAGTGCGTTGACCTTTTAACGTTTTTGGCCATAGCTCCCCCATTTAAGGTCGGAACTATAACAAACTATATATTTCTAGGTTCCTTATGACTGGACGAATAATTTGATATGCATATCGACACAATTTTGAATTTTGACCCCTGTTTGACCTTTCTTGACCCTTCCCCAAAATGCCCGGGATTTTCAACCGGGCAGCCCAAGTCAAAATTGTTCAGTATACATCAGGAAACTCAAAAACACTTTCAAACCTTTGTTTCCATGATTTGGTCACGGGACCTACAGGTTGGTCTTCTAGTACAGGTCCTATGATACAAACATTGAGCGAGTGAGTATAGTTTTACGCCGCTTTTAGCAACGTTCCAGAAATGGAAGAGCGGAGACACCAGAAATGTACCCATGTGGGGAATCGAACCCGGGTCGGGTGAACGCGTTACCCACTAGGCTGCCCGTCCGCCCTGTGATATAAAGATGTACAGGAAGCATAGAAAGGGTGGTTAAATAATGCCTCGTATATCGCTTCATAACAATTAAAAAGAACCTCATCAGATTATTGTCTTTCTTTCCCTGCATCATTGTGATTTGTAATCAAAGACAATTAAATGTGTTTCGACAGAAAATAAATACAGGATAAAGTCTCAAAAATTGCAGTTCTGTATGAAAAAAAACTGACAGGAAAAAGAAAGTACACACCATGTTTGATGCTGGCTAAAGATGAAGAAAACAAGAAACGGTTAGTCGATGGTGATATGTTTATATGGGTATCACAGTTGTGTTTCGACAATTGTTTCAGCCTAGTAACGGTGTGATAGTTTGTAATATTTTGGTCAAATCCAATTTTCAAGTCTTTACGTCTTTTGCCCGACAGAGTGTGGTGAGGCGTTCGTCCAGGTGTAGAGTACACATGCATGTGGAGAATAGAACTCGGGTCTTCGGCGTGATGGAACATTAACCACAAGACTACCCTATCGCCAATTTTTCAAACTGTGATGCGTTTAAGACATTGGCGTTTTTAGATCAAATGAGCATGAAACGTTGGTCAACCTCTCATAGTTGCGGTGAATATATCTTCCCTCAACATAAATATTTAAATAAATGAAGAAGACATATAACGTGCAAGAGCCCTATCGATAATTGATAGCATTGGCCTGCCTTGAAATGAAATGCCGAGAGAATATTTTCCTGTGGTGTCCCCTTTGGCAAGTGACTTTGTACCAATGTGCCTCTGTTCACTCAGCGGGGAATGGGTACCCGGTAGGTGAGGTGGATGTGAAAACCATCTAGGCAGCATGGGTTGTATATTCCCCAGGGAGTTCAAAATGATAACTGGAATGCATGATCGGGTAACAAATAAAATACCATATCTGAACAGAGGTGTCTGGATAAGTGCAGTAAAATAATGTGTAATATGATATTATGATAATTTTGGTAAACAATATTTTACCTTGTTCTGGCCACACGAATCAGCACCACACACCATCGTGGGTTAAGAGTGGTAATCGTGTACTGCATTATCACATACTGACGTCTTGCACTGAATGATCGTCCTGTCCGAAGTGAGTGAGTGAGTTGGGTTTAACGCCGCTTTGAACAGTATTCCAGTTATATCACGGCGTGTCAACATAATGTGGGACGATAGCCCGAAGTGATGCAGGTCTCGGGCGTTTACCACTTCGGTGAAACCCACGAGCACTGGTATTGTTCTGACTAACCTAGAAACATAATCGGGGCGAACCGAGATTCGAGATCACGAACATAAATTTCTGGCGCGCTCACGGGACGCAACGCTGCACGGCGAATTCCGGCGCCTTAAATAAAATTTTTTTTAAATAATGTGGGCCCACAAAGATTGTTTGACTTCTCCTTTAAGAGCAAAAAATGTATGCCTTGAAACGCAGACTGGAAATAATAATATGGCTTAAAAGATAATCCCAACTCCCCTCCCACAATATTCACTGGTCGATTAAAACAGAATTCTTCTTATTCTGAAAACAAAACCAATAAAAGACTAGGTATGGCACAAACAAATGGAATAATATGGGTCTGTAGAGCAGAGGGTTTCTTTACCTGTGTCGAGGGAACCTTGTTCCAATTGTTTTCGGGTCAAAATTACAAGGCTTGTGTTTTATCTTATCTCGACCTTCCTCAATGGTAGGGGTGTCCTGCGAGACACGTCAGTACCATGTGTGAGGTTTGGTTGACGCGGCACTGAACAATATTTCAGTCATGTCACGGTGTGTCAGCTTGATGTGAGGGGAAAGCCCGAAGTGATGCAGGTCTTAGTGTGAGTGAATTAGTTGAATTTAACGCCGCTTTGAACAGTATTCCATGCAGTAATATCACGATGTGAGGAAAGCCCGAAGTGATGCAGGTCTTAGAGTGAGTGATGGTTCGGTTCTGACAATCCAAGAATTATAATGAGAGTGTATCTGGTATTCGTAACAAAGATCGGATTCTGTCCCTACTAAGGGACGGAACTCATTCCGGCGGCGCGGACGACTGGGTACTGGGTAATCCGTGCTCGTGAAGACAGTAATGATCATCTGTTCCCCAACGGGTTGGGTCGTCCCTGGTTTAATTACCAACTGTAATTAGCCTCTTTATTATTTACACACACGTGATCCAGATGGACTATTCCTTATAGCTGCGAGAGAAAAATAACGGGATAGTTATTTAAAGAATGAACGAATTGAAAGTTAATAAATAAATATGTGTGTATATATATGTGTGTGTGTGTGTGTGTGTGTGTGTGTGTGTGTGTGTGTGTGTGTGTGTGTGTTTATTAAATTTAATAAAAATCTTCTTTATTGTTTGTTTGTTCGTTGTTTAACTGCACTCCGCAACATTCCAGTTAAATGAGGGCAGCCTGTATCTAAATGCGCCTAGATCAGCTGTAATAACCGTAGCTCTCTGCTGCTTCCTATAAACTATGTACTATTTGTCGCTACACAGAGCCACGGGCAGTTCCATAGCGGACCAGACAATCCAGTGATTGATATTACGAAACGCAATCAACCAAGTGCCTGTGCCTGACCACCGGTCCCTCTTGTGGCCAGCAGAGATACCTGGATCCTCAGGGGTACTGATATACATCTGTTTTTGTGAGAACTGTTTAAACCAACAAATACCAACATCGATGCCCAGTATCAATGATGGAACAACATGCTCGCTGCCATGTTATCTGATTTTAGTTCGTTGTCATATTTTAAAAAATATTTAATGTTCAACATGTATTTTTTTAAGTTATTTTATCCAACTGATACGTGGGAGTCTGTAGGTTTTGCACTTTGTGAGTGAGTTGGGTTTAACGCCGCTTTTAACATTATTCCAGTTATATCACGGCGTGTCAGCTTAATGTGCGAGGAAAGCCCTAAGTGATGCAGGTCTCAGATGTTTACCACTTCGGTGAAACCCACGAGCACGGGTATGGCGCCTTAAACGACTGGGCAACCCGTGCCCCCTTGCACTGTGTGAACTATGTAGCATCAGTCGTGAACCCGACATCGGAGATGTGGCCATATTTGTGGTCTTCATTACTCATTCATGAGCTTCCATCAAGAGTATGGCATGTACTCTTCCTATATTTGTAAACTGTCTTGTATTCTATGATAGCAACGAGTGAGTGAGTGAGTGAGTGAGAGCTTAAGCTGCTTTGAACAGCATTTCAGTTATATCAGGCCTGTTAGCTTGAAGCCTGAAGTGATGCAGGTCTCAGACGTTGACCACTTTGGTCAAACCCAAACCAATGGTGCTGACAAACCTAGTATCATAATCAGGCGAACAGGATTCAATCCCACAATCATAGGTTTCTGGCGTGCCCAAGGGATGCAACTCTGCTGAGAAAATTGTAGCACCTTAGACCAAGGTTCGGCACAACCAAAAATGATGAATAAAGAAGGAATAGGCAGGGAACAAGCTTGAGTGAGTGAGGATAGTTTTATGCCGCAGGGACACCAGAAATGAGCTTCTCACATTGTACCCATGTGGAGAATCAAACCCAGGCCTTTGGCATTAAACACTAGGCTATGAGGCAGAAAAGTGAGTGAGTGAGTTGGATTTAACTCTGCTTTTAACAGTATTTAGCTTAATGTGGGAGGAAAGCCCATGTGATGCAGGTCTCAGACGTATAACAGTTTGGTGAAGCCCATGAGCACGGGTATGGTGCTGACAAACCCAGAAACACAATTTGGGAAAATCGGGATTTGAACCCGCTATCATAGCTTTCCAGCATGCCAAAGTGATGCAACGCTCCACAGCTTGAAATTTAAATTAAAGGAATTTCTCCTGTTTTGGGGGCAGTGTATTATGTTATGATGTCCCAATGATTGCTCATGCTTGTTATAAAGACCATCAAATGATGTTTTGGTCATATAGCTGGGTACCCGTGAAGACCCGGGGTAGAATAGGTCTTAAGAAACCCATGCTTGAAGCAAAAGGCGACTATGCTTGTTGTAAGAGGCGACTAACGTCATCGAGTGGTAAGGCTTGCTGACTTGGTTGACGCATAGTATCCCAATTGCATGGATTGATGTTAATCACTGGATTGTCTGGTCCAGACTTGATTATTTACAGACCGCCGTCATGAAGCTGGAATATTGCTAAGTGTAGTGTTAAACAACAAACAAACAAACATATAGCTGGGATACAGCTGGGAGCGGCAATAAAAAACAAACAAGTCATTATTTGCGCCACCAAAGGGTTTGCCTGGCCACAGGCCACTTTGATATCACGGCATTCACTCACTCACTCATTGGACATGTTCTGACCATCTTTCCCCCAAAGAAGAAAAAAACAATATTACAGAAAACATTTTATTCTAGATAAATGTAAAGCACATTTACTAGCAAGATAATAGCTTGATAAGTATCACAGTTGTGTTGAATAGAAGAAAGCTTGCCATCATGGACAGAGGATTAGCCTCACGTCACGTATATCACTGACTTTCTCAAAATAAAACCATGCAGATTAGACTATCACTGGAACTCCTGGAAAATAGAAACAGTTACATTCTTGTCATCTGGATTTCACAGTCCTGCAAATATGTAGCCAAACAATGTTGTGACAAACTTTAATGTATCAAGCTTGTGGTTGTCTCGAAATAAAAGCTTGGTTCTGACGTATTCATTCTTAATTACCGTATTTGACGTAATAAGCGCCCAGGGCGCTCTTAAAATTAGAAATAGGGGGCACTTATTAGAATTTTGGTGAAAAAAAAAACAGAATTGAAAGATTGTAAATTTCGTGGTTTATGCTGACAGCCTGAATGACACAAAAGAAAAGTCTGTGCGTATTATACACGACAAACATATTTTTCCAGAATTGAATTGCCCGTAATTATTGGTGCATATAACACACGAGTGTGTATTATACACGAATAAATAAGTCTTGTGTACATTGATCAATTGGATGAGGTGCCAATTGGGATTGTTCACCAGCCAACATATTAGCAAATATCGCTGTGGGCACTTATTAGAGTGGGGCACTTATTACGTCGAATACGGTAATTATTTTGGGTTGAGTCAAACCTTGGATAACTTAAAGTATTAACGTAGGTCCCTTCAACTTCGACACAACAGAGTTTGACTGTACCACTCAACATTTGTTAAGGACCACACCTTTGACTAAAGATGACTATTTTGGTCCAAACCAAATGCTGAGTAATATATATTGCAGTAAAACTATGGAAAAGTGATGAAAGCAGAAATTAATTAATTAATTCAGTTTATAAAACATTATTCACATGTTCCTTTGTGGACAAAACTGCTGATGAGGTAAAACCCATAAACCCATGTAGGGTGGTGGGAAAGGAAGAATTAATACAATCATGTATAACCTATGTCAACATTTCAACAGTTATTCCAGAATCTGTCTACACAAGCACTTTTGCAACTACTACACACACCTTTAACCAAATATTCTCTGAGTAAAATAATAGGAAGCTTTACACGTGTAAAGTGTGTACATCGAGCTCATAATAACCATCAGCCATGCAGCAAGCGAGTGAGTGAGTTTGATTTTACGCCGCTTTTAGCAATATTCCAGCAATATCACGGCGGGGGACACCAGAAATGGGCTGACACATTGTACCCATGTCAGGAATCGAACCCTGGTCTTCGGCATGACGATGCATCTTAAGGGTCCTGATGGGGCAGTCAGAAGGCAGTCAGATTTAGGGCTTTTAGTCAGAAGGCAGTCAGATTAGGGCTTTTAGTCAGAAGGCAGTCAGATTAGGGCTTTTAGTCTGAAGGCAGTCAGATTAGGGCTTTTAGTCAGAAGGCAGTCAGATTAGGGCTTTTAGTCAGAAGGCAGTCAGATTAGGGCTTTTAGTCTGAAGGCAGTCAGATTAGGCTTTTAGTCAGAAGGCAGTCACATTTAGGGCCTTCAGTCAGAAGGCAGTCAGATTGGGACTTTTGGTCAGAAGGCAGTCAGATTAGGGCTTTTAGTCAGAAGGCAGTCAGATTTGGGCTTTTAGTCAGAAGGCTGTCACATTTAGGGCCTTCAGTCAGAAGGCAGTCAGATTAAGGCCTTTAGCCAGTCATGTCTAGAGCCCTTAGTCAGAAGGCAGTCAGATTTAGAGCCTTTACTCAGTAGACAGTAAGATATAGGGCCTAAATTGATACACATTAAGAATGTGAAAAAGCAGACAAGTGAATTAATGACCCAAGGCAAGATCCCATCTAACTGCTACTGACCACGCCTTTCTGACCCACATGTGGGTGTAGTGTTACTTCTTAAAAAATAATAAAAGCGACAAATCCCAAATAAGTGAATAGTGTAAAACTATTTGTGGAGATAGCACTAAAGCATGTGTCTTTCATTCCCCCAAGCAGCTGTCAGGTCGTGCTGTACTCACATAAGACTACTACATACAATACCTGAGTTGACTTGTACCAGGGACAGTCTAGAGATGTCAAGGATATGTGATCAACAGAACCTAGCTACTCTCTATCGTTTCCATGTTAAGAAAGTGTAACTTCTTTGAGAGGCATTTAGAAGTTGGAGTACTAAGTAAGGATAGATTAATGGTCAACTTCTTTATAACAATTAAGAGCGACGTTTCGGTGTAGGGTCTAGCACCGTTATCAAGCGAGCTTGATAACAGTGTTAGAACCTACACGGTCGGGCTTGATAACGGCGTTAGAACCTACACGGTCGGGCTTGATAACGGTGTTAGAACCTACACGGTCGGGCTTGATAACGGCGTTAGAACCTACACGGTCGGGCTTGATAACGGTGTTAGAACCTACACGGTCAGGCTTGATAACGGTGTTAGAACTTACATGGTCGGGCTTGATAACAGTGTAAGAACCTACACGGTCAGGCTTGATAACGGTGTTAGAACCTACACGGTCAGGCTTGATAACGGTGTTAGAACCTACACGGTCGGGCTTGATAACGGTGTAAGAACCTACACCGAAACGTCGCTCTTAATTGTAATAAAGAAGTTATTCATCCATAAATCCTATCCTTACTTAATAAAGTGTGTTAGTGATCAATTTTCTAAACAATTTATAAAATTAATTCTTCAACAACTAATAACAAATAATACTGGTGCAGTGAAAGGAATCCATTACACATCTTCCATCACAAATAACAAGACATGAAGGCTCAACAGACATTACACAGAATGCACTACCAGGAACTCTACAGAGCTCAACATCAGGTTAGGATTATGTACAAACTGGTTGCTACAGTAACCATTCTAAGGCTTCAGTAAGACTATAGGCACTTAAGGAAGTTATAACTATATATCTGAGATCACAACTAAAGTCTAGAAGAAGTACAAAGGAAACAACCACAAAAAACAAGGTAATCATGTATTCAATAACAGTTGTGTTTCCATGGTAACACTTTCTTGTTTTATTGACAGCTCTCCCCTAAATTTCCGAAATGAAATATATACATACTGCTTTAACTGAAACATGTGTTTTAATTAATAAATTATATAAGGTTCCTATGTAATCGACCCCAAAATAGTTTCTATTTAATATCTTGCCTCCAGACATATTTACCAATAAAATAAATGTAAAATAAGACACTATCTCAATCAGGCCAAACTTTGACTTTTGATATTTCAGATGATGGAAGCCAATGGTAAACTTTATATTCATATTTACATTTGAGACGAGAGGAGAGGATGCTTCAGTGAGATACAATGTATCAACATCACATGAAACAGGGGTAGACATGGCCACCAGTCCATTAGTCTGAGACTAGTGAAAATGTAGAAGGACTAGTTGTTTTTGTTGTCATCGAAAAACTAGGTACATTACATGAACCAATAGTCTGAAACTAACAGTGGACTAGTAAGATATGACCAACTGTGTCTCCCTCTGTTAAACAGCCTTTACGGCCAAACTCCAAACAAAGGCCAGGGATAGTAGTATTTCTTGTTAACATTTTCTATGGAATGTCTGCAACTGTTCCCACAGTTGATAAATCTGATAACCTGCTTCACACAATCAACATCTGAATGGAAGCAATTGATGGCAAGGATATGAGAAAATATCTTACATTTTCATTGAGGTAAAGATTTCATTGCAAGTATATAAGGCCTTTTCTCAAGCATTCCAATTGAAAGTGCATGAAGTTGGGACAGTTTGCAGCAAGGTGAAAAGTAGGTAGGGTTTAAATATCAACAACAAAATGTCATCTTGCTCTAGGTGGATAAATGTGACAACACTCCTCTAAGGGTACATCTGTGATTTCCTTATTCTAGGGGAATATCTGTGATTTCATCATTCTAGGGGAATATCTGTGATTTCAGCATGGATTGATGCATGTTGGTGACAATCATGCGCAGGTCCTTGCTCCGCTGGGCCTCCTCCTCAAGATGGCGGAAGTGGTTGACTCGATTTGCCTTAGCACTCTGGGCCTGCTTCATCTGGGAACTCGACATGGAGTCTTCCTCATCTAGCTGAGCTGCGTATGCATCAGCTCGGGCCTGGCATCGCTGAACTTTGATTTGCTGGAAAATACACAAAAATGAGTTACAATGTCTGAATGAGTGAATGCTGTCAACAATATTTCCATTTCAGGTACTTCTTACAACAGGTATTGATTATTGAGACTATTCAACACAGGATTCTCCACAGAGTTAAAATGTCTGAAATACAGATGTATTGGTGGATCTAACGTAAATACATAGAGGAGAAGTCATTAGAATCTGTTCATCCTGGAAGTAGAACGTGCCTTTAACATTCAAGCGATTTCTTAAACCATGTAATAGCTGATGCATCATTTCTCTATAGCTTTACATAATGACTATGTTTGCATTAGTTTAACTTGTTTATAATGCATGTTTAGAAAGACAAGTGAATTCCTCAGAATCAACAGCAACAACAAACATCATAATGGTTTAATACAGCATGTACTGAGATGCCTGAATCCACCTCACCTGTCTCCTGAGCGAGATGGCCTCGACCTCCTTATGATGCTGTTTCTGCAAAGCCTCCCGGTGTTCCCGCCTGTTCCTCAGTGCCGAGATGCGCTGTTCTTCCCTAGTGGCCTCAACCTGCTGGTTCTTCTCGATCCTCTGTCTCAACTCCACGCTGACCTTTTTCTTGGCTTCCCGCTGATTTGCGATCATCTTTTGTTCCTGCAGCTGGCGGTCGCGCTCACGGGTCAGCTGTTCCAGGATGCGGTGATGGTGCTGGTCCTGCATGGCCAGCTTCATGCTGTTCTCCTCCGCCAGACGCGTCTGCCAGTCGCCTCGTCGCTTAATGATCTGCTGGCGTCTGTGGATAACATGGGAATGAGTCGGTGTTGTCAACCCTGGGGCAGGGCAGAAATAAGCACTAGCCAACTGGCCCGGACGAGTTTTGTTCATGTTAACAGTATCCTATGGGCTATTAGGTGGGGTGAGGTGAGGTGAGGTGAAATGGGGTTGACCAAAGCGTCCAAGATTATTGCACTTATATAGCGACATGCATACATGTGTGTATGTGTGTGGCTGCATGTACTAGGCCGAGTATTGCCGATTTTATAGTGAAAGGCCAGTGAGATACCATGCCGCAGTTTAACATGGATACACCACTCACAGTATACTGTCTCCAGGCCGACCATTCCTTGTTATATCCCTAGTAATGCCGAGCACCAGACAGGGTAACAACAAGTACCATCTTTTCTTTTGGTATGACGAGGCCAGGGATCATACCCCAGACCTTCCGCTCTCTGGGCGGTTGAAGGGTTTCTCGTGCTTTACGGCACAAATTTCAAATTGGCGACTACGCCTCGAAACATATTTTGACAAATTCTCGATTACAAGTTTGAAACCTAATCAAAAGAACAATCTGGCATGGCTAATAGATGGTCTCGATTGTATGGATTCAGTCGTTAAACCCGTAACTATCGTTCGAAATACCCCGTGTTAAAGATTTCGAGGTTGCATGATTAGAAATCACATTCCGACTATCACTTTCATAATCTGGTAAGCGACGCTCTGATTGGTCGGATGAAAGGTCGTTCTGACGTTACCCCTAGTTTAGTTTAGCGGTAGCGAGTACTAAGGTCTGATTTTAATGAGATTGACCTCTGCAAAATATATTAACAAAAACATAATCTCTGTGAACATGTTACCTGAATTCCCGCCTAGCTACAGTTATGTCATGCTCAGTCATTATCCTGTATCCTAGGGAACTGGCCACGCCCTCCCCATCCATGGGGACACTGCCAACTTTAGTGCTGGGAGGTTTGGGCATCTTCAACAGCAGCTCCACAGAGTTTGAGTAGTCTCCCCTTGCCTGGGGATCCACATACTTGAACACTGGGCTTCTCCACTCCACTGTGGAAGGTGAAAATATTTCAGTGTAAATTATTTGTTTTTTTAGTTTGGACTCTGTACTCAGCAGTTTTCCAGCTATATAACAGCGGCCTGTAAATAATCAAGTCTGGACCAGACAAACCAGTCTTTGACATAATGAGAAACAATCAATGCTGTCTGGGCATGCTATCAACCAAGTCTCCAAGCCTGACAATCTGATCTGTTATGTCGTCTTGTATAACAATCACAGGTTTTAACCCAGGATCCCTACAGGGACATGGTAAATCGAAATAATGTTGCTGTTTACAGGCAATATCTAAATTCTAATACCTAACATCTAATACTGAAAAAGTGAAAGTGTTAAACTTGCATTCTTGTTGCTTTTGTTGTAGTTATTGCAGAAGCAGATTAGACAGAGGTCATATGTAACACATTACCTGAAAGAACATTAACATTAAACCACCATAGGTCGAGTTACTCAGCATAAATAACAAATGAAAATTAGGTACAGTTGTTTGTTTTAAAACAAAAATACAAATAATCTTAAAAAGAAACAAGTTTTAAAACACCCATTCATATTAAGGGTATCCTTGAAACGAAGAGATCATAACCCTACAACTGCTGTTTAGCTACCAGAATTACCATATAAGTACTTGAGTGCTTAGGTCTCTAAGATCCTGGAGCTTCATACCCTAGTAGCCATGGCCACCTTGTTCTAACAATGTGTATGAGATGATACACCTACACTATACAAATAATTACTCTTGACGAGGTCTATATGCGAAAACAAGAATCCGAGGACCCGACCCGTGAGGCGGTCTGACCAGACCGAGGCTGAACTTGCTGAAGGAGTCGGCTCCAATGTCGGATTCGTTTGTTATACCAAAATTCACTTTAAGGCTTATGAAGTTTTTAAACCGTCCTCTAATTCATTACAGTAACTTAGCTGCAAACCATGAAATATTCGTACCAGACGCCATCTTGTTTTCTAGCAGACGAGTCAATATTCATCACATGACAGGTCCAAACTGATCATGTGACGAGTCAATAATCGAGGTCAGTGTCAGTCACATGATTTGGGGGTCTACATTGAAATGTATTATTTCATCACGTGATAGGGATTAACCAATGGAATTGCAAGATTCTAAATAGAGGTACATGTATAACAATTTTACTTGATACACCTACACTTTTCTGAGGCTGCCAATTAGTGATAACTAACTAAGTGCTGAGTTGTGATCTTAACGCTCAACATGTACAATCAAATATTTCAAAACTACAAAGTACGTGGGACTTGAACTCACATTTCAGAGGATAACTGTGTTTATCAGTCTTAAGGGCAGACACGCTACACATGTCCTAGTAGGACTGAGATGAATTAAATGCAGTTTTAACTCTGTTATATCTCTGGACTTTGACCTACTGAATAAACTTTTTACGGACCCTTTTAGCAAATTTTGATTTTCATCACATATTTGTGCAAAATAAATACAGTTTAAGTATATTTACTTGCATGAAATGGGAAATAAGACAATTATACCCACATTTCCTTGGTGTATCGGTCAATACATACAATTTTCAGAGTGAAACCTCCTTGGCTTCACCTCGGAGGTTCCACTACCAAAGGTTTAGGCATATTGACCGATATGCCTTGGAAAGTGTGGCTATGACTATAACATACATCCATGCTTCAACATAGACTTATGATAGTTGTATGGTGAGACCGTCGTTCCACAAAATGATCGTAGAGCTACGACTGTCCATACTGCCATACTTTAACATAGATTTATGATAATTATAGCTCTAGATACGCTGTTGAGTGGGACCCTGAAGGCTGTTCAGCCAAGTGGTCGACTACTACTTTCATAACTACCATACCTTAACATAGACTCACAATAGTGATAGGACTAAGATCGTTTTGTGGAACACGGCTCTCCACACCCAGCAATCATAAAACAGATGTTTCACCTAGAATCTGTTTATGGGAACTAACCTGAGTTGATGGCCGCATTCCTCTGATCCCGAGCTTCCAGTGGAGCCTGCAGAGCTGTCTCTCTGAAAGGTCCGCTTGCAGACTTGGCCTTCCTCCCTCCAGGACTGGGATCCCGTTTCCAGTACCTCCATGGAGGCCGTCTGCCGACTGGTGGCGTCTTCCTGAACAGCAGACTCGAGTCGATGTTGACACCAACGTCCCTTTCTCGCAGTCTTTCTCGTTCCAGGTCCTCTCTCTCCCTCATTAGAAGACGTCTCTCCTGCTCACACTCTCGCCTCTTCCTCTCAAGCTTCTCCCTCTCCTCGCTCAAGTCCGGCGATGTTGCGTACCCACTGTCGGCATCACCAAGATCAAAATCCTCCAAGCGGACATCATTGTTACGGAAATAGGCTTCTTGGACAGAATCGTCAAAGGAAACAGACTTCCTGCAAGAGTTTGCAAACTGCTTCTCACGCTTCTTCAGCAACCTCTTCCTCCGGTTCACTTTCTCAATCTCCCGCTCATCCAACTCCACTTTCTCCTCCTTCTCATCTGACAGCTCGTTGAGCTGAGACGAGACTTTATCCTGCAGCTCCTTGCGTGTCATGTTCGTTCCAGGAATAACAGCATCCATGTCCTCACTTTTCACAGCTGCCTTGGCCTTCTGGCGCCTCGCCTGATGCACGACCGGATATGTGGGAACGTAAGGAGGGCATCGGTACAGGCCTCGGTCCATAAACACCGGCTCTGTGTCCACGACGAGGGGGTTTGCTGGGGGGAATTCTGGTGGGTAGGCAACAGGTCCGGACCCAGGGTATCCCGGGAGTGAGTCCTGGGGGTAGTTCTCTTCCTTCTGGAGGGTCTCCCGGGCATCTCGAGGCATCTTCAGCTCCAGCGCCAGACGCTCGTACACTGGTTCCGGGATCCAGACTGCCTGGTCCTCCAGGACTTTCTCTGTCTTGCCATTGCTGAATGTAACTGTCATCTGGCTGTCATCAGGCCCTGAAATATGGAGAGAGAGTGAGTAAGTGGACGTGCGTGAGTGAGTGAGTGAGTGAGTGAGTGAGTGAGTGAGTGAGTGAGTGAGTGAGTGAGTGAGTGAGTGAGTGAGTGAGTGAGTGAGTGAGTGAGTGAGTTTACACAGCCATGAACGGTACTTCAGTCATCAAAGGGATATTAATTTTTTGGAACAAATATATTTTATTGATAGAACCCATTTGGTTCAAATCCTGCACCAAAGTCTAAAAAGGACTAACTAGTGTCCAGTGTATGATTACTTTGCTGTTATAAAACATGAGAACAAATTATTTCTTTCCAGCTTTTCCAGGAACAGATGATTTCGTAAAAAAAAACCAAGCCCCTACTAGACTATCAAATGGTCGGCACCTAATGTCATGTTGCAAATGTCAATCTATTCACTGTTGCTGTTATACAGATTCATTATTTGGACCTAGAGTCTTAGGTGAGAAAACAAAACATTCGTAATTTTATTAAATTTTAATTTTGTCAATTTCATCATACTGTATTAGCCATATTAAGATCAACTTTAAGAGTAATTTGTAATTAATCGTTGTCAGTTCCGACTAATTAGACCCGATTAGATTAATAAGCGACCCGCTCTAATAAGCGCCCATGGCGATATTTGCTGAAATGTTGTCTAGTGAAAAATCCCAATTAGCACCCCTTCCGATTGATCAATGTACACAAGTTTTATTTATTCGCGTATAATACACACTCGTGTGTTATATGCACCCTTAGTTATGGGCAATTAAATTCTGGAAAAATATGTCTGTCGTACATAAACATTTCAGGCTGTCAGCATAAACCACGAAATTTATCTTTCAACTCTTTTTTTTTCCACCAAAATAATATTCTAATAAGAGCCCCCTATTCCTAATTTTGAATGGCATGTGTTCAATAATATGTTGGACAAGAACTTGGACTTAAGTCAAGACCTAACTATAGGGAATCAAGCATGTTCATGAAGACTGTGGGTTTCCAGAAGCAATAAATAAAACCCCAGGTTATTCTACATTACATTTCAAGCTAAAAGCTCCAGATGTTTAAACCATGTAGCAAGATGACATAAAAACCATCAGAGTAGGTTTTCATCTTGTTGGTAAAGGATGAGCACAAACTCCATCCTCAGTAACGTTTTGTCTACCCCCATTTTCAGTTACTCGCTAAAGTAATGGGATTTGTTGTTTTGTTTGTTTGTTGTTTATCGCCGCACTCAGCAAATATCAGCTATATGATAGCAGTCTGGAAATATTCGAGTCTGGACCAGACAATCCAGTGGTTGATATCATGAGCATCGATCCACACAAATGGGACACGATGACATGCATCAACCAAGTCAGGGAATCTGACCACCCGATCCCGTTAGTCGCCTAATCAGATTTGAGGGGACTTTCTCACAGCACAAGTATCAGTAATAAATGTTTCAATTTTAGTGTTCAAACTTACTGGAAAGTAATTCATGTTTGTTTAAAGGTGGCACCCGTGGAAGTAAAGGATGAAGCTGTCAGATTCTCAATGTATATCATGGTATAGGAACTGATTTGATAGGAAATTTCAAGATTTAATGATATTAAACCATGCAAATGTCTGAGATATATCAGCCTATTTTTCCAACAGCCATGGTATTAGATGCTGCTATATTAGCATCATCAAACAAATATGGCAGATAGGTATCAGGAGCTAAATAATCTGCCAATTTCTTTCATTATGTAGGGGCACAGGTGGGCCAGTCGTCTGAGACGCCGTGATTCGCTGTGCAGAGGTGCGTCCCTTTGGCATGCCAGTAACCTATGATTGTGGGTTCGAATCCCTGTTTGCCCCGATTAGGTTTCTAGATTTGTAAGCACCATACCCGTGCTCATGGGTTTCACCAAAGTGGTAAACATCTGAGACCTGCATCTCTTCGGGCTTTCCTCCCACATTAAGCAGACACGCCGTGATACAACTGGAATAATGTTATAAGCGATGTTAAACCCAACTCACTCACTCACTCTTTCATCATGTTCTAGGTTGTGACTTTTCAATTTATATTTTCCATTAAAAAGTCTGACCACACCCGGATTAACTTCTACTAGCAGAACTTGTTACTTAAATCACCCTCTGACTGACGTACCCCAGGAAGGAATAGGTTCTAAATGATATTTCCACATGACACAGTTCCAGCTTGAACAAATAGACAAAGAACAATGTTCCATCACAGTGACCAATAATAACAACAAAACCTGCACCAATGATCAATAACTCCAGCTAAATGTTGAACACAATGCTTTGGTATCATAGTAACATGTCAAACAAAACACAACTAAGTTAAATAAAGAGGTAATTGTATAAGTTAAATCATGGCTACTTCAGAACAAATTCATGAGTGTTAAAAAAAATTAAAATATTATTGAAATTATTGCGTGAAGAGCTTGTTTGATGGTTCAGCACATAGTTAGCTGTCACTGTGTTTACTGTATCCAAGTGTCCAAACATCGCCTGTGAGTGACGGAATCAATATATCTTCAAACAGCCTGCTACAGCATGGTGACACACACACTGTCTCCAGTGTAGCTCTGTGGGTTAAGCTTTACGTTAAGCTCCAGGAGCTATTTTACAACCCAAAGAAGTTTACAAACCTTGATTATAAACTATATTTTGATTCAATATTATTGGGTGAAATGAGGATATTGTTGTCGAGACACTAAACACTGGTATTTTCAGCATTGTTTTTTTAAATTAACCTAGAAGACCAAGATTTTATTTGATATTTGGTCTAATCTTAAAGTAAGTTGAAGCACATACACAAAAAGATGCTTAAAAGCTTGATCATTTAAACAAACATTAAATACAATATTCTGTTACATGAAACTATTTGTATGAAATCTGTTAAAGTTATAAGTGAGATTGGTCTTTGGACTGTATGATATTTTGCTGACTGCCCCCCCCCCCCATTTTATGTAAAAAGAATTCATGTCTCCCTCCCCTCCCTATAATACATTACTTGTCCTTAAATAATGTTCAAATTTATAAAATATTTCTTTGTAACTGTGTCATTTTTTCATACCCTGACCTCATTGTTGTGATAAGATTTTGACCCACATACCCTCTTTCGCTGTCATTTTGTCATGAACCACACACCCCACCCCCACCCCTTAAAACCTCACCAGTCCCCCCTCCCCTATAATAAAAGACCAGTCCCATGCAATATAAGTGGATGGTCATATCAAGAACAAAAAGTTTTTTGTTTTAATCGGACAAACACTGTCCTGCTCGACCTTGTCAGTAATTTAGATCTACTCTTGGTCCAAGACATGCAACAGACAGCTTCATTTACCATCTCATTAAGCTGAAGTCATACATCACAAGGAAACAAATTAATTCTTTGACTTGTATCTATGCTGGCAGGATTCAAATAGCAGGATGCAAATCTCAGAAAATTAATTGACTCAGGCTGAGATTCCTTCCAGCGTGGAGACAGAGCAGCAAGCAACCCAGCAGACGTCTTCATTACTACTTCATTTGTTTGTCACTGGTCTGATTAAAGGTGAACACGACGCCGATTTCCTGATCTACAATCACAGCCTGGTGTACAGTTCCCATAGCAACATGGAGGAGATCGTTGCTTTCATTCGTGACCAACTCGTGTTATTTCGGGACAAGCTGAATAGCGACTCGTGCTCCACTCGTGGCCATTTTTGCGACTGGGTTCCATCTCAGAGCAAACAGGCATTGTTAAAAGAACTGTCAACTCGTTGTGTAATGATTCACGTATATTTCCCATCACGTCATATATATTCCAGATGCTATTTGAAACACATTAGAACTTACGGTTGGTTGGTTGGTTGGTTGTTTTATGCCGCACTCAGCAATATTCCAACTATATGACGGCGGTCTGTAAATAATCGAGTCTGGACCAGACAATCCAGCGATTAATATCATGAGCATCGATCCACGCAATTGGGATCGATGACATGCATCATCCAAGTCAGCGAGCCTGACCACCCGATCCCGTTAGTTGCCTTTTACGACAAGCATAGTCCCCTTTTACGGCAAGCATGGGTTGCTGAATACCTATTCTACCCCGGATCTTCACGGGTCAGAACTTACGGTATTTATACAGTATGATAGAACATGATTAAATGTATCTAGGGTATATTTTTACATGCAAGACATAAAAATTATCGTTATGTGAGATAGTCCAATCATATTTGGCACAGGAAAGTGGGCTTGATGTGGCGAGGGTGGAAACAAGACTTTGATAAATAGGCTAGTGGATGCTCTTGCCTCGGGAAGATAACCCCCGAACAAAACAGAATTCCAGTTATATCCCGACATGTCAGCATGAAGTAGCAGGAAACCCCAAAGCGATGTAACCTCAGATGTTAACCACTTTGGTGAAACCCACAAGCGTGGGTATGGTGCTGACAACCTAGACCCCATTTCAGGGCACACCAGGATTAGAATAGAGCTGGGATGGGTAACTCGGTTACTCGGGTCGGGTGGGTACTGAGTAGGACCCGGGTACCCACAGGACTACCCAGACCCGTTGTTAGTCACATGATATATTGTTTCATGACAAAAATTCACCATATAACTAACTACATGGTTACACGACAATTTTAAGTCTCTAATGTTCGCATTTCTTTCTGACTATGAACACGTTCCTTCTGACTTATATATGTTTGAACAAAGCTAAAACTTCAGTCAACTTCAGTGTATGCATGACCACATTGTTTTATACGTGTATCTAGATACATTCTGCCAGGGCTACTGTCAAATTATTCCCAATCAGACATTTTGTACCTATCCGGGTAGGGTCCGGTAAGAGGGGTGTGGGTACTCGGGTAGTAAATTTGGCCTAGATTAGAACCAATGATCATAGGTTTCTGGCACAAATTTTGGACGCAACTGTGCACAGCGAATTGCAGCGCCTTAGATGACCTAATTTTATTCCGTTTTACTAGCCCTGGAAACCTAAACTGGCATAAATGAAGGTTGTGATTCAGGACAAGCTCTAGTTTCTTACTTGGAAATCATGTTCATACATGTTTTAAGATAATAAAACATGGAGAGAAAGCTTTATTTGCATTGAATTATTTCATTATTTACCCCCTGCGAGGGTACAAATATCACTTGGCAGAGACTCTGGATAGGGGTTGATGGGGTGCACACACCTCATTTCTTCAGACACCTTCTGTGTCAACCTGTGCAAGTCCCTCTATCAGGTGTTATACTTCACGCTGTGACACATCTTCTCGGGGCAAGGAGTTAACTGACTATATAACAGCCTTGCAGAACTAGGCTGGAATAATGGAGTTATGTTTTGGCTGGACTTACAACCTATGCAAAGTCAATTCAAAATCTCATAATGAAATCAACATCCAGTTCATAAAACTGCTATGCAGATTTCGGTCGATTGAAGGTTTTTGCCAAGCATGTGTACTGTCAACTTTGCGTCAACAGACATTTTGAATATTTATAAATATTTTCCAGAGCTTTTCATGTTTTTAATCCAGTTGCTCACGTGATGTGATGCACTTCGCGAAGTAAGACCCGTTTAATAACAATGTAGATCTTGATTATCGATCAGAACGTCTGGACCATTTTGTTTGAAGCAAATGCAAGTGATATCAGAGGTGGAAACTGATTGGTCAACATAGAAGGGACATACGAGGGACATGACTCGTAATACCCGGTAGCAACTGGTGGCGCTACAATCAAACCCAGAAATTCCGGTGTGTTTGGTGTCAAGTGGAAAAAGTACATTAAAAACAGAAAATTTCTCTTCATCATAAACATTATTATTATAATAATAAATCTTTATAAAACTGTGGATTAAAATACTTAGTATGTGTACTTAACATTGACCATAGAAAACAAATGATTCTGAACCTCAACATCTGCACAAATTTCTTTGAAATGGCAATCTTAATCCATCATTCAAACCATGGCATGTAGTGCGTCCCCATTTAATTATACTATCGACAGACCTAATCCCTCGAATATAAAGATTATCTACCCCCTCACTCTGATAATAGTGGAGGGATGAATGTAATCTGTACGTAATCTGTATGTAATCTGTATGTAATCTGGAGCTCTTACACAAGAATAGGTCAGGAATGATACAGTTGTAAGCAATACCACAGAACAGTCCCTATTCGGGCTGGGGCTGTCCATATTACTGCCCCGGGTTCCCAGCCAACTATGACCCGACGCTATGCGGGTACCAACTGTAGGTCTTAAGAGATGGATATAAAATGTCTGATTGGGAATTGCTTGACCGGAGCTCTGACAAACGGTATTTAGATACATGTATAAACGATCTGGTCATGCATACACTGAAGTTGACTGAAGCTTTGTCTTTATTCAAACATATATACGTCAAAAGGAATGGGTGCATCATTAAAAAAAATGCAAACTGTGTTAATTTTGTGCCAGACACCACGCCATGTCTGTGTCCGACACTGTGTTAATTTTATGCCAGACACCACGCTATGTCTGTATCCTACACTGTGTCAATTCTGTGCCAGACACCACGCCATGTCTGTGTCCGACACTGTGTTAATTTTATGCCAGACACCACGCCATGTCTGTGTCCTACACTGTGTCAATTCTGTGCCAGACACCACGCCATGTCTGTGTCCTACACTGTGTCAGTTCTGTGACAGACACCGCACCATGTCTGTGTCCGACACTGTGTCAATTCTGTGACAGACACCACGCCATGTCTGTGTCCGACACTGTGTCAATTCTGTGCCAGACACCACGCCATGTCTGTGTCCTACACTGTGTCAATTCTGTGCCAGACACCACGCCATGTCTGTGTCCGACACTGTGTCAATTCTGTGACAGACACCACGCCATGTCTGTGCCAGACACTGTGTCAATTCTGTGCCAGACACCACGCCATGTCTGTGTCCGACACAGTGTCAATTCTGTGACAGACACCACACCATGTCTGTGTCCGACACTGTATCAGTTCTGTGACAGACAATGTATCAATTCTGTGCCAGACACCACGCCATGTCTGTGCCAGACACTGTATCAGCTCTGTGCCAGACAATGTATCAATTCTGTGCCAGACACCACGCCATGTCTGTGCCAGACACTGTATCAGCTCTGTGCCAGAGACCACGCCATGTCTGTGCCAGACACTGTATCAGCTCTGTGCCAGACAATGTATCAATTCTGTGCCAGACACCACGCCATGTCTGTGTCCGACACTGTATCAATTCTGTGTCCGACACCACGCCATGTCTGTGCCAGACACTGTATCAATTCTGTGCCAGACACCATGCCATGTCTGTGTCAGACACTGTATCAATTCTGTGCCGGACACCACACAATGTCTGTGCCAGACACTGTATCAGCTCTGTGCCAGACACTGTATCAATTCTGTGCCAGACACCACGCAATGTTTGTGTCAGACACTGTATCAATTCTGTGACAGACACCACGCCATGTCTGTGCCAGACACCACGCCATGTCTGTGTCTGACAATGTATCAATTCTATGCCAGACACCACACCATGTCTGTGTTAGACACTGTATCAATTCTGTGCCAGACACCACGCCATGTCTGTGCCAGACACTGTATCAGCTCTGTGCCAGACACCACGCCATGTCTGTGCCAGACACTGTATCAATTCTGTGTCCGACACCACGCCATGTCTGTGCCAGACACTGTGTCAATTCTGTGCCAGACACCACGCCATGTCTGTGTCCGACACTGTGTCAATTCTGTGACAGACACCACGCCATGTCTGTGTCCTACACTGTGTCAATTCTGTGCCAGACACCACGCAATGTTTGTGTCAGACACTGTATCAATTCTGTGCCAGACACCACGCCATGTCTGTGCCAGACACTGTATCAATTCTGTGCCAGACACCACGCCATGGCTGTGTCTGACAATGTATCAATTCTATGCCAGACACCACACCATGTCTGTGTTAGACACTGTATCAGCTCTGTGCCAGACACCACGCCATGTCTGTGCCAGACACTGTATCAGCTCTGTGCCAGACAATGTATCAATTCTGTGCCAGACACCACGCCATGTCTGTGCCAGACACCACGCCATGTCTGTGCCAGACACTGTATCAGCTCTGTGCCAGACAATGTATCAATTCTGTGCCAGACACCACGCCATGTCTGTGTCCAATACTGTATCAATTCTGTGCCAGACACCACGCCAAGTCTGTGCCAGACAATGTATCAATTCTGTGCCAGACACCACGCCATGTCTGTGCCAGACACTGTATCAGCTCTGTACCAGACACTGTATCAGTTCTGTGCCAGACACTGTATCAATTCTGTGCCAGACACCACGCCATGTCTGTGCCAGACAATGTATCAATTCTGTGCCAGACACCACGCCATGTCTGTGTCAGACACTGTATCAGCTCTGTGCCAGACACTGTATCAGTTCTGTGCCAGACACTGTATCAATTCTGTGCCAGACACCACGCCATGTCTGTGCCAGACAATGTATCAATTCTGTGCCAGACACCACGCCATGTCTGTGCCAGACACTGTATCAATTCTGTGCCAGACACCACACCATGTCTGTGCCAGACACTGTATCAGCTCTGTGCCAGACACTGTATCAGTTCTGTGCCAGACACTGTATCAATTCTGTGCCAGACACCACGCCATGTCTGTGCCAGACAATGTATCAATTCTGTGCCAGACACCACGCCATGTCTGTGCCAGACACTGTATCAGCTCTGTGCCAGACACTGTATCAGTTCTGTGCCAGACACTGTATCAATTCTGTGCCAGACACCACGCCATGTCTGTGCCAGACAATGTATCAATTCTGTGCCAGACACCACGCCATGTCTGTGTCTGACACTGTGTCAATTCTGTGCCAGACACCACGCCATGTCTGTGTCTAACACTGTGTCAATTCTGTGCCAGACACCACGCCATGTCTGTGTCTGACACTGTGTCAATTCTGTGCCAGACACCACGCCATGTCTGTGTCAGACACATTGTCGATTCTGTGCCAGACACCACGCCATGTCTGTGTCAGACACATTGTCGATTCTGTGCCAGACACCACGCAATGTCTGTGCCAGACACTGTATCAGCTCTGTGCCAGACACTGTATCAGTTCTGTGCCAGACACCAGGTCCATGATGTCAGGGCAAGCGATGTCTTATCTTCAGAATGATCTGTATACCAATCTCATAAAGTATGTAGGAAGACTCCCGCTCTCCAGATTGGAGTTCATCCAAGTCACGCTACACCGGGCGGGAGAGATCCCTCCAGGATAACGTTCACACGTACAGCAGGTAAACTGGGAAAGTCAGGCACATCCAGACATGACATCATACCTCTGTCTTACTCAGTGTGCAGGAAAAACCACATCACTCAATAATGACCAACTACATCCAGTCCCTTGAGATTCCAGGCAAGAATAGGCCCTCAGTAGCCCATGTTTGTCGTAAGAGATGACTTAACAATGAAGTTAGAATGGTCAGGCTCTGTTAGGCTAATATTTGTTTTATTTGTATGTTTGTAAGTTAGTTTGTTTGTTTTTTAACCCCACACTCGGCAATATTCCAGCTATGTGATATTGGTCTGTAAATAATCAAGTCTAGATCAGACAATCCAGTGATTGACATCATGAGCATTGATCTACGAAATTGGGATACAATGACATTCATCATCCACAAATTTATTTCTTTTCTCTGTTGATTTTTTCTGAATATCTTTGTCAGGGTATCTATAATATCTATCAACCAGAAATTATCTTTCGGTCCTGATAATTTTTACCTTAGTTACTGTCTCTAATAAAAACATGGATGTCAAAATTTTACGAAACATATTTGTCCCTTAATATTTTCATAAATATTCTATTAGAGACTATATTTATTCTTTATATACCACTGAAAAGAAGTTAAAGAACACCCAATTCTTTAACGTTACTTTACTTAATCGATCATGCTATGACAGATTAACAATAGTAATGGGAAAGAATCAGGTGTTCTTTAACATCTTTGTGTAGTATACATTACAGATTCAAAAGCAACCCAGTTATCAAGACAAAGGAAATACAAGGAACTGGTTGAAAAATTGATGGATGGCTCTGTTCTATAAGATAAAGTTACAAAATCAGTAAAATGATTAAATTTTAGTGATACCCATCATCAGGTAATCCATACTGTATTCCTACTTCATGAAGATGTGTCTCAGATCTTAACAAAGACAGCAGGGAATCTTGAAATGGACAGGAACACAGAGGAAATCCATGATAAACAAATCACTGGGGTTTTTCTGGACTTACGTTCCTCTTACAGTGTACGCCGTATTCTCACTATCCCATCTACTTCAGTCTAGTGTGTGAGGGTACAACTCACTTTTGAGTATAAATCTAACCTTACCTTAAATTACCATAAACTACCTTTCAAAGGGCCAAATGTTCACCTATTGAAGGCAAGTGATTAGCTGGACTAAGGACTGACATCTTGCCCCCAATTTACACCCTCAATTAACAATAGTAAAACAGTGATCAGACTATAGCCTTTGAAGTGGATAAATTCTGTCTTTAAATGCGACACTAGAGAGGAAATTCAGTCGAAATGCTTATAATGAACTACAGTTATAACAAACGAAAATGAGTGGTCACTTTGAGTTCATTTTAATCGTAGCTTACTGTAACTAAAAGAGAAATGTTTCCCACAAAAAGAGCTTGTCAAACAAAATAAAAAAATCTTATATAAATTTCTAGTTTCCTGTGTCAAGTTCTCGACTGACTCATGCCAGCAAAAATATTCCAAAACAGAAGGTAGTATCTTGCCAACTAGTTCCAGCAAGTTGTCTTCAAGTCCTTCAGTGTGATGAGTAATGCAGAGACCAATCTCACTCTCACACAT
The DNA here is from genome assembly GCF_023055435.1 of Haliotis rufescens. NCBI lineage: Eukaryota > Metazoa > Mollusca > Gastropoda > Lepetellida > Haliotidae > Haliotis > Haliotis rufescens. Next base: position 60,953,121 of record NW_025964223.1, on the reverse strand, counting down.
GGTACTATTTACAACACCAAGGTCTGGAGCATGAATGGGCATCAGGTAACAGAGCCATGAATCTGTAAGAAAATAAACTTTTAACTTTAAACTTCCTACCGTCAGCATCTCTCCGCTCATGTCCGTCGATGACGATCCCGGGGCCGTACCGCTCCCCTTCAGGTTCCCAGGGGGCCAGCACCCTGTCCCCTGTGAGGATGGTGTGCCGCTTGGCATCTATCAGGTCCACTATATCGTAGACGTAGGTGTCCTGGTACGATGTGTCCCTGTACTTGCCATGCTTACAGGGGCCGAAACCTACCAGGAATTTGTCCTGGAGAATCTGTGAAACAAAGGGCACATTTCATAACAACTGTCCTGTTTCTGTTGTTTGTTTGTTTGTTTGTTTGTTTAACGCCGCATTCAGCAATATTCCAGCTGTATGACGGCAGTCTGTAAATAATCAAGTCTGGACCAAGTGGACCGTGATAAACTCTTTTATATCATCTTCAATTGGATGACTTTTTTTCACAGTCAAATGCTGCAAATCTGCTGACATACTATATTGGGTAAGCAACAGTCACATATTCCTTCATCTTTTTAGGGACATGTAATCAATGTGTATAATAAAATGATTATTGTAATAATGGGCTGAATTAATTTCTACCTCAGAATCAGAGGCCTACACTATATTTTGACAACTGATTTCAAAACTAATCTTGTTCTGCTGAAAAGGCCAGCAAAATCAGTTGATATTCACTTTAACATCTTAAAACAGCTGCCAATGAATTATTTCTCAATGAAAAAAGTAAATAAAAAATAACCGAACAAAATTAGAATGTTTTTCTCAATGAAACAAATATATAAAGAAATATTTGAACGAAAGTAGCACAAGGAAGAGAATATATGGATGTCAACTTCTTTATTATGAGGAACACAACGTTTCGGAGTACATGTATATGTAATGTTAATCACCTATCAGCACCAATCATCTGTTGGCTTCCCTTGTTAGTTTCTACCCTTTGTTATTTCCCACCTTTTGTCATCTTATTAATTTTGTTGTCCTTACTGTACACATATATGCTCTCTGCCTCATGGCTTTCATTCACCTGATGAAGGAGTAAGCATATACTCTGAAACGTTTTGTTCCTCATAATAAAGAAGCTGACATCCATATATTCTCTTCCTTATGTGTATCACATCTAAATGCCTTTCAAAGACCAAAAGTAGCATAGACAAGGTAATCTGTACCACAGCTTTCTTAAAGCAACAACAGGAAATATAAGTGTAACCATAACACCACTTCTACCCAACAAATCTCCACTACAACCTGGGCCAGGGCTTTATCTGTCCGCTCATTACCTAGTCACACCCCTTGTGATAGGCTATTATAGCAACACCATAGCCCAGTGTGTGTAGCATATACCTAGCAACTTGAACACTGTGGGTACACAATACCACCCTTCTCCTGGGCTGTTCACCCGTGTTCAGCGTTTGTTCAGGGCCTCAGTTCACACACCTCCTTGTCACTGGGATTCACTGCATGTCTCCTTCCTGCCATTCATGTCACTAATCTCAATGGAAACTGAACATTCACATGTTCAATGGAATTAAACTCTCTTTTGGATCATAACCTCCAAGAGTGGTCTTTAAAATACTGACAAGAGGTATAGTGAACAGAAACATCCAAAATGAATGTGAATTTTAATATTTTTAATTTTTAATTTTTTAAAACATTTATCAATAACTGTGTCAAGAATGGGGCAAAAGGGATGCAGGGATAAACATGTCTCCATATACTGACCTCAATTTGAATAAGAGGGCTGGATTCTTCAAACAATACAAAGTAACACAAATTTAATTCATGACTCCTGATGAAGAAGAGGAAGACGGAGAAGCAGACGAGGCATAAAATGCCTGACTCAATTACTTAAACACAAAGGACAGTAGGCCTTATGACAATAACGTTATCAGGGGCATCAATATTTTATTAATCCAATCCAATATGTATTGTGTACAAAGTACTTGTTTTATTGATCAGGTAAGAACAACATTATAGATGTTCTATCTAACAGGGTTTACGCATAGTGATGCCGCAATTCACCGGTACGTCGGTGCATCATCTGCAAACTTTGCACGATACGATACCTGATACACTTAATTTGGCATCGATTCACGTTTAACCCCATATCGATTGTTCATCTTCATCTCGCATCGATATCAATCAGCAGGTACAAATTATTTTTTTATTCCTTTTTACTTTCTTCGTTGTCTTTCGGATATGAAACCGGCCCGATAACAAGACTGCCTGTGGGTGTCACCAGAAAATGGGTTTCACACATTGTACCCATGTGTTGGAATTGAACCAATTGAACTTTGGTATGATGAGCAAACGCTTTAACAACTAGGCTACCCCACTGCCCCACACAAGCCCATAATGTTACTCACCAAACTAGCAATCTCATTAAAATCAGATCTTAGTTCTCGCTAAACAAAGATCTGAGGACATCCCATTAGGGGTCACGTCAGACCGACCTTGCGCGAACTTTGACCGACCAATGGAATGACCAATCAGAAGGCAGCTTTCTCGTGCTTTACGGCACAAATTTCAAATTGGCGACTACGCTTCGAAGCATATTTTGACAAATTCTCGATTACAAATTTGAAACCTGAACAAAAAAACATTCTGGAATGGCTAATAGATGGTCTAGATTGTAAGGATTCAGTCGTTAAACCCATACTTATCGTTCGGAATACCCCATGTTAAAGTTTTCGAGATTGCATGATTAGAAATCACATTCCGACTGTCACCTTCATAATCTGGTAAGCGACGCACTGATTGGTCAGATGAAAGGTCGTTCTGACATGACCCCTAATGGGATGTCTTCAGATCTTTGTTAAGCGGAAGCGAGAACTAAGATCTGATTTTAATGAGATTGCCAAACTAGCTACATAAGACTTGTCTCAAAAGAATTGTGTACTACTTTAGCAGCATATCACACATACCAATTTCAATAAATTCACCAAGTGTTTGGAAATTTTTGAACCCCACAAGTCAGTTGATCAGGTGACCTATACATGTTGCCTGCCCATCTTCAACATGTTCAAAGTTGCCTGCCCACTTTGTAAACATTATAATGTTGAAATATTGCGAAAAATATGAGACAAAATCATGTCTTGATTCAGTTTAAGTAATGTAAATACTTACTTGAGAATCTACGAGAAGTTATGATAAAATTGAACATGAAAGTCGTCTGTAACTTATCTGTCAGACAGTCGGGCAAGGGGTGGAAAATTTCATGCATCCCAACAAAAAGGTTACCAGCAATGGGCTGGCGGGCAGGCAGGCGGTTATTTCAGACACTGTTTTCACCAACATAGATACACGCTTTAGTCCTATACCAGGATTGATCATGACCGATTTGGGGCCTCAAGTACACAGCAAATATCAGTGACAACCCCGAATTGGAACAAACAATTCCTCTTCATGTTATGATAGTCATAACGAATGTTATGACTTTTCAGAGTTCACTTGTATTTCATTGATAACACGACCAGAGAGAGAGTGAGACTTTCAGAAGGACTTTCATCAGTTAGTTTACAACAATACCATTCTTACAAAATAATTAGTTTGACATTCTTCAATTTAATCGTGTGTTAAGACCATATTAAAGTACCTCTGATTAAGAAAGTAATAACTTTCAAAATATCCCAATTTTGAACAAAATAATTATAATGTTCACAACACTGAAAGGAACCAGTAAGCTGAACTAAAGATTATTAGTATCTAAACGTGTGACACATCTTGTGGATTAGAAACAGTATGAATTGCAACATCTTCTCAACATAAGATATCAGTATAAATGTGTTATAAGTGCATTATTTTTCTCTCTTTTTTGTTAACAAGTCACCACATTAAAAAGGTGATGTTCCTTGAATATTCAGCTAAGGAAGAGACACAACATTTTTTCCATTGTATTTATCATTGTCTAAAATTTCATAGAAACCTCTCCAGTGTCACGGCATCAATGTATTGCAAAACAAAAATGTTGCCAATATCCATCTTGGGAAAATTCTGAGTTGGAAAAAAAAAATTGCCAAGTATATATGGAATTGAAATTACCTGACTCTGAACAGTTCCCATGTAAAAGTATCCATCATCTATTCTCCGCGCCATCACTCTCTTCCCGATCAACAAAGCGCCGGCGGCAGGGGACAGATCCAGGGGGTCGAACAGCGAGTCCTGGGCCTTCAACCACGCCTTCGCCGGGCGGTACCGGCTCCAGTAATGTGGGTAGTAGTACCGTTGTGGAAACGGTCCAAGAAATGGGTACCAGTAAGGTGGGAAGGCCCACTGGTTGAGAGCAGACACCCTGGGTAGATTGAGGGCATCTTCAGGATCAGCATTAAGCGTTGTTGTCACGCTGCATGTTCTCACGTTGGGGCGAACATGATCCTCCACAGTTCTAATGAGACGTTCGTGGGCATGGTCTGTTCGGTACACGGGGGTAATGCGCTCAACACATCCGTGAGTCGTCATGGTAACAATGTGGAATGACCCATAAGTTTCAAAGGACAGATCTTCGAGAAATTCGGTTGCGGCTTCGTCAGCTTTGTTCTCACAAATGTAGATGCAGTGGACAGGTCGATTCTCGTTCACATAGGCAACATGGTCTAGAATGTCCTCAGTTTGCTGGTCAGGCAGACCGTCTGTTACTAAATACACCGCTCGACACTTTGGGTCACTGAAGGCAGTTAGGAGAGCATCTTGGGTATTTGTTCCGGTTTTTGCTGATAGTTTGTTAATCCACTCTGCAGCCACTGCGACAGTTTCAGGCGTACATTTCACCATCTTGTCCGCCCACTGAGTCACCTCGGTGTTAAATTCTATGATGTTAAACAGAGTGTCTCGGTCGCGACGTGCATGTTTATAGAGAGTTTCAATCAACTGTTCCTGTACAACATGGAGGCAGTTGTACATGCTACCTGACGTATCCACACAAAATGTCACACTAGTTTCTAGGATTTCCCCGAACATTGTTGGAAGATTTGGTCCTGGAGGCGCCGTTGGCATCAGACGGGACTCATTAGAGGGAACAACAGCCTCAGTTTCTCGTTTTGCCGGCTCACTTGCCATGATCATATGACTGTGTGTTGTAACTGAGGAGATGAATGAAATCACAAATTAGAATAATAAAATGTTTATTTAAATTTATGATTAACATATATATATATATATATATATATATATATATATATATATATATATATATATATGGGTTTTTCACAGTTTGTTCCAAAAACGTGTAAATCTATTTGCCCAAACATGGTACTTGAAATCATTTTCAGTAGATTTCAATGTTATTATAAGGACTATTAAGAGCTAAGCTTACTAAACCAAACAGAATTTGACTAGACTCGGGCATCGGACAAGTGACGAAATTCACAGACTCTTTACATGACAGATATGTTTGTCTCCAACGTGTACATACAAATATGGTTTGGATATATGCACAAAGAAATTAAACATTCTAGTTGACAACAATGGATATAAAAAAAAGGTATAGCCTAGCTATATCTGTCGAAAATATGAACAGAAGAAAGACAAATAATTTGAATATTTGTTATGAAATAGAAAAGAGGTTTTGGTCTAAACCAGAAATTATAACTTCTCAGATTGTCACTCAACTTCATTCTAATAACATATTGAATCCACCTGTGTGATTGTGATTGTAAAATTATGCATCAAACACTGTGCCAAATACTTGAGTCTACTAGCCTGAACTTGTATTTTGGTATTTTTCTTAAAGTAGATTTTAGTCTAAGCATATGGACGACCTTTAAATGAAAATTTACTGGCGAACTGGCTAAAATCACAGACTCATCAAATGATCTTCAAGGGTGTTTTTCTGTGTAATCTGGTAATATATAACAGAAAATGTTATATTACTTTTTAACTAATTGGAAATAGCTGGAAGCTCTTCAGACAATTATTATGTGATGAAAGTACTTCAATTTAAGAAAAGACATACTGCTTGCAAGATGTCATAGTGACCTTATGGTAGTCATAAATATCACACAAAAATAAGTTTCTATTTAAGACTAATGTTTAAATTTAAATCCAGGAGGAATGTAAACACATGGATTTAATTTCGTACTTACATATCTGTATCACCGAAATGAACTTCCTACCGGTAGTTAGATCTATGGTCAAGGCTTAACATGCTTCAACACAGTTTTGAGATATCACAGTCTCTGATCCGACTTATGGCAACAAAATGCTAATTTCTTGTGGTAAATTGACATCTAACAAATCAATACAAGGATAGTTACATGTTACGTGTTAATACAGACAGCGATAAACGCTTTAACTCACACGACGTTGTCAAAGCCACCAGCCGGTTACTCCCATCTCGCACTCAATTGTCAAGTAAACTGTCACTATTTACAACGGGCACCTGTCGCTAAGGACGCCATCTTGGACAATCATAGAGGGCGCTTTTGTAGGTAATATCGATTCAAAATATGATGTTGGGGATATTTTTTGCTTACGAAGGTTAAAATGAGGATTTAGTGAAATAACATTAATAATACATATGAAAATTATCTTCTGTTAGTTTATATGTAAAAAATCGTTATTGAACTATTTTCTTTCACCTTGACCTTGATAGACGCCATTTCCCCTTCAACATTTCGTTGGGAAAGTCATGTATTTCTTGTCGCGTTTAAGGACGGCGGGTGCTGTCTTTAAATCGACAGCATGTAAACAGATCGTCCCAGTTCGGCATGGGGGCCAGTAAGTTATAAAGCTATTAATAAAATATTTTCATGTAATGCAAACTATTAAACATGATCTAAAACTTACAGACCACCAGATTTCGTGCACATTTTAACGTTCAACTGTTCAATCAGAAATAGATGAGGTGGTTATGTTTGTGATTTATGTCGATGATGTATTTCATTAAATTTAATATTTATCTCATCTCTATATATGTACTATGTTAACAATCCGCCACCATCGTTAGCGGGCTATGAACACATTGTGTCAGCTCAAATTGTATGACATGTTTGCCTCTATGCAGGATATTTCATGGGAATGAACCGAACATGGTGGTGTTATGTTTTTATTACTTGGCAGTCTGCACCAAATTCAAATTCTTTGAGACAAATAGCCACTAAGATAGCAATTAACATCATTTTCTGTATTTTTTATATGGGCAATGAGGCAATTAGCCAAGCTGTCAAGGCTGAACAGAATTCGGGATTCGGACTGGTGGCTAGGGTCACAGAATATGTGGTGTCGTTTTAGATTCAATGTGTTGCCCAGTGTGGTCATCCAAACTTCAGGTATACTTAAGCTATTTTTGTCAACATGGTTTAGTGTTTTGCTGTACCAGTGTTACTTATAACAGCTTTCTTTTAGTGGTTTTACATATTACCTTGACATGATGGTCATTATAGGAAAATGACAATTAATCATTATTATTTCTTTCATTTTCAGATGGGTGTACAGAAGTTTAGCAGCTCCAGCCTCTAGGAAGACGTTGATAAAAGCTGAAATAGTTGGTTTTGCCCTTTGGTACTGGGTTCTTTATCACTTGATAACTGAGCCAGATCATCTTTATGTAAGTTATCAATATGACATGTGTATGAGGTGTTGTGATAATAATGACAATAATAATGAGCTGCGATGCTGTGGTATGACTGGTGGTAGTTAAAGGCAGTTCACTTGCTTCCTTTATAATCTCATTAACTAATACATGTGATAAACAGGATGTTCTTAATATTTAAAACATATTATTTAGGTCTTGTGAACATGGTGAAGAAAGTTAAACATGCTTATAAGTAAATGGCAATATAGGAAGATATTTACACGAAATATGCAACCTGTACATAATACTTGGAAAGAAAAGTAGACTATAGGATGGCATTTCCAAAGTATACCTTGTTTCAGAAATGAAATCATGTGATTACGCCTCATGTAGTATAGAGTTGCTTAAACTATTCATCTAGGTATTCCTTGACAGTACTTCAGGTCCCTGACCGCATCACGCCAAAAGACATTAAATGATGGCATTTGTTGTTATCTTCCCTGGCACTCGGCATTAAGGGAATAATACAAGGAATGACCAATCACTGTCTCCACCATGTTTATGTCCTCAGACGGCAGATCTCTTTTCCTTCATGAACATCATCAATCTTAGTTCAGAGCTATGTTTGAAAGGGTTGATATGAATGTTTGTTTGTTTGTTATTTAATGCCACACTCAGCAATATTCCAGCTATATGACAGTGGTGTGTAAATAATCGAATCTGAACCAGACAATGCAGTGATTGACATCGTCAGCATTGATCTGCACAATTGCATTTAAGATGATATAAGTTGCTATTCTTGTTTGTTTTCAGGGTCACTTTGAATACCCTGACCCCTCCAAATGGACAGACGAGGAACTAGGAATACCCCCGGAATGATGTAGATGTGTGTAGATAGACCATTACTTATGTATGTGTGTGATGCAGAGAGAAACTGACTATAGACAAACCAATGTGAATTGACCTAACCAGCTGTAAGGCGGCAGCCTTTCTGAAGCTTGTGGACATCAATACATCGGATGTTTGGGAAATATTATTTGTTACAACATCTGAATAAACAAGTTCAATAAGACAAGGGAATTGTTTCTTATGTTTTGAGCATTGAGCAATATTCCAGCCATATGACAAATGGATCGTGATTTGTGTACAAGGCCACAAGTCACCAAGTCTGACCACCCAGTGCATACAGTCATTTTTTATGACAAGCATAGGTTGCTGGGGGACTATTCTGACACCCGGATCATCTAAAGTTTGGGATAAAATCAATACTGTGTGATTTACACACTATCATATTATGGTGGGTGACTCCAGAAATTGGCTTCACACATTGTACCCATGTGGGGAAAATCAAACTAAGGATTTTGGCTTGAAGAGCGAAGACTTTAACCTTTACGAGGTTGACTTCAGCAAGTTGAAAAATAATGATGTTCTCTTTGGGATATGTATATTAGCAAATCCAGCATGTTCACGTCAGTGATGCATTCAAGAACGGTTTGAGGAGTTAAGAAAAAGAAAGGTGGGGAGTAGTATTTGGGCCATTTGTAACTTCAGGGGGAAGGGGTCCACTAAAAACAATAACAAACACTTTATGTAAAACATTATTAATTTTAACTACCACATCATGTTATGATATGCATTGCCCTTACACAAAAGTAATCAGATGTTTAAAAAAAGGGGGGTGGCCATCCCTAGACAAAAACAAAAGAAAACACGCACACAGAGGGTTCCCCCACTGTCATTGATCCAAGACACTGCAGAGTTTAGTTTTACCAGGAACCACTGAATGTCGGTTCAAATCCCAAATTCACCTTGATAATCCTTGAGTCAAGATCCTTACCTATGCTTATGGCGTTTCTGAAGAGAGAGCTGTTCCATCTGAGGTTTCCTCACTCGGTGAAACTCCTTTATACAAATGACATCTGTTCAGAGGTGAATTGACAGGGCTGGCCTCATCTTCATGTGTATCCTGCCCAACCTCTGGATGTGCTAGTGTGTTTACCAGTGACTTGTACACATCTATATACAGCAGTATCGGTGTGACTGAAAGGTGTTGACAGTCAGCAAGATTACAAATATACTACTCAAAAGAAGTTAAATAACAGCAATAAGTTTTGCAACTTGGGCATTTGTGTTTACACAAAAAATGTCAACTTGTGGCAGGTGTGACACTAGTCATAACATCAGGTTGACACATGTCATAAGTTCCAGACACAATAAGTTAGATGTGATGGCTTTATTCCCCTAAGAGTGGTCACAATCATGGATTATCTCAAACATGAACATGCTGTAATACAGTTCCTTACTAAGGAGGGATGCAAAGCAAAAGAAATACATGTCGCATATGTAAAGTTTTGGGTAAGGATGCTCCTGACTATTCCACAGTTTGTCGTTGGTCTCTACAGTTTAAAAAGGGGCATGGAGTCCATAGACGATGACCCAAGGTCAGGCAGGCTTTCAGATGCCACCCAACCGGAAACCATTGCTGCTATAGAAAGGATTTTGTCTGACTGACGAGTGAAAGTATCTGAACTTTCTAAGGAATTCTAAATATCAGTTGGAACTGTTGTAACCATTATTCATGAGCATCTTGGTATGTCCAAGGTATCTGCAAGATGGGTACCTAGAAACCTCAGAGCTCAAAATTGCCATCAGAGAACTGAAAGTTGTTGAGACCTCCTGGATCTCTATACTGCTGATGAAGCCGGATTTCTTTCTTGTCCTGTGACAGGTGATGAAACATGGATCCACCTATTGGGACCCAGAAACTAAATTGTAATCCATGCATTGGGAGCACCTCAATTCTTCGGCTGGCAAGGTAATGACTAACATATTTTGGGATGCAAGAGGCATATTAGTGATTTGTTACATATTTTGGGATGCAAAAGGCATAGTAGTAATTGGTTACATGCCACCAAAAACTACAATCAATGGACAGTATTATGCTAACGTAATGAAAGAATTGCGAAAATCTATTCGCCAGAAACGCCGTGGGATGGTAGCACGTGGTATTCTACTTTTGCATGACAACGCTCCGGTTCAACGGTCGAGAATTGCACAGGCCGCCATAAGTGAATGTGAATTATAACTTAGCCCCCAGTGACTATTTCCTGTTCCGGCAAATGAAGTCTGCCCTACGTGGAAGACGCTCCCAGGATGACGAGGACATAAAGGCTGCCACGTGGTTGGAGGGCCAATCTGCGGATTTTTATAAAAGTGGTATTAAAAGCTTGAAGGACAAATTGAATAAGTGTATTGAGGTGAATGGAGATTATATTAAAAATGAAAGTGCAAAAGATATTCTGCGACTTGGTCTTATATTGAAGTTGCAAAACTTATTGAACGCCCCCCGTATGTATTCCATCAGTCTGTAATTACTTCTGTGTGGACCAGCTAAATCAGTAAAGGGCAGTGATTATCACCATCCAGTGTAATGGCATCCAACCAATCAGGTTACATTCTATAAAGCAAGGACAACTGGCCCCGGGATCATGAAACTTACTTGAGACCATATTTTGTCTTAACTCTTAAGATTTGGACTTAACACCAAATTTTGTCTTAAATCGGGGATCACGAAGTTCAATCTATGAGAATATCTTAAGTCTAAGACAAAATTTGATCTTACGTCCTAAGACTGCCCCTGAGTAAACTTTAAGAGACAAAATTTGTTGCAAGAAAGATGGTGGAGATTTTGCTGAGACCGTTTCAAGATCCAATCTTAGACCGAATCTTAGCTAAGCAAAATCTAAAAAACTAAAGACAAAATTCCTGCTTGGCAAAATTTCAGGATCCGGGGGCCTGGACACCTTTTTCTACCTCAGTGGAACTGGAGGTAGGAAAATTTAAAGTAGTTGGCTACACATGACTTGGTAACTATATTGTTTAACACCACACCAGGCAATATCGCAGCTATACAGAGGTCTGTAAATAATCCAGTCTGGACCAGACAATCCAGTGATCAATATTTTGAGCAACGATCCAAGTCATTGGGTACGAGTATAATTATCAAACAACTCACGGAACGGACCTCCCGACGACCAGTAAAGGCTGCTGGGTACCTATTCTAATCCCCACCAGCTGTTACATATTGTAACAAATACGGCTAGCCTTTTCATTCCTTTCAAACAATTGAGCTATAGATTGGTACCAGCCTACATGGGCATGTGGAATAGAACACTCCTTCACCTAAATGCAAACATAAGAATACCAACCCAGTTACATGTTAATGGTCAAGACCGCCTCCGTGGTCTAGCGGTAGACCGGAGAGCGGAAGGTCCGGGGTTCGATCCTCGGCCGCGTCATACCAAAAGACGCTAAAAGATGGTACTTGTTGTTACCCTGTCTGGTGCTCGGCATTAAGAGGCTAAAACAAGCACTGGTCAGTATACTGTGTCTGAGTGGGGTATTCATGTTAAACTGCGGCATGGTATCTCAGTGGGCCAGCACTATAAATCGGCATCAGTCCGGACTAGTACAAGCAGCCACACACACACACGTGCATGCACGTCGCTATATAAGTGCAATAATCTTGGACGCGACGTTTAACCCCATTTCACCTCACCATTGTCAGTAACATATGACATATACTACTCAAAAGAAGTTAAGGAACATCTGATTCTGTCATATTACTACAGTACATTCTTGCTATGGTCAATGCATGGTCCCCCCCCCCCCCCCCCCCCCCCCACCACACACACACACACACACACACACACACACGTGCATGCACGTCGCTATATAAGTGTAATAATCTTGGACGTGACGTTAAACCCAATTTCACCTCACCTGTTAACGGTCAATGTCGGCAATATCCCAAATATATCACGTGTGGTCAATAAATTACCAGCAATTGTATGGCTCTAACACACACACACCCCTTAATGCCGAGAGCCAGGCAGAGTAACAACAAGTACCATCTTTAAACGTGTTTTGGAATGACGCGGCGGGGGATCGAGTCATCGACCTTCCCCTCCCGGGACAGACGCTCCATCCACTTGACCTTGAAGGCTGTCTCGCAGGTCACTCACGCTGACACAACCGTCACTTTCGCCGATGTGCATTTCTTTGATAATCTTGTGCACTTGCCAAACGGTCGTGTACGCCAGTAAATACGGTTTGGTAGACGGTAGACGTGTATTTCTGGTATGCCGTAGATGAAGTGCAGATCTGACCGTATACACAATTACCAATTCTCATAAATCGTTCCGAATCATTGGTGGTATGAGAGAAACAATATATAACAGGAAACAAATTGACCGCCGTCAGAGCTGGAATTATATTGCTGAGTGCGGCGTTAAAAAACAAACAAAACAAACAACATTCACCGGACAGACTTACGACTGACATAACATATCCTCATTATGTCTCGAAACGATTGTCAGAAATACGTGATTTCTGATCCGAGTTTCGTAAAATGATGAGGATGCACACATGAATGGAATTATCATCATTTACACTTTTCCATGGGCTGTTGTGAAAAGTGTTGTCTTCGCTGTTGAAAATATACAAGACCGTTCTCATCTAATGGTGATATTATTTCAATACATGTGTTGCGTAAGATGTTTCTGAAGAGCAAGTTGTGCATCCACACGTTCATGTCACCTCTCTTTTTTAGGAACTATTTTATTCCGTGATATAGCTGGTTGTTGTATAGCTGTCAGTGTAAACAAGAAGTCACACATACTAAATAAAATTGTGTATAGATCTTGGCCTACATCCTTTGAGGTAAGAAATTGTGATAAAAATTATAAGAATTGACTTTCACTTTGTGTGAGTTCATTGGAGTATGAACCTTCATAGAGTGAGGGCCAAACATTGTATGAACGTCGGAACTTGCGACAGTTTGGCCCTCACTCTATGAAGGTTCATACTCCAATGAACTCATACAAAGTGAAAGCCAAATCTTAAATATACAGGGCCCCGTTCCACAAAGCGATCTTAGCGCTACGGTTGTCGTAAGTCAGTGTTGAAGAATGGGAGTTACGATCGACCTAGCGCTAATCAGATAGACATCATAACCAAGTTATACCGCCACCGCCAACATTGTGACGTCATTCTGGCTTTACGTCACAATAAGATTCGAACGACGTCAACAATGCCACCCGATACACTGGTGCGCGTGAAGTGAGATTTGCAGTAGTGCTCATACGATATTTATTTCTAAGCCGATGGGCAATACATTTTGTTATTCCGAGTTTACTTTATTTACTTATTTGTAGAAGTTTTTGAAAAAGATGTGTCTCCTCTGCAAGTCTGTAACGTTAGAAACAATAGAGTAATTTTTCTCACGTCAGGTTGGTACAAGCTTTCATATGTGAAAAACAACAACGATTCCATTTGACAAATCTAGGTTCGTAATAACATTACCAATATCCAAAAGCAACACCGTAGATTTGGTTTTATATCAGAAGCGGTTCCGCATGACGTTGTCTAACGGGTATTTAACAGCCGCTTCTTCAACATCTACAAGTTCATCATTAGAGTTACGTCCCTTACTTTATATCACACGGAAGTGGAATAATTTCAAGAACCCTTTCAATGAAAATGGCGAATACATCCCACATCCAGTTCGAAGGATGGAGTCCTGACCAAGTAGCTGCCTGGCTCCGAGGTACAAACATGGTTTCCACCAGACAATTCTGTCTGTAGCATCAAATGGTCTCGTAATTGCACACCCCCGGGGTATATAATATTGAAATGTCATTTGTCTCACCTGTCGTTCTCACCATTACCAAATTACCAATACCAGTGTCGACATGTCGTTATGATGAGTGATGAGACAGCCATAAATGTATTTGAAACCACATATGAAGTAAGACACTATGCATAAATGTATGCAAGGAGACTGTATAAAATGTATTTTTACATATATGTAGGGTATTACCGGACGCGAAATATTGTCTTTTATAGTCTTACACATACAAATCGAAAATAGACATGATATAATATCAGCTGTGTATCCCATTGTACTCAAAAAGGTTTGGGTGTTGGAATAATTGATCAAACTGAAGCTTGCACTTAAGATTCCTCTCATGTTTCATTTCTGATAAGACCCGTGAATATTCCTGGGTAGAATAGGTCTTCAGCAACCCATGCTTGCCATAAAAGGTGACTATGCTTGTCGTAAAAGGCGACTAACGGGATCGGGTGGTTAGGCTCACTGACTTGGTTGATGCATGTCCTCGATCCCAATTGCGTGGATCGATGCTCATGATATCAATCACTGGATTGTCTGGTCCAGACTCGATTATTTCCAGACCGTCGTCATATAGCTGGAATATTGCTGAATGCGGCGTTAAACAACAAACCAAACAAACATATAGCTGGGATTCAGCTTTGAGCGGCAATAAACAACAAACAAAGTCATTATTTGCGCCACCAAGGGGTTTGCCTGGCCACAGTTCACTTTGATATCACGGCATTCACTCACTCACTCATTGAAGAAATACAATCAATGTCCAGATGCTCCATATCAGAGTTCCTTAGCTCAGTTACTAGGTTTGGATTCAAACAAGTAAGTCCCTATGTATAACAAGTGGTCACAGATGGTTTGTATTTAATTGTCTGTTGCCACAACGGTCCCCCTTGGACATGTTGGCCCCCAAAATGTATGACCCAGAGTCCCTAGGCAAATATATAGACCAGGGCCCACATGCACAAAGTGATCTTAGTGCTAAGACTATCGTAAGCCAATGTTAAGGTATGGGAGTTACGATCATCTTAGCGCTAAGATCGCTTTGTGCAGGTGGGTCCAGTTCTCTGTCAGAGTCTCTGAAGTACCTCAGTGTTACAGTGGGCTCAGGGCTAATTAGCTAATATGGTCTTAACGAGCTTCTGATTGACTTGAGTTCTTATCAGTTGATGGGTCAAGTACTTGATATGCTGTGAAAATGATGGACTGGGTGTCAGAAATATACTACTCAAAAGTCATTATAGAACACCTGATTCTTTCATATTACTATAGACCCATGAAGACCCGGGGTAGAATAGGTCTTCAGCAACCCATGCTTGCTGTAAAAGGCGACTATGCTTTTCATAAGAGGCGACTAATGGGATCGAGTGGTCAGACTTGCTGACTTATTTGATGCATGTCATCGTATCCCAGTTGCGTGGATCGATGCTCATGATGTCAATCACTGGATTGTCTGGTCCAGACTAGATTATTTCCAGACCGCCGTCATATAGCTGGAATATTGCTGAGTGCGGCGTCAAACAACAAACATACATATTGATTGACCATCGCAATAATGTACTGTAGTAATATGAAAGAATCAGATGTTCCTTAACTTCTTTTGAGTAGTATATGTCATATGTTACTGACAATGGAGGGCCGTATGCTATTTATGTGTATTTGTAAGAACAACATATCATGTAGGGATTTAACCAGGATTCCAAAGTGCCATTGTCAGACAATTCAGGACAACATCGTTATTTTGCTGAAATTGGTCAGTGAAATACAAGGTACCTCTACAAAACCATGACATTAGTTATCAACATGAATTGGGAAATTTGTAATCCCAATTTGGTAAGTTTTTCAGAAGTTTGTTGCAAATTTGGTGCTGATTGTTGTTGTTTCAGATTGAACCTGATATTTATGCAAGTTTATGTAATATTTTGACTTAGTTGCATGAAACTGATGCAATATGGGATCAGTCACGACCATGGATGAAAAAAGTACATAAATATGATTGTTGCACTGCAAAATGTTGAGGCCAAAATGATGGTATGACGTATGGTACTGAAAGAAGGGCTGGGACGAGTCCAAATTTACTACCCAGGTTCCCACCCCCCTATTACCCAATCCTACCTAGGTTACTGCTGTAGGTCTCAAAAGATAGGTACAAAATGTCCAATTGTGCATAGTTTGAGCGTAGCCCTGGACAAAATGTATTTAGATACACGTATAAAATGGTCTGGCCATGCATACATTGAAGTTGCCAGGATTCCAAAGTGCCCTTGTCAGACAATTCAGGACAACATCGTTATTTTGCTGAAATTGGTCAGTGAAATACAAGGTACCTCTACAAAACCATGACATTAGTTATTAACATGAATTGGGAAATTTGTAATCCCAATTTGGTAAGTTTTTCAGAAGTTTGTTGCAAATTTGGTGCTGATTGTTGTTGTTTCAGATTGAACCTGATATTTATGCATGTTTATGTAATATTTTGACTTAGTTGCATGAAACTGATGCAATATGGGATCAGTCACGACCATGGATGAAAAAAGTACATAAATATGATTGTTGCACTGCAAAATGTTGAGGCCAAAATGATGGTATGACGTATGGTACTGAAAGAAGGGCTGGGACGAGTCCAAATTTACTACCCAGGTTCCCACCCCCCTATTACCCAATCCTACCTAAATTACTGCTGTAGGTCTCAAAAGATATGTACAAAATGTCCAATTGTGCATAGTTTGAGCGTAGCCCTGGACAAAATGTATTTAGATACACGTATAAAATGATCTGGCCATGCATACATTGAAGTTGCCTGAATTTTTTTCTTTATTCAAACATATAAAAGTCAGAATGAAATGTGAACATTTGTGATTTGTAGTGTAACCATATAGTTCCAGATCATTTTTGTCATTAAACAATATATCACATGACTAACCGCATCGGTCCGGACAGGTAGCCTAGTGGTTAAAGCATTCGCTCATCACGCCGAAGACACGGGTTCGATTCCCGACATGGGTACAATGTGTGAAGCCTATTTCTGGTGTCCCCCGCCGTGATTTTGCTGGAATATTGCTAAAAGTGGCGTAAAACCATACTCACTTACTCATTCAAATTGCATCCAGGCTGATTGTGTGTCGTGTACACTGACAAGATTGGACATTACTCATTCTTTCGACCACTGGTTTGTCTGGCTCAGACAGAGTATGGATTCAAAACCCGGAAAATGATCTGGACCATACCCGTGCACATGGATTTGGCAACATTTTTAACTTGCTTAGAAACCTTTAGTGATGTACTAAAATATCACAGACAGTAGCACTAAAGCTGAAAATTTGCTGACTGCACCATAAACAATGTTCACACGTCACACTTTAGGTATTGTGGCTGAAATGGATGGGATTATCATAAAAATGCCTGCATGTTTTCAGAAATCTGCGGGCCACTGTAACTTGATTGCAGCCCTCATATTCCCATCTTCCCGAGGCAAGAGCATCCAGCCTTTTTAACAAAGTCATGTAGAAACTTATCTTTGATACAGGCTAGTGGACGCGCTTGCCTCGGGAACATGGCACACCCCCAACAACGGTCGGCTGTCTAGTCTTGTCACGATTTTTGTTTGCGACAGCATCCTATTTTACGTTCTATGGCATTGCTATTTGTACATCAATGACCTCGGTTGTGTGTTTTTACTAATAGCCATTAGACTTCTGCTGCTGTTCAACAGCCCACCTTTATCCAAGTTAATGGCAGACTTTGGGCGACTGCAAATGAGGAGCGGTCGGGTAGCCTAGTGGTTAAAGCGTTGACTCGTCACGCCGAAGACCCGGGTTCGAATCCCGACATGGGTACAATGTGTGAAGCCTATTTCTGGTGTCCCCCGTCGTGGTATTGCTGGAATATTGCTAAAAGCGGCATAAAACCAAACTCACTCACTCACTCTGCAAATGATAATGCCCTGAAAAATAGTGTACATCATATATTCCAGGACTGGATGAGGCTGTTGGTCAGTATGTTCAGCATTTCCACAACAACGGCATTGACGGCAAGAAGCTGTTGATGATCACCCACTCGGACCTGGAGAAGCTCAGTGTCTCCAAACTAGGTCACCAGGAACTGATTTTGGAAGCTGTTGACCTCCTGAGAGCAATGGTTGGTATCAAATTTTAATTTGTATTCTGTACTTGTTATCATGAGCATTAGGGCTGCACATAGACTGACATCTAGTCTCTGAAATGAACATATCTTACCGAAAAAAATTGTTGTTGAATTATCTGTATAAAATATAATGAAAAGGAGCCCAGATACTTTCTTAATTTTCAGATATTGATACTGCAGTAATCTAGACTTGCCAAACATTATAGACTTGCATGGGCTGTATTGGATATATTTGTATCAGGGTTTTTATGACCGACTAGGCTGCACAGTATTACTGGTATACCTGCACACTGCAATACACGTTCAAATGATAATTTTTGAAATATTTCAAAAGTATTCTGGTATATTGGGTGAAACAAAGTAGAACAAGTTTCGTTATCATTTGTATCGTTTAACCTAAAATCTACCCGGCTATTCATTCACAAATGATGTTTCCATTCCTAATTGATTGACAAATGCGCAGAAACGCAGAAGTGACGTTTCTCTCTTGTTGTTATCTCCCCTGTATCCATGACTACAAAATGGTGGCAACTGACCATATTTACTTCAGTATGTAGAAAACAGGATCTGCATGTACAATCAGTGTCAATAACTGCCAAACACTTTAGCTTCCAGATGAAACAATACGTATCCCAATACAGATACCTGTATCCCAGTATATTGCATTAAATCTGTTTTGCCAATATACAGGTCTAATGATCATGATGATAAATATGAAACTTAAATTTTGGTTGCGATTCACTGTATTCTGAATGACTGCCTGACCTAATGTGTTATTTTGAGGGCCAGGTAAGACACTAATATTATGATGTTTAACTGTGTTCGAAATTAAGCAATGAAATCAATATCATGGGGTCAGCATGGTGAGGGGGTCGGTAATGACAAAAGCACCTTTTATAAAGACTAAATTACAAAGAAATACAATTCTCAATATTAATACAATTCCTTCTTGAAATGTAATGATGTCACTTATGATGCCATGGTTACTCGAATTACACATAAAGTGATGACCTATAGCATGTATAGGACAAAGAAAATGAACCCAAATGGTGATCCTTTATTTTTTGTAATCCAAAATGCATGTTGTTGAAGAGATCATCAGATGTGTGCATCCATTCAGATGATGTCATAAAAGGGTTGCACACTCAGCTCACTGGGGCAGTGGGGTAGCCTAGCGGTTAAAGCGTTCGCTTGTCATGCCAAAGACCCATGTTCGATTCCCCACCTGGGTACAATGTGTGAAGCTCATTTCTGGTGTGCCCCGGGGCGGTCGGGTAGCCTAGTGGTTAAAGTGTTGGCTCGTCACGCCGAAGACCCGGGTTCGATTCCCGACATGGGTACAATGTGTGAAGCCCATTTCTGGTGTCCCCCGCCGTGATATTGCTGGAATATTGCTAAAAGCGGCGTAAAACCATACTCACTCACTCACTCTGGTGTGCCCCACTGTGATATTGCTGGAATATTGCTCAAAGCGGTGTAAGACCTCAATTGTTTCAACAGTTTGAAAACAGCACGCATAAATACCCAATGATGTTTTTTCAGCATGCGTACACTGGGGCTAATTTCCGAGACACAATTATGAGCTAATTTACTTTCCAAGTCATGCCTATATTTAGAACCGTTATATACATCTAAAACATTATTTCATTATTTTTTTTAATCTCAAAATGCGTACTCATTTTGGGAAAAACCCAATAGAGTGATGAATAGATGAGTGAAAAAATATTGGTTTCCCAATAAAATATGTAATAACCCAATTAAGATAGAAACCTTCAAGTAAAAACTCAATTGCTCAAAAAGTTATCTGGAGCTCTAAATATTACTAAAAGTGATAGTTACTCATCATGCTCATGAACGTCCCCGACCTGTGAAGATCCGGGGTAGAATAGGTCTTCAACAACCCATGCTTGCTGTAAAAGGTGACTATGCTTGTCGTAAGAGGCGACTAATGGGATTGGGTGGTCAGGTTCGCTGACTTGGTTGATGCATGTCATCGTGTCCCAGTTACGTAGATAGATGCTCATGATATCAATCACTGGTTTGTCTGATCCATACTCAGTTATTTACAGACCGCCATCATATAGCTAGTATATTGCTGAGTGCCATGTTAAACAACAAACAAAATTGCACATGAACCTTCCCGTGTGTCTCCGCAGCGTTACGGCCATGACACCGAGAACCTGCAGCACTTGGCCCTTCAACTGGGGTGCAAGGCTCGCAGCCTTCACAACATGGTGCAGGCCATCACCGGGGAGAACGACAAGAACCGCGCCAACGTCTCGCAGCAGGACCGTCGCAAACAGCTCACCGTCGAGGTCCTGTCTGCCATGGCCGACCTCCTGTCAACGCTCAAGTGTCTGGTGTCATGGCTCGACAGGTAGGCTTGTTTGTTATTTTGGATATAAACCTGTGTTTTGATTGAGATAGTCTCACTGTGGAATTGATAACTCATATATTTTTTTTGGAATGAGCGCTTTGGAAATTCATTTCACCTATCAGAATAAAGCATAATTCAGTGTCATGGTAGAGTTTGTGATCAATACTGTATTCATATGAAAAAAATAAATTAATGATCAGTGAGAAAAAACATAATGTATTGAAGTTTTGAACATTTGTCTTTACTAGTCACTCATCATGTTTGTGAGGGGCGACTAACGGGTTTGGGTGGTGAGACTCGCTTACTTGGTTGATGCATGTCACCGTATTCCAATTACGTTGATCGATGCTCATGATGCTCCAGACTTGATTATTTACCGATAGCTGTCATATAGCTGGAATATTGCTGAGTGCGGCATTAAACAGCGATCAAAACCTTGAGTTACAGGGGAGATTCAGTCATGCACAAGGATCTTGTACTTCATCCTCTGACATATTGATAACCAGTGCTTCTGTATTAAAACTTGTGTAATGTGAACACAGGTCTTGCTTCTGGAACTGATTCTTGCAGCCCTAAGTTATACACTGGATGTGGTTAATGTATGTAGAGATCCATGAAGATTCCGGGGTAGAATAGGTCCTCAGCAACCCATGCTTGCCGTAAAAGGCGACTATGCTTGTCGTAAAAGGCGACTAACGGGATCGGGTGGTCAGGCTCGCTGACTTGGATGATGCATGTCATCGATCCCAATTGCGTGTATCGATGCTCATGATATCAATCACTGGATTGTCTGGTCCAGACTAGATTATTTACAGACCGCCGTCATATAGCTGGAATATTGCTGAGTGCAGCGTTAGACAACAAACCAACAACAACAATAATGTACATGATGTATGTAGAAAGGATGAATGTCTGTAGTCCGGCCTCGGTGATATGTATGAGTGGACTGATATCTTTGTTCTTTCAGTATCCAAAAGCAAAAATTGCAAATCTTTCCAATATTATGCAAATGGATATTTTCAGCCCTTGCAAAAAGACAGATCTTGCGCCTCTGATGACATAGTCTTACTGAACATCCCACCAAGACTTTAGAGATGATGTTTAGCCGCTCTGTGGTTACAGGAAGCTACAGCAGGCAACAGATTATGAAGCATGATCCCTGTGTAGCATGTTCAATGTAGACGAGACCACCTCGTGGTTAGTGGTGGAGCGTCCGCCAGGAGAGCGGAAGGCCCGGGGTTCAATACCTGGCCGCGTCATACCAAAAGATGTTTAAAGATGGTACTTGTTGTTACCCTGTCTGGCGCTCAGCGTTGGGGGGCTAAAACAAGGACTGGTCGGCTCATAGTCAGTATAATGTGTCTGTGTTGGATATTCATGTTAAACTGCAGCATGGTATCTCAGTGTGCTAGCACTATAAAATCAGCATCAGTCCTGACTAGTACTAGCAGCCACACACACACACGTGCATGTACATTGCTATGTAAGTGCAATAATCTTGGACACAATGTTATAACCCCAGGTTCGATTCCCGACATGGGTACAATGTGTGAAGCCCATTTCTGGTGTCCCTGCTGTGAGTATTGCTAAAAGCGGCGTAAAACCACACTCACTCACTTGGTGTTTTGGTCTTTCAATGCTCAGAAAATAGGAAAAGTAACACAATTAAATAGACAATATGTTTTCAACTTGACAGGTGGGTCAAACAATTCAATTTTGATTTCAGAGCCCCGTTTGAAGGAATCCATGACATGTGTTTGCTGAGGAACACTATTGTGAAGTTTGGGATGGAGCTGGTCCATGCTGCACAGCGCGACTCCAACCTGACGGAGACTGAGGAGTCCATCATGAGATCGGTGAGTACATCATGGCCGACTTATGATCTGTGTGTACATCATGGCCGACTTGTGATCAGTGAGTCCATCATGGCCGACTTGTGATCTGTGTGTACATCATGGCCGACTTGTGATCTGTGTGTACATCATGGCCGACTTGTGATCTGTGAGTCCATCATGGCCGACTTGTAATCTGTGAGTCCATCATGGCCGACTTGTGATCTGTGAGTCCATCATGGCCGACTTGTGATCTGTGAGCACATCATGGCTGAATTTGTGATCTGTGAGTCCATCATGGCCGACTTGTGATTTATGAGTACATCATGGCCGACTTGTGATCTGTGAGTCCATCATAGCCGACTTGTGATCTGTGAGTACATCATGGCCAACTTGTGATCTGTGAGTCCATCATAGCCGACTTGTGATCTGTGTGTACATCATGGCTGACTTGTGATCTGTGTGTACATCATGGCTGACTTGTGATCTGTGAGTACATCATGGCTGACTTGTGATCAGTGAGTCCATCATGGCTGACTTGTGATCTGTGAGTCCATCATGGCTGACTTGTCATCTGTGAATACATCATAGCCGACTTGTGATCTGTGAGTACATCATTGCTGACTTGTGATCTGTGAGTCCATCATGGCCGACTTGTGATCTGTAAGTACATCATGGCTGACTTTTGATCTGTGAGTCCATCATGGCCGACTTGTGATTTATGAGTCCATCATGGCCGACTTGTGATCAGTGAGTCCAGCATAGCCGACTTGTGATCTGTGAGTACATCATGGCTGACTTGTGATCTGTGAGTCCATCATAGCCGACTTGTGATCTGTGTGTACATCATGGCTGACTTGTGATCTGTGAATACATCATGGCCGACTTGTGATCTGTGAGTACATCATGGCTGACTTGTGATCTGTGTGTACATTATGGCCGACTTGTGATCTGTGTGTACATCATGGCTGACTTGTGATCAGTGAGTCCATCATGGCCAACTTGTGATCTGTGAGTCCAACATGGCTGACTTGTGATCTGTGAGTCCATCATGGCCAACTTGTGATCTGTGAGTCCATCATGGCCAACTTGTGATCTGTGTGTACATTATGGCCGACTTGTGATCTGTGTGTACATCATGGCTGACTTGTGATCAGTGAGTCCATCATGGCCAACTTGTGATCTGTGAGTCCATCATGGCCGACTTGTGATCAGTGAGTCCATCATGGCCAACTTGTGATCTGTGAGTCCATCATGGCCGACTTGTGATCAGTGAGTCCATCATGGCCAACTTGTGATCTGTGTGTACATCATGGCTGACTTGTGATCAGTGAGTCCATCATGGCCAACTTGTGATCTGTGAGTCCATCATGGCCGACTTGTGATCTGTGAGTCCATCATGGCTGACTTGTGATTCAGTGAGTCCATCATGGCCAACTTGTGATCTGTGAGTCCATCATAGCCGACTTGTGATCTGTGTGTACATCATGGCTGACTTGTGATCTGTGTGTACATCATGGCTGACTTGTGATCTGTGAGTACATCATGGCTGACTTGTGATCAGTGAGTCCATCATGGCTGACTTGTGATCTGTGAGTCCATCTTGGCTGACTTGTGATCTGTGAGTCCATCATGGCTGACTTGTGATCTGTGAGTCCATCATGGCTGACTTGTGATCTGTGAGTACATCATGGTTGACTTGTGATCTGTGAGTACATCATGGCTCACTTGTGATCTGTGTGTACATCATGGCCGACTTTTGATCTGTGAGTCCATCATGGCTGACTTGTGATCTGTGTGTACATCATGGCCGACTTGTGATCTGTGAATACATCATGGCCGACTTGTGATCTGTGAGTACATCATGGCTGACTTGTGATCTGTGAGTCCATCATGGCCAACTTGTGATCTGTGAGTCCATCATGGCCGACTTGTGATCTGTGAGCACATCATGGCTGAATTTGTGATCTGTGAGTCCATCATGGCCGACTTGTGATTTATGAGTCCATCATGGCCGACTTGTGATCTGTGAGTCCATCATAGCCGACTTGTGATCTGTGAGTACATCATGGCTGACTTGTGATCTGTGAGTCCATCATAGCCGACTTGTGATCTGTGTGTACATCATGGCTGACTTGTGATCTGTGTGTACATCATGGCTGACTTGTGATCTCTGAGTACATCATGGCTGACTTGTGATCAGTGAGTCCATCATGGCTGACTTGTGATTTGTGAATACATCTTGGCTGACTTGTGATCTGTGAGTACATCATGGCTGACTTGTGATCTGTGTGTACATCATGGCTGACTTGTCATCTGTGAATACATCATAGCCGACTTGTGATCTGTGAGTCCATCATGGCCGACTTGTGATCTGTGAGTACATCATAGCCGACTTGTGATCTGTGAGTACATCATTGCTGACTTGTGATCTGTGAGTCCATCATGGCCAACTTGTGATCTGTGAGTCCATCATGGCCAACTTGTGATCTGTGTGTACATTATGGCCGACTTGTGATCTGTGTGTACATCATGGCTGACTTGTGATCAGTGAGTCCATCATGGCCAACTTGTGATCTGTGAGTCCATCATGGCCGACTTGTGATCAGTGAGTCCATCATGGCCAACTTGTGATCTGTGAGTCCATCATGGCCGACTTGTGATCAGTGAGTCCATCATGGCCAACTTGTGATCTGTGTGTACATCATGGCTGACTTGTGATCAGTGAGTCCATCATGGCCAACTTGTGATCTGTGAGTCCATCATGGCCGACTTGTGATCTGTGAGTCCATCATGGCTGACTTGTGATTCAGTGAGTCCATCATGGCCAACTTGTGATCTGTGAGTCCATCATAGCCGACTTGTGATCTGTGTGTACATCATGGCTGACTTGTGATCTGTGTGTACATCATGGCTGACTTGTGATCTGTGAGTACATCATGGCTGACTTGTGATCAGTGAGTCCATCATGGCTGACTTGTGATCTGTGAGTCCATCTTGGCTGACTTGTGATCTGTGAGTCCATCATGGCTGACTTGTGATCTGTGAGTCCATCATGGCTGACTTGTGATCTGTGAGTACATCATGGTTGACTTGTGATCTGTGAGTACATCATGGCTCACTTGTGATCTGTGTGTACATCATGGCCGACTTTTGATCTGTGAGTCCATCATGGCTGACTTGTGATCTGTGTGTACATCATGGCCGACTTGTGATCTGTGAATACATCATGGCCGACTTGTGATCTGTGAGTACATCATGGCTGACTTGTGATCTGTGAGTCCATCATGGCCAACTTGTGATCTGTGAGTCCATCATGGCCGACTTGTGATCTGTGAGCACATCATGGCTGAATTTGTGATCTGTGAGTCCATCATGGCCGACTTGTGATTTATGAGTCC
This sequence comes from Haliotis rufescens, assembly GCF_023055435.1. Taxonomy (NCBI): domain Eukaryota; kingdom Metazoa; phylum Mollusca; class Gastropoda; order Lepetellida; family Haliotidae; genus Haliotis; species Haliotis rufescens. Next base: position 60,927,109 of record NW_025964223.1, on the reverse strand, counting down.
ATCATGGCCGACTTGTGATCTGTGAGTCCATCATAGCCGACTTGTGATCTGTGAGTACATCATGGCTGACTTGTGATCTGTGAGTCCATCATAGCCGACTTGTGATCTGTGTGTACATCATGGCTGACTTGTGATCTGTGTGTACATCATGGCTGACTTGTGATCTCTGAGTACATCATGGCTGACTTGTGATCAGTGAGTCCATCATGGCTGACTTGTGATTTGTGAATACATCTTGGCTGACTTGTGATCTGTGAGTACATCATGGCTGACTTGTGATCTGTGTGTACATCATGGCTGACTTGTCATCTGTGAATACATCATAGCCGACTTGTGATCTGTGAGTCCATCATGGCCGACTTGTGATCTGTGAGTACATCATAGCCGACTTGTGATCTGTGAGTACATCATTGCTGACTTGTGATCTGTGAGTCTATCATTGCTGACTTGTGATCTGTGAGTACATCATTGCTGACTTGTGATCTGTGAGTCCATCATGGCCGACTTGTGATCTGTAAGTACATCATGGCTGACTTTTGATCTGTGAGTCCATCATGGCCGACTTGTGATCTGTGAGTACATCATGGCTGACTTGTGATCTGTGAGTCCATCATAGCCGACTTGTGATCTGTGTGTACATTATGGCCGACTTGTGATCTGTGTGTACATCATGGCTGACTTGTGATCAGTGAGTCCATCATGGCCAACTTGTGATCTGTGAGTCCATCATGGCTGACTTGTGATCTGTGAGTCCATCATAGCCGACTTGTGATCAGTGAGTCCATCATGACCGACTTGTGATCTGTGAGTCCATCATGGCTGACTTGTGATCAGTGAGTCCATCATGGCCAACTTGTGATCTGTGAGTCCATCATGACTGACTTGTCATCTGTGAGTCCATCATGGCTGACTTGTGATCTGTAAGTACATCATGGTTGACTTGTGATCTGTGAGTACATCATGGCTCACTTGTGATCTGTGTGTACATCATGGCCGACTTTTGATCTGTGAGTCCATCATGGCTGACTTGTCATCTGTGTGTACATCATGGCCGACTTGTGATCTGTGAATACATCATGGCCGACTTGTGATCTGTGAGTACATCATGGCTGACTTGTGATCTGTGAGTCCATCATGGCCAACTTGTGATCTGTGAGTCCATCATGGCGGACTTGTGATCTGTGAGTCCATCATGGCCGACTTGTGATCTGTGAGTACATCATGGCTGACTTCTGATCTGTGAGTCCATCATGGCCAACTTGTGATCTGTGAGTCCATCATGACTGACTTGTGATCTGTGAGTCTATCATGGCTGACTTGTGATCTGTGAGTCCATCATGGCTGACTTGTGATCTGTGAGTCCATCATGGCCGACTTGTGATCTGTGTGTACATCATGGCCGACTTGTGATCCGTGAGTCCATCATGGCCGACCCGGATCTGTGTGTACATCATGGCCGACTTGTGATCTGTGTGTACATCATCAAGGCCGACTTGTGATCTGTGAATCCATCATGGCCGACTTGTGATCTGTGAGTCCATCATGGCCAACTTGTGATCCGTGAGTACATCATGGCTGACTTGTGATCTGTGAGTCCATCATGGCCGACTTGTGATCTGTGAGTCCATCATGGCCGACTTGTGATCTGTGAGTCCATCATGGCTGACTTGTGATCTGTGAGTCCATCATGGCCGACTTGTGATCTGTGAGTACATCATGGCTGACGTTAGATGGACCCATGAAGATCTGAGGTAGAATAGGTCTTCAGCAACCCATGCTTGTCGTAAAAGGCGACTAAGCTTGTCGTAAGAGGTGACTAACAGGAAAGGGTGGTCAGGCTCTCTGACTAAGTTGATGCATGTCATTGTATCCCAATTGCTTTGATCGATGCTCATGATGTCAATCACTGGATTGTCTGGTCCAGACTCTATTATTTTCAGACTCCTGACATAGCTAGAATATTTCTGAGCGGGGCATTAAACAATAAACAAACAAACAGACATCAAATCAGTGAGTGCATTATATTATTTCCATGTGACAGTGCCGGACGTTGTTCGAGATCTGTGATGATCTGGTGATGAACTCCAAGGAGCCATTGGTGGTGCAGCCCGCGTCACTAGAGGTCGCCACCATCAGGAAGAAACAGCCTGAGGAACTGGTGAGTATTGGTTGACCAGCAGCACCATTTCACAGGGGAGACCTTGTGTTGCCACCCCGCCGTGATATTGCTGGAATATTGCTAAAAGCGGCGTAAAACCATACTCACTCACTCACTCACTTGTGTTGCCATGGTTACTGCTGGATCGTTGTGCCTGTGTCAGATCATAGTGCCTGTGTTAAATCGAAATCGAATCGATAAAGATTCTGCCAAGACCATAATATCGACTTAAAAGTGTTATGTCGGCTTAATAAAGTGAAAGTGTTTGAGTTGAAAAGTTTTCACTGTGTCATGGACTCAAAGCTTGAAATGTTGCACTGTAGATCAATTCTTCAGATTAGTAATCAGATAGAAAACATATATTTATTATTGATGTCGCGATACGCCTACCTCATGTATCTCAATACTCAGTTTGTGTGTTAAATCACATTTGTGTTTACTCAGGAATCTTCTAAGTCTAATATTCAAGCAGGTTCAGCACGTTTGTTTGTAAGGTATCACTAGCCTTACTAGGCAGGGGAGTCACGGGTGTCCCGGTCGTCTAAGGCGCCGCGATTCGCTGTGCAGAGTTGCGTCCCTTGGGCACACCAGAAACCTATGATTGTGGGTTCGAATACCAGTTCACCCCTATTATGTTTCTAGGCTTGTCAGCACCATACCCATGCTCGTGGGTTTCACCGAAGTGGTAAACATCTGAGAACTGCATCACTTCGGGCTTTCCTCCCACATTAAGCTGACACGCCGTGATAGAACTGGAATACTTTTAAAAGCGGCGTTAAACCCAACTCACTCACTCACTACTAGGCAGGGCTAACAAAATGAATTTGTAAATATTACTTTTTGAAACTCATGCGATGATACACATTACTGTTACAATTGTCCATTCTTATGAATCATAAGTTATGATGTCACTTTTAAGATGTATGCGATGTTATTGTTGATATTAATTATATATGTTTTTATTCCTGCAGGGTCTGCATATTTCATCATCATATTATGGGATTCATGCCATTAGTGGAATTAAGGAATTGGTAAGCATGGATTGAATTGAACCTCATATATCATGTTTATGTAGCCCTGGAAAGTTCGTTTTTCAAGACATGATGATCAGAACACTTGAAAACTGGGACATGTTTTGAGAAATTATTGAAGACAATAAAGCATAAAGTACTTAGCTGACTTCCTGAAATTCTTGATAATTATCCATGTTGTGTTATCAGTGTCATGTATGTTCTAGTTTCTCCTCAGTATGTTATCATCAGGCCATTAACAATTGAAATTCGCCAATCAGGGTTTGAAAGTAACATAAGTCTGCTAGTCCGAGATTAGTAAAATTCAGGAAGGACTAGTAACCTTTCCTTTAGAATTACCGTTTGTTATTCATAAAAGAACATTCTTGCAAACTGGAGAAAATAGAGAATATTCTTACACTGTAGGGGTTAGCACTGAGCGCTTATAAAGATTACCTTCAGATTGGCCTTGCTAGTGGTCAGGGGGTGCTTATAGGAGAAGAGTGTGTAATATGGCTAATACAGTATACTAATATATAAGATAGTTATGTGATACGTCGCAGTGAAGAACGAAGTGTGGTTTATTTCATGATAAAACATTGTTCTATCATGACGTCATTTCTGGAGATTCGAACATGCACAAATTGATGACGTATATTGGACAATGTTATTTCGAGAGGGGGTTGTCTTATGAGGTTTTCGCTATAGATGTAGCTGGGCAACGCAAATAAATGTGTTGGCCGAATGATTGCATCCAAAAGCAGGGGAGACATGACAAACAGTATTAGGGGGAAAAGGTACAGATAATGGACATGAGTATTGTGAGAATATGCGGGAAATACCCACCTGTGCATAAAATGGACTTGTCCGACATTGCCGCGGTCAGATTCTATTCAGGGAGTCATCATTATTTAATTATGGGTAAATATTTAAAAAACGGGTACTTCTTATTAACATTCTCAAAGAGTCTGTACGTAATGTTGATATCTCTCGCCCCTAATGGTTTATTCTCCTTGCAGTGTTTTATTGTACGATAAACAACGACCGCAAGTGATTTATTTCTTAAGTAGAAATGTCGTGATGTAAGTATTTGTGTTTTGCAGAGCCCCGCTGACCTGTGCAGGAAGATTGAGAAGGGAGATGAGGTCATCCAGGTCAACTACCAAACCGTGGTGAGTAGCCGATGGCCCAATGGGGAAATCCGGGTAGAACTGGTCCCAAACCACCTATGCTGGTTCTTTAAATAGCAGGGGAAACTGGTGGCCCATTCGTCTAAGGCAATGCAATTCACTGTGCAGAGTTGCGTCCTATAGGCACAACAAACCCTTTGAACGTGGGTTCGAATCCAGGTTGCCCCCCACTTATGTTTCTAGGTTTGCCAGCACCATACCCATGCTTTTGGGTTCCACCAAAGTGGTAGAGGTCTGATTCTGCATCACTTCAGGCTTTCCTCCCACATCAAGCTGAAATGCCCTGCAATAAATTGATTACCGTTAAGGTGTGAGAGTCCTTAAACCCAACTCACTCACTTACTTTTTACACAGCAACATTTTAAATTTGTGGGTGTATCAACTCATTTCCATATTTGTGTATTTCACACAACGCTCGTCACACCGAAGACCCAGGTTCGTTTCCCGACATGGGTACAATGGAAGCCCATTTCTGGTGTCCCCCGCCTTGATATTGTTGCAATATTGCTAAAAGGAGCGTAAAACCATACTCAGTTACTCACTCACTCCAAGGATGATGTTAAGTTTTTGATGAGTTGGAAGTAAAATCTGTGTTTCTTGATTTAGTACAATAGTGTATATCTACATATACTTGATATTGATAAAAAATCCAAATTTTTATGTAAAAACCCAAAATACCAGTTTTCCAAAGTTTAATTTCATGCAATAATCCAGCAGCTCCAGCATTGTGGTGTCGACATTTGTCTACAATGGAGCATGCTCTTTCTATGAATATTTCAAAGAGCATCATGTTTCTCCTGATAAAAAGTTGTTCAAGATTACAACATTCTAGGCCTGAGTTAAGCTTCAAAATATTTTATGGTAGACATGGGTAGGACAATACCAAATTTAACATATCAATGTCAGAAATGATGTCTGATGCAATTCCCAAGTTTGACTTATATATTTCCATGGTTGTTTAGGTGAACACTTGCCTTGCCTTTACATGTGTTAGTGATGGATGTCACCGGTTGGTCAGGATGTGCTCACCTTTCCGCAAATACCTGGTATCATCACTATTTGATAGTGATTTATAAACACGTGCTCATGATAGAGTCAGAATCATACAGAGGACTCCTTTAGCAGAGATTTCTTATGATTATGGAAAGGGCTTTGTTGTGTCTATTATCATAACTCTACCAGAAAGTGGGGGCACAGGTGGCCCAGTCATCTAAGGCGACGCGATTCACTGTGCAGAGTTGCGTCCCTTGGGCACACCAGAAACATATGATGGGGGGTTCGAATCCTGGTTCGCTCCAATTATGTTTCTAGGTTTGTCAGCACCATACCCATGCTCGTGGGTTTCACCGAAGTGGTAAACGTCTGAGAACTGCATCACTTCGGGCTTTCCTCCCACATTAAGCTGACACGTCACAATATAACTGGAATACTGTTAAAAGCGGCGTTAAACCTAACTCACTCATTCACTCTACCAGAAAGTATACAGCTATAAACATGATTAAGATCTACGCGGTTACCTCCCCTACTCCAGCTACCCTACAGTAGTACTGTAAACCTGGAACGTTTTGCTGGCAGGAAAGTAATGCGAAAACTGTGAATGACAAAAATAGTTTCAGAATAGTTATAACAACACAGTTATTTTGTAGACCAACAACAAACAAAAAACACAAGGAGGCATATTCACATCGTCAAACCAGCCATAACATGATTAAATAAATAATCCCCCACATCCTGTTTCCTTAAAGATTGTGACACAGTGTAAAAAAATAATCAGGAAAAAAGCTCAGTGACCTGCCACAGATTGTCAAGTTGCTGAGGAGCGAGCCTTATTAAGCTACTGTTGGATAAACACACTGCTCCTACCTTCCTTGTCCACGACTACAACACATGCATCTATGGTTTAAAAAACTGACTGACATTATCTAAATTTATTATTTTTGTTCGTGCAGAAATAACATCCCCTTCCATACATCCATTCACTACCTTCTCTCCTATTCCTATAATTAGCTATTCCTTTCATCAATTTATTACGCTATATTCTTCCACTAAATATTTCTCTAATTCCCTTTTACCCACTTCCTCATTATTTATCATGTTAATTAATTCATCTATGCATAAGTACTTCCCTTTACCAATTTTATATATACCCACGTGTATACCTACATACTTTCATTTTTAAACTTGTTTACTTCCGTTGTCCATCACAGCTTCATGATGTACCCTCACAATTGTAGGTTTGTCCTAAACATACTTACATATTTCACATATGCATATTATCATTATTTATTCTTAGAATCTAGGTTATATACATATCAATTATTTAATTTTCAGGTACCAAATTTCATATCTATTCATAGTGCATCATGTACATTCGAAATTTCCGACATCCTGCGCATGCACCTCCAATGGTTATTCACTTCTTCATCCGCCATGTTGTCTCATTCTTCTCAGCCCTCCAAACACCCCATTCTACCTCCTTGGAGTTGTGCTGGTTGTTGCTTCCATCCATAACTTAATTCCTACTATTTCATTAAAAACATTGGGCATTTTATTTCATAATCCCCCAATTCATATTCAAATTCCAACATATTTTCAAATCCCTTCTTCGCACACACAGCTCTTTGTCAGGCCGGCTTGCCCCTACAATCAGCTGCTGCCCCTGCACACACACAGCTCTTTGTCAGGCCGGCTTGCCCCTACAATCAGCTGCTGCCCCTGCTCACACAGCTCTTTGTCAGGCCGGCTTGCCCCTACAATCAGCTGCTGCCCCTGCACACACAGCTCTTTGTCAGGCCGGCTTGCCCCTACAATCAGCTGCTGCCCCTGCACACACACAGCTCTTTGTCAGGCCGGCTTGCCCCTACAATCAGCTGCTGCCCCTGCTCACACAGCTCTTTGTCCGGCTGGCTTGCCCCTACAATCAGCTGCTGCCCCTGCACACACAGCTCTTTGTCAGGCCGGCTTGCCCCTACAATCAGCTGCTGCCCCTGCACACACACAGCTCTTTGTCAGGCCGGCTTGCCCCTACAATCAGCTGCTGCCCCTGCACACACACAGCTCTTTGTCAGGCCGGCTTGCCCCTACAATCAGCTGCTGCCCCTGCTCACACAGCTCTTTGTCAGGCCGGCTTGCCCCTACAATCAGCTGCTGCCCCTGCTCACACAGCTCTTTGTCAGGCCGGCTTGCCCCTACAATCAGCTGCTGCCCCTGCACACACACAGCTCTTTGTCAGGCCGGCTTGCCCCTACAATCAGCTGCTGCCCCTGCTCACACAGCTCTTTGTCAGGCCGGCTTGCCCCTACAATCAGCTGCTGACCCTGCACACACACAGCTCTTTGTCAGGCCGGCTTGCCCCTACAATCAGCTGCTGCCCCTGCACACACACAGCTCTTTGTCAGGCCGGCTTGCCCCTACAATCAGCTGCTGCCCCTGCACACACACAGCTCTTTGTCAGGCCGGCTTGCCCCTACAATCAGCTGCTGCCCCTGCACACACACAGCTCTTTGTCAGGCCGGCTTGCCCCTACAATCAGCTGCTGCCCCTGCACACACACAGCTCTTTGTCAGGCCGGCTTGCCCCTACAATCAGCTGCTGCCCCTGCACACACAGCTCTTTGTCAGGCCGGCTTGCCCCTACAATCAGTTGCTGCCCCTGCACACACACAGCTCTTTGTCAGGCCGGCTTGCCCCTACAATCAGCTGCTGCCCCTGCACACACAGCTCTTTGTCAGGCCGGCTTGCCCCTACAATCAGCTGCTGCCCCTGCACACACAGCTCTTTGTCAGGCCGGCTTGCCCCTACAATCAGCTGCTGCCCCTGCACACACAGCTCTTTGTCAGGCCGGCTTGCCCCTACAATCAGCTGCTGCCCCTGCACACACAGCTCTTTGTCAGGCCGGCTTGCCCCTACAATCAGCTGCTGCCCCTGCACACACAGCTCTTTGTCAGGCCGGCTTGCCCCTACAATCAGCTGCTGCCCCTGCACACACAGCTCTTTGTCAGGCCGGCTTGCCCCTACAATCAGCTGCTGCCCCTGCACACACAGCTCTTTGTCAGGCCGGCTTGCCCCTACAATCAGCTGCTGCCCCTGCACACACAGCTCTTTGTCAGGCCGGCTTGCCCCTACAATCAGCTGGCCCCTGCAACCTACGGTTGTCCAGGCCAGCTTGCCCCTGCAACAAATCTCATAAAACATTAATCATTCTTAAGCAACAACCGAGCCAGCTCCCAATTTTGTGCCAATTATATAATAAATAATTTTAGTCTGCTTTGTCTACTTAGTCTTTCTGCACAAAGACTTACCTTTTCCTCACATAGCTTCCTACTGTTAATGATAACATGTGCACAAGTAGTATGGATGTAATCTCATCAACAGGGGGTCTTTCCAGATGCAGTTGGGGCGGTCTGGTAGCCTAGTGGTTAAAGCGTTCGCTCGTCACGCCAAAGACCCGGGTTCGATTCCCGACATGGGTACAATGTGTGAAGCCCATTTCTGGTGTCCCCTGCTGTGATATTGCTGGAATATTGCTAAAAGCGGCGTAAAACCATACTCACTCACTCACTCACTCCAGATGCAGTTAAGGCTATTGTTAGCCATTTGCAAAATTTTCATGGCGCAATACTTTTAAACTGCTACGACCTGCACGGTTCGCCCTGAGTATGTTTCTAGGTTTGTCAGCACCATACCCGTGCTCGTGGGTTTCCCCATGGTGTTAAATGTCTGAGACCTGCATCAGTTGGGCTTTCCTCCCTCATTAAGCTGACACGCCGTGATATAGGCTAACCGGAATACTGTGAAAAACGATGTTAAACGCACCTCACTCACTCTGTGACCTGCGAGATGACACACTGTGTTAAATCCACCTCTCACTCACTCACTCACTCACTCACTCACTCACTCACTCACTACAGATAAGTGAACCTCAGTATCGGATGCATCTTCCCGAGGCAAGAGAGTTAACTGACTTTAAAAGTCCAGTTTCCACCCTTGCCGAACTAGGCTGGAATTACTGGGCTCGATCGTAGCGCCACCAGTGGCTATTACCAGTTATGTCCCTTTTAAGCCTCTCCTATGGACCAATCAGATTCCATCACTTGCGTTTGCCTCACACAAAATGGTGGCGCCCAGTCAGGACGATCTGATCAATAATCAAGGTCAAGATTGTGATAAAACGGGTCTTACATCGCGAAATGCATCAAATCACGTAAGCACCTTGATTAAAAACATGAAAAGATTTGGAAAATATCTGTTGACAACGACTTGGCGGTGCACATGCTTTGCAAATCCTGCACGACAGTTTACGAACCGGATTTTGATTTCGGTGCTCGATTTTGATTGGACTATGCATAGACTCGTTAGTCCAGCCAAAATGTAACTCAATAATACCAGCCTAGTTCGGCAAGGGTGGAAACCAAACTTTTATAGTCAGTTAACTCTCTTGCCTCGGGAAGATGTATCAGATGTGAATCAACACTCATCCCAATCAGTGGGGGACCAGGGCCCACTTATACAATGTGATCTTAGCGCTAAGACTATTGTAAGCCTATGTTAAGCAATGGGAGTTAGCGCTAAGATTGCTTTGTGCAAGTTGACCTTGGTGTATAAATTCAAGATTTTTGCAAAGTAAACCGTTAATCCAGAATGGTAGACTAAGTTTTCGCCACTCACTCACTCACTCACTCACTCACTCACTCAGGACTTCCGCCTTCCGCCCTCATTACCTGACTGGCTGTGATATTACTGAAAGACTGTACAAAGCAGTGGTGGAACATAGTCCCGTGTACAGCGCACAGGCCACATATCGGACAGTTGAGCGCGGGTGGATGGATGAGTGACCGTGTTTCCTGGGCTTCTGGGCTGACCCACACTGAAACACAGGTGTCTCTTTGGGCAAGAGTCCTTGTTCAAAATATGCCTCTGTTCACCCATCAGGGAATGGGTACCCGGTAGGATTAGATTGTATGATGAGTAGGATGGTGACTGTTAAACTTCTAGTGCCTTACAAGGCAACATGGGCTCTTTACTCCCAAGGGAGCTGAGAATGAAATTTGAGTGCACACTGATTATTAGGGTAATAATGTAGCACTTTGAGCATGCTATAGGGTGTGGATTTGACGCATGGTAAATATAAACATTATCCCCTGCCACATATAATATAAACATTATTATCCATCTGTCCGACCTGCCGTCTGTCCGTCATTCCGTGTATCCTTCCATCTGTCCGTCAGCTTCTCAGATGGGACATATTCTCTCAAAAACTATTTAAGTCAGAGAAATGAAATTTTACACACTGATTTTACTGCTCATGATCTCAAATGAGTTTCAAAAATTGGTGTCATAATTCATGTGTTATGGACCTTGCTCCGTGCTTTTCAACTTAAAGCATACTGTGTGAAAGGGGGACAGGTTAGCTCAGAAACTTCTGAGGTTACATCAATGAAAGTTTGCATGCTTATCTGAGAGATACTTGTCAAAATTGAGTTTGAAAATTGGTCCCCTCAATTATTGTTTTACGGAGTAACGGCACTTGATCCATGTTATTTTTCTTGGTGCACCGTGTGTGCAATGCTTACAAGTTGTCTAAGAAACTACTGAAGTTATCTTATCTATGAGATACTACTCAAGACTAAGTTATTTTTTCAGAGAAGGGGCTTTTTGTGTGTAATCATTATTCTAATACTATATGAACAAACAAAATTCTAATGTGACCCATGGCGGGGGATCGTGATAACGCTGTTATTGTTACTATTGTTGTGAAACGTGTTCCTCTCACTCACGTGTTGCAGCTTGGATGGCAGCTGAAGAAGCTAGTTGAGACGCTGAAGGAGAAACCAAAGGAGGTTGTGCTGTTGTTGAAGAAGAGGCCTCGTCACATCAGTCCGTTCGGGAATTTACCCAACCGGAAGAACAAACAGCATGCCCAGGCAGCGACACTGCCGAAGATACTGAAGAAACGGAGGTCACGTGAAGGTGACGCCAAACAGACACGGCCATCACTGCAGGAGTTCACGTCCTCCGCACCGACAGGGGACATCTACGTTACTAAGTAAGTACTTGAATTTGCTTGTCAAATGATTTGTTGCAGAGATGGTAGCAGTGAAATTGGTAAAATATAGTTACTACTTATAAAGTTCAGTAAAATCCCAGGCATGGTTGGTGCACTGAGGTGAAGCAGGTTATGTCCCTTGGTCATGACTGGATCTGCTGATCATGGGTTCCAATTCCATGAATTCTCACTGATTGTGTTTGGTTTGTACTCAAGGTGCTATGACTGAAGATTTGCTGAGGGGATATTGAATTTGTACCTACTCTCTGTTATCACCAGTGGGGTCAGGCTCACTGACTTAAACCATAGGTCTTCAGCAACCCTTGTTTGCCATATAAGGCGACAATGCCGTCGTAAGAGGCGACAAGATCAATGCTCATGATGTCAGTCACTGGATTGTCTGGTCCAGACTCGATTATTTAGAGACCGCCGTCATGTAGCTGGAATATTTCTGAGTGCAACGTTAAACAACAAACAAACAAACACCAAAGTAAATCTCCACAACACGCAGTCACTGTGGGAGGAAGTCCCTCATTCAGTGGCATTCTGGGATATTACTGGAATACTGTTGTAAAACACATGTCACTCACTCGCTTGTTGCAGTAGTGTTTGTGTTCATGATGCTTTCTGCAAGTTTCCACGATTGGAATTCCAGGTTAAAATTGGTACCCGGCAAAGACAACTTAATGGATTGGGTAGTCAGACTCGTTTACTTGGTTTAGTCTGTGTCATTGTACCTCGATGGCATGAGTCGTATGAGTGCAGCGTTGAGCAAGAAACAAACAATTGAATTCATCCAATGGTGGCAGCTCCTTTTATGTATCCACTGTTATTCTGGGGTCAAAATGAGTGACCATGTGTTTTGTGTTTTGTGTTTCGCTTGCAAGATGTCCTTATAATGCATGTGTTACCTATTAATCACTGCATTTATACGTTTGATGTTTAGTGTTTCACAAGAAACACAGCCTCTCACTATAACCAGTGGTAAACCCCACCTGCTCATTATGACCAGTGGTAAACCCCACCCCCTCACTATAACCAGTGGTAAACCTCACCTGCTCATTATAACCAGTGGTAAACCCCACCCCCTCACTATAACCCTTGATAAACCTCACCTGCTCAATATAACCAGCGGTAAACCTCACCTGCTCATTATGACCAGTGGTGAACCTCACCTGCTCATTAAAACCAGTGGTAAACCTCACCTGCTCATTATAACCAGTGGTAAACCCCACCTGCTCATTATAACCAGTGGTAAACCCCACCCCCTCATTATAACCAGTAGTAAACCCCACCCACCCCATTATAGCCAGTGGTAAACCTCACCTGCTCATTTTAACCAGTAGTAAACCCCACCCCTTACTTATGACCAGTGGTAAACCCCACCACCCCCTCACTATAACCAGTGTTATAAACCCCACCCTTGCATAACCAGTATAAAGCTTGTTCCCCTCATAATAATTGTCCCCCTCATAACACAAAACCCCACCCCTTCTTATAACCAGTGAAAAACCTAACACACACACACACACACACACACACACACACACACACACACACACACACACACACACACACACACACACACACACACACACACACACACACACACACACACACACACACACACACACACACACACACAACAACAACAAACACACACACACACACACACAAAACACACACAAACACACACACACTGGAAAAACCCAATCACGGAACTTGAAAGCTGGGTCTAGTTTGGGTGTGAAATGAGTGTCACAAGTGACAGTGTACAGCATGACATTTATAGCTTCATAGTCTAGCAAACTCACGACAAACATGACAAACACAGGACAATGAGGCCATGTTGCACCTGAGGCCATGCACGGTACAATAGAGGGAAGTTACCCAGCTTCCTCAGTGATATCTACATGGGAGATGATGTACAGGGGCTTCACTGTTGGATGTCAGTCAGCGGCCATTTGGGACTTCCTAGTTAGATGTATTTGTCGCAAAACTCCAGGTCCTCCATCTGTCCATTTGAACAAGGAAGACTGCATAATTTGTACTCAAATATTTAGAGATAGCCTAAAGGTAAAATGAAATTTCTACATGCCAGAATCACCTATAATATGTGGGAGATTGGTTGGAACGATGATAAGTTTACCTGTGTCAATTCTAACTAAACTCTCATCTTTTGATTTGTTTGAGAATTGCATGAATATGGTTAATGGCAGAAGAAAAATATAAGTAAAAATATGGCGTGGGACAATTTCAACATCTACAATATTTATCACAGAGATACTCACTTTCAGAAACAAAATTGAACAAATAATTAATTAGAACAGAGATACTGATCCAGGAACTGATCATGCAAGCCTGTGCTAAAATATACTACATAAAAGACGTTACTCTATATGACTGTAGATCTGCCAGTTTTGGGGACCAGAGGGGGTCGTCGGCCTACGTAATAGTTACGCTTTTGTTAAACTATTTTTCTTTTATCTTGGGAGATAACCTGAAGCCCAATCATGCCTCTCCTCACCTTATTCATGTTATTAGCAGATAATCCTACCTGACTGAAACAAGGTTTGCTTTGCTCAGCTTTGGACTACAGGTTACACACAACCAAATGTTTTCCCATAGACTTCTATAGTAACGTTATATTTTTTTTTAAATAACTAAGCATTCAACAGCTATTACCTGTACGTGTGTGCACAGTTTGGCCTTAGAGCAGCAATGAAAACATAAAAAATGACTAGCTTAGCCAGCTCCTTTTCTGAGTACAGGAAGCTAAACACACCACCCCAAGTTTCGCACCAAATGTCACTGACCTGGGAGCAAGCTAGCTATCTCCCTTGGTTATCTCACTGAAATCAGAGAACAGTGATAACAGGTATGCGTGGTTACCCCGTGTAACAGGCACAGAAATCATTAATAATACAGTCGATAGACTTCATATCGGAATGGCGGTTGTTCTGTATCATTTTCCACAAGTAAGATAAGAAAATTGAAGATGTTTGACACTTTGAAAGAATAAGTGAAAGTCATTTAAAGTAAGGTTAGGCCACACATTTGTATTTTTCGTTTCACATAAAAACCCACCCCCACTACTGAAAAGCAGCTGGAAAAGAAATATATTTAACATAAAAATGTTTATTTTTATTATGTCTTCAGCTAGTAATATAGACCCTCTTATACAGTATAAAAAGTTATATCTAAAGTTCTTTGTTCAAGAAGCCAGCTGCAGTTTGATCAGTGTATATCCCTACAACAATCAGTGTTTATCCCTGTGACAACCGTATATCCCTACAACAATCATTGTATATCCCTGTGACAACCGTATATCCCTACAACAATCAGTGTATATCCCTGTGACAACCGTATATCCCTACAACAATCACTGTATATCCTTGTGACAACCATATATCCCAACAACAATCAGTGTATATCCCTGTGACAACCGTATATCCCTACAACAATCAGTGTATATCCCTGTGACAACCGTATATCCCTACAACAATCAGTGTATATCCTTGTGACAACCATATATCCCAACAACAATCAGTGTATATCCCTGTGACAACCGTATATCCCTACAACAATCAGTGTATATCCTTGTGACAACCATATATCCCAACAACAATCAGTGTATATCCCTGTGACAACCATATATCCCTACAACAATCAGTGTATATCCCTGTGACAACCGTATATCCCAACAACAATCAGTGTATATCCCTGTGACAACCGTATATCCCTACAACAATCAGTGTATATCCTTGTGACAACCATATATCCCAACAACAATCAGTGTATATCCCTGTGACAACCGTATATCCCAACAACAATCAGTGTATATCCCTGTGACAACCGTATATCCCTACAACAATCAGTGTATATCCCTGTGACAACCGTATATCCCTACAACATTCAGTGTATATCCCTGTGACAACCGTATATCCCTACAACAATCAGTGTATATCCCTGTGACAACCGTATATCCCTACAACAATCAGTGTATATCCCTGTGACAACCGTATATCCCTACAACAATCAGTGTTTATCCCTGTGACAACCGTATATCCCAACAACAATCAGTGTATATCCCTGTGACAACCGTATATCCCTACAACAATCAGTGTATATCCCTGTGACAACCGTATATCCCTACAACAATCAGTGTATATCCCTGTGACAACCGTATATCCCTACAACAATCAGTGTATATCCCTGTGACAACCGTATATCCCTACAACAATCAGTGTTTATCCCTGTGACAACCGTATATCCCAACAACAATCAGTGTATATCCCTGTGACAACCGTATATCCCTACAACAATCAGTGTATATCCCTGTGACAACCATATATCCCAACAACAATCGGTGTATATCCCTGTGACAACCGTATATCCCTACAACAATCAGTGTATTTCCCTGTGACAACCGTATATCCCTACAACAATCAGTGTATATCCCTGTGACAACCGTATATCCCTACAACAATCAGTGTATATCCCTGTGACAACCATATATCCCTACAACATTCAGTGTATATCCCTGTGACAACCGTATATCCCTACAACAATCAGTGTATATCTCTGTGACAACCATATATCCCAACAACAATCAGTGTATATCCCTGTGACAACCGTATATCCCAACAACAATCAGTGTATATCCCTGTGACAACCGTATATCCCTACAACAATCAGTGTATATCCCTGTGACAACCGTATATCCCTACAACAATCAGTGTATATCCCTGTGACAACTGTATATCCCTACAACATTCAGTGTATATCCCTGTGACAACCGTATATCCCTACAACAATCAGTGTATATCTCTGTGACAACCATATATCCCTACGACAAGCAGTGTACATATCTATGTTTATCAGTGTATATCCCTGTGACAACCATATATCCCTACAACAATCATTGTATATTCCTGTGACAACCGTATATCCCTACGACAAGCAGTGTACATATCTATGTTTATCAGTGTATATCCCTGTGACAACCGTATATCCCTACAACAAGCAGTGTACCTATCTATGTTTATCAGTGTAGATCCCTGTGACAACTGTATATCCTTACAACAATCAGTGTATATCCCTGTGACAACCGTATATCCCTACAACAATCAGTGTACCTATCTATGTTGATCAGTGTATATCCCTACAACAATCAGTGTACTTATCTATGTGTATCAGTGTATATATAGAAAGCTGGAACCAGGAAGTAAATGTTAGCCTAGGTAGGGTTAAGGCTAGAGTGTTTGTCAGGGCTTTGTATTTCACTAACGGGAGGTTGTACAACTGTGTCAGTCTTTGCTATGACTTGAACCTCACTGTAGTCTATGGAGGACCTTCACACCTGGATTACAGGTCATCTCGGTGTGCTCGATGTCGTGAAGCACAGGTAAGATGTTAGTGACCCTGATCGGCCTGTCAGCTATGTGATTGACAAGTGTAATTGTCATCCATTTCAGACAGTATTTGCCAAATAATCTATGTCCCTGAACCTGTGTTTCAGGATACTTGACTGTATATTTATTTTGTAACTTATGGACAATGTTCTGCTAAGTTTACTTGGATGAAACCGAAGTACTGACCTTGGTCATCGAAGTAGTTGTGTAGATGCTGGCTGGGATTAACATCTCTCTTGAAATGAACCTGTTAGTGACCCTTCCATGTGTGGAGGAGAGTGGGATAGCCTAATTGTTAAACCTCTTCATGCCAAAGACCCAGGTTTGATTTCCCAATCAATACAATGTGTGAAGCACATTTCTGGTGTCCCCCACTGTGATATTGATGGAATATTGCTAAAAGCAGCGTAAAACCTCTCCCTCAGGTGGTAATGTTTGCTGACTTGGTTGATACATGTCATAGTATCCCAATTGTGTGATAGATGCTCATGATGTCAGTCACTGGATTGTCTGGTCAAGACTCGATTATTTTCAGATCGCTGTGATGTAACTGGCATATTGCTGAGTGTGGCGCTTATCAACAAACAAACAAACACAAATAAACTGTACAAAGTAGTGCCAGACATCACCTCATTCACTCAATCATGATTGAATGTACTCTTGCTTGTGTTTTGATCACAAGGGCTGGCACTACATTTGAGAAATCATTAATATAACAATTGATAGGCCATAAAAAATTAATTGTCATTTCTACCCCTCACATCATTTTCCCCCCACCTACCTACGGACGCAGAAAATGACTAACATGTGTTCCCTTCTTTCCTTTGACCGCCTCCGTGGTCTAGTGGTAGAGCGTCCGCCCGAAGAGCGAAATGTTCGGTGTTCGATCCCCGGACGCGTCATACCAAAAGACGTTAAAAGATGGTACTTGTTGTTACCCTGTCTGGCGCTTGGCATTAGGGGGCTAAAACAAGGACTGGTTGGCTCGGAGTCACCCACCTGCATGCACGTCGCTATATAAGTGCAATAATCTTGGACGCGACGTTAAACCCCATTTCACCTCACCCTTCTTTCTTTGCTTGATGAAATACCCCATGTACATAGTCTCACCATACATTCATGCTTCATGTGAATCAATTCCACAAACAGGTAATGGACACAGATGTTTTAAACAGTTTGTCTTGAAAGAAAATTCTTAAAAATAAAAAGCCACCTACCTCACTTTAGAAAAACTTATGTGGAAATGTAATAAGGAATTGATTGTGGCCTTAGCATCAGTGATATGAAAGACTTTGAAATGCTTCGTGAAGGCATTGCAAATAATACAGGATCAATTATGGTATAACAGTGTTCCCTTGCTATTGCGCTCTCAATATAGCGCTAACTCAGTTATTGCACCCTATGACAGATAACAGATGACAGCTATGACACATAAAAGGATGACTCACAAGAGGACATTTTGGCCAGAACTTTTTTTAAGTATGCTTTGGTTAGTTGCAAATTTCTGTGATATACTGTAAATCCACTAATTTCCTATTCCATTCGTGGTCTAGTGGTAGAGCGTCCGCCCGGAGAGCAGAAGGTCCGGGGTTCGATCCCCAGCCGCGTCATACCAAAAGACGTAAAAAGATGGTACTTCTTGTTACCCTGTCTGGTGCTCGGCATTAAGGGGTTAAAACAAGGACTGGTCGGCTCAGAGTCAGTATACTGTGTCTGAGTGGGGTATTCATGTTAAACTGCGGCATGGTATCTCAGTGTGCTAGCACTATAAATCGGCATCAGTCCGGACTAGTACAAGCAGCCACACACACACACATACACGTGCATGCACGTCGCTATATAAGTGCAATAATCTTGGATGCGACGTTAAACCCCATTTCACCTCACCTCACCTAACTCAGTTATTGCACCCTATGAAGATGACTCTACCTATCATAAGCCCAGTCACATTGCGTATGACAGCTATGACACATAAATGGATGACACACAAGAGGACATTTTGGCGAGAACTTTTTTAAGTATGCTTTGGTTAGTTGCAAATTTCTGTGATATACTGTAAATCCACCAACCCTAAAAAAAATATAAAAAATATATACAAACATGCATCTTTTAAACACTAATTTCCTATTCAATTCAAGACAAACCTGCCATTCTAAACAAAAATTAGGCACATAATGCTTCAAACTGCCTGACCAAAAGACCAGTTTAACCAAACAAAATCATTGGAACAATTCTGTTGACAACCAACAATCTGAAATGTCTTCATCTGTTTTAGTACATGATTCATTAATCCATGAGTATTCATGGTGTTATGTCATATACCAGGTATACTAAATGTCTGCAGTGGACAGATATCATGTGTTTGATTCATAATATATGTTCATGTATAGCTAACCACAGAAAACACAAAAATACTACAGCACAGACATGGATTATGTTTAAGTGGTTGCAAATTATGAAATAGCATTTCTTAAACGTGTACCGTATTAGACGTAATAAGAGCCCAGGGTGCTCTCAAAATTAGAAATAGGGGGCTCTTTATTAGAATATAATTTTGGTGAAAGGGTTGAAAGATCGTAAATTTTGTGGTTTATGCTTACAGCCTGATACAAAAGAAAAATCTGTGCGTATTATGTATGACAGATATATTTTTCCAGAATTTAATTGCCTGTAATTAAGGGTGCATATAACACACGAGTGCGTATTATACACGAATAAATAAGTCTTGTGTACATTTATCAATCGGAAGGGTGCTAATTGGGATTGTTCACTAGTCAATTTATTAGCAAATATCGCCACAGGCGCTTATTACGTCAAATAAGGTATACGTTTTATTTTTAGCTTCCAAGTGGATGCAATCTGTATTTCTTTTGCACCCATTTTCAATTTATATGCATATAAGATTCAGGATTTCATGTCCCTGTGTATATACAAGTGTTTACAATTGTCTCTCGCACCTGTACACTAGTTAAGTATTCAAGGCTTGTGTTGGAAGCTATAGCTTTACTCATGCAATAACACTATCATCACCCTAGACAGCTTGGAAGGAATGAAGCCATTTAGACATATTTATAAAAATTACTTTGTCATTCAGCATTGTGATTTGTTAATCAGTGAATTGGGTTAATAAAATATTTTTCTAGTTGTATAGATTAGACTTTATTTATATATGATGTTTTCTCAGGGATTGAGTGAGTGAGTTGGGTTTAATGCCGCTTTTAACAGTATTACAGTTATATCACGGCGTGTCAGCTTAATGTTGGAGGAAAGCCCGAAGTGATGCAGGTCTCAGATGTTTACCACTTCGGTGAAACCCACGAGCACGGGTATGGTGCTGACAAACCGAGAAACATAATTGGGGCCTCCTGCATCACTTTGTGTTTTCATCCCACATTAAACTGACACGCTGTGATATGACTGGAAAACTGTTCAACCCCAACTCACTCACTCACTCACTCACTCACTCACTCACTCACTCACTCACTCACTCACTCACTCCAGATAAGTGAACCTCAGTATCAGATGTGAATCAACACTCATCCCAATCAGTGGGGGACCAGGGCCCACTTGTACAAAGTGATCTTAGCGCTAAGACTATCGTAAGCCTATGTTAAATAATGGGAGTTACGATCATCTTAGCGCTAAGATTGCTTTGTGCAAGTTGACCCTGGTGTATAAATTCAAGATGGAAGTAAACCGTTAATCCAGAATGGTAGACTAAGTTTTCGCCAGTAACAAACTACAGATTTAACTAATTTCACGAGTCCTTAGAGTTCATGACATCTGGCAGTTCATGTTTACCAGAACTACACGGAGATGATGTTATGTCATCCAAAATTATGTCATCTGGACCCAGACAGGAGATACCTCCAGACCGTGGAGATTAGCCTTTATTAAAATTCCATTTTAGTTTGTTATATCAACAGCTGATCATATCACCATGAAGCAAATATTGAAATGGTATGAGACTGCAGCTGCCACTCTGTTCATTGTTTACATGTATATGCGCTAGGGTAATCAATATCCACGTATTGTACCAAGACAATAGTTAACTCTGCTGAATAATTCCCTACCAGTCATGGTATATAGCGTATATAGCCTTGAATAGCTAGTGTATAACACCAGCCATAAATCATCAGGTGGAGGTGTCTGACGTACATTGCATGTATATTACATGTATATTTCACCAGTGACTGGCAGCATTGTTGCCCGCCTGCATAGCACAGGCTTCACATGAGTGACTTGTTTACTTGTCAGCAGGTAAAAAATAATGGATTCACTGAAAACCTGCATACATTTCTTTGGTAGTCAGGAATTTTGTTTGTTTGTTGTTAAACGCCGCACTCAGCAATATTCCAGCTATATGAAGGCAGCTGGAAGCTCCACTGAAGGATGAGTTGCAATGGATTCCCAAATGATGTCTCCATAACATCTGGGCGAGCATTGCTGCTCATATTCACTATTAGTTTGTTTGTTTGTTTGTTTGTTTGTTTGTTTGTTGTTTAACGCTCCATTCAGCAATATTTTAGCTATATGACAGCAGTATGTAAATAATCGAATCTGGACCAGATGATCCAGTGATTGACATCATGAGCATTGATTCACAAAATTGGGATACGATGACATGCATCAACCAATTCAGCGAGGCTGACCACCTGATCCTGTTAGTATCCTCTTACGACAAGTATAGTCGCCTTTTAAGGCAAGCATGGGTTGCTGAAAGACCTATTCTACCCTGGATCTTCACAGGTCTAGTCAGGAGGTATAGAGTCTGCTCGTCAGGAAGTATTGAGTCTGCTTGTTAATGGCCTTTGTGTACATTCAAGCAGTGAGTCTTGTACTTTGCATGTCATTCTACGTAGTAATGCCCCTATCCTCCTTGTGGTTGAGGACAGTGGTGGCCCAGTTGTCTAGGGTTCTGCAATTCTCTCTACAGAGTTGCATCCCTTTGGCATGATAGGAACCTATGATTGATCGTGGGTTCAAATCCCAGTTTGCCTTGATAGTGTTTCCAGGTTTGTCAGCAACATGTCCATGTTTTGGGGATTTGACAAAATGGAAAACAGTTTTTCTCCCACATCAAGCTGACGTGCCATGATATAACTGAAATACTGTTCAAAGTGTGCTTTAGCTCATCTCACTCGCTCACTCATGGTGTCAATCAATCAAATATGTTGTATTCTGAAAAAAACATGTCAGCATTGTTTATTTTTAAAAAGGTAAATAATTCAGAAGATGAACGGTGTAACATGCCGAATAAGTAAATAAAATAATAACACAAAAATAGAACCACCTCTGTGGCCTAGTGGTAGACAGTCCACCCTTCATACGCAATAGACGTTAAATGATGGTTTTTGTTGTTACCCTGCCTGTCACTTGGCATTAAGGGGCTGAAACAAGGACTGGTCGGCTCGGAGTCAGTATACTGTGTCTGAGTGGGGTATTTATGTTAAACTGCGGCATGGTATCTCAGTGAGCTAGCACTATTAATCGGCATCAGTCCGGACTAGTACAAGTCAGCCACACACATTCACATACAAATGCATGCTCATCACTACATAAGTGCAATAATCTTGAACGCAACCTTAAATCCCATTACCATCACCTCACAAATATAGAAGATAAAGTAGAATTAATAAAGTAAATAACTGAAAAATAGACAAATAGTCAAAAGGATAACAGACACTGACTAGACCACTTCAATGGTTGGATGGATGGAAGAATGGATGGATAGATGGAAGGGTAGATGGAAGAATGGATGGATAGATGGAAGGGTAGATGGAAGAATGGATGGATAGATGGAAGGTAGATAGATGGAAGGATAGATGGAAGAATGGATGATAGATGGAAGGGTAGATGGAAGAATGGAAGGATAGATGGAAGAATGGATGGATAGATGGAAGGTAGATGGATGGATAGATGGAAGGGTAGATGGAAGAATGGAAGGATAGATGGAAGAATGGATGGATAGATGGAAGGTAGATGGATGGATAGATGGAAGGGTAGATGGAAGAATGGATGGATAGATGGAAGGGTAGATGGAAGAATGGATGGATAGATGGAAGGGTAGATGATGGATAGATGGAAGGGTAGATGGAAGAATGATGGATAGATAGAAGGGTAGATGGAAGAATGGATGGATAGATGGAAGGGTAGATGGAAGAATGGATGGATAGATGGAAGAATGGATGGATAGATGGAAGGGTAGATGGATGGATAGATGGAAGGGTAGATGGAAGAATGGATGGTTGGATGGAAGAATGGATGGATGGATGGAAGATGGATGGTTGGTTGATGGATGGAAGAATGGAAGGATAGAGGGATGGATGATGGATGGATGGAAGGTTTGAAGGAAAGATGGATGGTTGGATGATGGATGATGGATGAATGGAAGAATGGAACATGTTGACAGACTACAACACTATGATGGATGATGGATGGATGGAAGGAAGGAAAGAAGAATGGATGATGGATGGATGAAAGAATGGATGGATGGATGGAAGGGAGAATGGAGCATCTTATTCTTAACTGACGCAGCCTACACCACTACATTGGTTGGATAGATGGGTGGATTTTAAAGATGGACACCAACTGCACCACTACACAAGTGTAGTGAATCAGAGACCTGTCCACACCTGTCCCCTCTTCCTGTCCACACCTGTCCCCTCTTCCTGTCCACACCTGTCCCCTCTTCCTGTCCACACCTGTCCCCTCTTCCTGTCTACACCTGTCCCCTCTTCCTGTCTACACCTGTCCCCTCTTCCTGTCCACACCTGTCCCCTCTTCCTGTCCACACCTGTCCCCTCTTCCTGTCTACACCTGTCCCCTCTTCCTGTCTACACCTGTCCCCTCTTCCTGTCCACACCTGTCCCCTCTTCCTGTCCACACCTGTCCCCTCTTCCTGTCCACACCTGTCCCCTCTTCCTGTCCACACCTGTCCCCTCTTCCTGTCTACACCTGTCCCCTCTTCCTGTCCACACCTGTCCCCTCTTCCTGTCCACACCTGTCCCCTCTTCCTGTCTACACCTGTCCCCTCTTCCTGTCCACACCTGTCCCCTCTTCCTGTCCACACCTGTCCCCTCTTCCTGTCCACACCTGTCCCCTCTTCCTGTCTACACCTGTCCCCTCTTCCTGTCCACACCTGTCCCCTCTTCCTGTCCACACCTGTCCCCTCTTCCTGTCCACACCTGTCCCCTCTTCCTGTCCACACCTGTCCCCTCTTCCTGTCTACACCTGTCCCCTCTTCCTGTCCACACCTGTCCCCTCTTCCTGTCTACACCTGTCCCCTCTTCCTGTCCACACCTGTCCCCTCTTCCTGTCCACACCTGTCCCCTCTTCCTGTCTACACCTGTCCCCTCTTCCTGTCTACACCTGTCCCCTCTTCCTGTCCACACCTGTCCCCTCTTCCTGTCCACACCTGTCCCCTCTTCCTGTCCACACCTGTCCCCTCTTCCTGTCTACACATTTGCCTGTCACATCGGTGTCTGTGGCACAGGAAATATTTACACAGTAGCAGGAACACTTTTGATAAGGTTCATTCAGAAGCCTTGTCACTGACTCATACGACTTGTTTCATCGGGGCGGTCGGGTAGCCTAGTGGTTAAAGCGTTAGCTCGTCACGCCGAAGACCCGGGTTCGATTCCCGACATGGGTACATTGTGTGAAGCCCATTTCTGGTGTCCCCCGCCGTGATATTGCTGGAATATTGCTAAAAGCGGCGTAAAACAATACTCACTCACTCACTCACTTGTTTCATCGGGATGTTTAGTTTGAGTATCTTGTTACTATCCACTGCTGGTCAAATGCCTACTTGCCGTCTACTAGGTCATGTGTGCTATAACATGTCCCTCTCATGTAGCCTTGAACCTACTTGAAACCTACAGTGACGCTCAACATTGATACAATGGTATAGAATTTCAAGTTGAGATGAAAGGTTGTTAATATCCTTATTTGGAAAAGTCAAACGTCCATAAGTTGTGGTGACAGTCACTCAATGCCTCTCTTTAATGTGAGTAGACTTTATGGTGTCTGTTTTAAAATAATTTATTATATTTACCGGGTGTTATTAATCATATTTATTAGCTGTTTTATGTGTGTCCTTCTTTTGTTGTATATAATTTTGTATTCCAAATAATTAGAGTTTACAAATTGGATTTAACATCAGTCATTACTGTTTAGACTTTGTCAATGATAAACTGAATTGTATTTAATGTAGCAGTGAGGTGTATGTATAGTAGATTATATCGAGGTATGTCACCTTATTGTTCAAGGAAAGCCATTGTGTCGTATAATGTAGATATTTATCCCTTTTTTGAAATCTAAGCATGGATATGGTGCAGACAAACAAAGGATCTGGAATGGGTGTTTATCTGGAATTCAAACCCACAGTCACCAGATCCTAACATGGCTAAAGAGGAATAACTCTGCCCGGGAATTGTGGAACCTTAGAAATCAGGATAACCAGTGAGAGATACATACCCGGGTATATGAACCAACCTTTGAACAGAACAAGTTCCCAGTACCCGATACCTGTCCCAAAAACATCCTCATTAAGATCTTGACCTCCAATTAGAGGTTTTTGTCAGATCTTCATGCAGAGATTTATCGTATGATATCTGATAAAAAGGTATGATTTTAATGACATTGATTGTGCGCCATACCTAATTGTTGCTTATGCTGTCGACCATCGGTTTACCAGAGCTGCACTGGTTTAACTTATTAAGTGTGATAAGAAGTGGCGAAAGGGAAGATTGGGTTGCAACAATGTGTTACCTTGTATCTCCATAGTTCTCATGCTGTCAACCACTGGTTTACAAGAGCTGCACTGGTTACAATGTGTATCCTGGGTGACTGCATCTCCTTAGTTCTTTGCTCATGCTGTCAACCACTAGTCTCTTGTCCCAGGCAGCCATGATGTCACCAAATTAAACATAAAACAACATTCACTCGCATCTGTCAAAAAGCTTAAGATTAATAACAGAATAATAAACTTCATACAACAACATAACTTCAAATATTCAAAATAAGAAACGAAATTTATTTGTTTGTCCTGGGGCTGTGAAAATAAAGCTAAGTATTTAGACTCTGCTGTGATGTTAATCCACAAGAATGCTGATTCTGCTGTCGATGTAGGCATATTTCAACCAGGAAGTCCGCGACCCTGTGTGTCTGGCAGCATCAGCAGTGTTAGATACACACTTCTGGACCAATACCCTCGAGTCAGGTGCTCAGACACAGGCATACAGGTCAGAGAAATCTATATTCTTGTATGTAGATAAACAAATATTTACACACTTACATTGAATTAATTATTGAATGTTCATGAAACTTTTTTCCTAACCAAAATTATGTAGAAGTCCTGTGAAAACCCTATATCTCTTTAATCATTGCCATTATCCTGTATACTCATTATAATATTCTCTAGATTTTCAACGGATCATCTTTACTGTCAGCTATTCATAGTCAGTCGTATGGATAATAGTCTTCCACTGGTCTGTGCTCTTGCACGTGTCCAAGGCATGTTAAAAAGAATGGAATGATTGTCTTTGTTGATTCTTTGTTATTCTTTGATTCTTAGGGACAATGTCACTGTCAATGTGTTCAGTTGTAGCAATATATATGTGACAGCTGGGTTGGATATTGTGAGGTTGGTTAACTGCCTTGTTATTTAATCCCCAGCCACAGCGTGTGGCGGGGGATATAGAAACATAGTTTGTTTGTCCGTCCATCTGCTTCTCAAAGTGAACACATTTTCTCAAACACTATTTAAGTCAGAGAAATGAAATTTTACACACTGATATGACTGGTCATGATCTTAAATGAGTTCGAAAATTGGTGTCTTAAATTCACAATTTTACAAAGTTATGGCCCTTGATCTGAGCTTTTCAACTAAATGCATACTTCGTGAAATGGGGACAAGTTTTTCTTGTTTTCTGTTTTCTTGTTTTGATCCAGGTTTGAATTTAATGTTTGATCATGTTTAGGTTGAGTTCCATTTACTGTCAAAAAGCATCTTTTTATCGTCAGGAGGGGCAGTGGGGAAGCTAGTGGTTAAAGCATTTGTTCGTCACGCTGAAGTCCTGGGTTCTATACTCCACATGGGTGCAAAGTGTGTAGATCATATCTGGTGTCCCTCGCCGTGTTATTGCTGGAATGTTGCTAAAAGCATAAAACAATACTCACTCACTATTGTCCTGGAGTAGTTGCCAAATGCTACTGAAAAGGGGACCAACCAATTCTTTCATATTGCTATAGTTAATCTGTCATGCCAAGCGTACAACTTTATGGATAGCAACTTCTGGTTTATTGCATATAGCGGCGTTTCAGTGTAGATTCTTACACCGTTATCAAGCTGGGCCCACTTGCACAAAGCGATCTTAGCGCTAAGATGATCGTAACTCCCATACTTTAACATAGGCTTACAATAGTCTTAGCGCTAAGATCGCTTTGTGCAAGTGGGCCCTGGAGTGACAACAAACAAGTGATGAGAGGCATATATGCCTGACATGTTGTGATAAGCAGCAGATTAACATTGACAACAACAGGTGCATGATAGATAACAAGGAGCATACAGATAATTGGATGAAGCCAAATGTACAGTAAGAATAACAAATAGAACACAAGTAATGAAGCACACAGGTAATGAAGCACACGGGTAAGAAGCCGTAATGGACCTTGCTGTTGGGGTCTGTCAACAATGGACCTTGCTGTTGGGGTCTCTTGATACAATGGACCTTGCTGCTGGGGTCTCTGGATACTATGGACCTTGCTGTTGGGGTCTCTGGATACAATGGACCTTGCTGTTGGGGTCTCTTGATACAATTGACCTTGCTGTTGGGGTCTCTTGATACAATGGACCTTGCCTCTGGGGTTTCTTGACACAATGGAGCTTGCTGTTTGGGTCTCTTGATACAATGGACCTTAATGCTGGGGTATCTTGATACAATTGACCTTGCTGTTGGGGTCTCTGGATACAATGGACCTTGCTGCTGGGGTCTCTTGATACAATTGACCTTGCTGCTGGGGTCTCTGGATACAATGGACCTTGCTGCTGGGGTCTCTTGATACAATTGACCTTGCTGTTGGGGTCTCTGGATACAATGGACCTTGCTGCTGGGGTCTCTTGATACAATTGACCTTGCTGTTGGGGTCTCTTGATACAATGGACCTTGCCTCTGGGGTTTCTTTATACAATGGAGCTTGCTGTTTGGGTCTCTTGATACAATTGACCTTGCTGTTGGGGTCTCTGGATACAATGGACCTTGCTGCTGGGGTCTCTTGATACAATTGACCTTGCTGCTGGGGTCTCTGGATACAATGGACCTTGCTGCTGGGGTATCTTGATACAATTGACCTTGCTGTTGGGGTCTCTGGATACAATGGACCTTGCTGCTGGGGTCTCTTGATACAATGGACCTTGCTGCTGGGGTCTCTTGATACAATTGACCTTGCTGTTGGGGTCTCTTGATACAATTGACCTTGCTGTTGGGGCCTCTGGATACAATGGACCTTGCTGCTGGGGTCTCTAGATACTATGGATCTTGCTGTTGGGGCCTCTGGATACGATGGATCTTGCTGTTGGGGTCTCTGTCTAAGATTGTGGAAATTATATACTAGTATATATTTTTTTATACTAAATGCCTAGGCAAGTCTAGATCAAACAAAACCAGGTCTAGTTTCCTTTATTCCACATCAAGTCATAGGGCTTCATGAAAAGAAGGACATGTGGCTGTGACAAAAACTTACACAGCCAGAAGAGGCCTCATCAGGGGTGTGGAAAATCAATGGCTGTCATGCCCGATTCATTACGTTTGATCGCTGGACAAAAACAAAATTAGCTTCTGCTGCCCACTGGCTATCTTAGAACAAGTGAATTTAATACATATACCGTATTCACTGTATTTAAGCCTCCTGCTGCAATATGCATCCCCAGACCAATTTCTACACCAATCTGTATGTAATCTTTTTATGAGCTTCCTTATAAAGACTAACAGTGACAGTCCAGATTATCTAGCTATATTTCAGGAAACAACAGCGCAGAAGACCTTGTAACTGTTATAGGGAAAGTTTTGATTTCATTGACGTTTGAACTAAGTCTGTTTACAACCTCTTGATCTCTCTATTGCTCTTTTAACTCCTAGTGTTTGGTTTTATGACCATTTAAGATGGAAATAAGGGGCTTTTGAAATTGATTATTACTAAAATCATTTGTTTGTTTGTTGGGGTTGGTTTATGTGGGATCATATACTGAACAAAAAAAGTTAGGCATCAAGAAATATTTCCATGTACTGTACACATTCGAAGAAACTCAGTCTTCACTTCAAGAAAATATCCCCCAAAAGATTTTTTGTTCGGTTATGTATTTTTCTGGTTGTAACGTTCTGATGGTAATATTTCGCTGTTTGACAAGTATCAAATCATATTAACCACTTATGTTAGATCCCTTTTGGTGAAACTGAAAAGATATTTATCAGCGAATTGGAGTGTAAATTGCGTAATGTATATACCACTTGCACCTCAAAACCCATTCTCTGTTGATATAGGAGTTAGTATTTAAAACAAGCCTGTCATGGCAGTGTAAAGACATCATGAATATCAATGGTCATGTTTCTATTAGGAATTGTATGTGGTATATGAGTTCATGGTTCATATAACAGGAAGAATATGTACATCCTGATGTAATATATCGCTGAACACAAATGTCACTTCCCTTTCATATACTTTCAAACACAGATACACACCCTTCCTCTGACATGTCTGAGCTGCTTGTCAACCTATTAATAGCCTCTGCACCCCGTCCCAACATTTCTGTGGGCTCAATGCCTCTCTGTTTATTAATAAACAAATTTGAAGTCCCATTTGAATACGTCAGGTCTGACTGACTCACAACATAAATAAATGCCTGCCTTGAATACACACCAGGTCAAACATGGATCTTCCTTTAAGTACTTAGTTATGTGCAGGGTGCGATTCTCCATTGACAAGACTGCACTGGTGCAGGTTAAAATCAGCTTGTGCAGCCTAAGTTTGTGAGCAGACTGCGTGTAGTTGGTGAAATATTCTCAAAGAGGCAAATAAATTTGACTTTCTTCAAATTTATATCATATATACAAGATCTAAACAAAGTGAAACAAAAGAATTTCTTTTGGTGTTTACATCCTGTTTGTATACTCGACAGATCGCCAATCTTTGCTATACACAAATTAGCCAATAATAAACCTCTTTGTCACTAATTTACATGGACATAAATTCCCGTAAGAAAAACAGAAAATGATGGCATGTCAAATTACTCGGTTTACTCTCTAGGCCAAAAGGGGCTGTCGGGTAGCCTAGTGGTTAAAGCGTTTGCTCGTGATGCCGAAGACCCAGGTTCGATTCCCGACATGGGTACAATGTGTGAAGCCCATTTCTGGTGTCCCCCGCCGTGATATTGCTGGAATATTGCTAAAAGCAGCGTAAACCATACTCACTCACTCACTCACTCACGCACGCACGCACGCACCCACCCACCCACCCACTACAGATAAGTGAACCTCAGTATCAGATGTGAATCAACACTCATCCCAATCAGCAGGGGACCAGGTGTTTACCATATTTTAAAAATGGACTTCTGCCTTGAATAGATGCGGAGTGGAAGACGACTATAAAATAACATTATTTAACATATACAACTGAAATCTTATCATGTTGAAAACCCAAACTGTTGCACTAGCTTTGTGATGCATAGAGATTGATTCTTTTGTGGTCAATCTATAGTAAGTTGATTTCTATTGGTTTAACAAATTATATCTTTGCAAGTGCTGGTTAATTGTGTCATTTATGAATTGTCTGATTGTGTACCTTTAAGCCAACTTGTGTTGTGTGCTTACTGATTGTGATCTGACAATAATGTCTGAAGTATATCTACTGTCAAAACAGTTAAAATCAGAAGCTGATCATCAGGATATTGCATTGAAATGTCAACGTGCATGTTGACGGGGAATTAGCTCTTGGGGGAATAAAGGACAAAATCGACATCACTGTCCCGGAACGCTTTATGCACAACATGTAAACAATAAACAACAATTGCACAATGAGCGGAATACCTGCTCTGACAACACAAACACAGCAATGAGCGGATTTTCCAGCTCAGGCGTACAAGAGGTGAGCGGAGCTCCAGCTCACCTCAGGGCGTTTCCTACGAGCAGCATATCCTGCTCGAGGTCGTCCCTATGCCAGCACTCGGAATACCAAGCCTGACTAACACCGTAGTAACTGTGTAATGGTAGCACATATATAGTAATGAACAACAATGGACAGACAAAGAGACAACGACGTTGCTTTTGACATGTGGGCGTGATTAACAAACACAGTTCATGGGATGATCAATTAGGGCAATAAATGCCATACTATAAAAAGCAGTAGTTAAAGGGAAGTAATATGGTAGTCCAGGCTGACTGACAGTCAAAATACAATGAAATGTTGGTGAGGATTAACAACGGGGATTAGCGCCTAAAACGTAATGACAATTAAGTTATGGAGACATGGCTACAGGGTAAATTGCGCTTGAAGTCAAATGTACTGCAGACAATGGTAGTTATAAATCAGTCGCTATGACAACTTCCCTCCGTTCCGTGAAGCTTGGACCCCAAGCTTTGACAAGTCCAAATTGATATGTGTGAACTTTTTCACCAACGGAAACAATAGTGCAAAATGTGAACAAAATCAGTTAGATGAATTCATGATATCGTTGAAATTTTTGTGCAACAAATATACCTATGCAATGACGGTATGAAAGTGATCATCTAGCCAATTTAATCAAGTGCCAGTTTGAAAGTGATCTTTGTAATGTGCAAATTCACTACGAGTTAATTACCGCTTTGGACAGATTCAATAAATATATTATTGAGGTTCTTTGAATTCAGGAGTCTGGTTTGGCGGTGCGACTCAGTACTGAATAATGATAATGAGTAATGTCATAAAAAGTACAAATTAAACATCTCAGCAAATATTTCACATAAAGAAATTTGAAACCAGGAGTCTAACTTTACCGCGCGACTCAAACGTTACTTGTGGGTACGTTTGCCCTTTTAAGTACAATGGGTGCTCTTCCCGTGTCTTTAACGGAGCTTGCCCATATGTTATGGGTGCTATGCCCAAGGAAAATAATAATCCTTAATTCCGACATCAAAATTCTGAAATGCTGAATACCGCTGTGCTGTTAATTACTTAATACTGACATACAATATACATGTGTGTGGGTGGTTAACCCAAGAAAATCCCTAATCTGAATTCAAAGTCCAAGACAATACTTTCAATTTTGTACCAAACTGTGCACATTAAAAACTTGTAACGAATGACAAATTTGGTCGTTTAGATTTTTGAAATTACGAGTCTAACTTTCAGGTGTGACTCGATAACCCTACAGCTTTGGTTTGTCTGGGACCTAGCTGTATCTATATGTCTGGCGTGGCCTATAGCTAGAGACATTTCAAAGATTCCCTACACAATAACTTCAAAGATCTAGCGTGACTAAACATGGAATTGGAGTATATTGCACATATAGAAATTAATTTTGGAAAGACACATTTTGGCATTAATATACTGGCTTTGATTAAACATACCTGGTTGCACTTATCAACAGTCGCACATCATATATCCTGGATTGAGTCCATGTAAGTAAACACAAATTAGTAAGTCCCAATGAGATATCTTGTACACAGTGTCCATCTTGTAGGTGCCCCTGAGGCGGTTTCTGTATGATCTGCATCATGATGGCTGTGGTCAGGATCACTGCGGGTTAGGCGTTTATACTTCCTTGGTCCTGTGTATGAACGAAATCTTGAGAGATTCGGAGAGATTTCTGTTGTTTTCTTCAATCTTGTTTCTTCATGGCTCGAGTTGATGATTGTTTTTCAGGGTGGTAGGCATACAGAGAGGTTACTGGATCGGGAGTAAACTCAAGAGTTACTCCAGCCGGATTCTAACAACAGTTGTCAACGTGCATGTTGACGGGGAATTAGCTCTTGGGGGAATAAAGGACAAAATCGACATCACTGTCCCGGAACGCTTTATGCACAACATGTAAACAATAAACAACAATTGCACAATGAGCGGAATACCTGCTCTGACAACACAAACACAGCAATGAGCGGATTTTCCAGCTCAGGCGTACAAGAGGTGAGCGGAGCTCCAGCTCACCTCAGGGCGTTTCCTACGAGCAGCATATCCTGCTCGAGGTCGTCCCTATGCCAGCACTCGGAATACCAAGCCTGACTAACATCGTAGTAACTGTGTAATGGTAGCACATATATAGTAATGAACAACAATGGACAGACAAAGAGACAACGACGTTGCTTTTGACATGTGGGCGTGATTAACAAACACAGTTCATGGGATGATCAATTAGGGCAATAAATGCCATACTATAAAAAGCAGTAGTTAAAGGGAAGTAATATGGTAGTCCAGGCTGACTGACAGTCAAAATACAATGAAATGTTGGTGAGGATTAACAACGGGGATTAGCGCCTAAAACGTAATGACAATTAAGTTGTGGAGACATGGCTACAGGGTAAATTGCGCTTGAAGTCAAATGTACTGCAGACAATGGTAGTTATAAATCAGTCACTATGACAACTTCCCTCCGTTCCGTGAAGCTTGGACCCCAAGCTTTGACAAGTCCAAATTGATATGTGTGAACTTTTTCACCAACGGAAACAATAGTGCAAAATGTGAAAAAAATCAGTTAGATGAATTCATGATATCGTTGAAATTTTTGTGCAACAAATATACCTATGCAATGACGGTATGAAAGTGATCATCTAGCCAATTTAATCAAGTGCCAGTTTGAAAGTGATCTTTGTAATGTGCAAATTCACTACGAGTTAATTACCGCTTTGGACAGATTCAATAAATATATTATTGAGGTTCTTTGAATTCAGGAGTCTGGTTTGGCGGTGCGACTCAGTACTGAATAATGATAATGAGTAATGTCATAAAAAGTACAAATTAAACATCTCAGCAAATATTTCACATAAAGAAATTTGAAACCAGGAGTCTAACTTTACCGCGCGACTCAAACGTTACTTGTGGGTACGTTTGCCCTTTTAAGTACAATGGGTGCTCTTCCCGTGTCTTTAACGGAGCTTGCCCATATGTTATGGGTGCTATGCCCAAGGAAAATAATAATCCTTAATTCCGACATCAAAATTCTGAAATGCTGAATACCGCTGTGCTGTTAATTACTTAATACTGACATACAATATACATGTGTGTGGGTGGTTAACCCAAGAAAATCCCTAATCTGAATTCAAAGTCCAAGACAATACTTTCAATTTTGTACCAAACTGTGCACATTAAAAACTTGTAACGAATGACAAATTTGGTCGTTTAGATTTTTGAAATTACGAGTCTAACTTTCAGGTGTGACTCGATAACCCTACAGCTTTGGTTTGTCTGGGACCTAGCTGTATCTATATGTCTGGCGTGGCCTATAGCTAGAGACATTTCAAAGATTCCCTACACAATAACTTCAAAGATCTAGCGTGACTAAACATGGAATTGGAGTATATTGCACATATAGAAATTAATTTTGGAAAAACACATTTTGGCATTAATATACTGGCTTTGATTAAACATACCTGGTTGCACTTATCAACAGTCGCACATCATATATCCTGGATTGAGTCCATGTAAGTAAACACAAATTAGTAAGTCCCAATGAGATATCTTGTACACAGTGTCCATCTTGTAGGTGCCCCTGAGGCGGTTTCTGTATGATCTGCATCATGATGGCTGTGGTCAGGATCACTGCGGGTTAGGCGTTTATACTTCCTTGGTCCTGTGTATGAACGAAATCTTGAGAGATTCGGAGAGATTTCTGTTGTTTTCTTCAATCTTGTTTCTTCATGGCTCGAGTTGATGATTGTTTTTCAGGGTGGTAGGCATACAGAGAGGTTACTGGATCGGGAGTAAACTCAAGAGTTACTCCAGCCGGATTCTAACAACAGTTGTCAACGTGCATGTTGACGGGGAATTAGCTCTTGGGGGAATAAAGGACAAAATCGACATCACTGTCCCGGAACGCTTTATGCACAACATGTAAACAATAAACAACAATTGCACAATGAGCGGAATACCTGCTCTGACAACACAAACACAGCAATGAGCGGATTTTCCAGCTCAGGCGTACAAGAGGTGAGCGGAGCTCCAGCTCACCTCAGGGCGTTTCCTACGAGCAGCATATCCTGCTCGAGGTCGTCCCTATGCCAGCACTCGGAATACCAAGCCTGACTAACATCGTAGTAACTGTGTAATGGTAGCACATATATAGTAATGAACAACAATGGACAGACAAAGAGACAACGACGTTGCTTTTGACATGTGGGCGTGATTAACAAACACAGTTCATGGGATGATCAATTAGGGCAATAAATGCCATACTATAAAAAGCAGTAGTTAAAGGGAAGTAATATGGTAGTCCAGGCTGACTGACAGTCAAAATACAATGAAATGTTGGTGAGGATTAACAACGGGGATTAGCGCCTAAAACGTAATGACAATTAAGTTGTGGAGACATGGCTACAGGGTAAATTGCGCTTGAAGTCAAATGTACTGCAGACAATGGTAGTTATAAATCAGTCACTATGACAGAAATATCATTGAACGTAATTACTGTTATGTTAGTTATGGTCAGTTAGAGTGGAAGGGTTGATCCCAATCCGTGTCATACCAAAAGATGTCATCGTATCTCAATTGCATGGATCGATGCTCATGATGTCAATCACTGGATTCTCTGGTCCATACTCGATTATTTACAGACCACCGTCATATAGCTGGAATATTGCTAATGGAGCGTTGAAACAACAAACAAACAAATATACCAAAAGACGTTATAAGATTGTCCTTGTTGGTTACCCTGCCTGGTGCTCGGTGCTTTTATGTCCAGTGTAATCTGTTTCGGCGGGACCGCCTCCGTGGTCTAGTGGTAGAGCAGTGCTCGGCGAGAGGAATGTCAGGGGTTCGATCCCCGGCTGCGTCATTTCAAAAGACATTAAAAGATGGTGCTTGTTGTTACTATTGTGGTTCTGTTCTGATGTACAAAGACCGCCTCCGTGGTCTTGTGGTAGAGCGGAAGGTCCAGGGTTCGATCCCGGGCCGCGGCATACAAAAAGACGTTAAAAGATTGTGCTTGTTGTTACCCTGTCTGGCGCTCGGCATTAAGGGGCTAAAACAAGGACTGGTCGGCTCGGAGTCAGTATACTGTGTCTGAGTGGGGTATTCATGTTAAACTACGGCATGGTATCTCAGTGAGCTAGCACTATAAATCGGCATCAGTCCGGACTAGTACAAGCAGCCACCACACACATACACGTGCATGCACGTCGCTATATAAGTGCAATAATCTTGGACGCGACGTTAAACCCAATTTCACCTCACCTCACCTCTGATGTACAAAACCTCCCAAATGGCATGCTGGATTTCGGGGAAAGAGTCGGCAAAAGGCCAGAGTCACAGGAGGCTATTTAAAATGTTGTTTACAAGAACAATGAACAGTATCTTAAAATATAGCTGAGGGTGCCACAGAGAGTTGGTACAACCCCCTGGGCTGTGTTGATTAGAGCGTCAAACCCCTTCTGCTTAACATGTGGCTTCTGTATGTATTTAACTAAAATTAGAACAATAAAAAGGAATATGATTGGTTGATATCAGATGGGGTGTGCCCTATGGTTAATGAATGGCTAGACAGAGGGGAATACTTAATCCTGTTGGACTGGCACTAATCTTGTTGACATATTTACTGGGTGCTTGGAAAGAGATTATGGTATCACTATAGACGAGCTTGTATGGGGCTTATCTGAATTGAAGTATTTGCTGAATGTTATTCTAATATAGGTGATGACAGATTTACTTAAATAAAATAGTTCAAGGCAATCTATAAAACTATGTAGACATAACTTTTGTCTTATTGAATAAAATGTCTGGGAGATGGGTTCTCGTTACCTTATGCTAGCGTCTGTCTAAAAAGCAATAACTGAAACTACTAATATTCTGAATAGTATGTCTGGGAGATGGGTTCTTGTTACCTTAGGCTAGCGTCTGTCTAAAAGCTATAACTGAAACTACTAATATTTTGTATCTGCATTTTTCCTGGATCCTAATATGTATTACTTGCTGTTCTATAATTATATGAAATTGTGTATTAATTTTACACCATGGTAAACCATGTGGATCTAATTATTATATGAAAACTTAGTATAAATGTTATATAATGATATTACCCTGCCTGGCGCTCGGCATGAAGGGGCTAAAACAAAGACTGGTTGGCTTGGAGTCAGTATAATGTGTCTGAGTGGGGTATTCATGTTTAACTGCGACATGGTGCCTCAGTGGGCATGGGATATAAAACTGGCATTAATCTGGACTAGTACAAGCAGCCACACACAGGTGCATGCACATCACTCTATAAGTGCAATAATTTTGAACGTAATATTAACAATTAAACCATAGGTCTTCAGCAACCCATATTTGCCCTTATAAGGCGACAATGCTTGTTGTAAGAGGCGACAAACAGGATCAGGTGGTCAGGCTCGCTGACTTAATTTATGCATGTCATCGTATCCTAATTGTGTATATCGATGCTCATGATGTCAATCATTGGATTGTCTGGTCCAGACTTGATTATTTACAGACCGCCATTATATAGCTGGAATATTGCTGAGTGAGGCGTTAAACAACAACTCAACTCAACTCAACTCATCTTAACATATAAATGTTCTCTTTCCAGAGATGCACCTGAGAATACAGACGGTAACGACACTGACAATGATGTCTTCCGTAGCGGGTCCGAGTCGCCGCAGTTCACACTTCCTGTAGGCGTTGACCCCAAACATCGCCGCGCCACAGTCAGCGGAGGGTCACCGACGTTAGAGCGACCCTCATTGGTCATACAAGACCTTGACCCTCCCACAAGGCCGAAGTCACAGTTTGTGAACTCCGCGGAGAAGGAGGCAGCAATGGCTGCCCTGGCGGCCTCAGAGAACAGGCTCGGTGTGGCCA
The DNA here is from genome assembly GCF_023055435.1 of Haliotis rufescens. Classification (NCBI taxonomy): domain Eukaryota; kingdom Metazoa; phylum Mollusca; class Gastropoda; order Lepetellida; family Haliotidae; genus Haliotis; species Haliotis rufescens. Next base: position 60,889,257 of record NW_025964223.1, on the reverse strand, counting down.
AGATCTGGGACGACAAGTCCAAGGAGATGACGGAACTCACGGCTAGTGAGAGCCAGCAGAGAATTGAGAAATTTGCTGCGAAAGTGAGTCAGAATATGACAGTTGATTCGCCATCATCCACTACAGAGTCACCACAAGCATCAGTTTCTGAAGGTAAAATATGCTTCTGGACAGCCAGCTGAACCCCTTACTTTCTGTGAAGCATATGTATTGTTTTATCTGTTACTTATTGGACGTACCCGTGAAGATCCGGGTAGAGAATAGGTCTTCAGCAACCCATGCTTGCCGCAACAGGCAACTATGCTTGTCGTAAGAGGCAACAAACGGGATCAGGTGGACGGGCTCGCTAACTTGGTTGATGTATGTTATCGTATCCCAATTGCATGGATCGATGCTCATGCACTGGTTCAGCCTCGATTGTTTACAGACCGCCGTCATATAGCTTTGATGTTGCTGAGTGCGGCGTTAAGAGGAAGTACCCTGTGGGGACACCAGGTTAGAATAGGTCCACAGCAATGTATGCTGGATGTAAGAGATGTGCTTGACTGTGTGTCATCATACCCTATGGGGAGAGACACTGCTCATCCAGGCGGCCATCAAATGTCTGGGCTAATGCTGAGTGGGGGGCACGGGTAGCCCAGACGTCTAAGGCGACGCGATTCGCTGTGCAGAGTTGCATCCCTTGGGCACACCAGAAACCTATGATTGTGGGTTCGAATCCCGGTTCGCCCCAATTTTGTTTCTAGGTTTGTCAGCACCATACCCATGCTCGTGGGTTTCACCGAAGTGGTAAACTTCTGAGACCTGCATCACTTCGGGCTTTCCTCCCACATTAAGCTGACACGCCGTGATTTTACTGGAATACTGTTAAAAGAAGCGTTAAACCCAACTCACTCACTCACTCACTAATGCTGAATTCAGCCTTCATAACTGACAAGAATACATTTTACAAATTTAATGGGCACATGGCATTGAATTGTGTAATTTCAGTGTGTTCTTCATGAACAAATATTTTTAGTAGTTTAAAGGTAGTAATTAGTTCTTGAAGTATATTGATTTATGGATCCACCAACTCAACAAAATGAGTTCTGGTAGCGTAAAAATATAAATCTTAAAATCTCTGGCCAATAATTGATTCACATTTTCTAGCTTGTGTATTCCAGGGTTAGAAAATGGCACTAGCTCGCTTGCCTGATTCAGCTTGTCTTATGTCTTATTAAGTTAAGTGACATTTGTCATTTCACAAAGACTGCCTCCATGGTGTAGTGGATAGAGTGTCTGCACAGAGAGCAGAAGGTCTGTGGTTCGATCCCCGGCCGCGTCATACCAAAAGACGTTCAAAGATGGTTCATGTTGTTACCCTGCCTGGTGTTCAGCATTAAGGGGCTAAAACAAGGACTGAGTCAGTATTCTGTGTCTGAGTGGGGTGTTCATGTTAGACTGTGGCATGGTATCTCAGTGGACAAGCACTTTTAATCAGCACCTGTCCGGTCTAGTACAAGCAGCCACACACACACACATGCATGCACGTCGCTATAAAAGTGTAATAATCTTGAAAGTGACGTTAAACCCCATCTCACCTCACCTCACCTCACCTCACCTCACCTCACCTCACCTCACCTCACCTCACCTCTCATTTCACAAACTGTGTGAAACCTGTAGCGTATTCACTGGTAGTGTATACAGGAGACGCACTTATGTCTCCAGATTCCCCTGAGACTGTCGAGAACCCTGACCAGAAGTCCGTGGAGGTCCGGCGCCAGGAGTTCCGCGTGACGAAGCCCACCCCCCATGTTCTGGAGAACCCGTACAAGGTACTGGAACGGCCTTACTCCCAGTCCAAGGAGGTGGTGTCCGAGGTAGCCACGGACAACAACGCACGTGACCAACCCACTCTCATGACGATTAAGCGTCTTGATTCGTCAACCCGATCTGACGTAAGTGAGGAACTTCTTTGGTTAGGAGTTATATTAAAGAGACACTCTGCTCAGGCTAAATGGCAGTCCCTGGAAATATGATTCATGTCCTTCTATTACCATTTATTTGACTGCTAACTCAAATAAAATGATATTCACCAATTTTGTTGTTGTTTGTTGTTTATGGCCGCATTCAGCAATATTCAAGCTATATGAGAGCGGTCTGTGAATAATCAAGTCCATGTTGATGTTGCGCTGTGGTGGTGGTAATGATGATGATGATGATGATGTCATGAAGGGCAGCGGTGGTGATGTGCTGTGATGATGATGATGATGATGATGATGATGATGTCATGAAGGGCAGCGGTGGTGATGTTGTGCTGTGATGATGATGATGATGTCATGAAGGGCAGCGGTGGTGATGTTGTGCTGTGATGATGATGATGATGTCATGAAGGGCAGCGGTGGTGATGTTGCACTGTGATGATGATGATGATGATATCATGAAGGGCAGCGGTGGTGATGTTGTGCTGTGATGATGATGATGATGATGATATGTCGTGAATGGCAGTGGTGGTGATGTTGCGCTGTGATGATGATGATGATGATGATATGTCGTGAATGGCAGCGGTGGTGATGTTGCGTTATGATGATGATGATGATAATGATGATGATGATGATATGTCATGAAGGACAGCGGTGGTGATGTTGCGGTGTTGTGATGTAGATAGTGTACATGATAATGGTTACATTGACATTAATAGCAGCAGTGGTGATGTAAATGATGTTTTCATGTTACAGGAAGTCAAATTAAAGGAAGAACAAGATTCACCGAAGGAGAAGAAACATGTTGGCTTTGCAGCTGACTGTAAGGAGGATAGTGAGGAAAGTGTCAGGTAATTATATCAGGATTAGGGTGTATCATACACAGGAGAGTTTTATTGATGCCATAAACCTGGTATCACCATCTGATAAATATGCAAATGAGGTCGTCGGCACTACTTTGGATAAGTTCCATGCTTGTCAATGTCTTGCCTGTGCAGAGTTATAAGCAGTGTGACCAAAAAGTGTGAAAATGCTAGGGAAGAAAGCTGTAGTTGGTGATGTTAATCAGCTAGGGAGCTGAAAGCTATTGTATTGAGAAGCTGGAGAGTTGGAGACAAAGGAACAGGAATAGAATAACCTGTCCACCCTGAAATAAAATGCACCAACCGCGGGGACTCTTAACCCAAGAACATACATCTGCACCATACCTGAGCTTGTGGGTTTCACCAAAGTGGTCAGTGTCTAGGATCTGCATCATTTCGGATTCATTTTCTCCCACATCAAACTGACCAGCCGTGCTATACCTGAAATACTGTTGAAATCGGTGTTGAACCTGACACTCACTCACAAAAGAATGAACGCCCCCTACTGCTACTTCCTAATACCCCGGTGTGGCACCTGGTCCTCTGCACAGCACATAGGTCATAAATCACATGAAGTTAAGCGACATCGGAAGAATCCTCGGACGGGTGACTGAGTTTTGGCAGCTTGGCTCCTGAGAGTTTTAGGGCTTCAGTCCTGCCTCACACTGAAGCACATGTAACACATGTGGTGTCTCCTTGGGCAAGTGACTTTGTTCGAAATGTGCCTCTGTTCACCCACCAGTGAGTGGGTACCCGGTAGGATGAGATGGTAATGTGGCTGTTAACCTTCCAGCACCTATAAAAGCAGCTTGGGTTGTATACTCCCCAGGGAGCTGAGAATGATAGTTGAGTGCACACTGATCCAGTGACTGGGGTAATAAAAGTTCTTTGAGCGTGCCCCCGTGTGTTGTGGAAATATGCGCAATATATTATTATTATTATTATTATTATTATTATTATTATTATTATTATTTGCAGCTACACACATATAGTGGTGGGTGGAGTGGTGCAGAAGATACCCGTGGACAAGAGTCAAGTCTTCGTATCCGATGTAAGTGTTGTTATTGACAGTACTCGCGTACACCTCTTAAAACTGCCATGTGTTTGTTGTGATGATAAATGAGATTATCTGTGGCAATTCATAGTTCTTTGTTCAATAAGAAACCTATTTTTCAGTGATGTTTATTTTTTAATCGATTACTTTGATTTGTTTTTATCAGTCCCCCACGGTGAGAAGAAGGGCCAAAACTGGAACCAAGAGACTCGGTGAGATATTTGTTACTTGAAACTGTTAGGTGTCTTTCTGACTGTCAACTGTTCCCTTCAGATCACGATGTGTCATGTAAGGACCTGGGCAATGGGTACTGTCTGTCTGTCTGACCGCCCATCTGTCTATCTCTATCTGTCAGTCATACTATCGGACTGTCTCCTGTCATGTAAGGACTTGGGCAAGGAGGTCTTCCTTGTCTGTCTGTCAGTCATACTATCGGACTGTCTCCTGTCATGTAAGGACTTGGGCAAGGAGGACTTCCTTGTCTGTCTGTCAGTCTGACCATCGGACTGTCTGACTGTCTCCTGTCATGTAAGGACTTGGGCAAGGAGGTCTTCCTTGTCTGTCTGTCAGTCTGACCATCTGACTGTCTGACTGTCTCCTATCATGTAAGGACTTGGGCAAGGAGGTCTTCCTTGTCTGTTTGTCAGTCTGACCATCGGACTGTCTGACTGTCTCCTGTCATGTAAGGACTTGGGCAAGGAGGTCTTCCTTGTCTGTCTGTCAGTCTGACCATCTGACTATCGACTGTTTCCACCTGTTACATGCTGTATGTCATGTAAGGACGTAGACAAAGGGACTGTCTGTCTGTCTATCTGTTTGTGTATCTGTCTGACCATGGGACTGTAAGACTATTTCGGTGTTACGTGTTGTGTGACATGTAAAGACCTAGACTTTCTGACTCTGTCTGTCTCTCTGACTCTTAGTCTGTCTGTCTGTCTGTCTGACCATGAGACTGTAAGACTATTTCGCTGTTACAGGTTGTGTGACATGTAAAGACACAGACTGTCTGTGTGACTCTGTCTGACACACTGTCTGACTCTCTGTCTGTCTCTCTGACTCTTAGTCTGTCTGTCTGTCTGTCTGTCTGACTGTCTCCTCTTTCCATCCAGATCGCCGTGTGTCTTGCAAGGACCTGGGGAAGGGGGACTGTGAGGGTTGGCTGCTGAAGAGGAAGATGTCCCGTGGAATCCTGAACAAGAGCTGGGCCAAGAGATGGTGCATCCTCAAGACCTCCAACCTCTTCTACTACAAGGAGAAGGACGTAGGTGTTCCATCACTACTGTAACTAGACCTGAGATGTTGATTGTTCTGTATTGGTAACATAGTTCAGAAGGGGTACATCTTAACAAAGTTTGTCAGATGAATTGGAAACTGGCCTCAAACTCTCGTGGTCAGAGTTACCCGACTCAGAAGTCCCGGGACGTGTTTCTCAGGTACTCAGGTCGGGTGGGTACCGAGCAGGATCCGGGTACCCACAAGACTACCCAGACCCATGGTTAGTCATGTGATATATGGTTTAATTACAAAAATTATCTAGAACTATATGGTACCACAAGAGACACTAATGTTTGCATATCTTTCTGACGATGCACCCATTCCTTCTGACTTTTATATGTTTGAATGAAGATAGAACTTCTGTAAAGTTCAGTGTATGCATGACCTGATTGTTTTATACGTGTATGTAAATCACACAGTAATTGAGGTTCAAAATTAGAATAAAGAGGTATCTATTCTACAGTGGGACTACATCAAATTTCAAAACACAGTAGGTTTATCTCCTAATTGACCTAACCCTATGTTGATCCATGTTGACCCTATATTGACCCGATATTGTCGTGACAGGATCTGAAGGCGGAGGGGGTGATCCATCTGCCGGCCTTCCAGGTGTCTCCTGCCACTGACATCAAGACCAAGAAGAGGTAAGCACATGGTGGACATGTTAGGTATCAGTAGCTGTCCCTGTAGTCAAAACGTTAAACTAGTACAGGTACATGTAGGAAATAGGGATGTCTATTCATGCATTTTCAATTTGGTGTTGTCCAAACTTCACCATGTTTGGAAAGACATTGATTCAGAATGTGCTTATCAGTTAGCATCAGACAGTAATGAAAGTTCCTTGCTACTTTCCTACTGACTTGTGATGAATCTATGGTGGATAAGCAAGTCTTTGTCATCACACAGAAAGGTACACATGACATTGTGAGTGGGTATACTACTCAACAATTGATAGGGGTACTGTAAGTCTTTGTCATCATAGAGCAGTGCACATAACATTGTAGGTGGGTATACTACTCAATATTGGATAGGGGTACTTTAAGTCTGTTGTTATCATCGAGTAGTGCACATAACATTATGGGTGGGTATATTACTCAACAATTGATAGGTGTACTGTTAGTCTCTGTCATAGAGTAGTGCACATAACATTGTGGGTGGGTATACTACTCAACAATTGATAGGGTTACTGTTAGTCTGTCATAGAGTAGTGCACATAACATTATGGGTGGGTATACTACTCAACAATTGATAGGGGTACTGTTAGTCTGTCATAGAGTAGTGCACATAACATTGTGGGTGGGTATACTACTCAACAATTGATAGGGGTACTGTTAGTCTGTCAAAGAGTAGTGCACATAACATTATGGGTGGGTATATTACTCAACAATTGATAGGGGTACTGTTAGTCTCTGTCATAGAGTAGTGCACATAACGTTGTGAGTGGGTATATTACTCAACAATTGATAGGGGTACTGTAAGTCTCATAGAGTAGTGCACATAACATTGTGGTGGGTAAACTACTCAACAATTGATAGGGGTACTGTTAGTCTCTGTCATAGAGTAGTGCACATAACATTGTGGGTGGGTATACTACTCAACAATTGATAGGGGTACTGTAAGTCTCTGTCATAGAGTAGTGAACATAACATTGTGGGTGGGTATACTACTCAACAATTGATAGGGGTACTGTAAGTCTGTTGTCAGAGTAGTGCACATAAAATTGCAGATGGGTATACTACTCAACAATTGATAGGGGGACTGTAAGTCTGTCATCATAGAGTAGTGAACATAACATTGTGGGTGGGTATACTACTCAACAATTGATAGGGGTACTGTAAGTCTGTTGTCATAGAGTAGTGCACTTGACATTGCGGATGGGTATACGACTCAACAATTGATAGGGGTACTGTAAGTCTGTTGTCAGAGTAGTGCACATAAAATTGCGGACGGGTATACTACTCAACAATTGATAGGGGTACTGTTAGTCTCTGTCATCATAGAGTAGTGCACTTGACATTGCGGATTGCACTCACTCACTCACTCATGATAAATCGCAAAGAACAAAATTTCTTGGGATTAGAACATACACTCACAACTTGTTGACGTCATAAATTGTACAACATTTTTTTTTAGAGGAAAATGTCTAGTGAGTTGTTCCCCAAAGATGTAGCTCGGTAACGCAGTTTAACGGAATGGCCAAAAGTGGGTGACAGCTACAGATAATCAACGTGAAAATTGTGAGAATATCCGTGAAATACCAAACTTAACACCACTGTTAAAAAAATGGACTAGTCTGACATTGCTGAGATCAAATTATATTCAGAGAGTCATCATTATTTAAGTACGGGTAAATATTTTCAAAGCTTGTACATTTATTTAACATCCTTGAAGAGGCTGTACATAATGTTGATATCTCATATACAAAATAAACAACTCCTGGATGTTGTTTATCCTACAATAAAACACTGCAGGGAGAATAAACCACATCAGCCCTCATGGTTTATTCTCCCTGCAGTGTTTTATTGTACAGTAAACAACTCCCACTAGTCGTTTATTTCTTAAGTATAGAGTAGTATGAAACAGCAGTCTTTTTGTATCTGTCAATCATGATGTTGCCATGGTTACAATATGCCTATTTTTACTATTGGCTGCTGCACAGTGAGCATGGGTGAGTATGCAGGCTCACAGGAATCTGTCAGCTGGATAATTGTGTTCTGTCAGTTGGATAATTGTGTTCTGTCAGTTGGATAATTGTGTTCTGTCAGTTGGATTATTGTCTTCTGTCAGCTGGATAATTGTCTTCTGTCAGCTGGATAATTGTCTTCTGTAGGTTGGATAATTGTCTTCTGTCAGTTGGATAATTGTCTTCTGTCAGTTGGATAATTGTCTTCTGTTCAACATTATTGTTGATATTGGTTTCCCTTTGCAGTGTCTGAACTAAGACCTTGCTTTGTGATAATGCATCCTCAGGTATCCAGGGTATAACATCACCAATCTATTATCATACCCTAGACCCAGTTGCTAACATAACTTCATTTTCACCCCATTTGAATAGCATGATGGTAAAAATCACCATCAATCTCTTACCCTCAAGAGAAACTGTGTTACATTGGAAATAGACAAGATGGGTTGGTGACGTCACTTCCAAACAAAGCTATCGCGCAAATGGGTCAAGGGTAATTATCTGAATAGAATGGAGATAAACTTCCCTGGGTCATCGAGGATGGTCACAATGTGAATTTGATACCTTCTTCACATGATGTTGCAATATGTATGACAGTAGTGTTATAATGAGGGGATAGGAGAAATATTCTATGTATGACAGTAATGTTATAATGAGGGGATAGGAGAAATATTCTATGTATGACAGTAGTGTTATAATGAGGGGATAGGAGAAATATTCTATGTATGACAGTAGTGTTATAATGAGGGGATAGGAGAAATATTCTATGTATGACAGTAGTGTTATAATGAGGGGATAGGAGAAATATTCTATGTATGACAGTAGTGTTATAATGAGGGGATAGGAGAAATATTCTGTATCACAGATATGACAAATTGCAACACTAAGTAGGTTTTCTTAACCCCTGGTATTTATGTATGATGTGATGAAAATATAGGTGTTATTTCAGACACTGCTTCTGTTAACCTGTTTTTTGTTTTGTTGTTTATTTCAAAATGTATTCTTGTATATTTTTTGGGGCAGGTGTACGCCATTGTTGAGTTTTATTTTATTGTGGTTTGTTGTCTTCATTCTATGTATATTACTCCGAAGAAGTTAAACAACAATATTTTCATACGACTATAGTTAATCTGTCATGTCATAATTTTTCCATGGGACTATAGTTAATCTGTCATGACAGATTGACTAGTCACATGAACAAAATTGGGTGTTGTTGAACTTCGTTTCGAGAAGTATATCTGCATGTTGTTCAAGTGGTTTTGAAAGATTTCTCGATGTTGTTTCACCGTCTGAAAACCAGAGCTGGAGCTGGACACCCACGACTCACAACTACTGATGCTGATACTGTCATTAATACTTCAACTGTGTTATCTTATATGTTGTCCAGCCAACCATGGCATCGCAATTTGCTGTGCAGAGTTACGTACCTTAGGTGTGCAGGATACTTGTGACGAGGGGTTAGAACCTAGGTTCACCCTGATTATGGTGTATTGTTGTGTAAGCAACATAAAAATGTGCTCACAATATGACCTGCATCACTTTGGGCTTTCCTCAGTGTTCAATAGTTTTGGGTGAAAAAGCTCGTTTCTTACAATTTTATTATTTGATTTGGCTATATTTTCCAGGTAGACATGAACCTATATAATCATGTTGTAATAGTAAGGCTAAGTTCATGTAAAAAAGCTGATATTTTACAAATTCTTGTTATTTTTAAATGTTTGTATAAAATGTAAATACGTGGTCAGACTAGATGATAGATGTGCTGTTAATTATAGCAGTTTGTGATATGACATATATCCCTACTGTATGGTGTATCAAGTCATCATGCCAAGATCCATTGATTCTTGGTTTAGATCCAAGATTTGATCTGAGGGTTTGTCTTCTGAGTGTGGCGTTAAACATCAAACAAACAGTCAAAGCAGATTTAAACCCAGGTCACTCACTCATGTAGGACTGTGAGACAGTAGAATGATGATGATGATAATGATGATGATGATGATGATGATGATGATGATGTGAGAGACACAACTAGCCATGTATCTTTTGTATCTATGTAGTGATGTGAGAAAGTAGAATGATGATGATGATGATGGTGATAGTGATGTGAGAGACACAACTAGCCATGTATCATTTGTATCTATGTAGTAATTGGTAACTGTGTTCTGATTTCAGTGCCTTCAAGATCCACAACCCCGGCACTACCTTCTACTTCGCATCAGAGAGACAGGATGATATGAGCAAGTGAGTGATCGTCATGTTGTGTTCATGTGGCCATCTTTCCCTTCTCTCCATTCCCACGGTGGCCCAGTCATCTAAGGTGAAGCAATAATGCACCTGCCCAGAGAGCAGGAGGTCTGTGGTTCTATCCCCGGCTACATCATACTTAAATACATAAAAAAATGATAATGATAATGTGTAGGGCACCGTCTTATTGCTGAAATATTGCTGAGTGTAGCATTTACAACAAACAATAGTGGTCATTCCGCCACCTTTTCTCCACAGCATCTTACAGTGTTGTATCATGTGAAACATTTGTCCACATTGCCAAGTGACCCTTGTTCCTCTTCTCAGATGGATGAACAAGATGGGCCTGGCGGCCATCAACTTTGATACAAGTCGAGTCATCACCACGGGGGGCTTCATTAAGCCTGAGCCACGCTCGCCTCACCCCATGGGGGTACAGAGTAAGTCTACACTACTGGTATACTGTACATGAATCCTAGGCATATCATCCAGTATACATATCAACTCACATACATTCACTCAGTATTGACCTGATGAAGGTGCAAGAAGCTGCCCTGAAACGATAAAGAAGTTCCATTGTTCCATTAGGGCTGTATGTATTCATTTCCTAGATACTATCTGTCTCTACTACTATCCTAGCTACTGACTACTATTATGTACTGTCCTTGCTACTGACTACTTTTATACTATCCTAGCTACTACCTGACTACTATTATGCTACTGTCCTTGCTACTGACTACTTTTATACTATCCTAGCTACTACCTGACTACTATTATGCTACTATCCACGCTACTGACTATTATACTACTATCCTAGCTACTGACTACTATTAAACTACTGTCCTAGCTACTGACTATTATACTACTATCCTAGGTACTGAATTCTATTATACTACTATCCTAGCTACTACCTGACTACTTTTATACTACTATCCTAACTACTGACTATTATACTGCTATCTTAGCCACTGATTACTATAATACAACTATCCTAGCTACTTACTACCATTATACTCCTATCCCAGCTACTGACTACTATTATGCTGCAATTACAATTACCATAATTGCAACAATCTGACTATTATTCTGCTCTTCTAGCTACTATCTGACTGTACTACTATCCTATCTGACTACAGTGATGCTACTATCTCCTCCCCCAGATATCTACTACTCAGAGTCGGAAGACGAGGGGGACGACGGGTCCATCAGCAGTCAGATGGGCAGTCAGTTATCACTCAACAGTCAGACGTCCACGTGCAGCACCAACACGTTGTCCGGCACAGCAACACAAGACTCAGGTGGCAGCACCTCCACTCTGGTGCCAGCTGCAGACTCCTCGGTATCCGTAGAGAAAAGACCGAAAGGTAGATGCATACGTTGAACATGACTGATTCTGTACCGTCATTCCCTGACAGTGATGGTCAATTCTTGTACAATCAGCTGATGGTTAGCCTGACACAGCCTTCATTGTTAACACTTCTCCCAATCTCATTAAAATCACATTTCTGGTGTCCCCCACCGTGATATTGCTGGAATATTGCTAAAAGCGGCGTAAAACCATACTCACTCACTCACTCATTAAAATCAGATCTTAGTTCTCGCTGCTGCTAAACAAAGATCTGAGGACATCCCATTACGGGTCACGTCAGACTGACCGTTCGTGAACTCTCACCGACCAATGGAATTACTGACAAGAAGTTGATATTAGCCAATCAGAAGGCAGCTTTCTCGTGCTTTACGGCACTAATTTCAAATTGGCGACTACGCTTCGAAACATATTTTGACAAATTCTCGCTTAAAAAATTTGAAACCTGAACAAAAGAACATTCTCGAATGGCTAATATATGGTCTAGATTGTATAGATTCAGTCATTAAGCCCGTAACTATCGTTCGGAATACCCCGTTTTAAAGTTTTCCGGGCTGCATGATTAGAAATCACATTCTGACTGTCACTTTCATGATCGGGTAAGCGACGCTTTGATTGGTCGGATGAAAGGTCGTTCTGACGTGAACCCTAATGGGATGTCCTCAGATCTTTGTTTAGCAGAACTAAGATCTGATTTTAATGAGATTGACACATCTCCAGGACAGAATTATGTATGAAGCGTCAACACCAGAGAACAACCAGTCTTGATTATTACCAAAACAGATTCAAATGGACATAAAAGGCAAAATAATGGGGCAAATTATTTGAATAGACCACACAGTTTTATTTTTAAATACGCGTTTGTTTTAGGACTGGAAAACTTGTAGCAGGGGCGGTCGGGTAGCTTAGTGGTTAAAGCGTTCGCTCGTCACGCCGAAGACCCGGGTTCAATTCCCGACATGGGTACAATGTGTGAAGCCCATTTCTGGTGTCCCCTGCAGTGATATTGCTGGAATATTGCTAAAAGCGGCGTAAAACCAAACTCACTCACTCACTTTTGAGTAGCACTAATGGAGATGGACCAGAATATCCAGTGTCACGATAGTGCATTTACTGATTTTGTCGAAACTAATAATGATATGTTAATTCTGAATTACATCTGCTGTGTACAAATGTAGGGATTCTGTGCTCAGAAGTAAAGAAAAATGTTACGAAAAATAAAAGTGAAACTAAAAAGTCGCTGACTGCGGCGTATATCAACATTTACGCAATGCCCTAGTTGTTGTTTGATGCAGCAGTCACTAAGATTCCAGCTATATGATGTAAATAATTGAGTGTGGACCAGACAATCCAGTGAATGATATCATGAGCGTCGATCCACACCAGAGTGTGCAGAGTTGCATGCCTTGGGCACCCCAGAAGTCTATGATTCTGTGTTCAAATCCTTGTTCGCCCCGATTATGTTTCTAGGTTTGTCAGCACCATATCAGTGTTCATGGATTTCACCAAAGTGGTAAACGTCTAAAACCTGCATCACTTCAGGTTTTTCTCTCACATCGAGATGACACGCTGTGATATAACTGGAATACTGTTGAAAGCGGCGTTAAATCCAACTCACTCACTCACTCACTCACTCACTCACTCACTCGCTCTTATCTCTTGCAGAGTCCAGTGTATCCTCCGAACCTCCATCAGGTAGCCATGACGACCTCACAGGTATTTTACGCAACCTACATGGACAAAACCTCACAATAGATGGCATTGATAGGGAACGACTACGTAGAAGTCACATTACATCGGCCGACTTGCTGAAATCGTCGCGAGGAGAGATAAACAAACTTAGGAAACTCCAGTCACTGCAGAGGACATTGAAGGTGTCTGTCTTAGATCTGTTCCTGCTTTTCGCTCCAGGTTGCAGCGGAACGCCTCACTCAACATGCTCCTTGTGTACAACTAGTTCTCACTGCTTTGTTAGCTGTATTTGGTGACGTAGTTGAACACGCTTTGTAGTTCCATGGGGTAGGGTTTAGATGCAGCTGTTTTATTTAATATCTTATTTACTCATTTAATGTCTGATTTGATTTTGAAAATATGATATAGATAGTCTATTCTCATTAGGCTTTGGATTAGTTTTAGGTGATTATCATTTTGATATTTATTTAGATTTTTCATTTCTGTTGTGATGAAGGAAGCGATATTAGATTTGTATCTTCTTTTCATAGCCTTAGTGTTTGTTTATGGATTATTATTATAACATTTTGCAAAGTATCATAGGCCAGTTATCTGTTATTAGATATGTAGTGGGGTAGCCCAGCAGTTAATGTGTTCACTTGTGGCAGTGAAGACCCAGGTTTGATTCCCCATATGGATACACCATGTGCAGCCAGTACCTGGTGAGCCTCATCATTATATTGTGTGGTGTAGACCTGTACCCCCTTCAGTTGTCAGTAGATGGCATCCAACTGTTCCACACTTCCAACTGTCCCACTGATTGATACGAGTCTAAACATTTGAATTCACTTAAATTCATATATTGGTTCTTTGTTCTAAAATCTGACCAATCAATTTAAATTTTAATTATTATTTTTTCAAAAACATTAATCTTGCTATGTTTTGCATAAAAAGTTAACATCCCCAAGAAATATTTCCATATTGTCCTGTTACCATGGTTACCTACAATATAGGGGGACAGAGCTGAATGCCTACTGCCTGAGTTGCCGTAAGTGAAAGACACATCCTCGGTTATCTAGGGTATTATATCTCTGTTGTACTTCTGATAACTACCCTGAACTCATTTGCAACCACAGCTTTATTTAGGAAATAATGTCAGCATCTCCATCTCTCTTATCAGAGTTGCATCCCTTTGGCCTCCCATGATCCTACGATCGTGGTATTGATCGTGGTCAACACCATTCCCATGCTTGTGGGTTTCAGATCTCTTTCATTCTGGGCTGCCCTCACTTTGATATAACTGAAAGAGTGCTCAGAGCTGCATGTACCAAACTCACTCACTCAATCACTCACACTCTTTATCAGTGAATTCGCATAATTTCTCTGGCACAAGAGTGTAATTTGATTGGACAGTATTCTTAGCGTCACATTTCTCAAATGGACCTCAAACAAAGCTGGAGTTGAGAATGAGGACAGACTATTCGTCATAATACCACAGGGAAAAAGCAACTGGGCCCCATTCCTCGCAGAGATCTTTTTGCTAAGATGATCGTAACGCACATCACAGACTTACGACAGTCACTGTGTGGAAAAGGGCCTTGATAATACAGAATGTGTCCGACAAGGAGGACGTGCACCTATCAAAACGTAGCTTCAGGTAATGGCTCCAAGATGCTTATCATATATAATGGGGATATTATTGACTGGATAATACTGAATGTGTCTGACAAGGACGTGCACTGATCAAAACCTAGCTTCAGGTAATGGCTCCAAGATGCTTATCATATATAATGGGGATATTATTGACTGTATTATACAGAATGTGTCCGACAAGAAGGATGTGCATTAAGTCAAAACAAAGCTATGGTTAATGTGTCATGCTGCTGGTCTTCAGATAATGGGATATTATGGACTGGATACACAGGAGGTATCCCACAAGGAGACATGTGTGAGAGCGTTCCGGTGCTCTGGTGCACGGTTCTGGCCTTGTACACGCTCCCCTCACTTTTGCCAGCTAACTCCCTTCATACCGGAACAACAGAACTCATCATCGTATCACTGTGATGTCACTGACCTCTAATGCCATATATTGGAACTTTTCTAAATTGAACCTCACTCTTTCATCATCATCTTCATCACCATACAAATGCAGTCGAGTAAATGTCGAAATTACAAATTTAATTTAATTATCAAATCCTCACTTCTAACACAATATATTTAGCTACTATATAACAGATCATTTCTTCCAAAATGTATGGACGATAATACAGAGACTAAATCGCGTAGTTAGTCCATATCGATGCCTCTGACTTAATGTTATCGTGGAACACGAAATTGTTTGCTTGATTATATGTACTGTTTGTGTAGACTATATATTAGTTAGTAACATTATTCATATTTATATTTTATTTATATCATATTTATATTATATTTATATCATTTTTAACCCTCATGCTTCATAAATACCATCCTAACCCTGCATGCTTTTTGTGTGTTTAGTCCACGGAGTGGTTGTCTTGCTTTGTAGTGTTGTTGAATTGTCAATATATATCTTCTTTATTAAGCATTTAGAAGTTTTTACCGATAATGATGAAGGGACAAGAAGTAGCCCTGAAATGTTGCCTATGTATAATGTAGAAGCTGTTATCCACAACACTACTTCTAATGAAATATCTTCAGTTAAAATATCTTAACTTCATGTTATAATATAATCAAAATGACATTCTGAATTTTTATGATGGTAATACTTGTGAATGACAATGTGATTGATAAACTGTATGGCTAATATCTGTCATGTTAATACATACAAGTGATGGTTAAAGGGAGGTAAGTATGAAAAACAGTTCTGGTGATAACCTTAGTGTGTGACAATTGTTATATACTTTCTTAGTGAAATACAAATTGTAGTACTTTTTTTTGGTTGAGTCCCATCCGGGATTCGGACCCACACTCCCAGGTGCCCACACTCTCCCCAATGAGGTGCCTCACTGAGAGTGTGGGTTCGAATCCCGGACGAGACTCACCCCCAAAAGTACTAGAATTTGTATATTACTAAGAAAGTGTTATCCCAAATACAGTCAAGTCTCGTTAATCCGACACTCAGCTTTATCCGACACAAATGATGGGAACCGATTGATTCAGCGCTAGTTAGTCCCGTTAATCCGACATTCTCGCACTCCGACTCCGACACACCTAATTTGCAACGAATTACCGAAATCACTCATTAATCAGTCTCGTTAATCCGACACAGTGGTCAGCGTACTCCGTGGTCATCTGCCCGCGAGTACACAACCCCGTGTTTTGACACGCACTGAGATTAACTTTAACAATTAACACTAGATGCCGGGATCATAAAGAATTTCAAGCTTTATTATAAGAAACAAATGAAATTACACCTCGACAATGTTGATGCTGAAGAACCACCAGCCCTAGACGTCAAGCGAACAGGGGACTTTGAGAAATGTGCCTTCAAATTGTGAGAAACAGAAAACACTGACAGACTATTTTAAGTAGATGAAGCAAGTTGTTAAGACAGTAGCACTTGCATTTACACGAGGAAACACACGGTTATTATCTATCGTGAAGATGTCCGAAATCACAAATCACTTAATTTCGTTAATCCGACATACTCGTTAATCCGACACAATCATGTGCAACCAACGATGTCGGATTAACGAGACTTGACTGTATAACATTTGTTACATTTGACCACTTTCTAAATGGCATTGTGTATTCATAACCTTAGTATGGTCACACAAGTAATATATTTATGGGTGTGTATTTGTCATAAACAAAATTAGGTGTTCTTTAGCTTCTTTTGAGTAGTATATTATTGTTGCTGGCATGACAGAAGGCTTAATGGGTATGAAGCATGTCTCTGTGGTCCCTTGTATCTTATCAGTTTCAATAGTCACACATCTCATCCATGAAGAGTTCCATATTGTAAGCCTGGATTTCATTTTAACAAAATTTCCTGTTTGCACTGCATGATTTAGTTTGGCCAGGTTGATCGCTCTTTTCGATATGGCTATCAAACACTTGGGGCTGATTGATCCCTCTCTGGGGTATGGCTGACAGTCTTCTTTAGGTATATACTAACTCACACACTCGGGGCTGATCGATCCCTCTCTGGGAAATGGACACCCCATGGATGTACTGCAGTAGGTGGGACACCTCTTTCACCTCTCTCCCCCCCCCCCCCCCCCCCCAAAAAAAAAACCTTGAGGCTTAATGTGGCTTACAACCTTGAGGGTTAATGTGACTTACAACCTTGAGGGTTAATGTGGCTTACGACATTGATGGTTAAAGTGGCTTACGACATTGATGGTTAAAGTGGCTTACGACATTGATGGTTAATGTGGCTTACAACATTGAGGGTTAATGTGGCTTACAACATTGAGGGTTAATGTGGCTTACAACCTTGAGGGTTAATGTAGCTTACAACATTGAGGGTTAAGGGCTTACAACCTAGAGGGCTGATGTGGCTTATATGGTGTCAGGTAGGTGTATGGTGTACATGCACCAAATCTGTTTGGGAAGTGTGGTTTGCATGTGATTGTGATCACACCTTGTCCTGTGTGTGTACTAGAAGTGAGACCGGATGACTTCATATTAGTGGGCAGACTTGGAGCAGAGCTGAGCATGTGTTGCCAATAGCAACTTGTTTGTCATTTCAGGCTAAGCAGCTGGAGCTACTGGACATCAACCATTTCCTCGAGGAGCCACTGACACATGACTTGATAAAACATTTCAAGGAACAGCACCCTGGGTAGAGACACCATCGCCGTTGCAACTTCCATGGACAACTTAGATGATGTGATAGCTTATTCATGCACAAACTCCAGACAGTGATACCATCACTGCTGCAACATCAAGGACATCCATGATCGTGTTTAGTTGAGGCAGTGATACACTGGCTCAGGTATGCCAAGAACAGACACTCGGAGCTGTCTGAATGTAGTGTGTCTTTCCATAGCTGTAGATGTCAATCCGAGAGTGAGATTGCCGACGCGAAAAACTGTTGGATCACCGGGGAGGCTTGTGTGAGCGCTTTGTCTGCAGGAATGGCCCATGTGATTGCTGTGTCTACAATGATGGCCTGTGTGCACGCTTTGTCTGCAGGGATGATCAGTTTGTCACACAAGTTAAATATATGCTGTATGGAAATTGAGCTTCAAGAGACACACTTTGTTCAAACAGAGACTTCACTTCTGTCTTGTTAGTGATTGAATGTTGATTTATGCCTCAGTCAGCAATACTCATCTGTGTCATGGCAGCCTGTTGTATTGGCAAGTCTGGGCCAAGCAAACCTGTGGCTGACAGCATGCTCCCCACTTAGGGCACAATGACACACAGCCAGCCAGTCAGATTCCTTTGCAAGGACCCATATTGGGCAACAATGCAAAATTGCAGACCCGTTCTGCACGGAATCCCCAGACGAATTTGAAATCACGTGATATAGAGTGAACTGCCAGGGTTCTTTGTTGTCCAATTTTGATATTGACATGCTCTTGTTATAGTTCCATGTTGTAGGGATGCAAGTCGGTGTTATACGTAACTGAGTACACTTCACTGTTGAGTGATCTTTATCTTGATGCTTGTGTAATTCAGTGTTGCTCTCAGTCATGTACAAGATGTTCCCACTTGTGTTAGCCAATTGCTGAGACTTGTGTATAAATATTGTTTCTTTGTTCTATGTGCAATCATTAAAGCCTTTGTTTCATTATGTTTGGTTGGCTCTATTTATGATCTGAGAAAATGATTTTGCAATCCACGAGATCACAATGGCGTGGGAATAACTGCAGTGGTCAAGACAAACCAGTTGTTGATCAATGTCAGACATCTTCGTCCAGCACGGCATGGATACAATAACACAATCAACAACAAAGCATGACCGTCTGCTTTCCAGTTGCTCTTTAAAGTGAGTGAGATGAGTTTAACACTGCACAGTGTTAGGGAATTGAACCCAGGGCCCACTTGCACAAAACAATCTTAGCGCTAAGACTATTGTAAGCCTATGTTAAAGTATGGGAGTTACGATCATCTTAGCGCTAAGATCGCTTTGTGCAAGGGGGCCCTGGTCTTTTGTGAAGCTAGCGAACACTTTAACCACTAGCATGAACACATTGCGTCAACCCGATCCTTGCTTCAGCAGCAGGAAACATATCAACTAAAGCAAGAATAAAAAGAGCTGTCACAGAAAATAAGGCTATTTATTTGTAGAAAATATTTATTCAAAAAAAAAAAAAAAAAAGTCAAAGTTTCCAATACTGGATTAATAGCAATCCAGCATAACAAAACTGGAAAAAAATAATAACTTCACACCTTTTGTGCAGCAGAAAAATAATGATGGTATAAGTGTACTCTGTCAAATGTTTGGCCCACACTGTATTGGAGGAAGGCCCCACAGTACATTTACCCTCAACATCCTGAACCAGCTTGGTATTTCATTAACGAACAACCACAACACTCGGAGAAAGAGAAGCCTACTTCTTGAAGCAATCGTTTGATCTTATGACAATCTCAGCATGATTAAATATGAATCTCTTGGCTATGAAATGAGCTTTGACTAGGTGGGTTAATCTTGTGCCTGAGCGCAATCATCCCTGATTATCCATGGTGTTATAATAAATACCCCTATACCCATTCAACAGTAAAGCTTCGTTTCACATCTCAATTTCTCTATCATTTGTGATATCATTGAATGACTCTTTGGTCCTTCCATCTGAATTGGGCTTGAGAAGAAGCTACTGAAGTGAAAGGGTCCCAGGTTGTATGATGCACATGATACCCTGGACAATCGTGTGATCGCCCACCTTCAGCTTGGAGTGTAAAGCTCCTACTCCTGCAACTGACTGAAGACAGGGCTTTGAGACAGTAACTGGCAACTTTTATCCAACTTCATAAACAAAGTAACCCACACGAGGCTCAATACATGAAAGTCAATGGAAGGTGAGATAATAGTCCGCTATTCTCGTGTCGGACACCTCAGCTACCTATCAATTTGATGACCATGAAAACAAGATGGTTTTAACATTACCTGATTTTCACAACATGTTCAAATTACATTCAATTTTTCAGATGAGAAACAAACTCAGAGAATGTTTTTGATTCGGACAGTCTTACATCATGATGTGTTAACTTATTGTGGAAGGAAAGCCAGGCTGGATGAAAGTACAATTTTTGAGACACCCATGAACTGACAAAGATGCACTATCAGCACAAATCTGGAATTCAAACCCAATATCATAACATCCTGGCACAACTAGGGGAGACAATCATGCAGCTCATGTTGCTGTTCCAGAGGCTGATTGCACTGGTAGCCGACTCCGCTAAATGCACGGTGTATTGGTAGTCATGGAGACACACATTCAAAAACTAATTCTGTCACTGATATTGAAATGGTGGTACTCTCATTCAGATTAGAAGTAGTCTGGCTGGATGAATACACATTGAAGACTTGAAGCATTACTACTGCATCGTCGATCCACCATCAATATAACTGACCAACATAAGGTCTAAATATTTATTTCTAATACTGGTCAAAATGCATCCATTCACAGCAAACAACTCTAATGTACTCATGCTAACTGATACACACTACATACACATCTATCCGAACACACTTTACAGATATGTTCTTACACAACATTCAGGGACTGGTAATTTATTATAGGGGCGAAGGGGAATGTCATATGATCGTCCAAAGACCAATCACACACGCCTATATTAAACTAATAGTCCCCTGACTGAAGCCACTGTAAATTAAACTGTCGACTGTTAGCAGATCTTTAACAAAATACAAAACTACAAGTTCATCCGACAGACACCCTATGAACAGCCACTCATCAAATGCCGATCTTCAGTACAAAGAAACAAACTCCAACAAAGCAATGTCAACTCACAACTGTGTTGTATAACGTAACACCTGAATAACTTACAAACTGGCAATAAATACTCCATCTGTACATTTTGGTTTTGTTCAATATTTACATCTCCAAGAATAGACATGACATAAGTAGGTACCACTGATCTAACAACAAAACTTTCAAAGCATATACAAACAATTTCAGTTCAAGCCATTTGGATACAGAAGTCGTGAAGTTATACTTCTCAAAATCTTCAAACAGTATAAAACATCTCTTGAGGAATACCTCGGAACAGTCTTTGCACATGCGGCTCGGCATGCTGTGTTCTGTCAAATGTCCATTGTCTCTCTGTTGGGGACGAGACACCAGACCATGTAGCATCACGGATGTTAAAGCCACTTTGCAATGCCAAACTACACACTAAACCCAAAGTATCTGGGTCCATCTGTACGAAATGGGTTTAGTGTTATGACCATCTGGAATGAGTTGTGGCACCAGCAGTATGAGTTGTACATACCACTAGTGTGAATACTTTGCTGATGACACAATGATTTATCATTTTTTACAACCTAAAAATATTTTCGGTGAAATATTTGTTTGTGACAATTATCTTTTGACTTAGTAATGTTAACACGCACCACTGTCATGCAAGATTAAAAATCCCATGACCAATTCCCATCAAACGCCAACAGTCATAACCAAATGGCCACCGGCCAATTCAAGAGATGGACAAGTAACTTCAACATTTTGTATAAATAAGTCCTGAGATATCTGGTCAAACATATGGATCCGTTTGTTGATCACGAAATATGATCAATCTAAATGAGCCAGATGAGCTTGTCTGAACACATGAGTTGTCCCACGAGATCTGGTATTCTTCAACCAACATTGGACAGCGCCACCTGTCCTTTACCGCCCTTGTCTACAGCGCCATCTGGTGGGTGTCTACGTCTCCATGTTGGCCAGGATGCGGGAGATCTCTGCGCGCTGAGACTGTGTCATGTGCTGTGTGATGTGCACGATGGAGTCCATGGCCACCTCCGGGTTGTCCTGGATCAAGCTGTATGAGACACAACAGTGTACAGTGATACACGTTTCAGAAAGCCAAGTTGAATCCATTATATTACATAGACTCAGTAACATTTTGTACCATCATGTTCTAAAAATTTGGCAAACCGTCATTTCAAGCTGCTGGACCATCAATTTGGAACAAACTCCCACCTGATGTAAGATAAACAGTTGAACTATGTTCTATCAAATCCAGATTAAAGACACATTCATTGAGCCTTCATCACATACCGTATTCGACGTAATAAGCGCCCCGCTCTAATAAGCGCCCATGGCGACTTTTGCAAAAATATTAGCCAGTGAACAATCCCAATAAGCACCCCTTCCGATTGATCAATGTACACAAGACTTATTTATGCGCGTATAGAACGCACTCGTGTGTTATATGCACCCTTAATTATGGGCAATTAAATTCTGGAAAAACACTATCTTTCTGTCGTACACAAACATTTCAGGCTGTCAGCATAAACCATGAAATTTATGTTTCAACTCTGTTTTTTTCACCAAAATAATATTCTTATAATAGCCCCCTATTTCTAACTTTGAGAGCGCCCAGGGCACTTATTACGTCGAATACGGTAAGTGTTTTTCAGATGTGTTGACTTTGAGCAGTTTAATGCAACTTGATACTAGTGCTATATAAATCCATATATGTATGCATACATGTTTTAGTTTGTTGTCTGTTGCAATATTCCAGCTTCATGATGCTGGCCAATAAATAATCCAGTGATTGATATTAAGAGCAACAATACATGCACTCAATTAACTGAGCAAGTCACAGAGTCTGAGAAACTCTGCTGGAAACCTAACTTGTAACACAACGGGCTAAGCATGTTTGTTGTTTAACACCGCATTCAGCAATATTCAAGCTATATGATGGCAGTCTGTCAATAATCGAGTCTGGACCAGACAATCCAGTGATTGAGATCATGAGCATCAATCAACGCAATTGAAATACAATGACATGAATCAACCAAGTCAGCGAGCCTGACCACCAGATCCCTTCAGTTGCCTCTTTCGACAAAGGAGGTCGCCTTTTACGGCAAGAATGGGTCGCTGAAAATGTATTCTAACACGGATCTTCATGGGTTACACAGCGTAACACAGTGTGGACTGACCTCCTGACTTGCTGCAACACATGGTCTCTCTGTATACAGCGGATGTTCTCCAGCACGGTGTTCTTCTCCTGGTTCTCGTCCAGCTGGTCCACCAGCCACCCCACGGCCGCCTTGTCGTCCTCGTACAGATAGGCCTGCCAACACAACAAGCAGAACACTTAGACACAAGATTCTTCTGGTCAGCACACCTGCTGCTGGGTAGTAGTTGACCGGTGAGATCTGGCCACTTCCTTCCAACACCAGATACTGACTGCTAAAGTGATGTGATGTGAAATGGGGCTTACTGTTATATTCAAGATTGTTTCACTTATACAGCGACTTGCATGCACATGTGTATATGTCTGCTTGTCTGGGAAACCACTAACAAGCTTGGGGGACATATTTTAAGCCCAGAGGCCTATTCTAAGCCCGGGGGGCCTATTCTTAACCTGGGGTACCTATTCTAAGCTCAGGGGGAACCTATTCTAAGCTTGGGGATTTAAGCAAGGGGATCTACTCTAAGCCTTGGGACTAGGGCTGGGACAGGTAACTCGGGTACTCGGGTTGGGTAGGCCCTGAGCAGGACTCAGGTATCCACAGGACTACCCGGACCATGGTTAGTCACATGATATATTGTTTAATGACAAAAAGTATCTAAAACTCCCACAATAAGTCACTAATGATCTCATTTCTTTCTGACAATGCACCCATTCCTTCTGCCTTTAATATGTTTGAATAAAGATAAAACTTCATGCAGTAAACTTCAGTGTATGCAAGACCAGATCGTTTTACACATGTATCTAAATACATTTTGTCAGGGCTACGGTCAAACATGTCCAAATCGACAGTTTGTACCCATCTCTAAATATCTACAGCGGGTACCCGGGTAGGGTCGGGTAATAGGGTGGTGGGTACCCGGGTAGTAAATTTGGACTCGTCCCAACCCTACTTGGGACACAAGTCCAGGGATTTATTCAAAGCCCATTGGACCAATTCTAAGCTCGGTGACTAAGCCCGGGGACATATTCTAAGCTGTGGGATTATCCCAAGTCTTGGGGACCTATCCTAGCCCGGTCCACAGAGGGCTACATCTTGACAGAGCTACTTACATTGACTGCGCCCTGGTCCTCCACAAACCACCTTCCCAGCATGGAGTCCAGCTGGGCTTCACTTGAGTCCTTGGTGAACAGCCGCATCTTCTTCTTCACCTCGTTCTCCAGGAGACGGCGCCGCAGTCGCCAGTAGAAGAACTCCCTACTCCGCTCCCACTTGAGGATAGCCTGCAGTAGAGATTGAAACATACTCATTAAGATCGGAATAGTGATAGCCGCAGAAGGATTGGTGCACCACTGCTGTCCTTGAAA
This sequence comes from Haliotis rufescens, assembly GCF_023055435.1. Taxonomy (NCBI): domain Eukaryota; kingdom Metazoa; phylum Mollusca; class Gastropoda; order Lepetellida; family Haliotidae; genus Haliotis; species Haliotis rufescens. The sequence continues at coordinate 60,864,743 of NW_025964223.1, read as the reverse complement.
ACCACAATTTGTTGAATGACGTCAACTATCTTCAGCTGTGCCATCATTTCTAATGTGACTTCAATCCGACCTTACGTCACAATAACATTCAAATGACTTCAACAATGCTGTCCAGATGACGGAAACAAAAAACTGGTGCATGAGAAGTGATATTTATTACCTCGGTTATTTCTAACCCTATGTGTAATATCTTCTTTTATTGAGTATGAGACAACAATTTCTGCACAACTAACCGAGATTACTCCCTTCTCCTCCATACGCCCGGGGGTGTCGTGGAGGTCTGCGAACTGCACAGCGACTGTGTGGTAGATGGAGAGCAGACTGTCCTCCCTCTTGGCCAGGTCGCCCTCCAGCTCCGTCTTCTTCTCCTCGGCCAGGTCGGGGTCCCCAAGGTCCTCCACCAGCTGCCGTACCACCGGGTCCAGGCGCCGGATCGCCTTCTCCAGGTCCTTCCGCCGGAACTTGATCTCCACTGTGCCCTCAGGCTCCAACACCCCTCCTCTACAAGAAGCCACAAATATATTTGTTTTTGTTTGTTTGTTCTTTCACGTCACAACACAATATTCCAGCTGTACAATGGTGGCCATATTAATTAAGCCAGGACCAGACAATCCAGTGATTGATATAATGAGCACTGTCTGGGAACGATGAGTGAGTGAGTGAGTTGGGTTGGGAATGATGACATAAATCTACCAAATCCTTAAGTTCAATTCATTAAGTTGACAATCATAGGATGGTGGGGACCATTTCTATCCTGGAATCCCAACAGGGAACAAACGTGATCAAGAAGGCATCAGAAGGCCATTACAATAATTAATATTTCTGACCACCTTCTACTCTGCTTAGAGTGAAGAAGTGGGATTTTACCCTGTGCCAATATTTCAGCTCTCTCTCGAGTGAGTGTGCCTGTGCCTTAGCGTGTGCGTGTGTGTGTGCCTGTGTGTGTGCGAGCTAATGCTGAAAACTGACTCTGAGCCGACCAGTCCTTGTTTTAGCCCCTTAATGCCGAGAGCCAGGCAGGGTAACAACAAGTACCATCTTTTAACGTCTTTTGGATTGACATGGTCGGGGATCGAACCCCAGACCTTCTGCTCCCCGGGCAGACACTCTATCCACTAGACCACGGAGGCGGTTCCAGTCATGTGAGTGTGGACACCATGTCATTCCTACATTGCACCTATGTGTCCAATACATCAATCTTGCACGGGTCTTCAGTGTGACGAGCCAATGCTTTAACCACCAGGCTACCCTACTGCTGCTACTCTGCTGTGATGTACCTGCACAGTTGGTCTGCAAACATCTCCATGTGGGTGGGGTTGATGGTGGGGTCGACCACCACCCATGCCCCGCCCCTCAGCTCGGCATAGGGAGGGATGTAGATCAGGATAGGTTGCTTGTAGTCCACCAGAGCATCCACAATGTAAGATCCAAACTTAAGGACTTGGTCATACATGTCTGCAATCAGAAATATGGGTCTTTACTTAATAGTTTGTTAATTTGTTTGTCATTTACGCCACAATGTTACAGCCATATAACGGCGGTCTGTAAATAATTGAGCATTGATCTACATAAATGGGATGCAATGACATGCATCAACCAAGTCAGTGAGCCTGACCAACCGATCCCGTTAGTCGCTCCTGAAGAAATAATAATAAGTGCGTTTAAAATGTGCCAGATTCCATTCACCGAGTGGATGCTCATAGCGCTACACTATTATTACCCCGGTCAATGGATCAGTGAGCACTCGATTTTCATTCTCAGCTCCCTGGGCAGTATACAACCAAAGCTGCCTGTGAGTAGCTAGAAGGTTAACAGCCACATTACCATCACATGCTACCAGGTACCCATTCACTGCTGGGTGAACAGAAGCACATTTCGAACAAAGTCACTTGCCCAAGGAGACACTACATGTGGTTCATGTGCTTCAGTGTGGGGCAGGACCGAAGCCCTAGAAACTCTCAGGAGTCAAGCTGCTGAACGTGGTCACCCATCCAACTACTCTCCGAGACCGATGTTGCTTAACTTCACCTGATTTGGGACCAATTATAACCTGGATCTTCACCAGGGCTTTACTTGAATATCACTGACATGTATTGCCATTAACAGTTCAACATCATGTACAAATAGTTCATCGTTTTCATCCACCTTTTACCATGATCAGTTCATTATGGGGATCACCAAGACAACAATTAGTCATCAGACTACCCAACAGCCCAACACTGATGTTATAAGCAATGTCAACTAGCCTGAACCTGATCCACTGAGCTGATCAATATGAATAATAGGACTCATGAGTGAGTGAGTTGGGTTTAACGCTGCTTTTAACAGTATTCCAGTTATATCACGGCGTGTCAGCTTAATGTGGAACGAAAGCCCGAAGTGATGCAGGTCTTAGACGTTTACCACTTCGGTGAAACCCACAAGCACAGGTAGGGGGCTGACAAACCTAGAAACATTATCGGGGCGAACGAGGATTCGGACCCACAATCATAGATTTTTGGCGTGCCCATGGGACACAACTCTGCACAGTGAATAGCTGCGCCTAAGATGACTAGGCCAGCCATGCCCCCGGACTCATCACGACTTCTTCTGCCACCAACAAGTAGGCATCTTTTGGAAGCAATGACCTTTATCTCCATGAAGTCCATCAGTCTGATCGCTATTACAGCAGCATCTCACCTTTCATGCCCCCCGAGAATCCTCTCCAGTTGGCAAAGATGATGAGAGGCAGCTCCTCACGGTTGAAGTCCTTGATGGCCTGGGCTGTCTTGAAGGCAGAGTCGGGGAACCACACCTGCCCGGCTTGCTGTGTCGCCTGCAACGGGGAATATTGGCGTGAAGTTGGTGGCAGAGGATGAGATGGGATGTGATGGGACAGGACGGGATGGGATGGGACTGGACAAAGGAGGTGTGACAGGGTGGGATGGGACGGGATGGGACAGGACAAAGGAGGTGGGACAGGGTGGGATGGGACGGGATGGGACTGGACAAAGGAGGTAGGACAGGGTGGGATGGGACGGGATGGGACAGGACAAAGGAGGTGTGACAGGGTGGGATGGGACGGGATGGGACAGAACAAAGGAGGTGGGACAGGGTGGGATGGGACAGGACGGGACGGGACGGGCCAGGACAAAGGAGGTGTGACAGGGTGGGATGGGACGGGACGGGCCAGGACAAAGGAGGTGGGACAGGGTGGGATGGGACAGGACGGGACGGGACAGGGCGGGACAGGGCGGGATGGGACGGGACAGGACAGGACGGGACAGGACAAGGGGGATGGGACAGGACTGGGAACCACACCTGGCTTGCTTGCTGTGTCTCTGACAGGACAGAACTGACTAGCTTGAGTTGAGGTTAATTCTGCTTTAAACAGTACTTCAGTCATGTCATGGTGTCAGTTTAATGTGGGAGGAAAGACTAAATTGATACAAACCGTAAATGTGCTCCAGTTTTGTTAAACTCTCACATGTGTATTGTGCTGACAAACCAAGAATCACACTATGAAGTTACGAAAACAGGATCCAAAGTCATGAACAATGGATCCATGCCACCTCATGGACACAAAGCAAACTCCATCACTAATTAGTCGACCTGTGCCCACCAGCCTACATGGAACTTGCAAATGTTCAATCAATGAATTTATTCAAAATTTTAGGCCTCAGACCTTTATGTACGACGTTAATGTTATTGAGCAGCGCTTAGTGTAGACATGACATGCAAGTGTACATTGCTGGTGCACAAGCACTACACAAGATGAAAGCTGAGTGTTGTTTGTGAGTGTGTCGTACCTTCGATTCGGAGTCGATGTTGGCCGGGTCGGCTGGGACGACGACCTCCACAGACCGAGTCTCCACACTCACGACACCCAGGGGTATACCGCCCAGTCTGACGGAACACACAACATAAACACATATCCATCACCAGTACCTGAACAATGTTACCCAGGGGTATACCTCCCAGTCTGACGGAACACACAACATAAACACATATCATGACACCCAGGGGTATACCGCCCAGTCTGATGGAACACACAACATAAACACATATCTAGTCTGTCTTACAGACCCTGATACAAATATATATCAAATACAGCCCATGCAAGTCTATAATGTTTGGCAAGTCTAGATCACTGCAGTATCTGAAAATGAAGAGAGTCACTGGGCTCCTTTTTATTATATTTTTATTAAGATAACTGAACAACTGTTTTTTTATGTAAGATGTGTTCATTTCAGAGACTAGATGTTAGTCTAACACATATCCATCACCAGTACCTGAACAATGTTATGACTAAACTGACATATTTTCTAGTATATCATGGGTACAATTTTCAGGAAAAATTGCTATTTTGTATATCGCCGGATCATAGATTTTTGGACATCCTACATTTTTATACAGCTATGTTTATTGTGATCACTCGCCCCATAATGGAGGATGTAGCATCACACAGATATTGTACATGCTCAGATGATGGATTGTTTTTAATGAAAGTTGTCTTTTATAAATGAATAAGATGTTTTACAGTTGTTGTTCATGTGATTAGAGAGAAAACTATGAATGTTTTTTAAGCATCCAAAAATCCGAAAAACGATATCATATCACAGGTGAACAAAGAGGACGTAACAAACTTGAAACAAACATGAAATTTGGAATAAAACATTACCAGACATGATGATTTACAACTGCAATCTTGTTTCTTTATGCGAGGCATTATTTCATTGAAATTTCTGCCTGTAACTGTCTTGTATTTGTTTGTTTGTTTGTTGTTTAACGCTGCATTCACAATTTTCCAGCTATAAGATGGCATTCTGTAAATAATTGAATCTGGATGATACGATCCAGTGATTGATGTCATGAGCATCTAGCCACGGAATTGGGGTATGATGACATGCATCAGACAAGTCAGCGAGTCTGACCACCCGTTCCCGTTAGTCGCCTCTTACAACAAACATAGTCGCCTCCTACGGCAAAATGGGTTGCCAAAGACCTATTCTACCCCGGATCTTCACCGGGCTTAACTGTCTTGTAAAATAAGCCCGAAATAGCAATCAGGTGTATACACCGTGCACTCATTGGAATATCTGTAATCAAGACAGTCATAACCTGTGGAGTATGAGGCATACTGACAGTAGTATGTGCCTCCATTCCCTATACCTCTACATGAATTGGTAATTACTGACATGTTCTGCACACTTAGCACAAAATACCAAGTATTAGTCTTGATGACTACCTGATAATTACAAGTGTTTGCCTACAATAGTGACTACATGCCTGACCAGTTGTCTGAGAAACATGAAGACAATTATTTACCTTGCTCTGCCAACAACAACTGTTTGAGCCCATGGGTTGAGGATCTCCATGAAGGAATCCTTGTCGAAGAAGCCGCTCTGCCACTCGCGACTCTCTACAAAAGAAAACTCTACATTAAACACTGAGCTGAGTATCGACTGGTATCTTGCGACACCATTCCATACGGACTGACGATAACATGTGGTCAGAACACACCCTGCTACAGTGAGTGAGTGGTTGAGTGAGTGGTTGAGTGAGTGAGTGGTTGAGTGGTTGAGTGGTTGAGTGGTTGCACCGATGTAGGCAATTGAACCCGGGTCTTCGGCGGGACAAGCAAACACTTTAACCACTAGGCTACCCCACCACCTGTTTGGGTGAGGGACTTAAAATTTACCATGGTCAGCAACATGGTGACAAGTGATATCAGTGAGCATTGTACTCATTGTAGGAATATTGCTGCAGTATCATGGCTGAGGACACTAACATTGCGATAACGCATGTGGGGAACCAAACCCAAGAATCAAACACATTACCCACTCGTCTACAAGTACCAAACTCAGGTAACACTACAAACAGTTGATAGCAAGGTGAGAGATGCCTCATTACCTGGATTCATCCTCCCCGACAGCATCCAGCGTACGTCATACGGAGCCTTGGTGGGCACAAAATCCACGTCTCTGTCTACTCGGTCGTAGGAAGGGATTATTGGGAGAGGGCCATTCTTTTTCTATACACAGAAGATATAACACTATAAGGTAAAGCAGCCAAGGCCAACATGCCAACATCAATGAGCAAAGTAGTGCAAGAGCTCTTTTGTTGGTTGTTTAACACCACACTCCAGCTGTATGATGGCGGTCTGTAGATTATCAAGTGTGGACCAGACAATCAAGTGATTCACATCATGAATTTTGATCTACGCAATTGGGATACGATGACATGTTCAACCATGTCAATGAGTCTGACGTCTGATTTAGTTTAGCAATAGCGTGTTTGGGATCTATTCTAGGCCAGTTCAACATGGAAAATCAGATATATGAAACAAGAACTTTACATGTCTTCTAGGCCCAGAAGTAAGCAATCATTACTAAACACTGTAGAGTGAGCAATATTCCAGCAAGATCACAGCGGGGAACACCAGAAATGGGCTTCACACATCGTACCCATGTCGGGAATCAAACCCGGGTCTTTAGCGTGACTAGCAAACGCTTTAACCACTAGGCTACCCACCTGCCCCCTAAACAGTGTAGAACATTTCAAGATGGCCACTAAATAACACTGTACGACACAGCCAAAAGGCCTCTAACAAAACACTGTAGGACATACCAAGGACACACAGCTAAGATGGCCACTAACTAACATTGTAGAACATACCAAAGGCATGTAGGAGAGCCACTGGAGAATCATACAGCATCCCTCAAAGTCGTCGGGCACCACATCGTGGGAGACGCCGTTGTTGTGCATGATCTGGATGCCACCGAGCTGGTTGTTGCTTGTGTACACCTCCCGCCCCAGCACCTGGCACAGGAAACAAGTTGTACTCTCACTGCCAATGTCACACCGTTATGCTTGCTTGTTATCACGCTAAAGTAGGAAATCGGTCAACAATTAATTTGTGTTCACCATCTCCTGTGCACAGTCTACCTTATTGAGTGCCCCAGCTTCAGCCTACTTATTGAGTGCCCCAGCTTTAGCCTACTTATTGAGTGCCACAGCTTCAGCCTACTTATTGAGTGCCCCAGCTTCAGCCTACCTTATTGAGTGCCCCAGCTGCAGCCTACTTATTGAGTGCCCCATCTCCTGTGCGCAGTCTACCTTATTGAGTGCCCCAGCTTCAGCCTACTTATTGAGTGCCACAGCTTCAGCCTACTTATTGAGTGCCACAGCTTCAGCCTACTTATTGAGTGCCCCAGCTTCAGCTTACTAATTGAGTGCCACAGCTTCAGCCTACTTATTGAGTGCCCCAGCTTCAGCCTACTTATTGAGTACCCCAGCTTCAGCCTACTTATTGAGTGCCCCAGCTTCAGCCTACTTATTGAGTGCCCCAGCTTCAGCCTACTAATTGAGTGCCACAGCTTCAGCCTACTTATTGAGTGCCCCAGCTTCAGACTACCTTATTGAGTGCCCCAGTTTCAGACTACCTAATTGAGTGCCCCAGCTTCAGACTACCTTATTGAGTGCCCCAGCTTCAGACTACTAATTGAGTTCCACAGCTTCAGTCTACCTTATTGAGTGCCCCAGCTTCAGCCTACCTTATTGAGTGCCCCAGCTTCAGCCTACTTATTGAGTGCCACAGCTTCAGCCTACTTATTGAGTGCCCCAGCTTCAGCCTACTTATTGAGTGCCCCAGCTTCAGCCTACTTATTGAGTGCCACAGCTTCAGCCTTCTTATTGAGTGCCCCAGCTTCAGCCTACTAATTGAGTGCCACAGCTTCAGCCTACCTTATTGAGTGCCCCAGCTTCAGACTACCTTATTGAGTGCCCCAGTTTCAGACTACCTAATTGAGTGCCCCAGCTTCAGCCTACTTATTGAGTGCCCCAGCTTCAGCCTACTTATTGAGTGCCCCAGCTTCAGCCTACTTATTGAGTGCCACAGCTTCAGCCTACTTATTGAGTGCCCAAGCTTCAGCCTACTTATTGAGTGCCCCAGCTTCAGCCTACTTATTGAGTGCCACAGCTTCAGCCTACTTATTGAGTGCCCCAGCTTCAGCCTACTAATTGAGTGCCACAGCTTCAGCCTACCTTATTGAGTGCCCCAGCTTCAGCCTACCTTATTGAGTGCCCCAGCTTCAGCCTACTTATTGAGTGCCCCAGATTCAGCCTACCTTATTGAGTGCCCCAGCTTCAGCCTACTAATTGAGTGCCACAGCTTCAGTCTACCTTATTGAGTGCCCCTGCTCCAGCCTACCTTATTGAGTGCCCCATCTCCTGTGCGCAGTCTACCTTATTGAGTGCCCCAGCTTCAGCCTACTTATTGAGTGCCCCAGCTTCAGCCTACCTTATTGAGTGCCCCAGCTTCAGCCTACTTATTGAGTGCCCCAGCTTCAGCCTACCTTATTGAGTGCCCCAGCTTCAGTCTACCTTATTGAGTGCCCCAGCTTCAGTCTACCTTATTGAGTGCCACAGCTTCAGCCTACTTATTGAGTGCCCCAGCTTCAGCCTACCTTATTGAGTGCCCCAGCTTCAGTCTACCTTATTGAGTGCCCCAGCTTCAGTCTACCTTATTGAGTGCCCCAGCTTCAGTCTACCTTATTGAGTGCCACAGCTTCAGCCTACCTTATTGAGTGCCCCAGCTCCTGTGAGGATGATATGGGAGTTCTCCACTTGAATGATCCTCTGTCCGAGTCTCACCAGGTATGCGCCGATACCGATTGCTCGACACGTAACAAGGTTGATGGTGATGACCTCATTGTAGGCAGTGGATGATTCCCCAGCAATCATGCCGGATCCCCTCAGGTTCTCCACACCCAGACCATCATCCTTACCTGGGCAAACAAACACAGGTGGATCAATTACCTGGGCAAACATACACAGGTGGAACTATTACCTGGGCAAACAAACACAGGTGGATCAACTACCAGTGCAAACAAACACAGGTGGATCAATAACCAGGGCAAACAAACACAGGTGGATCAACTACCAGTGCAAACAAACACAGGTGGATCAATAACCAGGGCAAACAAATACAGGTGGATCAATTACCTGGGCAAACAAACACAGGTGGATCAATAACCTGGGCAAACAAACACAGGTGGATCAATTACCTGGGCAAACAAACACAGGTGGATCAATAACCTGGGCAAACAAACACAGGTGGATCAATAACCAGGGCAAACAAATACAGGTGGATCAATTACCAGTGCAAACAAACACAGGTGGATCAATAACCTGGGCAAACAAACACAGGTGGATCAATTACCAGTGCAAACAAACACAGGTGGATCAATTACCAGTGCAAACAAACACAGGTGGATCAATTACCAGTGCAAACAAACACAGGTGGATCAATTACCTGGGCAAACAAACACAGGTGGATCAATAACCTGGGCAAACAAACACAGGTGGATCAATAACCTGGGCAAACAAACACAGGTGGATCAATAACCTGGGCAAACAAACACAGGTGGATCAACTACCTGGCAAACAAACACAGGTGGATCAACTACCAGTGCAAACAAACACAGGTGGATCAATAACCTGGGCAAACAAACACAGGTGGATCAACTACCAGTGCAAACAAACACAGGTGGATCAATAACCTGGGCAAACAAACACAGATGGAACTATTACCTGGGCAAACAAACACAGGTGGATCAATTACCTGGGCAAACAAACACAGGTGGATCAATAACCAGGGCAAACATACACAGGTGGAACTATTACCTGGCAAACAAACACAGGTGGATCAATAACCTGGGCAAACAAACACAGGTGGATCAACTACCAGTGCAAACAAACACAGGTGGATCAATTACCTGGGCAAACATACACAGGTTGAACTATTACCTGGGCAAACAAACACAGGTGGATCAATTACCTGGGCAAACAAACACAGGTGGATCAACTACCAGTGCAAACAAACACAGGTGGATCAACTACCAGTGCAAACAAACACAGGTGGATCAACTACCTGGGCAAACAAACACAGGTGGATCAATAACCTGGGCAAACAAACACAGGTGGATCAACTACCTGGCAAACAAACACAGGTGGATCAACTACCAATGCAAACAAACACAGGTGGATCAACTACCTGGGCAAACAAACACAGGTGGAACAATTACCTGGGCAAACAAACACAGGTGGATCAACTACCAGTGCAAACAAACACAGGTGGATCAATAACCTGGGCAAACAAACACAGGTGGATCAACTACCTGGCAAACAAACACAGGTGGATCAACTACCAGTGCAAACAAACACAGGTGGATCAACTACCTGGGCAAACAAACACAGATGGAACAATAACCTGGGCAAACAAACACAGGTGGATCAACTACCTGGGCAAACAAACACAGGTGGATCAACTACCAGTGCAAACAAACACAGGTGGATCAACTACCTGGCAAACAAACACAGGTGGATCAACTACCAGTGCAAACAAACACAGGTGGATCAACTACCTGGGCAAACAAACACAGATGGAACAATAACCTGGGCAAACAAACACAGGTGGATCAACTACCTGGGCAAACAAACACAGGTGGATCAACTACCAGTGCAAACAAACACAGGTGGATCAACTACCTGGCAAACAAACACAGGTGGATCAACTACCTGGGCAAACAAACACAGGTGGATCAACTACCAGTGCAAACAAACACAGGTGGATCAACTACCAGTGCAAACAAACACAGGTGGATCAACTACCTGGGCAAACAAACACAGGTGAATCAATAACCTGGGCAAACAAACACAGGTGGATCAACTACCAGTGCAAACAAACACAGGTGGATCAACTACCTGGGCAAACAAACACAGGTGGAACAATTACCTGGGCAAAAAAACACAGGTGGAACAATTACCTGAGGAAACAAACACATACCGATGATGTCGGTGATCTTGTATCGGGATTCTCCCTGATCCTCTATGAGCTCTGCTCTCACGGAGTTCATGGCACTCACTTTCTTGAAGTCATCAGGACGCAGGTACAAATATTTGAAACCCTACACAAAAAAGTGGGTATTAAAGCCAAAATGACTCCAAAATGATGATTAAAGAGGAAGGTGCTATTAAGTCAAATGAAGAAAACCAAAAAAAAATTATTTTTTTTCTCTAATTGAAATTTCATTTTCATTTATCGATCACACAATTCGCATCATTTTAGTGCATAACATGTCAAATCTTAAATTTATTTACCATCCTTATTAACCAGTATAAAACATTAGAATTTCTATTTCTGAGTTGACACATCCCCACACACAAGCCCCAGGGGAAGTACATGTTACCCCCGTACCTTGTTGGGATCTTTTGGATCCACCCACGCCACACGGAACAGGTGCTTGATCTCCTCGGCCAGGCCAATACGAGCGCCACTGTTAGCAGACAGGTAGATGCGAGGGATGCCCATCTTTCTGGACAACTCAGATGCTTTCTGTAATGAAATAAATGTTTGTTTACGATTCAAGCTACATGACAATAGCCTGAAAATAATCAAATCTGGACCTGACAATCCAGTGATTCATATCATGACCAATGCCATCGGGGTAAGGTGACTCGCCATCCCCCCCTCAGCGAGTTTGTCCACCCAATCCATTAAGTCACCTCTTTTTAACCAATTGGCCAAAAAAAGGAATACCACAAACATGAATCTATATCTAGCCAAATTCTTCAAATTCCTGCCCTTCAATCAAGTATATCACATCTATACTTTCATCCCAAACTGATTCATGCTTTACACAAAAGTACATCACAAAACTAAAAACATTATTCTCTAAGGAGATACTGACTGATTAGAAGACAAAGAAGGCAAAGAACTTAGGTCTAACAATTGAATCATCCATCTGCATTCTGCATCTCTGGGGCAGTTGGGTAGCCTAGTGGTTTAACCCTTTGCTCGTCACGCCGAAGACCCGGGTTTGATTCCCGACATGGGTACAATGCGTGAAGCACATTTTTGGTGTCCCCTGCCGTGATATTGCTGGAATATTGCTAATAGTGGCGTAAACCCATACTCACTCACTCAATCAGCATCTCTTGGTTTTATCAGTGTGGTACCGACCTTGAACAGCACATCCTCCTGCGGACCAAACGATCCAATCTTGTGTGTCATGTCATTGGAGATGACAATAATATCACGACCTTCCTGGAACTCTGGGGTCTTCAAGGTCATCTTCCATGCCACCATACCAATCTATCGACAGCAACATCAACATCTTTATGCTCACTACATACATACATCACCTCCTAACATAGCAACAACTAATTGGATCCTAAGTTGGTTGGGGGGGGGGGGGGGGGGGGGGGGGGAGAAGAGGAGAGATTTTTTGTAATAAGATGTTGACATGACTGCTGCCAAAAGTTGGAAAAGTTTCCAAATATATATATTCACTTGTCCTAATTTCCATATTTTTAAAATGATTCTGCTTCAATCAAACCTACCATTCATGGTTCTAACAGATGAATGAGAAAATATGTCCCTACATTCTAATATTACAATGGGGAATAACTGGAAACACTTTAATGAGATAAAGAAAACAAAAAAAACATTCTAAATGGGGCAGCAGATAATAAAAGATTTTTCCCGTTTTTATCATCATTCACGTCATTCAATACCGGAACACATCATGTAGCGGTGAAAAATGCATGGTTGAAATAACCTTTATAAAGATTGATGTATTCAGTTACTGCACATTGGAAATTCTGTGAAACTCAGTGTTTTCAAGGTATCTTTCTACATCCCAGACAATAAAATGCTGTTCATGAGCCCTGATCAGGTAGTGTCCCAAACTATAAATCTACGAGCCAGAATTGGTCACTTATTTTTTGGCTTACTAGAGCAAGGGAGACAGACTGGGACTTTGTACTACAGGCTAAAGTAGTTGGTGAAGTGGAAGTTATCACTCAGTGGGCACAAGACAGCAAGCATACCTCGTTCTCCCCCGGCAGCCTCTTCTGCATGCACAGGTTGCCATGACTGTCAAGGACCAGTTCGGTCGATACGAGGGCATCGGTGGGCATGTCTCTAGGCGGCAGGTGATGGCGCTGGTAGTGCTCCTTCCACAGCTTCATCAAGGACTGTCAACAATGTCAGGAAGTGAGTCAGTTGCCACGATGTAAGTAAGTTGTCTTTAACACAGGCATGTTTGTTTGTTGTTTAACGCTGCACTCAGCAATATTCCAGCTATATGACAGCGGCCTGTAAATAATCGAGTCTGAACCAGACAGTCCAGTGACATCATAAACATCGATCTATGCAGTTGCCAGATAGCCTGACCACCCGATCCCATTAGTTGCCTCTTACGACAAGCATAGTCACCATTTAGTGCAAGCATGGGTTGCTGAAGACCTATTCTTACACAGCTATGAACAACATTTTTGTAATATCACACCGTTGAAACCTGTGAGAAATGGCAGGTACTGATCAAACCAAGAACCATTAACAGGGTGAAAGTAGGTTTCAAGCCAATGATAAGATCAGAGGATTCTTGCACGTCTAAGGGACGCAACTCTGCACAGAGAAATGCAAGTCAGTGAGTACATGTAACTCTACAGCTGCAGCTATGCAGCCTGTAAATCAAGTTTGAACCAGTCAAACCAGTGAAAACATGATACGGAGCAAGATGATCAGCCATGTCACAGAGTCCGACCATCAGATCCATTTTCTCTTTTAGTTAGGATAACACATACTGGTAAACAACAAAATTAACAAAACACTACAGATATCTCCATTTGTTTCACACATACATGTGACAGTCTTAACATGAAGATTATTTTGTGAAACAGGACATGGTCACAAATGTGACTGTCTCATCCACACTCCGACGCACTGATGACTTAGCATTACACCACTGCCACAAGCTAATTTGCCTATCACGTGCCTATCACGAAATCAGAACAGACAACTCTAATATAAGCCTTTCACAGTTTCAGTGCTCTTTAATAGTTTTTCACAATTTGAGATATGTTTATATGTTATATTTTGAACATATGTTGAACATCTAAATGTGTAGCCTTTCAAGAAATTAAGTATGTGAAAAACATACTTTATTGAATGGACTGTGTAAGATCTGACAAATCGTCACATGTCTCTAGCCGGTGGCAGAAGTACGAGGTTGACCACAATGAGCGAGTTTGGTTTTATGCCGCTTTTAGCAATATTCCAGCAATATCACGGCGGGGGGGACACCAGAAATGGGCTTCACACATTGTACCCATGTCGGGAATCGAACCCAGGTCTTCGGCGTGACGAGCGAACGCTTTAACCACTAGGCTACCCGCCCGCCCCTGACCACAATGAACTCTGGGTAGGACACTATCTGATTTTAGAGGTCTTATAAAAAACATGGTTACCAGTAAGCTATCAGGGGATACCAGAGTTCAAATGAGACTGTTGAAACCTCACCTGTCGGAACATCTCCGGGAAATCGTACACGTAGGTGGTCCCCATGGACTGGGCCTGGAAGCGCTTCAGTTGCAGGTGATCCTTGGTGAGGTAGGGGGTGCTGATGAGGAGGCCGTGGAGAGGCCCCTGCATGGCCCCGTATGCCTGGAACATCACCTGGCCTGTGCGGGGGTCCGTCACCTCACGGTACAGGCTGATGTCCAGGTAGTACCCGCTCTCATTGGTCAGGAACAGCCGGATTGGGAAACTCGTTCCATTAGTGGTCAGTCTGAAGTAGAGGTACCAGTCACAATCATGTCCAACAAAGGCTGCAGATTAAGGCACGAGCCAGAACCGATTAAATCATCTGTAATTGTTAACCGCAATTGTCCATTGTATGTGTGTTCGTGAGTGTTGACATTGAGAAATTGACATTCCTGGATACTATTCAGTATACTTCTATACAATTACAAGCAGTCATTAATTACATCATAATTGGAAATATCAGTCTTCATCATATTAATAGTATATAAACATTATTAACGAGTCTCAAATGCCTACCTGATGGTAAACTTAAGTTCTGCGTGCAGCACTCTCATCTTCAACAGCCGACTGCCATACCGCATCACCATACTCCGCACCGTCTCCTCCAACTAGGGGAGATAACTCTCGGGCATTAATACAAATCTACATAATGGCCTAACACTATTCTGTCCATAGTGACAGAGTCCACATCAGTCATACTGAGGAAAGCAAACAGTACAATTTTCTTGAAAGAAGTTGAATTGTAAGTGTTATTCTAACTTACCTTCCCTGGCTCTGTGAGTGTCAAAGTTGGTACAAAGTTGAGAAAGATGTGATTACAATCTGTCTTCTTTGACTGGAATGAGAAAAAAATATATTTCACAGCAAAATCAATATCTCAGCTCATATCATGAAAGCAATATGTCAAACAACATCATAAAAAAAAAAGTTTCAACATGAAAACATTATCTCAGCATGAAAATATTTCTCAGCAAGAAAACAATATCTCAGCATGAAAACAATATCTCAACATGGAAACAATATCCTTAAACTTTTCTCAGCGTGAAAACTGTTCTCATCCCTCCAGAATGAATAGTCACACATACTTCTCAATTGCAAGTTTTCCTAAAATAGCGAATTACAGGCAGACACATACTTTTCTTCCAAAATAACCAAACATACACACGCAACCTTCATGAGGACATTACCTGAGGATGGGAGAAAGCCACTTCTAACGAGTCCATTGCTTCCAACAGAGTTCTCTCCCCTTCATTTTGCAGGTACTCAAAAGAAGCTTCCTGTAACACAGTAAATTATTTCCAAATATTTCCCAGTTGTATCTTCACAGTAATGATGGGATACACTACTCTACATGAGACATGGAAACAGGACACCTAATTGTCATCAGAAGACAAACTGGGACATAAATAACAAAGAGGATCAATCTGCACTGAAATAGTTGTCATATAGATGTTTTCTGGTTGTTTAATGCTGCACTTAGCAATATTCCAGCTATATGATGGTAGTCTATAAATAATTGAGTCTGGACCACACAATCCAGTGATTGATATTGTGAGCAACGATCCACGCCATTGGGGTACGATGACACGCAACTAACCAAGTCATCGAGCCTGACCAACCCATCATTTGGTCGCTTCTGATGACCAGCATGGGTTGCTAGGGACCTGTACTAACCCGGAATCCCCAGGGGGTCAGAATGTCATCAACTAGTCCACACTTCAGTAATGTCTGACAGCAGGTACATGTCTCACGCTTACCTTTGTGACGAGGTCGGAATGTCTGATGATAGACCTCACAAATACCCGGTAATCTGTGACCTCTTGACCTTTGGCCACCTGTCATGTAATGAATAATTATATATATTTTGTTTTAAAATCAAAACCTGAAACTTGATGTCGGCAAAGAAAATTGTAAAGTATGTTACTTCACTTTCATAGACTCTGAAGCGTGAACATTTTTTAAGAAAACAATTTTGAAGATACCGCTTCAAGGTGGCGTAACGAAAAACAGACAAAATAACTGCTAGTCAACCAACAAACAAAATTTTAATAAGAAAAACAAAATATAAAGAACCGGACATGGACTAACTTCTTCACCTGAACAATTTGATCCAGACAATGTTTCCATGTAATATAATTAAAGGTAAATGGTTAATGATGCTGACGAGGTACCTTGGCCTTGCCCAGGTAGAGATGCATCATGTAGTTGGCAGTGGGGATGGCCTCCAGGTCAAAGTTGCGGAGTCGGTTGATCTCCAGCTGGAAGGCCAGCGCTGGTTCCAGGTGGCGGTAGATGCGATCCTCCTGGAACTGAAACCACACACATACACATCAGGGGGGGACACACACACACTGGGGAACACACATTATGAGGGAACACTAGGGGGCTGGGACGAGTCCAAATTTTCTAGGTCTCCAGGGTACAAGAGTACAAAATGTTAGATTGGGAATTGTTTTTCCGCTAAAAGTATTTTGATATACGCATAAAGCCATCTGTTCATGCATACATTGAAGTTGACTAAAACTTAATCTTTTTGAAACATATAAAAGTCAGAAGGAATGCATGCATAGTCAGAAATAAATGTGAACTCTAGTAACTTGTAGTGTAACCATGGTGTTACCATAGTGAATATTTGTTATTAAACAATATATACTGTGACTGAATACCCGAGTTACCTGTCCCAGCCCTAGTGAACACACACACGGGAGACACACAAACATTAGGACGGGGAGGATCACACACAAATAGGGGCACACACACACAAACCATTTAACAGAGCTAGGGCTGATGGTCCGAAAGGCCCAATGTATCTCATGATCAACATACCTCAAACTTGGCTCTGAAGGTGAAGTATTTGGGTATTGTCCTCTGAAACAAAACAACATCACACACATTTATGAGAATGTTTTCATTCAGTGATTTTGGCAATGTCTCCATTTAAGTCGCTTTAATGAACAGAATGAACACAGGTGAATGAAGAAATCTTTCAAAATTACACAATTACAGAAGACATATAGCTAAATTACAAATTGAACCCCTTCTTTTCCAAAAAGCCGAGCTCGTCAACTCATGCAGCGACAGGGAAACGTCATCTCTCACCTTATGCAGGACAACGAAGGTGACTCGGCGGATGCCACGATCATACATCATCTGTGCCTGGAAAATATATATCACAGAATAGGTGAGTTTGGTTCAGTTCTTGCCCTGAACAGTTACACCATACACAGCATGTCAGCTTAATATGGAGGTAAACAGAATTTCAGGGTCTTGATGGAGTAGTCTGTTCAGTGGAAAACAAAAATAAAACTATCATAAACATAAGATGAGCAAAATGTTTATCATTAAAGATTACCACAGAATGTCAACAAAAACTGCTTTGCATAAAACTGTACTGTGTATCATAATTGTGCTAAAATGTCTTTATTTTTCACTCAAAGAAGCTGAGGTTTGTAACTCTTATTGACTGAAGAGGAATAAAAATTGAATATTATTTTTCCTAACTGCAAAAAAAACTTGCAATCCGGAATTCTTTTCACGAAAGATTACCCACTGAATGTGGAGATCTGATTGGTTCACATGATCTTGATAAATTACTATGTGTGTGAAGAAAGCCACTGACCTTCTCCCGGCAGAAGAGATGGAACTGAGCTGCCAGCTCGTCGTCCTCCATCTGGGAGTGGAGGCTGATGGCCACGTTGATGATGTGGATGGGGTCGTCAACGTCCGACATACTCTGCACAACAAGCAGCACATTAACAAGTGGTTCCAGAATAAGGCACTGTTCCTCAACTGGTACAACTTCAGTTGAATATTAAATGGAGGGAAATGTTTAGCCCATTATCAAGTAGGTGGGGTGAAATGGGGTTTAACTTCCCATTCCAGATTATTGCACTTAAATAGCAACATCAGGAGTCGATTTATCTGCTGGACCGTTGGCCCATGGCCGGTTAAAATTACAAAGGGTTTGCCGAAGTGTAAAGTAGATGGCCCTTCTGGCTGGTCAAAATTTCACCCCTTCTGTTCAACTTTTATAATTGGATCTTCTCAGTAGAATGACAACCGGCCACCATTTTGTAATGTTGTTTATTTGTTTATTTGCTCATAAATCACCATGAACTGAGGCAAATGGAAGCCAAGATTTAATCTCAGAGTGTAGGAAAAACATTTAAGAGGTGAGGAGTTTAAAAAAGTCCTGTTAGGTGGCTATGCGACCTCAGGTTTGGCCACTTCGCAGCCTCTACTATTTAGTTGTAGGCCAGTTAGTTTGGAGAAAGACCAGTAACTTCTAAATGGAGCATGCCCTGCTGGCTACGTACGAATATCTTCCCCTGGACACATCCACACAGTGAAGTAGGACATATTTGCCACCATTGTGAAACCCACATGTAGGGGTATGGTACAGACAAACCAAGAATCTCAGATTCAAACCCACAACATCTTGACATGTCTAAGGGAAGCAACTCTCACAAGAAAAGGGTAATTCTACATACATGTACCGACGTGGAGTCTTCAGCATTGAGGAAGCAGTGTTCCGACAACAGAGGGCTGGCCGGGGGGGTGTCCAGGGAGAACCGCTCGATCAGCTTGTCAAAATTCCTGCAGTCACAAACATCACAATAAGTATGAACGATATACTACAAAAGTACTCTATGACAGTGATAATCTGCTGTAGTTCAGCTACTCAAAGGAAGTTGAGGGCCACCAGATTCTTAATCTGTTATGGCATGATAGACTTTTAGTGAGTGTCAATTTATTTTCTGATTATAAATTTTGGCTCTCCTTTCTCAAATACGTGAGTGAGTTGTATCACGGCGTGTCAGCTTAATGTGGAGGAAAGCCCGAAGTGATGCACGTCCCAGACGTTTACCACTTCGGTGAAACCCACGAGCACGGGTATGGTGCTGACAAACCAAGAGACATAATTGGGGCGAACCGGGATTTGAACCCACAATCATAGGTTTTTGGCGTGCCCAAGGGACACAACTCTGCACAGCGAATCGCAGCACCTTAGACAGAGGACTTGGCCACCCGTGGCCCCCTCTCAAATATGTAAACTGAAGTTTGTTTAAAAGTCTTCAAAAAGTGAACTTACTTCTGGAAATCTGAAAATGAGCTAAAGGCAGCCATGACGCCCATCCTTTGACATAAGGGGATCTCCTCCACCGGTTCATTAGCAGGGGAGACGTCCTCATCCTCACTCGGCACACGCATCAGGGAACTCTCGAAGCGGGTCACCATCAACCTGAAGTCAGGCATCTTACATCAAGGCAGGGTTGGTTTTGTTTACTGTTGTTGAATGACACAGTCAGCAGTGTTTCAGCAATATCACACAGGGCTCTTAAATAATCCAGTCTGGGCCAGACAAACTAGTGGTTGATAATAAAGTTGTTTGTTTTTTGTTGTTTAACGCTGCACTCAGCAATTTTCCAGCTATATGATGGCGGTCTGGACCAGAAAATCCAGTGATTGACATAATGAACATCGATCCACGCAATTGGGATACAATGACATGCATCAACCATTTCAGCGAGCCTGACCACCCGGTCCCGTTAGTCGCCTTTTTCAATAGGCATAGTCACCTTTTACATCAAGCATGGGTTGCTGAAGACCTATTCTATACATGCAAGTCATCGATCCTGATCACCCAATCAAGCATAGCTCGTGACCAATTCTACCACACACTTCCCACAGGGGCAAGCATATACACTACTCAAAAGAAGTTAAGGAACACCGAATTCTTTCATATTACTATTACTAATCTGAAATGACAGATTAACAATAATAATATGAAAGCATACATGACAGATTAGCTCTACTAATATGAAATCATTAGGCATTCTTCAACTTCTTTAGAGTAGTATACTAACCACATACAAGAATACCTCAACAACACACAAGTATTCTAACATTTAATTTTCAGTTGTCTTTTAATACATAATAGCCAAGAGAATCTCTTCATGCTATGTATTCTTAGGATATGTTTTATGAAGGGTCTGTACAAGAGTGAGTGAGTGAGTGAGTTGAGTTTAACGTCGCTTTTAACTGTATTCCCGTTATATCACGGTTTGTCAGCTTGATGTGGGAGGAAAGCCCGAAGTGATGCAGGTCTCAGACGTTTACCACTTCAGTGAAACCCACGAGCATGGGTATGGTGCTGACAAACCTAGAAACATAATCGGGATGAACCGGGATTCGAACCCACAATTGTAGGTTCCTGGCGTGCCCAAGGGACGCAACTCTGCACAGCAAATTGCAGCGCCTGAGACAACTGGGCCGTCCGTGCCCCCCTGTACAAGACACTAACAGACAAGCGAAAGTAAATACTCACTGACATGAGCTTTGATGACATTTCAAAAATTTAAAAACATTGAACATGAAACCTTGATGGGGTCTTACATTTCACATCAACTGACACATAATACAGATTCAGTGAGTGAATACTGTTCAGCCCAGCAGTCAGACATATTCCAGATACATCTCCATGGCCTGTAAAATAATCAGGGCCCCATTCCACAAAACCATCATAATCAGCACCGATCTACACAATTGGGATACGATGACATGATCAACCAAGTCAGCGAGCCTGACCACCCGATCCCGTTAGTCGCCTCTTACGACAAGTATAGTTGCTGAAGACCAGATCTCAGATCTTCATGGTTCCTGGTTGGGTGGAGGAGTTGACACAATGTTACGACGCACCTGTTTGGATGTGACCTTGGCAGCAGGAATCTGAACTCCACCACTCTCAGCCCGTCCTCCAGCATACAGTGTTGGAGGCAGTGCAGCTCGTAGGCTATGTAGGCGCGGCGGACGTATACCTGACACACAGACACAGACACAGTGAGTGAGTGAGTGAGTGAGTGAGTGAGTGAGTGTGTGAGTGAGTGAGTGAGTGAGTGAGTGAGTGAGTGAGTGAGTGAGTGAGTGAGTGAGTGAGTGAGTGAGTGAGTGAGTATGGTTTTACGCCGGTTTTAGCAATATTCTAGCAAAACCACGGTGGGAACACTGAAAAATGGGTTTCACACATTGTACCTAGTCTTTGGCGTGACGAGCCAACGCTTTAACCACTAGGCTACCAGACCGTCCCTCACACCGACACAGCTTGCTATTAGCATGAAGTACACAGACCTCTAACACCATCTCGAACTTAGGACTGATTTTGTACTTGTTTCACCCTTCACAACAACACTGCAATCATGTGTTAAATAAGTGGGTATGGTTTTACGCCACTTTTAGCAATATTACAGCAATACACGGAGGAGGACACCAGAAATGGGCAAGACACATTGTACCCATGTCGGGAATCGAACCTGAGTCTTCAGCATGACGAGCGAACGCTTTAACCACTAGGCTAACCGAATGCCCCAGTAAGTGAGTATGGTTTTATGTCACTTTTAGCAATATTCCAGTAATATCACGGTGTGGACACCAGAAATGGGTTTCACACATTGTACCCATGTGGCCTTCAGTGTGACAAAAAACACTTCAACCACAAGGCTACACCCGCCCCCCAGTTATGTGTTCTGTAAGTGGTTGACAGTGTGGCAGTAACTTACCCCTGCCCTACAACCCACACAGGTTAACACAGTCCACAGAAGTGGTCTTCTCTGTCGCTGCTGAACACAGCACTGGGGACAGGTCATGTGACATTTGTCTGTGTTGTGGCTGGGACCGAGACAACACAGCTCATGATACAATAACATTTCATTCGTTTTTCATACGGCATGTATCACAATATGTTACAAAGCAAATGAGAACAATTTTGTAATATAAGCTCATTAAACATTTCCATGACTGCTTTTTAAATAATCAATTGTGGAATGAGTCAGACCATATGTGGCACTACACAGCACCATGCATCCTGTTTCCACTTTAATATTGCAGTGAAATGGTGAATCAAGACTTTTAAATACAATACAACACAATGTCCATACAGAATCTTATGAAAAATTTGATAAATGATAAAGCAGGACTTCAGATACTCACATGAATAATATCTACATCAATTCCAGTCAATAAATATGTCAACTTAACAGGCTGCTTATTTCATGATTAATACACACAAAACTGAAGTGAGTGAGTGAGTTTGGTTTTACGCCGCTTTTAACAATATTCCAGCAATATCATGGCGGGGGACACCAGAAATGGGCTTCACACATTGTACCCATGTCGTGAATCGAACCAGGGTCTTCGGCGTGACGAGCAAATGCTTTAACCAGTAGGCTACCCGACCGCCCCCACACAAAACTGAAGACAACAGGACAAAAACAGGAGACATTATGCAGTGCAACAATGCAACACAAGCCCTGCCCAGGCTGTTTTCAGCCATCATGAAGCAGCAGTCCGTCAGTAGGCTTGGTTCTATTTCCCCCGGAACTGTTGGTGTTCTTGAACATGTCCTGGCATCACATGGTCAGGTGACGTGAAATGGGGTTATCCAAGATTATTGCACTTATATAGCGACATGCATGAATGTGTGTGTGTGTGGCTGCTTGTACTAGTCCGAACTGATGCCGATTTACAGCGCTAGCCCACTAAGATACCATGTCGCAGCTTAACATGAATACCCCACTCAGACACAGTATACTGACTCCGAGCCGACTTGTGTAAGTCCCTTAATGCCGAGCGCCAGACAGGGTAACAACAAGTACCATCTTTTAGCGTCTTTTGGTAGGACATGGTCAGGGATCAAATCTACTCTCCCACTAGACCACGAAGTGGGTTGGCATCATATGAACTTGACATTAAAGAACACATTCTGGAGAATCCCTGGTGGGACATGTTTGGGACAACAGAAGTCAATACTGATGCTGTTTGTTATGTCTATCCTGAACCAGCTCCACACAACACTTACAACTGCACAGTATGACCAATTGGGGACCAATTCTCTTCTAGAATATACCCATAGGGGGCCAGTTTCATTGAATGAGTATGGTTTTTACGCCGCTTGTAGCAATATTCCAGTAGTATCACAGTGGGAGACACCAGAAATGGGGTTCACACATTGTACCCATGTGGAGAATCAAACCCGGGTCTTTGGCAAGACAAGCGAACACTTTTACCGCTAGACTACCCCACCGCCCTTTAACCAACATGAGTATTATGAATATTATAAATGCTGAACACCTGTTAACCACATACCTCCAGTGCAGCACTTTTCACCAAGTCATTACTGTGAAAGAAGAACTCTTGTAGAACATCATAGATGGCGGTCTCCGAGTTGATCAGTTTCTGTAGAGATGAGAGACAGACGTGACATTATTCCTGGAACTGAGACAGGCACAGCACGACCTCCATGCATGCAGGCATGCACCACACCCGGCATTCACAAACTTCAAAGATGGAGAGAAAAACCAAAAAGGAAAAAGAAATAAAATACCACATCCGCACAGCAATTTAAATTCAAACTGCAAATCTGAACAATGGAACATTTAAACATTTTGAAATTTATCAAGAACTATCACACAAAAATCCTAAAAGAAACATGGTATCAAAACAATTTTGCAACAGTGAAATTCGGAAATATGGAATTGGAATAACAACTCAGTTCCATTACTTCACGCACCCGCCAGATAGAAATATACTACTCAAAAGAAGTTAAGGATCACCCAATTATTTTCTATTACTATAGTTTATCTTTCATGCCATTACAGATTTACAATAGTAATTTGAAAGAATCTGCTGATCCTAAAGTTCTTTTGAGTAGTATATTTTGGAAGCCATGTAACTGTCATGTGATTGAGTGAGTGCTTTGAACAGTATTTCACCTTGCCATGTGTCAGCTTGATGTGGGAGGTGAGGTGAGGTGAAATTGGGTTTAACGTCGCGTCCAAGATTATTGCACTTATAAAGCGACGTGCATGTGTGTGTGTGGCTGCTTGTACTAGTCCGGACTGATGCCGATTTATAGTGCTAGCTCACTGAGATACCATGCCGCAGTTTAACATGAATACCCCACTCAGACACAGTATACTGACTCCGAGCCGACCAGTCCTTGTTTTAGCCCCTTAATGCCGAGCGCCAGACAGGGTAACAACAAGTACAATCTTTTAACGTCTTTTTGTATGACGCGGCCCGGGATCGAACCCCACCGACCTTCCGCTCTCCGGGCGGACGCTCTACCACAAGACCACGGAGGCGGTCTTGATGTGGGAGGAAATCCCCAAGTGATGTGGTGGGTCTCAGACATTTACCACTTTGGTGAAACCCACTAGCACAGGTATGGTGGTGGTGACAAATTGAAACATTATCAGGGAGAACTGGGATTCGAACCTGCGATCATAGGACCATAAGAAATGCAATTATGCACTGCATATTGCGGCACCTTAGATGACTGGGCCACCCAGGTTGGTGTTACAAGTAAGATTTAAAGACAAATAAACAGAATGGTAACTGATGATCAGTACCCCAATGCTGGCTCATTAGCCCAGTCAAATATTTGTGTGTTCCATTTCGTATTTATTTACATTTTATGCACCCTATCCTTGAGTAAGTTAGTGGGTGAGTGGGCTAAATGTGGGAGGAAAGCTTGAAGCCATACATGTCTCAGATACCACATTGTTTCTGGCATGCCCAAGGGAGGCAACTCTGCACGGCAAATTGCACCACCTGAGATGACTGGGCCATCCATGCCCCCCTATCCAGGCAAGCAGTGTGATACAAAATTCACTGAAAATTGGTGACTATAACGTGACATCAAGCTACTGATGATCGAGGTCAATAGGGCATGGACAACAGTGTCCTCCTGACTACAACTACTTGTCTGAGTGAGTGATTCAGTGAGTGAATTCGAGTTTTCATCAGTTTTCCAAGCACATCCCAACAGGACCCCATGAATAAATGTACAGGTGCAGTGTCGGAAACATTTTTGTTGTTGTTTAATGCCGCACTCAGCAATATTGCAGCGGTCTGTAAATAATGGAGTCTGGACCAGACAATCCAGAGGCCACTAACAGGATCAGGTGGTCAGGCTCGCTGACTTGTTTGATGCATGTCATCGTATCCCAATTGCGTGAATCAATGCTCATGATGTCAATCACTGGATTGTCTGGAGCAGACTCCATTATTTACAGACCGCCATCAAACAGCTATTTGACAACGGTCTGTATTCAACCCTGAACGAGACAAACCAGTGGTTGATATTATGATCAACACCCCATGCCGCTGGGGTACGATGACACACAACCAACAAGCTACTGAGTCTGACCACCGGATCCATTTACTGGCTCTTATAATAGACATAGTGTTGACAGGTTTACTACATTAATTAATTCATTGCAGACAACCTGTAACCATCATGCTTAAACTAAATAATTTACACTAGCTGACATACCCACTGATGAAAGCCGTAAGGACTACTAGTAATAGTTGATTTCGAAAAAAGCTTTTGACCATTCTCATCACACTGTATACTCATTGATTAGGTTAATTGGAAGAATATTACAAGCAGCCACCATATTGTGCATGATTCATGAAACCTGAACCGGAAACTATCTCAAACCTTTACTTAAGGCGTGCTCTCTTACCATGCTTACAAAGCTTCAAACAACAAATACAGTTCTTGTATACTCTCCATGGAGCTGAGAACAGTGTTCATTTCAGACACTGGAAAAATGAGGCCCAGTGATGCCTACCTTCCTAAGAAGTGGTGACTTTTGATGAAATGAGGGGACACACAAATATTCAAAACAATTCAATAAACATGGCCCCTTGGACTGCTTTCATTTCTCCGACCCCATGACAAGCTGATGGCCACATGTGACAGGGGTACAAGACCGAAAAATGAAAACTTAAAACCAATTGGACAGAGCAATAGAACCAGCCAATCAAAACCTGTGTTTAATTGCAATGGTCAATTCATTCGGAACATACTGCTAAACCTTTCGTCACTGAACACAAACTGAAGACTTTTGAGGTTACGATAAATGACTAAAGCATTGCTATCGCTAAAACATGTTTACTTCCAATTTTGACAAAGGAAACTTAGTGATAAATAAAAGTCAAAAGTTGAAAGTATGATGAAAGACGTATTTTAGTTACTGGATATTATGTTACACCCTTCGGGCTCAGGGATATTTACTGTGTTCCATTAAGGAATTTTGTGTGTAAAAGTCCCAATGAATTTGTTCTGAAATAAACTATTATTATTATTATTGTTATTATTATTATTGAATACATGTACTTAAATAACTTATCAATGCAAAGTAAGCAACACCAGATTCACTTAAAGCTTTAAGACTGTACTTTTGTTCATTAGATCCTCATTGAAAATTTCATCTCTTTTAAATGAAAAATCCATGGCTTTTAAACATAGTAAATTGGGTGATACCATGCTGTGTTTGCCTGAGGTGCCCTAAGGGCTTAGAAAATTGACACAGGGACGTTTATTTAAACCATAAACAACAGTGAGTTGAAATTGTCACAGGTCAAGTGGCAGTAAAAAACCTCAAATGTTGATGAAATTAAACCATTTCTGATAATAGTTACGAGGTAACTACATATAATTACACTGCTACTGTCTGTAACCAAATCAAGAAAATAAGGACAGTTATGTAAATGTTCGGTCAAGCTTGGTTGGTTGGTTGGTTTGTTTGTTGTTTAACGCCGCACTCAGCAACATTCCAGCTATATGACAGCTTTATATTATTAACGGTCAAAACTGTGAAGAAATCAAGCAAAGAGGTAGAGTGGGAAATTGTCTTAGAAGCAGCATAGCGCATGGTTAGGAAGCAAATTTTCAATTTTAGAAATATAATTCTTAAACTTGATTGAGTTGAAGAAGCAAGAATCACACAAATATCCTAACATGTCCAGAGTTGATTTCTTATTTTACATATTGTTCATGAAGTGAATTATTAGTTTGATAAATATTTTCAAGAAGTGCATTATAGAAAGTGTGAGATGCAGAAGGTGTTCATGGAGAGTGTCTATTGATATCATTTACAGCATTGATGGAGTTGCAAAGCTCATGCAGTTTTCTGCCGTTATTTACAGGTGTTAATATATTTGATATCAAAGCACACCAAGGGAACATTTATTTATTATCTATATATAATGCATTAATCATGATCACCTGTACGTTTGAGACCATCTTGTAATCATTAAGGCACATCACCTAGCAAAAATGATCAAAGTGCACTTCAATAACTGAAAGAAGGTTTGCGCAGTCGGACTATTTTACATAATGGTACAATATTTATATTCTTGAGAAATAGCAAGCAAAATATTGCATAGATAGATATTACTAGTCAAATGTCTGTCAGATACCATTTATCAAACGTTTATTTTCAAAACGTATCTAACGAGCGGAGGTGAATTACCTATATTTTGAAACACATTGTTAGACAAATAGTATCTGACAGACATTCACGTAGAATATCTAACTATTTGTTTCAACATGTATCAAACTCATCTCCGCTCATTAGATACGTTTTAAAACAAGTTGTAAGGTAAATGGTACCAGACAGGCATGAGTGCCGTAATCTGTTTCTTACACACCCTCAAATCTCACCATTTTGTATATTTTGTATCATGATGGAAGTGGCGCAATAATACATAACATAACGGTCACAAGTGACATCGTCCAGCCAACTGCTTACTACTTATAACAAGTGTGACCCTACACAAAAAAGTATCAGCCATATCTGTGGACTATCAAGGTGATGATGATGATGATGATGATGATGATGATGCAAACTGGACAGGGCCAAAGAACATGTTTTAAACACTCCGAAACCATTCAGTTTCCACACAAACGTAGATTAATTCGTCTGAAGCAAGAAAAACTTCTCGATATTACGATCAGGAAAGTATTCCTTGATAATCTGAACTTAGGTCATCACCCCGGAGTAGCCAATCATGGACCTGGAATTCAATTTCACACGTATAATAATAGTAATCCCAAATGCGTTTCTCAGGTGTGTAAAAAAATATTATCTAAAAAATGGCTTCCACAGGAGATATTGTTTGGTTTAGATCAAGCAATATATTCTAGGAGATATCACTAAAGTGCAATTGCAGCACTATGCTTTGCAGGCGATTGTGACCAAACCCGTTACCATGACATCCCAATTAAATGCCACCACTAATCTCTCTGCCACTGAAGCTGGATAGCTTGCTAGACTCAAGGCACTGGTTAGAACTGTCTACAAACTGAAAAGGTTGGAGTGAGTGATTGAGTGAGTATGGTTTTAAGCCGATTTTAGCAATATTCCAGCAATATCACAGCGGGGGACACCAGAAATGGGCTTCACACATTGTACCCATGTTGGGAATCGAACCCGGGTCTGGGGCGTGACGAGCGAACGCTTTAACCACTAGGCTACCCGACTGCCCCTTGAAAAGGTTGGAAGAATGATTTTGGATGATAAATAGAATCTCAGCTTTATGTTTTTTTATCAAACATATCAACACTCGTCGTTAAAGTCAAAATTTGATATAAAGGACACTTCTCCATGTGTTGATAAAATAAAAATGCAAAACTGAATAGAATGTCTTTCAGCCAATCCTCAGTCACCTCTCGCGAGGGAATTCAAGATATTTCAAGACATGACACTCGGTATGACATCATGAGCATCGATCCAAGCAACTGAGATACGATGACATGAATCAACCATGTCAGTGATCCTGACCATCCAATCCCGTTAGTTGCCTCTTACGACAAGCATTGTCACCCTTTACAGCAAGCATGGGTTGCTGAAGACCTATTCTACCCAGGATCTTCATGGGTCGACAGATGAAGTGATTCTGTACCTAGCAGGTAAGTTGATGATTTTATCTCAATATTTATGTGAAATAATTTTCAGTACATATATTTCACACTGATATTGATATTGACATAAAAACAGTACTTAACCATGAAAAGGTTCAGGATTAACTGAAGGTGAGGTGGTGGTGAAATAGTGTTTAATGTATGCACATGTGTGTGTTTGGCTGCTTTTTCTAGTCCGGACTGATGCCGATTTTATAGTGCTAGTCCACTGAGATACCATGCAGCAGTTTAACATGAATACCCCACTTAGACACAGAATACTGACTCCGAGCCGACCAGTCCTTGTTTTAGCACCCTTAATGCCGAGCACCAGACTGAGTAACAAGAAGTATGATTTTTTGGTGTTTTTTTGTATGACGCGGCCGGGGATCAAGGCCCAACCTTCCTCTCTCCCACTAGACCACTTGTACTATTCCAAAATAATGCCACTTTCACAGTGCTCGCCACTGAGACAACACAAGTTTAACATGAATACCACACTCAGGCACAGTATACTGACTCTGACCCAACCAGTCCTCATCTTAGCCCCTTAATGCCAATCACCAGGCAGGGTAACAACAAGCACCATCTATTAACGTCTTTTGGTATGATGTGACCTTGATCAAACCATAGACTTTCCAGTTTGCAGCAGATGCTCTATTCACTAGACCATGTAAGCAGTCCAACCATCAGCAGGTACCAAAAGCACATGGATATCCTGACACTCCTGAGAAATGGCCCATAATGCAATATTCAATATGACAGTGCTGCCATATTGAAGTTTAGTTTCAGAAGCGCTGTCAAAAACGATTCATGAGTGGCTGGGGACGTCAGGTGACACTAGGTAATTAGGTCTTGGACAAATTGAGCCAAGAGAATCAAATATGACAAAACAGTAAAAGGAAATAGGAAAAATTTCAAATTTCACAGCAAACAGCAAACGGTTCAAACCATGTATATAGCCCGTGGCATGTCCTGGAACAGAAACATAATAGGTACATGCTTCATGTCAACCATAGTCACACCATTCACTTGTTACAACAATTAAAGCAATTATAAACCAGCTTGAAAACTGTACACCAGAGCTCCAGATAAGCTGCGTATCTGCGTGAAATACGCATCAGAAATGCAGAAATACACAGTAAAATATAATCCAAGCGTATCAAATACGCAACGAACATTACAGATACGCTACAAAAATAAAACTTGTGCGTATCATCAAAATATTGTGAAGTAACCCTGCGTATTCGATTAGCAAATCAGCAACTTATTTTGAAATTATAAACGGGCATTCCGTCAAGCTTGCCAAACTCCACGATGACAGTTACATCATGATCATTTGCCATCACACTTTCTTGTGGAAGTATCGTGGTATTTTTGAGTCCTATAAAGCTCTCGAACCCACACGACACCAGTTTGCAGGGACTAGATGAATAGTGTTTTTAAATATTTAACTTAAACGCAGATAGAATTACTGATACCCAATGATTTTAAAATGCATGGGTAAAATACCCACAACACCAAAAGCTTATCTGGAGCTCTGTACACACAAGCAGAGCAATCGGGATTTATCTATTCCAAACTAAATGCTGCTGTAAGGCAAACTGGAAAAAATTGTTACTTTGTTTAAACTTGGATTTTATTAACTTCTTATTTTCTTATTTCAGAGATAACTTATTTTTGGTTCTGTTTTCAGTTATCAGTAGAATCAAAGTCCTCCCTACGTGTACCAAGACATGGCTTTAGTCATAACCATATTTATTGAGTGAGTATGGTTTTACGCCGCTTTTAGCAATATTCCAGCAATATCACGGCGGCGGACACCAGAAATGGGCTTCACACATTGTACCCATGAGGGGAAATGAACCTGGTTCTTCGGCGTGATCAGCCATCGCTTTTACCACTAGGCTACCCCACCGCCCCACCATATTTATTGAAACAGGTACGTTTTAATTCCCATTTACTGACAAATGCTGCAGGCTTGGAGCCAAATATCAGGTCGAAAGAAATCCCAAATTTCAGGTCTAGATAAATCCCTGATAATATTATCATAAACCACTGTCACACTATCACCAAGGCAACACTTTCTCTGAATTGGTTTACAGATTCCACCGACACATTAAAAACGAAAAGAGGAAATAAATAATCTGAACCAATTTATTACTGTGCCAAACGTAAACGTCTATGTCCACTATAAACTTGTTTTTGCACACAATAGTTTACTTAATGAGAGCGGTGTTAACCAACATACAAGAAACGTCTGGCCTGGCCATGGAGCGACATCAAACACATGGTATTTGAAGGAAGCCAAAGCTGACAGAGTAGCATATTACCAACCTGGAGGTTTTCTGGACAGAACTCATGTCCGTACATGTCAATGGCGGAGAGGAAGATGGACTCCATCTGGTTGTGACGGAGCTCATATGGCGGCTGGTGGGCAGCGATCAGAACCTGAACGACAGTTAAGCTTCATTAGATTTGTGTACAGAGATGTTAGGATGTTAGGAGCGTGTGTGTGTGTGTGTGTGTGTGTGTGTGTGTGTGTGTGTGTGTGTGTGTGTGTGTGTGTGTGTGTGTGTGTGTGTGTGTGTGTGCGTGTGCGTGCGTGCGTGCGTGCATGCATGTTGTGTAATGCAGTGTGTGCGAGCATGTTGTGTAATGCCAATATACAAGCTACAGTAAATTATGGTTATAATGAACGCAAAGGGACCACTAATTATAGTTCGTTATAAATGTAGTTCATTATAAGCATTTTGACTAAAATATACAACAAATGGCCAGGACCTAAAGAACAGTTTGTTATATCCATCAGTTCGTTAAAAGCGTGTTTGTTATAAACATATTTAACCGTACATGACAGCGACCTGTACAAATATTGAGTGTGGACCAAGCAATGACACATAATAGGTGGCTGGGGACCAATTCAAGCCCACAATCCACACAGGTTGGTTACAATAGGAACAGCCCCAAAGCTCAGCTGTGTGAGTTTAGTTTAACACTGCTTTGAACAGTATTTCAGTTAATTCATGGCGTGGGAGAAAAGCCCAACATTTACCACATTGGTGAAACCAACAAGGACTCATGATGATGACAAACCTAGAAACATCATCAAGGCATACACATGATCATAGGTGTGTGGCCAAGCTCCTCACGATAGCCCTTTTGCGGAGCTCTCAATACTATCGCTGCCACCTGTCAAAGCTCCCCACTGTGATACGTGGCCACAACCATGCTTGGAGTTGAACTCGCAACCGAATGACCGTTATGTTTACAAACAAGTGACGACTGTCGTTACGCCAAAAACACTTACTGCTGCTTAATTACTTTCTTTGTTTGTCATTTGAATTTCTATTTCATTAAAACTATCATGCAATTGATAAGAATAATAGTAAGAATGTAAGCGAGAAGTTGGCTGATTTTCTGTTAGTCTGCAATCTTGACCCAATCTGATTATACAAACAACAAAGTAAATACATCTGGAAAACAAGGTCAATCATAAACCTTTTCAAATAAAATATGATGGCATTCCCATAGACATAAGCAAAATTATAAACGTTACTACATTTGGGGTTAGAGGCCAAATTTCAAGATTCTTGTAATGGCCGCCGCACCCCCGCTGGTGGCACGCTAAGGGAAGCAACCCTTCACTCTGAAATGCAGAGCCTCAGACAACTGGGCCTAGTGTCCCAATAGCGCACCTGAATGCTGTTAGTCCGTATCAAGACAAATATATGCAAGAAATGTAAATACTATTTCAGCAATTCAGAAGAAAGAAGAAACATCAACATGATTACCTGTCTGCCTCGTAGGGCAACTTTGGCATTTTCCTTCTTGTTGAGTTGTGTGAGATCATTCAAGATGGACGCCATCTCATCTGTGACCCCTGGCTCCTTTCCACACAGGTGGTCCTGAATTGCAGAAACACAAAGTTATTCCGTACACATATACTCATGAATATAACACCAGGAATTTATCCAGGATTCCAAACTAAGTTTCCTTGACAGGCAGCTTGGGAAAAATTGATCTTATTTATTTCGTTTTATCCTAATTATTTCTCATCCTGATCCAACCTATTGCAAAATCCCTCTCCCTGCGATCCCATGACACAAAACCAAAACGTGCCACGCCACCAGGGAGAGCTCTCCTCCAGGTCACTAATCAGAGTTATGTCTCTTTCAACCCTCACTTTCCTTCTTGTCGAGCTTCAACGCACACGCTTGCAAAGCCAACTTTGTTTTCCTTTGAGGGACTCAAAATTTATTGAATAATATTTGGGTACCCTTTTCTTAAAAGCTTACTAAAAATGACAATGCCTCAATTTGTTGTGATTCTTCACATATTTTTGTGATTTATGACTGCATTATTTAATTATAAATATAACAGTATGAATTGTGAAATGTTTAATTCAAATTTGGGAATTTTTACTGACATTTGCTGCAGACTTAGGGATGAATATCGGCCCCTCTAATCATGATCAGGTCGAGATAAATCCTGTCAATGTAACAATAATCCTCATTTATCAGCTCTTATGACAAGAAATAAAAATTGGGACCAATTCTAATTCTTAAATATTTCTTATTTTCACTAATCTGCAAGAATAATTTGCTTCAGTGTGTCCATCTACCTACTGGTAAAAGTGATAGTCCACAAGGTCCTTCCTGAATTGTACTAGTTTCTTACAAGGGTGAGTGAGTGAGTTGGGTTTAACGGCGCTTATATCATGGCTTGTCAGCATAATGTGGGAGTGAGTCAGCACCATACCCGTGCTCGTTGGTTTCACTGAAGTGGTAAACGTCTGAGACCTGCATCACTCCGGGCTTTCCTCCCACATTAAGCTGACACGCCGTGATGTAACTGGAATACTGTTAAAAGCGGTGTTAAACCCAACTCACTCACTCACTCACTCACTGTAGTACCAGTGGGTGCCTTGGTACTCACTATGAGCATGATGACGAGGTTGTTCTTCTGCTGGACAGCAAGGTGGGAGAAGATGGTGCCCACAACGGTGGCCATGTCATCCTTGTTCTTCTCTCGCAGCTGGTACACGCACTTGTCGTAGTGACCTGTCATTACACAAACATAGGGTCAGTACACCCACTTCTCAAAGTGACCTGTCACACACATCGTATCAGAACACACAATCGTCATGGTCTGGTCATTGGGTGGTCAGGCTCACCGACTTGGTTGATGCATGTCATTGTATCCCAATTACGTGGATTGATGCTTATGATATCAATCACTGGAGTCTGAACGAGATTTGATTATTTACAGACAGCCGTAATATAGATGGAATATTGCTGAGTGTGGCGTTAAACAACAAACAAACAAACAAACAAACGGGGGAAATACACACCGTACAGGATCAATTGTTTCTGTGTTTGTCCGTCTTACCTTGCTGGAACTGCAGCTCAACGCGGAGGTACTGCCGGAGGAGGTCCTGCACAACGGACTTGAGGTGACCTCGGATACCACTGCGGTACCTCTGCACCAGCTGCACGATACCCTGGGTCGTCATGAAGAACACATCTCTCTCTGTTCGCTTCGTCAGTGTAGCAGCATAGCTGTCGATCACATTGGCAATCTGGAGAGGAAGGGTGTAAAGATTAGGTCGAAATGAAGTGACAGGTTTTCTGACATTACAACACTACCCATGATGATGTAAGCCTTTGACATTTGACTTGATTTGAATGTGTGAGGGAGGATGGTTTCACGTCACCTTGACACACGGTGAAGGTGAGTGAGTGAGTGAGTGAGTGAGTGAGTGAGTGAGTGAGTGAGTGAGTGAGTGAGTGAGTGAGTGAGTGAGTGAGTGAGTGAGTGAGTGAGTGGGTGGGTGAGTGAGTGAGGGAGGGAGCGAGCGAGCGACACTGACCTGTTGACTGGGGAACTGACACAGGACTGACGTGATGTTGCTGGCGTAGGAAGCCATGAGTCTCCGCATTGACTTCTCTACTTTGGCCGGAATTCTCCCAGAGATCATGGAGATCAAATCCTGCAACAAAAACAACATTCCAAAACTGTATGCATGCTTCATTGACATTATAACGTCAAGTTTACAATAATGCCACAGTAATTCATCAATTAGTGGGTATGGTTTTATGCCACTTACAGCTTCGTCACGTGAAGAGACAAGGATACTTTGAGTCAATAGATGATAGTCAGGCTTGCAGGGATGAAAGCCTAATGATTAACTTATTATGGCCTAATTTGATCAGAAACATTTCTGCAGAACCCTCAATCAATTTCATGACACAACGTACCTCCAGCTCTAACACAATGTACCTGCAGCTCAAGCACAACATACCTCCAGCTCAAGCACAACATACCTCCAGCTCTAACACAATGTACCTGCAGCTCAAGCACAACATACCTCCAGCTCAAGCACAACGTACCTGCAGCTCAAGGAGCGGAAGCGAGGGCTCCTTCAAACACTTCATGATGCACTCCAAGTTAACATTGAGTCTCTCCTTTAAGTAGGGCTCGGGGAGGACGTATCCCGCCATGATGTTCTCCAGCTGTATGCGGGCCCGCTGGAACACCTGGTGCAGGCGGTCGCCGTGCAGGGCGGGGTTCTGGGGGGTGGGCAGTGTCCCCGTGAACAGCTGGGCCTGAAACATAGCTACACCTGTAGTCATACCTTATGAATGTTGTAATCATCAAACGTTCTCAGAGAACACACAGGTCACCGCTACAATCAACACACATCTTTATTCCATTACTGAACAAATTCAACTCCTACCGGTCTAACTGCCTTCTCCCTCCTTCTATTCTTACCGTGCACCCACCTACCTAGCAACGCACCCCCTTCGTCTACCATATTCTTTCTACATCCTTTTAGAGTTATCCCCCTTATACTGCCAGTACCAAACTCCTTCCCAGCGCTTGACACCTTCGTTACACTCTCGGTAACAACGCTGCCACCAGTGTGGGCACGGCCATTACAAGAATCTTGAAATTTGCCCTCTAACCCCCAAAATAGAAACGATTATACTTTTGTTTATGTCTTTGGGAATGTCATCATTATGAATTTTGAAAAGGTTTACGACTGACCATATTTCACAGATGAATTTTAATTGTTTGTTTGATCAAATTGGTTCGAGATTGCTGACGAACAGAAAATCACCCAAATGCTCCCTTACATTCTTACTATACCAATTACATGATAGTTGAAATGAAAAAGAAATTCAAATTGACAAACACAGAAAATAATTTAGTTAGGGAAAGTGTATTCGGCGTCACAGCAGTCATTGCTTGTTTGTAAACATAACGGTCCGTCGGTTGCGATTTCGACTCCAAGCATGGTTGTGGTCACCTATCACAGTGGGGAGTTTTGAGTGGTGGCAGCGATAGCATAGAGAACTCCGCGAACTGGCTATCGCTGTGAGGAGCTTGTGCCCGTACATGTATGGTGACACAAGTTACCTCCCCTTATACTAAGACAAAAATAATGAAAGTGTACATTTGTATAGTGCTTTGGAGTCCACGTGCAAAGATTTTCAGTAGATATTACTATTATTATATGGACTTTTACTGGGTCTGTGTCTGTGTACATGTGTTTGTACTAGTCAAAACTACTGCCAGTTTTGTTGGGCCAGCCCACTGAGATGCCATGCCGCAGTTTAACATGGATACCCCACTCAAACACAGTATATTGATTCTGTGCAGACCAGTCCTTGTTCTAGCCCCTTATGCTGAGCCAGGGTAACAACAAATACCATCTTTTAACCTCTTTGGTGTAACACAGATGGGTATCGAACCACTGACCCTGCTCTCCAGGCAGACGCTCTATCCACTAGACCACAGAGTCTGCTAAAACTAAGGGACAGCTGCAACACATGCTTACCTAGTCATACCTTATAAATGTGATGAATAATTGAAGTGTTCAATTGTATGGCGCTTTTGAGACTAGCCCAAACTTGGCACCATTTTGCCCCATTTTCAGTACATCTTTGTGTCATAATATCGACTATTAGCCGAACTTAACAGACCGAACACAATGTTAGGAGACTTGAGTTTACAGATGAGTCTTCTATACTATACAAAATATTACTCTTAAGGTCAATATATAAACTGGGACCGAAGGACCACCTCCGGAGTCAGGTCCAAGGGGCCTTGTTTTAGCATATTTTCCTTGTCAAGAGTAATCATTTGTTTTGTTATACCGAAATTTACTTGATAGTTTATGAAGTCTTGAAACCGTCCTCTGTTTCATTACAGACATGGCGTCTGGTACGAACATTTCATGGTTCGCAGCTATTTTTCTCAATATTCATCACGTGACAGGTCAATACTGATCATGTGACGAGTCAATATTCGAGGTCAGTGTTAGTCCCATGATTTTGGGGTCTACATTGAAATGTATTGTTTCGTCACATGATACGGATTAACCAATGGAATTGCAAGATTCTTAATGAGAAACCCACTTGTTGTACTCGGCTTGGGTCATCCAGCTGCATGCGGGCCACAATCACACCTGGGTCCAACACTGCTGCCGGACGCTTCACGTAGTGAATGCTGGGAGAGAAGAAAATCTCCATCATTTCAAAACAAAGAAGGAACAAATAGTTTCATCACTTCAGCAACTCTTTCGTTTGTAACAAGAATTTGAGGAGGTGAACGAGTGTGTGGCTTGGGGGCTTTAGGTAGATTTGATTTGGTTGGTTGGTTTGTTGTTTAACGCCGCACTCAGCAATATTCCAGCTAAATGAAGGCGGTCTGTAAATAATCGTGTCTGGACCAGACAATCCAGTGATTGACATCATGAGTATCGATTCACGCAATTGGGATCGATGACACGCATCAACCAAGTCAGCGAGCCTGACCACCCGATCCTGTTAGTCACCTTTTACGACAAGCATAGTCGCCTTTTACGGCAAGCATGGGTTGCTGAAGACCTATTCTACCCCGGAATCTTCACGGGTCACGTAGATTTGAACATTTATATATTTATATACAATATCATACTGTGTCCACTGAATGTGTGAGGATAGCCAAAAGTTATTAAGGTCATAGATGAACACTGTTGAATGGTATAGGTATTGTGCGGACACCGGGATAGAATTGATCTTCAGCAACCTATACATGTCGTAACAGGCAACTAACGGGATCGGGTGGTCAAGACTCGCTGACTGGATGCATGTCATCATATTCCAATTGCGTAGATTGATGCTCATGATGTCAATCACTGGATTGTCTGGTCCTGACTCAATTATTTACAGACCACCATCACATAGCTGGAATACTGCTGAGTGCGGCGTGAAACAACATAAACAAAACAACATTTAGCTGACAGACGAAAATTCATGAGGTTAGTCCTATGATTCAACTAGTAAATTGCAGCATCTTTAACCAAAGCACACCGGCGCTGAAGCTCTATGATCACAGAGATCGACACAAGCTTCGACTTACCACCCGGTCTCTGTGGCACGTAATTCCATCACCATCTTCATCACCTCAATCTCAGCATACGCGTCCCCAGAAAACACGTGGCCTCCATCCTCCACAATGAAGTTGATCAACTTGCCAGCAGATGGCGATCTAACAGTAGAAGATCACATTATCACATCATCAATAATTCCCAGGTTTAGTTTCCACAATCAAAATCAGTTTCTCAATCACCTGTGAATACTTCCCAGGTTTAGTTTCCACAATCAAAATCAGTTTCTCAATCACCTGTGAATACTTCCCAGGTTTAGTTTCCACAATCAAAATCAGTTTCTCAATCACCTGTGAATAATTCCCAGGTTTAGTTTCCACAATCAAAATCAGTTTCTCAGTCACCTGTGAATACTTCCCAGGTTTAGTTTCCACAATCAAAATCAGTTTCTCAGTCACCTGTGAAATCAGATGTCCCATTTGCTGTGTAGTAGATATTTTCACCAATGACTTTATAGTTCCAACTAGTGCTCAGACCAAAGAGTGCTCAGATTTACCAGCACAAATGACAGTATTTCCCATGCAACATGTACAAAGGACTTGCAACCAGTTCTGCACACTGCTTCACTTTCAGCCAATGGTAGGCATCGCACAAAGTCTGTGCACGGCGCAGGGCTCATTTCACTCCCTTGAGTTTAAAACAGCCTCATCACTACTATATATACACTACATAACCCCTCTTGATCTAAGCTCCTGGACCCTGTTTGCCTCCTTAATTTGTGATGGTTCTGGCTGTAATTTTTAATTTCATTTCTGGACTAATGGTTTTATAGTGCTAGCCCACTGAGATACCATGCTGCTGCTTAGCATGGATACCCTAAACTGACAGTACACGGACTCCTAGCCAACCAGTCCTTGTTTTACCCCTCAATGCCGAGCAACAAGTACCAGCATTTAACGTCTTTTGGTATCAAACCCTCGACCTTCTGCTCTCTGCGTGCAGATGCATCCACTTGACCACAGGGGTGGTTTCCCTGAGACGGGTCATAACTAACACAAATGCAAGGAATGTGCCCTGTAAAGTGAACTACTACCAGTGTTCCCGTTTACCGGTAATTACCAGTTTTTTACCGGTAAATTTAGGCTTGGATTGGTAATTCAGGTGACTGCCAGTCCCTCTGGACCGGCAGATAAAGATCCTTATAAATCTTTGTTGTTGAACAAAACATCAGCGATATTCAAAGAAATATATTTTTTTAAAGAAGTCAGCTTGTCTGTTACCATCAGGTCATCCCCTTGTCTTTTTTTAGTGCAAGGAAATAACATTTCACTTTGCTTCGAGGTTAAATATCCATTTGTAGTGACATTGTCTCGAAATATTAAAAAAAGAGAGAAAATATTGTGACTGAAGCTTGTGTGAATGACATGTAGATCTAAGTTATTTCAGATATGACTCATTGCACTGAACATGATGTTGAAAGAATGAAAACCAGCTAATTTTCATACATTTTTTATTTGTTGAAAGTTGGGACTGACAATAATTAGTGGGGACTGGTAATTTTTAGAGTTGCCAGTCCACAAGGACTGGCAGTTTCAAAAGCCAGCTGGAACACTGACTACCAGCTAACATTTCTGCAACGAAAGAAAGACTTAAGTTTTATCCCAGAAACTGACAAAATACTGCTTTTTTTTGTCATTTGATGATTCCATGTGTCAGCTTGGTTAGCATAGAATGTACGAATCTGACGACCTGAACATCTCTCCACTGACCTGAGCACTGTTGGGTCGTTCTCCCGGTGCAGGACACAGGTCTTGTTGCCGATGGTGACGCGGTAGCTGTTGACTTGGTCCTTCATGTATGTTGTGTGGCTGGACCCATCCACAGACAGAAGCAGACCGCCGTCAGACAGACTGAAACACACAAACAACGCAGGAACGTGTCATGAATTCTGTCAAGACAAGGTTTAAAATCAGCATTAGAAATTGGCACTAGTCCCATACTCCTTGCCAAACTGCCCAATAGTTAAGGTATCAGGACTAGTAGAAATTTGCCTTTTTAAAGTTTGTTAGCTATGTTATCATTATAAGGACAGTAGACTAAACTATTAGTTTCTGTCACTGAAAAGGTTTAAAAGTAAAAAACTAAAATATATAATTTAAAATTAGGTTTATGATGGTATAAGAAATAACATCTAAAACAAAATTATTCTCACCGATGAGCCTCGACATCCAGGACGGAGTTGTTCATGCACAGGAAGTAGCTGCTGATGCCTGTCTTTATCACCTGCGGACACAGAACGGTCCATATATTGGTCAAACACTATACATTGAAGTTGAGACGGAGACAGCATGGGGAACAGGAACGTTTATAGAGAGTAAATTTAATTGTTTGTTACAGCCAGAAACATTCTCTGCAGCATCTTTCAAAGCCAAAATCAAGGTAATGTGCTTGTTTTTTTAGGTCCTATGACACAGTAATAAGTCACATTGTAACCATCCAGTCTTCATTTTGCATAGCATCTTTTCTGACGATGGTCTGTAAATAATAGTCTGGACCAGACAATCCACTGATTGACATCATGAGCATTGATCTACGTAATTGGGATCGATGACATGCATCAACCAAGTCAGCGAGCCTGACCACCCGATCCCATTAGTCGCCTTTTACGGCAAGTATGGGTTGCTGAAGACCTATTCTACCCCGGTCTTCACAGGTCGGACGGTACCTCTCGGTACCTGCATTAACTGGTTAGAACACTGTGTAGAACATTCCAGTGGCTGGGTAGGTTATATATATATATATAGAGTGGGACAAGAGCGTGTTTACATATCTCACACACATTTTATCATACATGCAATTTCATCTCGCCGAGACCAGCTTTCATGTGAGGATCGCTCATCATCCCTGATTCCCTGCCTAGCCCATCACGGAAGCTTGACCACTGTCACGGTTGGGTGAATATATATTATTATCACTGACTTTTGCCATCACCACTGTATTTTTGTATTTGATACTGACTGCCCTCATATTATTTATTGCCATTGAATATTGTGCTACCACTCTATTGTTTACTGCCATTGTTATTGTTGCGCAGTAATTTGTATTGACTTGTTATTTCTGAATTTTGTAAATACATTTGTTGATTGTATACCACTTGTTGATTGTTTGTTGGTTTCACACTAACTTTTTTTTCGTATAGATTTCTGGATTAACCTATTTATTTCAATTTGGGAATCGACACATAACACTCAAAGGCTGAACCAAAACCTACAGAATACATTCCTAGGTCATAAAAGGTTGGGATTTGAAGTTAAATTACTGATAAATAAAATAAGGATAAAAAGGATATGTTTGCGCACACCATTATTTATTGTTAAATATTGAATCTACCAACCAAATATGATTCTCTTTGCATCCCCTATGCCACACTGCTGAGTCCCAAATACCTGCTTGGTGGACACCCCGAATCCCACGTAGCAAAAGGGGGTTGGCAGCCTTATGTGCACAGTCTTGCTGCCTCTACTCTACAGGGGGCGGTCGGGTAGCCTAGTGGTTAAAGCATTCGCTCATCATGCCGAAGACCCGAGTTCGATTCCCGAGATGGGTACAATGTGTGAAGCCCATTTCCGGTGTCCCCTGCCGTGATATTACTTGAATATTGCTAAAAGCGGCATAAAACCATACTCACTCACTCACTCTACTCTACAGTATCAGGCCATAGCAGATTTCACACAACTTCATGCACAGCTGGGCTCATCTGACATCCATGAGTCCTATACGGCCTGACTACAACCCTCATCACTCTTACACTGCATATACTGGTCATATGTCACGGGTGATCGAGCGACGTGCTGTATACAAATCTGTGAAGTATTGCCGACGAAGCAGAACCTACCTGCAAGATGTACTTGATGCCCTCCATAATGAACTCCACATCAGCAATATTCTTCAAGGATGATGATGGCAAGATCTGGCCTCTAAAACAGAAAAATAACTTTCAAGTTCCACTGTAGACGAAGACGATGCAAATCTGGTTTGGAGCATTTGGAATCCAAACAACCGAACCTCTTTCTCACAAATTTTGGAATGGTTGGTCTTCAAAGCAAAAATTACAACATTGTCAATAGGGGCATGAGGTGAAATAGGGTTTAAAGGGCAAGTAAAGTCAACATAGCAACTTTGCAGATTTTAACAGGGCATACCTAATCACAAATACTTCACAAAAATTCAACTTGAAAATCGGAAATTGTGTCAAAAAGACGATAAAAAAGGACACACGAAATTGTCCCCAAAAACAAAAAATATCCTCCAGTAAACCAATATGCCGGAACACAATTATTTTATTGCAATACATATCGTCTGACAAGCGTATTGTAGTAGTCAGGTATACCGGTAATACTGTGCAGTCCTACCATGAAGGGAATTATGTACATAAAGGGAATTATTATCATGATGATGTACCAGAAAAAGGGCAATTATATACAAGAAGGATGGAATTATATTCACGAAAAAGGTAATTATACAAGATGAAAGGACAAACAGACAGGATGAAAGGGGAATTATACTATCAGTCTTGAAACCCAAAGCCCAGCAACGCACCTCTCCAGTGAAGTCTGGAAGTCCTGGAAGCTGCCCAGGATCCTCTGGTCGGCAATGTGCAGGGCACCACAGATCACCCCCAGCATGGTGTCCGGCTTCTCCGCCTGAACCTTATCAGAGATGAGTTTGTCCAGCCAGGCTGTGGTGATGGTGTTGCCCTGGAACGACTCCGTCTCCAGCAGCTTGATGAGGTACTCCACCGTGGTGCGGAAGTCTCCGCGGATAGACAACTCTTTCAAGGCCACCACCAGGTTCCTGGACAAGTCAAGGTCAAGGTCAAGGTCGGGTCTCATACAAACAATTTAGGCTGCAATCACTTTAAAGTTTATACACCTACAGTCAGTGATAGAACCTTTTGAGTCTACTTGCCCAGCCTGCCTCTATATAATTTTCAGTACATCTTATAAGTAATATGTATGGAATTATATCAGCCTAGCTTACAAGTCTTAAGTTTACTGAGATTGAAGGATAATGACAGAACCTGGATCAAGTGGAATTCCTTATTGGAGGTTTATAGACGTGAGTTTAACGCTTTGAGCAGCATTTTTTTGTACCTGGATCAAGTGGAATTCCTTATGGGAGGTTTATAGACGTGAGTTTAACGCTTTGAGCAGCATTTTTTTGTTTCTGTTGATTTTGAAGCTGCTTTCAGTATTTCAGTTACATCACAGTGTGATTGTTGGATTGGGGTGATAACCTGAAGTGATGCCTACCCGATCAATTTTACTATCCTCTTACGACAGCATAGGCTGATGGGGACTTATTGTACTCCTAAATTCACACAGTGGCTGACATGGTCCATTGTTTCTGTGTACTCACTCTCGGGCATCTTCCCGGTCCTCTCCCCAGGAGAAGCAGTGGCCGAACTGGGAGTCTGCAAACTCATGAAGGCCGCCCGATGCTGCCACGCTGAAATACCCCCACACGTTTTTGTTGCTGCGGAAGTTCAGCTCCTGCACGGTGCCGGAGCTGGGCTTGAAGCCTTCGTCGGGGTTCTCGCTGGTGAT
This sequence comes from Haliotis rufescens, assembly GCF_023055435.1. Taxonomy (NCBI): domain Eukaryota; kingdom Metazoa; phylum Mollusca; class Gastropoda; order Lepetellida; family Haliotidae; genus Haliotis; species Haliotis rufescens. Next base: position 60,820,641 of record NW_025964223.1, on the reverse strand, counting down.
TCTGGCAGCAATCACATGACCCCTCGGGTGGGGTTTAGCTCGGGGATTGTCAAAGTCAATGGCCGACTCTCCCCATGGGTCTTCACCGTACAAAACTCGGATGTCTTTGATATGATGGAGCGGAAGACCCATAGCAACCTAACAGAGAGAAACACACCTGGGGATCACACACAGGTAACTAAATAACAGTCCCTGTTGTATTCCGCACCCAAAAACAATAATACTGCGGTAAATTTGGGTAAATTCTGCAACCAAATTTTGCACAGAATAATCAAAAACTTCCTGAAAGGTTAGTTTTCGTGAATTTCATAGTTTTTCACTTGGTTGACCCATGGCAGGAAGTTTTAGGATAAACATATCAATGGCTAGAATAACTTATTATAGTGAACATGGAGATTACTAGTGTAGTCTTAGCAATACGACTGTAGTATGTCTATGTTAAAGTGTGGGAAGTATGACAGTCTTAGATCTAAGATCACTTTGTGAACAGGGCTCCTAATCCTATATACAAAGTGATCTCAACTGATGTAAGTCTGAGTGAAAGGATGCGAGTTAAGACAGTCACAGCACTACAATTGCTTTGAGAATAGCCACACAGACTGTAGTCCCAAATAATGATGTGAGCTGGTCTTGGAGTAGCCCGGGACACACTCACCTGCAGCTGGGCGGCGGGGAGGTTGATGTCGGCCACCATCTCGGTGCACGGATGCTCCACCTGAAGCCGGGGGTTCAGCTCCAGAAAGAAGAACTCATCCTGCTCTGCATTGTACAGGTACTCCACGGTGCCGGCGCTCACGTACCCCACCATCTTGGCCAGCGTCACAGCAGCCTGCACCGCATAAACGTAATAATCGTATTTGTTTGTTTGTAAAGTCGCAATCAATATTTCAGCTATATGACATCAGCTTGTAATTAATCTGGACCAGACAATCTAGTGATTGATATTGTGAGCAACGATCTATGCTGATGAGTACGACACCCAGTCAACCAAGTCACCAAGCCTGACCACTCGATTTGATCGCCTCTTATGATGCGCCACATGATGATTATTATTTATTATAACAATGAAAATATAAAAAGTCGCAAAAAAAATCTTTGGCCTCGTCTATGATTTTTTTTGCAATTTTTAATTTTTTTGATTGTTATTATTAGTTACATGGTCCTGTGGATGAGCATGGGTTGTTGAGGGACCAATTCTAACCCGGAATCACCACAGGATGATTATACTACTAGCACATCAGCTAATCTTTGGAATACATATCCCTTCAAGGACTAAAACATCGACATTCTTTGCAATGAGATGGTACCCTTAACTATAAAATTCATACCATGTGACAAAACATTTACAGTCTACTAGACAACTGCTACTTACCTTCTCCATCCTCTCAAAGATACCAGACTGTGCAATGGTGACTGGTGCTTCTTCAATGATCTTCTGGTGCCTGCGCTGTATGGAGCAGTCCCGCCCGAACAGTGAGATGGCGTTACCATAGCTGTCGGCCAGAAGCTGCACCTCCAGGTGCCGGGCAGCAGACGCCAACTTCATGATGAATATCGGTGACCCTGGAACCTCTGCTTGCACCTGCAGTCAACACGTTAGGGATGAACAAAAGTGAGTGAGCAAGTTGGGTTCAACGCCACATTGAACATTATGCCAGTTATATCAGGGCGTGTGAGCTTCATGTGGGAGGAAAGCATGAAGTGATGCAGGTGAAACCCATGAGCAAAACCTAGAAACATAATCTGGGCAACTATGTCTGACGTCTGACCCCCAACACAAATCTCCTTTGTTGCATTTATGGACTATAGACAAGTTGAACCACCTAGTGCTGTGTTTTACCGATTACATCTTCACTGGGAGGTAGAGTGTACACGACTTCAGCATTATATAAGAGTCCAGTTTTGGAGTCCTGTTTTGCTCTGGGTGTCAATAATGTAGCATTCAGAGTCACTAAACAATCTGCTGTACAGTAAAATCATTCCTTCAAGTACAGGTGAATTCAAAGTGAACTGTGCCATGATCATGGTTTGAATCCCACGTCCGTGCAGATTATGATCCTTGGTTTGCCAGCACCATACCCCAGCTCATGGGTTTCACCAAACTGGTTCATGTCCACAACTAACAAATTTGGGCTTAGCTCCGAAAAAGAGCCAGCATTCCTCGAAACGACTGACATAATCCCACAATAAGACGACATGCTTTGACACAACTGAAATAAGGGAGGTAATGCTGCACACAGAATTGCAGCATTTTAGATAACTGTGCCCCTCACCTGTCTGTAGAGATTGGGGAAGTCATCTGCATTGTCAACTCTCCTGATGCCCTTGCCTCCACCCCCTTCCGAAGCCTTGATCATGACGGGGAAGCCAATGTCATTGGCCGACTTGAGCCCTGACTCCACGTCTGGCGTGCAGCCCTTCTTGTAGAGGTCATTGGGCACAACCAGCTGCTTCCACTTGGTCTTGTCCTTCTCCCCCATCTTCAGCTTCACACCTGGAGGAGCAGACGCCAACAAATCAGGATCATGTTCCACCAAGCAAAAATGGCGCTACAACTCTCTTTGGTATATATAAATGAAGTGGGAGTTACGGTCATCTTACTATCAAGATCGCTTTGCGGAACAGGCCATTCCAGTGACTTTTGTCGTCTAATGCAATTCCCTTGTTTGACTTATGTTCCTGTGTGTTTTTCAGGTGAACAATTGACTTGTCTTTGCATGTGTTTGTGAAGGGTGACATATTTTATCACTATTTGATAGTTATTCATAAACACATGCTCATCAAAAAGTCAGAATCGTGTAATGGACTCTGCTTTAAAAAGAATTCTAATATTATTATGAAATATTTTGAAAAAGGAAAGGGTTTCGTTGCCTTTATTTGAGTCTGTTTTTTGCAGATTCCTATGTACACCTCACTCTTGGCATCTTAGAATATTCATGTCCCAGGGCATATACACAATTCCTTTATGACCAACTTGAGCATATTTTGGTCATCTAAATAATACATGTTGAAGGGTCTATTCTAAGTAAATTTAGCCCTGATCAAGACATATGTACTCTTTCCTACATGTTCATTTTTTTTTATGAAAAGTTACCATAAAACATGCACTTTTAACTGATAGAAAACATACTGCATGAAACACAAATGTCATCAAGTATTTGATTGTCGCCATTGATGCAGATAACATTCGCTTAACTTGGGTTCCGTCTTTGAGGGTTTGAACGCCACATGCTGGGAACCTGGCACTTATTATATGTCTGGTGTTCATTCCAATATAAGTTGCTTGCGTATGATAGGATCTAAATGCTGTAGGTTGACTGCTAGTCTACCAGATTTATTTATTTTAGAAAATACTAGTCCGTACTTTAAATGACTAAGCTACTGACCTATAGCCCCTAGTTGAAGCTGAGATTGTTGATGTCTAAGTGCAGCTTGCTGAGATTGTTGATGTCTAAGTGCAGCTTGCTGAGATTGTTGATGTCTAAGTGCAGCTTGCTGAGATTGTTGATGTCTAAGTGCAACCTGCTGAGATTGTTGATGTCTAAGTGCAACCTGCTGAGATTGTTGATGTCTAAGTGCAACCTGCTGGGATTGGTGATGCCTAAGTGCAACCTGCAGAGATTGTTGATGTCTAAGTGCAACCTGCAGAGATTGTTGATGTCTAAGTGCAACCTGCTGAGATTAGTGATGTCTAAGAGCAACCTGCAGAGATTGTTGATGTCTAAGTGCAACCTGCTGAGATTGTTGATGTCTAAGAGCAACCTGCAGAGATTGTTGATGTCTAAGTGCAACCTGCAGAGATTGCTGATGTCTAAGTGCAACCTGCAGAGATTAGTGATGTCTAAGTGCAACCTGCAGAGATTGTTGATGTCTAAGTGCAACCTGCTGAGATTAGTGATGTCTAAGTGCAACCTGCAGAGATTGTTGATGTCTAAGTGCAACCTGCTGAGATTGTTGATGTCTAAGTGCAACCTGCTGAGATTGTTGATGATGAACCCACCTGAGCCGCTCCAGGGTAGAGTTGGCACTCCAGCAGTCTGGGCTACGATGGAGGAGGCAATCTTGTCTCCCAGGGACCACATGGCCATCTCCGGGGGACCTGTCACATACACACATACATTCATATGGGCAATACAGGCAAAAACATTTCAGTGCCAGTTGTTTGTGCAAAATGACAGCATGAATTGAAGTCAGTGCTACAAGCCTGAAACAGACTACTGTAAGAGCTAATGATAAACAGTCCATATATGACCACTGCAATTTACCTTAAGTAATGCAATACAGTTTGGATGTAGACAATACCTGTTTGATGAAGGAATGCTTTACCAACTACTGAAACCAAACCACTCCTCACAGAAGATGATTGAACTTTGCGAGCCCTTCAGAAGCCCTGGCACTATGACCTCATATTGGTACTTTGCTTCTCTAAAACTACGAATGCCAGTATATTTTTATAGTTAATTCCAAAGACTTCGGTTTAACAAGCATTCACCCAGTATTAACTGTAAATTAATCTCAATTCATCGAGATGGTCAGTAGTTTCAGTTAATTAATCTTAATCCATCTTTTGCTACAATCATCTTGTCACAGAAAAGGGATCTCACATGGACAAATGTATCGTAAAATATTTCATTGTCAGTAAGGCACTACCGACACAATGCAGACAAAAAACTGAAGCCCACCTGACACAGAGCAGACCAATTTACCTATGAATGTGATCCCATTCTTGTGTAGTAAGTCTGGTAGCTTGGGATTTTCAGAGGCATGTCCCCATCCTGCCCACACAGCCTGGAAGAGAGTATCAGTTGATTTCTCAAATACTGTGTAAAATACAATCAGACTGTTTGGGGAATTGGTTCAAGCTTCAAGATGGATAAGTTTGCTGCTGATATTATACTAAATTTCATCACCGAACAAAAATTCCTCACAACGAACTAAAATAATTGAAAAGTAATCAATCATAATAATAATAATAATTAATTCCTTTGTCGGCAAACTTTATCCAACTTTTCATTGATGAAACTGACTTGCAGGAACAAGATTACCATCTACTAATGACAACATGTTTCAGATGAAACTGACTTGCAGGAACAAGATTACCATCTACTAATGACAACATGTTTCAGATGAAACTGACTTGCAGGAACAAGATTACCATCTACTAATGACAACATGTTTCAGATGAAACTGACTTGCAGGAACAAGATTACCATCTACTCATGACAACATGTTTCAGATGAAACTGACTTGCAGGAACAAGATTACCATCTACTAATGACAACATGTTTCAATGTTTCACACCTTATCATCATCAATAATAGTCAAGTTCAATCAAGTCGCTTGTGTCATTGCTTTAAACCACATCAGCAATACTGCAGCTAATCATGGCTACTAATGCTACTTTCAACATTATTCAGTTTTATCACAGCGTGTTGGCGTAATATTGGAGAAAAGCCTGACTTGATGCAGATTTTAGACAATTACCACATTGGTGGACCCAACAGACATGAGTATGGTGCTTAAAAACCCAGAAACGATGTGAACCCAGATTCAAACATTTGATGAGAGGTTACCACCAGACCAAAGGGACACAACTCTGCACAGCTAAGGTGTGATAAGGACAAGCAGAAATGTGCCATAATGATGGGTTTTACTATATGTTATCATTATAAAGACTAGCGGACTTAAAATGTCTGTTTCTATCGCTGTCAATCTGAATATTTCTGATCAATGCCCATGAGAGTGGAGTCCTTGTCTCACCTGGACCTGTGTTCGTTTCGAGATGTCGAGGATGAGTTCCACGTTGGCGTAGTTGTTGTTGTTGCTGCCGCCAGGTACAGGTATGTACTGGTCAGCCATTCGGATGTATTCTGGAAGGGTTTCGTAAGCTTTAAGCATCATATCTAGGTGTAATCACTAAAAGAAGGTTCGTACCGGTCATTCGTGAGGTTGTGTAAGCAACTGAGTCAATTTGGTATAATGCCGCTTTCAAATGTATTTCAATTACAGGTTAGTGGGAGGTAAGAGTGACGCGGTGCAGGTCTTTAGCTGCCCACGAGCATGGGTATGGTGCTGACATAATTAAATCTGGGATTCGAAACCCAAGAAGGTGATTTAAGCGTCTAGCATCGCATGTAAGTGTAATTAATAACAAGGTTCACAAATGCAATACAGTCAAGTCCCGTTAATCCGACATTGTTGGTTGCATATGATTTAGGAAACATGTTTTAGATGGGCCTGTTTATTCCCACTGATGAAAGAATGCATCTGCTTAGAGGAAACATGTTCGGTGCTTATACATGTTATTCTGTATCATAATGTCACAAAGTACATTGTTGCAGCGCTAATCTTGTCTGACATTATTTACATGCTAAGTAAGATCTTGATTACAAATCAAAAGCATTGTTATAAGAGTTATAGGTATAGCTCAGATGTGTGTATACCAGCATTAGCCTTGAGATCTTCTGGTGTGACCATTACAACGAAGCGAATGGCCCGCTCATTCCGGAACATCTCGTACGCCCATCTCCTCACGGACCGCATACACTTCACGGCAGCAATACCATTGTTGGCAATCAGAACCTGCAGAACAGACATATTAATATACACATCACAGAAGCAGTAACATTGAACAGAAACAAGATTCTCTACCTTGAGACAAGCATGGGGGATGGGGACCTATTCTGCCCAAGAATCGCCAAAGTCAGACAAGCATGGGGTAATGAGGACCTATTCTGCCCCTGGAATCTCCACAGTGAGAAAACCATGGGGTATGGGGACCTATTCTGCCCTGGAATCTCTACAGAGACAAGCATGGGGTATCAAGGACCTATTCTGCCCCGGAATCTCCACAGTGAGAAAACCATGGGGTAATGAGGACCTATTCTGCCCTGGAATCTCTACAGAGACAAGCATGGGGTATGGGGACCTATTCTGCCCCGGAATCTCTACAGAGACAAGCATGGGGTATCAAGGACCTATTCTGCCCCGGAATCTCTACAGAGACAAGCATGGGGTATGGGGACCTATTCTGCCCTGGAATCTCTACAGAGACAAGCATGGGGTATGGGGACCTATTCTGCCCTGGAATCTCTACAGAGACAAGCATGGGGTATGGGGACCTATTCTACCCCGGAATCTCTACAGAGACAAGCATGGGGTATGGGGACCTATTCTGCCCCGGAATCTCCACAGTCAGACAAGCATGGGGTATGGGGACCTATTCTGCCCCGGAATCTCCACAGTCAGACAAGCATGGGGTATGGGGACCTATTCTGCCCCGGAATCTCCACAGTGAGAAAACCATGGGGTAATGAGGACCTATTCTGCCCTGGAATCTCTACAGAGACAAGCATGTGGTATGGGGACCTATTCTGCCCCGGAATCTCTACAGAGACAAGCATGGGGTATCAAGGACCTATTCTGCCCCGGAATCTCTACAGAGACAAGCATGGGGTATGGGGACCTATTCTGCCCCGGAATCTCCACAGTGAGAAAACCATGGGGTAATGCAGACCTATTCAGCCCTGGAATCTCTACAGAGACAAGCATGGGGTATGGGGACCTATTCTGCCCTGGAATCTCTACAGAGACAAGCATGGGGTATGGGGACCTATTCTACCCCGGAATCTCTACAGAGACAAGCATGGGGTATGGGGACCTATTCTGCCCCGGAATCTCCACAGTCAGACAAGCATGTGGTATGGGGACCTATTCTGCCCCGGAATCTCTACAGAGACAAGCATGGGGTATCAAGGACCTATTCTGCCCCGGAATCTCTACAGAGACAAGCATGGGGTATGGGGACCTATTCTGCCCCGGAATCTCCACAGTGAGAAAACCATGGGGTAATGCAGACCTATTCAGCCCTGGAATCTCTACAGAGACAAGCATGGGGTATGGGGACCTATTCTGCCCTGGAATCTCTACAGAGACAAGCATGGGGTATGGGGACCTATTCTACCCCGGAATCTCTACAGAGACAAGCATGGGGTATGGGGACCTATTCTGCCCCGGAATCTCTACAGAGACAAGCTTTTGGGTATGGGGACCTATTCTGCCCTGGAATCTCTACAGAGACAAGCATGGGGTATGGGGACCTATTCTGCCCCGGAATCTCTACAGAGACAAGCATGGGGTATGGGGACCTATTCTGCCCTGGAATCTCTACAGTCCGACAAGCTTGGGGTATGGGGACCTATTCTGCCCCGGAATCTCCACAGTGAGAAAACCATGGGGTAATGCAGACCTATTCTGCCCTGGAATCTCTACAGAGAAGCATGGGGTATGGGGACCTATTCTGCCCTGGAATCTCTACAGAGACAAGCTTGGGGTATGGGGACCTATTCTGCCCCGGAATCTCCACAGTGAGAAAACCATGGGGTAATGCAGACCTATTCTGCCCTGGAATCTCTACAGAGACAAGCATGGGGTATGGGGACCTATTCTGCCCCGGAATCTCTACAGAGACAAGCTTTTGGGTATGGGGACCTATTCTGCCCCGGAATCTCCACAGGGACAAGCTTGGGGTATGGGGACCTATTCTGCCCCGGAATCTCCACAGTGAGACAAGCATGGGGTATGGGGACCTATTCCGCCCCGGAATCTCTACAGTCCGACAAGCTTGGGGTATGGGGACCTATTCCGCCCCGGAATCTCCACAGTCAGACAAGCATGGGGTATGGGGACCTATTCTGCCCTGGAATCTCCACAGTCCGACAAGCATGGGGTATGGGGACCTATTCTGCCCCGAAATCTCCACAGTCAGACAAGCTTTGGGTATGGTGGCCTTTTTGGCCCCAGAGTGTAGACCCATTCCTCCCACAGAGACCCGACCAATGAGACTGACCTTGTTGATGACTCGGTTCCCCCCGAAGCGCTTCACATACTCCTCCGGTGTGGCCACACAGAAGTCCTTCACATACTGCCTCTTCCCCCGCGTTGTGTCCAGAGTGATCCCGGACATCGTGTGCCTGAAACCAGCAGCATCATCAACGGTGCTCCACCTCTCCTCGCAACTACATCATCACAACATGCTCAAGGTCTAACAATAACAGCTGGTACATATCCAAATCATACACAAACACGACCACTAGTAGCCACAAAGAAACACATATCATGTCAACATGGTACCAACTGATTTACGACCTTGTGGATTAAGATTAGTAATGTTCTAAGCAGGACTAAGATTTAACACATTTAACCATGACAAATAGTATTTACTCTACTAGCATGACTAGACACACCAGTACATTGCAAGAGGGGAACATATGCCCATATTCTAACCTTATAAAGAGTGGTGAATCTCAGCTTTCAGTGTCACACACACATATATATACCACCCATGCCCTGTGTTATACACACATCCTATGACAACAACAGGGGGCTCTAGCTTATCAGGGCTTGCCACTGTAATGTTGAGTAATCGACAGACATACAAGCAATGTCAACTGGGTGTAAACAGGCCACTGCTAAATTCTTCACCTGTTATCAATACCCGGGTGACAATACAACCCTTTAAAGGGGAAGTGTACACGCAAAAATCACTTTCTTTCTTTTTCTAAACAAAACGCAATTTTAGAATTTATCTGTGTTTGAAAATATACACTCATTTTTTTCACAGTGAAAGTAGGAAGCTCACAATAGTGTGAAAATGATATGCCGTTATGAGGCCTTCGTTTTTCGAGCTAAACTGGCCTGAGTTATCCCCCTTAGATTATGACGTAATTGGTGCCAATTCAACTGGGTCCCTGTCTATTCTCAACGCAAAAAATATCAAGTACCAGTTTGCGGTAAAACAACATGGCCTACGACACACTCCGGCGCAGTGGTGACTCAGCATAACACTATGCTGGCTGGCATCTGAGACGCTAGAATCACACACCTAGACCTACACCACGTGAAGCGGCTCTAACAAAGCATGATGACGTCATAATGTTTATCAATTGGCACCAATGACGTCATATTGCAAGGGGCATAAGCCATGGTGTTTTTGTTGTGGAAATAGAACACTTAGTAAATGTGAAAAATATAAATCGTTTTAATGCGAAAAATATGTTAATTAATTGTGATATTTTTTATATTTTTGTCTATGACACTTCTAGGTTAACACTTTTAATGTGGAAAAAGTACAAGAAAAATAGGTTAATTTCCGTGTGAACTTGCCCTTTAAGAAACAGATTGTGATCTTTGGGTAGTAGAGACTAGGTGAACATCACATCATATCCTGTTTCATTCAGTCTGTTCAGCAGTTTACCATGTAACAGGTCATTTTTTTCATCTAGATTTGATACATGTTTATAACATTTATTCAAGGAAGAGAATTTATGGATGTTAACTTCTTTATTATGAGAAACACAACGTTTCGGAGTAAATGCCTTTCAAAGACTTAACATTTATTTAGGAGATAGACATACTGTGTTTTCAGTTTCAGCACTGTTAAATCTACAAATGACCTAGCTTTACATTGAAAACATTTTCTTAACATGTCTATTCTACCATGACAAAATTAAATGTGAACTACTTGATGTTAGCAAAGGTATTGAGTGAAGCGGCATTGAGTGTTCAGTGTTTTCAGTGGGTATTCAATTGGATTTAAGAAACACTAATACTAGCCAACAGACATGAATGAGTGAGTTGGGTTTTACGCCACTTTTAGCAATATTCCAGCAATATCACAGCAGGGGACACCAGAAATGGGCTTCACACATTGTACCCATGTCGGGAATCGAACCTGGGTCCTCGGCATGACGTGCAAACGCTTTAACCACTAGGCTACCCCCACCGCCCCCTACCAGCATGACCAAAGTATGGCACTGTATATGCTCAAACAATGTTGTATTACATCAACATGCTTCCCTTACACAGATTTCAGGAATTGAAAGTGTCTGGCACAAAATACTTTTTGTGTTTGTTTGTGATTTAATGCTACACTCAGCAATATTCTTTTATATGATGGTAGTTTGAAAATTTATCGACTCTGGATCAGACAATCCAGTGATTGACATCATGAACATCGATCCACGCAGTTGGGATACGATGACATGCACCAACCAAGTCAGCGAGCCTGACTACCCGATTCTGTTAGTCCCCTTTTACAACAAGTATAGTCGCCTCTTATGGTAAGAATGGGTTGCTGAAAACCTATTCTCCCCTGGGTATTCACAGGTCTACAAAATACTTGTGCTTATGATATCATTCACTGGATTGTCTCGTCCAGATCTGACTATTTACAAAAATTACTGAGTGCAGCAACGAAGAAGCAAGCATTAAAATGATGTCACTTCCATTGCAATAACAAATACTATCTGACAAAGTCAAGCCGTCCGTCACAACCAGGCCTCACCTGGACACTCAAAATATTCCCAGCAAAAGTTGAGTGGTACATATTACAGTGAGTGAGTTTGATATTACGCCACTTTTAGCAGTATTCCAGCAATATCCCAGCAGGGGACACCAGAAATGGGCTTCAAACATTATACCCATGCTACCCTTGTGTCTTTATATCACAGATATCAACACCCATGGATTGAAGCTAATAAAACACCAAGCCTTGCCAAGGATTTTTCGACTTTGATCTACAAGTATTGATGTACTTGATATCAAAAGACACTCAGGTGAGATTCTCCAAATGCCTATAAGCTCTGATAAAAGATTCCTATCAAATCTTACCATGTGTGTTGTCAGTACAAGAAACAGAAGTTTTTGACCCCACAGCTACTACCAGTTGATGACCTTGACCTTCAGCCTACCAGCTAACAGCCAGGTGAGCCAGCCTCCTATTATCAACCTGCTTATCAGGCAGAACGTTCTGACCACTGACCTGCACTGACCATGCACACATGGGGTACATCCCCAAACTTACCTTGTGTAGTGCTTGGCCTGTCACATTGCATGCATAGTTTGGTGTCCTGGTGATGGGTATATTTCAACATGTCAGGATGGACACCGTGTGCCAGGGACAGTAAGTTGTTTATCATCCACTTTATAATGATGTAGATGTCACATTGATACTTCAAACTGACATGATGATAGTGTATGTGGGAAACCAGGGTCTCGTTCCACTAAGCGATCGTAGCGCTACGACTGTCGTAAGTCTGAGGAAGTTATGATCGTCTTAGAGCTACGACAGTTTTGTGCAACAGGGCCACGATGTTTGTGTATCATATAATCGTGGAGCTTGGTTTTCAAATAAAGTTATGATCGTCTTAGAGCTAAGACAGCTTTGTGGAAAAGGGCCACGATGTTTGTTTATCATATAATCATGGAGCTTGGTTTTCAAATAAAGTTATGATCGTCTTAGAGCTACGACAGCTTTGTGGAAAAGGGCCTAGATGTTTGTGTATCATATAATCGTGGAGCTTTGTTTTCAAATAAAGTTATGATCGTCTTAGAGCTACGACAGCTTTGTGGAAAAGGGCCTAGATGTTTGTGTATCATATAATTGTGGAGCTTGGTTTTCAAATAAAGTTATGATCGTCTTAGAGCTACGACAGCTTTGTGCAACAGGGCCACGATGTTTGTGTATCATATAATCGTGGAGCTTGGTTTTCAAATAAAGTTATGATTGTCTAAGAGCTTTGACAGCTTTGTGGAAAAAGGCCTAGATGTTTGTGTATCATATAATCATAGAGCTAGGTTTTCAGATTCTGTGCCCTGTTTTTAATCAGGCAGACTCTGTTGCTCTGACCATCTAATCAAGTGTATTGATGTGGCCAAATACCAAGGCCAGAACATCTATGCGACTTTTGTATTGTGTCATATATAGAAACTGAATTCCAGAGTGCAGCGATAGAAATTGGCACTGGTCCTATAGTCCTTGCCAAACTGCCCAATAGTAAAGGTATCATAGGAACTAGTAGAAATTTGCCATTTTAAGGGTTTTGCTATATGTTATTATTATAAGGATAGTGGACTAAAAATGTTAGTTTCTACAGCTGGAGTGCCCATTTCACTCAAGTTTGGGGGAACATGTACTTCCTTAATATTATTACACATGTCCAACTGCTGTTAAACTAACACAATTATATAGCTGCACTTCTATGTTCTAAGAAGTGAGTGAGTGAGTATGGTTTTACGCCCCTTTTAGCAATATTCCAGCAATATCACAGCGGGGGACACCAGAAATGGGCTTCACACATTGTACCCATGTCAGGAATCGAACCCGGGTCTTCAGTGTGACGAGCGAATGCTTTAACCACTAGGCTACCCGACCGCCCCTGTTCTAAGAAGATTTGCAAAGTATGTATTCCTTGCTCTCAAGACAACGAACACTCTTCTTAAAGATGTGCCAGTTTTGTAGTGCTATGCCATTGTAACATTGCGAGACTGATCGTTGTCAGTGTGTGTAACGTGTGTTGGGACCTGATCCACAGGGAGTTCGAAGGTTATGATCAGCCTTAGTAACCTTAGCACTCCAAGGAGTTTTGACCCCTAGTCTCGCAAAAGTTCGTGGCTTGCAGGTGCTTTATGGATCGTTCCCCTGATGTAATAGTCAGCGCTCTGTACATGTGAACTGATAACCCAATGTACCTTGTATAATGGACTGTGGCCCCTTGATGGAATAAACTTATCATGCTCATTCAGTCAATGAAGCCAGACTTCATTTCTCAACCCAAAATCATCAAGGTTGGTAGGTCTAAAAAGATCCAATAAAAAACCCAATTTTAAATATATACTTTTAATTTTTTCAAAATGTTAGGTTGGTAGGGGAGGAGAAAAGTGGGGGCAGAAGGAATAGTGATTTATAGTTCATTGCAAACAAGGGTGTATTTTTAAACATTTTACTTATTTCTGGGTTACAATGGCAGAATAAAATAACACTGCTTTTCATTTTTTCCCCCCAAATAATTGTTTTTCAGAATCAGCTGTAAACCAAGTTTACAAAAAGTCTGACCTTAAATGAAGACACTCAAAAGTCATACTTTTTGTGGTTACGATATTTAAAAGGCAATTGACACAAGAAGACAAAGCCATTGATATTCCCCGCCCCTATAAATGTGCTAAAACATCACAATATACAGTAAACTATGTTTATAGCACACACGCTTATAATGTCCCAACTATTTGCTGTAGTTATGCTGCATATATGCATATAACGAACTACGGTTATAATAAACTAAAGTTAGTGGTCCATATGAGTTTGTTATAACCGTATTTTACTGTATCTCAAACTACCTCAAAGATTAATCCTTGAGCATGTGAGTACAACTGCCATCATGCATAGTGAGTGAGTGAGTGAGTGAATGAGTTTTTGTTTAACGCCGCCTTTAACAGTATTCCAGTTATATCAAGGCGTGTCAGCTTAATGTGGGAGGAAAGCCCGAAGTGATGCAGGTCTCAGACGTTTACCAATTCGGTGAAACCCACGAGCACGGGTATTGTGCTGACAAACCTAGAAACATAATCGTGTCGAACCGGGATTCGAACCAACAATCATAGGTTTCTGGCGTGCCCAAGGGACGCAACTCTGCACAGCGAATCGCGAGGCTTAGACGACTGGGCCACCCGTGCCCCCGCATAGTGAGTGAGTTGCATTTACAACAGCATGTCAGTTATATGTCTTTGAATTTTTCATTTGGTTTGTTTGTTTGTTGTTTAAAGCCGCACTCAGCAATAGTCCAGCTGTATGACAGCGATCTGTAAACAATCAAGTCTGGACCAGACAACCCAGTGATTGATATCATAAGCATCAATCCACGCAATTGGGATCGATTACATGCATCAACCAAGTCAGCGAGCCTGACCACCCGATCCCATTAGTCACCTTTTACGGCAAGCATGGGTTGCTGAAGACCTATTCTACCCCGAATCTTCACTGGTCCAGTTATATGTCAGTGTTGTAGGTCTACCATTCTCCACTTTTAGGCTAATCAAAATAATCCCCTCTAATCTTCAAATGCTTCCATGGACATGAACTACTAATGGTACTTTTCAATAAAAGCTTAAAAATTGACAGCAATGCTGCATACTATATTTTCAAAAATCTGATTCATAATTCCATAACAATTAGCAAACAAATTATATAACTGATGCATGATCCTGCGTGATTTAACCAAATTTGCAATATCAGCAGCTTTTGAACCCCCACAAGTAGCAACACATCAAAGTATAGAGCTTACTTAAAGTAGTGACCTCATTTGCATATTTATCAAAAAGTTCATCAGAATGGTTTATCACATCGATAAGATGATGCTCCATCATATGACGAATGTTATTCTTGAGTGCACGACATGGGCATGTGATATACATGATATAAGATGAGGCCCCAGACAGGGAGAAATGAATGAATACTACACAACCTTTGATAGGGTATTTTTCTATATTCAAGGTCACTGGATGTGACTAATATCTTGAAGTGGTCATATAAAAAGCATTTAACAGAGCCATAGAACCAACAAATAGTATTTGATAGTGCCAGAGAACTAACAAATAGTATTTAATTGCGCCAGAGAACCAACATATAGTATTTGATAGAGCCAGAGAACCAACATATAGTATTTGATAGAGCCAGAGAACCAACATATAGTATTTGATAGAGCCAGAAAACCAACATATAGTATTTAACAGTGTCATAGAACCAACATATAGTATTTGATAGAGCCAGAGAACCAACATATAGTATTTGATAGAGCCAGAGAACCAACATATAGTATTTGATAGAGCCAGAGAACCAACATATAGTATTTGATAGTGCCATAGAACCAACACATAGTATTTGATAGCGCTAGAGAACCAACATATAGTATTTGATAGTGCCAGAGAACTAACATATAGTATTTGATAGTGTCATAGAACCAACAAATCGTATTTGATTTAAGAAATAAAAGATGAGTGGGAGTCGTTTATCGTACAATAAAACTAGTACTGCAGGGAGAATAAACTAACCAATTAAAAGACAATAATCCAATGTGGGTCGGGCAAACCAGTGACTGATGGTATGAGCACTGATTCATGTCAGCAGGTTATAAAGACACAATATTACCAACTTCACAGAGCTGGATCACCCAATCCCATTGTACAGTCAACATGGTCAAGTCTCGTTAATCCGACACTCGTTAATCCGACACTAATGATTGGAACCGATTAAATCAGTGCTGTTGACTGACCAATGAAATTACTAACAGCAAGTCAACATTAGCCACTAAGAAAGCAGCTTTCTTAAGCATTGCGGCACTAGTTTCAAATTGGCGTCTTCCATTCCAGACTATGCTTTCAAAAGTATTTTGAATCAGTCATACATTATGTTAAACTTTAGAGGTTGCATGATTAGAAAACATATTTCGCTAACTATGTAACATTACAATATGATCATTGCCTTTTTCCTCCTTTTTTATTGCAACATGTTTGAATCATTATCTATTGTGTAGTTGTCCGATTTTCAATCACGAACATTGATACTACCTAATTTTGTTTATCCAACATACTCGTAAATCCGACATAATCATATGCAACCAACAATGTCGGATTAACGGAACTTGACTGTAGTAAGTTCTATTCATAAGCATGAGGTGCTGGGGACATATTCCGACCTGGAATCGCCATAGGGGCATACTACCAGTATCAGAAGCTGCATGTGTTTTAATTTTACAAAAATATTCACTTGTCATCTCAGGTCATGCCAGGTACATAAATAAATAGATTAATAAATTATTAATCCTATGTTTTATTTCTTTTGGTTGAGAAAAACGGATGTGTTGATGGAACTATAAGAAACTTAAGGCACATGGAATAAAAATAAATGGGTTTATTTGTTTTACAACATGATTGATTTTTATAGGGCCAATACATTTCTTGTGTCACTGAAACATGTCTTAGAGTTACTTGCCCCTACTATCCACAAAATATGGATGTACTCTGCAGAACAAGAAAATATGTTTTTTCACCCAAGTGAGTGAATGAGTATTTCAGTAAGATGACTATGTAAAACTACACAATCTGTTGCAGCCTTAAAGAATACCAAGGAGGCTGACAAGTGACATTCTTATTTCATCTATTCCCTTAGCTGAGGTGAGGTGAGGTGAAATGGGGTTTAACGTCGCGTCCAAGATTATTGCACTTATATAGCGACGTGCATGCACGTGTGTGTGTGTGGCTGCTTGTACTAGTCCGGACTGATGCCGATTTATAGTGCTAGCACACTGAGATACCATGCCGCAGTTTAACATGAATACCCCACTCAGACACAGTATACTGACTCCGAGCCGACAAGTCCTTGTTTTAGCCCCTTAATGCCGAGAGCCAGACAGGGTAACAACAAGTACCATCTTTTAACGTCTTTTGGTATGACGCGGCCGGGTATCGAACCCCGGGCCTTCCGCTCTCCGGGCGGATGCTCTACCACCAGACCACGGAGGTGGTCTCCCTTAGCCGAGGAACATATGAACTTACTTCAACAGACATGATTTGTTTGTTTGTTGTTTAAAGCAGCACTCCAGCTATATGACAGAGGTCTGTAAATAATCGAGTCTGGACCAGACAATCCAGTGGTTGACATCGAGAGTACCGACCACCTGATCCCGTTAGTCACCTCTTACGACAAGCACAGTCGCATTTTACGGCAAGCAATGGGTTGCTGAACTGACATGAACTCAAACGGCTCATCAGAAAAACCCAGTGAGACTCAATACATGTAAAGAACGTCATGAAGAAAGTTGTCGTAAAATATACCCTTTTTTTCTATTTATCGCCAATGTTTGAATATTATTGCACCATGATCTATATACAAAACACCTGTTGCTTTCAAAAAATAATTTTTGCTCTCTGTAGTTAATGGAAGTTCTGCCAAGTTTGGCAGTGTAACAAAACAAATTGTATGTAAACAGCCTATCAGATGTATTTACAGATTCTGCCATGGATATTGTACGTGATTATTAAAAGAGAAAATAACACAACTGGTAACAATAAATGGAGTGATTAATAGAACTCCTACAAAACATCAAACTAAATGACAAAATAACAATGAAATCAAAACATCTATGTTTATACAAAAACAGTTCCTCAGTTAAAAATAGAACAAAATAAATTATTATAATGATACTTGAAAATATCCTACTCAGAATATGAGGGACACAGATATTTCATACTGTGACGTAACACGACAATTTGTTGAACTGAGTACTTATGTTTAGTCATCTCTACATGAGTGAGTGAGTGAGTGAGTTTGATTTTACGCCGCTTTTAGCAATATTCCAGCAATATCACAGCGGGGAACACCAGAAATGGGCTTCACACATTGTACCAATGTCGGGAATCGAACCCGGGTCTTCAGCATGACGGGAGAACGCTTTAACCACTAGGCTACCCCCACCGCCCCCTACCAGCATGACCAAAGTATGGCACTGAGTACTTATGTTCAGTCATCTCGACATGAAGCTACACATGGTTCAGTAACACGACAACAACGTGTTGAACTGAGTACTTATGTTCAGTCATCTCGACATGAAGCTACACATGGTTCAGTAACACGACAACAACTTACTGAACTGGCTGCAAAACAACCTTAGCCCTAAGCCTGCCGTAAGTCTATATTAAAGGGGAAGTGTACACGCAAAAATCACTTTTTATCTTTTTCTAAACAAAACGCAATTTTAGAATTAATTAGTATCTGTGTTTGAAAATATACACTCATTTTTTTCACAGTGAAAGTAGGAAGCTCACAATAGTGTGAAAATGATATGCCGTTATGAGGCCTTCGTTTTTCGAGCTAAACAGGCCTGAGTTATCCCCCTTAGATTATGACGTAATTGGTGCCAATTCAACTGGGTCCCTGTCTATTCTCAACGCAAAAGATATCAAGTACCAGTTTGCGGTAAAACAACATGGCCTACGACACATTCCGGCGCAGTGGTGACTCAGCATAACACTATGCTGGCTGGCATCTGAGACGCTAGAATCACTCACCTGTACCTACACCATGTGAAGCGGCTCTAAACAAAGCATGATGACGTCATAATGTTTATCAATTGGCACCAATGACGTCATATTGCAAGGGGCATAAGCCATGGTGTTTTTGTTGTGGAAATAGAACACTTGGTTAATGTGAAAAATATAAATCGATTTAATGCGAAAAATATGTTAATTAATTGTGATATTTTTATATTTTTGTCTTTGACACTTCTAGGTTAACACTTTTAATGTGGAAAAAGTACAAGAAAAATAGGTTCATTTCCGTGTGAACTTGCCCTTTAAGGTATCACCTTAGCGCTAATATCGCTTTGTACAACGGCTCCCTGTGTATTAAAGTTGAAACATCTTGACATGAAGTGACACAGGCTTTAGTTCCATGGTAATATCGAATACTATTTGTATGACAACCTATCCAAGCAATCAGTCACCCCAGCTGGATACTCCCTTCCCCAATCAAAAGTTGCGTACTAAATGTTTAACGCACACAAACATTATTTGCTACGTCACAAAGACAGCGATCTAAGCATCAGATGGACTAAACTGACAACAGAGAGAATACAAAATGACACTTCAAAACATGTTTGTCAGTGATTAACTTGAATCTCAAATGTGACAGTGAGACTGATGTACCTGGCTGCATAATGCTCCTGCATTAAGCTTCGGGGACAGGTGGCCTTTTCCATGTTAATAGTCTAGCTGTTCAACACCAAACAGGTAACCTTGTTACGTGGCAATGGCCTACATCAACTTCACAGGCATTCTCAAACTAAAACCACCACGCCAGGCTGTATTGTACATCTCCACGTCTGCTCTTAACCATCACTGGTATACTCTTGTGTCTTCTTCCTGCTCCATGACATTCTACTGTTATGAAACTGAGTCTCAAATGTCCAGGGGACATGTCAAAACATAAAGGACTTAATCAGGTAACTTGTGACATCAGTCAACCTTCAATATCACAAATCCACCATAAAAGCAAATGAAGTGGCCATTATTATGTTTAAATAATTCATAATTACATCATGTCAATAATAGAGATGTTTATCTAAAATGACATGACATAATTTTGAGATGACCCCCAGTCTGACAGGCAAACCACAGCTGTTCGTGGGACAGCATGCATGTATCACAGGTGTCTTTCACATACACCACACATGGCCTCTACATGGCCTCCACATGGCCTCAGCCTGGCCATCGGTCATCATGCTTCCCTCGACCGGCTGACCTGGTCAAAACACCCTCACACTGCACAAGTTTATATATTTATTTGTTTGTTGTTTAACGCCACACTCAGCAATATTCCAGCTATATGATGACGGTCTGTAAATAATCAAGTCTGGACCAGACAATCCAGAGGTGACTAACGGGATGAGGTGGTCAGGTCCAATTGCGTGGATCAATGCTCATGATGTCAATCACAGGATTGTCAGTGAGCCTGACCACCCGATCCTGTTAGTCAACTCTTACAACAAGCATAGTCGCCTACAAGTAAAGTGGCAGTAGTTCTCTGGAACCAGGTACCACGTAAATGTTTTATAGCTTTCAATTCCTTATCGTCACAACCAGGCTATATTATCATTTGTAAACTTCTCCCTCCTTAAAGTGCAAAACAAACGTGGGTATATCTACATGTTGGACAATCTCATTAAAATCAAATCTTAGTTCTCGCTATCGCTAAACAAAGATCTGAGGACATCCCATTACGGGTCACATCAGAAAGACCTTTCGCGAATTTTGACCGACCAATGAAATGACTGACAAGAAATCGACATTAGCCAATCAGAAGGCAGCTTTCTCGAGCTTTACAACACTAGTTTCACACTGGCGACTACGCTTCGAAACATATTTTGACATATACTCGAATTAAAAAAATTAAAACTGATAAGAAGAACATTCTGGAATGGCTTATAGATGGCCTAGATTGTATGGATATAATCATAAAACCCGTAACTGGGAATACCCTGTGTTAAATATTTTGTGGTTGCATGATTAGAAAACACATTCCGACTGTCACTTTCATGATCTGGTAAGCGACGCTCTGATTGGTTGGATGAAAGGTCATTCTGATGTGACCCGTAAAGAGATGTCTTCAGAGCTTTGTTTAGCGATAGCGAGAACTAAGATTTGATTTTAATGAGATTGCATGTTGTATAAATAGAACTCAAAAGAAGATAAGGACCGACTGATTCTGTCATATTTATAAAGTTAATCTGTCATGGCATGAATATGAAAAGACTATTGTCCTCACCATGCTCACTTTTTAGTGTAGCACATATAAATACATTACATTTATGGCTATATATATCCAATACAGCCCATGCAAGTCTATACTTGTGGGCAAGTCTAGATTACTGCAGTTTCAGTCTTAAAAGGAAGAGTCTCTGGGCTCCTTTTTATTATATTTTATGAAGTTAATTTAACAACTGGTTTTTTTCTTCTGTAAAACATGTTCATTTCGGAGACTAGATGTTAGACAATGATATTCCTACAATGGTATTTTTCTACGCTACGTCTACACAAAAGATTTTTTTACTTTTCTATGTGACACTAAACAGATGAATCAATAGGGACTGCGTGTATACATACGGACATAAACATTGTTTTCAATGTAGAGCTGTGTTACCTGTAGATTTGAGGACTCCAGGTTCGTCTGAGTGAGAACACACAGCAGTCTTAACCTTTAAAATGTTTGGTCTGGTAAAATAGTCTTGTATGTCCTCTGTACAAGTCTCTGTACTTTCTTATCACAGATGCCCTTTCAAGTGTCACAAACATGCAAAATAATCACTTAATTTCCGACGAAGTCCAATCAAACTCCATAGCAACACTTGCCAAATAATGCAGTGGTACCGTTTCAGGAACTTGTGATAAACATAATAAGGCAATCCTGATATCAGCGACAATTCAACCAGCTGGTTGTACTATTAAGGCATTTTCAGTGAGTGAGTATGTTTTACTCCGCTTTTAGCAACATTCCAGCAATATGACGGCGGGGGACACCATGAGATATGGGCTTCACACTAGGGCTGGGACGAGTCCAAATCTACAACCCGGGTACCCAATCCCCTATGACCCGACCCTACTCGGGTACCCACTGCAGGTCTCAAGAGTTGGGAACAAAATGTCTGATTGGGAATTGTTTTACCGCATCCCTGACCCAAATTATTTAGATACATGTATCATAGCGACTGATTAACGACAACCATTGTCTGAAAAACATTTGATTCCAAAGGCTTATTACCCTGTAGCCATGACATGTGCACGTCTCCATAACTTAATTGTCATTATTTATAAGAGACTAATCCCCGTTGTTAATCCTCACCAACATTTCATTGCATTTTGACTGTCAGTCAGCCTGGACTACCATGTCACTTCCCGTTAACTACTGCTTTTTTTAGTATGACATATATTGCCTTAATTGATCATACCCTGAACTGGTTCATCTGTCCATTGTTGTTCCTTACTATATATGTGTTACCATTACATGGTGTTAGTCAAGCTTGGTATTCCGAGTGCTGGTGTAGGGACGATCTCGAGCAGGATGTGCCGCTCGTAGGAAACGTCCTGAGGTGAGCTGGAGCTCCACTCACCTCTTGTATGCCTGAGCTGGAAGGTCCGCTCATCGCTCATGTCAGAGCAAGTATTCCGCTCATTGTGTATTTGTTGTTTATTGTTTACATGTTGTGCATAAACGTTTCAGGACAGTTATGTCGATTTTGTCCTTCATTCCCCCAAGAGCTAATTCCCTATCAACATGAACATTGACACCTTATCAAACGATCAGATCATGCTTACACTAAAGTTGACTGAAGCTTTATCTTTACTCAAACATTTACAAGTCAAAAGGAATGTGTGCATCGTCAGAAAGAAATGCGAACATAAGCGACTTGTAGTGTAACCACTGAGCTATAGTGGGTTTTTGTTAATAAACAAAATATCACGTGACTAACCAGGGGTCTGGGTAGTCCTGTGGGTACCCAGGTCCTACTCAGGACCCACCCGACCAGAGCTCGAGAAAGCACCCAACAATATTGCCGGTATATGAGGGCAGTCTGTAAATAATCAGACCAGGACCAGACAATCAGGTGATTGACATTGTGAGCAGTGATCTACGCTGTTGGGTACGATGAAACATATTATCACCCAAGTCAGCAAGCCTGACCACCAATCCATTAAGTCACCTCTGAGGCTTCAGGTGACCTATTCTCACGCGCTCCCAACTAACCTCCCTCTAATGACTAGCAATGTCGTGGTGGGGACACATTCTATCTGTGGTGCCCATGGGCACTACTTGTCAAACACAAGGTGGAACAAGAAATTCAACAGGCACTGTCAAACTTGTCATCAACAATTTAACTAATAACAACAAATATCAAACTAAACATAAACTTTTAACAAAACAATTTACCGATCAGGATCATCTCTGAAATTAAATTTGGCAGCCTTTTCTTCTATGACACTATGACACATGTAAACACTTCAAACGTGGAGTCATAACTATCATCATGATCATCATGACTCAATAAGGGCACATTCTACATGAGGTGATACAGGCTTTTTTCTTCATAGAAAATGCACAACACAAAATATTTTTAAACATGTCAACCACATAAATTGTTATCATGACTATCCAATAGGGCTGGGACAAGTCCTAATTTACTACCCGGGGAACCACCCTCCTATTACCCACCCCCCAGGGACCTGCTGTAGGTCTCAAGAGATAGGTACAAAATGTCCGATTGGAAAACGTTTGACCGTACTCCTGTCAAAATGTATTAAGATACACGTATAAATCTAGTCATGCATACTCTGAAGGTGACTGAAGTTATATCTTTACGCAAAGATGCAAATTCAGAAGGAATGTGTGCATAGTCAGAAAGAAACGTGAACATTTGTCACTCATAGTGTAACCATAGTATTCTAGATAATTTTTGCCATATAATCACGTGACTAACCACGGGTACAGGTAGTCTTGTGGGTACCGGGGTCCTACTCAGTACCCACACGACGGAGTACCCGAATAACCCATCCCAGCCCTACTATCCAACTAAATGTAATTTTTTTACAGATCGATCCAACTGAGCAGCAAACCAAGGTGACATGCCTCACGCTGTTACAATGTCAGATTTACATCTAGATCAGCTGGACAACAGGCATTTAGGACACAGCTGACTGTATCGAAGCTTTCACAAATTTTACTTTCAGTGTGTTTCATCTATCTGTGTGTATAATTTTTACTTGTGCATAATAGTGTGCCAATATTATTGACAAAATATCTAAACAACAGGAAAAAAACACAACAAATATATCTACGACTCTAAACCATGTGCCCCTGGCAGGTAAATTGGGAGGATTTTGTCTCCACCCCGACCACATTAAATTCAGAGGTATTTTAACATTGTATTCAATGCAATTTATTAATGAGTCTTTATCAGTCCTTATATCAGTGAAATACAGGTCATCTAATACAAAGCCATATTAATATTAGACCCTACCATAATATTCATCGTATAATTCCAATTCAGAACTTATACATAATTCCTATTTGCAGCTGACATGGGGTCGATGAGGCTAAAAAAGATAAATAGTCTTGGTCCTCAGGCACTGCCCGCATAATCATAAAATCAAGCGCACGTTTCCTTTTTATTTCCATTTTCAAAGAAATAATTAAAAATCCTAAGACTTAAAAACAATGTGATCCAATATCAATATAGCACACAGTTACTTCCCTTTCCCTTCCCTCTTGTTATGGTACAACACTGTTTATTTGATTACATACCATTTTGAACAAGCAAAAAAATAAAAACAACCGCCAACCCGTAGTATATTTTCAAAAGTCATTGCCTGAGAACCAATTCTATTATTTTTTTAAGCCTCATCAGCCTCTGAGCAGTTCCAGACAGATTCCTATACTCAGTATGGAGGATGACACTGGGGGTGAAACAACACAGCAAGGTCATGATACGATACGATACGATACGATACGATACGATACGATACGATACGATACGATACGATACGTATCGCGATATGCATATCTACATCAAACTGGGTGGAAGTTTCTTGACCATAAATATTTCAGAGCCGGTTCAAAAGGAAAAGTTAGCCGGAGACACAAGTTCATGGCGTCAGTTTTAGTAGTACACTTATTACACCACATTATGTGATATTTGACTGCCGAAGATCCAGGGGTCATAAACAAGTAGTGACAAATCTATTTTAGCAAGTGTATCATCTTGTAAACCCACAGGCACGGGTATGGTGCTGACAAACCTAGAAACATAATCGGGGCAAACCGGGATTCGAACCCACAACCATAGGTTTCTGGCGTGCCCAAGGGACGCAACTCTGCACAGCGAATCGCGGCGCCTTAGACGAATGGGCCACCCGTGCCCCCATTTCCAGTATAAATATGTCCCTGGTGATGCGTCATCAAAGTATTAGTAGTGACTATGTAGTTTTTGGGCCTTAATACTGAACAAAACTGTTGGTCCACAAAGTGATGGCACAGAAATGGGAAATAAAATAAATGCATTATTTTGAGTGTTTATTCGAACGACAAGTTCATTCTTCAACCACATCAATCCAATTGTGAGGGTGTTGAAAAGAAAAGTTTTTTTTCAAATGGATTGCATATATTGTCATGCTTATTCAAACCCACGATCAAAGTTTTGTGGCACACCTAAGGGACACAACTCTGCAGGGCAAATTCGACAAGGCCAAGTGTGCCACATAACTAGCATGCAATAGGTTAAACTCTCACCTCATCTGGGCTTTGGGACTGTGTGCCTCGGGGCTGGAGAAGAAGGACGACTCCGAGTCCCGGTTGTCATCACTCTCGGACGGCTTCCTTCTTATAATTTCCGAAACGGAATCTCGTCTCTCAGACTCTGGTTGTTCGTGTTCATCCACCGAGGAACCAGCATCATCGTCCCCTGTTGATTCTCCAAGGTCAAACGTCACCTTGTCTTTACCGTCCTCAGCCATGTCGGACGGCCCTGCTTGCTCCTCTATCTGTGGACATAAACAGGATTGTGACTGTCGTTTCCCATCAAATCTTCAACACACATAGCATTTGATTAAGTGTAACATGAGCATTGTTTCACTCTGCTTACAGCAATATTCCAGCAATATTCCAGCAATATTCCAGCAATATTCCAGCAATATCACGGAGGGGGACACCAGAAATGCGCTTCACACATTGTAACCATGAGGGGAATCAAACCCTGGTCTTCGGCGTGAAGAGGGAATGCTTTAACCACTAGGCTACCTCACCGACCCTAGTGAAACATGAAGGAAATCTCAACCACATCTCATCACCATGGGAGGTCTTTCCTGTGCTTGTTGTTCAGGACAGCAGCAATGATCAAACAATATGACAGCAGGTGCATAGCCTCCGTCTGGACCAGACAAACCAGTGACTGATATTACGAGCATAGGTCCACGCAGTTGGGGTACAATCAAACCATGTTACTGTGTAAATAGTCCCAGACTTGAGATGGCTAGTATGTGGCTGACTGTGGCACTAAACAACATTCATTCATTCACTCACAGACATCGGTACGAGACAGCGGGTGCACATACTACCATCCCTCAGACAAGAGGGCCATGGTCTGTGTCGTGAGTCTACCAGCTGATAGCTACAGAGACACATGTCTGATCACATCATCAGCATGCTGGGCAAAGTTATCTACCCTGAAGGGTTAAGGTCAAGGTCAAGGTCACAATCATATCAGTTACTTTTTCAACGACATTGACTCATTGTCATTCAAAATGTATTAAAGATGTTTTCCAATTTGTTAATTATATACAAAAATTTCCTATAAAAAGATGAGCATATCATCAAAATGTCCCTACACCATTTGTCTCCAGCAAAACATAACTGATCATTTCTTTAAAAGGACAACAAGATTATCAACAGAGTGAGTGAGTTGGTTTTAACGCCCCTTTGAAAAGTATTCAAGTCATATCACGGCATCTGAATGTGGGAGGAAAGAAGGAAGTGATGCATTTTGTATTTATAAATTTAAAAAAAAGATAACTGTATTTCTTTGACTGAATGTTAAGTCTTATATCCTAATATCACATGGTCTTCGCATCATAGAACACATGTTTTGTTTGTTGTTTAACCCTGCACTCGGCAATATTCCAGCTATATGATGGTGGTCTGTAAATAATCAACTCTGGACCAGACAATCCAGTGATTGACATCGTGAGCATCGATCCACGCAATTGGGATACGATAACATACATCAACCAAGTCAGCGAGTCTGACCACCGGATACCGTTAGTCATCGATCCCAACTGCATGGATTGATGCTCATGATATCAATCACTGGATTGTCTGGTACAGACTTGATTATTTACATACCGCCGTCATATAGCTGTAATATTGCTGAGTGAGGCGTTAAACAACAAACCAACCAACCATCACTATCCCTTCAGAAACTTAGCACATTTCTTTTGCTCATTGATGAGTATAATTAGACTGTGTTTTTTCATATTGCATATTTCAAACAAAACTCACAACTAACTGTATTGGTTACCTAGCATGCCTGACTGCCAACACTCGGAGATAGTCTACTTTGCTGACAGAGTCTGTTTTGAAAAGTTGGTTGGGCTACTGTTGTATTCCCTAAATGACCCAAGCATTCTAGTTTTAATTAATGTACAATTCTTTATTTCAGTATAAAAGCCATAGGCCCACGTACAAATACTCACTGAAAAATACAGCATGAGGCAGATGACAGAGGATATTAAGTGACTGTATTTTGGATTGCAAGTGCTTCCAGTATATACTTAACACAATTAGTTACAATACTAGTGCGGTTACAAGATAATAGTGTATTATATTTAAATAAAGTAGGATTGGAAGAGTAATAAATAGGTAAATACTTATTTCTTAAATATCTGTAACATGGGCAGACAAGCATAAAATGAAACTCATCTTCAATTTCCTGTAAATTACAAAATCTGCACTGCCTATTACAGTACTCTATACCGCATCTTCAATTAATGTAAGAGGTAAATTAACTGTAAATGTTAAACACACTATTCAGTCACTTCCGCGCATGTTGCTATCAAGTTTCTGACATAGTATTTTTATCTTAAATTAACTGTAAATGTTAAACACCCTATTCAGTCACTTCCGTGCATGTTGCTATCAAGTTTCTGACACAGTATTTATATCTTTACCCTCTTGTTACTTTTATTCATAAGTCTAGAACATTCTGGACTGGCAACATTTTATTTGATCTGGTAACTGTGCAAAGTTGCCAGTCCGGTTGTCTAACTGAAATTTGGGGGAGGTTTATACACTGCAAACACACGACAAAGTAAAATAACAAGACATGGTATGCTTAACGCATTGTACCCATGTGGGGAATAGAACCTGGGTCTTCAGTGAACGCTTAAACCACAAGCCTACCCACTGCCCCACCTAAAATGAACACAGTGATGTTTCACATTCCCAGGGTGCTAGGTCCTTCACTCAGCTAACAACCCCATAAGTCACATGTAGCTATTAGATACCTGGTCCATCTTTTCTAAGGTCAATTGTAAGTATTCAAATCAAAATACCACCAACCTGTGCCAACCACCGAAACACTTTCAACATGAACCAAGAGACAGGAACACTGCTATCCCGTTTCTCTAACACAGCAGCCCAGCAAGCATCAAATGGAAGCCTGTCATTCAATACCTTCCTCTGATATTTGCCAACCTTCTCACCAACACCAACAAACAACTGACTGAAATAGAGACAGGGGCAGTCTAATTTGAACCATACCAAATTGATGTGTTATAAACATTCAACCATTTAAACTAATTTTATCACTTACTGATGTGTCATATTTCAAATGAAAATGGTGCATAAATGACTAGCATCAAAACAATCATTGTGCTATGCACAACTGCTGGCTAATTAAACCTTTTCAGATACTGACAACTCCTGCACTATAAAAACTGTCTGCAATGCCCACACAGTAATGAACACCTCCAAGCACTGACACTAATTGTATATTTCACTGATATGAAAGTGACATGTTTTACAAAAATGGGGCAGTCAAAATGCTATTTCATATAACAAACCACATATTGATGTCAGCTTGCCTTTATCATGTACATCTAACCACAATTTTTTTAAGATAGAAAAAATGATCGAAGGAAATATGAGTAAACTGACAAGCCCCCTGCAGTGAAATAAAAATCCTTCGTTTTAATCAGGGGTCCGGAAAACTTAAAATCCCAATCAGACATTTGCAATTAGGCCACGCCCCCTTCAAATAGCGTATTTTAGTACGACTTTTCACACACATTACAAGTTGTTACGTTCAGTGTTCCCTTGTTATTGCACGCTTCAATATAGCGCTAACACGGTTATAGCATGCGGTAAAGAATGGCTCCAAAATTTACTAACATTTTAAATAAACTAAAGTTTTCCAATGACACAATGTTTTCCCCCCATCTCAGAAAACATCATCAGCTGATCACTGCGCAACACCAGAAATACCAGTCAATAAATCCGAACTGAAATACGCAATTTAATCCTATTGTTATAATATCTGGTAATAAAAAAATTGTTCATTGTTAATCTGGACTAATGTTTGCACTGAAATGTTGCGAACTAATTTTGTTAACTCTGAATTCAAAGAGTCATGTCAGGAGTGCTTCTTTTTTTTTTAAAATCCCTGCTGCATTCCAGCAGCTATTTAACCAGAAGGCTGTCAGTTCAGGGCTCACATATACAGTGCCGCCATACTCGGGCACACATAAAATAGGAAATGGCACGCTTGAATTTTATGTACAGTGCCCTGTGGGCAAGGTCATTTTCATTTTATTTAAAAAATATTTATTTGCAGTCCACTGAATGTATGTTACAGATGTCTGATGAGACGCTAAAGACTGCACGAAATACATTTGAATGTAATCACGTGTTTCCGTATTTTGTCAGAATATCACAAATATTACATTGGTCTTACATTTCATATGTGAGTGGTTATTTGTGTTGACTGTTGTGAAAAACCTAGCAAACAATCGCTATTTGTTATAATGATTGATTATTATAGACAAATTATACCTATATTGAAAATGGCACACCTAATATTGTTTATAAATTTCAAGGCCTGCAATGTGATTTCATATAACAAATCAAATGATGACAGGGTCCTTTAAGTGAGTGAGTGAGGTTTTATGCCACTTTTAGCAATATTCCAGCAATATCATGGCGGAGGACACCAGAAATGGACTTCACACATTGTACCCATGTCAGGAAACAAACCAAGGTCTTCAGCGTGTCGAGCAAACCCTTTAACATGTTTAACCAACCACCAGGCTACTCAACCGCCCCGAGTATCGACTAGACAAGATAGTGTTAACACCACAGCCAGCGATATATTTCAGCTTATCAGGGACATGAACATGATAAAAATGTGTCGGAGAATGTATACTCTTTAAAGTATGCCAATGTCTTGTTTCCATCCACTATTGTCAAATAAATCAGTTATTTTTTTAACATAGTACGAGCATAGATCACTTAAAGACATATTGAATAAATGTTGCCATGGTCTTAGGTACCAGCAACACCCATTGAACGTTGGTCTTTTGGTATGACTTGGGTCAACACTTAACAGAGCAACAGGAAGTGTAATGGTATGGGGTGGCATCACAACTCATGGGAGAACACATCTCATCTTTGTTAATGACAATTTGAATGGTGTATGCAACCCGGATGACATCGTCAGAGATCATGTTCTACCCTTTGTGCAGGGACATAACGTCACGTTGCAACAGGATAAAGTCTGCCCACACTTGGCACGTGTTGTAACAGACTTTTTGAAGCAGCATAACATTGTTGCACTGCCATGGCCTGCTGTTTTTCGAGATCTCTCACGCACAGAACATGTCTGGGATGAGATGGAACGATGCCTACGACAGGACCAGAACCAGCCAGTAACTTTAGCTCAGTTGGGCCAATCTTTGGTTGACATATCAAACAACATCCCCAGGCTATTTTCAATCATCTTGTGTCTTCAATGCACCACCACTGCCTGGACAGTATCAATGCTAAAGGTAGTCACACCCGATAATGACGTTGTTAATTGAGTTGTTACACCACCCCCTTTTTAGGGTGTTCCACTCTGTCTCCTCTTACCAAGTATGAGTTTTGTTAATGAATTCGTTGTGATAAAACATTGATCAGATGAATGACCGCATATTTAGTACCGTAGTTATCCTAAATAACATAATAACATTTACATGAAGCAGTGTTACTTTTTGGCCCATTGGCATATATGAACTCAAGTCAACTGTTGAAAATAGTGCATTAACACAAAATCTCACTTATCGTGAATGGACATGTATATCACTGCTGTGAGTTTATGCAACATGAAACAGCATTTAAGCAGAATTATCTAACAAAATGTCGACTTATTGGTGTAAAAAATACCTAAAACAACAGACCCAAAGGAGTACCCACAGAAATCAATACCAAATGTGAATGATAACTGGTGAGTAAGTACTCAATGGCCAAAACACATCTGGAGCCCTGCAGAACACAAAGCAAATTGTCACCTCTACCCTACCCATAACTCATGATGAGCGAGTATGGTTTTTTTTACGCTTTTAACAATTAGGTGACCCGACCCTCCCTAAATCATGATGAAGGAAGAGATTTGCTTTCAAATCTTGATCTGAAGGTGTTGGCGCTGTTTCCCACAGAGTGAATGGACACTGGCAGTGTTTCCTAACGGGTTGATCTGAAACCCCCAGTAGTGACAAGTACGAGCGATGGAGGAATGCAGCAGTGTATAACTAAGTACTTCTTTCGTCAGTTTTTTTTCATTCATTTTTATTGGCCCTGCTATCAGTCAAATACAAGTCACCTTGACAAAGAAACAACATTAGACATAACTGGTCATAACAATAACTACATGAATTTGGTATAAACTTGTCATTCCAATTTGGAACTGGCTGCAGACATGGGGCCAAATACCTTCCTCTGAGCAGCCTAGATAAATCCCTTGTGGTAAATACAGCTTATTAAACATGGTTTCTTTTAAAATGTGAGTAATATTTCGAGGTGCATAACCAGGGTTTTACACGATGTATAAATGTGCGTCCAGTACACACAAGTAAAACAGAATGGAGGCAGACACAAAAATATATGGCTTCCAAAGGGACACACAATGATAATCATAGTACCAAATTCTTGACAAGAAATACAAATGTCCTGTAACTAAAGTAATTATCAAATCTTACAGAACTCTACATCATTTCATTCCTTTACAGGACCCTCATATTTCCTTTAAAAAAACTAGAAATTAGTAATTGGGGTTCCTCTGGACCTCTAGATTTGTAGGTCAAGGTAGAACCCTGCATAACCATGATATATACCACAATAGGAATTTAGAACAATACACATTGGCATATGTCTTTCGCATGAACTGGTATACTACGAATCAAAATGTCCAAATTTTTCATTTTGATTTTATAACACCCGAGTATAGTCACGTGAAACCTGCTACTTCATCGTATCCATACAGAAGAACAATGGTGACCATGATAATGTAGCACCTGTTACATTTTGTTCAAACACAGTTATTAAGGAATGTCTGAAACTTATCCAGTGGCACTGTGTCAATAAAATGTAGCTGTAAGCACATACCACAATACGGACATCTGTTTATATATTGCAATGTAGAATAAACATTACCATGGAGAGAGTGAGTGAGTGAGTTAATGCTTTACGTCACATCAGCAATATTTCAGCCATATCGACCATGGAGAGACCATATACTGATGTGACCAATACATCTATAACTGCAGTATCATGGCACACTATATTATTGTGGTAATTAATTAATAATGGATCATAATGGCAAATGCTTATTAAACCTATTAAATACTTCATACTCAAAATGTTTCTTGTTCTCTGTTTAACTTTTATGACCCATCATTTAGGATTTATCAATGATGATTTTCTTTACCAAGTTCGGTAAACAAAGTACCTGTCATTAGCGACTCGAGGGCTGGCAACTCTATATTATCTCAGTATCACTATTTGTGGTGTGATACATGTGGATTATGTGGTTTACATCACTTCCTGTTTTGGATTATGCATATTCAGTATGCATTCGACCTAGGTTAGGTCAAGGGACAACGTCCAAACAAATGGGTTCTTTTCTAACCAATTCTGAATGGAGGTAGGGGCAATTCAACTTCAAGAAATTCCAGAAACTATCATAAAAAAGTTAACAGGTATACGTATGAGGAGACGTGACAAACCGCAACGAGTCCTGTGTTCAATCAAATGATGAAATATTGTGCTTAGATTTGCATAAGTAAACAGTGGTGGTCGATAATAACGAGATTTACAGATACAGCGATACAGAGCCCGCATTGGCAGAGGCATCAATGCTTCGGAACTATACTTTGAAAAAGCCTGACAACTGTCAGTTACTATTGATGAAATCTATACCACTATGTTCACTCCATTCGAGTTTCGTGTTATTTATTTAGAGCCTGTTCAAATAGGTATCACTTTGAAATGGTCACGCCCACCCTTGCTTTGGGGTTTAATAACCCTCTTGATGCTTCTGACCGTTGAACATCAATTCTAAAAATAAGAGTAATTTTGATTTATTGCAGTTCCTAGTGGTTCATAACAGAGTGCATGAATAAGTTTATTTACCTGTAAACAGGCTGTTATAACGCACGTTTGTTGAAGCTTATTTTTGTCCCAGACAACAGGTCAACCGGCTTATAAACATAGTCTTTTTACAGTACACTCATGTTTTTATACCTTAACTCCACACAGACACATAAGCATTTACTTAATAAAATTATACAAATAATTCGAATTAATGGCGCATTACCTTTCTCAGCCAAAACTATTAAATCTATTAAGTACACGAGAAACATGTGCACATCTGAGTTTGTTGTCAAAACGATCTTTTGCTTCCGGTCAATGCAGAGTAACTTGTACAAAGACTTATGCCATTTATAAGTTTATTAATATTGCAAAAAGAATGCTATATGCATTAATACTTCTATGTAAATACCATTTTAGAATATAGTTTATATCATATAATGTGATATTTGTTTAATGGACTGTTCACTAAAATACTTGTATCGTAGTTAAAATATACTATTCATATATACAATGTTCTTTGCGGGAAATAGTATCTTCATCCGATATGGCGTGAGCTTGAAACATTATTTATTCACATTCAGGGCCAAGCCACGTTTGGATGATTTTGCATGGATTGAGAGGGTGGGCAGAAAAAAATACATCGTATGATGTTTACTTGTATGTCGAAAGGTTAGACGCACAGTAGTTTATAACTTACAAGTGAATAATGCTGTATCTTAGTCGCATGTTCTTTCTTTAAGTTGAAAAAAAAATATGTCCAAGCGGAGACGGTCTCTGGCCCAAGCAATATAATTATGCCCAATGATGCATTTGCATATCCGTCTGTATCAATAGCGAAAGAAAATCTCAGATAAATAGATAT
The DNA here is from genome assembly GCF_023055435.1 of Haliotis rufescens. Lineage (NCBI taxonomy): Eukaryota > Metazoa > Mollusca > Gastropoda > Lepetellida > Haliotidae > Haliotis > Haliotis rufescens. The sequence goes on along the minus strand of NW_025964223.1, from coordinate 60,786,223 downwards.
ATGTACTCACTCACACAAATGATGTTTGCATTTTTCTATATCCTATGAGTTGTTCCTTTCAACCGTTGCATATTTTGTGGAAAAACATCTTCAATTTGGATTTCATTTAAGAGTTGATGTTTGAAAACGAATTCCATAAATTACATTTATAAGATATTATAGACCCATTGCCTGTTATTATTTATTTTGAACAGTGGTTATTATTTGTGCATTTATTAAATGGTTTATTACAACACCATTTATGATTGTTTGAAACAAAATGTACTCTTAAAAAAAGGGTCTTTCATTGTTTTATTGTTTGTTGTTTAACGCCGCACTCAGCAATTAATATTCAAACAAAAATTATGGTGGTATGTAAATAATCGAATCTTGACCAAGCAATCCAGTGATTGATATCATGAGCATCCGATCCACGCAAATTGAATACGATGAAGTGCATCAACCAGTACAGCGAGCCCGACCAACCAATTCCGTGAGTCGCCTCTTACGACAAACATGGCTTGTTCATGAAGACCTATTCTAACCCGGATCTTCACGGGTCCTATAATGTACTATGTGTCAAGCTTTCATATTCTGTATCGTGTATTTACGGAAGCCTTTTAGGGCCATATGTTTAAGGTACTAAATTGAAAGTTCAAGATGCTATGTTGAAATTTCAAGTGCATGATCTTGAAATTTCAAAAAAAAGTTTAATTTTTTAAAGATATTAACATGAAAATTCATCATAGTTTGTATCTTGAAATTTCGACATACCATCTATAAATATCAAGTTAGCATCTTGAAATTTCATCTTAGTATCTTGAAATTTCAACTTAGTATATATTGAAATATCAAGGGGAAACAATGGCCCTAAAAGTCTTCCATACCTTACTTAGTACTTTCGAGCTAAAGATGCAAGTATCGTTTTCGCAAGTGTGTGAATACATTGTGGGTTAGAATTGGTCCACAAAAACCCAGGCTTGTAAGAGACGACCAAGTGTACGAGCCAGTAGTGGTGACTTGGTAAATTACTCGTTCCCCTGGTTTGTCTGGTCCAGACTCGAAAATTTATATACACTCTTCAAAAAAAGAAACGCACAGGTAGATTTTTAGTAAATTTATTGTACCTGATAAAGTCGATATATTTGATTTAATATCATAGATACAAATATGAAATTTAGGAGCTCGATAGTAACATGTTGTCGTTGTACAAACGCATTGAAAACTGATCATCATCGTTACATAGGGCTACAAAGGTTGCGCTGAACTCAGTATCTCGTGTGACCGCCCCGGGCAGCAATCACGGCTCTGCATTTCCTCGGCACTGACTGGTTAAGTGTACGAATTCTGTCCTGCGGAATTCTGCGCCATTCTGCTTGTAACGCGTTGGCCAGTTGTGGGAGTGTCTGCGGCGTGTTCTGACGTTGACGTACACGTCGATCGAGTTCATCCCAGAGGTGTCAGAGAAAGGCGTTGATGCTGGCACTATGAAGGTAGTCTACCGTGACACGAGCTGTGTGCGGTGGAGCCTTGTCCTGTTGAAATAGCTCCCTCCGACGGTCAATGATTGGAAGAAGGTTGAAGACTTTGATTCATGTAGCGATTTGCTGTAAAATATCCCTGAACCACAAACCAGTCACATCTCGTGGTTTGGGATAAGTCCCCCCACACCGTGGCACGCCCGCCATCGAATTTGTCGAATTCAAGTACACAATGTGGGGCAAAACGCTCATTTCGACGACGATAAACACTTCTTCGATCTCGCCGGTGAAAAAGAAATCGTGATTCATCGCTATACCACACTCGTCTCTTATTTCCCAAATTCCAAGGCTGTAAGGTATGGCACCAACGCAAGCGTCGCTGTCGCTGGATCAGTTGCAAAACAGAGACGATAACTGGGTCGGATTCCAGCCTCGCGAAGATGGTCCCTGACAGTCAGGTCCGATATCCTCCTCAAAACAGGGATGCGTGCTGCAGTCTCCTTAGCTATGGCATTGCGGTGACTTAGGTGGTACAGTCGAATGTAGCGATGCTGTGCAGGGGTGGTAACTCTTGGTCGGACGGACTGCAGTGGAATAGAACTGTGTGTTAACCTGTACACTCAACTTTAGACTTGTACGACTGCAAATTCTCGTTTTCACTATACAAACTGTCAAATTCGCGAACAGATATATTACAACTGGGCAACCTGCCCAAATTTTACATTCCTAAACGGTAATAGTAGAAAACCTCGTCACAAGTGAGCAATCAGTGTCAGCGCAAGGAAAGAACTTCAGATTCCGCAACAGAATTATTAGAAATTTTGTCACAAGTGAGCAATCAGTGCCAGCGCAAAGAAAGAACTTCAGATTCCGCAACAGTATTATTAGAAATTCTGTCACAAGTGAGCAATCAAGTCCAGCGCAAAGAAAGAACTTCAGATTCCGCAACAGTATTATTAGAAATTCTGTCACAAGTGAGCAATCAAGTCCAGCGCAAAGAAAGAACTTCAGATTCCGCAACAGTATTATTAGAAATTCTGTCACAAGTGAGCAATCAGTGTCAGCGCAAAGAACATGAAGAAAGAACTTCAGATTCCACAACAGTATTATTAGAAATTCTGTCACAAGTGAGCAATCAATCTCAGCGCAAAGAACATGAAGAAAGAACTTCAGATTCCGCAACGGTATTATTAGAAATTCTGTGACAAGTGAGCAATCAGTGTCAGCGCAAAGAAAGAACTTCAGATTCCGCATAAGTATTATTAGAAATTCTATCAGAAGTGAGCAATCAGTGCCAGCGCAAAGAAAGAACTTCAGATTTTACAACAGTATTATTAGAAATTCTTTCACAAATGAACAACGCTTGTCTGCTCGAATGAAGCACTGCAAGTGACAAATATGTTCATGGGTATGGCCATGTTAATATTTTTTATCAAAAATAGTTATGGTCATATCGCCGTTAACTTGACAACATTTAAAAGAAAGATAGAACAAAAAGACAATGTATCAACTTCAACCTAATAAGAAAGGGGACAGCCTATGGTGAGTGAGTGAGTGAAACCCGAGGTCAGCAATTTCCAGCTTTATCACAGTTGTCTGTATGTTGGTAGGTTGGTTTGTTGTTTTACGCCGCACTCAGCAATATTCCAGCTATATGACGGCAGGATGTAAATAATCGAGTCTGGACCAGACAATCCAGTGATTGATATCATGAGCATCGATCCACGCAATTGGGATCGGTGACCGTGCATCAACCAAGTCAGCGAGCCTGACCACCCGATCCCGCTAGTCGCCTCTTACGACAAGCATAGTCGCCTTTCACGGCAAGCATGGGTTGCTGAAGACCTATTCTACCCCGGATCTTCACGGGTCGTTGTCTGTATGTAAACAAGTCTTGATCGTCAGGGTACAATAATACAGTCACCGAAGTCACCGATTCCGACCACCCAATGAGTGAAGTCACCTCACACAAGAACTCGTTACTGGAGACAGATTCTGCCCTGAAATCTCCCACCGGAAGTGAAAAGACTAAAGCAGTCAGACAGAAAAAACGCATTGCCCACCCGTAACTGTTTTCGTTGTAACAAAGATCGTTTACCTGTTTTGTAGTATGAATCCTCATTTTCAATTTAGGAAAACAGTGGATAATGTTAACATAATTAAATTTACTTTCTGTTGTTAAAACTTTGTTAAAAACTTTTGACTATCCATGAAGTTGGTTGCCTTATACCACACCATGCATATCAGGATGGTAGGGGCTTATAGCTATGTTGGTGCAACATCGTAAGCTCTTGACAAGATCAATATAAATATTAAACGTTGACGCCGTAGCTTATTCAGTATCTATTTGTTCAGAATCTGTGGTGATTTTTGGCATTTGAAGCAGTTTCATAAGGTTCGAAATAAGTTCAGAGAACTGTGTCGCCACCGAAACTAGGAATGTTGTACAGCAACATTTTATCTTGCTGTTTTAGTAGGAATAGAGTAAAACCTCTATTGATTGGATATTTTAGGTATGTTTTTGACTATTCAGGGTAAGTTATTGACCATTTACAATGGTTGCTTGCTTGCTTGTTTTTTTAACACCGCAATTGGGATACAATGACAAGCATCAACCAAGTCAACGAGCCTGACCACCCGATCCCGTTAGTCGACTCTTACAAGCATTGTCGCTTTTTACGGCCTGTGATGAGTTTAACCTGTTACCTGGACACGGCGCTTTTTAAAGCTCTTTTATGGGCCAAGACATGGATTACGATATAACGAAGAGGCAGCTGGATATTATGCCAATAATTATATAATTTTCTTTTTATTCCGCATGTGAATATTGTGTTTACGAAATGGTTTATATTTTGTTTATTTTATAGGCATAGTCTCTCGTAATTGCTTTACAGAACGATGCACCTGTAGTGAGTTTCCCCACGACGTTTAGCTAATACATTCTCAAGCAGTTGGCTCAGCAAATAATAATAACATAATATTGACGATTGGTGCTCAACTTTTAGCTTGCGTCAGTGAAATCAGTGTTCAGAGGTTCGAATACGTGGGCGTCAGTTCCACATGACCCAGGCCAAGTGCCGGGAATTGGAACTACAGACACCTGCTGATACATGAACGTTGTCTGTGCTATAAATGTAAATAAAAACAATTCCATGTAACGAAAAATAAATTATATTTGTAATAAAGGGAAAGTAATACTATTTCGTGTTTTGTTCTATAAGGACCGCCTCCGTGGTCTAGTGGTACAGACTCCGCCCGGGGAGCGTCATACCAAAAGGTGGCACTTGATGTTACCCCTGGCATTAAGGGGCTAAAACAAGGACTGGACGGCTCGGTGTCAGTATGCTGTGTCTGAGTGGAGTATTCATGTTAAACTGCGGCATGGTATCTCAGTGGGCAAGCTTGCACTATAGAACCGGCATCAGTCGGACTCGTACAAGGAGCCACACACACGCAGGCATCTACATTATTATATAAGTGCACGTTAAACCCCATTTTACCTCACCTCACCTCAGCTTGCTCACCCACAGGACTACCTGTAGGGCCGGGACGAGTCAAAATTTACTACCGGGATACCTACCCCGCTATTACCCGACCCTACCGGTACCCGCTGTAGGTCTCAAGAGATAGCTACAAATTGTCCGATTGGGTAAAGTTTGACCTAGCCCTGGCAAAATGTATTCAGTTACACGTGTAAAACGAACTGGTCATGCATACACTGAAGTTGACTGCATGAAGTTTTATCTTTTTTCCCCAAACATATAAAAGTCAGAAGGAATGCGTGCATAGTCAGAAAGAAATGGAACATTAGTGACTTGTGGTATGACCATTGAGTTTTAGATACTTTTTGTCATTAAACAATATATCCCGTAACTAACCAGGGGTCCGGGTAATCCTGTGGGTACCCGGGTCCTACTCAGTACCCACCCGACCCGGTACCCGTGTACCTGATACACAAGTTTGTGCACAAGTTGGTGGAACTGCCCTTCCTACTACAATCAAAAGTCCCCAAGATGTTTGACAAAATTGCCGACTGTTCCCCATAGGATATTGGTCAACTACATGGCGAAGCAGTTGATTAACAGCCTGTTCACTAAGATCAGGGACTGGCAGATCACCTTAGCTTTAACCTGTACATGTAAGTGGCATCAATGAAGACAGATGGCATGGATTTCAGCTTCTCTATGGGACGTTTGGGTGCAGGTTCAAGTGTCATTATCAAACATGTACACAGAAGTAGAAATACATAAATTAACTGTTTCCAACAATCCTGCATCTTCCCGAGACAAGTGAGTTAACTGACTATAAAAGTCCAGTTTCCACGTGGAAACTGGACTTTCAAAGTCAGTTAAATCTCTTGCCTCGGGAAGATAACAATCCTGTGACCCATGAAGATCCGGGATAGAATAGGTCTTCAGCAACCCTTGCTTGCCCTAATAGGCCACTTTGCATGTCGTGGGAGGCGACTAACGGGATCGGGTGGTCAGGTTCGCTAACTTGGTTGATGCACATAATCGTTTCCCAATTGCATGGATTGATGCTCATGATGTGAATCAGTGGATTGTCTGGCCCAGACTCGATTATTTACAGACCGCCGTCTTATAGCTGGAATATTGCTGAGTGCGGCGTTAAACAACAGACCAACCAACTATTTCTGTGGTTGGCATCACAGGATCAACCATGTTGGAGCCCCTCTTGGCGGACTAATCCATGGCGAGCTTCGAGAGGTACAGCTTCTCACTCTGCATGTAGGACTGCAGGGGACAGCTTCCATCACACCTCCAGACAATTCCCCTCCGGCTGACCTCTATGTTGGAGGCATAGAGTGAGTGAGTGAGTATGGTTTTACGCCGCTTTTAGCAATATTCCAGCAATATCACGGCGGGGGACACCAGAAATAGGCTTCACACATTGAACCCATGTCGGGAATCGAACCCGGGTCTTCGGTGTGACGAGCGAACGCTTTAACCACTAGGCTACCCGACCGTCCCTGGAAGCATAGAAATCATGTTACAAGGACTGTGATGTGTCACAGCTGCTAACAGCCCCAAGATGTATTTCCATAACCTATTTATGATACAATATATATTCAATTCATGACATTTTTTGTGATCTCTATTTCAGCTTTATATAATAATGTACAAATATAAATACTGTATATTATGTAGATATATTTAATATATCTTAATTTCAAATCTATTAATGACATTGATATAAATGTACCTGATATATACTAGTATATGAAACACAAATGTATGACATTTTTAAATGTATATATATTTGTAAAATACATCACTTTTTTCAAATGATTCATGTTATTTTCAAAGAAGTGTAAGACTTATCTTCACAGAAACAGATCCTTACTCTTCACTTTTATTACCAAATTCAATTGACGTTTTTGTGGGGAAATGTTTCTCCCTTGAATAAGGGCGAAAATGTGCCAGCAAAACCAGCCTGTAGTGGCTTTGTAGTGAGCTTATGCCATGTGTCACCTGTCAACCATCCATCCATTAGTACTGGACTTCAACTCTGATCTTCTTCTTCAAATCTGCTGTTATCAGTAACACTTCAACATAATATACTGAACCAAATTAAAAACTTCACAATCCTAAAATTTTAACCAGTTATCATTGTGGGCCCTTATTGTGTTTATAAACAGTAATGGCCACGTATTGTCTTCAGATAACACCCGTTTTTGTGCAGGTGAATCGATCAAAATCATGTGCACAGCACTATAGTGGCAAAAGTAGTTTTTCACGTGCAACTGGTCACGTGGCCATAATACCGCACTAGTTTTCAGCCATACTTGCTAGAAAAACACAAGAAAACAAGTCTTTACGGCTATTTGTCATGCCACGCCTTTCAAATCTGCAACGTGAACGTGCCATCGGCATGTTGCAGACGGGAACGTCCGTAGCTGAAGTCGCAAGGACAATGGGTTGTAATCGACGGACTGTTTATGATTTACAGACGCGTCTACAGCAAACGGGTACCACCGCTGATCGCCCTCGGCCAGGTCGACCACGTGTGACGTCATATGCAGAGGATCGTCAGATTGTCTTACGTCACCTCCGTAAACGATTTTTGACCGCTACATCAACCAGAAATGAACTGTTTAGGGGTAGACTGAGTGCGCAAACTGTTCGAAACCGCCTGAGAACTGCTCACCTTCAAGCAAGACGGCCATACTGTGGGCCGATTCTGACTCAATTACACAGACGTCAATGTCAATTGTGGGCACAGCGACACTTACGATGGAATCAATTGTCTTCAGTGATGAATCCCGATTTAATCTTTGATTTGCTGATGGTAGGCCGAGGGTGTGGAAGAGCCGTCATGAACGTTACGCCCAGTGTTGTGTACAGGAAGTTGACAGATTTCGAGGCGTAAGTGACATGGTGTGGGGTGCTTTCTGTGGCAATGCACCTTCCAGGCTTCTTGTCATCCGTGGCAACCTCAACGCTGCTGCTTACCGCGACCAGGTACTGGCACCAGAACTTCTGCCTTTTATGGCAGCACATAGACCCGGTTTGATCTTCCAACACGACAATGCCAGACCCCACACAGCAATTTTGACAAGGAATTTCCTCCAGAATGTCATGGACTGGCCGTCAAGGTCTCCCGACCTCAATCCTATCGAACATGTCTAGGATGATCTTGGCAGAAGTCTGCGCACTCTCCAGAACCAACCACAGAATTTGCAAGATCATGGCACCATTTTGCAGCAACAATGGCGTCGTCTTCCCAATCATGTGTTCACAAGCATCACAAGGTCCATGCAGAGGCGTTGTGTGGCAGTTGTCAACGCACATGGTGGCCATACATGCTACTGAACTTGTGTGCCATCAGATTCTCGTGCTTGGGACTTATGATTTAAACTGTTGATGTTATTACCGAATACCGTAGGTGCTTGGAACAAATTATGGTTACCACCGTTAATTAAAATCCTTCTTTGGACATTAATGATTAAAAATAACCTTCTCTGATACATTTGTCTGTTGTATATCATATATGGGATTACTTTTAAAAATGTGAAGTTTTTAATTTGACTCAGTATATGTTCAACATTTCCCTGGCTACAACAAAGTATTCTTCTGATTTTCACAAATTCAAAATGGCTGCTGCAACATTTTGAGTGAAGACTACCCCTTTGTGTCAACCCCTTCTCCTGTAAAACCATTGTACATGTTGCTTTCAAACTTTGGAAGAACAATCGATCGACCTAAGGGCACTTTGACGATTTCAAGATGAGCTTGAAAGAGAAACAGGACAGCATATCAATTCACACAATCTATTTTATTTTCCATTTCCCGAAAAGAGACGTTACACCAACAGTATTCTTTGAATCACATGAATGGACTTTCACCTTGACAGACTCATGTTTGTCCACTTTGCATTTCTTCATACACATGTAAGACTCAACACAGTGTCGCATCAAGTCAGCCATTCATTACACTTATAATTTCATGGTATCTAACAACATAAGATAGCTATGTGATAATTCCCAAAGAAGAATGAAGCATGGTTTATTTCACAACAAAACATTGTTCTATCATGACGTCATTTCTGTAGATTTGACCATGCGCACGCAACTGGATGATGTAAATTTGTTATTATTTTGAGAGGGAAGTGTGTAGTGAGTTGTTTCTCAGAGATGTATCTAGGCAACGTAGATAAATGCAATGGCCAAACGATCGCTTCCAAAAATGGGAGAAGTATGACAATCGGTACAGATTATTGACGTGAAAATTGTGAGAATATGAATGAAAGACCAAATTTACCACCCCCTGTTCATAAAATGGACTTGTCCGACATTGCTGCAGCTGGATTCTATTCAGGGAGTCATCATTATTTAAATACGGGAAAATATTCTTAAAGATTGTACTTTAACTAACATCCTTCAAGAGGCTATAGGGCGGTCGGGTAGCCTAGTGGTTAAAGCGTTCGCTCGTCACCCCGAAGACCCGGGTTCGATTCCCGACATGGGTACAATGTGTGAAGCCCCTTTCTGGTGTCCCCCACCGTGATATTGCTGGAATATTTTGCAAAAAGCGGCGTAAAACCATACTCACTCACTCACTCAAGAGGCTATGGGTAATGTTGAAATCTCATTAGAATTAAACTCCACTCATGGTTTATTCTCCCTGAAGTGTTTTATTGTACGATAAGCAACTCCCATTCGTTGTTTATTTCTTAAATATCTGGAACAAACCTTACTATCTATCTATCTATTTATCTATTTATCTATCTATCTGATATTAACAAACAGGATGAGTGTTATACAAGACCGTCAATACCTTCTCCAAAACAGACCAAGAGCACCATGTCTGCAAAGATGTCAGACTTCAACTCAGTGCTTAATTACCACAACAATCAACTTCCCAGCCGTCAAGTTCATTTACGGGCGGTCTGATAGCCTAGTGGTTAAAGCGTTCGCTCGTCACGCCGAAGACCCGGGTTCAAATCCTGATATGGGTACAATGTGTGAAGCCCATTTCTGGTGTCCCCCGCCGTGATATTGCTGGAATATTTCTAAAAGAGGCGTAAAACCATACTCACTCACTCAAGTTCATTTACATACCAATACATTGTTCACATACTTGGTGTAAAACAGTGTGGGGTTTACAGTAAGGAAAACATTTACTACTATTAGTTTTCCAATCTCGTCACATTGCCGAAGTCACTGTTCCCTGACAACATGTCAGGTGTTCCAGCAGGAGTCTCACTCTGAAGACAAACAGTCCATGGTGCATGTTATTAAATTATATGTTCTTATATTATACATTTATATATCGCAGGTATCCAAGTTGTTGTTTGTTTGTTGTTTAACGCCGCACTATTCAATATTCAAGCTATATGACGGTGGTCTGTAAATAATCGAGTCTGGACCAGACAATCCAGTGATGAATATCATGAGCATCGATCCACGCAATTGGGATCGATGACATGCATCAACCAAATCAGCGAGCCTGACCACCCGATCCCGTTAGTCGCCTTTTACGACAAGCATAGTCACCTTTTACAGCAAGCATGGGTTGCTGAAGACCTATTCTACCCCGGAATCTCAAGTTCGGTTTTATTTGTTCCCCAACCAGTGGATCCATTTGCATCCCAGCTATCATTCTTACCTCCCTGGGGAGTATACAACCAAGCTGCCTAGGGACGCAAGAAGGTTTTTTTATCCACCTCACATGTCAGGTACCCAATCCCTGCTGGTTGAACAGAGGTACATTTGAACTAAGTCACTTGCCCATAGTGACACTACACATTTTGACACTTGTGATCTGCCGTCTACCATCGGACAAGTGGGTTCTTTTAAATAAACAGGGTGTGTGTACTGTACACTAGGGGTAGTGGCAACACTGTTAAGACCTGTAAACATTGTTAGTCCCAAGGCTGAATAACAACCCAGTCACTAGCGGGATACGATCTCAGCACCTGGCGCTTTTGACCGCTTGCCCACTCCGCATGTGACACACAGCTGTCAGAGCCTCAGTCAGGTGTTCCAGCAGGTGTCTCAAGATGAAGGTGTCTCACTCTGATGACCGAACTGTCCATGGCGTATGTGACACACAGCTTCCCTCTCTCCCTCACTGGGGTGCTCAACATGAACTCCATAGCAGCATCCTTGGAGGCTACAACAGATAATACAGATCTGAGAATGTCCATAGAAAAAAACCCATAAGGCTATGTAGCTCACCTTCATTTTTATAAAACTGGGTTGGTTGGTGAGTGAGTGAGTGAGTGAGTGAGTGAGTGAGTGAGTGAGAGTAAATATATTTTAACACCCCATCAGAAACTTCGCAGCTAATCGCTGTTTCAATACACCAAAATAACATGAATGTTTCATAAACATAGAAGCAGAAATGGCTGATTAATTGGCCCAATATGACATTTTCAATATGAAAGTCATGTTAAAGATCAAATCCTAATATTGTGAGCACATCCAGAGACACCTTTGCTGGGTTCACATACACAAAATGTCATCTTGACAGTGCAGACGTCGAAAATAATCAGTAAATCTTGATAAATCCAGTCAAACCCTGTTATCTCGAACCTAGCAGGACCATTTTGTAATTTTGAGATATCTGGACATTTGACATGAAGATGCATTAATACCCTGACAGATCACGACACATAGCAATAGAAATTTAGAACAGCATGGGATGACAAACTGAAATGTATTTTGCTGACTATGATTAATAATAAATGTAACAATAAATATTATAATAATTAATAACTGTGACAAGTTTTGTACGGTGTACATGTACCTTAGGGGTCTTGGTTGATGCATGTCATCGATCCCAATTGCGTGGATCGATGCTCATGATGTCAATCACTGGATGGTCTGGTCCAGACTCGATTATTAACAGACCGCCGTCATATAGCTGGAATATTGCTGAGTGCGACGTTAAACAACAAACAAACCAACTAACTAACCGCAGCTCTCACCAGTACATGCACGTTAGGCATAGCAGTAATCCCTGTTTAGTCTGTCCACTCGACGAAAACAAAATGCCACTCCCACAACTTGAGTGAGTGGGTATGGTTTTAAGCCGCTTTTAGAAATATTCCAGCAATATCACGGCGGGGGACACCGGAAAAGGGGCTTCACACATTGTACCCATGTGGGGAATGACGTAACGAGCCAACGCTTTGACCACTAGGCTACCCCACGTCCCACAGCATGGACAGTGTGAGTAGTGTCATACGGCTTTGATTCCTTGAATCCGACTTTGATAGTCACTTTTCTGAGCAACCAGGAAGTGTTTGTACTCACGTCTACTCACAATATTCTAGTTGTCAATAAAGATTACATTACAATTGGATTAAAAGATAGGTAAATACCGTATTTGCCATAGGGCCCAGGGCGCACTCAAAATTAGAAATAGTGGGCTCTTATTAGAATATTATTTTGGTGGAAAAAAAACAGAGTTGAAAGATAAATTTCATGGTTTATGCTGACAGCCTGAAATGTTTATGTACGACAGATATATTTTTCAAGAATTTAATTGCCCATAATTAAGGTTGCATATAACACACGAGTGCGTATTACTGGCATACGCGAATGAATAAGTCTTGTGTACATTGATCAATCTGAAGGTGTGCTAATTGGGATTGTTCACTCGCCAATACATTAGCAAATATCACCGAGAGCGCTTATTAGAGCAGGGCGCTTATTACGTAGAATACGGTAATTGGTTGAGCAACAATTGGTTTAAATTGTTCTGTACTTTTACAGCGACGTTAGATGTGTGGGAAAGGTACTAGATATACCTGCACTTCTCAAAACTGTTAATGTGACAATGTCATCTTTGAGATAAAGGTGCACACTTCTGCAGATCCAGTCCTAGTTTCGAGATAGTGCAAAGTACATTTATCTCAAATTCGAGATAAGCGGCCAAATTAATATGTATTTATATTGTGAGGCAGTCGGGACCCAGAGAATAGGTTTCGAGATATATTGGTACGATAACGAGGTTTGACTGGAGATGTATATAACCTACAGAGGCCACAGTTAGGGAATAAATCCTCATGCCCCATAAAATGCATTTGTGATATCCCACATACAGTTCATGGGCGGATACAGCTTTTTTTAAAAGGGGGGGGTGCACAATTAAGATCTATTTATTGTCTTTGGTGGTAATTTATACAGAAATAATAGTTTTTTTCGAAATAAAAAGGGGGGGTGCACACCCCCCCCCCCCCCCCTCTGTATCCGCCCATGCAGTTTACTTGCTGCTATTACATTTCATGATGAAAAATGAAAAAACTGTGAGAAATGGGCAATAATGACATTTTCAAAATGGCCACCATGGTGGCCATGTTTAAAATGAAATCAGGATTCTTTAAGGAAATCTTGAAGCAATTGGAACACATACACAAAAGTCCAACTTCTTAAACCCTGAGGTTTCACTACACAGATTGATAGTTTGATGGAGCAGTAACCTCGTGGTTTACAGAGTGAGTAATACTACCTTGAACATGGTTGACAGTCAGGTGGAACTGTGTGCCCATGGAGTGAACCGCCTTGACCCCATCCCCAGTTGACATCACCAGACTGCAGGATCCACTGCAACAGGCAGGTACATGGTTGTCAGTCAGGTAGGTGCTTGTTTTACACCTGTGTCAGTCAGGCAGGTGCTTGTTTTACACCTGTGTCAGTCAGGCAGGTGCTTGTTTCACATGTGTGTCAGTCTGGCGGGTGCTTGTGTACATGTGTGTCAGTCAGGCAGGTGCTTGTTTACATGTGTGTCAGTCAGGCGATTGTTTTACGTGTGTCAGTCAGGCAGGTGCTTGTTTACATGTGTGTCAGTCAGTCAGGTGCTTGTTAACATGTGTGTCAGTCAGGTAGGTGCTTGTTTACATGTGTGTCAGGCAGGTGCTTGTTTACATGTGTGTCAGTCTGGCAGGTGCCTGTTTACATGTGTGTCAGTCAGGCAGGTGCTTGTTTTACATGTGTGTCAGTCAGGCAGGTGCTTGTTTACATGTGTGTCAGTCAGGCAGGTGCTTGTTTCACATGTGTGTCAGTCAGGCGGGTGATTGTTTACATGTGTGTCAGTCAGGCAGGTGCTTGTTTACATGTGTGTCAGTCATGCAGGTGATTGTTTTACATGTGTGTCAGTCAGTCAGGTGCTTGTTTTACATGTGTGTCAGTCAGGCAGGTGCTTGTTTACATGTGTGTCAGTCATGCAGGTGATTGTTTTACATGGTTGTCAGTCAGGCAGATGCTTGTGTACATGTGTGTCAGTCGGGCAGGTGCTTGTGTCCATGTGTGTCAGTCAGGCAGGTGATTGTTTTACATGTGTGTCAGTCAGTCAGGTGCTTGTTTACATGTGTGTCAATCTGGCAGGTGCTTGTTTACATGTGTCAGTCAGGCAGGTGCTTGTTTACATGTGTCAGTCAGGCAGGTGCTTGTTTACATGTGTGTTAGTCAGGCAGGTGCTTGTTTATATGTGTGTCAATCTGGCAGGTGCTTGTTTACATGTGTCAGTCAGGCAGGTGCTTGTTTACATGTGTCAGTCAGGCAGGTGCTTGTTTACATGTGTGTTAGTCAGGCAGGTGCTTGTTTATATGTGTGTCAATCTGGCAGGTGCTTGTTTTACATGTGTGTCAGTCCGACAGGTGCTTGTTTCACATGTGTGTCAGTCAGGCAGGTGCTTGTGTTTACATGTATGTCAGTCCGACAGGTGCTTGTTTCACATGTGTGTCAGTCAGGCAGGTGCTTGTTTACATGTATGTCAGTCCGACAGGTGCTTGTTTCACATGTGTGTCAGTCAGGCAGGTGCTTGTTTACATGTATGTCAGTCCGACAGGTGCTTGTTTTACTTGTGTGTCAGTCAGGCAGGTGCTTGTCAACATGTGTGTCAGTGGTTAATTTAGAGTAAGAAGCAGTTATCACAAGCATGGTAAAGTAATGTACAGTCTAAGAAATTTGTCCAGTGGAATAGCGTAATCCTTATTTCACACGCCCTTAGTCTGACGCTAATCCTGCAGCAACAAGACAATAATGTTTAATATGTTTACATTTTCTGTCAGTTTTATTTAGTTCTGATGTGAAGCAAAATTAAAGCATTGAAAACTGGTTCAGAATTATAGCCAAGTGGGAATGAGGGCTAACAAGATTGGATTTTCCTCAGCACAGTTTAGTAGTCTTGGGCTAGTGGACTAGCACAACTTTCAAAGGCTGAATGTATCTTTTAAAAAAGGAAAAAAAATGAGAGTTTATTACGAAAAATATAATGAATTTAGTTTCAGTAAAATTTGACAACAGTAAACACTTAATTCCTGGGAACCATGAAAATTATGAGTAATCCAGAATTCTAGACCGTTATAAGACAATTGGTGTGATAAGCATCCCGCTGTTTCAATACAACTACTTCAACAGAAACAACACATCGAGTTAAAAGAGAACTAATGTGGTTTCCCTGTGTGGTCAACTAAAAATGAAAGAAGCACTTGTAAAATCACATTAGAAGAACATTTTACATCAAACAGAGTTTTGAGATGACTAATGTCTTCATCAAAGGATTTCTCGCATGATACTTTATCAACAAAATATTCAAACTTTCATTATGTTTTGCTCAGCTTTCATTGCAGAGCTTTTGATCATTCATCCCTGATCCGAATTGTAATAACTGATAATCACAAGTTCAAATAAAGCCACAACAAACCAAACAAAATATCCTCTTTTGAAGGTTTCTCCAATTATTTTTAATGTTGAAGAATAATATGGAACCGTCATAACACAGTGCCTTGATCGAAAAATGATGACAAATTAATATATTCATAAATTTCTGAAAACAAGGGAGATAACCTCTGAGAGACTAACTATCAAGATCCATGCACAGGCAAGGTGAGGCTTATTTCCCCAGCCTAGAAACATAAACTATGATCAAGGGGTAAACGATGAAAGAATACCACCAGTACATAAAACAACAACATGTGCATGACATTTTCCTCATTTACACATCACTTCACATTTTCCCCTCAATGAATGCAGATGATCTAGATTTTGTAGTAATGTTTTCTTTCAAAGATAGGATATGTCAGAAAATGTGCATACCACTGGCATTGAGATTTCTTAATAGCCACAATTTGCCTTATGATGAGCCATAAAATATCTGATATGAATAAATTCCTTTTTTGGAGGTCTCTAATTATCCATAAAAGAGAGACTTTCTGAACATCAAAGCATTCTGGACTGAGGTGAGCTGGTAATGTTACATCACCTAAAGCCACCAAAACTGTTGCCACTAGAAAAGTACTAACACCCTCTAATCAATAATAGCACTGACCAAATCAGATATTGGAGGAGTTCATTATGCTCTTAGAGGGTAGGTGTGTGAAAGTTATATTGAGATGAATGAGTCATCCTTTAGCCCAGAAGCTGCCCAGTTGGACACCAAAATGTCCAGTTACCATAGCAACCTGTCCTACCTGGTCAATTACATGCCAGTATCAAAAGCTTTGATTGGTCAATTATGATCTCGACTGACAGATGATTGGTTAAGTGACAAGCATGACGTGACAAGTCAATTGACTACTACTGAGATTAATCAAAACAATTAGAATCCGTACAGTGGAGACACTAATTTCCTTGTTGCTATTTAATATGGCAACTATAACTACCGCTGCTGCTTCTAAGGCCGGATTCCGACAAGACACCATGATATTATGTGATTATTACATTGTCCAAAATCATAAACCGCATAAAAAACAACAAAAATAGCTCAAATGTCTCAAATTGAATCTCTTTTCTGACGCCATTTTTTCTTAAATAACAGATATCCTTTACAAATATGACAAAATGCAGGAGGCATAACAAAACAAAACAAAATGTTTTCCTGGATAATTTGAGATCAATTTTTCTTTAGAAAAAAAATCACACATGCTAAAAATAAACATATTTATGATGTAAACATTATTTGTTGTCAGATTTGTTGTTATTGTGTTCTTGATGCTCAGATATCTCATTCAGATCTGACAGAAGTAGCCACAGCTTTCAAATGTTTTAATTTCCACACATCAAATATTCAATAACAACAACTATGAATGATGAAACCTGCAAATTAGTTTATCCACATTGTAAGTGACAAAAGACCTCCATAGACTCAATTTCCGCTTGAACTCTCACTGCTGTGACATCACTCTGGAACAATGGGATGACGTAATACAATGCCATCATTCTTCCATGACAACAGAACCTGCATTTTAGCAGAATGTGGAGCAAATCGACTAAATCAGTTATTTTACAAAAACGTCATCACACTCTTCACACAAAGAATATGAACGTGAAAACAAAAGATACTTCTAAAAGTGTTCCTTCGGGTTAAAAATCCTGAAGATTTCCTAGTTTCAAATCCCATTTAACAACATTTTTTATAAACCAAAACCTTAAAATTTTAAAGTCTTTTAACTAAAAGATTGCAGCACACCCACCCAATTGTTTATCAATTTCAATGAAGATAAGCATTCTAAACTAATTATTAAGGACAGGTGAGGTGAAATGGGGTTTAACATCGCGTCCAAGATTATTGCACTTATATAGCGATGTGCATGCACGTGTGTGTGTGGCTGCTTGTACTAGTCCGGACTGATGCCGAATTATAGTGCTAGCTCACTGAGATACCATGCCGCAGTTTAACATGAATACCTCACTCAGATACAGTATACTGTCTCCGAGCCGACCAGTCCTTGTTTTAGCCCCTTAATGCCGAGCGCCAGACAGGGTAACAACAAGGACCATCTTTTAACGTCTTTTGGTATGACGTGGCCGGGATCGAACCCCGGACCTCTGCTCTCCGGGCGGACAATCTACCACTAGATCACGGAGGCAATTAAGGACAGGCTCATCTGTAAAATATGTAAAAAGTTTGCTCGTACTTTAAAAAAAAAAAAATATTGCTTGCATGCTGTATTATGATTCTTAATACTTCAAAAGAGATTTTTTAATCAATATCCTCAAGGAAATAGCCCGGCTGTACTTTAACGCTTACATGTCCACCTTGGAACCAAGGTCACTGTCATGGCAGGAATATTGCCATGATGTATTCAGAGGTGCTAACTGTTGGTAAATGTTCCTATTTTCACTTCACTGACTGGGTTGCAACACAATACAATGAACGCAGTAACAACATTTATGTTAGTTATATATTTTTTGGCCAAAAAAATTCTGTTTCAAATGAAGTAAAGGACTATCTTGGCTAATGTAGACTCCAAGACTCTTATTTGGACAGATGTTTTCTTTTTTACGTTTCAAGAGAAGAAATTCTAAGAAATAAAGTAATCAAAATATTTTTTTACTATTTATATCTCCTACTAGTAACATAGACCCTCTTATACAATATAAAATGTTATTATTTTATATAAATTTCATGTCTACTATCAGGAATAAATAAATAAATAAATAAATAAATAAATAAATAAATAAATAAATAAATAAATAAATAAAAAAGCTGGAATAAATCCATGAAACATAAAATTACAAAAGCGTGGCCTTAACAATGCATTACACTTTGCAAGTCATTAGCTCCTTACATTCTACACTGAAGTAAGACACACTCACTCTTCTAACAGTGGATCAGAGGTAACCTTTTTCTATGTAAGAGTATCTTCAATACGAAATAAAAGTAATCTCATTAAAATCAGACCTCAGTTCTCGCTACCGCTAAACAAAGATCTGAGGACATCCTGTTAGGGATACTGTCAGAACGACCTTTCTTCCGACCAATCAGAGCCTCGCTTACCAGATTATGAAAGTGACAGTCGGAATGTGATTTCTAATCATGCAACCTCGAAAACGTTAACTCGGAACGATAGTTACGGGTTTAACGACTGAATCCATACAATCTAGACCATCTATTAGCCATTCCAGAATGTTCTTTTGTTCAGCTTTCAAATTTGTAATGGAGAATTTGTCAAAATATGTTTTGAAGCGTAGTCGCCAATTTGAAATTAGTGCCATAAAGCACGAGAAAGCTGCCTTCTGATTGGTCATTCCATTGGTCGGTCAAAGTTTGCGCAAGGTCAGTCTGACGTGACTCGTAATGGGAAGTCCTCAGATCTTTGTTTAGCTGTAGCGAGAACTAAGATTAATTTTAATGAGATTGAAATAAAAGTCACTTATCCATATTTTTCACTCTTAAACAAAAAACTTTCTCTATTTTTACTGTCATCAGTGAATGTTCACAATAAAATTCTTATTGTCGACAATATTAGTCATCAAGTTCTTGGAGGAGGTTAAATGTCTCATCTCTAGGCTGAATGAACGTGACGTTGCAGGCTTTGTAGACAGTTGAGGAAAAGCTGTTGCGACAAGAGGTCTACAGCATAAACTTTAAATGCACAACTTCAAACGGAGCTTCAATGAAAGGCTGCAGTTTGCTTGAGGAAGGACTACCTCAACAAATAAGAGGAATCAAAACACTTCTTTCGAAAATAATTTACAACCTGAATGTTGGAAGTCTTCACAAGAATAAAGAGACAAGAAATGGAAACTAGGAAGGTGGACCTAGTCTGCCAGGGTTTGAAATTCCTGGTATTTTGGCGCCAGTGGTAAAAAAAGGTTTCAAAACCATGATGGCATACTTAAAAACTCAAAGCTTCTTAATAAAACTGGTGTGATGTTTATAATGATTTACATAAGCCAACAGAAACACCACACACACATAGTATCAGTGTTAGGGTATTCCTTCTGTCTGAACACCACTACTATCATTTATACATCCATCCCATGGCACATAACTAGCACAACACATTGTGGATCTAGACTAACATTTAGTCTCTGAAATCTTATATAACACAATATCCTTCTTGACTCTAAAAATATAAAAAATTTCCCTATGCTGATTTCAGAATAGAGCTAGTTTGAGCTGGCTAGACTTGCTTTTGTATGCGTTTCTAGATTATTTTATTCATAAAATATATTTATTCCACGGTCATGGTGCAGGACTAATTGTGAGTGAGTGAGTGAGTGAGTGAGTGAGTGAGTGAGTGAGTGAGTGAGTGAGTGAGTGAGGTTTTTGGCCGCTTTTAGCATTATTCCAGCAACATCAAGGTGGGGAAAACTAGAAATGGGCTTCATACCTATTACCCATGTGGGGAATCAAACCTGGTTTTTTGGCATGATGAGCCAACGCTTTAACCACTAGGCTACTCTACCACCCCTAGAATTATAGTATACTAGCCACAAAAAGAAACTGTGCATTGTTAAAAAAAATTCTAAATGTTTTCATGACATTGAGTCCAAATGCGGGGCGGGGGTCAAGCAACATTGTCACAAACTCAATAAGGGGTATGCCCACTGTCAGAAGCAATAACAGCATAGAGTCTATCAAATGGGCATGGAAGGCTTGTGGAATGGCTTGTGATATTGTCTGCAACTCTGTGGCAAAATCATGAACGTTATCTGGCGAATTTGGTAAATGGCGTAGACATCTCTCTATTTCATCCCATACATGCTCTATAGGAGTGAGATTCAGTGAATTTGCAGGCCAAGGCAGTACTTGAACATTGTGCTGTTGAAGAAAAGCCATAGCAACCCTAGCCGTGTGAGGACGGCCATTGTCCTGTTGGAATGTCAATCCTGGGCCATGACACTGAAGAAACGGAATTGCCACTATACCGAGAATCTGATCTATGAAGCCCACACCTGTCAAATTGCCCTAAACAACAACTAAAGGGTTCAGTTAGTTTCTACCGTTGGTTATCTGACATGTACTTATCCCAACCCAAATCATCACGGAACCACCCCCAAAGCGATTCCTCGCCATGACACAGGCTTGAGCATGACGCTCCTCAAGACGTCTGTAGACAAGTTGATGTCCGTCACCATGGGAAATGTGAAATCTGGACTCGTCTGTAAAAACAACAGTCCTCCATCACAAATATGTGCACAGTTTCCTTTTGTGGCTAGTATAGATGACACTATGTCCAAAAAGAAATTTGTAAAAAAATACACTTTGCAATTGATCACTTGATGATACACCTGCACATTGGAAGCGATATCTACAGTAGAATGAAATAATTTTTAAAAAAAGAAAGGAAATTTAATTATTTTAATTTTGTGTGGTTGATTGGAAGAATGAGTGAGTGTGTGTTTAGGTGCAAAGGCATTCACTTTGGTGAGTCTCAACATTTCTCACCTGGCAAAACTATCTAGCAATACATTAGCAACACATGTTTTTCATTATGGGTGATCCATGCTGTTAAGTGTTTGAGAAGAAGACAGGCACAACTATAAATATACAGAAATTACATCAACAAATTGATTTGTGAAAACCAAGAGGGAAACAAAAATCCATTTTTGTTCCTTAAATGCCATTAGGAAAAAAAAGGTAACAATCCACTGCTAGTCCACTTGTACAAACAGAACAATTATCTCCTGAAACTGCAGCGATTCCTAGTTTAATGTATAATTGCATTACCTGAGAGAGATATTCCCACAGTGGTGCTGTATGACTAACAACTAATCCAATCTATCAGAGGTAATCATGTTAGTCTCCAGACAACTAGCTCTGTTTCCAGCAGGGTAGGTAAGCAGCTGCTGCCAGCCGACTCAGGGGAGCTAACTCTTGCCCAAAGTAGCCGTGAGTCAGCATCATATGAATGACATAATACCGAGATAATATCATCAGGAGTTTGTTATATTTACTTGAGAAATTATCATCAGGAGTTTCTTGTAGTTTCCTGGGAACGTATCATTATATGTTTGTTGTAGTTTCCTGGAAAAATATCATTATGAGTTAGATGTAGTTTTCTTGGAAAATATCATTTTGAGTTGGTTGTAGTATTTTGGGAAAATATCATAATGAGTTGGTTGTAGTTTCCTGGGAAAATATCATGAAGTGTTTGTTGTAGTTTCCTGAGCACATATCATCATGAGTTTGTTGTAGTTTCCTGGGAAATTATCATTTTGACTTGGTTGTAGTTTCCTGAGCACATATCATCATGATTTTGTTGTAGTTTCCTGGGAAAATATCATTTTGAGTTGGTTGTAGTTTCCTGGGAAAATATCATCATGAGTTTAATGTAGTTTCCTGAGCACATATCATCATCATTTTGTTGTAGTTTCCTGGGAAAATATCATTTTGAGTTGGTTGTAGTTTCCTGGGAAAATATCATCATGAGTTTAATGTAGTTTGCTGGGAAAATATCATTTTGAGTTGGTTGTTGTTTCCTGGGAAAATATCATGTTGAGTTGGTTGTAGTTTCCTGAGCACATATCATTATGAGTTTCTTGTAGTTTCCTGGGAAAATATCATTTTGAGTTGGTTGTAGTTTCCTGGGAAAATATCATGTTGAGTTGGTTGTAGTTTCCTGAGCACATATCATCATGAGTTTCTTGTAGTTTCCTGGGAAAATATCATTTGAGTTGGTTGTAGTTTCCTGGGAAAATATCATGTTGAGTTGGTTGTAGTTTCCTGAGCACATATCATCATGAGTTTGTTGTAGTTTCCTGGGAAAATATCATGTTGAGTTGGTTGTAGTTTCCTGGGAAAATATCATGTTGAGTTGGTTGTAGTTTCCTGAGAACATATCATCATGAATTTGTTGTAGTTTCCTGGGAAAATATCATTTTGAGTTGGTTGTTGTTTCCTGAGAACATATCATGTTGAGTTGGTTGTAGTTTCCTGGGAAAATATCATCATGTGTTTACTGGAGTTTATTGGGAAAATATCATCATGTGTTTGTTGTAGTTTCCTGGGAAAATATCATTTGAGTTGGTTGTAGTTTCCTGGGAAAATATCATGTTGAGTTGGTTGTAGTTTCCTGAGCACATATCATCATGAGTTTGTTGTAGTTTCCTGGGAAAATATCATGTTGAGTTGGTTGTAGTTTCCTGGGAAAATATCATTTTGAGTTGGTTGTTGTTTCCTGAGAACATATCATGTTGAGTTGGTTGTAGTTTCCTGGGAAAATATCATCATGTGTTTACTGGAGTTTATTGGGAAAATATCATCATGTGTTTGTTGTAGTTTCCTGGGAAAATATCATCATGTGTTTGTTGGCAGTATCCTGGGAAAATATCATCATGAGTTTGTTGGAGTTTACTGGGAAAATATCATGTTGAGTTGGTTGTAGTTTCCTGAGCACATATCATCATGAGTTTGTTGTAGTTTCCTGGGAAAATTTCATGTTGAGTTGGTTGTAGTTTCCTGGGAAAATATCATGTTGAGTTGGTTGTAGTTTCCTGAGAACATATCATCATGAATTTATTGTAGTTTCCTGGGAAAATATCATTTTGAGTTGGTTGTTGTTTCCTGAGAACATATCATGTTGAGTTGGTTGTAGTTTCCTGGGAAAATATCATCATGTGTTTGTTGGAGTTTATTGGGAAAATATCATCATGTGTTTGTTGTAGTTTCCTGGGAAAATATCATCATGTGTTTGTTGGGAGTATCCTGGGAAAATATCATCATGAGTTTGTTGGAGTTTACTGGCAAATTATCATGTTGAGTTGGTTGTAGTTTCCTGAGCACATATCATCATGAATTTATTGTAGTTTCCTGGGAAAATATCATTTTGAGTTGGTTGTTGTTTCCTGAGAACATATCATGTTGAGTTGGTTGTAGTTTCCTGGGAAAATATCATCATGTGTTTGTTGGAGTTTATTGGGAAAATATCATCATGTGTTTGTTGTAGTTTCCTGGGAAAATATCATCATGTGTTTGTTGGGAGTATCCTGGGAAAATATCATCATGAGTTTGTTGGAGTTTACTGGCAAATTATCATGTTGAGTTGGTTGTAGTTTCCTGAGCACATATCATCATGAGTTTGTTGTAGTTTCCTGGGAAAATATCACTTCTATTTAACACCATTATGTCGCTGACCTTTAACTGATCCCCTTCTCAAACCTGAAATATTCGATGGTGGGATTAACACACAAGATGATTTTTCTAATCGACTGCCATACTAACTTTGATGTGTGTTTTGTTAATGTCCTGGTTGTTTTGTCAGGTTCATTTTGTTTATTACGACATGTTGGCACTGAAATAACGCCAACTTAACAGTGAGTGAGTGAGTATGGTTTTACGCCGCTTTTAGCAATATTCCAGCAATATCACAGCAGGGGACACCAGAAATGGGCTTCACACATTGTACCCATGTCGGGATTCGAACTCGAGTCTTCGGCAAACGAGCAAACGCTTTAACCACTAGGCTACCCGACTGCGTCGCCAACTATACAGAGAGTAGACAAGAAATGGCAGGCCATGTTAATTTTCCATTTATTTATAAAGAGTAGGATCCTCTGTGTTGTTTGTAGAAGTGGTAATCGGGTAGTGAGAGGAGGTGAAATCGGGTTAACAATTTTGATTTATAGATTATTGCACCTAGATAGCAACATGCATGCTCTTGTGTAGCTGTTTGTAGTCATCCAGACTTAGCCACTGAGATACCATGCCACAGATTAACATGGACACCTCACTCAGACACAGTGCACGGACTCTGAGCCCAGCTGTCCTTGTTATATTCCCTTCATGCCGAGCGCCTACTTTTGGTATGATGCCACAAGAGGATAGAACCACCGACCTTCCGCTCTTAGGGCAGACCCTCATTCCAATAGACCACAGAGGCGGTCAGAAGTGGTAATCAGTGTTACTTGTAAATATATTGGCATATATTGAGTTGGTTGTAGTTTCCTGAGAACATATCATCATGAATTTATTGTAGTTTCCTGGGAAAATATCATTTTGAGTTGGTTGTTGTTTCCTGAGAACATATCATGTTGAGTTGGTTGTAGTTTCCTGGGAAAATATCATCATGTGTTTGTTGGAGTTTATTGGGAAAATATCATCATGTGTTTGTTGTAGTTTCCTGGGAAAATATCATCATGTGTTTGTTGGGAGTATCCTGGGAAAATATCATCATGAGTTTGTTGGAGTTTACTGGCAAATTATCATGTTGAGTTGGTTGTAGTTTCCTGAGCACATATCATCATGAGTTTGTTGTAGTTTCCTGGGAAAATATCATGTTGAGTTGGTTGTAGTTTCCTGGGAAAATATCATTTTGAGTTTGATGTTGTTTCCTGAGAACATATCATGTTGAGTTGGTTGTAGTTTCCTGGGAAAATATCATCATGTGTTTGTTGGAGTTTACTGGGAAAATATCATTTTGAGTTGGTTGGAGTTTACTGGGAAAATATCATTTTGGGTTTGGTCTTGACAAGGAAGACCTTTCCGTTTGTGGTCATCCGTGATCAACATAAATGAGTCCAGTGCTGATACAGATTACCTCTTTTTGATCCAGATTATACCTATCAGCACGAAAACCTCATCTTTGATTCTTCTGCTGTTTCAAGGAATGCTTTCAACTGCGTTGAGTCTGCTTGGAGGCTCACTACAACAGGGAGTGTTTCCCTTCAGTCGCTTGTTGTTCAAGTGAGCTTCAGTCATGCCCCATTGTCCAACATAAACAGCCAGGTTTTGACGTCTGCTCTTCCGCTACCGGGAACAAGGGGGCAAAGACCAGCACAAACGTATATTCCAATCAATGGTTTCAATCAAATTTGAGATTGCAAAATTACAAAGCACAGCAACCATACCAATATTTGATCCATTTCTCGGAACATTAATCAGGTTTTGATGTGTAATTCTATACGTAGATGACTTTCATTACTTCTATTTAACACCATTATGTCGCTGACCTTTAACTGATCCCCTTCTCAAACCTGAAATATTCGATGGTGGGATTAACACACAAGATGATTTTTCTAATCGACTGCCATACTAACTTTGATGTGTGTTTTGTTAATGTCCTGGTTGTTTTGTCAGGTTCATTTTGTTTATTACGACATGTTGGCACTGAAATAACGCCAACTTAACAGTGAGTGAGTGAGTATGGTTTTACGCCGCTTTTAGCAATATTCCAGCAATATCACAGCGGGGGACACCAGAAATGGGCTTCACACATTGTACCCATGTCGGGATTCGAACTCGGGTCTGTGGCAAACGAGCAAACGCTTTAACCACTAGGCTACCCGACCGCGTCGCCAACTATACAGAGAGTAGACAAGAAATGGCAGGCCATGTTAATTTTCCATTTATTTATAAAGAGTAGGATCCTCTGTGTTGTTTGTAGAAGTGGTAATCGGGTGGTGAGAGGAGGTGAAATCGGGTTAACAATTTCGATTTATAGATTATTGCACCTATATAGCAACATGCATGCTCTTGTGTAGCTGTTTGTAGTAATCCAGACTTATCCACTGAGATACCATGCCACAGATTAACATGGACACCTCACTCAGACACAGTGCACGGACTCTGAGCCCAGCTGTCCTTGTTATATTCCCTTCATGCCGAGCGCCTACTTTTGGTATGACGCCACCAGAGGATAGAACCACCGACCTTCCTCTCTTACCGACCTTCTGCTTTTAGGGCAGACGCTCATTCCAAAAGACCACAGAGGCAGTCAGAAGTGGTAATCAGTGTTACTTGTAAATTTATTGATGTAGAACCCAAAGTCAACAACCTCTGGAGATGTTGCTTCAGGGGTGGGTGGGTGGGTGGGTGGGTGAGATGAGTGAGTGAGTGAGTGAGTGAGTGAGTGAGTTAGTGAGTGAGTGAGTGATTGGGTGAGTGAGTGAGTGAGTGAGTGAGTGAGTGAGTGAGTGAGTGAGTGAGTGAGTGAGTGAGTGAGTGAGTGAATAAGTCAGTATTGTTTTACACTGCAGGTTTAACAACTATGTCAGGTGACCTAATTGTCTAAGGCATAGCAATGCACTGTGCAGAGTTGTGTCCCTTAGGCATGCCACAACCCTAGGGTTGTGGGTTCGAATCCTAGTTCGCCCTCATAATGTTTCCAGGTGTGTGGTTAACATCTGAGACCTGCATCACTTCAAGGCACTCCTCACACCAAGATTACACGCGGATATCACTGAAATACTGTTGAAAACGGTGTTAAGCTCAGCTGACTCACTCACTCACTGATAGCTGGCTCTCAAGACAAACACAGGAATCTCCAGACATGGAAGATGTTTCACCACAAGTCTCCGTGGACAGCTGAGGTGAGGTGAAATGGGGTTTAACGTCGCGTCCAAGATTATTGCACTTATATAGCATAGTGCATGCACGTGTATGTGTGTGTGTGGCTGCTTGTACTAGTTGGGACTGATGCCGATTTATAGTGCTAGCTCACTGAGATACCATGGCACAGTTTAACATGAATACCCCACTCAGACACAGTATACCGACTCCGAGCAGACCAGTCCTTGTTTTAGCCCCTTCATGCCGAGCGCCAGACAGGGTAACAACAAGTACCATCTTTAAACGTCTTTTGGTATGACGCGGTCGGGGATCGAAACCCTGGACCTTCCGCTCTCTGGGCGGCCGCTCTACCATTAGACCACGGAGGCAGTCCTCCTTGGACAGATGACCTTTCTGATTATGCAAATCTTGAAAACAACTAATGATTGTCGCCTCATGAAAACAGTTGGTCATGGAGTGTGCGAGTGAATGAGTTGAGTTTTATGCTGCTTTGGAAAGTATTCCAGTTACATCACGGCATGTCAGCTTACCACTTTGTTGAAACCCACAAGCACAGACATGGTGCTGCCAAAACTAGAAACATAGCCTGGGCAAGCCGGGATTCGAACCCACAATCTAGCATGCCCAAGGGATGCAACTCTGCACAGGACATTGCTGTTATTCATGGATATGTACTTCCATAATAACATAGGACTGCTCATTCAAAATGCTCACTATACTGTCTTCACAACACTCACTTCTTCTGTCGGATGTATGCAGCAGCATCAACCACCATCGCCAGAACTGTGGCAGTGTCATGTTCCGTGCCATGCTTCTGTGGAAAAAGAAAATCAGTCATAGTGTTTGTTTGTGGCTTACACTGCACTCAGCAATATTCCTACCATTTGACAGCGGCGTGTAAATTATAGAGTGAGTGAGTGAGTTTTGATTTTACGCCGCTTTTTTAGCAATATTCCAGCAATATCACGGCAGGGGACACCAGAAATGGGTTTCACACATTGTACCCATGTCGGGAATCGAACACGGGTCTTCGGCGTGACGAGCCAACGCTTTAACCACTAGGCTACCCGACCGCCCCGTAAATAATCGAGTCTGAACCAGACAAGTGGTTAAGATCATGAGCATCGATCCACGTCTTTGGGATCGATGGCATGCATTCAACCAAGTCGCTGAGCCTGACCACCCAATCCATTCAGTCACCTCTTACGACAAGCATAGATAGCTGGGGGACCTCTATTCTTACCCAGAATCTCATGGGTTCAGTTGTAAGGAAAACAGTAGAACAATATCATAAGTGTCAGTGTGTTAGTGGGATTTATACCACAGCCAGCAATACGACAGCAGTCTGTACAGAAACAAGGCAAATAATTATATTGACAAATATACAAACCCACTAAATATCTTTGATGTTTCTTAGTCTGCAACAAGTCTTACTTCACAAAGTGCAGCAAATTATGTGAGCACTTTGATTAAAAACATGAAGAGATTTGGAAAATATCTGTTGATGCTAGGTTGACGGCACACATGCTTTGCAAATCCTGCAATTGAACCAAGTCTGCACTGCAGTTTACGAACCAGATGTTGTTTTAGTTACACGATTTTGATTGGACTGTGCATAGTCAAAATATAACTCCATAAATCCATCCTAGTTCGGCAAGGGTGGCAAGGGTGGCAAGGGTGGCAAGTGGACATTTATAGTCAGTAAACTCCTTTGCCTCGGGAAGATGGAATGTCTTTGTCACCGGAGTCTACAAACTACAATGATTTTGTAATACACTGAAAAATCGATGTAGGCCCATCAATGCCTACCGTATTCAACGTAATAAGCGCCCTGCTCTAATAAGCGCCCACAACGATATTTGTTAATATATTGGCTAGTAAACAATCCCAATTAGCACCCCTTCCGATTGATCAATGTACAAAAGACTTATTTATTCGTGTATAATACGCACTCGTGTGTTATATGCACCCTTAATTATGGGCAATTAAATTCTGGAAAATTATATCTGTTGTATACAAACATTTTCAGGCTGTCAGCATAAACCACGAAATTTATCTTTCAACTCTGTTTTTTCTTCACCAAAATACCATTCTAATAAGAGACCCTTATTTCTAATTTTGAGAGCGCCCTGGGCGCTTATTACGTTGAATACGGTATGTTTAATTTATTTCTTCAAACTGGATGCTTTTGATTTGGGGCAATGGGCCCATGAAACGAAAAATAAAAAATGTGTGGCCTAATTTCAGTGTGTTGTTGTAGAAAATACTTAATTTCCTTAAATCTGGTTGAATTCATCGCCAGTTTGATTGTTCTCAGAGTGACTATTGCATACTGCACGGCTGTCAGTATTACAGCAATATTCAAGTAATGTGCTTCTCCCGCTGTCAATAATTCTGATTGGTTGGAAAAATGAATTGAAAGTCTTCATCAATATACAACACTGATTTATTTTTCTCTCATAAAGTCGAGCAATATATGCAATTCTCTTTTCATTTACATTTCCCATGACATGTATAATGTAATCAATAATTCTTTTCCAACTGTACTTTTACAGCTTAGATTCTGCCTTCCATGCTTCAACTATTCGTGAACTGTTTGGTTTCCAGAGTGGATACTGTACAAACTGAATGAATGTTCTCTTGTTACAAACACGTATACCGTATCTTAAATATGTCGGCACCATCCAATCACTGGGGGAAACAATTCTGAAAAAAGAAGAGGGTATGTTTGTCTTCAAGCTGAGTTGAAGAGTGATCTAGTGACTGATTGGGTGAATGGGTGAGTGAGTGAGTGAGTGGGTGGGTGGAGTGAGTGAGTGAGTGAGTGAGTGAGTGAGTGAGTGAATGAGTGAGTGAGTGAGTGAGTGAGTGAGTGATCGATCGAGTGATCGAGTGAGTGAGTATGGTTTTACGCAATATTCCAGCAAACTCACGGCGGGGGACACCAGAAATGGGCTTCACACATTGTACCCATGCTGGGAATCGAACCAGGGTGTTTGGCATGACCAGCGAACGCTTTAACCACTAGGCTACCCAAACCCCTTTCATGTATTTGAGTCAGCTGATCAGAGAAGTCAACATCAGAGACATAATCACCAGATTCATAGAAGATAAAGTGAGTAACAGCATAGTGTGTACGTGAGAAATCTTCATTTACATCACAATGAGTGGAAAGCCCATGAGTGAGTGAGTGAGTGAGTCGGGTTTGCACCACTTTAAGCAACACTCCTGCAATGTCACTCATTGTACCCATGTGGGGAATCGAACACGGCCTTTGGTGTGACAAGTGAAAACTTTAACTACTTAGCTACCCCACTGCCACAGAAAGCCCTTAGAAAGGGGCATGATAATCAACTTGAAGTCTTGGCCTGAAACAACCCACAGATTCTCCAGATCAGTAGAAGAGCCTGCCTGTTTAACATCACTGAACTCCAGACACAGCATGAGTCAGAGTTGGATTTCACACGCTTATCAATATTCCAACAACATCACAGCAGGGAACACTAAACATGGGCTCACACTGTACCAATGTGGACAATCGAACCCAGGCCTCATCGTGGTGATCGAACACTTTAACCCCTTGGCTAACACCCACTCACCCACCCCCAACCAACAAATTAGTGTTGTCAAGATTCCCAAGTCAACAATTTCGTAACATAAGGTCACTATTTACCTTGAACTGACAGGCGCAAAAAACACAATCATGAGTGAGTGAGTTTGGTTTTACACGGCTTATAGCAATATTAACGCAATATCAGGGTGGCGAACATCAGAAATGGTCTTCACACATTGTACCCATGTGGGGAATCTAACCCAGGTCTTCGGCTAAAGGCTGAACGCTTTAACCACTAGACTACCCCACTGCGCCTGCACACAGAAGACATGCAAATACATTTATTACAAGTTTATATATACGACAAAAGCTGATTCTACCCAGACGCATCCCCATTGTTACACAAACCAACTCACCTTCCTCCCACCATACTTTCCACCGAACATACATGAGCATTTCACACAGACAACCCTTGTAAGAATTTGACAAAAAGTCGTAATCCTTGTCAGAGCCTTGAATGGAACAAGTGGGACGTGACAATATCGGTGTTGTTTATCATCCGGAGTTTACTCTTCAGTGTTCCCGAGTCAGATCCACGCGAACAATGTAGTCCATGTCACAGCCAACAGGCTTCAAGGACTGTCAGTGATTATATACTAAAAATCTTTCATCACACAAGTGAATTTTATTAAAATGATACAACGGATGGCATGTACACAAACTGATGCCTGTTCTAAATATACATATATGATACATTGCCTTGTTTGTACAGCTTGAGGAGATCTGTTGTTATTAAGTCGAGCATGCACGCTTTTTTCATAGTCGATATGTAATCATATCAAAATTAAAATGCCTTTTGACAGATAAGATGCTTATTTTGAACACTTGTTTTGTTTTACTTTGGTAAGAAATTTTAGTTCAAGATTATTTTTAAGGAATTGGACACAAAATAATGAAACTCTTTGAGGAGATATTTTGCCTCTTTGAATAATGGCCCAGGTGGACAAACATAAAATAAATTACCGACGTAATAAGCGCCCCGCTCTAATAAACGCCCACGGCGATATTTGCTAATATATTGGCTAGTGAACAATCCCAATCAGCACCCCTTCCGATTGATCAATGTACACAAGACTTTTTTATTCGTGTATAATATGCACTCGTGTGTTATATCACCCTTAATTATGGGCAATTAAATTCTGGAAAAATATATCCGTCGCATGTAAACATTTCAGGGTATTAAATTTACGATCTTTCAACTCAAAATAATATTCTAATAAGCACCCCCTATTTCTAATTTTGAGAGCGCCCTGGGCGCTTATTACGTTGAATATGGTAACACACATGTGTACATAAACAAAGTATGAAAATCCTCTATTAATTTGGACAGCTGCATTCCTGCTAAAATTGTCCGGATTGACTAACTTCAGGATCAGCAAATCCTAGGAAGAAAGATATGTTACTTGTTTACTAACTGTAAATGTCCAGCAGGTAGGGTTCCAAGATTCCATGGAACATATTGTGTTTGTAGGGCAGGCTCCCTCCTCCATGGGGTTTCAGGGTAAGAATAGGTCCCCAGTAGACTAAAATCTAGTCTATGAAATGAACATATCGTACATAAAAAAACAGTTGTTCAGTTATCTTAATAAAAATATAATAAAAAGGAGCCCAGTGACTCTCTTCATTTTCAGATACTGCAGTGATCTAGACTTGCCAAACATTATAGACTTGCATGGGCTGTATTGGATATATATTTGTATCAGGGTCTGTAAGACAGACTAAGGTCCCCAGCAAACATACCAGATATGCCTATCATAAGAATCGACAATAGATTGGGTGATAAGGTTTGGTGACTTGGTTGAAAGCATGTCTTCAACGTGGATGGTCGCTCATAATAACAACAAATATCTAATCAAATAAAACTTTCAAATTCAAATATTGATTGATGAAATAAATTAGCAATATTTACATATAGGGAAATATTTGGTTATTTCCATTCTCAATATGAAACACGCAGCACTTTGAGAAGAAAAGAAAATTTGATGAATGAATTTCAGTTTTACCCCAATTGTCATTAAAACAACCTTCAGCTACCCTGGTCTGTCAAAACAAGGAGTTTGTTGATTACACAGAAGATGTGATAAATCAGTAGCACTATATAGTCCATTTCATAATTATTTCTGATTTTAAAGTTGTTAGGAAATCTATAGGGCTTTCGGCCTTGAGTACACACTGGCATTAATACCATATAGGTTGCTATGAAGTTAGATCTAAAAAGCCTTCCGAACTAAGACCTAATGTAAATATACACTAGCCATCCGAATTTTGATTGATTTCAAGTACAAAACGTATCAGTTTTTGAACCACTGCATAAAAAAACAGATCTGATGAAAATGGATTCTTAATTGCCATATTGCTTTTAAACAAATGAAAGAAACATGTGATATTTTAGAGGTCAGTACACCATGCAGTGATATTTGAAACAAACTTGGAAAATAATAAAAATATCAATATTCCACAACTGAGTTGTGATAATTGAGGCGGGCCCAAACAAATAACTTTCATGTCAAACTGTGCACATAATGTGTACCTGTCAGAACAAGGGTTGTCAGTATTTATTGCGCAGTTGTTTCCTTCTTAAAGCTTCAACGTTAAAAAAACAAAAAAATAACAATTGCACTGAAACTCAGTTCGTCAAAGGAGGACATTTTGTTCAACTATCAGTTATTAACCAAATGTATTATGTAATTTAATCAAGTCAACAAACTTGTATTCCCTCATGCATCTATTAATTCCACCTAGGCTATTATCCGCTAATCCTGTAGAGGGGCCAGGGGTCGTCATTTCACCATGGAAGTCTCCCGCGTTACTACAACCAGTTGATCAATGTGAGTTGTGCTGGCCGAGAGGGTGAGTCATCCACAAGCCTTCCCTGCCTGCCTGCAGCCACTGCCAGGGACCAGTCATTGACTGCCAGTGTCTCTGTGTGGACCAACATGCATTCATAACTACAACATGTGTCTGTTGTGTGATAAGCTGAATGTAGCATGATACCCCTCAGTCAAAAGATAGTGTGCACTGTTGGCTATGGTATTATACCCCCATGTCATAAGATAATATACTGTTGAATGTAGTATAATACCCCTCAGTCATAAGATAATATACTATTGAATGTGGTATAATACCCTTCAATCATAAGATAATATTCTGTTGAATGTGGTATAATACCCCTCAGTCATAAGATAATATACTGTTGAATATTGTAAAATACCCCTCAATCATAAGATAATATACTGTTGAATGTGGTATAATACCCCTCAGTCATAAGATAATATACTGTTGAATGTGGTATTATACCCCCATGTCATAAGATAATATACTGTTGAATGTGGTATAATACCCATGTCATAAGATAATGTACTGTTGAATGTGGTATTATACCCCCATGTCATAAGATAATATACTGTTGAATGTAGTATAATACCCATGTCATAAAATAATATACTGTTGAATGTAGTATAATACCCATTTCATAAGATAATTTACTGTTGAATGTGGTATAATACCCATGTCATAAGATAATATACTGTTGAATGTGGTATAATACCCATGTCATAAGATAATGTACTGTTGAATGTGGTATTATACCCCCATGTCATAAGATAATATACTGTTGAATGTAGTATAATACCCATGTCATAAGATAATATACTGTTGAATGTGGTATAATACCCATGTCATAAGATAATGTACTGTTGAATGAGGTATTATACCCCCATGTCATAAGATAATATACTGTTGAATGTGGTATAATACCCATGTCATAAGATATATACTGTTGAATGTGGTATAATACCCATGTCATAAGATAATGTACTGTTGAATGTGGTTTAATACCCCTCAGTCATAAGATAATATTCTGTTGAATGTGGTATAATACCCCTCAGTCATAAGATAATATACTGTTGAATGTGGTATAATACCCTTCAGTCATA
This sequence comes from Haliotis rufescens, assembly GCF_023055435.1. NCBI lineage: Eukaryota > Metazoa > Mollusca > Gastropoda > Lepetellida > Haliotidae > Haliotis > Haliotis rufescens. Next base: position 60,751,728 of record NW_025964223.1, on the reverse strand, counting down.
AGATAATATACTGTTGAATGTGGTATAATACCCCTCTGTCATAAGATAATATACTGTTGAATGTGGTAAAATACCCCAGTCATAAGATAATATACTGTTGCATGTGGTATAATACCCCTCAGTCATAAGATAATATACTGTTGAATGTGGCCTAATACCCCTTGGTCATAACATAATATATTGTTGAATGTGGTGTAATACCCCTCAGTCATAAGATAATATACTGTTAAATGTGGTATAATACCCCTCAGTCATAAGATAATATTCTGTTGAATGTGGTATAATGCCCCTCAGTCATAAGATAATAGGCTGTTGAATGTGGTGTAATACCCCTCAGTCGTAAGATAATATACTGTTGAATGTGGTATAATACCCCTCAATCATAAGATAATATACTGTTGAATGTGGTGTAATATCCTTCAGTCATAAGATAATATACTGTTGAATGTGGTGCAATACCCTTCAGTCATAAGATAATAATATACCGTTGAATGTGCTGTTATACCCCAATCATAAGATAATATACCGTTGAATGTGGTGCAATACCCCCCAGTCATAAGATGATATACCGTTGAATGTGGTGTTATACCCCTCAGTCATAAGATAATATACTGTTGAATGTGGTGTAATACCCCTCAGTCATAAGATAATATACTGTTGAATGTGGTGTAATACCCTTCAGTCATAAGATAATATACTGTTAAATGTGGTATAATACCCCTCAGTCATAAGATAATATTCTGTTGAATGTGGTATAATACCCCTCAGTCATAAGATAATATACTGTTGAATGTGGTGTAATACCCCTCAGTCATAAGATAATATACTGTTGAATGTGGTATAATAGTATTAATACCCCTCAATCATAAGATAATATACTGTTGAATGTGGTGTAATACCCTTCAGTCATAAGATAATATACTGTTGAATGTGGTGCAATACGCTTCAGTCATAAGATAATAATATACTGTTGAATGTGCTGTTATACCCCAATCATAAGATAATATACCGTTGAATGTGCTGTTATACCCCAATCATAAGATAATATACCGTTGAATGTGGTGTAATACCCCTCAGTCATAAGATGATATACCGTTGAATGTGGTGTAATACCCCTCAATCATAAGATAATATACTGTTGAATGTGGTGTAATACCCCTCAGTCATAAGATAATATACTGTTGAATGTAGTATGATACCCCTCAGTCATAAGATAATAATATACTGTTGAATGTGGTGCAATACCCTTCAGTCATAAGATAATATACTGTTGAATGTGCTGTTATACCCCAATCATAAGATAATATACTGTTGAATGTGGTGTAATACCCCTCAGTCATAAGATAATATACCGTTGAATGTGGTGTAATACTCCTCAGTCATAAGATAATACTATACTGTTGAATTTAGTATACTACCCCAGTCATAAGATAATATACTGTTGAATGTGGTGTAATACCCCTCAGTCATAAGATAATATACTGTTGAATGTGGTATAATACCCCACAGTCATAAGATAATATACTGTTGAATGTTGTATAATACCCCACAGTCATAAGATAATATACTGTTGAATGTGGAATGAATTGGGGCTGGGACAGGTATCTTGGGTACTCGGGTCGGGTGGGTACATATTGTCTAATGACAAAAATTGTCTAGATCTCCATGGTTACACTACAAGTCACTAATGTTCGCATTTCTTTCTGCCTTTCATATGTTTGAATAAAGATAAAACTTCTGTCAGCTTCAGTGTATGCATGACCAGACCATTTAAAAAGTGTACATCTAAATACATTTTTTCAGGGTTACTATTCCTAATCAGACATTTCGTACCTACCTCTTGAGACCTGCAGTGGGTACCCAGGTAGGGTCGAGTAATAGAGGGGTGGATAACCGGGTAGTAATTTTGGACTCATCTCAGCCCTAGCATAAATATCCTCAATTATAAGATAATACACTGATGACTGTTAATAATACCCACATATCACTTTGAATTTATTCCCTATACAAGACTTCATCTTCAAGCTGAAATGCTTTCACTTCATCAACTTTTAATCTGAACAGATATTATCAAATAACAAAATACTGTAACGCTCATTCACAGAAATCCTATACTAAAACCCTGTCATGAAAATATCACTGAAATGCAAGATGATACAAAATGTCCAAAGGAAACAGCCAAACCTGTATCAATAATTAATGCTGCATGACCGAGGTGTGCATTCTCCCACAACCTGACAACATTCCTCAGAACAAAGTCAGTTTAATTATGTATAACAGGACAAATATAGGTAGTGGTCAGTCAATGAGAGCCCCACCAGCATCCCGGATCTCGGGCAGGCCATATCACTGTCACTGTTGGTTTTTCAGGAAAACTGCTGATATCCTTGAGACAGCATGAGTGAGTGAGTAAGTATGGTTTTACGCCGCTTTTAGCAATATTCCAGCAATATCACAGCGGGGGACATCAAAATGGGTTTCACACATTGTATCCATGTCGGGAATCAAACCCGGGTCTTTGGTGTGACGAGCAAATGCTTTAACCACTAGGCTACCCGACCTCCCCTGAGACAGCATGAAGAACAGCAAGCCCTGTTGAATCAAATGGTACATCAGGTGCCGAGAACAACATCATTTTATTTTTTTATTCTCAGCATCGCCAAACTGTGTAACTCTGGTACCTGCAGCCCCCTACCATCCAAACTCCCCTCCCCTATGTGGTTGGTTGTGTGTCATCACATCCTGATGGTGTGTTCATGCTATCATCCACTGGTTTGACTGGTCATATAAATGCTGCCCTGATAGAGCAGACTACTGTCAACTACTGCTTAAAACAACATTCATTTACACTCAGGACAAATGAGGTTACTGATCAACTATTTACTGGACACGTAAAAATAAGAAAATCAAGTGCGTCTCCAGTTCACTTCTGTATGAAACTATGGTTAAGGATTTAAAGTAAATTCTTTAAAAATAATCGATTTTCCACACCCCCACACAAATTCCACTGAAAAATCTGTCAATTACAAATACAAGATTTAACAGTGTGTCCGTAAATGAAGCCTTTTCGTCACTTAATTGAATGTAAAAGGCAATTAATTAACACATTTGGCCTTGGGTCAACAGGGCCGACAGAGATGTCATATAATCAATGGGGCTTTCACACAAGATGATTAACAATGTATTGCCTGTGGTTTTCCCAGTCTTCAACACAGTCATGATCAGGAATTGGCACAAACGTCAATACAAATCAGACTCTCTCTGTTTCACCCATTATCCACAAATAAACAGTGAGTGTCAGCTAGACATATGTACACTTCGTAATGACACACTTGACATCCACTCCACCCACTACCATCAGCCAAGACTTGACGTCTGCGAGTCTTCTGTCACCAGTGTAAACAATCTGGAGGACAGGAGTGGACATAAATAATTGCCAGGGGACGGGGATGGGGGTGTGACGTCTGCTACTGTAGTCTTCTGTCACCAGTGTAAACCATCTATAGGACAGGAGTTGACTTGAAAAGTACAGTAACCGGCTTAGGGGGATTGAGGTGTGACGTGACGTCTGCTACTGTAGTCTTCTGTCACCAGTGTAAACCATCTATAGGACAGGAGTTGACATGAAAAGTACAGTAACCGGCTTAGGGGGATTGAGGTGTGACGTGACGTCTGCTACTGTAGTCTTCTGTCACCAGTGTAAACCATCTATAGGACAGGAGTTGACATGAAAAGTACAGTAACCGGCTTAGGGGGATAGAGGTGTGACGTGACGTCTGCTACTGTAGTCTTCTGTCACCAGTGTAAACCATCTATAGGACAGGAGTTGACATGAAAAGTACAGTAACCGGCTTAGGGGGATTGAGGTGTGACGTGACGTCTGCTACTGTAGTCTTCTGTCACCAGTGTAAACCATCTATAGGACAGGAGTTGACATGAAAAGTACAGTAACCGGCTTAGGGGGATAGAGGTGTGACGTGACGTCTGCTACTGTAGTCTTCTGTCACCAGTGTAAACCATCTATAGGACAGGAGTTGACATGAAAAGTACAGTAACCGGCTTAGGGGGATAGAGGTGTGACGTGACGTCTGCTACTGTAGTCTTCTGTCACCAGTGTAAACCATCTATAGGACAGGAGTTGACATGAAAAGTACAGTAACCGGCTTAGGGGGATAGAGGTGTGACGTGACGTCTGCTACTGTAGTCTTCTGTCACCAGTGTAAACCATCTATAGGACAGGAGTTGACATGAAAAGTACAGTAACCGGCTTAGGGGGATAGAGGTGTGACGTGACGTCTGCTACTGTAGTCTTCTGTCACCAGTGTAAACCATCTATAGGACAGGAGTTGACATGAAAAGTACAGTAACCGGCTTAGGGGGATAGAGGTGTGACGTGACGTCTGCTACTGTAGTCTTCTGTCACCAGTGTAAACCATCTATAGGACAGGAGTTGACATGAAAAGTACAGTAACCGGCTTAGGGGGATTGAGGTGTGACGTGACGTCTGCTACTGTAGTCTTCTGTCACCAGTGTAAACCATCTATAGGACAGGAGTTGACATGAAAAGTACAGTAACCGGCTTAGGGGGATTGAGGTGTGACGTGACGTCTGCTACTGTAGTCTTCTGTCACCAGTGTAAACCATCTATAGGACAGGAGTTGACATGAAAAGTACAGTAACCGGCTTAGGGGGATAGAGGTGTGACGTGACGTCTGCTACTGTAGTCTTCTGTCACCAGTGTAAACCATCTATAGGACAGGAGTTGACATGAAAAGTACAGTAACCGGCTTAGGGGGATTGAGGTGTGACGTGACGTCTGCTACTGTAGTCTTCTGTCACCAGTGTAAACCATCTATAGGACAGGAGTTGACATGAAAAGTACAGTAACCGGCTTAGGGGGATAGAGGTGTGACGTGACGTCTGCTACTGTAGTCTTCTGTCACCAGTGTAAACCATCTATAGGACAGGAGTTGACATGAAAAGTACAGTAACCGGCTTAGGGGGATAGAGGTGTGACGTGACGTCTGCTACTGTAGTCTTCTGTCACCAGTGTAAACCATCTATAGGACAGGAGTTGACATGAAAAGTACAGTAACCGGCTTAGGGGGATAGAGGTGTGACGTGACGTCTGCTACTGTAGTCTTCTGTCACCAGTGTAAACCATCTATAGGACAGGAGTTGACATGAAAAGTACAGTAACCGGCTTAGGGGGATAGAGGTGTGACGTGACGTCTGCTACTGTAGTCTTCTGTCACCAGTGTAAACCATCTAGGGGACAGGAGTTGACATGAAAAGTACAGTAACCGGCTTAGGGGGATAGAGGTGTGACGTGACGTCTGCTACTGTAGTCTTCTGTCACCAGTGTAAACCATCTATAGGACAGGAGTTGACATGAAAAGTACAGTAACCGGCTTAGGGGGATAGAGGTGTGACGTGACGTCTGCTACTGTAGTCTTCTGTCACCAGTGTAAACCATCTATAGGACAGGAGTTGACATGAAAAGTACAGTAACCGGCTTAGGGGGATAGAGGTGTGACGTGACGTCTGCTACTGTAGTCTTCTGTCACCAGTGTAAACCATCCAGAGGACAGGAGTTGACATGAAAAGTACAGTAACCGGCTTAGGGGGATGGAGGTGTGACGTGACGTCTGCTACTGTAGTCTTCTGTCACCAGTGTAAACCATCTAGGGGACAGGAGTTGACATGAAAAGTACAGTAACCGGCTTAGGGGGATGGAGGTGTGACGTGACGTCTGCTACTGTAGTCTTCTGTCACCAGTGTAAACCATCTATAGGACAGGAGTTGACATGAAAAGTACAGTAACCGGCTTAGGGGGATAGAGGTGTGACGTGACGTCTGCTACTGTAGTCTTCTGTCACCAGTGTAAACCATCTATAGGACAGGAGTTGACATGAAAAGTACAGTAACCGGCTTAGGGGGATAGAGGTGTGACGTGACGTCTGCTACTGTAGTCTTCTGTCACCAGTGTAAACCATCTATAGGACAGGAGTTGACATGAAAAGTACAGTAACCGGCTTAGGGGGATGGAGGTGTGACGTGACGTCTGCTACTGTAGTCTTCTGTCACCAGTGTAAACCATCTAGAGGACAGGAGTTTACATAAAAAGTACAGTAACTGGCTTAGGGGATAGAGGTGTGACGTGACGTCTGCTACTGTAGTCTTCTGACGTTCTGTCACCAGTGTGAACCATCCAGAGGACAGGAGTTGCCATGAAAAGTACAGTAACCGGCTTAGGGGATAGAGGTGTGACGTGACGTCTGCTACTGTAGTCTTCTGTCACCAGTGTAAACCATCTAGAGGACAGGAGTGAACATGAAAAGTAGATGAGGGATGGGGACAGGGGATGGGGACGGGGGATGGGGACGGGGGATGAGGACAGGGGATGAGGACGTGATGTGACATATTTTCTGACACCAGAAACCATCTAGAGGACAGCAGTGAACATGAATGGAAGCCGGGGGAGGGGGACAAGGGCTCTGAATGAACCTTATGTAGAGATTACATTATGCTTATGCATGACTAAAATAAAGCCTTCTTGTCAGTGAACACATTTTGCACATGGGTGGAATCAAGGGAGGTTTAAGGATGTACAAGCTTTTTTGATGCTGGGTCATCAACTCTGTGGTGGACTACCTGCTGGTCTTAGGGGCAGGGGCCACATGAGAATAATCAAAGTCAGCAAACACAGTGGTGAGGTGAAATGGGATTTAACGTCGCGTCCAAGATTATTGCACTTATATAGCGACATGCATGCACGTGTGTGTGTGTGTGGCTGCTTGTACTAGTCCGGACTGATGCCGATTTATAGTGCTAGCTCACTGAGATACCATGCTGCAGTTTAACATGAATACCCCACTCAGACACTGTATACTGACTCTCAGCCGACCAGTCCTTGTTTTAGCCACTTAATGCCGAGCACCAGACAGGGTAACAACAAATACCATCTTTTAACATCTTTTGGTATGACGTGGTCGGTGATCAAACGCAGGATCTTCCACTCTCCGAGTGGACGCTCTACCACTAGAATTGATCCCGAACGCCAGTCAGGGTAACAACAAGTACCATCTTTTAACGTCTTTTGGTATGGCTTGGCCGGTGATCGAACACCGCATCTTCCGCTTTCCAGGCGGACGCTCTACCATTAGACCGCAGAGGCGGTCTCCCTCACAATGAGTATGCATTAGTTAACTGAGGGGCTAAATGACATTCCAGGGATAAAATTGTAGCTTTGTTTAAATGGTCCAAAAGGCTCTCTTAAGATTGTTTTAGTGTGTCCCTTAGAATTGAACAGTGCTATCTAGAACAACACTATCCAATAACAATTATATAAAAATCTGTTCAATGAGCTGTGCATATATTCATCATTTTGGATGAGTTTGTCCAGTTTACTAGTTGTCAACCCTCTCAAATCATAAAATTCATCACAAAGTATTTTTCTCAAAACAAGTGTGATTTTTAAGTGTGCCCTTAAGACACAGGGGAACTTATTTTATGCAAACTGATGGAGTTTTTTCCCCCCTTATATTTACACCTTTACTTACTTAATGCCTTTAATTGAAGAATCTGTTTATACTTAAAACAAATGTTAAATTTAAATTTCTTGAAGTCAGAGTTGTGCTAAAGTTCCAGGTTCATTCCTCAATTCTGACACAAAACATTACCAGACAGAGACAACTGATAGTTGACAGACAACACGCAATCAGCTACAAACCTGAACCTACATCAGCCATGACATTCGTGACCAACTCGTGTTATTCCGGGACAAGCCGAATAGCAACTGGGTTCCGTCTTAGCGCAAACGGGCATACCAAAAACAATTGTCAACTCGTTGCGTAATGGTTCACATATATTTCCCCATATATTATACATATTTTAGATGCAATTAAAAGCAAAGCTGGACATGCGGAATTATACAGTATGATTGAACACATTTAACTGTGTCTTGGGTATACTTTTAGATGCAAGACATATGTAAAATCAAAAATTATTTCTGAGGGATTCTTTGACGAAGAACTTGAAATCATACGCGCATTCTGATTGGTTTGTCGTATTTTCGCACATAACATTCATCGATAGGGGGACAAGTCTTCTTGCAGGTTACGGAAAGGGGCGAGTGGTGACGAATGCAATAGATTGCGAGAGCAATAGATCCCAGAACTCCATAAAGGTCAGAAAGGTTAAGTAAACGAGGACTGTGTGGTCACAGTGTGTGACTTTGTTGAACATGTCACTGTACCATGCATTCTAGTGAAACTTTGTTCATGCTATCAACCACTGGTCAGCGACAGAAATTATCAGTAGTCCTGTAGTTCTTCCAAACTGCCCAATGGTTAAGGTATCATAAGGTCGAGTAGAAATTCGCCACTTTTGAGAATTTTTCAGTATGTTATCATAATAAGGACGAGGGGACTAAACATGCTAGTTTCTATCGTTGCTGATGTGCCTGACCCTCACTCACTCACTCATTCACTCACTCAACTTGACGGACAACCTAAACTACAAGCCCTTGCAGGGTTAGAAACTTACAGTTTTCGTCCACTAGTCCTTATAATGATAACATATAGCAAAACCCCTAAAAAGGCCAAATTTCTACTAGTCCTTATGATACCTTTACCATTGGGCAGTTTGGCAAGGACTATAGGACTAGTGCCAATTTCTAACGCTGCCTTGAAGGCTACTTAAACCGATTGCAGTTATGGTCCTGAATTTATGGCCTAGTGAAACTCTGAAAATCATACACCTGATGCAAATCAAGAACTATTTCAGTCATCTTGACTTCAGGTAAAAAGGTTTTCAAGAAAGAAATCTAAAACAAATGCAGAATAACTGATGAGCTGAAATATGATGAATACACTGATAATACCTTGATATCACTGGCATACAGGTCGATATCATCTATAATGACCACATCGGGGAGACAACTTGTCATGTGTATGTTGGCACACCATCCAATCAGCTCGCTCGCATCAGAAAGGTATCTGCAATATAGCATGAAACACACATAAGCCAGAGGCTGTCAGTTCCCAACTGCTTGACAAATAGCAATGATTACCCTTATCAATTAATGCCTAGAGACATTGTCTGAGAGTCACACACAGCCCTTATCTCAAACTACAAGTGGGCACCAGACCATCAGTTTCTCTTACAATTCCAGAATCAACTCAACTGACATAAATGATTGTTTGTTTGTTATTTAACGCCGCACTAAGAAATATTCCAGCTATATGACAGAGGTCTGTAAATAATCAAGTCTGGACAAGACAATCCAGTGATTGACGTCATGAACATCGATCCAAGCAATTGGAATCTTAAGACATGCATCAACCAAGTCAGCGAGCCTGACCACCCGATCCCATTAGTCGCCTCTAATGACAAGCATAGTTGCCTTTTACAGCAAGCATGAGCTGCTGAAGACCTATTCTTTCCTGGATCTTCACAGGTTTCCAGAGAAATTTACTTAACTCGAACACTCAGAATCAACTTGTCTTCGGACAACAAGAACACTCAAAATCAACTTATCCTTGGGACAACTCAAACACTCAAAATCAACTTATCCTTGGACAACTCGAACACTCAAAATCAACTTATCCTTGGACAACTCGAACACTCAAAATCAACTTATCCTTGGGACAACTCGAACACTCAAAATCAACTTATCCTTGGACAACTCGAACACTCAAAATCAACTTATCCTTGGACAACTAAAACACTCAAAATCAACTTATCCTTGGACAACTCGAACACTCAAAATCAACTTATCCTTGGGACAACTCGAACACTCAAAATCAACTTATCCTTGGACAACTCAAACACTCAAAATCAACTTATCCTTGGGACAACTAGAACATTTAAAATCAACTTATCCGATACCTCAATAGTTGGTAGTGCAAGAAGGGAATATTTCTCAAACACCGGGTCCAATTCCACAAAACCATCTTAGTACTAAGGCGATCATCAATTCCGTAATGTAACACAGACATATAACAGTCAGAGTGCTAAGTTGGCTTGGTGGAACAGGGCCTAGTTCTATCAGTGCCCAATCTCTGAAATAACATTATTCTTCGTTGCTACCTCAATCAGCATGACATCCAGACAGGGCAGCATGTGCACACACCAGCTCCCAGCAGGAAGACATTGTTGGTCGTACATCAAGCTTCATCACGTCAGTACGCCTGGCTCAATGTATTCCTAACACCTCGCAGAGAGCTCAGTCACCGCCTTATTTAATTGTTTGTGCGGAGAAATAGAACAATCACAAACAATTACTGATCTATTTGAGTGCTCGGATTATTGATATGAACAGCACATTGACGATTGCAAACTGGCATCAAGCAAGCAAGTCCTTACTCCGAGATTCCTCTCTGCAACTGTGTGAGTGAGTGCCTGTCTTATGATGCAGGCAACACTATTGCTGCTATTTGTTATGCATTGTAAGAGGTAGTGCAATGAGCTGTATTGGTAATTTTTAGATTAATGATTGGTTTTAAAAAGAAATCAATGATGGTCCCATTTCTATTTGCCTACAGTGCATTGCGGATACAGTGCCGATCGCCTACAGTCAAGCTGGTTTTTAGTGCACTTTGCCTACACTATGAAACATGCATCCCTTACATTAACTGTGGACAACCATATTTTCTGAGTAAAGTGCACATTTTTTTCCAAAAATACACAGCTGTGTAGAAGGGGGTGCGTATTATACACGCCATAATGAGTTTTGATGTTTTCCCCCCCCCAACGGAGACATTACCGTGAGCACGTAGCACTGGAAATACCATGTCAACAAATCCGTACTGGAGTACACAATGTAATCTTGTAATTACACTGCCAGGCTATAAAAAGTGTTCATTGTCTATCTGGACTTATGTTTGTAACTTATCGCATTAATTTTATTCAAAATTTCTTTTAATATTATTTTATTATTTACTATTAATTAATTTCGTCGAAATCATGTGTCCGAAGATAGCACAATTTAGCAGATCGCAGTTATTTAGAGCAACCACGGTCAGATTACCGCTATTGATGCCTTGAAATGAACTTTAGTTGGGAGAGAATGGATACATATATCATAAGTGCCTCACTTTGACTCGTTAAAAGTCATATTTGTTGCAGTTTGACGATTCTATGTCAACATGTAGTTCTCGCGATCACAAATGTGGGAGCCTCAACGGTGACTGGTGAAATTGTTCCATGTGAAAAAAAATATCCGGCAATCGCTTCGGGTTATTATTATTTTAAATACATTTGGAAAAAGCTGCAAATAAAATAACATGATACTGGAATAAATTATGCCTGATAAAAAAATAGTTTCAGATACAATTTTCCACAATCCTTGCATCAAAATCCATTAAAGTTATATCATTGGGTAAATTTTTAACCAAATCACCAGTCGATTCCAAGGAAGCGTGCGTACAGCTGATTGCTTTTTCCGGCTTAGTTTACGAGAAAGTACACAAGGTAATCTTAATCCCTGCATGTAAAACAATGCCTAGCAGAACAAAAAAGAGGGGGGCGCGTTTTACTTGGCCATCTTATTCCTAGGTTGAACACCTCATCAGCCATCATGGCCGTCTAATTCCTAGGTTGGACACCTCATCAGCCATCATGGCCGTCTAATTCCTAGGTTGGACACCTCATCAGCCATCATGGCCGTCTTACTCCTATGTTGAACACCTCATCAGCCATCATGGCCGTCTAATTCCTAGGTTGAACACCTCATCAGCCATCATGTCCAACTAATTCCTAGGTTGAACACCTCATCAGCCACCATGACCATCTAATTCCTAGGTTGAACACCTCATCAGCCACCATGACCATCTCATTCCTGTGTTGAACACCTCATCAGCCACCATGACCATCTAATTCCTAGGTTGAACACCTCATCAGCCATCCTGACCATCTTATTCCTAGGTTGAACACCTCATCAGCCACCATGACCATCTAATTCCTAGGTTGAACACCTCATCAGCCACCATGACCATCTCATTCCTGTGTTGAACACCTCATCAGCCACCATGACCATCTAATTCCTAGGTTGAACACCTCATCAGCCATCATGACCATCTAATTCCTATGTTGAACACCTCATCAGCCATCATGACCATCTAACTCCTAGGTTGAACACCTCTTCAGCCATCATGGCCGTCTAATTCCTATGTTGAACACCTCATCAGCCATCATGACCATCTAACTCCTAGGTTGAACACCTCTTCAGCCATCATGGCCGTTTAACTCCTAGGTTGAACACCTCATCAGCCATCATGACCATCTAATTCCTATGTTGAACACCTCATCAGCCACCATGACCATCTAACTCCTAGGTTGAACACCTCATCAGCCATCATGGCCGTCTAACTCCTAGGTTGAACACCTCATTAGCCACCATGACCATCTAACTCCTAGGTTGAACACCTCATTAGCCACCATGACCATCTAACTCCTAGGTTGAACACCTCATTAGCCATCATGGCCGTCTAACTCCTAGGTTGAACACCTCATTAGCCATCATGACCATCTAACTCCTAGGTTGAACACCTCATTAGCCATCATGACCATCTAACTCCTAGGTTGAACACCTCATTAGCCACCATGACCATCTAATTCCTAGGTTGGACACCTCATTAGCCATCATGACCATCTAACTCCTAGGTTGAACACCTCATCAGCCATCATGGCCGTCTAACTCCTAGGTTGAACACCTCATTAGCCATCATGACCATCTAACTCCTAGGTTGAACACCTCATTAGCCATCATGACCATCTAACTCCTAGGTTGAACACCTCATTAGCCACCATGACCATCTAATTCCTAGGTTGGACACCTCATTAGCCACCATGACCATCTAACTCCTAGGTTGAACACCTCATCAGCCATCATGGCCGTCTAACTCCTAGGTTGAACACCTCATTAGCCATCATGACCATCTAACTCCTAGGTTGAACACCTCATTAGCCATCATGACCATCTAACTCCTAGGTTGAACACCTCATTAGCCATCATGACCATCTAACTCCTAGGTTGAACACCTCATTAGCCACCATGACCATCTAATTCCTAGGTTGGACACCTCATTAGCCATCATGACCATCTAACTCCTAGGTTGAACACCTCATTAGCCACCATGACCATCTAATTCCTAGGTTGAACACCTCATCAGCCACCATGACCATCTAATTCCTAGGTTGAACACCTCATCAGCCATCATGACCATCTTATTCCTAGGTTGAACACCTCATCAGCCACCATGACCATCTTATTCCTAGGTTGAACACCTCATCAGCCACCATGACCATCTAATTCCTGTGTTGAACGCCTCCACTGGCCAACAGGGGGGGTTACTCAGGATCAAATTCTGCATGTGAACCCCCTCATGGTGTGTAGAACGTGGTCAGGGAATGGCAGTCATTGAATACTGATTATGGTGTCTAGCGAGGTACCTCAGGTATAATCTGTGTCAAGCCTTACAGGCCCTTCCTGCAACATCTACTGACAGCTTGTTAATGTTTAACAAAACATCCGGGGCTGGAGAAACCTATTTACATTCTGTGAGTCATCAACTCATGATAAATGTAGAGATAAATAAAAACAATTTTACACAAGTTACAAACAATACATAAAATATGCGGTAATTAAAACAAATTCTTCATTTGGATAAGATTCTGCTGCTTTGTGGAATCGGTCCTCAGTCGTGTACGCAAGCGGGGAAGCCATGATGGGGCTTGCAGATGCTGACACCCACTAATACTGATTACATCCATCTTACTGCACAGCACATGTTTGTCTGGTAACAGGTCTAAACTCTGGCCATATTAACATGGTCATTAACTGGACTTATTGCTTGTTATTATTAAGTCAGAGCTGTTTGTCATGAGTCACATATCAACTTAGGAGGACATATTTCCAAACCCTGCCATATATTAGTCCCATTGAAATCTCACCCTGGAATCAATAGACATCCATCACAGGGTGACTGCTGTGAGAAGTATCTGGTCACTAAGGTGAAACTTTTTCAAGACAGGTTTATGGATTCCATCAACTGTTTTTACAGTGAAAAGTGGGGAAAATACAATCTGAAATGTGCTGTTCTTTTTATTCCGCCAAAGGCAAACTTACATGTTGACCTAAAACAAATTGCACATACAATAACTTACATGTTGACCTCAAAAGAATTGCACATACAATAACCGCAAGAAAATCTATCAGGTGACAATAGGTCAAACAACAAGACGTATTCAGATAAAAAAATAAAAAATAGAGAATCTGAAATGTCTTTTAATGTTTTATTTAATATTCTGCCCCGATTCATTGCCCAGATTTGTCCCCAAAAGCCAAGAAACAAAGGTTTAAAGACAACAAACTTCCATCTTCTTCTCTCCAGGGATGATGAGGATAATTCACAAGTCATTACTATTATAAATAACAAACCAGTGAATTGATTACCCGGTAATAAGCACTGTGAAGGCAAGGCTGGACAGTGTGGAGAGACTATCCAAGAGATAAGGACATAATTCACTTGGAAAAGTCTCCCGCAGCACAATGAACACTCCCCAGAAATGAGTCATCACTGCTCTGATAGTAAACACTATATGAAAGTAGTGGTCGGTGACATCAAACTAGGCAGCTGTAATCTTCAAACTCAATTAAAATCATAGCTGGGTGTCCCACTTGTGGAAAGATGTTGAAGCAATGCAGAGACAATGTTGAAAGACAATTCCTTACTGCCTGTGATCAGTGACACTTAATGCATGCCATGAGGATACTACCTGGCAGAGTAGACCCACAGCAAGCACACTGTTAAATGCATGGATTATGGATAAAATCAACTTACACAGATTGAGTTACGCAGGTAAGGTTATTTTATTCAGGAACAGGTATAGTTGTAGGAACGGAGGCACTGACTGACAATAACATTAAAACATGCTTGTGTAGGTAATATGACAATAGAGTAAGAAAATTAACTTTGGCTTCAACAAGTTAGCAAATGTATCCATGTTTTTTATGGTTTTCATATATTGATGAGAAATAAAGTTAAAAAACATTTGTTTGATAATTGGTTGTCTCATAGAAGTAAAACTAGAACCACTACAATTTAATCCAAAATGAGCAGCAACTGTGGACAAGAATTATTACAGATGTTTTTTTCGTAACAAACAATAAATTAAAATCACTGCAATAATCAAACAGAGTATGTGAAGTGAAAATCACAAACTAGTTCATGAAAAAAGTAATATTCATAAAGAATACTTAATGTCCAAATTGTATCATCACTAAATTTCAAGCATTGTTTATTCATTCATAGTTCTGTTTCAAAGCAACATTTTTTCAATTTATTTGCCTGAATAACATCCATTTTTCCATTCAAGGAAATGTTAATTTCATATGAAGCAGCCAGTAGTCAATATTTAGGTCAAGTTAGTGAGACTAACTTATCATAATCTTATTCAGTTGTACTTGGTGGTGAGTCATTCACCACACTGCTTAGGGAGGACGTCTTCGGTTTGATAAAACATACTTGTCAATAAATCTTTGTGGCTTTTTTCTCAAAACATATTTCTTATTTTTATTAGGCAAGAAGTAATAATATATATTTTTTAAATCTTCTGTTCAAATAAAACAGAACATAATGTCTTTAGCCTATCACCATCAGGCTATAAATTAAGGATGCTACTAATCATGTAATTATTTTACCAACATGTTCATACAAAACATGGTTTCCTAGACACTTGGTTGGAAGTTAAGGAATGATGAGTCAGTGAGTGAGTAAGACAGAACTCTGTTAGGAATATTACAGGAATATAACAGCGGGGGACCAACAAACAGGCAGAGCTTCTTGCTCTGTTGGGAATCAAACCCAAGTCTTTGATGAGTTGATTGAACACTATATTTACCATTAGAGGGCTCCCCTACCCAAAGGTTTAACTAGACCTGCTGGGGCGGGATAAAATATATATCAACTTCATGTTGATATTATATATAGATTGCAATGTCCAAATACAATCTCAAAATGCCTCTGAATTTAAGATTGAATCCCATTTTCGATTAATCTGGTAATTTTGGATAAATCCTTGCTACCACACTGTACATGTTAAGGGCACCAAATTTATGTTTATAACAAGTCAAAACATATTAGGTACACAGTTTGTGCTGGGAGTCATAATTGTTATGAGTTTTATGAAGCGTATTCAGAGTCGCTTCAAGTCTCCCGTTAACTCCATATTCTGTGGTGTATTCATTCGCCATCAAGGTCGATTCAGGTAAAATTTATAAAATAAGAAATTGTTTTAAGTTAGTGAATTCATTGTTTGTTGTTAAAGGTCCCGTACCCATTCAAACAAAAAGGTGAATTGTATTGATCTGAACAAATAATCCGTTCCTGAAATGCTGGCAAAAAATAATTTTTCGTCAGATTTACAATCAATAACACTGGGCATGGAACTGGACAAAGAAGAACAAATTTCTACTCAAACAAAAAATCCCCCTGCCAAAGAATATGGTTGGGATCTTACATAGATACAAACAAAGATAATAACTTCCTTTCACAAGCTTGTTACCTTGACAACGTGCCCAATCCTTGTTATCAAAGGGGAAGCAATTACCTCAAGCAATGTTATAATTTGTCATTGGCTTACATCGTAAAGGAAGATTTCAAACTGTATCATGGTTCAAGGATGGTCCAAACATATTTGGTTCAAGGGAATCTCAGTTCCCACCAATTGTTCTCCAAGTATTAGTCGTAACATATGGACTTTCATTGGGTGAGATTACTCGCCCGATTAAAATAAGTCTTGTGGCTGAAGTTGCAGACTGGATGTCATCTGCACAGATTATTCTTGGAGCGACATATACAAGATTATACACTAGGTGTGATATTCTACCAGTTATTCCCCATTAGCTAACCTGACAGGGTCACTAGCCATACAGGCTTGTACAGATATAAACATCCACTTGCACAGGACTACAAAGAGATATTGGGACATTTTTAACATTTCAGTCAATGGCCCCCTATGGACCATTAGCTGAAACACTGAGAGAAGATTTTTTCAGATAAAAGTGAATTTTGGACGCATAATAAAAATAATAATTGCAAAATAACATTACAAAAAAGTGACCTCATGTTATATTTAACAATATTTGACAAAGTAATACCAAGGAATCCGAATAACAGCATAAACAAAATAGTATGAATAAGGGAGTGTAAACAATACAGCGTAAAACAAGGGAGTGTAAACAATATAGTGTAAAACAAGGGAGTGTAAACAATATAGTGTAAAACAAGGGAGTGTAAACAATATAGTGTAAAACAAGGGAGTGTAAACAATACAGCGTAAAACAAGGGAGTGTAAACAATATAGTGTAAAACAAGGGAGTGTAAACAATATAGTGTAAAACAAGGGAGTGTAAACAATATAGTGTAAAACAAGGGAGTGTAAACAATATAGTGTAAAACAAGGGAGTGTAAACAATATAGTGTAAAACAAGGGAGTGTAAACAATATAGTGTAAAACAAGGGAGTGTAAACAATATAGTGTAAAACAAGGGAGTGTAAACAATATAGTGTAAAACAAGGGAGTGTAAACAATATAGTGTAAAACAAGGGAGTGTAAACAATATAGTGTAAAACAAGGGAGTGTAAACAATATAGTGTAAAACAAGGGAGTGTAAACAATATAGTGTAAAACAAGGGAGTGTAAACAATATAGTGTAAAACAAGGGAGTGTAAACAATATAGTGTAAAACAAGGGAGGGTAAACAATATAGTGTAAAACAAGGGAGTGTAAAGGAGATAGTGTAAATCAAGGGAGGGTAAACAAGATAAACAAGGTAGTGTAAACAAGGGAGTGTAAACAAGATAAACAAGGCAGTGTAAACAAAATAATTAAGGTAGTGTAAAGAGGATAAAGAGAGTGTAAACAAAGTAGTGTAAAGGAGATAGAGTCAAGAAGATAGTGTAAACAAGGAAGTGTAAACAATATAGTGTAAACAAGACAAACAAGATAGTGTAAACAAGACAAACAAGATAGTGTAAACAAGATAAACAAGATAGTGTAAACAAGACAAACAAGGTAGTGTAAACAAGATAAACAAGGTAGTGTAAACAAGGTAGTGTAAACAGATAGTGTAAACAAGACAAACAAGATAGTGTAAACAAGACAAACAAGGTAGTGTAAACAAGGTAGTGTAAACAGATAGTGTAAACAAGACAAACAAGATAGTGTAAACAAGACAAACAAGATAGTGTAAACAAGACAAACAAGATAGTGTAAACAAGACAAACAAGGTAGTGTAAACAAGATAGACAAGGTAGTGTAAACAAGGTAGTGTAAACAGATAGTGTAAACAAGACAAACAAGATAGTGTAAACAAGACAAACAAGATAGTGTAAACAAGACAAACAAGATAGTGTAAACAAGACAAACAAGGTAGTGTAAACAAGGTAGTGTAAACAGATAGTGTAAACAAGACAAACAAGATAGTGTAAACAAGACAAACAAGGTAGTGTAAACAAGGTAGTGTAAACAGATAGTGTAAACAAGACAAACAAGATAGTGTAAACAAGACAAACAAGATAGTGTAAACAAGACAAACAAGGTAGTGTAAACAAGATAGACAAGGTAATGTAAACAAGATAGACAAGGTAATGTAAACGGATAGTGTAAACAAGGCAGTATAAACAGGTAATGTAAACAAGGTAGTGTAAACAAGATAAACAACGTAGTGTAAACAAATAGTGTAAACAAGGAAGTGTAAATATGTTGTAAAGAAGATAGTGTAAACAAGGTAAACAAGGTAGTGTAAACAAAACAGTGTAAACAGATAACAGTAACACACTGCGCAGACCACTTGAGAAATAGGGTGTTACTCTAGCCAGCTTATCGTAACCAATCAATACCAGTTGATAAGACTGCATGTTGAGATCACAGTGCATCAGTATGTGACATGTTACTTTGCAGCTTAAATGGCACCAAGTTGTTCATGAAATTGTATGCTATGATCTACAATCCAGACACACTAATCGTAAACCACCTTAATAGACCTACTATCAACAGTGGGTAACCAATATAGCCTTGTTGTCCACAACAAGGATGACTCACTGCTTGATCAAAATAGCTCTTCTACTTCTGCTAGACTCTATGACACCTTAAAGTTTCGCCAATCTCATTGGTCCACGCCACAATACTTCAATTTAGTATTTTTAATTTTCTTAAAAAAACTGACTTGAATAGAGCCCTGAAAAATACCATGGCCTTCAGCTCTTTATAAAACAATGATTGATGAAAAAATCTGTGTCTGATTCTTACAACTCAACTAACAAACTTCAACAAAGGAAATAACAGTAATTTTCAAAATATTTCATCACTTGATGCTGTGAGTGAATGAGTGAGTTGGGTTTAATGATGCTTTGAATAGCCATTAGTATGTTGAGAAAATTCTACAGTGAGTGAGTGAGTGAGTGAGTGAGTATGGTTTTACGCCGCTTTTAGCAATATTCCAGCAATATCACGGCGGGGGACACCAGAAATAGGCTTCACACATTGTACCCATGTTGGGAATGGAACTCGAGTCTTCGGCGTGACGAGCAAATGCTTTAACCACAAGGCTACCCGACCGTTTACACTTCCTTTTTACACTCCCTTGTTTACACTATCTTCTTTACACTCCCTTGTCATTATGGCTGGGACGATACACCAACTGTGCAATCTGATACGTATCATGACACCTTACTCATGATCCTATACGTATCACGATACATGCATGTGCTCTTATCTGTGGTGCGTAAGCCATCTTTTTCATAGACAGGATTGCCAAATACCTGGCACACTGACGATTTACACTTTCACTACTAATTAGTGCTTGATGTAACAGTTCTTAAAGCAAACATTTAAGGTAAGAATCAATATTTTTTACCTAATGTCCGACTGTGATCGATAAAAATCGCCATCACCGATGCATTAGTGTATTGTCCCACCACTACTAGTCATGTGGTTAAACCTTGTCACACCAAAGATCCACGTTCAATTCCCAATATGTATACATGTGTGAAGCACATTCTTGGTGTCACCCTCCATGATAGGATCCCTAGGGCATGCCAGAAACCTAGGATAGTGGGTTTGAATCCCGGTTTGCCCCGATTATGTTTCTAGGTTTGTCAGCACCCTACCCATGCTAGTGGGTTTCACCGAAGTGGTAAACTTCTGAGACCTGCATCACTTTGGGCTTTCCTCCCACATTAAGCTGACACGCCGTGATATAACTTGAATACTGTTAAAAGCGGTGTTAAACCCAACTCACCCACTCATTCCATGATAGGACTGCAGTCATGCTGAAAGGAACATTACACCCATTCCCAGTTACCTGGTCCCTCATAAAGACGAAAAAAATGAACTGTGTGACTTACACGAACTTGACAGCCTGCAGCACTGAGGGGTCCGGGGTGGGCATCCCGTGTACAGGGAGGGGCAGGCGGGACAGGGGGTGGCGGCAGATGAAGGTCACGGTCTGGTTCTCAGTAGCATGTGTTACAGCACATTGAAACAGCAGGCTTGTCTTACCCCTGTGGAAGACAGACATATTACATACACAACACTCGTACAGGTCTTATTCCTGTGTTCTAATGCTTGTGGGACTCACCTATTGGTCATGTCTGGAAGCCACTCATTGGTCATTCATCATGTTTATGGAAGACACCCATTGGTCATGTTTATGGAAGACACCCATTGGTCATCTTTATGGAAGACACCCATTGGTCATGTTTATGGAAGACACCCATTGGTCATCTTTATGGAAGACACCCATTGGTCATGTTTATGGAAGACACCCATTGGTCATCTTTATGGAAGACACCCACTGGTCATCTTTATGGCAGACACCCACTGGTCATCTTTATGGCAGACACCCACTGGTCATCTTTATGGCAGACACCCATTGGTCATCTTTAAGGAAGACACCCATTGGTCATCTTTATGGAAGACACCCATTGGTCATCTTTATGGAAGACACCCATTGGTCATCTTTATGGAAGACACCGATTGGTCATTTGTCATGTTTGTGGAAGACACCCATTGGTCATGTTTATGGAAGACACTCATTGGTCATCTTTATGGAAGACACCCACTGGTCATTTGTCATGTTTGTGGAAGACACCAATTGGTGTTGTTTATGGAAGACACCCACTGGTCAACTGGTCAACAGATAGGGAGGGAATCCTTTACCATGTTTACTGGTGACCTTACAACAGGTGGGATGTAGGCACAGCTTACAGAAAAAATCCTTTACCATGCTTACTGGTGAGCCAACAACAGATGGGAGGTAGACAGCTTACAGAAAAATCCTTTAACATGTTTACTGGTGAGCTTACAATAGATGGGAGGTAGAGAGCTTGCAGAGAAATCCTTTACCATGTTTACTGGTGAGCTTACAATGGATGGGAGGGAGGCACAGCTTACAGTGAAATCCTTTACCATGTTTACTGGTGAGCTTACGATAGATGCGAAGTAGAGAGCTTACAGAGAAATCCTTTAACATGTTTACTGGTGAGCTTACAATAGATGGGAGGTAGAGAGCTTACAGAGAAATCCTTTACCATGTTTACTGGTGAGCTAACAACAGGTGGGAGGTAGGCACAGCTTACAGAGAAATCCTTTAACATGTTTACTGGTTAGCTTAAAATAGATGGGAGGTAGAGAGCTTGCAGAGAAATCCTTTACCATGTTTACTGGTGAGCTAACAACAGGTGGGAGGTAGGCACAGCTTACAGAGAAATCCTTTAACATGTTTACTGGTAAGCTAACAATAGATGGGAGGTAGGCACAGCTTACAGAGAAATCCTTTAACATGCTTACTGGTGAGCTAACAACAGATGGGAGGTCGTGAGCTTACAGAGAAATCCTTTAACATGTTTACTGGTGACCTTACAACAGATAGGAGGCAGAGCTTACAGAGAAATCCTTTACCATGTTTCCTGGTGACCTTACAACAGATAGGAGGCAGAGCTTACAGAGAAATCCTTTACCGTGTTTACTGGTGACCTTACAACAGATGGGAGGGAGGCAGGGCTTACAGAGAAATCCTTTACCATGTTTACTGGTGACCTTACAACAGATAGGAGGCAGAGCTTACAGAGAAATCCTTTACCGTGTTTACTGGTGACCTTACAACAGATGGGAGGGAGGCAGGGCTTACAGAGAAATCCTTTACCATGTTTACTGGTGACCTTACAACAGATAGGAGGCAGAGCTTACAGAGAAATCCTTTACCATGTTTACTGGTGACCTTACAACAGGTGGGAGGGAGGCAGGGCTTACAGAGAAATCCTTTACCATGTTTACTGGTGACCTTACAACAGATAGGAGGCAGAGCTTACAGAGAAATCCTTTACCATGTTTACTGGTGAGCTAACAACAGGTGGGAGGTAGGCACAGCTTACAGAGAAATCCTTTAACATGTTTACTGGTTAGCTTAAAATAGATGGGAGGTAGAGAGCTTGCAGAGAAATCCTTTACCATGTTTACTGGTGAGCTAACAACAGGTGGGAGGTAGGCACAGCTTACAGAGAAATCCTTTAACATGTTTACTGGTAAGCTAACAATAGATGGGAGGTAGGCACAGCTTACAGAGAAATCCTTTAACATGCTTACTGGTGAGCTAACAACAGATGGGAGGTCGTGAGCTTACAGAGAAATCCTTTAACATGTTTACTGGTGACCTTACAACAGATAGGAGGCAGAGCTTACAGAGAAATCCTTTACCATGTTTCCTGGTGACCTTACAACAGATAGGAGGCAGAGCTTACAGAGAAATCCTTTACCGTGTTTACTGGTGACCTTACAACAGATGGGAGGGAGGCAGGGCTTACAGAGAAATCCTTTACCATGTTTACTGGTGACCTTACAACAGATAGGAGGCAGAGCTTACAGAGAAATCCTTTACCGTGTTTACTGGTGACCTTACAACAGATGGGAGGGAGGCAGGGCTTACAGAGAAATCCTTTACCATGTTTACTGGTGACCTTACAACAGATAGGAGGCAGAGCTTACAGAGAAATCCTTTACCATGTTTACTGGTGACCTTACAACAGGTGGGAGGGAGGCAGGGCTTACAGAGAAATCCTTTACCATGTTTACTGGTGACCTTACAACAGATAGGAGGCAGAGCTTACAGAGAAATCCTTTAACATGTTTACTGGTGACCTTACAACAGATGGGAGGGAGGCAGGGCTTACAGATAAATCCTTTACCACGTTTACTGGTGACCTTACAACAGATAGGAGGCAGGGCTTACAGAGAAATCCTTTACCATGTTTACTGGTGACCTTACAACAGATAGGAGGCAGAGCTTACAGAGAAATCCTTTAACATGTTTACTGGTGACCTTACAACAGATGGGAGGGAGGCAGGGCTTACAGATAAATCCTTTACCACGTTTACTGGTGACCTTACAACAGATAGGAGGCAGGGCTTACAGAGAAATCCTTTACCATGTTTACTGGTGACCTTACAACAGATGGGAGGGAGGCAGGGCTTACAGAGAAATCCTTTACCGTGTTTACTGGTGAGCTTACAATAGATGTGAGGTAGAGAGCTTACAGAGAAATCCTTTAATGTGTTTACTGGTGACCTTACAACAGATGGGAGGGAGGCAGAGCTTACAGAGAAATCCTTTACCGTGTTTACTGGTGACCTTACAACAGATGGGAGGGAGGCAGAGCTTACAGAGAAATCCTTTACCGTGTTTACTGGTGACCTTACAACAGATGGGAGGGAGGCAGAGCTTACAGAGAAATCCTTCACCATGTTTACTGGTGACCTTACAACAGATGGGAGGGAGGCAGAGCTTACAGAGAAATCCTTTACCGTGTTTACTGGTGACCTTACAACAGATGGGAGGGAGGCAGATCTTACAGAGAAATCCTTTACCATGTTTACTGGTAAGCTAACAGATGGGAGGGAGGCAGAGCTTACAGAGAAATCCTTTACTATGCTTACTGGTGAGCTTACAATAGATGTGAGGTAGAGAGCTTACAGAGAAATCCTTTAACATGTTTACTGGTGACCTTACAACAGATAGGAGGCAGAGCTTACAGAGAAATCCTTTACCATGTTTACTGGTGAGCTTACAATAGATGGGAGGCAGGGCTTACAGAGAAATCCTTTACCGTGTTTACTGGTGACCTTACAACAGATGGGAGGGAGGCAGAGCTTACAGAGAAATCCTTTAACATGTTTACTGGTGACCTTACAACAGATGGGAGGGAGGCAGATGACATGAGTCCTCCAGGTCACCAGAGCTCCAGACAAGCTGTGAATTTGCGTAAATAGGCAAACTGAATCACCATTACCCAATTAATTTTGAGTTGTTTGCGTACAAATACGTATGAATAAATTTAAAATCCCAAAGTATAACACTCTGTGTAACTACCTGATGTATCCTTTTGAACTTGTCTGCATGCATTCCTTGACAAATCTTTATTGACTGATAGAGTGCAGGCACCACACACACATGAACTCGCTGCAGTGAATAATGCATACAAAAGTGATGTGTCTCTTATCGTAAACAGGCATGTATATCCCTGTTGTGAGTTTATTCTGACATGTTAGACACTTGGTGCAGCACACGGACAGATACAAATTGGAAGTCACCAGAAACAATATTTCAAGCAGAATTATTCAAAACAAATGGCTACTCATTGACATAAAAGTACCCAGTAGACAGAACCAAGGGGAGGAAAATATACTTAACACCCAAAGAAAACTACCCAAACCCAATGTGAACGATAAAATGTGAAAAAAGTTATCTGTTGCCGTGGGTCAGGTAACCCACTGACAGCGAAAACCATGAGTCTGGATCAGAAACATAAGGCCTGGGGATATGTATCCCAGAAATGGAGGCTCATATACTTCTTAATTGGTCAGTGGTCCAGAACCCGTCAATGCCATGCACTTGTGACACTTGGCTATCAATCAAAATATGTTCTTGACCTTCAAGTAAAATTTCAGTGATCCATTTAGCATTGACAATTAACTTGCACTTGTGATGACAACAGGTCAACTGGTACACACATCACGTCTGCTTGCAGATTGAAGGGAGATAACTCTTCCAGCATCATGCAGCTTCACTGTTCACATTAACACATGTGCCCCGAAGCATCATGCCATTTCAAGGATACAAAAATACATTTGTTTTAATTGATTCCTAAAGAATTAACAACTGTTGAGCATGAAAAAGAATTAAAGACAGGGGTCAAAAGGTCAAGGTCCATACATTCAGGGATGATATGTTCAGGTGAGGTGAATCGAAAAGGGGTCTAATGACCCTTTCAAGATTATTGCGTTCACCTAGAAAAAGCGTGTGTGTATGTGTGTGTGCGCGCGTGCATGCTTGTCTAGTCTAAACTATAGCGGCTTTTATGGTGCTAGTCTCGGCCACAGTTTAACATGGATACCCGAATTCGACACAGTATACTAACTCCGAGCTGACCAGCCCCTTAATGCCAACCACCAGACAGGTAACAACTAGTACCATCTTTTAATGTCTAGGTATGACGCAGCCAGGGATTGAACCCCAACCTTCCCTTTTCTGGACAGACGCTCTACTCTCTAGAGTGAGTGAGTTTGGTTTTACGCCTCTTTTAGCAATATTCCAGCACGGCGGGGGACACCAGAAATGGGCTTCACACATTGTACCCATGTCGGGATTCGAACCCGGGTCTTCGGCGTGATGAGCGAACGCTTTAACCACTAGGCTACCCGACCGCCCCCTTTTCTCTAGACCACAGAGGCAGTCTCATATTATATTATTTAAACTTGGGGTGATAGTTGCATTTCAAAAGGAAAGTACAGATGTAAAAAAAACTGCAAGTATTCTGGTGGAAGAAACTAGGAGCATCTATATAATTATTCCTTTTATAGTCCATCAAATTTGATCACCATGAGTCTCAATATACAACAAAAGTAATAACAAGTGGAGCCATCAAACAGCAATACGTTCTTTAGATAACTGACAGACAGACAAGCTTATTCAATGAAAAGCCTGAGGCCCATAATACACACACGAAAGAGTCATTTCATAGGTGAAAGTATTTTTCATCAATCAGGCCACACATTATTTATTTTTCGTTTGCCTGCTCTCCTACTGAAAAGCAGCTTGAAAAGAAATAAATTAAATGTGAAAATATTTATTTTTATTATGTCTCTCGCAAGTAATTTTGACCCTTAATAAAAAATGTTATACAGAAATTCCATATCTACATGTCTGTGATTCAAGTAGCCACCTGCAGTTTTAACTCCACTACAGATTGATTTTTATATGGAAAAGCTGGAATAAATCTGTGTAACATAAAATTTATAATGTTAATAAGGAGTAAAAATGACTCACAATGTTTACCCAGCTTGTCCTGCAGTTTCTCTATTGTATGATGGTAGGGGCTGGGGTAATATATCATAAGATCGTATTTCCAGTTGTCAGTGTTCCTGTTCACCAGTAATTTCAAGTTTTTTACCGCTAAAATGAAGCTTGGACCGGTAACTCATGTGACTGCCAGTCCCATTTGGACCAGCAATAAAGTACCTCATAAATCTTCGTTGTTGAACAAAACATTGGCGATATTCATATAAGTATAGTTTTCGAACAAAGTCAGCTTGTCTGTTACCATCAGGGTTTCCCATAATCTATTTTTAGTGCAAGTAAATGACATTTTGCTTTGCTTCACGGTTAAATTTATATTTGTTGCAACTTAGTCTTGAAATAATTAAAACCAGGTAATTTTCATATGTTTTTTCATGTTAAAAGTTGGGTCTGACAAATTTAAGGGGGGGGACTGGTAACTGTTGGAGTTGCCAGTCCACCAGAACTGAAAGTTTCAAAAGCCAGCAGGGGCACTGGTTATATATTAGGGTCAGCCATATCACCTGTGGTTTCTTTTGGTGGAGAATCCAAACTGACCTGCTAGTTTGTGGATAATTACAACTCAGGCGAAACCCTAGACTAACATCTAGTCTCTGAAATGAACATATCGTACAGAAAAAAACCAGTTGTTCAGTTATCTTAATAAAAATATAATAAAAAGGAGCCCAGTGACTCTCTTCATTTTCAGATACTGCAGTGATCTAGACTTGCCAAACATTATAGACTTGCATGGGCTGTATTTGATATATATTTGTATCAGGGTCTGTAAGACAGACAAGCGAAACCCATGTATGGTGGTCACAAACCAAGTTTCATATAAATCTGGGATGGAAACCGTTGACCAGCAGAACATGGCACTAACTCTGAATGAAAGGGCAATGTCAATGTCTTCTCTCTAAATGTAAGACAGACTGCTGTTAGAACTAATAGAGTGTTGGTCATAACAATCCCACCTGAACAAGAGTTACACAGAATAATTCCACTTACACTGCTGAACTGCCAGTAACAATTACTCCTGACGGCTTATCCTGGGCCATCTTCTTGACCTGGTCAAGGTCAGCGTGTGTGGGCAGCATCCATGGGGACGTCATGGGGAACATGTTGAATAGTGCCATGTTGTAATCTGTCCACCTTGGGAAAAAAAGAATCTCATCTTTCTATGCAGGTTTCTGAATTGATACGTAACAAACATTTTGTTTGACACTAGACTGAAATACTCACTTATATTTTTTTTTCATTCTGTGACTTTACTGAGCAACTGAAATATGTTTTGTTCATTGTACCTGGTCAGTCAGTTTTCTGATCATGTTTGTGGAAAATGTCTGTTTTGAACAGTATTCTTAAAAGGACACCACCTAAAAGTCCATTAAGACATCTTTAACATGGGACAAAATGACAGGCTATCATGAACTTCTTTCCCTGAATGAGTAAGTGAGAATGGTTTTACACCGCTTTTAGCAATATTCCAGCAATATCACAACAGGGGACACCAGATATGGGCTTCACACATTGTACCCATGTGGGGCATCAAACCCATGTCTTCAGCGTGACGAGTGAACGCTTTAACCACAAGGCTACCCCACCGCCCCCCTTTCCCTGAAAGTGATGCAAGTCGTACCAAGCCAGACAAATATTAATGGGACTGAATCTGGTATTTTAACCCAAGACCAACAGATCATGGCAGTGCATAAATCTAATTGCAGAGATCTCAAATAAGGGTACTCCAAGATTATTTACAGGCTTACATATGAAACCTCATGACATGGAGTTAGCTGCATAGGATTAAATTCTCCTGTTCACAAAAGAGCCTCCTGGGGAGGATCTGTTTCAGTGACATGGGTCATTGTACTCGGATTGTGGATTGTTGCTCATAATCACTGTATGTCTGGTCCTGGCTTATTTATTACAAGCCACTGTCACACTGCTTGGTGCAGTGTAACCAGGAAAGTAGAAAAAAAAATGTTTCATTGGGAGAAAAGGGGCAGGAACTGACTGGGTATGTGGTGGCAACAATATCTTGATCAATGAACCATGTCACTATATAGAAAAGTTCCAGCAGAATAAATAACAGCCAAATATTATATTAAATTGTTCCTGAGAAAAATAGTCTCAGTGACATTTGCAAGTCACTTGATGTATTGTTGGATCATAGGTTTTCGGACATCATACATGTTCGGACAGCTATGTTTATCGCGATTACCTGGGCGTCACACAGTCATTGTAAATTGTCATATGATGGCTTGTTTTTAAGATATAGAAGCCTTTTAAAACTGAGTGAGATGTTTTACAGTCGCTCATGTGATTAGCAAGAAAAAAAATGAATGTTTCTGAAGTGTTCAAAAACCCATAACAAGGGGATAAATAGCTTGAGATCTAGACTAGATCTAGATTCAAGTCTTTGAAAGGTATTTAGAAGTGATACACAATAAAGAAGATAATTTATGGATGTCAACTTCTTTATTAAGAGGATCACAACGTTTCAGAGTATATGCTTACTGCTTCATCAGGCGAAATGTTGTGATCCTCATAATAAAGAAGTTGACATCAATAAATTATCTTCCTTAGATCTTTATTGTTTTGGGGTTTTTTTAAAATAAAAAGTGAAACTTCTAAGTGCGTTAATTCATATTTTGTATGTGAAGGATACCGGTAAGAAAATATGTGACCGAACGGTCATTAATATATTGACAGATTACAAAAAAAACGACATGGGCGTTTTTTTACATTTTGGTTTTACCTGCTTCAGATCGGAAATCACAAACGTCAAGAAATGCGAAACGGTACATAGAATTGAAACATGGCTTACATATGGGGGATCTAAAGTTGTATACAACAGGGTTGTTCACACTTGTTGACAGCGATTCTGTGGGAGCAAACTCTATAATTCACATATCACAAAAATTCTAATTTCCCGCAAATAGGAATGCTTTTGCTTCCGGGAATCGCTTTGCGTCTTCCGGTGATTTGTCAAGCTCAAGACGTATGTAACGGGAAATTTGATTGGCTATGGGTGAATCATGTTACTAAAATTAGCTAGTGACCTCATTCACGCGTACTCGGACCAGTGTTTGAAAATGGCTGTAGGATCTGTTTTGAAGATATGTTACGTATATTTTATTAATCTCAATGTGTCATAGTTATTCCAACAATACTCCGGTACACCAGAAACACTTACATCAACGAGAACAGCCAGTGACAAG
Source organism: Haliotis rufescens (assembly GCF_023055435.1). Lineage (NCBI taxonomy): Eukaryota > Metazoa > Mollusca > Gastropoda > Lepetellida > Haliotidae > Haliotis > Haliotis rufescens. The sequence goes on along the minus strand of NW_025964223.1, from coordinate 60,722,109 downwards.
TTGGATATGTGTGTGCCGTAGCATCAGGCGGACAACTTCACTAGAACCATGTTGAATCGTCTGTCAGCGACGTAAGTTATGCTGGTTTTGTTTGCAATGAACGCGTGTGTTTTGGCCTAGTTCCTCCGTCTGTCTTTTCTTGTTGCTATAGGGTTCAGTTTATGTAATACACTGTAGATGTCGAGTCGATAAGGTGAATGCATTCTGGTTGTTTATTTGATGTGCCACTTATGCCGGTGACCGGCCACCCCGTTGAATAAATGGCAGTGTTTATACATGTGAGAAGTTTGACCTCTGTCGGTCACACACTCGTACAGTAAGCAACCGGGAACTACCGTGTACCTGTGTGTATTCCACGGTGTTATTTGAGGAGTTATACCAATCAACGCGTGTCCAGGATACTTCACGGGTGTGTATTATGTGACGCTGTTTCATAATCTACAGGTGTCCGGTAGATACATTTCCAGTGCGTTATGACTATCATGTGTCCAGTCATATGGCACACAAGATTTAGGACTGACAACGTGAGTCACCGTGAGATAGGATTATTAAAATATTCCTACTGTTGCGATGAAGTTGATCAATTGTCATTTCTCAGTTAGTTGCAATGTCAGGCAATTATGTTCTATATTTTACACTATATGCCACATACTTATGATACAATATTTGGACATGTTTATGTCAGGGCTATTGCAACACAGGAAGACTTTTGAAATTATAACATACTTTGGCTCCCCAACTTACACATGGAGTTCATTGAAATTCTAAATAACACAACAGTAACATTTGGTATATTTAGTCAAAATATGTGATATATTCAATCACCTTTGTAACAATAATGATTCAGAGGTGTTATGTAATCTGTACCATTCCTTGATTATTCATAGGACAATTAAGGATTGGCCCAAGGGAGTGTTTTTTCATGCTTGAAACTTGTGGATAGGTGTCAGTTATGAGATATGGGTGAAGATGTGAATAAAAGTAAGAAAACCATATTATTTTATAACCTCTTGACAGCTGTTGATATTGACAAAAAGATATATTTAGATCTAGTCAATTAGTGTAGATGTTAAGTGTATGGTAAGTGTATAGCCAAAAAGTGAGTCACTGAAATAGTGAGATTGCAACAATTATTGCACAACGAGCTAATTGATAAGAATGTATGAATCATCAGAATACAATTATTATGATCTTGATTGTGATAATGTTCTTGGTATTAACATGTACATGTAATGATGTTGATGCATCTGAAGGTATTTAGTACTATTTACCATTCCACTATCTAATATGAATAAAGATGTGTTAGTTTTCCTTTAATTTGTCTGTGTAACCAATCAGTGTGAAATGCAACTGGGCAAAAGAACCCTGTGATAGCCCTAGTAAATTGTGTGACTGTTCATGAGGTAAGCCTCCTTGTGATGTTGACCATAGCCAATGATTTTATCAGCAAAGGTTAATTTAAGACATCTATATATTGGGAGGTTTATGCAGATGTTTCTGCTAAAACTTGCTATTCACCATTTTTTTACATTGAAACTTATCAATTATGAATTGATAAAATTAAACATTATAATATATGATTTTAAAAATTAAAAAATAACCCTTTAGATGAATTGTACATAATGTGTTATATGGCAAGAGTTGTAAAACTAAATAGCAACGAATACATACACATTTCTAGCAAACATGTTTTGTGATGCATTCACACACAACAACATGCAAGAAAAAGCTGATAATGCTACTCATTTTACTCTTTGTTTTGAACAAGACAGCATTTTTTGAAACCTTACACTTGCAACAAGAGTGTGCTGAACTGATGATACATGTGGCGGTAATGATGAAGATAGCTGGCATGTTGTAGAGTCAGCCTGTCATTAGTCATGGCCGTAGCCGTACTTCCATAAGCACACATGTATGTCATTGGGTAAGTGGAACAAATCTTATTGGGATGTTTCCTAAATACAACAGTTGGTTTGTCGTTGCCAAGATAAACATTCCATATTTCCTTTCTTGATTCATTCTGGAATTTGAGTCCAGGTGATGTACACCTCCTGTCTCATGGGTGCACTTACAGATGTCTTCACACACAGAATACACATTCTCATGTGAATCATTCATGTGGAGTATTTCTGATAAATGTTTGTCTTGTGTTCAAGATCAGGGTTCTGATGCTGCTAGTCGTTATGATATGTCAGAAGGAAAGCTTTTTGATATTTGTGAATTTCAACAAGTCTATTTGGGTTGGACTAGACATTGATATACTTGTGCCTGTTTCTCAGGCAGGTTGATTTAGGGTCCAGCCTAACCTGTGACCTAAGTCCTTTCAGTTACAGGTTGATCAAAATGTCAATAATGTTAAAGGTAGCTACAAGGAATGACAACAACATTAACTATTCCAAAATGACAAACTATAATTCCAATCCAGGGATTGAATTGTATTGCAAACTCGCTGCTAATGGTTTCATCACTGCCAAGTGGGAGTGAGTTCTATATCAGTCTAATTGCAGATGGTTTGTTTGAAGTCAAGAATAGACCTGGTTTTGCCGCAGTCTGTGGTTGCATCATTCCTGCCAGATGCCAACATACTGTTACACAGATAATGAGATATTGTTATTGAAAATACTCGTTCATAGGATAACATAGTTAATAATTCTGATCTGGAAAGGATTTTGAAAATGTCAAAATCAATCAAAGTTTATTTTCATGCTGATTTTGTATAAACCTTTTTGTCATTTTTAATATGATATGATTTATGATGGCAGCATTTTGAACAGTGTCATTATCACCTAATTAGGCTAAATACGTGTCAGGGTATTTCATTCCCGTGAAGATTCCGGGGTAGAATAGGTCTTCAGCAACCCATACTTGCCGTAAAAGGCGACTATGCTTGTCGTAAAAGGCGACTAACAGGATCGGGTGGTCAGGCTCGCTGACTTGGTTGATGCGTGTCATCGATCCCAATCGCGTAGATCGATGCTCATGATGTCAATCACTGGATTGTCTGGTCCAGACTCGATTATTTACAGACCGCCGTCATATAGCTGGAATATTGCTGAGTGCAGTGTTCAACAACAAACAAACAAGACAGGGTATTTCAAGGCATGAAAGTATGCAATGTGAACTGTACAAATACTGAAACACACAGACCTTGAAGTGAGTGAGTCAGTTTGGTTTCACCCCGCTTTTAGCAATATGCCATCTATATCTCAGACTGAAAATTAGGTCACTGTGGTAAACATTAAAAGAAACACACAGGTCATAACACTGTGTTCAAACCGCATATCCACTGTTGATCAACTATCATTTCGAGGGCTTAGGTCTTTGACATGTAATTCACTGATATAGCTGAAAGTGGGAATTCCATGATGTAATGAATATGTAAATTTCCTCTTCCAAAACACTGATCAACAGTGCATGCAGTGATGACATGCATAATTCTTGCCACAGGCATTGGTAACTGAAGCTCGTTTTGACCATAGTTACATGCTACACTGATCGTTGTTGTTCTGTATAGTTTCATTGAATGTTATTTGGTGGAACTTTGCTTGCTGGCACCCACTAGATCATAGTGCTTTTGGTTACTAATAGACAGATTTATTTCATATGGAGAAAGTAAGTTATTACTAATCCCTATGTCAGAAACCGATTATCAATGTGAATAGCCAGAGCGATAACCAGCACAAGGTACTGTTATGCACTTTGTTGTGATATGGTAGATATATCACGATTCCTGTACTTGGCAAGTTAAGGAAATATTTCCATTGTCAATATACCAAGGAAATAGACAGTAACCCAACTGAAACACATGAAGCAGATTTGTGTAAAGTAATAAAACAATGAGCTAAGACCACTTGTACATACAAGAAGAAAGTAGTATTTTACCATCCAGGTTCATACCATTTTACGACCTGTGAAGATCCAGGGTAGAATAGGTCTTCAGCAACCCATGCTTGCCGTGAAAGGCGACTATGCTTGTCGTAAGAGGCGACTAACAGGATCGAGTGGTCAGACTTGCTGACTTGGTTGATGCATGTCATTGTATCCCAATTGCGTGGATCGATGCTTATGATATTAATCACTGGATTGTCTGGTCTAGACTCGATTATTAACAGACTGCTGTTATATAGCTGGAATATTGCTGTGTGCGGCGTTAAACAACAAACCAACCAAATCAAAACATTTCACATGTCACCCTTGTTTCAAATGGAGCATGTAAGTCAAGGGGCCCTTATCACAACAGTGATAAGTTACCCACAGTTACAGGGGAGAAGACCACAAGGACCACCTATTAATTTCAATCACTGCTTGTATATGGTATAATATATCATTTCATGACCTATGTATACAATACTTGTATCATGTTATATCAATATATAACCTATGGGATACAACATTTGTATCATTTGTTATCAGTTCATGATCTACTGATACAATACTTGTGTTTTGTATCAATTCTTGATCTTAAGATACAATACTTGTGTTGTTTTATATCAATTCATGATCTACAGATACAATACATGTATTTTTTTTGTATAATGTCATGATCTTCCATTACAATACATGTAAAAAATTTTATTAGTTAATGACCTATTGATACAAGACTTGTATTGTTTTGTATAAATTCATGATCTATGGTTCTCATACTTACATCTTTTTGTATTAATTCATGACCTACAGATACAATACATGTATCATGGCACAGAGTATAAGAATGCAATCTTTCATTGCAGTGAGTGAATATTGTGCATTGTATCAGCAATTTTGATATTCAAACAATCACATTCTTCTTGCATTAGGCATCCACCTGCTTTAAATTTGATAAAAATAATAAAATAATTATCTGTGTTGTTTCCCAAACCATGTAGTATGTTGTTAGTTACGACCAGATTTGTATTGTGACATGCACATGCAAATCTAGCAAACTAACTATGCTAGCTTCATGAAAAGGTCATGCAGTCATTCATTGTATGGAGTATGCACCTTTGGTAAGGGGTTTAGCATGTTAGAAATGTCCTTTCTATTCTTACCAAAGATTGTTTCATTGAACAACTGAAGAACATTTGTGGTTTTATATAACCTAAGCATTTTAAATGAACAATTCATTCAATTGCTTCATTCTGAAGTGTAAAGAACTTTCAAATGCTGGAAAAGTTGTCTGTAAAAGTGAATGCAGTGTTTGGTTCTTCAATAGCAAAAAAAGACTTTGCAGCTGTTTTGGGAAGAACTAGTTATCTTCTTAATGTTTTAGGACAGGTCGGGTAGCCTAGTGGTTAAAGCGTTCCCACTTCATGCAAAAGACCCAGGTTTGATTCCCCACGTGGCTACAATGTGTGATGCCCATTTCTGGTGATCTCTACTGTGATATTTCTGGTATAATGCTAAAAGAGGCATGACACCATTCTCACTCACACTTCCTAAATGTATGAACTGAGTAAGGCAATACAAATTAGTGTGATATACTGTGAAATGGTTCATCGGAGGATATGATCTAAAAATGTATCTTCAAGCCTCAATACATTTGCAAATAGGACACTTACAGTGTGAAAAGCACACAGGTTTATACAAGGGGCAACCAGTTATGACTCATGCCCTTGTGATGATATCAGTGATTGTCAGGTCGAGTCAACACCTGGTGATTTTGTAATTTGTAGGAACCTTCCTTGCCCTAGTCATTGTGTCACGGCTGTTTGGAGTTCACTAAGTGATGGATGAAGTCACACAGCCACAAGGAGATCATGAACGCAATGATTTAGCGAGGGATGCTAGATGACATGTTGAACTGAATAGGTGCTGGGGTAGTTTAACTTAATGTGTACATAGGTAAAATGTATCTCACTCACTATGAATAATTGTTAGTTTGTCACATTGACTGTAGGTATCTAAGTGTCTCATCTAAAGATGTCAAGTTCATATGCTCGAATATGTCCGACTTTGAATGCTATCATGTATAGGAATTTGATCGATAGCACAAAGCAGAGATATATTGTCTTCAGGTTTTGTGACATGATAGCACAAAGCAGAGATATATTGTCTTCAGGTTTTGTGACATGGAGGCATGTTTTTGTGTGTGTGAATCATGATTGCCAAACAGTAGCTGATCATGTTTGTGTGTAGGTGTCATTACGAGTGTGAGCTGTGACTCCCGTCAATAATAGCACTTCGTTCATTCCTGATCCTCTTGTGTTCATACAGAATGCTCAACAAATGAGTAATGGCTGCCACATTCTGCTCTCTTTCTTTACACACTGTAGCCAACCTCCCCCATTTTCATGACTATGTGCTCACAACTGGAATGGGGCTGACAGAAGGGGATTCTTTTTTTGTGAATCACAGGGCAGTGTATTGGGATCAGACTCAGGTGTTTGTACCTGTACCTCGCTGGCCAGCTCCTCCCCTTGCCCAATGTTAACGTCGCCATCACATGGAGGGAGCCGTCCTCGCTTGTCACTCATATTCCATACCTCACACATTTCTATGTACTTTTCTGAATCATTTTATTTGGCAATAGTGTGAGATTAGGTTTACAAAGGTCAGGGTTAAAAGTTGGAGAGAGGAGCAGACGGCATAATGCCTTGACATGTTCCAAGGAATCTCAGTGCAAGTATTTCATACGGTATATATGCAGGATTAATATTTGCTCGACTGTTTGCACTCATATGCTGTAGAAGCGTTAAATATCACCTGCAGATAGGATAGGTTGTCATGATTTTAAATATGCTTGAGAGCCAGGTTTAGAATATGTACTGGCTCTACATTATACACCGTTAACATTTGAGTAAGTATTATTATATTTCGTGAGTTTTTTTGTTTTTTTCTTGGTTGAATATTGAATATGTTTTCTATTACTACTAGAGAGTAATGTATGTACTGAATGTACTGAAATATTCTAATGATGTCCTTTCAATGAATCACAACCTGTTTAATAATCACAAAAGGGACTGATTCAGATAAGTGTGATAGAAAAAATATGACTCAGGATTTGTTTAGGCTGATATGTATTGTTACCATAGTAACCTTGCTAATTTAAGAATAAGTTTATTTGTAGAGGACATTGGGTCAGTTGGGTGAAAAAAGCATTCGCTCACTTCCACCTGGGACATTTATATCTGTATTTGTCTCCTGTCATGATGTTGCTGTAATATTCCCAAAAGCGATGTAAAAGCCACCTCACTCACTCACTCTCAAAGTGCCAATCTTACACACAAAAAAGGTTCAGTGTTGTAACATATTCAGTTGTTTTTCAGATTGACCATGCCTGGAGCATGCAGTAAGACAGGCCCCACCCCCCTCCCTGTGGCTCCACCCCAGAGGTTCTACACGACACCCTGGTACGTCGCGGTCAGAAGCATGTGATGGAGGGACAACATACGGACCATGTCAGGAGACGCTTGTGTTCCTATTAAGGGTTTTAAATTCAAAGTTTCTGTGATACATTAAGGATATACTGTTAACGATGGCCCTGATCATGGACACAAGTGAGGTGCCATGTGACCCCTCCATGGTGGACGAGAACGGTAATGGTCTTCCGTGGGGACTTACCGATCATAACGGGCTTGTTGATGTGCTGAAGAAAAGATGTGAGAAGGTAAGCAAAATATTGTGATTTATGTTAATTGTTTTTGTTATGCCCCATACTGTAACAATACACTTCGATAATAATGTGCATATTCAGGGGTAGAAACTAACATTTTTAGTCCACAAATCCTTACAATGATAACATATAGCAAAACTCTTAAAAACAGTGAATTTCTACTAGTCTTTAGACACCTTACCATGCTTACCTATTGGGCAGCTTGGCAAGAACTATAGGACACTGATATTCATTATGACCACAACCACACCCTAAAGCGTGCTGAAAGCGCTACATTAATACCCCGGTCAATGGATCAGTGTGTATAAGATTTTTCATTCTCAGCTCCTTTGGGAGTATACAACCCAAGGTGCTGGGATATGATGTGTCACATGATTGTGATATGATACACAGTATAAACTCATGATTCTGGTCATGATCAGGAGCTCTAATTCAGTGTTTGAATGTAAAAACTGTAGACCAAATCCAGTTTGTAAATGAGAGTCAGTGTATAGCTTGAGAAAAGAAAGTATTCATCTTTGAAATAAGATATAGTTACCTCATGGCAAGTTATGGTTTAAATCAGAGATGCAAATTGGCGCTGGCCTACTTGACCGAATAACTTTGTTTAATATTAATGTTGTCCCAAGGGTTAGAAGAATTTCAGGATTATATACGTCGTCGCTTGAAAATATGTCATGGTTTTAAAGTTGTATCCCTGATTAGATAGACTGGGAATCTTTCAAGTCGCCTATCTCAACTGCCTACTTAGGCAAAGTAAAAGCACTGCATAAGCATCAAAGAAATTAATATGTCTTCTATATGAATGAACATATCTTTGACCAGTCAATCTAATCCTTGTTGGCTAGGTTTTGGTCAATCTTGCTCGTTACCATGGTTACACATTTAATACACTGAAAGAGCCCTATGTGAAAGTTTGAGAAAGCAACTTATGATATTGGATATTTTACTTTGTGCCTTCCAAAAGTATCGTTTTTTCACAGCACTTCTGTCCATTAGACTGCTGATAAATACTTAACGAGTCTTTTATGTGACTAATAAATCATAAAGTTATACAGTATTCATGTTCCTGAGCAAAATGTTGTGGTATCTGATTTGAGATGATTGGCTTATGGGAAGGGCAGTGTTTGAGACTATGAGAGGTCCAGGGCCCACTTGCACAAAGCGGTCTTAGGGCTATGACTATTGTAAGCCTATGTTAAAGTGTGGGAGTTATGATCATCTTAGCGCTAAGATCACTTTGTGCAACTGGGCCCTGCTGTCCTTGAGGTTTGCCGCTCTGGTATTTGAATCAGGGACGCCACAAAATCTTAAACTTTTCAGATTAAAGTTATGACGACCCCTTGACATTCATGCTTAATTTTGAACACTGCAAGGAGAAATTACATCAAATAAGTAGGATTCCTGCATCAAGATGATCCATCATCATATGTATTTGATAATAATGTCTTATGAAATAATGGAATTTTGAAATAATCAGCTTACATTTATGAGCAATATTTATGTGATTGAATGTGACACTAACATCATCCCGTGACATATTGAACTCTGCATCTTTGGCAATAAGTCGCTGCAGCCAAGTCATGACTCACTGACTGAAGCCATGTCAATGTACCGTCATGACTCACTGACTGCAGCCAAGACAATGTACCATCGTGACACTGTCTGCAGCCAAGTCAATGTACCATTATGACTCACTGAAGCAGCCAAGACAATGTACCATCATGACTCACTGAAGCAGCCAAGACAATGTACCATCATGATTTACTGATTGCAGCCAAGACAATGTACCATCATGACTCAATGACTGCAGCCAAGACAAGGTACCATCGTGACTCACTGCCTGCAGCCAACACAATGTAACCATTATGACTCACTGACTGTAGCCAAGACAATGTACCATCATGGTTGGCTGACTGCAGCCAGGACAATGTACCGTCGTGACTCACTGCCTGCAGCCAAGTCAATGTACCCTTATTGCGTGCAGCCAAGACAATGTACCATTATGACACACTGCCTGCAGCCAAGTCAATGTACCATTATTACTCACTGCCTGCAGCCAAGACAATGTACCATTATGACACACAGCCTGCAGCCAAGACAATGTACCATTATGACACACTGCCTGCAGCCAAGACAATGTACCATTATGACACACTGACTGCAGCCAAGACAATGTACCATCAGGAGTATACTATTCTAAGTCACTGATCACAGGTAATTCATAGCACTTTTAATCGATGACAGGTATTTTTTTCCTAATTTCCGAATCATATGTTAATGTGAGTAATATTAAACCAGCGTTATATTCAAATTCTCTTTGTGAGTCTGCATGTCAGATCAACGACAGCCAAAGAAGCATGGAGACGCTCAAATTTGCCTTGGCACTCTACAGGTACCTTATTGGTCAATTCCATCATGTTTGCTGCAGTTTAGTCAATTAGCGCTATTCTAACAGCTTAGCAGAGTCATCTGTACTTGGGCACTTGCTGTGAGCAAAGGCAGTCGTAGAAAGCAATGCAGCAGCCAAGATTGGTCAAAACAACTTGTGATTTTTCACAGTTTTGAAAAATAATTATATCGCATTGTAAAGTTCCATGAAGAAACAAAACAGAAAACATGAAATTTCTTAAAGTTAAACAATAACAAAAGGTGTGAGGAAAAACATCTGAAGTGAAATATTGAATCATTAGGAATTATTTTACCTCATAATGTATAACAAAATAAGTATTCCATCCCCTTGTTATTGTGCAAAAATGGTTTCATTTGATTGAAACTTGTGCAAAAACTAAAAGTACGGATTTATATCAGTAAGAAATTGAATTAGTTGTACAAGAAATGTTCTTTATTGTCAAGTTGATAGCAACACATACTTAAGACATAAATCAATAGATAACAGTGATCATATTCATGGTGTGGCAGGCTTGTGGGAGCACATGATTCATGCAGTAACTTTCACATTTCTCCCCACCAAAACAACTGCAAATGAGTTACCGGCAGTTATGCGAATTCACAATGACTATGAAGATTGTTTGGCTGACGGGGCAAAAAGTATCCGTCATGTCTAAAATTGGTTTATCTCTTCATTCTAGGGAAACACTGACTGTACCAGCAGTGTAGGGATGAATAACACGCTAAGATTAGTGATAGTAGACAACCACAGGAATGTTAGTAGCCCAGGCTGGTGCTGTGTGATGTCTGAACTCCGGACTCTAGTGTTAGTCACTGGGTAGTACACAGTTGGTGCTGCGACCACCTGGTAGACTTACATGGTTGGCAGCACCTGGGAATTCACTCTGGGTTAAGTTACCCCATTACCCACATCAATAGAAACTAACAGTTTTAGCCCACTAGTCCTTATAATGATAACATAGGGCAAAACCCCTAAAAAGAGCAAATTTCTACTAGTCCTTAGGATCCCTTAAATATTGGGCAGTTTGGCAAGGACTTTAAGACTAGTGCCAATTTCTAATGCTGCCCCAGGGAGGGTCAGTCTATAGGTTGTATACACTGGGTTGAAGGTACCCCGTACCCCAGGGAGGGTCAGTCTTTGGCTGTATTCACTGGGTTTAAGGTACCCCATACCCCAGGGAGGGTCAGCCTATAGGCTGTACTCACTGGGTTTAAGGTACCCCATACCCCAGGGAGGGTCAGCCTATAGGCTGTACTCACTGGGTTTAAGGTACCCCGTACCCCAGGGAGGGTCAGTCTATAGGCTGTACTCACTGGGTTTAAGGTACCCCATACCCCAGGGAGGGTCAGTCTATAGGCTGTACTCACTGGGTTTAAGGTACCCCATACCCCAGGGAGGGTCAGCCTATAGGCTGTACTCACTGGGTTTAAGGTACCCCATACCCCAGGGAGGGTCAGTCTATAGGCTGTACTCACTGGGTTTAAGGTACCCCATACCCCAGGGAAGGTCAGCCTATAGGCTGTACTCACTGGGTTTAAGGTACCCCATACCCCAGGGAGGGTCAGTCTATAGGCTGTACTCACTGGGTTTAAGGTACCCCATACCCCAGGGAAGGTCAGCCTATAGGCTGTACTCACTGGGTTTAAGGTACCCCATACCCCAGGGAGGGTCAGTCTATAGGCTGTACTCACTGGGTTTAAGGTACCCCATACCCCAGGGAAGGTCAGTCTATAGGCTGTACTCACTGGGTTTAAGGTACCCCATACCCCAGGGAGGGTCAGTCTATAGGCTGTACTCACTGGGTTTAAGGTACCCCATACCCCAGGGAAGGTCAGTCTATAGGCTGTACTCACTGGGTTTAAGGTACCCCATACCCCAGGGAGGGTCAGTCTATAGGCTGTACTCACTGGGTTTAAGGTACCCCATACCCCAGGGAGGGTCAGTCTATAGGCTGTACTCACTGGGTTTAAGGTACCCCATACCCCAGGGAAGGTCAGTCTATAGGCTGTACTCACTGGGTTTAAGGTACCCCATACCCCAGGGAGGGTCAGTCTATAGGCTGTACTCACTGGGTTTAAGGTACCCCATACCCCAGGGAGGGTCAGTCTATAGGCTGTACTCACTGGGTTTAAGGTACCCCATACCCCAGGGAGGGTCAGTCTATAGGCTGTACTCACTGGGTTTAAGGTACCCCATACCCCAGGGAGGGTCAGTCTATAGGCTGTACTCACTGGGTTTAAGGTACCCCATACCCCAGGGAGGGTCAGTCTATAGGCTGTACTCACTGGGTTTAAGGTACCCCATACCCCAGGGAGGGTCAGTCTATAGGCTGTACTCACTGGGTTTAAGGTACCCCATACCCCAGGGAGGGTCAGTCTATAGGCTGTACTCACTGGGTTTAAGGTACCCCATACCCCAGGGAGGGTCAGTCTATAGGCTGTACTCACTGGGTTTAAGGTACCCCGTACCCCAGGGAGGGTCAGTCTATAGGCTGTACTCACTGGGTTTAAGGTACCCCATACCCCAGGGAGGGTCAGTCTATAGGCTGTACTCACTGGGTTTAAGGTACCCCATACCCCAGGGAGGGTCAGTCTATAGGCTGCATACATTGGGTTTGGGGTATCCTATACCACAGGGAGGGTCATTGTTTAGGCATGTCATCATGACTTATAAACAACTTATTTGCAATGAAAAGTAAACTTGAGATTCCAGCCCAAACAATGTATTTCCGTTTATGTGTGTTCACTAACTGCTAACCCAGATGACTCAGGTGAGGACGGTGTGATGAACATCAAGAATTTGCACGTATGTTGAGAAGTCAATCGGTTTACCTGTCTGGTAGACCAATCAACCACATGTACTAAGCTGTACTTGTGTGAGTTGCTCCATGATGCCATGGGATCCTACACTGCATTACATACGTGTCAACAATGTCCTAATGTTGTACTATTTACCTGTAAACAGGTTCTAACAGATAAAAAGAAATCCCACCACAGATGACTTCTAACTCTTTATTGCAAAAATTATGAATGTGAAAACAAATGTGAAAATTCAGGGATGGAGGCATATCACAATAACTGTTTGCTGGAGACATTTGTTCAGTGTTACAGATATCCTGGGCCAGGATTTAGACATTGTATTGAACCAGTGAAGATCTGGGTCAAAATAGTCTTCATCAACCCATGCTTGCCATAAAAGGAGACTATGCTTGTCGTAAGAGGCAACCAATGGGATCTGGTGGTCAGGTTCGCTGACTTGGTTGATGCATGTCATCGTATCCCAATTGTGTGGATCGATGTTCATGACATTTATCACTGGATTGTCTGGTCCAGATTCGATTATTTACAGACTGCCGACAAAAAGCTGGAATATTGCTGGGTGCGACGTTTAACAACAAACAAACAAACAAACTGATACACACTATGAAAGCAAAAGGGTCCTTTCCATAAACATAATGTTAAGAATTACATGACAAGTGTCCGTATGTTGATATACCAAAGCAAAAACTCTCAAGAAGAAGAATCCAAGGTTTCTTTCCCTGGGTATAGCCTAGTATACTCATGATTAATCATTTTTTAAGCTGTTTAGTAGGTGTCCATAGCAATGCCTTTCCTGTCACTTTCTCAATGTAACCATACTGATTTAGTGAATACATACTGGCTGTTATGAATCATTATTTGTTTACTGTTAAGGCCTTAGTCACTGAGTGTATTGTAGCTGCGACAAAGGCAAAATGTACACATAGTATTCCATAGTAACGAGGCGTGTGAAGTCCCTTACAGCCAACAATACCCTGTTTTCCAAGCCACCTGATATTGACAGGTCGGTCAGCGTGGTGGACTGGCCGAGCACGGAGGCCACCGGACTTGGATGAGTCACCCTGGTCAGCCTGAGTCCATAGTTACTACAGTACTACCCCCTGATTGGTGCATCCATTGTCATAGTGCTGTATGCGTCATGTATTCAGTATTCACCAACAGTAATGCCATTAGGCCAGTACGCAGCATGTATTGGACATGAATCATGTGGTCAGTTTACAGTCAAGAAACAAGTACTGTTTGATGTCTATTTATGTATGAATCATCGGGTCGTTAATGGTGCTTTGAGTGATATTGGAACCACATAAAACATTTCATTGATTCTAAAAAGAGTGGTGTTATGTTTCCAAGGAAAAGTGATTGTGGTAGCAAGCACAAAAATGATACCTCATGTCGTTTTTACTAGCTAGAACATGGCAATTTTTTCCATCTGTCCCCAGTATTTGCATTTATTGCTAATTGACCCTAACTATACTTAGAAGTAATATTTACTGTTAATCAGAGTAAGTGAGTGAGTGAGTATGGTTTTACGTCGCTTTTTAGCAATATTCCAGCAATATCACAGCGGGAACACCAGAAATAGGCTTCACACATTGTACCAATGTCGGGAATTGAACCCAGGTCTTCAGCGTGATGAGCGAACGCTTTAACCACTAGGCTACCGCCCCAGTTAATAAGATGCTACCCAAGTAGGTAACACTGAGTACTTGTACTATTTTTTGTGAATGAATCTGTTAAGTAAGGCATTTGCTTTATTACCTGAAACTTCCATTTGAACTTCCGGGAATGAACATGCTGTCATGAAAATAACTGGTTTGCAATATTTGGCTCCTTTACAAATAAATTAGGTTTCAAAGCCTTGGTGTATTGGATGGATGTGAAAACATGGTGGACTTGAGAGTAAGGACATCTGTAGGTTTTAGTTTTTCTTGAACTTAGTTTAAGATGTCATGGTGACAAATGGTCATCCCGATAAAGATGCCTCATAGAGAATATGGTAATGGACTGATTTTAAGAATAAACAAAATACATTACTGTATATATACCTGGTTTAGTCATGATAACAGTATTCTTTACTTGCTTTGCATGCCATACTCTGAACCGAACAGAATCATTAACTAATGTGTAATTCTTAATAATGAAGCTTTATCATAAAACAAGCTTGTGAACAAAGACAGCTTTGAAGAAGCAGTACTATCAAAAAGGAATATCAAAATGTCAGAATATTACAGATTCAGTGTTGGAACTTGAGGAGGGTCCGGGAGGCCAAGAGATTGCTTATGTAGTACTTGAATCTGGACACCCTCTCAATCTTTAACTTTGAACCTTACGGTTATGACAAGTAAGGATGTCATCCTATATTGCCAAATCGATATGCCGGGAATGTTTGATGTCGATACGGTACATACAAATTTATGAATATTGATACTCAACCAATAATTCACTCCCACAGAACCATATGTAAAGAATACCACGTTTAAACTAGACAGTGAGAAACAGAAAATTAAATTTGAAATATTTAATGGATCAGCCTAGTTCATATTTATCTCAATGCTAAATGCAGGTGGAAGTACCGTATTCGATGTAATAAGCGCCCCGCTCTAATAAGCACCCACGGCGATATTTGCTAATATATTGGCTAGTGAACAATCCCAATTTGCAACCTTCCAATTAATCAATGTACAAAAGACTTATTTATTCGCATATAATACGCACTCGTGTGTTATATGCACCCTTAATTATGGGCAATTAAATTCTGGAAAAATATATCAGTCGTATATAAACATTTCAGGCTGTCAGCATAAACCAAGAAATTTATTTAATTGGGCGCTTATTACGTCGAATATGGTATATATATATCGATGCTAAAATTTCCAATCAATGACACCTTTTTTTTTTGGACAAGGATTCCTTGGTTTCTTTTGGCACAGCTAACATAAGACACCGTGGATGGTTAAATACAATATATGTGCATGAAAAAGTAAATATCTGTTGTCAAAGTTTATCATTGGAAACAAATATTGCTATGAGGATCATTGTTTACCTGTGTTGAGTACTATGGATTCATTCATTCATGGGGATTCATTTGTGACTCATTGTGTTTGTTACAATTTATTGGTGCTAGAAACTCTATGCTCGTCCTGAAGTATAATGAACCATCTTCCAAAGAATCGTAATTATGGAGTCAGTTCCTAGAGGCTGTGGGACTTGTACCAATCAAGCCTATTATGGTAGACAGTTCTTTCAGTTGTAGGAGGATCAAGTCATCCCCCATCACAGACTCATCCTATGTTCCTATATAGCAGCATAGCCCCCAGCTGACTGTTAGGCTGCTCTGTCCTCCTTCCTCCCAGCCCCATCACAAGCTGCTTCTGCAATCTCTCACATACAATTAGCTGGTCCTGCTACTAATTCCTGTAGACAGAGCCTAGTCTTGCGTTATCAGTGGCTGTGATCGCAGGCGGTGGCAGCTCTTGCACAACTGTTGGAGTAGATATTGGACCATCTGTGCCACAGCATTGGAGGAGTTATTTCACCTTCCTATGTGTGGATAGGCATTTATTCTCCTTATACTGGGGATGTCTCATTCCTTTTTTTTTATGTTTCAAAAGTAGCTTCTATTTAATGTCTGAAAATGGCAGAGGTTGTCCGTGAAGGAAAATGTTATTTTATTCTCATCTTGGATGTCCATTATAAGCACTTGAAGAAAACATTTCTGTATTTTGTTTGTAACACTTTTTACATTTCATCTATCTGATATATACTACTCCACTTTTGATAGGGAATTTTTCTCTTTCCATGATGCATAAAAATGATTCTCCTGTGTCAAGTGGGTATAAATATATCTGATTATGCCAATCGTGATGTGAGTGGTATATATTTGTTCATAGAACTCATGAGGTTTGTGATAAGTTAAGTATCATCATCAGTGAAATTGGTATTTTGGGACATGCAAAGTGAGATTTGGATGAGATCTGAGAGTGATACTGAAATTATAGCTAGCATATGTAGTAGCCATTGTAACTGCCACCTCAGGCTACTGGTGAACACTCAGGTGCTGTATGAGTCAGCACGGTACAAAACATATTCAAGATCAATCTCTCATTACTCGCACTGAATGTGCCTACCTTAAGCAGGGAAACCAATATGGCAGCACAGTGTTGAACTCTCTATTAAACCTGTAACTGGGGAGGCAGAGAACCTGTCAGCTTTGATCACAAGTGGACAATTCTTTTTGATATTTTGAGGTAGCAATATTTTGACAAAAGGAAGACTGTGTCCTGGAGTCAGTCTAATATACCAGTGGGTAATTGTAATGCACACGTGTATTATGTAATATGTTTCAATAGACATGGTTGTACAAAAATAATAATGCATGTAAGTTAGTAAGTCCTGCAAATCGTTTACCTCAATTACATCCTAGCCATAAATCCTGTATTTTGGCTGCAGACACACTATAACTAAATCTTCAGATGTTTAACAGAAGTCCTTTTCACTGTCAACTAGTTGTTCCCCAAATAGCACATGTAGCTCTTCAGCTCTTCTGTGCAAAAAGGCGGGAAAATTGTCAGTTCTTTCCTGTGTGTGCTATACATATATACACAAGTATGTTATTCATTTCGTTTGTTTGTTGTTCAGTGTCGCACTCAGCGATATTCCAGCTCTATGATGGCAGTCTGTGTAAATAACTCTGGACCAGACAGTCCAGTGACTGACATCATGATCATTGAGCTAAGCAATTGGGATACGACATGCATCAACTAAGTTACCAAGCGCGACCATCCAATCCCATTAGTTGCCTCATTCGACCATCATGGGTTGCTGAAGACCAATTCTAACCCGGATCTTGATGGTGGTTGATCAAAATATGCCTATGATTTACCACTGAAAGAATTTTATATTCTCTTTTTTCTGCCAATGTGGTCTGTGATCTTGACTAACCTGATTACCTATACTATTTGTAAACTGATTTCAACAAGGTTGTTACTATAGGTACAGACCCTACACATAGAACAATGTACAACTTGAAATTTGTAGCATACCAAAGTTATAAAAGTTATAAAGTAAAACATTAATTAATAATTATATTTATGAGCCAATTTAAAAGTTTTGTTGACTGTTGATACAATGTCTGAGTTGGTAGTGCACCTGAAGAGCCTCTGCACTGTCAACCACTCTGCACAAACATATCACTTAACCTGGTAAAGCACACCAGTTATGACTCATCTTGTGTGTTGTGTTCTGGATGGCAGAAAAAACTAGTGTACTCGCTGCGGCCTGTTAGCGTCATTCGGACAACTCACTGGCAGGTTCCTGGGCTCAACAGTGCTGCAAACAGGACTCCTCGCACCTCTCAAACATTTGTTGCTACTACAGGACCAATTTAAAACATTACAAAGAAGCATTATTTTTTTTGGAGGAGGTGCTCTGAGTTCAAATTGCTCGAGTTCAAGTGGAATCATCAGGGTTAATTTTCTATTTTGAGATGTCATAACTTACATTAGATATTGTATTTCAAGTTTTGTTTGATGTCTTAAAGTCTTTTGTTCCTGTTGTTCGGACACACACATATAAAACGGTCTATGTACAATTGGTTGACCCGTGAAGATCCAGGTTAGAATAGGCCTTCAGCAGCATATGCTTTTCCTTAGGCGACTAACGTGGTCAGGCTTGCTGACATGGTTGATGCATGTCATCGTATCCCAATATTGTGGATCAATGTTCATGATATCAATCACTGGATTCTCTGGTCCAGATTCGATTATTTACAGACTGCTGTTGATTATCTGGAATATTGCTGAGTGCACTGTTATACAACAAACAAACAATTTGTAATGTTTTAGACCTGAGTCTGTTTAGAAATCTTAAGAGGTTTGGCATCAGACCTTCATGTCCATTAATGAATTGTCTTTCATCGGTGTGCTTGTACAGTCAGATTGGTGTGTTTGTACAGTCAGATTGGTGTGTTTGTACAGTCAGATCAGTGTGCTTGTACAGTCAGATTGTTGTTCTTGTAGTCAGATCGGTGTGCTTGTACAGTGAGATCATTGTACTTCTACAGAAAGATTGATGTGCTTGTACAGTCAGATTGTTGTTCTTGTAGTCAGATCGGTGTGCTTGTACAGTGAGATCATTGTACTTCTACAGAAAGATCGGTGTGCTTGTACAGTCAGATTGTTGTTCTTGTAAGTCAGATCGGTCTGCTTGTGCAGTTAGATCGGTCTGCTTATGCAGTCAGATCGATGTGCTTGTACAGTCAGATCGTGCTTGTTCAGTCAGATCGATCTGCTTGTAATTCAGATTGTTGCTCTTGTAGTCAGATCGGTGTGCTTGTGTAGTCAGATCAGTGTGCTTGTGTAGTCAGGTAGGTGTGCTTGAACAGTCAGATCAGTTTGCTTGTGTAGTCAGATGGGTGAGCTTGTGTAGTCAGATCAGTGGGCTTGTGTAGTCAGATCGGTGCGCTTGTACAGTCAGATCATTGTGCTTGTACAGTCAATTCAGTGTGCTTGTAGTCAGATCATTGTTCTTGTACTCAGATCGGTGTGCTGGTGCCGTCAGATTGCTGTTCTTGTAGTCAGATCGTTGTTCTTGTCAGATCGGTGTGCTCGTGCAATCAGATCAGTGTGCTTGTGAAGTCAGTACAGTGTGCTTGTACAGTCAGATCGGTGTGCTTGTACAGTGAGATCAGTCTGCTTGTGTAGTCAGATCGGTGTGCTTATGTACAGCTCAGTGGTATTATTAACTTGTGCGACATGTGTGGTATTGAGGGTAACAGCCAGTCATGTGACCACGAGTGGTGACCTTGTAGCAGTCTACCTTGACAGGGTAAAGATTAAACATTGAGTCTCAATGTGTGCTGATGACTCACTCCAAGTCTAACACACATGATAATCATGCCCGTTTGCTATTCACTCGACCAAGGAGGCTTCAGGGACTGCAGGGGAGAAGTCATTATCTAATCCAGTAGTCACGATGTACGTTGCTGACATGGTCATAAAAAAGAAGAATATGAACTTCTAATAAACATCAGTAAATCGTCATTATTCAGATTGGTATGTCCGTGGTCTATGAACACTAGAAGTACAGTAGGACTTTGTTACTGACAATAATACAGCAACATACGCAGATAGGTCTGTATGTCCGTGGTCTATGAACACTAGAAGTACACGATGTACTTTCTTCACTACAGATTAGGGGTAAAACCGTGCAGCAGAGCATCGCAAGTTTTCATACCACGATACGATACACGATACATTTTTTCTGTATTATTAAAGACGGTAATACACCTGCTAAAATAAAATATTTTGCTTGTTTCCTTTAATTAACTTCAAAACATTGCTAAATGCAATAAACCAGAAGTTGTTATCTGTATTTTTTCGTATTTACTCACCAACTTCTAACAGTTTGATGCATGAGGATTTATAAACCTGTTCTGAAATATTTAGTTCTTGCGGATTCCGGGGTAGAATAGGTCTTCAGCAACCCATACTTGCCGTAAAAGGCGATTATGCTTGTCGTAAAAGGCGACTAACGGGATCGGGTGGTCAGGCTCGGTTGATACAAGTCATTGATCCCAATTGCGTGGATCGATGCTCATGATGTCAATCACTGGATTGTCTGGTCCAGACTTGATTATTTTATTCAGACCACCATCATATAGCTGGAATATTGCTGAGTGCGGCGTTAAACAACAAACAAACAAAAAATAGTTTCATGCGATTTGATGTGAATATGCTTATCGCAATATGTATCCTGTCGTTACCTATATATTGTTTCACTCCTACTACAGATAGTACAGCAATATACACAGACCGGTCTCCATGTCTGGAATATTGCTGAATGTGACGTTTAACAACAAACGAACAAATGTGCTGCATCATTTGTAGATATGGTAGATGGGTCTGTATACCCAGAGCTCCAAGCCCTGTTATATCAAAGGACAGTTTAAAGATGGTACTTGTTACCTTGCCTGGCACTTTGCATTAAGGAGATATAATCAGTATGCTGTGCATTAAGGAGATATAATCAGTATGCTGTGTCTGATTGGTATATTAAACTGAGCACCTGTGAAGATTTGGAGTAGAATAGGTCTTCAGCAAACCATGCTTGCTGTAAAAGACGTCTATGCTTGTCGTAAGAGGTGACTAACGGGATAGGGTGGTCATGCTCACTGACTTGGTTGATGCATGTCATCATATCCCAATTGTTTCATCAATGCTTATGATGTCAATCACTGGATTGTCTATCCAGACTCGATTATTTACAGACCGCCGTCATATAGCTGGAATATTGCTGAGTGCGGCGTTAAAACACAAACAAACAAATTAAACTGAGTGGTATGTTAATCTGTGGCATAGTGTCCCCATTTTTAGACCTCACCTGTCTGTCCAGAGAGGAATGAACTTAGAGGCAGTGTCAGTAAGTGTTAGTTCCCAGTGACATGGGGGTGTTCTATAAGTTTGAGAGACTGTATGGTTCTTCTTCAGGTTATTAGGGACTTGTCAGAGAGGGGATTGATTTGCAGCATCAGAAGGATGGCCTCAAACTGTGTTGCTTGTAAGATAGATTGGGGTCTTCTTCTTGAAAATATATCATAGTATTGGGTAATATTAGCTTATTGGTAATCTGAAAATTTGTATAAACAAGGATTCATGCAGTGAGTCTTCTCATTCACTTTATTACTTCATACTTTTTTATATGATTTAAAAGAGATCTTGCTTTGTGGTTATTTAGGATCTAGTACAGTTAATATAAAGTAAAATTCAGGAAGGACTAGTGACATCTTGAGGACTACCCCATTTACCATTAGATAGATGGCAAGCATGCCATTATTTAGGATCTAGTACACTTAATATGAGGAATATTATTTTGTATGGAAGACATGCCATTTATTGTGCAAAGGGTCCAATGTCAGAAAACTTACCCAGTTTCCGTGTTTGAAATTATCATAAGTCCACTCGTCTGAGACAAGTAAAATTTAGGAAAGACTAATGACATCTTGAGGACTACCACTTTTACCATTAGATAGATGGCAAGCACGCCAGAAACCTATGATTGTCGATTGGAATCCTGGTTCGCCCAAATTATGTTCCAAGGTTTGTCAGCACCATACTCTTGTTCATGGGTTTCACCAAAGTGGTAAACATCTGAGACCTGCATCACTTCAGACTTTTTCTCCAGCATTAAGCTGACACACACCGTGATATAACTGGAAAAATTGTTAAAAGATTATTAAACAGTGTTAAACCCATCTCATTCACAGCGGTAGAAACTAACAGTTTCAGTCCACTAGTCCTTATAATGATAGCATATAGCAGAGCCTTTAAAAATGTCAAAATTCTTCTAGTCCTTAGGACACCTTTACTATTGGGCAGTTTGGCAAGGACTATAGGACTAGTGCCAATTTCTAACCCTGATTCACTGACTCAGCCTTGGTGACAAGAAACACCTTTCATCCGGCAGAAAACAAGGAAGTATGTTCAGTTCAGTGAAAAAACTTAGTTAAACGGACCACCCCAGCCTGGGAGATCAGATATGATACAGGCAATCACAGAGGTGTGAGTGTGGACGTTATTGTTCGAGGGAATAGCACATGTTTGAGATAACAAACCATGCGTCCCTTGGAGTGTATCGTAACCTGAGTTGGCTGTTAAACATGTTGAACAAAAATCAAGAATTCATAAAGAACAATCGTATTAAGAATCTATGCAATTCAGGATTTGTGTCTCATAGTCATGATAGTGAAGTGAAAAGGTTATTTTCATGATAGCGGCTTATTTTCAGTCTCGACGTCAAAGTTTTTATTCCCTGTGAAAATCGGGATTCGTGAGAAACAATCGTATATCAAATGAGTAAGCTTCTTTTTATAGTAACACTAGAAGTACATGCACTTGAAATATCCTTTCTCACATCTCTATATTTTAATTGCCTGTGAACTTGTTGAATCATATGAAACATCACATTTCAAATGAAGTCAACTGCTTTTTATAGTAACACTAGAAGTACATGCACCTGATCTCCTTACATCATGTACATATAGTGTCTGTTTGTTTGGTCTTTGTGGTGCTTTGCTATGTCATTCACCTTGCTTCACCTTGGCTGTTGAAGGTGCAGTGCTGTAGATTGGGGCACAGATGGGAGGGGCAGTTTGGGGTACCGAGGGAAAGTGGCAGATTGGGGCACAGTTGGGAGGGACAGTTTGGGGCACCAAGAGGACATGGTACATTGGGGCATTGAGGGGAGGGGCAGATCGGGGCACAGATGAGAGGGGTAGATTGGGGCACAGATGAGAGGGGTAGATTGGGGCACCAAGAGGAAGTGGTAGATTTGGGCACTGATGGGAGGGACAGTTTGGGGCACTGAGGGGAGGGGCAGATTGGGGGACAGATGGGAGGGGCAGATTGGGGCACTGATAGGAGGGACAGTTTGGGGCACTGAGGGGAGGGGTAGATTGGGGCACAGATGGGAGGGGTAGATTGGGGCACCAAGAGGAAGGGGTAGATTTGGGTACAGATGGGAGGGGCAGATCGGGGCACTGAGGGGAGGGGCAGATCGGGGCACAGATGAGAAGGGTAGATTGGGGCACAGATGAGAGGGGTAGATTGGGGCACTGAGGGGAGGGGCAGATTGGGGCACAGATGGGAGGGGCAGATTAGGGCACTGAGGGGAGGGGCAGATTGGGGCACTAAGTTGTGTGTGTGCTACATTCGGGCACTGTATGGAAGAGCTTCCAAGATACATGTATGTCCTTGGTTTCATTTCACAGTTTAATAAACAAGAGACATTTCACAGATATGCAATAGTGATAGTCTTGTTGTTCATCCTGTATAGGTTTAGTGTAGATATGGTAGATAATAAAACAAAAAGACTGTCTGTCAAACCATGAAGTTCATTTCTTATCCCTTTGTTTGTAATGACAGGTGTATATTATAGTGTTTGTTATATGATAATGGATTGAACTCCAGCTTTGTGAGAAACATAATTCTTTGTCAATGAATCAGCTGCTACCATACTCAGAGCAGTGCGAGTATTGGACATGTTAGATGAAGATAAATCATTTCCACAAGTTTCTGTGAAAAGAAGTCTGGTTAAACTGATGGGGCATACTCGTGAGTCTATGTGAAGCTCAACAGCGGAGTATACAGTTAGATTGGATGTGTGTTGTGGCCTCGGTAGACGACAAGATGGCTACACCCTCACAGCAAGCACTGAGTCATAGCTTACCGATACATGAATGTACCAATCTTCTCCCTAGCCCCCAGGGACCACGTGCCCTGTACGCTCCCCTTGTCAATGGATTCAGCCACAGCGCACTACTCATTCACTAGTTCCGCCTTAATGCATGGGTATATCATTGATGTACTAGGAGAAGGAATCTATTGAAACAAAGGAGTATCTTGCATGGGGCCCTGATCATTGTCAGGGACACTTTATGCCTGAACTGAAGCTGCAGTGTCTCATGTCCAGATATGATTAATGATGAAGTGATACATTTTCATTGATTATCTTCGTCTGTTACTGTCATGGTAATGAATGGATGATCCTGTTATCATATTATGATTTTGTAAGTGATAGTTTCCTGTTTTTGTGAAAGAATTGCCTTTGTAAAGATGTTGAAGTATTCTCAAAGAAACTGACAAAATTGTTAATCTTTCATGTGTTAAAAGTAATTTCTAATGACAACTTCCAGTCATTCTGTTGCGAGGGTCATGTGCTCAGTTCATGGTTTTTACTTTGTAAACAGGAAGTGATCTCACCTTATCAGCATACACACGTTTTGCTTCCTCATTAAAGATATATGCTCATTGGTCAGAGGTTATATCAATTTTATTTATTTTTAATTTTTGTGTTTTTGTTGTCTAGCACAAACTGAATTGAGCTACACATGATCTGTATTGGTGTGTTTTGTATTATTAATAATTGAAATAAGTAATGTATCCAGGGAATACTTGTACACATGTGAATTCATGCTTCTCAAAGGAATTTCTTTTCATACATAAAATATGTAGAATGTTGATGTCCATTGAGTGTAATTGAGGAATTTCATCACAAAGTCAGGTGTTATGTCCCAAGATTGACAACCTTTCAATCATTCATTCCTGAAACAGTTGTAGATTCCTGATGAAATATTATGATAGTGACATAAGACACCTGTATGAATGAGCAAGGGTGACAGTGTGACTCATACTGCTGTGTGGCTGTCAGTAGCAGGGATAATCAATCCCATTGGTAATATTCCACTGCAAGTTGGTGGGTCAGGATCTGTGAGTCTTGATTCTAGTTTTCAATGCTTGCGATCCAGTCTGAACAGTGACAGGTGGAGTCACTTCTCAAACTTTGTGTGTCTAATGGTGACAGGTAGGTCACAGCCACACCATCGTGTCACCCCTAACAGTGACAGGTGAGTCACTGACACATTGTCATGTCGCCCTGAACGGTGACAGTTTAGTCAATTCTCCACCCTGGTGACATCCCTAATGGTGACAGGTGAGTCACTGCCACATCCTAGCATCACCCTGAACGGTGACAGTTCAATCACTTCTCCACCCTGGTGACAAGTACCCTCATTGTGACAGGTGAGTCACTGCCACATCCTCATATCACCCTGAACAGTGACAGTTTAGTCACTTTTTCACCCTGGTGACACACCTAATGGTGACAGGTGAGTCCCTGCCACATCCTCATATCACCCTGAACAGTGACAGTTTAGTCAGTTCTCCACCCTGGTGACACCCCTAATGGTGACAGGTGAGTCACTGCCACATCCTAGTATCACCCTGAACAGTGACAGTTTAGTCACTTCTCCACCCTAGTGACGCCACCGATGGTGACAGGTCGTTGACAGGTGAGTCACTGCCACATCCTAGCATTACCCTGAACGGTGACAGTTTAGTCACTTCTCCACCATAGTGACACCACCGGTGGTGACAGGTCGTTGACAGGTGAGTCACTGCCACATCCTAGCATCACCCTGAACGTTGACAGTTTAGTCACTTCTCCACCATAGTGACACCACCGATGGTGACAGGTTGTTGACAGGTGAGTCACTGCCACATCCTAGCATCACCCTGAACGTTGACAGTTTAGTCACTTCTCCACCATAGTGACACCACCGATGGTGACAGGTCGTTGACAGGTGAGTCACTGCCACATCCTAGCATCACCCTGAACGTTGACAGTTTAGTCACTACTCCACCATAGTGACACCACCGATGGTGACAGGTCGTTGACAGGTGAGTCGCTGCCACATCCTAGCATCACCCTGAACGTTGACAGTTTAGTCACTTCTCCACCCTGGCGACACCCCTAATGGCAACAGCTGAAGTTTTCCTGTTTGATCATGTCAATAGAAAAGACTACTCACACCTCTGAGGCAGATGTTATCAGTGAAGTTGTTCCTGATACGTATTATGTTGTTTTTTTCAAGAGAGGAAAAGATTGTAGAACAGTTGTTATGTCATGCGCTGGTGACTTTTATAGCTAAACACATTGAAGGGACCCAAGAATTACGATGTTCAAGAAAATCAGTTATACTTTGCTTTTGTTGAGATCCATAACCCATAAATAACAGGGTGTCCAGTACAGAGTAAGAGTTGCGGGAATTTGTATGACGTGTGTGCGGCGAGTCCAGTGACATCACACAGTGTGCCCTGTCTGACGCAGGCTCCCTGTATCTGGGTATGTTGGAGCTGTTGGTGCAGACTACCTCCTCCCCTCCTGCGTTGAAGACTTCAGCCTGAGGTCACTCAGGTTATCAGACAGCGGGTCGTAATATTTGCGTAATTATGACGTGTCAACATCCTTCCTGCTGACTCCCTGTGCACCCTGCTCTGGTACTGATGGGGTCAGGGTATAGCTGTGTACCAGAAGGCTGCTAGCATTATGGTTATGACTAGTCTAGGGCCTGTACGCATTACACTTAGTTATGGCCTGGGGGACTGATGTGTCGTCATTTATCAAATACATTGCAGGAAAAAAACAACCAAGCATATCTTCCAGCAACAGGAACTAACAGTTATAGTCCACTAGTCATAATGATAACATATAGCTAAACCTTTAAAAAGGGCAAATTTCTACTGGTCCTTAGGATACCTTAACTATTGGCCAGATTGGCCAGATTGGCCAGGACTATGGGACTAGTGCCAATTTCCGACGCTGACTTCTGACTTTCCTCCCTGTCTTATTTACTGCTGACGTATATGACTAAAATATGGTTAAAAGAGGTGTAAAATTGACTCACTCTATTTATGGTGAATGATGTCATGGTTCTGTTTGAAACAGGAGTGTTTTATTTGCGTTAATATAAACCCGATTCAGCTTGTCCATGCTTTGATGACAACATGGCCTCTTCCTCCTTGTTGTTATTGAAGTGTTGTGTACATCCTGTAGGATAATGAAGGATGGCACACCTGTAGTAAGCAGTGGCTCAGTGCAATACCAGGTGCACAATGGGGGAACATACCTGCAGGGAACTCTCCTTCAAACTGCTGCCGCCACTGCACTCCTTGACTTGGCGCAAGTTCCATCCCCGCTGCCGACTTTGCAATACATGTGGATGCTCTGAACAGTTGATTCAGTCATGGTCTTCAAGTTTGATTTGATGTGATTTCCATGTAATCAATTTTCAGCCTTGAACTTTTGAAATACAATAGAAGAATTGATGTGAGGATGAAAACAAAGGTTGTGGTTTCTCCGTCAGACCACATGCCTCGTTGTGGAGAGTCCTCCGGGTGGGAATATTAAGAATGGCAATTCCAACCTTTATTTATTATTGTGATATTGGAAAGAAGGTGTAGCTTGCCTAGATGGCAATGTGTCATCAGTTCCGAGCTAGAGCGGTTCAGTACATTCAGTTGTCTGGTTACATGTATTCACCACAGACTTGACTTTAGCGTTAACCTGGAGTTGTAATAGAACTTGGAAAAGACTTGCACAGGTCTCTAAGTTAATGATTATAAGTTTAATTCATAATTCCTCGGGGCGGTCGGGTAGCCTAGTGGTTAAAGCGTTCGCTCATCACGCCAAAGACCCGGGTTTGATTCCCGACGTGGGTACAATTTCTGGTCTCCCCCGCTGTGATATTGCTGCAATATTGCTAAAAGCGACTGAAACCATACTCACTCACTCACTCACTCACTCACTCACTCACTCACTCACTCACTCACTCACTCACTCACTCACTCACTCACTCACTCACTCACTCACGCATAATTCCTCAATTATATAAACAATAAGAAGTTGTCCATGGCGTCCTTGGATACTGTCGACTTATCTAGGCTTGCTGATTATAAGGATAGAGTCACTATACATCCATGGACATATCATTCAGTGCAGCCTTGGAACAAGGCTATATATTTAACTACAACCCATGTGCACAAATCCTTCTTAACAATATGACTTATAACTCCCATATCTTAACAAACTACAGTGGTCATTGCTCTCTGAAGAGTGGTTCCAGAACAGTGATGTTAGTCTGTCTCCCAGACCATAGGAATAAATTTAAATTGAATCCAAGTGAAGTCTAGAATGATTTGCAAGTCTAGATTCCTGTGCAGTGTTAGAAAATGGAACTTGTCCCATAGTCCATGCCAAACTGTGCAATAGGTATCATAAGGACTAGTAGAAATTTGCCATTTTAAGGGTTTTGCTATATGTTACAATTATAACGACTTGTGGCCGAAAACTTATGTAGCTCGACAGGGCCAGGGGCGGTCAAATAGCTCATCATGCCGAAGACTGGGTTTGATTCCCGACTTTGGTACAATGTGTGAAGCCCATTTCTGGTGTCCCCTGCTGTGATATTGCTGGAATATTGCTAAAAGCAGCGTAAAACCATACTCACTCACTCACTCACTCACTCACTCACTCACTCACTCACTCTAGTCTTCCTAGATACTTTCGAACTAGATATTTTAAACATCCAATGCTTTGGTTACAATGTTCAATGTTGTTTATCATTGTAGGTCCTGGTGATTGACAGTCGGTCATTCCTCGAGTTCAACACCAGCCACATTCAACAGAGCGTAAATGTATGCTGCTCCAAACTGGTCAAGAGGCGTCTTCAGCAGGACATGGTAAGACAGCCTAAGTCTAACACAGGTCCACATATGGCACTGCCTGGTCACAGGTCTGTGAACAGATCTATGTAACATGGAATATTTGCCACGTACACCCTCGGTAATCTGCCCCATGTTGGAGGTGACTGTGGGTCAGTGGAAATTTCCTGCTTCTGATAGTTTAACCAATATGTTATGAATAATTTGGTGAGTAGATATAGACTATTTAAAAAGTTAGGGACCACCCTATTCTTACATATTGCTGTAGTTAATCTGTCATGGCAGGACATTAACTATTGCATTTAAAAGAATCGTGTGGTTCTTAACTTTCTTTCAGTCATATATGTAATACTAAAAGCCTGGGGGTAAATACTAGGCCTTGTTCCCTTGCCCAAAGTGATCTGCTCCATGGCGAAGTAGTTTATCGTTAGCTGAAATTTCCTGTTTCAGTTAGATTGCCTATGTATGTTATCATTGAGCGAGTGCTGAGAAAGAAAGAAATGGTGTTATATGATTTTATCTTGCCCAGCTCAAACAACCCACAATGCAACATTTGTCATGGATGATTACGTGACTAACAAGACCATTCACATCTCTCTGACTCCTGAATACAGCTCTGACTGATTTACCTATTTTGATCTTTTCTCCTGCCCGTCAATACTACTGTACAGGCTAAACGTTCAATTGTTTGTTGTATTCAAGAGATCCATGTATAGCAGTGACGATGTTGCTGTATTTCCCCATATTGCACAACCACAGTACATACATACTAAACACGACCAGCCTGGAAGTTACCAACTGAAGTATGATTCATGTTTTGATCAATATTGACAGCTATGAATAAGCTGACTTACACTCGCTGCGTTGGATCCGGCCTAGTTACTTTTATTTCCCTTGGACAACACCAAAAACAGGATCTTTTTCACAACCTCTTCTTCTTTGTGCATTTACAAGTCCCGATTGAATGATACTTCGTAATGTATTTGTTGAAGTAACGGTACATGAGACGGTAATCAGAAGGCCTTATGGGTACTAGTCTTGACATTTGATCGTGTTTAAAGAGTCTGGCTTGATTGTAGGTCATTCACTGATTAAAGTTCAATGTCCTTTATATCAGGAGTGCCAAGATCATCTCCACCTTGTTTAGTAAAGTATTAGTGAAACCCAGGCATGTCTGTGGGTGTGGATAAGCCACTGCAGAATCAGGCATGTCTGTGGGTGTGGATAAGCCACTGCAGAATCAGGCATGTCTGTGGGTGTGGATAAGCCACTGCAGAATCAGGCATGTCTGTGGGTGTGGATAAGCAACTGCAGAATCAGGCATGTCTGTGGGTGTGGATAAGCCACTGCAGAATCAGGCATGTCTGTGGGTGTGGATAAGCCACTGCAGAATCAGGCATGTCTGTGGGTGTGGATAAGCCACTGCAGAATCAGGCATGTCTGTGGGTGTGGATAAGCCACTGCAGAATCAGGCATGTCTGTGGGTGTGGATAAGCAACTGCAGAATCAGGCATGTCTGTGGGTGTGGATAAGCCACTGCAGAATCAGGCATGTCTGTGGGTGTGGATAAGCAACTGCAGAATCAGGCATGTCTGTGGGTGTGGATAAGCAACTGCAGAATCAGGCATGTCTGTGGGTGTGGATAAGCCACTGCAGAATCAGGCATGTCTGTGGGTGTGGATAAGCCACTGCAGAATCAGGCATGTCTGTGGGTGTGGATAAGCCACTGCAGAATCAGGCATGTTCTTTGGTGTGGATAAGCCACTGCAGAATCAGGCATGTCTGTGGGTGTGGATAAGCCACTGCAGAATCAGGCATGTCTGTGGGTGTGGATAAGCCACTGCAGAATCAGGCATGTCTGTGGGTGTGGATGAGCCACTGCAGAATCAGGCATGTCTGTGGGTGTGGATAAGCCACTGCAGAATCAGGCATGTCTGTGGGTGTGGATAAGCCACTGCAGAATCAGGCATGTCTGTGGGTGTGGATAAGCCACTGCAGAATCAGGCATGTCTGTGGGTGTGGATAAGCCACTGCAGAATCAGGCATGTCCTTGGGTGTGGCAGACCGCTGCTGTTCTGATTGTGGAGAGGTAGACACCAGTCATATCCAACAAGTCCACCGCTCATTGTGGATTAGTGATTTATGTAAAGTCATAGGATTTTGGGAGAAAACAACTAATCCCTCTTCGATTTCATTTGTCTCTAACAGACCCGTTGACATTTTCACCTGTGAGGATGCTCTTGTCCACTCATTCACTCATCCACTCACTCATTCATGATACAGACATAACTGAAAAAAGTAATGCAATTGCCCAATACTTTTTGCATAACAATTTACAATTAAATTTACAGATGCCTCCTCCAAGAACAACTGAAGCTGAAACTCTGTAATACAAATCTCATCGATTCGTTGCTGTTGAAGCTTGTTGCAGCCAAATGATCAATAGAAAACTAATATGATTAGGTCTATGTTTCTTATGATTCATTTATGGTGTCGTCACTCACGATACAACATGTATTGGAATATTGACCTTCCAAATTAGTAAAGCAAGAAATCTGTCGGCCCATCTGCTTATATGTATTCATTCATCTGTGCTGCTATTTCTTGATATGGAACCTTGATTCCGGCTATGCACCAGAGTGATGATTGTGCTTCATTGGTAGGGACTTGAGCCTGAGTGATGGTGTAGCCTCAGAGTGCGCAGTTGTGAATCATCCAGTTACTCATTGATTTTCCTTGTTTGTTGATGCTGAAGATGGTCATCCCAGCCTTGGCCTCTTCGTCCCACCTGTTGGATGTTCAGACCATATCTCCCAGGAGGTGTCACTTGTTGTCACAGTGGAGATTGGTAGTGCCAACTGTTTACTGTATGACAGCATGACAATGGGATACGAGTGGACTGCTCTCCTCCACCCCACCACCACCACATCTCTCCCTCCCTCCCTCCCTCCCTCCCTCCCTCTCTCCCTCTCTCTCTCCCTCTCTCTCTCTCCCTCTCTCTCTCTCTCTCTCTCTCTCTCCCTCTCTCTTTCTCTCTCTCTCTCTCTCCCTCTCTCTCTCTCTCTCTCTCTCTCTCTCCCTCTCTCTCTCTCTCTCTCCCTCTCTCTCTCTCTCTCTCTCTCTCTCTCTCTCTCTCTCTCTCTCTCTCCTGTCACTACATCATACTTGTCTGACCCCTTTAGCCAACAGCTACCACTTTTTTCTGTGATTCAAGTGGTCCACCTCCTGCCACTGTGGGCCAGGCAGGCCATGCAGCCAGCATATCCTCACACTGATTCACATCTACAACCACCTCAGCACCTTGGATGATGACTCACATTTGTGGACTGCAAACAATAAGCATTGTTGTTGTGCTGTTAAGAATTAGAAACATTTGATCAGGGCTGTCATACTGCTAGAATGTGGAGAAGAGGCAGATGTTGTCGGGAGGAGGTTTTAGAATGTGTGTGGAAGTTCCGAACTCTGAGGTTGATGCATCATGGTGCTCACCATGCTGCTTGACATCTGTAATCCACGATAGGTGATGCTGAGTGATGTGTTGGCGAACATATAGGTACTAGCTGTGAGCTGAATAATGTGTTTGCAAGTATACACAAACCATGAGCTTAGGGATGTGATAGTGAGCATATACACCAGCTTTGTGCTGAGGGATTTATGCATAGCTTGCATATATACACTAGCTATGAGCTGAAGGATTTGTGTGTAGCTTGCGTAGATACACTAGCTATGAGCTGAAGGATTTATGTATAGCTTGGACATACACACTAGCTATGTGCTGAGGGATTTATGTATAGCTTGGACATATACACTAGCTATGAGCTGAGGGATTTATGTATAACTTGGACATATACACTAGCTATGTGCTGAGGGATTTATGTATAGCTTGGACATATACACTAGCTATGAGCTGAGGGATTTATGTATAACTTGGACATATACACCAGCTATGAGCTGAAGGATTTATGTATAGCTTGGACATACACACTAGCTATGAGCTGAAGGATTTGTGTGTAGCTTGCGTAGATACACTAGCTATGAGCTGAAGGATTTATGTATAGCTTGGACATATACACTAGCTATGAGCTGAGGGATTTATGTATGGCTCGCATTAATACACTAGCCATGAGCTTAGGGATGTGATAGTTAGAATGTATATATACACTAGCTTTGAGCTGAGGGATTTATGTAGAGCTTGCACATATACACCAGCTATGACCTGAGGGATTTATGTATAGCTTGCATATATACACTAGCCATTAGACTACCATTTAGTCTATGAAATCTTATATGACACAATATCCTTCTTGACTCTAAAAAAACAAAAATCCCTATGCTGATTTCATAGCTGGCTAGACTTGCTTGTGTGTGCATTTTTATTTTTATTTACATAAAATAAATATATTCCACAGTCATGGTGCAGGACTAACTAGCCATGAGCTGAGAGATTTATGTATTAGCTTGCATATATACACAAGCTATGTGCAAAGGGATGTGTTTAACAAGTGTATGCACTAGCCATTGGCTAAGTGATGTGTTTATGAGCATATATATACACAAGCCATGAGCTCATAGTAGCTCTGTTCCTGTACAGAGCATGGCACAAGCTGGTACATAATGTCCCCTGAGTGGATCAGGTTCCTGCTGCACCGGTCGTGGACATCAACAGCTGCAGTAGATGTGCAGCTAGCGGTTCAATACATACCTATTATCAAGCAATTGGTATTAATTCCCCTTTTTTTTGGACATTTTCTCTGAATACATTTCCAAATTTTTCACACAAATCTTTTAAGTTGAAAACCTGTTCCTTAAAACAGCATTAGAAATTGGCACTAGTCCTGTAGTTCCTACCAAACTGCCCAATACTTAGGGTATCAGGGGACTGAAAATGTCAGTTTCTACTACTGTTAACATATGGCCATACATGCTTTGATTCAATTATTACCAGACAGAAGTTTTACTTGAGATGTTTTTGCTTTGGACTTGTGGTCAAAGAAGCCCTTTGTAAAAATGATATGAATATCAAAATAATATTATCCTGTGTACAAGTCAGGTTAATTACATCTGCTGTACATCAGAAGATAACCAAGCTATATCCCATTCCTCCACAGCTTGAAGTGCTGTGTGATACATGTTTATATTCATCAGTTTGGGTAGATATCGGTGTATCTGAGACTGCACATCCTGATGGACAGACTACAAGAAGCAGGAGCTTCCTCACAGGGCTGATCACCTGATTGGGCTGCTACACATTTGTTGCACATTGTTGACTTATGAATGCGGTTAAGGCAATATGTAGCTGGACCCGCCAATATGAAAGTATTTCTGTAGAAGCTGCCTACAAGCTGTGGGGATCACTCTGGCCTTATGCCAGTCTCCGCATGGAGCCTGTGATTTGCTCAACTAAGAGTAAATCTTCTGTTATGAATGGGCAACTTTTTATTTTTATTTAAATTGTCAGATAAGTCTGGTGGAAATGTATACCTTGTTTCTATTTTGGTGTGGGTAATCTTACATCGTCATGAATGAATACAGCAGTGGAGATTGCCCTGCTTCATCTGGTGGAAGTATGTCGGGACATTACACAAGTCCATCTTCACTATGGATGATGCTCCTGTAACTTTTACTCCAGCTCAATCTTAGTCATATGACCTTGATATGGGTATTCTTTTCCGCGATACAGAAGTTGACAACTGCATTTATGGCCGAAATGAGTGTTATCCTTTTTTATCAAAGGTTATCCTTTTCAACCATTCTGGATAGCATAGAGTTTGAAAAAGGGTGTAATTGCACAACCATGAATGTTGACAGTGGTTTAAGTGCCTGAGTAGTGAAGCAGTGGATTGTGGGATGTCAAACATTGACAACTCGGGGCTCAATGTTATCAGGGTCAAGGTTGTGTGACGCTCACCTGTGCACAAAACATGCACCAGGCAGTTGTTGTGGTGCAAATTAGGTGCATTTGGCATCCAGCTGTCAGGGAATTACATCGCCCAGCAAGTTTGTTAACTCAATAATTTTCACTGACGTCATGTTTGACATGTTTGACAGTATCTCTGCTGGGTGAACACTGATTCATACCGTGACAATATTGGTCTACAAGTTTGTCATGTTTAATGCAACTTTGGCATATTTGTAACCCCCCAGGAACTAACTAATATATTGTCCTTCACTAAGTGCTTGGCAACATTGTATCCAGTTACCAGGTACTGGTTCCATACATTTGAAAGAGAAAGTTTAAAAGTAGCTTAAAATGTTTTTTAAAAAAACTCAACAAAATATTAGCTCACCGCAGTTTTAAAATCAGGACTATAAACTGCAGTTGTGATGAAAACGTTTACCAAAACAAGTTTGTTAATGGCTTATATTTATTTCAAATTGAAGCAATTCTATGAGATAAGATTTTGTATTATGTTGACTTGAGACTAAAACATTCATAAGACTGGCACGAAAACATTTGTCAATCACCATACTTGTGGTCAGTGAAGGGTAATTGACCATCTCATCATCTTTATTTTTAACCCAACAATGACATGAATCGCAACCACTTGTTTCTAGCATGTACTTACAACATCAGTTAGCCTGTTGGGACAGAGACTGACACCAGCTAGCTTTGTCTCATGTCAAAGGAATGTGGGCGACTAAACTTGCAGGCTTTTTAAGGGATGTCCTTCTATGTTATCACTGATCAGGCTAGTTAACTTTTAATGTTAATTTGGACTGTTGACCAAGGCCTAAAACATTAATGTGGTTTTGTTGTCCTTCATGACCTAGCCACAATGAATAAACCTGATGAACTTACCTTGTTGTAAATGACAAATATTGTACTTAAAATGCCAAACTAGGTTGAACGTAAATGATTGACCTTTGGTACGTACCACTGCCAGCGAGTACATGTAGATATGAACTTAGGATGGTAACTTTGTGAAAACAGTCGAATGGAAATTTAGAATTTAGTATTTAACTACCTATGGTCCCCATTATTCCTGTGCCATGTCTGTGGAATTCATATATATACATATGTTTTATTTATTTTTACTAGAAGCCTAGGCAAGTCTAGATCAAACTAAACCATGTCTAGTTTCCTTGAAAAAAGCAGAAGAGGAAAGGTTCTTTCGAAGAGAAAAATAAATAATTATTTTAAAGAAATGTTTAAATTGACTTTGTGTTAGTCAAGGTCCCCATAGACATCCTTAAATATAAAATATATTTTATAGTTCCATGCAATTCTATAATAGTTTGGCATGTCTATATTTCCTCTATTTCTGAAAATGGAGATATCGTCAAGGTTTCTTTCCAATGTATATAAAAAGAGAATTTTAAAATGATTTAAAAAAATAAGATTAAATAAACTACTTTTCATTTCAGAGATTGAATATCATACTGTCTTAGCAACGTTGCAAGAATGGCGAGACAGCCTGTTTCAGGCTCTTTTCTCAGTCATCCTTGCTATTGTTTTTGCCATATGCAGTGTATTACTTCAGCAAACACATATGTTGACAAGACCTTTCGTTTGTTTGGGGTTATGACTAAAGAGGCACGACATTACTGTCAAATGACATCACAAATTGTAGTGATTCCCTGTCTCACATGCCAGTGTGTTAACCCTTAGACGCTGACTCAACCCCACCATTGTTTATGATGCATACATACAGATCTGTAGCTTGGGAGGAGAACACTTGGAGAAGGTTAGTGGTTAACGTACCTAACTTGCCACCAGTCATGTGAAAAGTATACAAACATCTGTTTTTTGCAATTGAAGAGATTAACAAAGACTTTGAAATAGATACTGTTGTTTTTTTAGATATGGATGACTTTGTTCCCACTTTTGTTCCTTTTAGTTCACAGTAAAATACATGTGTGCATGTTGTTTTTTGTGTTTTTTGGCATTCTTAGCTTCCACCCAAGGCTTCATAAAGATGCCATTAAACTGGAGATGGTATTCTTGTCAAATACATGTACCCTTGCAGCCATCGGTGTGGAGGTGATGTTGAGGTGTTGATAGCTCACCTGGAAAATGTTTCTGTGGCGTTACTGTTGGCAGTTAAATGATGTATCAACAATGCAAGTACCTGTTGACAAAGAGTAGTACTGAAAGATAAGCAATAATGATAGATTGCTGGCAATGTTTTCCACAGTCAGTAGTAAACTACCGGTATGTTGTAGTTTGAGTCACTGTTGTCGATGAGTTTGACTGCTTCTGTCCATAAAGTTGGGTTTTACAATGCATCCAACATAAAAAAAAATGAGATTTGGCACCTTGTGTTTTCGGTAGGCTCCTTATGTGTTGGAATGATTTTGAACCATTAGTTAAGGAACTAATTGCTTTGTGGTCTATATATTACTGTTTTTTAAGATATTTTAAGTACATACTCTCGAGACTTGTAGAAACATTGCACTTCATCTGGTATATTTTTCAAAAAAGGTTCTCTGTGTTTTTGTACTCATGCTTTATAGTGTCTCTTCGTTAATTATGGAAATATGTCAACACAGCATTGTTACTGGAGTATATGAGGGCCTGTCTATATTGATATGACATTGATGCCTATCTACTTATGATTGATTGGCTGATGTGAGAGCCTGAGTCACAGTGAGGTCTTGACAGCTAGTGTATTACCCTGCCCATGTGACTATCACACGCCCAGCCAAGTGAACTAATAGTCGGCCTTGACTCACCACAAAGCTTATTAAGCAAAGTAAGAAACCACATCAAAGTCCCAATTGCTGATGGTATTTGAGAGACATTGTGACTGATATATCCGAAAGTTTGTAGAGTTGAAGACTGATATGTTGCTATGGGTGGTAGTTTGAGTATGACAATTAAATTGAATTGTGGTGACGGTAATTATAGGAAAATGTCACTTTCACTAACTGAGATAGGTTTCTAAAATCCTGAATTCCAAACGTGTGATGAATGTGGCTCACACACACTATTCACAGACAGTATGCATGCACACAATGGCTCACACACACTACGCACACAGAGTATGCATGCACATAATGGCTTACACAAAACTCACATACAGTATGCATGCACACAGTGGCTCACACACACTACTCACAGACAGTATGCATGCACACAATGGCTCAGACACACTACGCACACACAGTATGCATGCACACAATGGCTCACACTACTCACACACTGTGTGCATGCATACTGTCTGAGAGTAGTGTGTTAGCCACTGTGTGCATGCATAGTCAGAGACAGTATGCATGCACACAGTGGCAAACACACACACTACTCACAGACAGTATGCATGCACACAGTGGCTCACACACACTACTCACAGACGGTATGCATGCACACAGTGGCTCACACATACTACTCACAGACAGTATGCATGCACACAGTGGCTCACACACTACTCACAGACAGTATGCATGCACACAGTGGCACACACACACTACTCACAGACAGTATGCATGCACACATTGGCTTACACACACTACTCACAGACAGTATGCATGCACACAGTGGCTCACACACTACTCACAGACAGTATGCATGCACACAGTGGCTCACACACACTACTCATAGACAGTATGCATGCATACATGGGCTCACACACACTACGCACAGACAGTATGCATGCACACAGTGGCACACACACACACTACTCACAGACAGTATGCATGCACACAGTGGCTCACACACACTATGCACAGACAGTATGCATGCATACAGTGCTTCACACACTACTCACAGACAGTATGCATGCAAACAGTGGCTCACACACACTACTCATAGACAGTATGCATGCATACATGGGCTCACACACACTACGCACAGACAGTATGCATGCACACAGTGGCACACACACACACTACTCACAGACAGTATGCATGCACACAGTGGCTCACACACACTATGCACAGACAGTATGCATGCATACAGTGCTTCACACACTACTCACAGACAGTATGCATGCAAACAGTGGCTCACACACCATGCACTGACAGTATGCATGCACACAGTGGCTCATACACACTATGCACAGACAGTATGCATGCACACAGTGGCTCACACACACTATGCACAGACAGTATGCATGCACACAGTGGCTCACACACTACTCACAGACAGTATGCATGCACACTGGCTCACACACACTACTCACAGACAGTATGCATGCACACAGTGGCTCACACACACAACATGCAGACAGTATGCATTCACACGCAAAACACTTGCAGACAGTATGCATGCAAACACTCACACACTAGTCACAGACAGTATTCATGCACACACAAGAACTCATAAATAGTATACATGCACACGCACCACAAGCACATGCTCACACATATATCTTACAAGTATACATACACACACAGGCTCACACACAAGAACTCACAAACAGTATGCATGCACACACAAGTACCTACATACAGTATACATCATACATGCTCACACAGACACTCACCACAAAAACACTACAAGCTCATTGACCCAAATGATTGGAGCAATCTGATATGAAACTGTAAGCCTGGTAAGGAACTGTATGGATATCCAGTGTTGTATTTTCCAGACCACTAGCTTGAACAATGTTAACACTGGCATGCTCACTATCCAAGATATGAAAATTTCACTCGCCCAAGTTATATACCACTTTTACATTGGGCAAGTCCCCAATAATCGTTCCTGCTTAAACATACTAAATTCTAGTGTATCACTGTATCACCAGCCACATGTACCTAGCATGTAGTGTACCTTGCTGGACAGATAGTAGGTGGGAGTGGAGAACTATTGGTATTTGCCGAATTGATTAATAATGAATACGTTTTGTTTGCTCTATACCTATACATATACGCAAAGTCAGCTTCCAACTGACTGGCGGTGTGTGTTGAGAGTCTCTGTCCGCATCATCTATGTTTCATGTCCCAGCAACAGATACACGTATTGATTCCAAGCATGAGATCAATCTCAACTTTCATGATTCCATTGCAGATGAGTTAAAACTTAGACTGTTACACAAGGCCATGCTTCAGAAAAGCAATTTTTTTATTCTTAACAGACATTTTAGTCTAACATCGTCTGGTGTTCTTTTACAAGTCATGAAATATGTAACATTAAACTTTCTAAGTACACCATTCTTATGATATATGCATAAAGGCAAGATGATAATAACTGTATACTCACAGGGAAGATGCGTATTACATAGGGTTGCTTTTGCAAGTGTATAATAACTGTATACTCACAGGGAAGCTGCGTTTTACATAGGGTTGCTTGTGGCAAGAGGATAATAACTGTATACTCACAGGGAAGATGCGTTTTACATAGGGTTGCTTGTGGCAAGTGTATAATAACTGTATACTCACAGGGAAGATGCGTTTTACATAGGGTTGCTTGTGGCAAGAGGATAATAACTGTATACTCACAGGGAAGATGCGTTTTACATAGGGTTGCTTGTGGCAAGTGTATAATAACTGTATACTCACAGGGAAGATGCGTTTTATTAAGGGTTGCTTGTGGCAAGTGTATAATAACTGTATACTCACAGGGAAGATGCGTTTTATTAAGGGTTGCTTGTGGCAAGTGTATAATAACTGTATACTCACAGGGAAGATGCGTTTTACATAGGGTTGCTTGTGGCAAGTGTATAATAACTGTTCTGGTATCAGGTTTGTAGAGGATATTATATGAGTGTTCATGTCATACTATGTTTACGACACGAGTGTCTAAGTTCCGGTATCTCCCGAGCGAGGTAAATTCCGGAATTTAGGCCAAGTGTCGTAAACATAGTATGACATAAACACAAATATAATGTTCTATGTATTAGCGAAGATGTCTACATACAGAGACAAATTTTAGAGTTTACCTATAAGGACAGTCGGTAACCAGTATTTGTCGAATGACGCCAACAATCTTCAGCCATGACGTCATTTCTAGTGTGACGTCATTCCGAGTCACCAAATTCGCATGACTTTAACAATGCCATTCGGATGACGGAAACAACACACTGTTGTCTCATGATGTGATATGTCCCTAGGGCACATATGATTTATATGAACCCGGATATGTTTGCCCTCGTAGGTAAAAAATGTATGTATGTGAATGTGTGGACATGATGACACCAGCTGCTGTATTAATTGTATGAGAGCTAGGTGATGTCCAATCACACTCAACCAAGATGTAACTCTACACTGAGACAGAACACACTTGAAAGGCATGTATGTATTACAAGTGAGATTTCTAGGGCTTTCGTGATGAAAGGAAAGTTAGAATTTTCTTATTTGATTTCCCTGGAGGAAAACCATAAATCAAGCTGATTTTAGAAAGAAATGCACTTGATTCATTGGAATATTGGATTCGATCCCATCAACATGTTCCTCTTTTCTTGGGCTGTTTTTATTGTGAATCTGATACCAAATTGATGGGCAAGAGTGCTTGGAATAAGACTACTTATCAACTCTTTCCTTGCATGTGAAAGTATCAGATTCATTTCCAGATGAATCGAGAGAGAATTAAATGTTTTGTAATGGCTCTTTCATGTCAATGCTTATGTAGACTCTCAATCAGATGCCTTAACAAAGATGGCTTCGCTATTCCAGATGCACTGGTGCTCTACTGGATGTAGACAACAAGTAGTTTTAAACTCACTGAAATGAATGACAGGAAAATGATGCTGTTGTGAAATTATTCTCTGTCATTTATGACCATTCTATTTTCAGATATTTTTGTTATTAGATTATTGGTGCAGATGATGCCTGAGAATGTTCTCGGGTGTGAATGACAGTATCCATTAACACGAATGTTCAGGTTAGATGAAACATGGAATGTACATGGTGTCGACTTCAGGACGTACATTCTGACCATAACACACACTTGCACACATTTTGCTGTGATGGTGTGATTTGTCCATGGCTGAAGGTGCTGTGCATGTACAGAGAGCTTACTGTGTTGTAGGTACACGTTAGAGACCTGCTGGCACAGACATGTCATGCGGATATTGACGAGAGTTGGAATGTCATCGTGTACGATCAGTGCACAGAGGACCCCTCCCTCTTCACCGAGGACAACTTTGTCTACGTTCTGTTACGCAAACTGGCACATGTCTACAACTCCGTCACTTTCCTCAAAGGTAAGATGAGTTATCTCCTTCAGAAGTTGGTGTTCACACGAGGCATGAGAATTTAACATTTGGGAAAAAATCATATTTGTTAATCAGTAAGTAGTTTCGATTGATTGTATAAGCTATTTTTGTTTGACAGACAGATAAAAATAATCAGTGTTTATGGAAACTTTGAAATGTTTAGCTTACTTGACAATCTTACTTGCAGAGAGCAAAAACACTTTTTCATTTTGGCTATGTCTTCGAAGGTTTTATTGAAAATCATTTAAGCTAAGATTGAAAGTGTAATGTAAACCAAGGTGTGATGAGTTCTTCGCCTCTTAGCTAGTCTGCCTCATTCCTGGTGTCTGCTGTGTTCCCAGAATCCATGCATCAAAGATAGACGGCTTAACCAAAATAGCATCTTAACTCATACACCAAAAAAATGGATTAAATCCTGAGTGTAAGGAGATAAGGTGTGAGGAGGCTCACAGCCTCCTGTGAGAGGGAGGTGGAGGAAGGCTTATGTATGCACAGGGGAGACTCTAACATGGGATGATAGGATGGTGATTGGATGGGGAATATAGACAGGTATATGGAGCAGAGAGCAGACAGGTGCCCTACAGGGATGGGAAATTGTAACTTACATTGCAGGATTGTCAGAAACAATTTGGAAGGAGCATTAATTTATGCAGTTTGAGAAGTTTGTGTTTTACTTTGCATCTCCTGATGTTAACATGTTTAAGGGTCTGTTCTACACATCTTAGTGCTTGACTGATGGACTCACATACTTTAGCATAGACCCATGACAATCACACACTAAGATTGTATTGTGGGAATTGACCTGGTTTTTTTATCTTTATTATTTCATGAAGAATATGGAGAAACAAGATTTTTGGGTCTTTTTGTTTCAGGCATTCTAACATCTTTTGAGTCAATTGTTCTTGAGATTTCTCGAAATGATGACCTCTTTTGAAAGAAATTGTGATAATGAATGACCAACAAATTTCCAATTTGATACTGGTCATTTGGTATCAATTGATGTTGACTCACTGTTGCATACAATCTGCCAATGAACTTGCTTCATTATAAAGTACGTCAATGGTGGCCACAGAAACATGATCACTAATAGGATCCAACGTGCTATCTGGAAGTTAGTGTAACACAATAGAGAGGGTGTTGTAACTGTCATATAAGAGGGTGGGGAGGGAGATACGGATGATATTGACCACACAGCTGGACACTCCCTCAGTGCAGATATGTGTTCATCCTAGGTGGATGTGTCATCTCATTAGCATAACTAGGCCTCCTTCCTCCATTCACAAACAGCATGGGAAAACATCTCATACAGGGATGTGATGTTATCATTTAGTATCCTGTTTGCTTTATTGTTTATTTAATCTGTAGAAAAACATCACTATCAGGAAGTTATAGGTAAGACACAGTTGAGAAATGGGAAAAACACTTGGAAAACGTTTTCCTGTTTGATTTCAACATGAAGAAGTTTAGGATCTGTGGGTGTCATTTAAAAGTTAGATATGAAACTGATGACAAGATAGTATGGATGAGCACCGTCTTTATATGTTGCTACCTTTGTAATACAGTTTTGTTTTGTTTGTTTGTTTGTTGTTTAATGCCGCCCTCGGCTTCATGATGGCGGTCTGTAAATAATCGAATCTAGACAATCCAGTGATTGACATCATGAGCATCGATCCATGCAATTTGGATCGATGACATGCATCCACCAAGTCGTGAGCCTGACCACCCGATCCCTTTAGTGGCCTTTTACGTTAAGCATGGGTTGCTGAAGACCTACTCTACCCCGGATCTTCACATATAGAAGTTGATGTACAATCTGGTCAAACAAGTTTATATGAACATCTTGCAGTATTTGGTTTGATTGCAATCATTAAGGGATGATTTATGTTATTTAACAATTTTAGAAAATACTGTTGCATCCTGTTTCTGTGATCAACAGATGCTATTGGTTGTAGGAGTGTAAGTGTTGTGGGTATCGTGACTCTGAAATCAGGGAATTGATTACCGGGTACTAACATGCCATTGATAATACGTCATAAGGGGATTGCTCACTTCTCCACATTTACCTCTGTTGGAAGTTAATCATTGGCTCGTCACTTGGTGGCTGTATGTTGATGCTGAATATTGGTTTAGATTGCACAAGGATCCTGCTCACTGTACTTTATGATGTGAACCAAATACCTCAATAAGCAACTGGAGTACACTTGTGAAGGATCCATAACAGCAGTTTGACATGGTTCCCGTGAAGATCCGGGGTAGAATAGGTCTTCAGCAACCCATGCTTGCTGTGAAAGGCGACTATACTTGTCGTAAGAGGCGACTAACAGGATCGAGTTGTCAGGCTCGCTGACTTGGTTGATGCATGTCATCGAATCCCAATTGCGTTGATTGATGCTCATGATGTCAATCAGTGAATTGTCTGT
Source organism: Haliotis rufescens (assembly GCF_023055435.1). Classification (NCBI taxonomy): domain Eukaryota; kingdom Metazoa; phylum Mollusca; class Gastropoda; order Lepetellida; family Haliotidae; genus Haliotis; species Haliotis rufescens. Next base: position 60,677,720 of record NW_025964223.1, on the reverse strand, counting down.
TCAAGACTCGATTATTTACACACCGCCGTCAAATAGCTGGAATATTGCCGAGAGCTGTGTTAAACAACAAACAAATTAAAACTAACAGTTAGACATGCTTTTGTCAAATATAAACATTTCATTTTATCTCTTGAATTTTTTAAAGATATGGAAATTGATAATGTTTGGCCTAAAATGATACCGGTACAATTTTTCACCAGGCAAACTTGAGTTCTATGTCAATCATGTTACATTCACTGGCACCGTCTTTACAGGTGCAGATTGTTTCTATTTTGTTTCAGGAATGTTTTGTTCTGATCAGGTGTTTTCTTATCTTGTAGCTTGATGAACCCTCAGTCACCATATAATACTAATGATCCTGTGCAGTGGAGGTAATATCATGTGTCTGTGTGTTTCAGGGGGGTTCTTGGCATTCCAAGCCATGCACCCTTCTCTGTGTGAGAGCAAGTCGAGCTGCAGTTACAAGTGTGCCCCCCTCACCTCGCTGTCCCAGCCCTGTCTCCCTGTCACCAACATCGGACCAACGCGAATCCTGCCCTTCCTCTACCTGGGCTCACAGCGAGATGCCCTCTCTCAGGAAACAGTTCAGGTACTCACTCATTGATCAGTTGGGAACTGACTAGTTAACACAGAAGGCTGCCTAGTCTGGTGCTAGTCAGTGTCATCCTGTATGAAGGGGAAATGTGGATTAGTCCTGTGGATACCATATCCCCAGCGTTATACCTGTCTTTCTCCTGTTACTCTCAGGAAACGTGTCAGGGTCATTTGAGAAATTTCAAATAGCCCTGTATATTTTCCGTCACCGATGTGTGGACTGATTCCCCTGCACTTCCTTGACTGGGGGTGACAGTGAGATACTTTTGTGTAACAGTTCAGGGCCTTGTTCTACAAGGCTATCTTAGCAATGACTGTTGTAACTTCCATAGAGTGGTGGGGTAACCGTGTGGTCAAAGTGTTTGCACGTCACACCGAAGACCCTGGCACAATTTCCTGTATGTATGCATTGCGTGAAGCCCCTGCCATACTGCTGGAATATTGCTAGGAGCTGCATGAAACCATACTCACTCACTCACTCACTCACTCACTCACTCACTCACTCACTCACTCACTCACTCACTCACTCACTCACTCACTCACCCTCACTCACTCACTCACTCACTCACTCACTCACTCACTCACTCACTCACTCACCTCCCATAATTTAACATAGACTTACAACAGCCGTAGCTCTAATACTGCTTTGTAGAACAGGGCGTAGGTGTATGGTGTCCCTACTCACACCAAATGCTCGCTGAATGATATTGTGGGTCTCATGATGGAGTTCAAGTGTACATATGTTGTTAATAGTACTTATGTGAGAGATCAATAATCTGTCAATAACTTGTTAGTCATCGAAAAAGGTCAACAACAGGGTGTCGTTTTGTTTTTATTTCCATCCTTGTTATAGAGGCATATACACACAAATATACACACACACACACACACACACACACACACACTACTCAAAAGAAGTTAATGAACACCCAATTTGTTTCATAAGACTATAGTTAATCTGTCAGTCAATCTATGGTAATGTGAAAGACGTGGGCGTTCTTAACTTCTTTTGAGTAGTACATGTATGTAGATGTATAGTGTGTTTTAGCATATCATTCATTATGTGATGGTATACTAACAGCAAGGTGCTACATCACAACAGGACACCTTTTGATATTTCCAGAGCTGATCCAATCTTGTGTTTTAACAATGTAGAATTAACTTTTCATTGAGAAAGTTGCTGTAAGACATTTAGGCGTTTGACAATCACAGCATGGCGTTTGAATGTGCCGTTCTGTTGTTGTTGAGTGCCATGTCTCGGGAGTGCTTGTCGGGATTACGGCTCGGTGCTACAGGTACCTTACGCATGGTGTCTTATCAGTACACGATCGGTACACGCATGATGCTGTTTATAGAACTACGTTGACACCCAGTTTCTCGTCTCAATGAGAATGTCAGTGAAATGACTGTGAATGTAGGTCAGCCAACTTACAAGGAAGCAGAATGGTGTGTTCACTGACCCATGGCCACATAGTACAACTGCCAGGGACAGGGTCGTCCAACCATGACCAAAGCGTGTTGTGAATTACGTAGGTAACAGTGTGAATGTATAGGGGGAGTGGCCAGTTTCATACAGGGTGTTAACGCACTCGTTACTCACAAGCATCATCATAATCATACATTAGTTGTTTGTTAAGGGGGAAGTTTGTCGTCCTTGACAACTCCTATGTGTAAATAGACATGTCACTAGTTGATACGTAGGGCCTGTTTTATGTGTATTGATTTGGGTGAATCAACAATCAACATATAAAGTGTTTCTATGTTTTAGTGTTGGTTTGTCAGAAAATTATTTAATTCTTTTAGGTTAATTAGAATGTGGAGATTATTTGGACACAATTGAGATAATTCCTGTTTGGTTGCTTGCTCATACATATAGGTGAGTTTTTCCAGAACTGGCTCGGTGATGACTCACATCTCACAGCTGTATGCTGCCGCGGCAAAATCTAGAAACGAAATCAATCAAACTATCGCATGGCATTGATGAGCAATATTCACATCAATATGTTACCACTTGATTGAGAAGCTTGTGGTGAAGCTCGACTGCTCTAAGTTAATTGCTTTCATTTGAAATAGTTTGAAAAGCAGAATTTTAACGTGTGTATTTTTGAAAATCTGGAATGTGAATTGGGGAACACTAAACAGATGAATTTGTGTATGTTTTTTATTGATTTATTTTCTCAAATGTTTATGTGTTTTGTTTATTTTTTTTAAACAGATTAATGCTGTTTCATGTGACAAAAAATTATTCAGTGGTTTGGTGTTGTTTAATTTAGAGATTTGTAATAAAGTTGTACGAGCTATTAAGAAACTTAAGTCGTCAGTACGGTAGATCTTGTTTGATATAGGAAACTAGAGGTCTTTGCTACAACCGTTAAGTGGACCCTTCGACTCTTGTCCTATGAGGCAATCAATATCCACTGATAATCTAGTAGGATCCAATTATTGTTTAAACAGCGTAAGGGAGGTAACTGCGTGGTAACCAGCTAAGGTGCATTGACCTGTGTGTGATAGATGTGGGATGAGTCATGAGTGATAAAAGTCGTCTTAGAGCTGTGTTCAAAATGTTGTCATCCTTCTTCCTGCCTTCACTCGTCACTTGTATTCCGGCGTTCCCCCTCAATCATTCAATCTGTCTCTCCTGCTTCCTGCAAATTGTGGTTTCTAACCATTATCTCTCAACCAGCATTTTGGCAATATTTCAGGGGGTGTATACGAATCATAGTCATCACTGATGCTGTCTGTCACGCTTTATACCTGCTCACGGCTAAAATTCTTTCTTTTTTCAAGTCAGGGTGTGTCTTTCATTTTTTAATTTATTATTTAATTTATTTTTTCGTATTATTATTATTATTATTATTATTATTATTGTTATGTGTCTCATTTTTCAATTCATTTTCCCCTATTATTGTTGTTATTATTATTATTTATTATTATTTTGTATTATTATTATTATTATTATGTGTCTTTCATTTTTCAATTATTTATTATTATTCTTATCGTTGTTATTGTTATTGTTATTATTATCCCTCATTGTATTTTGACTATCATTCTTTATCCCATCAACTTTTATCTTTTACCTTCCAAGCTTTGAGAACAGTGTCTGTCATGGTCTTTCTCCCACATCAAACAAAGATATATGTAATATGATGTAAAGCTAACAGAAATTCCCATTTGCGACTTTGGAGTTGTTTTTCAGTTTTTTAGTATGTCACAGGTGTTCACACTCAGTGAGTTGGCCCGCATTGTTTTCAACTCCCATCTCTGTAAAGAATATCTTGTGACACACAGTGAAGACATTAACTAGGGATACGAGGCATGCTCTAAAGGTCATGGAAATTAAATGAAGTCTCTTTGAAGAATGTAATCGTCGGTTATTTGTCAGTTGATCATTGTGGTCCACGTGTGGAGGACTTACAGATCAAGATGGTGGAAGACAAGACTGTAATTACATAAACTGCTCCTATTTTCGGCTAAAGTTGCTGCGCTTGTTAACATGTCATAAATCCATTGGAGCTTATTTAAGTGGGCCTTTATCTTCCAAATGAATGAGCTGGTACATCTTGACATTGGAACTCACAACATTTCTCAAGATTTATGTTCGCGTTGAGGCAGACTAAGTGATATGTTCCCAGCATCCCTTAATTGTTGTAATGTGTTGTATTCGTTGTATTAAGAACGATGTAGGCACCCCTGACCAATTTCTAGACCAACTTGCAAGTAGTGCTTCAAGTCCCCATACTAAGCCCCCCCCCTGAAATAACTGGAGTAATATTCAGTGACAAATTGGAGACAAATGCCATTAGGACATTTTGATGATTTCCATTCTAACCATTCACTCCCTGCCATCATTTTGGCATTTATTTCTTGGAATTTACACGAACCATGGCAAGGGCAGATCCAGCATTTTTAAAAGGGTCCAAAATATCAAAATCCTCTCTCAGATAATTTTACTGTCTGCAACATGCTACATTTGGTTTTCAAAAGAGGGGTGTCCGGACCCCCTCTCTGGATCTGCCTATCTGTTGTCATTACTGTCTGTTGTGTGTCATGCTCTATTTCATCAGCTTTTCATAGGACATTCCTCTATGTCCTTGCCAATTTTGAAAATTATGTTTTAGACATTTTGGTGGACAATCATCAGTCATTGTCCTAGAAAATGAGCGGATCTGAAACCCTGTTATTAATGCAAATATGATACTATACTTTTGAATGGGATACTGAGATATCTTTCTTGGCCAATGGCTTCCAAATCCTAAGAAATCTGTTCGTTGTAACATTAAATTGTGAGACTATCTCTATCATCAGTTGAGTGGTATGGTTTATTGGGTGGCAACAGTGGCTATACTGACGACGAGTAGCACTTGTGTGTGTGTGACTATCATGGCATTCACTATGTCTGTGTTTATACCTGTCTTCCATATGAATTGTGACCCGTGAAGATCCGGGGTAGAATAGGTCTTCAGCAACCCTTGCTTGCCTTAAAAGGCGACTATGCTTGTCGTAAGAGGCGACTAACGGGAACGGGTGGTCAGACAATCAATCAGTGGATTGTCTGGGCCAGACTCAGTTATTTACAGACCGCCATCATATAGCTGGAATATTGTGCAACCTTAAACAAAAAACAAAAAACATATGAATTGTGTGTTGTGATTGTTGTTCTAGTCGACAGAATTTCTGTAACGTTGTCAGTACTAACATGATGTGTTTTTATTGCCTTCAGGTAAATGGGATTAACTACATCCTAAACTTGAGTACAAACTGCGGACAGCCACCATTTGTCCAAGATGGCCACTTCCTTCGCATTCCAGTCAATGACAATTACAGTGAGAAGCTGCTGCCATATTTCTACCAAGCATTCCAGTTCATTGGTGAGTAACTCACAACACCTCCCACTGGTCCCCATCTTAGAAATCATGTAATGCAAAGTGTTGTCAAGTTCCACTGATAAATACTCACATTTGTATGCACACAAGCTTCTTCTGACATTGAGCGACCTTGACCTTGAACACCATGTGTAGGACGCAGGCGGATCATGTTCGCAGTAGTCTCCCCTAGATGAAGAGCTGAATGAAATGGTTACAGTGTGCGGCCTGTCTGATAGAGTGTCATCATACCCCGACTGCAGCGATAGAAACTAACAGTTTTAGTCCAATCGTCCTTATGATATCATATAGCAAAACCCTCAAAAAGGCCAAATTGCTGCTAGTCCTTATGATACCTTAACTATTGGTCAGTTTGGCATGGACAAAAGTACAAGTGCCAATTTCTAGTGCTGTAACTGAATGGATGATGGCTCAAGCTGCAGGGGTAGGCGCCGTTGGTCAAATTCAACTACAGTGGTCCACAGCTCATTTCAGACTGATTTTGTTTAAAAACAACCAGCCCTTATTTTTCACTGGACTTGAACTAACAGACTTGTGGCTGAGTCAAACCCTGTGTTGATAACAATGGTTACACTTGATTGTATACAACAAACAAGTTTCATCCAAACCTTTTTCTGTTAGATTTATGTATGTCAAGGAGTCCTAGCTTTAGTGTTACTTTTAAATTACTGAAGTCATGCATTTATCATGTCCGAAGAAAAACATATTTGAATTATAATCAGCGGGTGTAATCCAAGTCAGGTAATTACTTCTACTTATGCAGTACATGTTTTAAGTTTACCTCACACAAGTAGATATTTGTACCATTTTTCTTGTGATTGATTAAATGATAATGATAATGATAATGTGTACTGACCCGTGAAGATCCGGGGTAAAATAGGTCTTAAGCAACCCATGCTTGCCGTAAAAGGTGACTATGCTTGTCGTAAAAGGTGTGTAATGGGATCAAGTGGTCAGGCTCGCTGACTTGGTTGATGCATGTCATCGTATGCCAATTGCGTTAATCGATGCTCATGATATCAATCACTAGATTGTCTGGTCCAGATTGATTATTAACAGACTGCCGTCATATAGCTGGAATATTGCTGAGTGCGTCGTTAAACAACAAACTTAAACAAAGAAAATAACGTGTACTTGTAAGGCACCAATCCCATAGGCAGGGCATGTGCTGTGAAGTGCTACCGATGGTAACTTCCACTACGTACATGTCGCTTGGTATCTGTAGTACTCACATTTGACATCTTGAAGTATCAGTCTAACATCAATGGTCACATTTTGTTCCAGACAAGGTGCGTGAGGCAAATGGCTGTGTACTGGTGCACTGCCTGGCGGGGATCTCCCGCTCACCCACACTTGCTATTGCCTACATCATGGATCACATGAAGATGTCTTCTGACGACGCCTACAGGTACTTACCACATGACACGGGTTATTGTCACACATCAAAGTAACAGGAACTCTCCATTACATCACCTATGTTTGTACATACAGAAACCTACAGTTATAACAAACTCAGAGGGACCACTTATTTCAGTTCGTTATGACCGTAGTTCGTTATAAGCATATATACAGCAAATGGACAGGACCAAAACTACTTTGTTATATCCGTCAGTTTGCTATAAGCGTGTTTGTTATAAATGTAGTTTACTGGACATTTCTTTCAAAATGTCTACCTTCAATGATTGTGATTTGAAACCTGTGAGTGACAAATCTGGTATTTACCAAATTCATGGTAGAATGTTTCATCTGCACGTTTGTTATTTGGGAATGAGGTTGCAGTTAATGTAACGTCAATGTTATTTCCTATTTATCTTCTACTTCACAACCTGAAAGTTTTAAATTACTTCCGGGGGCACGGGTGGCCCAGTCGTCTAAGGCGCCGCGATTCCTTGTGCAGAGTTGCGTCCCTTGGGCACATCGGAAACCTATGATTGTGGGTTCGAATCCCGGTTCGCCCCAATTATGTTTCTAGGTTTGTCAGCACCATACTCGTGCTCGTGGGTTTCACCGAAGTGGTAAACCTCTGAGACCTGCATCACTTGGGGCTTTCCTCCCACATTAAGCTGACATGCCGTGCTATAACTGGAATACTGTTAAAAGCGGCGTTAAACCCAACTCACTCACTTTAATTTACTTCCAATACTTTTGATAATAAAAGACCAGGGACCCTTTTCAATGCAGTATGTAATAACTTTGAGCATATATATCTGTATTCATTGGACATTGCAGTTCTTAATTTCTGATATGGGGCGGTCGGGTAGCCTAGTGGTTAAAGCGTTAGCTCATCACGCCGAAGACCCGGGTTCGATTCCCGACATGGGTACAATGTGTGAAGCCCATTTCTGGTGTCCCCCGCCGTGATATTGCTGGAATATTGCTAAAAGCGGCGTAAAACCTCACTTACTCACTCACTAATTTCTGATATTCAGAGACAGTGTTTAGAGACTGGAAGTGTGTCATGAACCCTCAGAGATCCCTTCTTTCTTCAGATTGTTTGTCACAGACTGATTTCTGTTTCAGGTACGTCAAGGACAAGCGACCAACCATATCACCAAACTTTAACTTCCTTGGGCAACTTTTAGACTTTGAAAAGCAGTTGCGACAAGGTCTGAGTGAAAGTGGCAAGAAATCCCCTGATGGTGCAGCTAAGACTTACGAACATCGACCAACTCCCTTTGTGATGGATTTGCAGTTGTGTAGTCCATCCTCACCTGTAACAAAGTCTTTCAACAGGCACCCGATCTACTTGGAAACCGGATTTCCATGTGGGGACACAACTGTGAAACTTGCAGCTTCATCGACACAGACAGCAGCAGCAGCAGCGGCGGCAGCAGCAGCAGCAGCAGCAGCAGCAGAGGAGGCAGCACAACCAGAGGTGGAGGACCAAAGTGGACCGTGTGCAGAAAGTGGTGTTGAGAGTGTGTCCGTCTGTGCTAGCTCAGACAATCAGACAGAGGATCCTCGTCTCATTCTTCCTCTCACCTCGGACATCTCCTCCTCATGTGAACTCATGGACACAGTCACACTCAGAAAGAAGTGCGCTCATCCTCAGTCGTTATCTCTGGGTGTTCAGCAGCAAGAATCAATGCAAGTAGATTCGAGTCCAAGTGATGGGACATTTGTGAAGGATCATATGACCCTAGAGACTAAGACAATTCGTTCCACCAGAAGGAAATTCTCACTCAATCTCAGTCCAGTGACAATGAGTCCAATTTTTCCATCAGCTAGTTCACCTCAGACTCGACCAGTTTCAATGGATAGCTTTAAAGTACAGTCTCCAATGAAAAGGACATCTACGCCGAGTCGGCCTACATCTCTCGAAGGGTTATCTTTGCCTTCTTCTGAGAACAATACACCATCAACACCAAGCAAGCCGTTCTCATTGCTTGGACTGCTTCCTTCTGAAAGTAACACACCATCATCAAAATCCAAACATTTGAGGTTGCCAGGAGCAAGCTCTAGCTCAGGAGTTCCCTTTAGTCTTCAGTCACCAACGACAGCCATGGCCAAACTCAACTTCAGTCCGACACTTGCGGAGCAGATGGAAACTGTCACTGTGGAGAATGAGTCCCAGGTTCACAACTTTCCAGCTACCTCACTTGACAAACTCAGCTTCACTCCATGCCTGGCTAGTGACGACAGCCCTGGCAAGCATAAAGGAGCAGGAGCCACAAAGCGACCAATCAGCACAGCTTCAACAGATTCTAAATCCTCGGAGCCAATATCACCCATGTCCATCAGTAGTGTTAGCTCTAGCAGCAGTGCATCTGTGCCCTCGCCTGTCACTAACAAAGTTGTGTTACGCTCCAAGAAGCCATCGTCTCGGAGTTCTCCCAGTTCAAGCACCTCTCCAGTGTCAGAGACCAAATCTCTAGAACCTTCTTCACCCATGTCCATAAGTAGTAGTTCTTCTGGATCTAGTGTCACATCACCAACGGCAACGACCTCCAAGGTCATTTTACGATCTCGTGAGAACAAGGCAAAGCGACCAATGGTACGCCCCAACAGTATTGCCTTCTCTACTTATCCTACCTTCGACCTTGGCTCTGACTGTCAAGACTCGCCGACATCCGGCAGTGCGTCTCAGGATGACACGTCAGAGGCTTACATGTTACAGAACAGTAAGAAATCAAAACAGGAGGATTCAGAAAGTGACTCTTTATCAGAGAAGAAATTCAGGTGGGGCAAATACTCTGAAAGAGAAGTGTATAAACAAATCACTGCTGCAATGAATAGTGCTATGTTACGGACCAGAGTGTACGAAGCCTCTCGGAAAGCTCGCAGTTTGGACGATATATTAAGTTCCGAGGAAGGTAATGCTAGTAGTGACTGTGATTGCACAATGTTCGGGAAGATTCCACGACGCTGCGGCCCAGGCGACAGGTTCACATCTCCATCCTCATTCTTCGATCACCTTCCGTGTCGGTGTCGTGGGTCATCCGACCCGTACCAATCTAATAGCAGCATATCCTCGAGTGGCAGTCACAGCTCACTGCATGGGAGTCTGGAGATCATTCAGGTATCCTAGAGCTGCCGGACACCGTTATATGTGCAATTCGTGGACGGTCACGTTGTTGTTGTGCAGTAGTGTAGTCATACTGGGTGTTGTGAGTCTGCACGTCCTGCTCATCTTGAACATTTACCACTGCATGTTTACTTCCAACCCAGTCTCACACAACTGGAAAGGCTGCAGGAATACTTCCTGTTTATGATTTGTCTCAGTTTATGATTTTAGCTGCTTCCTCTGTTTTTCTTGCTGTATGTAGAAACCAACTTTTCACGTGTGTATATTGTTTGTTTTCCTTTATTCTTCATTGTCACTTCATACGTTGTGTTACCTCCCCTTGAATGACTTGATTGGCTTGTCTGGATTCTTCAGTTTTGTTTTTTCTTTGAGCCTTGCAGAATGAACTTTTTGCATAAAACATTGCTTTGTCAGTGCTTCACTTTAAGATATTTTGGGAATGGCTGTCCTTGTGTTTTTGTCACTCTTTCTTTTGGTGAGGATTTTTTTGTATCTACTCAAGAAGTATGTCTTTATTTTCATGCATTGCCATATCACTGTTGCATGTGTTGTCACAACATGATTCTTAAAGGGGGACTTGGCTTGGGCAAATTGACAGTCCTGGCACAACATGATGCTTAAAGGGGGACTTGGCTTGGGCAAATTGACAGTCCTGGCACAACATGATGCTTAAAGGGGGACTTGGCTTGGGCAAATTGACAGTCCTGGCACAACATGATTCTTAAAGGGGGACTTGGCTTGGGCAAATTGACAGTCCTGGCAAGTTTGGTTTAGTAAATCAAACACCGCTTTGTTATCTGCTCAATCCAATTTTATCATGTCTGCATCTGGCGGCTGTCTCAGTTGCCCAAGATAATGTCTAAGGTTCACACATCACCAATAACAATGTCTGGACCTTGGCCCACTTGCACAAAGCGATCTTAGCGCTAAGATGATCGTAACTCCCATACTTTTACATAGGCTTACAATAGTTGTAGTGCTAAGATCGCTTTGTGCAAGTGGGCCCTGGACTGAAACTGGACTCCAGACAAGCACAGTTCCCCTTTAATGTCACGAAAACAATTAGAAGAGATTAGTGCAAACTCTAGGACTTTCGTGTTGCCATTTTTGTGACAAATTTCAGCAAATTTTAATTGCAATTAGAGTTTGTTACTGTTTCCACTGTTATGTTATTTATAAGAGTTCCTTGATAGATTGACGTTTTTTTCCCATAGTTCACATTTCTGATGTGGGAGGAAAAGGTCTCACACATAGCTCAACTTGATTCACAGATTTGGATAGGATGGTAACTAATGTGAGAGCTAACATGTTTTCATTCTGTGAGTGTACATGGTAGAGAGCGTGCGGCAGTGTCGCCACGATAACTCTTACCCATCTGTTAGCCTAACTGTTACTTTACCCACTAGTTCATAGCCCAAGTCAAATTTCTTTCGATCTCGTAAGCTTTGCTTATAAAGGTCCTTACATTAACAGTAAGATCTACTGAAAAGAATGTCAAGAAACAGGTTTGGGCTTGTAGACTCAAAAGTTTATGGCACCGATTGCCATCTTGTAGCCGACATGCTGGTCACAAATGTAGTAAAGGTGGTCAAGTATTAAATCTCACTCTCGCCATTCACAGCCCATTTCTTTTACCGCTCACCCACCCAGTGTAGAAACATTTCTGTAAGGCAAGGGAGGGATCTACCTGTGTAGTTTAGAAGATGAGAGGGTTTATAATGATATTCAAAGAGTAAGCTGGTACAATAGTAATGTCAGTTGTACTTACACGTAGACGGGGGGCACGGGTGGCCCAGTCGGCTAAGGTGCCGCGATTCGCTGTGCAGAGTTGCGTCCCTTGGGCACGCCAGAAACCTATGATTGTGTGTTCGAATCCCGGTTCGCCCAAATTATGATTCTAGGTTTGTCAGCACCATACCCGTGCTCGTGGGTTTCACCGAAGTGGTAAACCTCTGAGACCTGCATCACTTCAGGCTTTCTTTCAACATTAAGCTGACATGCCGTGATATAACTGGAATAATGTTAAAAGCGGCGTTAAACCCAACTCACTCACTACACGTAGACAATCTGCTGAAGCTTTGAACACAAGGCTAGCAGTTGATGATGCATCTACTCAGTACATTACTAAGAGGCATCGAGAAAAAGTCAGGCTTGCCACAGCAATGATCTTCAATAATTCAGTTCCAGCATCCAGGTCAAAGATCATTAAATAACGGCAGATTTATCGAAAAAGCTGGCATTTCTTTTCATTTTTTACTTTGAAATATTCAAGAGGAAAAGACATTAGTGACTCTTGAATTCCAGCCTCGATGTGTGTTCCCACCACTCCCTTCCCTGTGCCTTGTTGTGTCCCCTGCAATGTACTGACAGACTTTGATCTATTGCAGCTCTCCAACTTGGCTCCCCCTAGAAATCCTCAAAGCAGAAAAAGACTTGTAAGCATCAAAACATTCTTTTTGTCAGTGTTGTCTTTGCCTTGAGTTAGATGGGTTTCTTCCAATGTTTGTTTGTTTGTCATTTTGAAATAAACTGATACAATATTTCACAGTACTTCTTGCCCTTCAACACCTTTGTGACAAAAAATGTCATTCATCTGGAGCGACAAGTGTGACACATTTGGCATTCAAATAAAAGAAATACGATCCTAAAGTTTTCGTCTTTCTACATGTCTACTTTTTATACATTGAACAATGAAACTGATAATATTTCTCTAATTTTCTAACAGTAATCAGCCAGCGTGCATGTTTTAAATACAATCATTATTGCCTGAAAAATTACATATGAAGCAGTGTTCAAAATATGGGTGGTCAGGGGTCAGGTGTTGTAGACCTTGGCTCTTATGGTCTTAAAATCAAGGACCCTCAGCCTTTATTTTTCTGTCATAAGGGTTGTGAAAATAAGGACCCCTCGACTTTCGTGCCTGATTTGGAACACTGTGGAAAGAAAAGTGTATTTTGTTTTGTCAACTGTATTGTCTAACACTGTTTCTGCCTCCTCTTTGCAAGCCTCACCGCTGAGGAAGGGTAAGTGATGAGAGACTATATCAGTGTACTCAGGGGTGCTTTGTGCCTTAGTGCATGTGAGGAGGACGGCCATGTTTGGGACATTCGCCATCACAAGTATTAAGGGATCTCCCGACCAAAGGATTTGTTTTTAACTAAAAAATATTGTCAACATTTTTACTTTTCTATGTAAACACTTAATTCTCATTGTGTTTTGTAAAGAATTTTGAGATTTTTTTACAATTTGATAAGTGGTAAATCTGCACAGATCTCTCTAGTTCACCTCATTTGATGTTTTTCTTGTGTTGTGGTTCACACTTTTATCAAAACAGTTTAGAAGTAATGGCTTGAAATTGAAAGAACCTGAATTAAGATGCTGCTAATTTGGTCCCAGATATAGTGTTCTGCATGGTAAAACCCCAGAGTGATGGAGACGAAGGCTGTCATACAGACCTCCATTCCTTGCAGTAACACAGTACACACTGCCTAATCGTTTTCCCCAGTTCTCCATCCCCCCATCCCAGCATTCGAACCACTTGTCCTGCATTTGATCATAACGAAAGAGCAAGTTCAGCATTTTATAATTGTTAAATGTTTCAATTTCAAGTGAAATGCATGATGTTAAATTTTTTCATTTCAAGTTTGGGTTTCATTTAAAGGATTTAGTTTTTGATTTGTAGTAGTAACTTTATTTATAGACATTATCACAATGGTTAATTTACAATACAAGAACACTATTGCCATAATGAAGCATTGCAACAGTTTGCAGTCTACCACTAGAAATAATTTCAGGATGACACAGGTGAATGAAAGCCCATTTATGTTCAACATTTTGTAAAAATCTCTGACCTTTATGAAAGACCCTGGTTACTGTATAACGTCCCTGCAGTTTTCTGTTCATGTTCTTCGATACCGTATTTATCCCCATATTATTAATTAATGCAGTAAATTATCATATGTATTTTTTACCATCTATCAGCGTATCTCACTAAACTCTTATCTATAAAGGATCAGTGTTTAATTATAAATGGAAGATGTTTAATGTAGTGGTTTACTGTGAACTGTTGCTGTGTTAAAAAGACTGGGACCCACTTCACCAGATACCTCATTGAGATCAGCTGATTCCCACTCACTGATACACAGCGCACTCTCTCAATGCATGAATGGTTGTTATTATTTTCTTTAAGTTATGACAGCATATTAACTATTTACAAGTCAGCATACCAGTTGGTTATAAATCGAGACCTGAAATTGCAAGCGTTGAATGCACTTAGTGTATGCACTACAAGCATGGAGAAGTACTACACAATGGTTGTGTATCGTGATACTGTTAGTCCTTGTTCCCACAACTCTCTCTCTCTCTGTATGTTTGTGAGCCAGACTCTGCATGATGGCTGTGAACATCTATAGGAAATGATTCATTAACCCTTTATATGGAGTACCCTTTGCTGACTGCGCTCCTGTGTGATGTTCTCCTCTGGCTAGAAAACAATGGGTTAATAACAAGACATGTGACAATAAGAGAGCTGTATCACAACCAAATTGTTATTTCACCTTGTATTTCCTGGTCAGAATATGTAAACCATACACACATGGTCACTCACAACATTTCTGTTGTTTTTAATGGGCCCTAATTATGAATAATCTTTTATCTGAGCTCTACATTTCCTGTGGATAGAATGGTGCTGTTCAAACCCAGGTCAAACAGCCAGGGACCAATCACTTTCGAGCGGAAGTAATCCAAAAGACTAAATGTTTATAAAAATGTTCTCATGGAGAACACAAAGTTGTCCTAATTAACTGTATAAGAGTAAGTAAAGAAACTGAAATTTTCTCCTTGCTTTCTGTACAGTTTGTCCACTGATCCTTTTGTGGTCCAACATTGTCTGTTTTCCCCCATCTTTCTGAGGCAAGAGAGTCTACTGACTATAATAGTCCAGTAGTATAAGTAAGTCCAGTTTCCAACCTTGCCGACTTAGGCTGGCATTATGGAGTTGTATTTTGGCTGGACTAAAGAGTCAATGAATAGTCCAATCAAAATTGCGGAATGAAATCGACATCCAGTTCATAAAGCCGATTTTGGTCGAATGCTGGATTTGCAAAACATGTGTTCCGTCAACTTAGCATCAACAGATATTTTCCAAATCTTTTTTCCAATGTTTTTACAAGGTGCTCACATGATTTGATGTACTTCGGTAAGTAAGATCTGTTTTATTACGAAATAGATCTTGATTATCGATCAGATCGTCTTGACTGGGCACCACCATTTTGTTGGAAGCAAATGCAAGTAATATGAGAGGTGGAATCTGATTTGTCAATAGGCGGGACATAGATGGGACATAACTTGTAACAGCCACTTGTGGCGCTATGATTGAACCCAGAAATTCCATCCTAGTTCAGCAAAGATGGGAACTAGACTTTTACAGTCAGTTAACTCCCTTGCCTTGGGAAGATGGTTTTCCCCTACACAGAGAGGATTTGAGGCCACAGATGTTTCTAGAAAACTGGTCATTGTGGAGAGTTGGTGAAGACAAGAACCTTGTGATTTGTTACCTCTATACATAGTTCAGGTTAGCTGTGATCGTTGGAATGTACAGGAGAGTGTTTTATCTAAAATGACTCATGAATGTTGCAAGATTGTTGTTGAATGTTTACTGTCCCACTGTTCTTCACCATCTATATTCTATTTACTGATGTATCGGTCATGTGATAAATTGTTTTGTAAGTGATAATGTGATGGTTCATAGTTATATTAACATTGTTTGTATTTCAAGAGAAATGTCACTTTTATGAAATAAGATGTATTTCTACAACTGGCTGTAGACAGGCAATGATGAGATGTTTGTCCTCTATCGTCTTCAGACTTCACATGAGCATATGTAAGGAAAACTGCACAGTGCCACATTCTTTGATGCTGTTGGCTATTGATGAAAACCATTGGCGCTCTATATATACCGTATTACACCACAAACCATTTTGTCCCAATCCTCCAGGTTTTCTTCAACTATACATGAGATTTTGCTGGTCAGAAAACAGACTTTTATTCTGACCTTGTCCTCGATAAGAAATGACGCTTTGATAATATATACTGCTCAAAAGAAATAAAAGGACACCCGATTCTTTCATATTACTATAGTTATGTCATGACCTCTTAGTCTGTGAAAACATTTCTTTAAAATAATTCTTTCTTTCTTTTTCGAAAGAACCTTACCTCCTCTGGTGTTGAATCAAGGAAACTAGATTTGCCAAGGCTTTTAGTGAAAAATAAATATATATATAAGTTTCACAGTCATGGCCCAAGACTAGGCATGACAGATTAACTATAGTTATATGAACAAAATGGGTGTTATTTAACTTCTTTTGAAAAGTATATAAAGTTTCATTTTAAGGAAGAGAATTTATGGATGTCAACTTCTTTATTTGGAGGAACACATCATTTTGGAGTATATGTCCACTCGGTCATCAGGTGATGAAGGAGTTAGCACATACATGTACTCCGAAACGTGTTCCCCAAAATAAAGAAGTTGACATCCATGAATTCTTTTCCTTATGCCTTTCAAAGACAAGTTTCATTTTGTGTTAATAAAAAGAAACCGATTGAGATTCTACAAATGTTATAACAGTGGTGTATTGTATATTCTGTACCACTAGCTCTCATCAGTGCAGTTCTACTGTATATGTTCCATGCTGTTTCCCCAGGCTTCAACAGCCAGATCTCGTGTGCTAGGTAAGAGGGACAGTGTATGATGCACGTTACGTGTCACTGTACATACATGTATAGGTACAAGGGAAGATGGATATCTACCGTATTTCCCCATCTTCATCTCCACTATATTCAGCTACGGTGTATACCTGGTGTATACCTTGTACATGCCAGTAATTTATTTTTTACACATTGGCAACCCTAGCAGTATTTTGCTATTGTCTTTGGAACTGTTTGATACCCAAGTAGAATTGTTGTGGGCGTATCCTCACTCTCCCAGTGGACACTGTCTAGTCTCTATGTAGATATCTCTGTATATGTATGAATGGTTTATAGCAAATCAACCCTTTATCCTGACACTGTGACTAGTGACCCGCCTGGAAGGCTGTGTGTAGTGGGAGGGAGGGGGCAACACATCGGATTCACAAGTATTTTTCACGAATCCATTATTTTTGTACACTTAAGCGTCATACCTCTCAACTACTTCATTCAGTAACACTTACAGACAAGGTACCGGTACTGACATTTTGAAAATGTCACTGAAATTTTGGACACACTCATTTCCAGATTGTTATTCTCCAAGACATCTTGAATCAAGATTCTTGATATACACAACATTTTGTATTTTGTCAATTGTTAATTAATCAGCATTAATTTTGTCAAAACACTTTTTCACAATGCTGTAAAACACGGAACTGTTTTGAAACGATTTTTCTTTCAAGTTCTCAGCTGATATGAAAGTTAATCAAAACCCAGTCATGTCCCTTCAAGTATAAAATATGCATGTCTGACTGTTTTCACTGTCTTTTCATTCATTGTTGAATATTGTGAACATTATGGGCTGTGCAGTTAAATGTATATACCATGAAAGGATGTCTCCTATTTTGTAAAGCCGCCAGAATGTGATTATTCTGGGATTGTGATAGACAAGGAAACTGCTGCATACAAGAGGGAGATGACGCTGCTATCTTGCATCACAGGATCTTCGTACCACCTCATATCATCCTCTGTTATCACACTTGAAATGTTTGTCATGGACGTACGGACAACTCCGCGACATCTGTGCATCTCACTGATCTCATGTGCACTTGCTGCTAGGCTTCTACATGGAGGAACCGTCGTTGCTTTGAGCTGTTGCTGAATTATTGTTGAGCTTATTTTGTCTTTTGTTTGGTTGGGAGAATAGTGATGTGAAATCACATCTCCATATTTGTTGAGTTTTTCTGACACATTTGTTTAGAACTGGTAGGTCAGTTCAATTTTCAAAACAAGAGCAAGGCTAGGGCCCCACTGGGAATTTCAAATGTTAAAGTTGCGGAAAACGTTGAAATATTGGTATGAAAATAATCAGACTTGTTCAAATTGCTAACATCTACCCTTTTTTCTTTCTTATGCTTGCAAGTTTTGGACTTTGATATAACCGAATTCCAAATTGTTGCTAAATGAGTGAAAATGGGACAATTCTTCAACTTCCAAGAGAAAATCTGTGTATGAGTAAGTCTGTGACACCCGATGAATGTTTGTACTGTCTTAGCTACATCTCCTAAGTAATCAGCTTGGGGAAAAGTCTTGTCATGTCCAAACATTAGAAAAATGCTTCCTCAAAACCTTGAAAGTCAACCTGATACATTTTCACCTTACCATGCAAAGTCTAATTTTCATTCATACCAACATATTTCTTAACATTCATTCTGATTTGCAAAGGCTTTCCTCATTTCCTGAATTAGTCATATCTCATGGGCAAAAAGTGCCCTAATCAACGTAGCTTTTTCTTTCTAGAGGACAAAACTAAATCCAATAGAGTTTTATAGATCTGCTTCCTTAGGATATCTTTTGCACAGTTTAAGGGTTGGTTTTGCTCAACAAAATGATTAAGTTAGTTTCAACCCAGTTTGGCTCATCCAGCCGTTTGTTACATGACAGCTCATTATAAGGATGTATCTTTAGCAGAATGTTCCCATTCAGAGATATGTGGGGCGGTCGGGTAGCCTAGTGGTTAAAGCGTTCGCTCGTCACGCCGAAGATCCGGGTTCGAATCCCGACATGGGTACAATGTGTGAAGCCCATTTCTGGTGTCCCCTGCCGTGATATTGCTGGGATATTGCTAAAAGCGGCGTAAAACCAAACTCACTCACTCACTCAGAGATATGTGTTTCAGTGTAGTAAGAAAGCACATTGGTTGTTTAGATGGTGTTAGATCAGTTGAATATACCACAAACTACAGCACTTTGATATGGCATCCGCACACACTGTTGTTTTAGACATACACAATAGATTTGTAGTCTTGATGTTAACATCTGAATTCAGAAGAAAAACAAGAATTTATATGAAATCAGATACATTGAGAAGATTTGTATTAAATGTCTGGGTAACTATCACTGAATGTGAAATGATATTTGAAGAATTACATGGGATACAACTATTGACAATTTTGTATTATTGGCTGTTGTAGGCTATTGTTATTATTAAGTGTCCCCTGAAACGAGCAATCATGTGGATGTTGTCAGCATGTGGACTGGAACACGGGAGAAGCAGCTTCAGTGTACACCAGTCACATGAAGTGTTTCAATGTAGTAGACCACTCTAACATATTGACAAGAGAAAAGGCTCTTTTTCCCAGGATTTTATTAACTATATCCAGACCATTTTTATTTCTTGTTTTTGTTGATTTTCTTGCCCAGTATACTACAGTTCTGGAAGCAGTTTGCTGGTCAGTTACAAATAAAGCGACAAAACCCTTTCCATATCCAATATTGGCCGATTGTACGATTCCGACTATATCATGAGCATGTGTTTATGAATCACTATCAAGTAGTAATGATACCAAGGGTAAAAGTCATGTTTTTCTTGTTAGACTTTGATCATTAAATTGAAATTATGATTGATTTTATGGTAAAAGAAGAGAAAAAACACTTAGTTTGACATGGTTTTTCAATTTGAAATAGGCATACTTTTGAAAGTACACAGTGTTTTGATTTCATTTCAGGAAACTTACGAAATAAGAAAGAATAATTTGTTGTTGAAAAACTATGTGATAAATATAGCCTTTCACAACATCCAGGTGATACTGCTAGCAATGCTCACTGAAATGTAGAACTATGTGTTTCATTGCATGTTCCTTGTCCCTGACTGCTGTGTGTATAGAAGATGATCCTCCACATCAGAGAGATGATAGGTCCACGTATTGCACAGTTGTGTATCAGCATCCTCAGTTCCCTGCTCTGTCATTGGGCGATCTTATGTCATGGGCATACCTCACACACTACTCCATCATCATCAGGGAGTCTCAGTATAGACAGTCAACTCTAGATAGAACTCGACAAACGGAATTCTGTTGGTATGGCCATAATGAATATTTAGAAGTGGTTTATGTTATATTATTTTAATTCTTTGAAACGTGCCTTTTCTTTCTGGACAAGTCCTCTTGCAGTGTCAGTGGGCAACTTGTGAATGTCACTGTAATGCAATGAGTTTTAGGGAGTTTGGACAGAAGTTGATTGGGAAGGAAACTTGGGCATCTTCGTTGTGGTCTGGTCTGAAATTTGCTATTCTTATGAACAATAACATTATTACCATTGTATAGCTGAGGGCTCCTTATATGCAACACTGTTGTATCTTGAGTTGACTGTACTGTGCTCTGTCTATACATTTTCGCACCTGAACAATCTATGCATACCAACCTGATACCTTCTTAATCTGAATAGAACTGATAAAAGTCTATTTTTGGTGATCAGTGGAACCAGCACAACAGTCATTAAAGAAATGAGTAGTGTGTTAGGTATGTTCCATGCTGTCCTTTCAGTGTTGACCCAGTGTGTTACATTGTTATCTGTTGCTGCTTCATTCCCCAGACCCCAACTCATCTCACCCCTGTCACATGACTCCATCTCACCCTTCTGTCACAGCTCTTCATCTCACCCTTGTCACATGACTTCATCTCACCCTTTTGTCACAGCTCTTCATCTCACCCTTGTCACATGACATCTTACCCTTCTGTCACAGAAGATTTTATGTCGCCCTTCTCTCACAGAGGAAGTCATCTCACCCTTGTCACTACGCTTCATCTGACCCTTTTGTCATATTGGACCTCATTTCACCCTGCTGTCAGAGGTCTTTTTCACCCTTCTGCAACAGAGGACTTCATCTCACCCTTCTGTCACAGGACTTTATCCTCACCCTTCTGTCACAGAGGACTTGATTTCCCCCTCCTGTAGCAGAGGACCTCATTTGACCCCTCCTGTCAAGGGTGTCTCTTCATTTGTGTGTGATAATGCATCTCTAATGACAGAAACAGGTTGGATAGATTGGTGACAATTTTCTATTGTTTCTTGGTGTCAGATCCTTGTTACTGAATTTATCAGATTTTATTCATCAGTTGTAATATATGGTGGTGTGGTTATCAATAAAATATCTTTGCAATAAAATGAATATATGTCTTTTTTTCTGCCACTATCAAAATGCTTTCTCATTTTGAGTGAGTGAATAGTTAATAACACAACAGGAAAGGGACAGCAGTAGGGTTCCAGCCCATGAGAATAAAGAGCCAGGGTTCAACAGAACAGTACATTTGACATCAGCAAGGCAGAGCTCACAGATGGTCTCCCTTCTGCCTGCCCATCTATGCACTAGTTACTGGTATAGTAAGCAGTCATTGTAACCACTGACTGAGGTACTTATTTTAGTCCAATTACAGATCAAGTGAAAGAACTTGCCCATTGCCACAAAATATACAAAACTTGATTTGATATAATTCTTACGAAACGTCTACCTCTATTACATCTCTGCCATTAATCCTGTATTTTGGCTTCAGTCACACTAACTAAAATTTTCAGATTTTTGCAGAGGCACTTCCTGCAATGAAGTTAAGAGATATGAAAAGTGTGCCAACACATCTCAAAAACCTTCACTAAAATAGCCGAGGCACTGACTAAGGCTAAGAGGCGTGAGGCCGCCAAGATGAAGGTAGAAAACATCACAGACGAGAAATCGGCTTTCACCCAGGCATCTCCCACTCCAGCTGATCAACCATTTCCTGCACTCTCTATGAGTCTGATTCATGAACTATTCAAGGACAGCAGGAGATGTTGAAGAATATGTTTGAGACTAACCTTTCAACCCTTGATGAAGAAATGGAGAGAATCAAGGAGATAGCTCTGGCAGAGAAGAATTCCCCGGTCACGAGACCATATAGGGGATGCCATCTGTCCAATCATCACACACGGGGTCTTCTGCATCTGACCACCCAGCTGAGCCGAACGGCCGGCCAGCCGACCAGCCGGGTATAGTGAGTGAGTTGGGTTTAACACCGCTTTGAACAGTATTACAGTTATATCACGGCGTGTCAGCTTAATGTGGGAGGAAAGCCCAAAGTGATGCAGGTCTTAGACGTTTACCACTACGGTGAAACCCACAAGCACGGGTATGGTGCTGACAAACCTAGAAACAATCGGGGTGAACCGGGATTCGAACCCACAATCATAGGTTTCTGGCCTGCCCAAGGGACGCAACTCTGCACAGCCACCGCGGCACCTTAGACGACTCGGCCACCCGTGAAATCTATCTGTTGTACTATCGGCACTTTAAACGGAACTTTACGAGCCCATGGCTAAGACTACCTAACTCCAAAATCCAGGAAAGCATCCTTCCACCTAGCCATGGCAACATCAGCAAGAGTTTCAGAACCCATGGCGAAGGCTATCCTACTTCAAAACGCCAGGAAAACATCGTTTCTGCTAGCCATGGCAACAGCAGCAAAAGTGTCGGAGTTGCTTGCCTTGGACTATTCTTGTCTCATTCATGATCAGCACTGGACCTCAATCACTCTAAGATTGCTCCCAGATTTTGTAGGCAAGAATCAGTCTCCCACAATGTGGCCGTTGGGTCATAGACACTTTACCATCCCTGCATTGGGACCAACAGTGGATCACCCAGACAGATTTCTATGTCCCATCAGAGCTCTCAAATTCTATCTCTTGGCTACAGACCCACATTGACGCCATCGAAGGAGACTTTATATCCTGCAAGACCCATTCCAACAAGGACATCACCAAGGCTACGATAGTGGGTTGACTTAAGGCTACCGTTGCAACAGTTATACACAAGCTCAGAATTCCACGCCACGTCTCGGATCCTGCTCAGCGCATGAAATCAGAGCCCAAGCCACGAGTCTCGCTCCATGGACATCAGTCTCAATAGAACAAGTAGTTTCCAGATGTCAGTGGGCCTCACAAAACACCTCACAAGCCTTTACTTCCGTTACGTTCAACAGGACCTAGAGGGCATATATTCCCTTGGTCCCTTTGTTGCGGCGCAAACTATCATCCACCAATAGTTTCTCCCCTTCTATCGAAAGGGGGGTTGATGTCACAACCGGAGGTGACGTCAGCACCCTGGTATTAGTGTCACAAATCCAAATCTAACAAGAAATGACATCATTGAGCAGACGTAGATTAGAAATGACCTCATTATGACGATCAAGATCAGCAAATATAACGGTAATTCTAGTGAATGCATCACGTATTCGACTGATTCTTGACCTGTTTCTGATTTTCAAGTCCTCAGGGGGAATTTCAGAGGAAGTTATCTCAAGTTCGGATTTGAATCACTAAATAAAGGTCCCTCTTGTATATTCTGGCAGAGATGTAATAGAGGTAGAATTTTCGTAAGAATTATCGAACAATAGTCATCATTGGTAATAATTCTAAGAATACTACCTCTATTACATCCGAATTTCTCCCTTCCACCCACCCCCACCCCCACCCCCACCCCAATTCATCTACCTCTAGTAGTTAGATGTGGCGGAAAAAGTGAGGCTGCCGTCATTGCTTACGTCATAGCTTGGGTGGTTACGATGCTACATGGCAACAACTATTTGTGTAATTGACAGTGAAGAGGACGTCTGCTGAAAATCTGAAGATTTTAGTTAGTGTGACTGAAGCCAAAATACTGGATTTATGGCAGAGATGTAATAGAGGTAGTATTCTTAGAATTATTAACAATGATTACTATTGTTCGATATTTGTGGTATTTTCACTTTGTCCACATAATTATGACTTGACTCATGTTTCACCATTGCAATATTAACACTGCAGGGGTCCACATGTTGCAGTCGATCACTTCCAGCTTCGTTCACCATCTTTTATGTTCCTTCTTGCATGAAACATTGGTGAAACCAAGCTTCAAGTGCAGCTCATAACATGATGCTCCTATCAACTCCTTATATTGATCTACTAATCATAAATACCGGTTCAAAATATCAAGTTATCGAATATGATATAACATTAATAGGATCATTACGTTGGTTAACAGGCAGTGAGCAAATATGCTACATATCACAACTGCCTGTGAACAGTCCTATCTGGACAGTCAATGGTTTAGTTTGCTGTCACAATAGAGCAGGTTACACTGTAAATACAAGATAATCACAAAAAGCCAGTCTCGATCATCCAATCGAAACGGTTCCATTGGGCGCAAAAGGCAAAAGAGCCATGAAAAACATATGAATGGACCACTGAACACCAGTGACGATACGTGCGCGCCAAAAGGGTAAGCATGACTTGCTCTACCGGTAGCACCCATCACTAAAACAATGTGCTCAAAAGCAAGTGTTTGTTGCCTGACGCCGTAGAGTACATAGTACTAACCACCGATCCTTCAGTCAGTTGCCTCCATCAACCAGCCAGCATGTGGTACTGGCGACCATTTCTGTCCAGAACGACTTGGAGTATACATAGTTTTCATTATCACGGAATATAAGATAGCAACGCCATAAATCGCAAAGAACAATGAAGAACGAAGCGTGTTTTATTTTACGATAAAACATTGTTCTATCATGACGTCATTCTGGAGATTCTTACAGGCGTTCGCAAGGTGATGACGTCGTATACTGGACGACGTTATATTTTAGAGTGAATTGTTGCCCATAGATGTAGCTGGGCAACGCAGGTACACGCAATAAACGCATCCATAAGTGGGAGAGATAGGACAATCAGTATTGAGAGAAAAGGTGCAGATAATCGATGTGAAAATTATGACAATATCTTGGAAATACCAAATTTATACCCCCGGTCATAAAATGAAATCGCTCGACATTACCGAGGTCGGATTGTATTCAGGGAGTCATCCTTATTAAAATACCTGAATATATTTTCAAAGCTTGTACAATTGATTAATATCCTAAAAGAGGCTGTACATAGTTTTGGTATCTCATACCAGAAATAAACGACTCATGGTCGTTGTTTATTGTACAGTAAAACACTGCACCCCCCATGGTTTATTCCCCCTGCAGTGTTTTATTGTACGATAAACAACGACGAGTCCTTAATTTCTTAATTAATGCAACGATAAGGTTTCACCTAGAAGTATTGGGAAACAGTTTTGACCGTTTGGACGTATGGCCTGAACCATCCAGACGTATATTCATACTGGAATCTTCGTGAAGATCCGGGGTAGAATAGGTCTTCAGCAACCCATGCTTGCCGTAAAAGGCGACTATGCTTTTCGTGAAAGGCGACTAACGGGATCGGGTGGTCAGGCTCACTGACTTGGTTGATGCATGTCATCGATCCCAATTGCGTGGATCGATGCTCATGATATCAATCACTGTCTGGTCCAGACTCGAGTATTTACAGACCGTCGTCATATAGCTAGAATACTGCTGAGTGCGGCGTTAAACAACAAACCAACCAACCAACTTCCTGAGTCATTTGGCTTTTGTACGATTATATAATGGACAGTTATTAAGCCATGAACTGTCAGCACGATATGAATCAGTAGGTGTCAGGCAGAGTGGTTCTCACACAGGGTGCAGGTTTGTGCGACACGCCATTACGGGCGCTGGGTGTGGCGTCTGCTGTTTGACACTGCTCTCGTTGCCACCATTCAGACGTACAAGATGCAACGAGCAACACAATAAAAACTGATGTCTTCATCTGTAGAAGCATAACAACAACAAACAAGAATCATTTCAAAGCTGTAGCCACCTGTATTATACACACAACCAGTGTCTGTTCCTTGCTTAGTAGTCTTTGTTAAAAAGTGTCATATAGCTGGGATATTGCTGAGTGCGGCGTTAAACAACACACAACCAAATGTACGCACGCATTGATACAGACAACGAGTAGAAAAAAACTTCCTCCCAACTCCCGTAAAACATAACAAGAAACGTACCCAAACAATCAACACGTGGGGTCTGTTGACGAAATTTAAGCATCAAAGAATACGCATTCTATATACTGTCGGTGGACGGGCGTCTTTTAGGGATATGTTACCAACACGTCCGGTGAACATTTCTTCTTGTTGATGTTATCATCAAGGATGCAGCTCTTGAACTTGACTCGGTTCCTGCCTTTGGTAGCTTAAGGGTAGAGATATCTCACATCACTCACGCACACGCACACACACACACACACACACACACACACACACACACACACACACACACAATGTTATAAAGACGTAGTCTCGTTACGTTTTACTTAAATCACTCGAGCTTTTGTTTGTCTGATAACTTAAAAAAAATCTTGCAGAATGCAGAAACAAGCTATACAGCTGAAATATAGAGGAATAATGTTTAATACTGATAGTCTGGCAGAGATATCACATTCAGATGGGGGGCGGTCGGGTAGCCTTATGGTTAAAGCGTTTGCTCATCACGCCGAAGACCCGGGTTCGATTCCCGACATGGCTACAATATGTGAAGCGCATTTCTGGTGTCCCCCCGCCTTGGAATATTGCGAAAAGGTGCGTAAAACCTCACTCACTCACTCACTCACTCATTGACATCCAGATGTCGCAAACATCGACCTTATCAATGTTGGGTGGGGGAGTTACCTTATTTCTTCGACAAAGGGCATATATTTATGCATACATTTTCACAGCGTTCATTGAAAGAGATACTTTTTTAATGCATATTGTATGAATGGCGGGTGCTACCGTTAGGGCAGGGCCCATTAGAACCCATTAGTCACCCATTAGAACACCTGCTGTCATAACTGATCCATTCACTGGTCCATTCATATCATTTCCACAGCTATTTGCCCTTTACGCCAAGTGGAATCTGTTTTGGCAGAACATCTTGGCTGGTTATTCTGTTGAATTGATGATTTATATTTCTTAAAATGAAACTGAGCTATGAAACTAGAGTCGCGGGATACCAGGAATAGGTTCCACAGCCTGTCCCAATGTCGGGGCCGAAATGGTCCTTCCTGATTGACATAACTGCACGACAATTAGGATAACACAATAATGGAAGAAGAAAATACATACAAATCCGATTACCACAAACGTGGCAGTTTGCACAAGTTCAGACAAAGCCATTGGCGCATACCAAGGGTGGACAACTCCAGTACAAGACCTTTATTATCTCACCCTGCATGGAGGGTGTGTCGACGTGCTCTCAACGTCATGTTGGTTGGTTTGTTGTTTTATGCCGCACTCAGCAATATTCCTGGAATATTGCTAAAAGCGGCGTAAAACCTCACTCACTCACTCACTCACTCACTCACTCACTCACACAGCAGTTCCGAGTTGACGCATGTCCATCACGTTGGTGAAGTCCAGACGCGCCGGTACCGAACACGCTCGGCAAGCACTGCTGGCTTTCTTCAACTAATATTGATTCTGCAACTTCAGGTTACTGTATTCCTGAATACAAGGAGACAGGTCCAACTTAGTCAAAGGGTTTATTCTGTAAACCGGTTGAAAAACCCGTGTCCAACTGTACATGTACACTGACTGACACTGCTGTTTTTTTCTGCGCACCCCTCACTCACGCTACACTCATGCGACGCCCCCGCTCCACAGTCACATGATCACTGGGTCTAATTATAACTTGACCATTTGGCCGCTACACTAGGTTGCATTGAGATACCATGCTACAGTCGTCCTGACGTCACAGTCCTTGTTTTCTCCTCTTAATGACGAGCGCCAGGCAGCGTAATAAGAAGTACCTAACCATATTTTGATATCAAACCACTGACATTCCGCTCAACGGGCAGGCGCTCTATCCACTACACCACCTCGACGTTTAATTGATAATTAGTGCTGTTGTTTCAGTGCACACTTCAAGAAAGTCGGTTTAAACTACAAAATCATTACTTTGATTTTAATCTCTCGAACCATCGTCAATGTTGGATGCACACAGGCAGAATGAGGTCTATTGTCAGTGAGGACATCACAGTGCCTATCTGTCACGAGATGATCGATCAGCAACCGTGACGTCACGACTTTGTGTATCCTCCTGACTTTCAATCACACACGTGTGTCGCATGTCAATACAGATTAAACGATCACACAAGTTGTGATCGATCGTTTATGCTCCGCTTCCCACTGTCATGTGTTCCGCAGGGGGTGTCTTTGGAGTGACAGATTGTGGTATGTTCTGTTTCACCAAGGGCATTTTCAAACAACGATGATGAAAAAAATACGTATGACTCATGGTCTTCTATTTTAGCGCAGCATTTGAGAAGACATGTGATGTGACCTCTCTTACCTTTGGGGCCAATTAAAAGCAATATGGCGTTGTGATTATTAATATCCCAACAAAATCAATTCTCACAATCTGAAAGGCCCGCGGTTAATAAGATAGTCATAGAAGCATCTACCAGTTACAAAAAGTAGAGTCGTACAAAGTATGTATTTGTTGTTTTATTCCAGGGTCTATCAACAACCCCTGTCAAGATCCGGGTAAGAACCGGTCTTCAGCAGCCCATGCTGTCGTGAAAGGCGTCTAACGGGATCTGGTGGTCAGACTCGCTGACTTGGTCGATGCATGTCGTCGTATTTCCAATTGTGCAGATCGATGCTCATAATCTCAGTCACTGTATTGTCAGGTCCAGACTCGATTATTTACAGACCGCCGTCATATAGCTGGAATAATGCTGTGTGTGGGCGTTAAACAACAAACAAACAGATAAACAAACCCTACTAAGATCTTTTGTGAAAGACGTAACACCAACCCACGCCTATTCCTAACCGTAAACTAGGCTCAGTGAAAGACATGTATTTTTTATAATTGTGCTATAATTAACAATATATGAATTAGGGCAATCCCGAAAACAATTTTACATCATTAATACCTGATATTATTTGGCTTTTCATTGCTACAAACATCCACTTTGACCGTTGTTTCGCTGGTACATCAGCAGCGAGCGCTATCAGGTTCGAACGTAAACAGTAATGGTTTGTCAACACGTATACATTGCTTGGTTATTGCAGGAGGGATGTCAACATGTATATATTGCTGGGTTATTGCAGGAGGGATGTCAACACGTATATATTGCTGTGTTATTGCAGGAGGGATGTCAACATGTACAAATTGCTGGCTTATTGCAGGAGGGATGTCTACATGTATATATTGCTGTGTTATTGCAGGAGGGATGTCAACATGTACATATTGCTGGCTTATTGCAGGAGGGATGTTAACACGTATATATTGCTGGGTTATTGCAGGAGGGATGTTAACACGCATACATTGCTGGGTTATTGCAGGAGGGATGTTAACACGTATATATTGCTGGGTTATTGCAGGAGGGATGTTAACACGCATACATTGCTGGGTTATTGCAGGAGGGATGTCAACACGTATATATTGCTGTGTTATTGCAGGAGGGATGTCAACATGTACATATTGCTGTGTTATTGTAGGAGGGATGTCAACATGTGTATATTGCTGGGTTTTTGCAGGAGGGATGTCAACATGTACATATTGCTGTGTTATTGTAGGAGGGATGTCAACATGTGTATATTGCTGGGTTTTTGCAGGAGGGATGTCAACATGTATATATTGCTGGGTTATTGCAGGAAGGATGTCAACATGTATATATTGAGGGATAGCTTCAGGAGGGATGTCAACATGTATATATTGCTGGGTTATTGTAGGAGGGATGTCAACACGTATATATTGAGGGATAGCTTCAGGAGGGATGTCAACATGTATATATTGCTGGGTATTGTAGGAGGGATGTCAACACGTATATATTGAGGGATAGCTTCAGGAGGGATGTCAACACGTATATATTGAGGGATAGCTTCAGGAGGGATGTCAACATGTATATATTGCTGGGTATTGTAGGAGGGATGTCAACACGTATATATTGAGGGATAGCTTCAGGAGGGATGTCAACATGTACATATTGCTGGGTTATTGCAGGAGGGATGTCAACACTGAAAGGGTAGGAATTCAAACGTTTTTAGGTGACAAGCATTTTCATCGGGAGGAAGAGGAAGCATAAAAATCAGAGGAAACAGAATAAGAAGCAGAAACAGGGGAAGCTGGGGTTGCAAAGGAAGTAGAGGAATCAGAAGCAGCAGAGGAAACAGAGGAAGCAGTGGAAGAAGAAATAGCAGAGGAGGAAGATTTTGTCACTGATGCGTCAAATTTGGAATCGTCCTCCATATGTCTACCGTAAAACGTTTTGAAAGCTTTACTGAGGCCTTAAAGATGAGTCGGTCTCACTGGTCTCCTTTACTTCTGATTCAGGTGGGTAAATCAGTGGAAGGGAATTTGCTATTTCATTGTTATTGAACGATATCAGATCATCGCTATACCTTATAGGGTAACAAGGGTAATTTAAGTAACAATAATTAATTATAGATATCTGTATTTAGTTTCAAGATATCAGGAATTGAATTACTGACATCATGACAAAATATGACATTTTGATATATTTAAATCATATTTTGATATCAATAATCGAATCTAAGATATCAGCAATTATTTTCAAGATATCGGTAATACGCTTCACCATATCCTTAATTCATTTCGTGATATCTTAAATTTTATTGCAGATATCTACAATTATCTGTATTTAAGATATCTTCAATTCCATTCAAGATATCTTCAATTCCATTCACGATATCTTAAAAAGAATTGAAGATATCTGTAATTCCGTAATAATTGTGAAAACGGCTTGCCATACGGGCCCTAGAGTTTCAGCATCGAGAGGGTTTCACAGCGAGTAGTATGGACGTTATACCGGTGTGTGTTCAATCCATGGCAGGACGGGGGAAATAGACAAGCGCTCTCTCGGAGAGTCGGTTACAGACGGGGCGGTCGGGTAGCCTAGTGGTTAAAGCGTTCGCTCGTCACGTCAAAGACCCGATTATGTGTGAAGCCCATTTCTGGTGTCCCCCGCCGTGATATTGCTGGAATATTGCTAAAAGCGGCGTAAAACCATACTCACTCTCTCACTCGGTTACAGACCCGTGAATCCCATTCCGTCCGGCACTGTGATGACATGTTTCTGATCCAACAGCTGACTTGTGTGTACAAAAGGTGTATATTCTGTCTGACTTGTGTGTACAAAAGGTGTATATTCTGTCTGACTTGTGTGTACAAAAGGTGTATATTCTGGCTGACTTGTGTGTACAAAAGGTGTATATTCTGGCTGACTTGTGTGTACAAAAGGTGTATATTCTTGCTGACTTGTGTGTACAAAAGGTGTATATTCTGGCTGACTTGTGTGTACAAAGGTGTATATTCTGGCTGACTTGTGTGTACAAAGGTGTATATTCTGGCTGACTTGTGTGTACAAAAGGTGTATATTCTGGCTGACTTGTGTGTACAAAGGTATATTCTGGCTGACTTGTGTGTACAAAAGGTGTATATTCTGGCTGACTTGTGTGTACAAAAGGTGTATATTCTGGCTGACTTGTGTGTACAAAAGGTGTATATTCTGGCTGACTTGTGTGTACAAAGGTGTATATTCTGGCTGACTTGTGTGTACAAAGGTGTATATTCTGGCTGACTTGTGTGTTCAAAGGTGTATATTCTGGCTGACTTGTGTGTACAAAGGTGTATATTCTGGCTGACTTGTGTGTACAAAGGTGTATATTCTGGCTGACTTGTGTGTACAAAGGTGTATATTCTGGCTGACTTGTGTGTACAAAGGTGTATATTCTGGCTGACTTGTGTGTACAAAGGTGTATATTCTGGCTGACTTGTGTGTACAAAGGTGTATATTCTGGCTGACTTGTGTGTACAAAGGTGTATATTCTGGCTGACTTGTGTGTACAAAGGTGTATATTCTGGCTGACTTGTGTGTACAAAAGGTGTATATTCTGGCTGACTTGTGTGTACAAAGGTGTATATTCTGGCTGACTTGTGTGTACAAAGGTGTATATTCTGGCTGACTTGTGTGTACAAAGGTGTATATTCTGGCTGACTTGTGTGTACAAAGGTGTATATTCTGGCTGACTTGTGTGTACAAAGGTGTATATTCTGGCTGACTTGTGTGTACAAAGGTGTATATTCTGGCTGACTTGTGTGTACAAAGGTGTATATTCTGGCTGACTTGTGTGTACAAAGGTGTATATTCTGGCTGACTTGTGTGTACAAAGGTGTATATTCTGGCTGACTTGTGTGTACAAAGGTGTATATTCTGGCTGACTTGTGTGTACAAAGGTGTATATTCTGGCTGACTTGTGTGTACAAAGGTGTATATTCTGGCTGACTTGTGTGTACAAAAGGTGTATATTCTGGCTGACTTGTGTGTACAAAGGTGTATATTCTGGCTGACTTGTGTGTACAAAGGTGTATATTCTGGCTGACTTGTGTGTACAAAGGTGTATATTCTGGCTGACTTGTGTGTACAAAGGTGTATATTCTGGCTGACTTGTGTGTACAAAGGTGTATATTCTGGCTGACTTGTGTGTACAAAGGTGTATATTCTGGCTGACTTGTGTGTACAAAGGTGTATATTCTGGCTGACTTGTGTGTACAAAGGTGTATATTCTGGCTGACTTGTGTGTACAAAGGTGTATATTCTGGCTGACTTGTGTGTACAAAGGTGTATATTCTGGCTGACTTGTGTGTACAAAGGTGTATATTCTGGCTGACTTGTGTGTACAAAGGTGTATATTCTGGCTGACTTGTGTGTACAAAAGGTGTATATTCTGGCTGACTTGTGTGTACAAAGGTGTATATTCTGGCTGACTTGTGTGTACAAAGGTGTATATTCTGGCTGACTTGTGTGTACAAAGGTGTATATTCTGGCTGACTTGTGTGTACAAAGGTGTATATTCTGGCTGACTTGTGTGTACAAAGGTGTATATTCTGGCTGACTTGTGTGTACAAAGGTGTATATTCTGGCTGACTTGTGTGTACAAAGGTGTATATTCTGGCTGACTTGTGTGTACAAAGGTGTATATTCTGGCTGACTTGTGTGTACAAAGGTGTATATTCTGGCTGACTTGTGTGTACAAAGGTGTATATTCTGGCTGACTTGTGTGTACAAAGGTGTATATTCTGGCTGACTTGTGTGTACAAAGGTGTATATTCTGGCTGACTTGTGTGTACAAAAGGTGTATATTCTGGCTGACTTGTGTGTACAAAGGTGTATATTCTGGCTGACTTGTGTGTACAAAGGTGTATATTCTGGCTGACTTGTGTGTACAAAGGTGTATATTCTGGCTGACTTGTGTGTACAAAGGTGTATATTCTGGCTGACTTGTGTGTACAAAGGTGTATATTCTGGCTGACTTGTGTGTACAAAGGTGTATATTCTGGCTGACTTGTGTGTACAAAGGTGTATATTCTGGCTGACTTGTGTGTACAAAGGTGTATATTCTGGCTGACTTGTGTGTACAAAGGTGTATATTCTGGCTGACTTGTGTGTACAAAGGTGTATATTCTGGCTGACTTGTGTGTACAAAGGTGTATATTCTGGCTGACTTGTGTGTACAAAAGGTGTATATTCTGGCTGACTTGTGTGTACAAAGGTGTATATTCTGGCTGACTTGTGTGTACAAAGGTGTATATTCTGGCTGACTTGTGTGTACAAAGGTGTATATTCTGGCTGACTTGTGTGTACAAAGGTGTATATTCTGGCTGACTTGTGTGTACAAAGGTGTATATTCTGGCTGACTTGTGTGTACAAAGGTGTATATTCTGGCTGACTTGTGTGTACAAAGGTGTATATTCTGGCTGACTTGTGTGTACAAAGGTGTATATTCTGGCTGACTTGTGTGTACAAAGGTGTATATTCTGAACAATTTCTCTGTCTTGTTGGGGTCCGTCAAGGAGAAAATTTGTCTCCCATGTTGTTTTCATTGTTTTTAAATTATCTGCAACCATTTTCATATTCTCAAAACTGCCAAAGTGTTAATTCAATCTGAGTCACTTAATGGTCTGTTAGATTTCTCCGTTGTTTTGTTCGCATTACTAAATTATATGTATATGAAACTGTTTTGTTAGCTTTTAATTTTAAATGAGCAAAATATGTTTGATATCTTTTCACTATACTGTAAAATATGGAGGTTACAGATCAATACTAGTAAAACAAAAATTGTAGTTTTGGTGGTACAAAAAGAGACAAGAGTAATCATATATTATTTCATGGTTCATCAATCAACTATATTAACGATAATAAATATCATGGAATTCACATTTTCACATCTGTAACAGCTGTTTAGATTTGTGCTTTTCGGAGGTGTTGTCTTAGGATATTACTGATGAAGAAGTGTTAAAGTGTATTAATGAGTTAAAATGGAACAAGGCAGCGGGTGAAGATGGTATCCCTCCTGAATTTTTTAAACCCTCGGTGCTTTCATAGTCCCCTATTTGAGAGACCTATTTAATACGGTATTAGATTTGGGTCTAGTCCCTACAGGGTCGGTCGGGTAGCCCAGTGGTTAAGCGTTCGCTCGTCACGTCGAAGACCCGGGTTCGATTCCCGACATGGGTACAATGTGTGAAGCCTATTTCTGGTGTCCCCCGCCGTGATATTGCTGGAATATTGCTAAAAGCGGCGTAAAACCATATTCACTCTCTCTAGTCCCTACAGTATGGAACATAGGTATGATCATTCCTTTGTTTAAGTACGGTAACTTGAGTGAATCATCTACAGAGGAATTTCTCTCTCACATATCTCGGGTAAACTATTTACAAGCATTTTAGAAAACCGTTTACGTTCATGGTCGGAAATAAATTAATTACTTAGTGAAGCACAAGTTGGGTTTAGGCCCGGCTATTCTACAACCGTTAATTATATACGTTACAAGCTCTTTGTTCTAAATATCTCTGTAGACCCAAAGGTCGTTTCTACTGCGACTTCATAGACTTTAAGAAAGCATTCGACTTTGTAGATAGGAAAAAGCTTTTATATATGTTGCATACCAAAGGATGTCATGGAAGAATGTATTTAATTTTAAAGAGCATGTGTGAGTCAGTGGTTACATGTGTGAAAACTAACACGACCGAGACGTTTAATTCCATATCAGGTGTGCGACATGGCTGCGTCCTGAATCCACTACTTTTGATTTTCTTTATTAGTGAACGTGTTGATGTTATCTATGAGTAATGCAGTAATGGAATGTTTGTAACTCAATAAATTAAGGATCTACTTTTACTTTCATTTGTTGATGATATAGTTATGTTTTCTTACACAGTGAAGAGCAAGACAAATGAAATGTATTTGTATTTAGAAATGGTGGTAAAGTCGCGCAAAAGAAGAAAATGGTCGTTTCGTAATGTAGATATGAGAGTTTCCTATTATAAATATTTAGGTTAATTTTGTTTTTAAAAGGTCAATGACATGCAAAACGTTGCTGCTCCGGTTGCTAGCATCTTTAGATAATAATGGCAAACAGATGGACATCTGATGTCAGAACACAGTTATCTTCTTGTGTTTTTCCTATGTTTGTATTGCCCAAGATGTTGGGGATAAGTTATCATTTGTTTCTAGACTAGTTGATATTTTCGTTCCAAATTGGTCCTAAAGTATCAGATCCTCTCACTTTCTTTCACATTATGCTTTCATTAAATCTGTGTTTGAACCAGAGAGAACTATTTAACATTAAATGATACATCCCTTCTACGAGTGATGAGTAAGTTTAGATATTTGGAAGAACAAAGACAGAGGCTATTCAAATATTATTAGTACATATTGTATATCTGGGTCCATTGAAGAGTTCCATGTTCTGTTTATCTGCGATGCTTTTGCTTCCCAATGAAAGAAATATTTGCCACATTTATAAATACATACACCAAGTAATGTACAATTTACTCAACTCAAATGATGTACACATATTATTTAGTCAGTAGCCATCTTATGAAACATATTTTCTATAAGATTTCAAAGAGTTGTTAATTTAGAAAATGCCATGGCAGTCACGTGACTACCAACTTTATTCTTTTCACTGAATTATACTCTGGGCCACAAGGCCGAAATACTGAATAAACACGTCTGTCTGTCTGTTTTGGAATTCACTTTACAAACAATTACTCTTTTAAACCCTCTGTAAAATTAAATTGTGAATCTGCCACTAGAGCCATGTACTTTGTATTACGTAAAAGTGGAACAGTTTATCCAGCATGAAAATGTCAACTATGTTTCTTCGATGCTATGGTAAAACCAATTCTATTATATGGTTGTGAAATCTTGGGTTTTGACAACTGTTAACATTTTGAAACTGTTCGTGATCCTTTTTACGTAAATTACTTCCCATGAAGAAAGAGCACCTTAAAACATGTATATGGAGGGCTTGAAAGAGTACTTTTAAATAACTCTATTGAATGTCAAATGCATGATATGTTTTGGGGCAAAGCTCTTATCGGGTAAAGAACAAAAGTTATCAAGAATCCTATTTCAAATGTTATATAGTGTAAAATGTACAAACAATAGCTGTCATAAATGGATAAATTGTCTGGAAAATATTTTTAATGAAACGGGTTATACTTTTTAGTAGTTAGTCCTATTGTCCTTCAATCAATCATTTCTTCAGGAGTATCTGATCTAGCAACTCAAACATAATATGCAGAGATTAGAAATTCTTCTAACGGTATCCCATGTATAATTAAAACGGAACTCGTTTTGAAAAGTATTAATTATTTAACCCTTTCTCTTTCTTTAATACCCATGCCATCTTTTATCTACTGTGTGTGTGTGTGTGTGGGGGGGGGGGGGGGGGGGGGGGGGGGCGCTGTGTAGAGTTGCTTTTCTTGGGGATGCCATAAACCTATGGTTGTGGGTTCGAATCCCGGTTTGCCCCGATTATGTTTCTAGGTTTGTCCGCACCATACACGTGCTCGTGGGTTTCACCAAAGTGATTAACGTCTGAGACCTGCATCACTTCGGACTTTCCTCCCACATCAAGCTGACACGCCGTGATATAACTGGAATATTGTTAAAAGCGGCGTAAAACCCAACTCACTCGCTCACTCACTCACTCATTTACCTATTGAACTAGGTAGATGGTACAAAATCCCTGTCAATGAACGAACGTGTAAACATGAGCGATGTTGTTGATGGATTCCAATAAAGTTTTCTTTTTCCTTTTTTTAAACACCAACGGAAGATATTTTCCAGATATTGAACTCGTCTCCTCGTGCAGCTAAAGAAATTTAGGCCACCTCCACTAACGAGCTACTGTTTCCTGATTGGCTCATAATAGAATGGGCGGGGCCTGTGTTGCATTATCGTTCTGAACGACGTCACTGCTTTCGTAATTGTGTCCACATGTGTTAATGATTAAATAAGCTACAAGATGACCTGTTTTATTTATATACTTTGATTTATTTTGCGTTTATGGGGTATAAACGTAACACCCGCAGTGTAAGTCCGGGTATACTGATGTGTACGTGTATGCTGATGTCAATTCTTAATAAATATACCTTTGCATTTAATTGGCTAATCAAGAAATTTATTTTGTGTTCCCATCCGTATTTATTTATAAGAATTGACTACACTATGCTTTTGCCAATCATGAAACGGCTGACCGTTTGTGGGCGTGGACTAAACTTTGTCTTTTATGGAAACACGGGAGTTTGGGTGGGCAAGTCGTGAACTGCCCTCCATCATCACGCTGCCACATCCTGTTTATGCTAAACATATACATATGTGTGCGTGCGTGCGTGCGTGCGTGCGTGCGAAAAATACCGAAACGTCAAACTGTTTGCAGGAATAGTGAAATAGATTGGTCGATGGTACACACACGGTGAACAAATAGTTTGCCTCGTGCAGAATAAATAGTCAACTTCATACTTACCCCCCCTCCTACAAATGAGATGGATATGGTTATGGTCCGAGTTTACATTGATCCTGCCAAGTTTAAGAAGACCAGTTCATGTCATGAAATCCCTGAGGTTGATTTAGGAAATGTAGGTTACACTACACACTCTTGTACAATGCTATGGGTCGCCGTTATCCACACACCTGGCGATGTGTCCATGTGCGTACAACACTAAATGTTCTTGTGCGTTCACAGTGATGTCTCTTGCTGAAATATCAAGTATCAATTACAAAATTAGGATTTAAACACGATCAAACAGACCTTGATCACATTCTCTCAAAACTTAGGAAGCTTCTGGAGGAATACAACTTTGGCAACTGAAGGTTTCTCTCAAGCCTACAAATAATAATTTAACATCACTGTTTGAAGCGCGTTAAGTCAACATAGTGCTTCACACACACACACACACACACACACACACACACACACACACACACACACACACACACGCGCGCGCACACACACACACACACACACACGCACACACACACGCACGCACGCACGCACGCACGCACGCACGCACGCACACACACACACACACACACACACGCACACACACACGCACGCACGCACGCAAACACACACACACACACACTGTTTCAGATCAGTCCGTCTTGTTCGTGAGATGATGGTGTCCTTTAACATGGCACTTTTTATGTTCTGAAAAACTTAATCTTGGTTATATGTCCCTTGAATTTAAAATGTATTTCTGCCTCACTGATTGTCTAATGTTTCTCATTGCAGAAAACAAAATGTTGTGTAACTTGAACTTTACAAAAAGTAACAAAATCCGTTATTATTAATTCAATGTAGCTAGCTGCGAGATACAGGCCTTTAGATAAACAAATTGCAAAATCACATGCAGTGAAATGAAATTGTACGCCATATGTAATTGAAACTGTAGACTATACGACAAATTTAAGCAGAAAACAATTTAGCGCTTGACAATATTCAGAATGATACACACGTACATGCATTACTATGTCACTAAATAAACAATAATAATTATAAATCATGATAAACTCATCTAAACATCCTTTTTATTTTCTTGCATTTCTGCAGCATCTAAATTCAACAGAAGCGCAGATGTTCATACAGTTTGGGCCTCACTCTATGCAGGTTCATGTATTACTTCAATCAACTCACACAAATTGAAAGTCAATCCTTAATTACACGCTCTTTAACTCACTTATCTTGAATCGCATGGGTAATTTTAAAATAGGGGTTATTGTGTAGTGATGGTTTTACGACACGAGTGTCAGAACATGAGTGTTCGCGAGCGAGGGAATTGGATGAATGCTTACATCATTTATTTAACACCCGAAGGATACACACGCAGTTGTAATAATATCTTTTTTTGATACAAGATAATATAACAACTTCGTGTGCATCCTATGGTTAATAGCCAAAATTGTCTGGCTGTCGAAAGGAAATAACGTATATCCCCTGTATGCCACATGGACATATATGTCCCTCCTCACCAACCCCCATATTGAAGTCGAATAAAATTCAAAATACAAATATACCTCACAGTTTTGAATTCTGAGGGAAATTATCTGTTCTGTGCTATCACCCGCTGTCATTTTAGACAAATCGAAACTACTGAAAACGACCTCTGAAAATTATGTACATCGTAAATATCGCCATTTTTTACATATTAGTAGTATAAATATACTACTCATATTACTAAATCACCATTCACGGCGTTCTTAAGAGTATGTTTTGAAATCTAAATATATATATCTAGATATTTACTTGGAGAATGTAAGTACAAAAATAGGATATTAGTGATCACGGGTATCTGGGTTTTTTATCAGGCCAACAATGATCATTCTGAAAAGTTGCCTATTACGCCGATAAACCTAGAATCGTTTAGACTGTTTCAGAAAATACGCAAACACGAACGCCGAAGTGAACTTTCCGCCATATTGGATAGTGTTCACAAAATCACGCTACTTGTATGTCGGTTATGAGACGCCTGGTAGAGTAGTATATTTCACACTCAGCTGCGATAAATACATCCCTGAATTCCTTATACAATTTAGAATCAAATGACAAATGGTCTTTGTCACCAATACAAATCGTCTAGATGAATTCAAGCGAAATATACTGCTCCAAATTTGTTAAGGGTCAGGTTTTGATTATATAAAAAAATCATCCATGTTCAACAAAAGATTACAAATTAGGGTACACAATGATTGGATAACCCCTATAAGAGTTTCATGATGAATGGGCAGACATGCAGTCATGGGCACGAGGTGCTAGCAAACCTGTGCGTTGATGTATCCTGACAGAATCGTTGGAAATCATTATAAAAAAGCACAACATTTGCTGCAGAGGATAGCAACAACTCAATGCACGTATGTCCCATCAGCGTCAAAGACGTCGTTTGACGACCGAAGTGAGTGAGTGAGTGAGTACGGTTTTACGCCGCTTTTAGCAATATTCCAGCAATATGACGGCGGTGGACACCATAAATAGGCTTCACACATTGTACCCATGTCGGGAATCGAACCCGGGTCTTCGGCGTGACGAGCGAACGCTTTAGCCACTAGGCTACCCGACCGCCCCTGGCGACCGAAGAATTAGGCAGATGCATAGGTATGCTTGAAACTGGGTCATCACAACGTCACGTTGCAAAAGTCTTTGGTTTCACGTCCCATTGCTTACCACCTATGTGTTCTCTGTCCATCATGTTGTTACAGTTTTACCCTTCTGTTGTCTGTACTTACTCATGTTATCCCACTCATGTATACAATTGTTGTTACTATTAATCCTCTATTGTGAATCCTCCACCTACTATATTTATTCTGTACAATGTTCCTCATTCAGTCTTGTTTGACAACGGTATAAGGATCTGTACCGAAAAGTCGCCTTTACAGTATTAAAGAAGTTGTTATCCATAAATTGTGTCTATTTTGTCTTCGGTATCAGCAAGGCTTGGATCAGTTAATCCAGCAACAGGCAGGTGGTCGACAGCAGTCCGTCACATAGCGGGAAGACTGGTTTCTCCTGGCCGCAGAAAGACTTCATCACTTCGTGACTGCCACCACACTCAGAAATGACCTGCGTAACGCAAATGGCGTTAACGTTTCTACGTAATTGTCTCCGTGAGGCTGGTCTCTGGCAACGGAGGGCATCAATTTGTATCCCACTGACCCGACATCACACGCAGGCACGTTTGGATTGGGCTGAAGATCACGTCAATTGGACAGGTCAGGACTAGGCTCCAGTACTTTCCACTGCTGATTCGAGATACTGTCTAGACTTCACAGATCGTCCACAGACCCGAGTGTGGCGTAGAGATATCAGGATCCCAACGTAGCGGACATGGCCGCTGTGGAAGGGACTGATCAATAATGATTTGGGGTGGGATCAGTTGAGCTGGAAGAACCGATCTCCATGTTTTGCAGTGGGGCACGATGACTGGTGTGCGCTACAGGGATGACATTCTGGATGTGAACGTGAGACCGTATACTGGTGCCATCGGTCTGGACTTCATCCTCATGGACGACAACACACGACCTCATCGTGCCAGGGTCGTTGGTAGCTATTTAGATAAGGATACAATTGGCCAGTCCGGTCGCTAGACCTCAGCCCTATCGAACACATGTGGAACGGGCTGCAGATCAACGCGCTGTCCTTCCGGCAACTCTACAGGCAATGCTCTTACTGAAGAGTAGAACAATCTCCCCTTGGTAATCACCCAAACACTTATTGGGAGCATGAGACAAATCGATATTTTTCGATCTATGAGTGAGTGAGTTGGGTTTAACGCCGCTTTTAACAGTATTCCAGTTATATCACGGCGTGTCAGCTTAATGTGGGAGGAAAGCCCGAAGTGATGCAGGTCTCAGACGTTTACCACTTCGGGGAAACCCACGAGCACGGGTATGGTGCTGACAAACCTAGAAACATAATCGGGGCGAACCGGGATTCGAACAATCATAGGTTTCTGGCGTGCCCAAGGGACGCAACTCTGCACAGCGAATCGCGGCGCCTTAGACGACTGGGCCACCCATGCCCCCTTTCGATCTATGAAGAGTGAGTGAGTATGGCTTTACGCCGCTTTTAGCAATATTCCAGCAATATCACGGCGGGGGACACCAGAAATGGGCTTCACACATTGTACCCATGTCGGGACTCGAACCCGGGTCTTCAGCGTGACGAGCGAACGCTTAAACCACTAAGCTACCCGACCGCCCCCGATCTATGAAGAACAATTAGGTGATATACATGTATATGTTAATCAATATACCAATGTCGTCTTTCTCCGACGTTGCGAAAAACAAAACGGTGTCAACTTTGTAGTAATTCATTACATTTGATGATAAGGGTGGTACTCAATTATAATGGTGCGACGTAAGTCATGGGGCCATCCATTACGCTATTACTTCCTTTTTATGCAGTACGAGTTCATAATTTAGTATGATTTGTGATAATACAAAACGTATACGGTTTCAATATCGACATATGTGATGGAATAGTATTGTTCCCAGTGAACAAAACAATACGAAATTACATTGTCGTTATTCGCAGCAACATTCCCACCAAGTGGACTGAGACTGATTAGATTTACTTCAATTATGGCAAGCTATTTTTCGTATTTCGTGTTGATTGCAGTAAATGTTTCCAAACCGATATTGTTGTTTCTTTTTATCTTATAGCAAACTCCATCCATTTTAGCTATAATAAGGGTAACGCCATTTTCAGGGCATTATCATCCTTCGTCGGGCAGTTAATAGTAGACCTCGGGCTTCTGCAAATGATAATGCCCTGAAAAATAGCGTTACCCTTATAGTATTTTGTTCGCTCACATTTTCAATAAGCTGTCAAACAGAAGAAAAGCAGGAATACACAATGCTATTTAGAAAGTGGTAACTTATTACAAGTACAGATTCTCGTACTTTTTGGGGTCGATTCTGGGATTCGAACCCACACTGCGGGAGTGAGGTACCTAATCGTCTACACACAAAGTCGGCGACCTAACCCGCTCAGCCACCGAGGCTTCCACAGACAACTGGTAGTCTAGATCACGTAGATGTCTACCCCTCTGATAAGTGTAAATTGGCATTGTGTGTTCATAGCTTTCGGCTATTAGGGGAGACGTGACAATATTCTTTTTACAAAGAAAGTGTTATCCCAAATATAACACCTGTTACAGAAGAAAAGAATATCACACAGTAATTTTTCAGTGTACGATAAAAAGTGGCCAAATTTGCCGTTTTTTACACATAACAAAATCCCGGACAACACTTAGTAGTGTCTCTTTTTCCAACCTTTTTGATATTTGGGAAAAATAACACCATCAAATAGGAAACACAATATTCTTCATATCAAGATCTTTAGATCTTATGAAAATGTGATCGGCAAATGTGCTCAGAAAAAACACCGCGGGTGTTCAGAAAGTTACCATGACATAGGAACTAATTTGTTTTGACGTCATTATCATCATGACGTCATAATCATAATCATAAGAATGTTTATCATCCAAAACTGGCTCCCGCTGTAGATATCACTGCAATGAAATTACATCACAATGCTTTGCAGACCATTGTGACATCACTGTTACCATGACGTCACAATCAAATGACATCACTAATGGCTCTGCTACTGAAGCTGTTAGCAGTACTTTTTACACTGAAGACACTGCTAATTACTGTCTCCAAATTGAAAAAGTTGGAAGAATGATGTTGGATGATAAATAAAATCTCACCCTCGTGTCTTTTGACATCAAATATATCAACACTCGTTGATCAACTCGTGTTGATATATTTGATATCAAAAGACACTCTGGTGAGATTCTCTATCTGTATAACGTCAACAATGCTGTACAGCGCATGAAATAATTTTTTCTGATTTGCTTCCTACTTGGGTGTGGATTCGGGGAGGGGGTGGGGGGCATGGCTTTTTATTAACT
Organism: Haliotis rufescens; assembly: GCF_023055435.1. NCBI lineage: Eukaryota > Metazoa > Mollusca > Gastropoda > Lepetellida > Haliotidae > Haliotis > Haliotis rufescens. Next base: position 60,634,084 of record NW_025964223.1, on the reverse strand, counting down.
TGCTTTTTTTAATCAATATGGAAAATAAACGCACGGTTTAGTTAGCGCAAATATATTGCACTCAAAAGATGGCGTATCTGTGGCGCAAACTTTCCAAAGCCGGCGGTCTAAGGGAGACAACACCGTCAATAACTTCTAAATTACATCCCCCTGATTCAATGTTATTATACAAGAGGGCGCTGCATGACCTGCTTGCACAGGGGAATTTGTAGGAAAGTGGCTAAATTTCATTGATTTGCAAGTCTTCGACGGGTCTACGGCCGTGGAACCGAGAATGGATGCTCCATGTTGTTGAGGTATGCATAGCAAATAAGAACGTTGTGTTTGTGTATTTCCACGCTGTGTGAACACTGACGAAACGTAAGTAGGTGTTCGTGGCCAGGTGTAAACATGCAGAAATGTTCGAGACAGATGAAGGCTGAGTTTGTGAATCTCGGGCTCGGTGAATGTCGGTGTAGCTATCACACGCGCCGCAGCATCAACCATAATAGACTGAATGTATGTTGTCAAGTTGCAGAAACACGAATCTGTGCTGGTGTTGGGGGGGATCCACCCAAGAACACGCACTCGCCTGAACCAGTCACAGGTGTTGCCGAGAGCTACCTGAACAGACGATCCCGTAAACCAGCGTTACACGTGTAATCCTATAAACAATCAACAATCATGGCAGGTCACGAGTTTGTGTGTTTGCATATGATACAGTTTATAAGTAGTTCAGTGTTTTTAGGTCAAGCTATGATAAATTTGGTTATCTTTTCATTAATACACACCGAGTTGATCATATAAACATGATACAGAGTTGTTTAAAAATTCAAAACGGTAATACATTTTATTATTATAGATTATATCTAATTGATATAAATGAATGTGATGAAATATCATGAGAGGGATGTTTAATATTCATATACTGTTTAAGTACTGATGTTCCTTGAAGCAGTTGACCAGTCACGATTTGTTGCTCAGTCACATGTATCTGTGTATTGTGGGCACGGTTGACCTTTCATGACCAAGATTTGTTTTCACATGAATGAAGCTCTGTCACAGATGCGTTGCAACTTACAGTTACCGTATTCTTCGTAATAAGCGCCCACGGCGATATTTGTTAATATATTGGCTAGTGAACAATCTCAATTAGCACCCCTTCCAATTGATTAATGTACACAAGACTTATTTATTTGTGTATAATACGCACTCGTATGTTATATGCACCCTTAATTATGGGCAAATTAATTCTGGAAAAATATATCTGTCGTATATAAACATTTCAGGCTGTCGGCATAAACCACGAAATTTACGATCTTTCAACTCAAATAATATTCTAATAAGAGCCCGCTGTTTCTAATTTTGAGAGCGCCCTGGGCGCTTATTACGTCGAATACGGTAACCCAAACCACTGTTGTTGATAAGATCTCACACACAGAGAAAAAATGCCAATAACCATGATCATAATTATTTTTGAGGAAATAAATAATCAATTTTTAATCATAAAATTAAGGCACATTTCTGTGTCAGTAACATTTAGCATTGGTATAGTTTCTTGACAAATAATCTTCCAGTTGAGTTAGTTTGAACAGAAGTAATTATTTTGTTGATTGCACACATCTGCTCTAAAATTAACGTCGCGTTGAATTTTAATTCCGTCCCAGACATACAGATTGTTTGAGCAATAACTTGATAACTCAGTCAGATGCCAAGGGTCCTATTACAACAATATTGGATGATAGGGGTCCCTTGTGTTTTAATTTCAGTACTGCATTGTAAAATACACAACAATATTTGTGGAATTAATTCAAGATTGTTAAAAAATCGGTACTGTTAAGGTTACTTGATCATTTAGTATTATGACATCAAGTAGGCTCCTTTGCATAATAATCATAGGACATGTGTTTTACTCTTCTTTTCGTGATTACAATCAAAACTTTTTCTGACAAGTGTGGATGCAACCTGCACAAGGATGGGAGGTGTGCTCCTGTTGCTGTATCATAAATATAATAGGTTATAATTGGTCGACAAAACAACAAGGCAACATGGGCCAGGATATAGGTAGTTTGGGACTAGATGTACAATGTATTTTACCCATTAGTCCTTTCACTAATTGTTTACAAATAGCTGAGACAGCTGCTTCATTCCTTGTGCAACAGTAGCACCTGTGGATAGAAAAGAAATTTGCAAGCATGCCATACTGCACACTCAAGGAATTCTTTTATGTGGTAAAAAAAGATTGTGAGTGTGAAAATCTAGTGAATTCGATTGTGCGAATCCTGATTGCCACCAGCCTACACATGTAGGCTGACACCTGGAATCCACGCCCTGATGTGTGTCGCCAGCCTTCACATGTAGGCTGACACCGGGGGATTATCACCCTGATGTGTGTTGCCAGCCTTCACATGTAGGCCGACACCCTGGGATCACCAACCTGATGTGTGTCGCCAGCCTTCACTAGGGGATCATTACCCTGATGTGTGTCACCAGCCTACACATGAAGGCTGACACCGGGGGATTATCACCCTGATGTGTGTCGCCAGCCTACACTAGGGGATCATCACCCTGATGTGTGTCGCCAGCCTACACTAGGGGATCATCACCCTGATGTGTGTCGCCAGCCTACACTAGGGGATCATCACCCTGATGTGTGTCGCCAGCCTTCACATGTAGGCTGACACCAGGGGATCATCACCCTTATGTGTGTCGCCAGCCTACACTAGGGGATCATCACCCTGATGTGTGTCACCAGCCTTCACATGTAGGCAGACACCGGGGGATCATCTTCCTGATGTGTGTCGCCAGCCTTCACATGTAGGCTGACACCCGGGGATCACCAAACTGATGTGTGTCGCCAGCCTACACATGTAGGCCGAAACCAGGGGATCATCTTCTTGATGATTGTCACCAGCCTACACATGTAGGCCAACACCGGGGGATCATCTTCCTGATGTGTGTCACCAGCCTACACATGTAGGCTGACACCCGGGGATCACCAACCTGATGTGTGTCACCAGCCTTCACATGTAGGCCTACACCGGGGGATCATCTTCCTGATGTGTGTCACCAGCCTACACATGTAGGCTGACACCCGGGGATCACCAACCTGATGTGTGTCACCAGCCTTCACATGTAGGCTGACACCAGGGGATCATCTTCCTGATGTGTGTCACCAGCCTACACATGTAGGCTGACACCTGGGGATCACCAACCTGATGTGTGTCACCAGCCTACACATGTAGGCTGACACCTGGGGATCACCAACCTGATGTGTGTCACCAGCCTTCACATGTAGGCCGACACAGGGGGATCGTCACCCTGATGTGTGTCACCAGCCTACACTGGGGGATCGTCACCCTGATGTGTGTCACCAGCCTACACTGGGGGATCATCACCCTGATGTGTTTCACCAGCCTACAGCGGGGGATCATCTCCCTGGTGTGTGTCACCAGCCTACACACCAGGGGATCGCCGCCCTGATGTGTCGCCAGCTTACCCATGTACCCGACACCATTATTGTCAATGTTCTTTTACCACAGTTCATTAGTCAGTAATATTACAGCTAGATAAGTCAAACCGGTGTTGTATAGCATGAGCATTCTACTGTCCCTTGTGGATAAATGACACACTATGTCAAAGTGATCTAAAGTAATTATCAGATTAACATCTGAATTGATAACACATATTATGCAGCAGCCATTTTGTGCTGTGTGTTATTTCATATAATTCGATGAGGAGTGACACACTGATTGATATCTTACTGATGGACTACTTCGGCTACAATCTCTTCTTTCCCCTGCATTATCCAGAGTCAGCCCTGTATGGTGTGTAATGTGGAGGGACAGTTTGCTATGGTCAACACATTATCCCCTGAAGGTTATGCAGTTTGCATTATGTCACTTACAACTGCTAAAGTGCTGCATTGGGATTGATGGTGTTGCTGAGCCATTGCAGTGAGGTGGTGTCCGACCTGGGTTACTGCACGTGGTTGTCAGGAGACTGTAGAGTAGACAACTTTTACCATGGTTATTTGGACAAACTGTAAATTACTCTTTTTTCAGCTTACTGAGACCCAGATTGTTTCTGACGATGAAGTCTCATCCTGACCTGGAGTTGCATGGGATGTGTTTGGCTTGACAACTGTGTGTTTAAAAGTGTTGATATCAGATAAAACTAGGGCTGCAACGATACAGGAAGGTCACGATACGATACGCATCTCGATATTCTGGTCACGATACGATACATATCTCGATACCGAAATGATAAATAAAACAAGACTTAAAGCATGTCGAGATTGAACCTTTCATGATTTTGGAACAGTCAAAATTATTTTATAATAACAAGACTACTGAAGTTGGAACTTTCTCTAACTTTCCTTAAAAACAATTCAAAGTTCAAACACCAGAAAATAATTAATGTACTCCACCAGTGATACAACTTCAAAGAATTTTGATGCAATGGTCGAAGAAATTGTATCTGAAATTATTGTTTTATCAGGAATAATATATTCCAATATCGTGTTACCTTAGTTGCAGCTTTTACTATATATATATTTCAAATTATAAGAACCACAAGTGTAGCATTTTGGTACTGGTGATTGCTGTTGCAGGATATTTTTACGTATGGAACAATTTGACCAGTCACCCTGGGGACTTCCCGTGCTACATTTATTTCGATTGAGAAAACGTTATGTTAACATATATTCGCCAAATTGCCACAAATATGACTTTTAACGAGTCAAAGTATGGCATTTTTAATATATGTATCCATTCTCTAACAACTAAAGTTTGTTTCAATGCGTCAAAAGTGGTAATCTGACCCTGGTTGCTGTATCTCTTCACACACGATTTCAATGAAGTTTTGAATAAAATTAATAAAATATATTACAAGCACAAGTCCAGATATATAATGAACACGTTTTAATAACAAGATAGTAACTTTAATAATGGTATTGAATTTGCTGACAGGTATTTCCGGTGTTATGTGCTTGCGGGGATCAGCTGATAATGTTTTTTCAGATGGGGAAAAACATCTGTCGGTGTAAAACCTGAGCTTATTAAAAATGTAAGTAAGTTTTTGGGAGCCATGCGTTACAGCACGCTATAACCAAGTTAGCGGTTTATTGAAAGGCACAAAAGCGAGGAAACGCTGTACTTAAGATTTGCGTTCCCTATCATGGCGTATCGATAAATGGGCCCACGTTTATCATATATCGTATCGTGGGTCAAGCATCGCGATGCATCGGAATATCGTCGTATCTTTTCACCCTTAGATAAAACATGTTGTCAATGATCGGTAACTCTCCATGCTGTGTGACTGCAAATAGATTTGCTGGATTGGAGCATGGGATCAGTGGTTTAGTTGCCAGCTGTTGTTGGCGTCATGCTTGAGGATTCTCTGAGTTAGAACATGCTTACTTGCTCCTGGCCTCGAGGAACATCATTCAGTGGAAGGTGTTAAAATGTCAATTTCAAAATGACATCCAACAACTTGACATTTTATTGATGAAAATGTTGTTTTTGAAATATTATCAAACACTTCTTGATTTTATTAAATATGTATTGGACGAAGTACTATAACTGTGGCAAGGGGCCTTTTAGTCAACAGTGTCTAGCGTGAGTTATGAAATAAGCAAAACTTTGTTATATTTAGTTCTGAAATTTAGCCGATGTTTTTTTTAAGTCAATAAAAAATAGACGTTGTTCAATACAACGCTTGCATGTTTTGGACTTATAATGTGAGATGAAAATGTGTCCAAATTTCAGGTTTTCACTGAGCACATTCAAGTATTTGAGCTCTAGCAGGTCTTTGGCCTAATCTGGTGGTACCTGGATGTAGGTGTTTAGATCTGTCAATGCCAGGGGCTGTGGATCATTGAGCTCACAGTCTGTGTTTTCGGGGTCCACTGGTCCTGTAGGTGTTCAGATATGTCTGTGCCAGGGGCTATGGATTATTGAGCTCACGGTCTGTGTTTTTGGGGTCCACCGGTCCTGTAGGTGTTCAGATATGTCTGTGCCAGGGGCTATGGATCATTGAGCTCACAGTCTGTGTTTTCGGGGTTCACTGGTCCTGTAGTTGTTCAGATCTGTCAATGCCAGGGGCTATGGATCATTGAACTCACAGTCTGTGTTTTTGAGGTCTTGCAACTACCCATACACTTCAGCTGTTGGGCCTGTCGTGATGTCATAATGTTGGCTGTGATGTCACTGACTTTTCACAACACAATATTGACCCAGTTCGCACCTCGAGTTGCCTTCCCAAAAGTTGTAGTTTGATGGTGATCATGTGATAGATCTACTTGTCACAAACAAATCTGTCACCCAAAACAAATCTTAAAACTTTGTAAACGCATAATGATGTATTTGTTTCTTGTGAACCACCTTTTGAAATTTGACGTTTGAAGTTTGCCAAATAGAGCTGTAATCAAATACCATCTTTTGCTCTGACATTCAATGTCAGTCTATATTCAGACAGTAAACACTACTGGTGGGATACAATGTGTGCATTGCAAATGTTGTATGGTCTATATTCAGACAGTAAACACTACTGGTGGGATACAATGTGTGCATTGCAAATGTTGTATGGTCAATATTCAGACAGTAAACACTACTGGTGGGATACAATGTGTGCATTGCAAATGTTGTATGGTCTATATTCAGACAGTAAATACTACTGGTGGGATACAATGTGTGTATTGCAAATGTTGTATGGTCTATATTCAGACAGTAAACACTACTGGTGGGATACAATGTGTGCATTTCAAATGTTGTATGGTCTATATTCAGACAGTAAACACTACTGGTGGGATACAATGTGTGCATTGCAAATGTTGTATGGTCTATATTCAGACAGTAAACACTACTGGTGGGATACAATGTGTGCATTGCAAATGTTGTATGGTCTATATTCAGACAGTAAACACTACTGGTGGGATATAATGTGTGCATTGCAAATGTTGTATGGTCTATATTCAGACAGTAAATACTACTGGTGGGATACAATGTGTGTATTGCAAATGTTGTATGGTCTATATTCAAACAGTAAACACTACTGGTGGGATACAATGTGTGTATGTAACAGCTTTGCCAGTTTGATGATTATTGGTTTCATTTCAGTTAATTGAGTCCAAAGTATGTTGCTTCAATATTGATAAAAAGAAACAGTTTTCATTGCTGGGGAGAATCATAAATATTCAGTGATTGATGAAACCGTTTCAGCGGACTACAATGCCTTCAGCCTCAGGTTGTATTCTTGGATTGTGACAATGACCGAGTTCGCATTATTTACATAATGCTGAATTTTCTCAGTTATGTTAAACATTCAGGTGAAATGGTGTTTTTGATGTTACAAAAAACATTTATGCTCATTGAAAAGTGTGAATATGTTGCAAGATGGGCAGTGTTAGCTACCATGGTTCAGCCTGAAGTTTTAGTCCGCTAGTCCTTTTAATGATATCATATAGCAAAACCCTGAAAAGGCCAGATTTCAACTAGTCCTTATGATATGTTACTATTGGGCAGTTTGGCAAGGACTACAGGACTAGTGCCTGTTTCCCACACTGGCCTAATTTATTGTTTAAGCTATAACCTGTTATCATGATTCTATTACCTACAAGGGTAGAATGATTGTAATAACTTGTTATATTTGTGCATTTTAATGATTTTCAAAGGTGACTGGTAAGTTGAAGCCATATGACGTTAGAGTACTTCATTGTTAAGAAAATTACAATATGACGTCATCCATTTACAAACTGATTAGATTATGTCATCTGAACAAAAGGCTGCCTTCAGTGAAGGTTCTCTGTAGGGTTGACATTTCACATGTCTTTTCTTCATTTTCCCTCATAAAATTGTGAAGAGTAATATATAGAATAACATATTCAAAACTTGGAATTATGGATCATCTGTGGACTTTGACTTTCATGTGACTGTATTGTCGCAGACTATCTTGAACATGTTGAAAACACTCAATAATGTTCGGTGTAAATTAAGGAAAGAAGTCTCATTATAATCCCTATGTTAAAAATGAAATATTTTGGAGATTCTGTACCATTACAGCAAGTCACTCCAAGGAACCAAGGATCCCCCTTAATTTTGAAAGCTGGTGTCTTGTTTCAACATCATTTCTGAAACCACCTCGCATGCATGAGGCTAAAATTATTTGGATGATCCCAGTTGTGAGGAAGGCCATTTATAACATTGTAGAAAGAAGTTTGGAAAATAATTGTAAGGTAAAACTCGAGTATACAGTGTTGAAGAGACAGGAGCCCTTGTCATAGCTGGTAGTGAGAGTTATTTATCCTCCAAAACTGGCCCCCACAGTGATCTACATTGTAGATATCGCTGCAATGAAATTGCATCACAATGCTTTGCAGACCATTGTGACATCATTGGTTACCATGATGTCACATCAAATGATATCACTCATGGCTCTGCTACTGAAGCTGTTAGCAGTTCCTTTTTACACATAAGACACTGCTTATTACTGTTAACAAACTGAAAAAGTTGGAAGAATGATGTTGGATGACAAATAAAATCTCACATGAGTGTCTTATGATAACAAATATATCTACTGTCGTTGATATATTTGATATCAAAAGACACTCGGGTGAGATTCTCTATGTAGTTGGGGCAGCCCAGGACTTATGCTAGTTTCAAAGTCTGAAGGGACCGCCTCAAGGTCCCCAGGTCATGGATTAGTTTGTTTATGCTGTGTATATGTGTTTTGGGTTCTTAAATATATATAATATGTGATAAATCTTTACAATTACATTGTGTCACAGTGTTTTCATGTATCTTTGTTTGAGTGTTGTGCTCATTAGTGCCAGGGGCCAAGGATCATTGAACACACATTCTGTGCTGGACTAACATTTTGTCCCAGAAATAGAGTTATCTTATTTAAAAATATATATCTACAAAATATGAAATTTAATCCAACCAGAGCCCAGAATGATGCTGAATCAGATTGACAGAGTTGTATCAATCTAGACTTGGCAAATAATTCTACACTTTCTTAATTTATTCTCTTGGGTCTAGGGTCTGGAAGACAGACTTATTCTGTGCTTTTGGTTGTCTGCTGGGCCTTCGGATGTTCAGATCTGTCAGTGCCAGGGGCTATGGATCATTGAGCTCACAGTCTGTGTTATTTGGGTCCTGTAGTTGTTCAGATCTGTCAGTGCCAGGGGCTATGGATCATTGAGCTCACAGTCTGTGTTTTTGGGGTCCACCTGTCCTGTAGGTGTTCAGATCTGTCTGTGCCAGGGGCTATGGATCAATGAGCTCACAGTCTGTGTTATTTGTGTTCTATAGGTGTTCAGATCTGTCAGTGCCAGGGGCTATGGATCAATGAGCTCACAGTCTGTGTTGTTTGGGTCCACCGGTCCTGAAGGTGTTCAGATCTGTCTGTGCCAGGGGCTATGGATCATTGAGCTCACAGTCTGTGTTGTTGGGGTCCACTGGTCCTGTAGGTGTTCAGATCTGTCAGTGCCAGGGGCTATGGATCATTGAGCTCACAGTCTGTGTTTTGGGGGTCCACCGGTCCTGTAGGTGTTCAGATCTGTCTGTGCCAGGGGCTATGGATCATTGAGCTCACAGTCTGTGTTTTGGGGGTCCACTGGTCCTATAGGTGTTCAGATCTGTCTGTGCCAGGGGCTATGGATCATTGAGCTCACAGTCTGTGTTTTTGGGGTCCACTGGTCCTATAGGTGTTCAGATCTGTCTGTGCCAGGGGCTATGGATCATTGAGCTCACAGTCTGTGTTGTTGGGGTCCTGTAGGTGCTCAGATCTGTCTGTGCCAGGGGCTATGGATCATTGAGCTCACAGTCTGTGTTGTTGGGGTCCTATAGGTTCAGATCAGTCTTTTGCTCAGTCTTGAGTGTTATTGTAGTGGTAGTGGCAGAAAATTTGAAATCTGTTGGGCCTTATGGCTGATAGCTGATTTGAACAATAGTCTGGCTAAAAATAGCTCATGTTTGGCTCTGATATGAAGTATGTAAGTCATGTTGACGCTTTAACCCAATATGAGGAGATAAGGCAGTGGAGCGAAGCAGGTCATGAAAACTAAATATGTTAATAGCTGGAAGATCATAAAGGCAGTGTTTCTGATAAGATATTTATGACATTATTTTTATATTTACGAAAATTGGCAACATGTTATCGGCCCGCCAGCTCTAATATCAGTGGGCCCCGTGAAGATACGGGGTAGAATAGGTCTTCAGCAACCCATGCTTGCTGTAAAAGTCGACAGCTGTCATATAGCTGGAATATAGCTGTGTGCGGCGTTAAACAACAAACAAACAAACAAACAATATCAGTGGATCAGGAAACGGTAATCTGCTAGCTGGTGTGGAATAACATATTTTCAGTCCATAGAAGCATATATGCAAAAATATTTGCTTGGTTAGCCAATCAAATGCCAATTAATTACTTGCCTTTATTTATAGCTGATATGTTTTCAGACAGCATCAATGTAGAAGAGGTATAAGATTGCCTTGTAACTACATGTATATTCGAAAATGTTTTAGTTTCTTTGATGTTTAATCTGAGTTTGTTCACTACTGCTTAATCTCTGACAACAATTTTAATGATTGTTTTTAGTTTTAATAAGCTCTTTCATGTGTCTAGTTTCGAATATGGTGTGCCAGTTTTAGAACCCTAGTTGCGCAGGGTAAATGTCTAAGTTTTATACATGGTATGTCTCGACCTAGGCAGAAAACGGTTAGTCCTAGTCTCCCTTGCGTGTAACATGAATGGGAGTGTGTGCTGCAGTGTGATTGGTTGAAAAATGTTGTTGAATGAGGTCGTATCCAGGAAGTGTTTTGGACATGATATGTATTGTTTTAAATTAAAACCCAAATTGGAAAAAAATTCATCTTGGCAAAATGTATACCATGTTATTTAGATATAAAGTTTTATCAATATTTATCAGAATAACTTCAATTTTTTTTAATATTATTCTTTTTCCATTCTGTCATCCATCGTATCATTACATAAAATAATTCCAGAGTGACGTCATGCCTGTCCAATAACTGTGGGAGTTCAGGTAGAGAGTCTTATCACTGATATCTTTTGTGTTTTGCAGTCTCTTTATACACTCCATACACTTGATGTGATTTTAGATTTGTGGGTATTATTGCATCTTTGCCCATTTTCTCTGATGTTGGATTGAGTTGCAGAATAGAAAGATGAAATTACACAATGAAAAAGTAGAGAAATTAGAAAGCAATCCAAGGCATGGCCACTGCAGCTATCTAATTAAGCAAGGTTTGAGAAGAAACTAATCTCTGCCAGTGTTGATACTTGTTACCATGGTAACTTTACAGGCAGTAACATCCCTCATTTCAAACTGAGTTAGCTTTTCTGTTTTGCCTTTCCCTGACCAACTCACAGTGATGGGAGACCCGTGAATATCCAGGGTAGAATGGGTCCTCAGCAACCCATGCTTGCTGTAAATGGCGACTATGCTTGTCGTAAGAGGCAATTAATGGGATCGGGTGGTCAGGCTCGCTGACTTGGTTAATGCATGTTATCGGTCCAAATTGCGTGGATTGATGCTCATGATGTCAATCAGTGGATTGTCTGGTCCAGACTCGATTATTTACAGACCGCCATCATATAGCAGGAATATTGCTGAGTGCGGTGTTAAACAACAAACATACAAAACACAGTGGTGGGAAACAAAGATTTAGATATGCTTGCTTGTATATTTCAACCCACGCAAGCTAATCAGTCTTCTAGAACACTGTAGGCCACACTAAAAGTGTGGTCTTCTGCAGCATCAGACACAGCATGCTGTTGGAGCGCACGTAGACGCTGGTGCAGTGTGAGACATATGTAAACATGGTGGGGCGTTTTGTTCCTGGGTTTGTTGTGGTGAGGGGGAAATATGTCTATATTGTGAAGGGGCTATCCTCTGTCATCTTTGCAAACAGGTTGAACTTTAGACTTTAACAACTCTCTAAAACAATGATTGTTAGTTTAAGTCATAATTTCTAGATTAAATAAATGATAAGAACAAATTGTTCCTATAAAAAAATGGCATCCTTAGTCCTCTTAGCTAGGATTATCATAAGGATAGGATCTCTATACATCCATGGACTTCTCATTCAATACAGCCTTGAAGCAAGGCTAGTTGAACTTGTGTGTTGTGTTTGGCTGATGCTGTCTTGTCAAAATGTTGGTCAACTGGTCACAGGTTTGTAAGGATGTTAACAAGGGTTGTTTTATATGTTTAGTTGTAACACCATCTAGGCTTTATGCCAGTCTCATTTCGCTTATGGGTGATGATATTTGGATGTTGACATAATGAACATTATCTAGACTGTACACAAATCTCATTTACTTGGTTTATACATGATGCTAAGTAGGTATTGAACATCATATAGATTAATGACTTGTACAATTGAATTAATCCTTTTTTGATTGGACTGTTGTTGTAGATTGGATGAGATAAGCATGGTTTTCATCAAGATAGGGAGGGTATCCTTGCTGTTCAGTTTAACATTTTGTTTAATACATTGTCTTCCTTCTGTAATTTATTAAAAAAAATTGGCATTTCACATATGCAGTTCAAATGTGTTGATAGTTTTACAACTTTGTCATGATTATTTTAGTTAAAATAAGACAAAAATCCAAACAATATTCAGACTATTCTCTATGTTGAAGTGCGTCTAGTCTCTATGTCAAAGTGCATCTAGTTCCTATATTGAAGTACAGCTAGTCTCTATGTTGAAGTACAGCTAGCCTCTATGTTGAAGTGCAGCTAGTCTCTATGTTGAAGTGCAGCTAGTGTCTGTGTTGAAGTGCAGCTAGTTCCTATGTTGAACTTGAAGTGCAACTAGTCTCTATGTTGAAGAGCATCTAGTCTCTATGTTGAAGTGCAGCTAGTCTCTATATTGAAGTGCAGCTAGTCTCTGTGTTGAAGTGCAGCTAGTCTCTATGTTGAAGTGCAGCTAGTCTCTATGTTGAAGTGCAGCTAGTCTCTATATTGAAGTGCAGCTAGTCTCTATATTGAAGTGCAGCTAGTCTTTATGTTGAAGTGCAGCTAGTCTCTATGTTGAAGTACAGTCAGTCTCTATGTTGAAGTGCTGCTAGTCTCTATGTTGAAGTACAGCTAGCCTCTATATTGAAGTGCAGCTAGTCTCAATTTTGAAGTGCAGATAGTTCCTATGTTGAAGTGCAGCTAGTCTCCATGTTGAAGTACAGCTAGTCTCTATATTGAAGTGCAGCTAGTCTCTATGTTGAAGTACAGCTAGTCTCTATATTGAAGTGAAGCTTGTCTCCATGTTGAAGTACAGCTAGTCTCTATATTGAAGTGCAGCTAGTGTCTATATTGAAGTGCAGATAGTTCCTATGTTGAAGTGCAGCTAGTGTCTATATTGAAGTGCAGATAGTTCCTATGTTGAAGTGAAGCTAGTCTCCATGTTGAAGTACAGCTAGTCTCTATATTGAAGTGAAGCTAGTCTCCATGTTGAAGTACAGCTAGTCTCTATGTTGAAGTGAAGCTAGTCTCCATGTTGAAGTACAGCTAGTCTCTATGTTGAAGTGCAGTTAGTTCCTATGTTGAAGTGCAACTAGTATCTATGTAGAAGTGCAGCTACTCTCTATATCGAAGTGCAGCTAGTTCCTATGTTGAAGTGCAACTATTCTCTATGTTGAAGTGCAACTAGTCTCTATGTTGAAGTGCAGCTAGTTCCTATGTTGAAGTGCAACTAGTCTCTATGTTGAAGTGCAACTAGTCTCTATGTTGAAGTGCAGCTAGCCTATATGTTGAAGTACAGCTAGTCTCTATGTTGAAGTGCAGCTAGCCTATATGTTGAAGTACAGCTAGTCTCTTTTTTGAAATGTAATCTTTTGTTCCATGTGTCAGAAGCAGGGTTGTTTTGCTCCAGATATTATGATCACTTAGACAGCTGAATCAGGTCATAATAAAGTCATGTCTTGTCTTGTCTGTTTTCAAACTGATAAAAACAGCTTTGAATGAGACAGGAGTAGCTTTCACTACTCAAGGACAACTACAATCCAACATGCATTTAACCTCTTGTAATCTTATGTATCATTATCATGATTATATGCTTCAAGATAATGGCAGTATTTTCTGGTGTTTTTTTCTTTAAATTGCCTGTTTAAGTACAGATTGATTTTAATGTTGAGTATCTATTTGTGGTAGTAACATTATTGATTTTTCTTTTACAGTGACTGATGTGTTCAAACATCGGGAAGGTGAAAATGTGTGTGTCATGTGTTTGGTTGCGTAAAATTGATATAAATCAACAAGGGCTGTTAATTTTAATTGACAAATATGATAAATCTCTGGATTTGATATTTATTTTGGATATATACATATATAAGTATTTGTCATGCACATGAAAGGCAAACTATCTCATGTTAACAGCAATGTTCCCATTCCCAATTGAAGTCTTCCCATTGTAATTAGTGCCCTGTTGAACTGATGCATGATTGGGCGTCTCGCTCGGGTTTCATGCTCTGCTAGATTGACAAAATGCGAGAAAAACAAACAGATTTGTGAATTACTTCAAATGGATTTCATATAATGGGCAATTAACCCAAGCCTATTTTATATAGAGTATTCTCCTTTCAGGTAGATATTGACAGTAGCAGGAAGCTGCTATTGTTAAACATAACTGCCACGACATTGTCACAGTACAGTTATCATTTATTGCAGTAGTGCAAGCAATTTCAGGCTGTGGGCTTATTTGACTGAGTAATAACAAAAATCATACTGTATTTAAACTTAAAAATTATACAAGATGAAGTTTGCCTCATTTGGGAAGTCAGGTGCCATTTTGAATGGGTTTTCGCCAGTCATCTGCTCAACAGTTTATGGTACAGCAGCAAGCAGATCTACAGCTCATCTCTACTTTCAAAGAACTGACAAAGGTGATAACAACTGAAATAAGTATACTGTTAAGTAAATTATTCATATTGTAACTATCAACACATTGATTTTGCCTCCCAGCTTCCCATGCTCTTAGTTGTGTAGCAACACTTACATGGCTGCCTATTCACATGTCCCTGCTAATGTTTATCAGAATTATTCATTAGTCTAAGTGGAAATATAGGGCTGATTGTCTTTATAAACACTTATGTTCTCAAATGTGTCTTTATTACATCTACTAATGACAAGAATACTGACATGAGTATTTTTGATGGAATAATTTATGAAAAAAAGCAGTTTGAATAATCTTACCTTCATGTCCCGATTCTATTGTATGCCGGGGCGGTCGGGTAGCCTAGTGGTGAAAGCGTTTGCTCGTCATGCCGAAGACTCGGGTTCGATTCCTGACATGGGTACAATGTGTGAAGCCCATTTCTGGTGTCCCCCGCCGTGATATTGCTGAAATATTGCTAAAAACGGCATAAAAACCATACTCACTTCTGAAGTCTCCTCATCTCCTTATAATAGAAGATGACAACTGAAACAGTATGGATAACAGCTTGGTTTTTATTTGTAACAACCTTTCAGGGCTACTTCTGGCCTCTTTCACAATGTGAATGTAGTTCTAAGGTGATTATAAATCCCATGCTTTAACACATCTCCCCGAGGCACACACTCACTCTATTGTATACCACCAAAATATCTTTATCTTAATCATGTTAATGATGATTAAAAAAGAATGATGTTATTTTTATTCTGTGTGGATAAGTATATAATCATTTACACATGACATTACAAATACTGTGTATTCTTGAATATGTGCTTAAGTAAGCAATGCTTGGTAACCTGATGAAGGAATACACATCTGTCTTGAATAAAAAAGAATTGTCCCAAAATTTATCTTTTCTCTTAAAACATCTGAAACACCAAGAAGGGTAATTTTAAACAGATTATTAAAAGGACATTGCAAAACAAACAGCTCTTCTTCAGGGTTTTACGGTAGTCATTATAGACTTATATTATCTACCTTGTGACCATTGTGTAATAAACACAATTAACCATCTGTTGAGTTTGTGTCATTGTTGCAATATGCGGTGCATCAATCTCATGTCACTCATTGTATTAACAGGGTGTTATATATGCATGCGTTGTACAACCAGATGATGCTATTGTATATATAGGAGTAATATAGCTCACGTTGCGTAACCAGGGATGAACATCCTTATAACAAACTGATGGAGATAACAAACTGTTTTTTGGGTCCCGTCTGGTAACAAACTGCGGTTATAATAAACTATAGTTAGTGGCCCCTTCGAGTTCGTTATTACCATATTTTACTGTATTCTTAAATCTAGTAATAAACACATCACATGTGTAACTGTGTAATACACATTAATTATACCATATTAAGACAAAAGTTTGAACCTATTTTGCAATGCTAGGAAAAGGGCATTGTGTAGCATGCATAAACCAGGTATACACATGTTTTATATCAGGTGATAAACATTTTTATATGCAGTGTAAGATACATGTTTTATTGCAGCAGTAATAGAGACCTTGTATAACTTGATAGTATTATTCAAGGTTATCATGGTAATCAATTTCTGAATGATTTTACTTTCAGTGGAAAGTCGCACATGGGCTGTGTGATGAATTAGGTTACAGATGTATGGTGTATATTTTGAGCACTGGTTGAAATGTCAGTTACATAATTTGTCTGGCCTTGTAAATACAGACATAACAGGCAATGACATTTGTCCTTCGTGACCTAGTTTTTGACACAGTCCACAGTGTGATCAGTTCGGGGTTGTCCTCCGATATGTGATAGAAATACAGCCTTAGCTGATTGGTCAACACAATCTTCCAGGAAGTATTTCCACGCTGTAGAGGTGGGCCTAGTTTCAAGGAATTCTGTGTGGAGCTACACAACCTCTGTCCTTTCAGAAGGGACTGTATAGTGACTGGCTGTTATGTTATGCAGGTAGGCATGGAGACAGGATATGTAGCAACATGTTTGCCGTAGCTATCGAGAGCAGCAGCAGCGTGTGTATGTGTGTGTGTGTGTGTGGATGTTTGGATCGTGGACGGCCCTGTCTCTGCTTTCAATGATAGAGTGTGCAATGAAACATTCAACACATGCTTATTCTAAAGTGGGGATTTAGAAGTTGAGGTCGAGTTAAATTTGAAGCGGTTGACAGGTCACATCCTGTCTGTTTATGTTTTGACGAGACATTGGTTTTTGTTGTGAGCTTCAGGTAATTCAGTAAGCAGATTTTAGAGAGATGAGGGTTACGACACAGCAAATGTGCATTAATTGAAAACATAAGTGCACATTTTGAACGAAGTTTTGTGTAACATTAAATGTTAATAGTATTGATAGTATTTATTTATTTTGTTGTTTAACATGTTTAAGAAGCAAGTTTAGTGAAAAATGTATATTAAAAAAATATTACCATGAAAAATGAAAAGAGATACCCATGGTTATTTGTGTAATTTGGAGAATCTGTGGTTATTAATGTGATTGTGTGACTACCATTATTGACCCGACGGGTGTTCCAAGACTAGTACATTCTCAAATCGAGTGTTGTGAGATAAAATTACAAGTGCCTGCTTCTTGATCACTCTCAACTCTGCTCTTACTACTACGTATAGATGTCAGGTATTACAAGCTCAAGTCGAAGTGAGGCACACACATTTGGTTAAATGAGTATGTGTATATACCAGTAATAATAGTGGAGTATTTGAAAGTCTTTTACGTCCTCACTGAAGTACCACAAAAGGCTGAAGTCATCAAATTACCCACGCCTTCACAAGCTTTGTCTTGTAACTAAGTTAGGATACTGTCTAGGAAACTCCCCACATCTTCCTTAAATTTGACTGGTAACTTAATCAAGCACCCAGGGCCCGATCCACACTGGTTTTGTAGCACTCCGTCATTCGTAAGCCTGTGATAATCTCTCCAGTTACGATAGGTGGTAATGCTTCTCTTATATCATTATATTATACCTTCATATACTGCAGGTATCCAGCTACTAGTATCCGCTCAAATGCGGTTTTATTTGCTCCCCAACCAGTGGATCTGTGTGCATTCTAGATAATATTCTCAACTCCCTAGGGAGTATACAACCCAAGCTGCTGAAGGTTTTGTGGATGGGAACCAGTTGGAAAGGTCCCAGGCAACCAATGGCTTGTTATGGACATGATAGAGATGACTCAATTGGCACATATTTCCATGTTTGGGATGCTACTAATAACATCAATCACAGGTTTGTCTGGTTCAGGAAGCCCATTTCCGGTGTCCCCCACCGTAATATTGCTTCAATATTGCTAAAAGCACGTAAAACCATACTCACTCACTCACTCTTGCATCAGGGACAGTCCACTGGGGACCTCTGTAGTAGTGACAGCTGTTTGCAGAACCTGTCAGTATCACACCAAAATTGCATGCAGATAACGGCACAAGATTCTCATTGGGGGAATGTGGCTCTGATTTTATTATTAGAAAACAGCTGGAAAACAAACAATAATTGTTATTCACCTGATACATGTGTTTCATAAGAACAAACACCCATTTTTGAATGACCAATATTTTCTTTATTTCATTTATTTCTACCATGGGTAACAACTTCTTTATTATTTGTAGTGACGATTCAGGGCTACTTCAGGCCCTTCAGTATTCGCTATGGCCCTGTTCCACTGAGCCATCATTGTGCTACGACTGTCATAGGTCAATGTTAAAGCCATCTTCCGGAGGCACATATCGATAGTCCAATCAGAGAACGTTTCACAAAATCAACATCCACGGCTGGTACACCTTACTATGAAAGTGATTTACCACTGCCTGTCTTCGTTGACACAAATATGTTTTTTCATCTTTAAAACCCCCAAACGATTGCCTATGATTTTGTGTCAGGGATATTTTCTTTTTTGATTGACCAGGTCGTCGCCTGTGGTAGTCGCCATCTATGTGAAGCTATACGAGATATGTTGTTTTCATTACAAGGGGCACAACTCGCCAGGGTCAAGCCAGAAAAAGTGTCCTTCATGTGGCAAAGGTTAAAATTAGGCTTTGATATAGGCCAGTGGACACGCCTGCCTCGGGGAGATGTGTTAAAGCATGGGATTTATAATCATCTTAGAACTACATTTGCATTGTGAAAGAGGCCAGAAGTAGCCCTGAAAGGTTGTTACAAATAAAAACCAAGCTGTTATCCATACTATACTATTACAATAGTTAATCTCTCATGCCATGACAGATTAACATTACCAATAAGAAAGAATCGGGTGATCCTGATCT
Organism: Haliotis rufescens; assembly: GCF_023055435.1. Taxonomy (NCBI): domain Eukaryota; kingdom Metazoa; phylum Mollusca; class Gastropoda; order Lepetellida; family Haliotidae; genus Haliotis; species Haliotis rufescens. Next base: position 60,614,909 of record NW_025964223.1, on the reverse strand, counting down.
TCATCTTCTATTATTAGGAGATGAGGAGACTTCAGAAATGAGTATGGTTTTTACACCGCTTTTAGCAATATTCCAGCAATATCACGGCGGGGGACACCAGAAATGGGCTTTACAGATTGTACCCATGTTGGGAATCAAACCCGGTTCTTCCGCTTGATGTTCGAACGCTTTAACCACTACGTTACCCGACCGCCACCTTTAGAAATGAAGAGTTACTTCTGATGTATATATACGAGTAGCTTGATGTGAGCTGTTGTCTGATGCCAGAGCATGCATTTGAGCGTGGGTTCCCATGGGAGAGGTTCATTGTTGGGGCTGTGAAATCTGTCAGCAGTGTGCAGGAACATGATGAGAAGTGACCACATGGACAGAATATTTCCAGCAAATCCAGGTACCCGGGGAACTCATTAACATTTCTAGGTGTACTAGGGACAGCTTTTTAATTATTTTGGTGAATTGTATGCAATACCTCCCCATGTCGAAGCCTGAAACTGTATCAATCTTCTGGATTGTTGTTTACTGTTGGGGAAAGGATTGGGGGGGTGTTTGCAGGTCCTGGATACTGCTGAGCAAAATAGATGCCTGTTTGTATGTTGGTAGCCTCTCTCACATGCCCCAGTGCATGTATATAATAAAACTTAACCCCAATTGACCCCAAACATCCGGGGTAGAATAGGTCTTCAGCAACCCATGCTTGCCGTAAAAGGCAATTATGCTTGTCGTAAGAGGCGACTAACGAGATTGGGTGGTCAGCCTCGCTGACTTGGTTGGTGCATGTCATCACATACAATTGCGTGGATCGATGCTCATGATGTCAATCACTGGATTGTCTGGTCCGGACTCGATTATTTACAGACTGCCATCATATAGCTGGAATATTGCTGAGTACAGCGTTAACTACAATCAATCAATTAATCACCCCATTCCACCCTTGTCCCTTCTCAGCTCTAGCAGCCTGTACCTTCCTATTCTCAGCTCTAGCAGCCTGTACCTTCCTATTCTCAGCTCTAGCAGCCTGTACCTTCCTATTCTCAGCTCTAGCAGCCTGTACCCTTCCTATTCTCAGCTCTAGCAGCCTGTACCCTTCTTATTCTCAGCTATAGCAGCCTCTACCCTTCCTTTTCTCAGCTCTAGCATCCTCTATCTGTCCTATTCTCAGCTCTAGCAGCCTCTACCCTTCCTATTCTCAACTCTAGCAGCCTGTACCTTCCTATTCTCAGCTCTAGCAGCCTGTACCTTCCTATTCTCAGCTCTAGCAGCCTGTACCTTCCTATTCTCAGCTCTAGCAGCCTGTACCTTCCTATTCTCAGCTATAGCAGCCTCTACCCTTCCTATTCTCAGCTCTAGCAGCCTGTACCTTCCTATTCTCAGCTCTAGCAGCCTGTACTCTTCCCTTTCTCAGCTCTAGCAGCCTGTACCCTTCCTATTCTCAGCTCTAGCAGCCTGTACCCTTCCTATTCTCAGCTCTAGCAGCCTGTACCCTTCTTATTCTCAGCTATAGCAGCCTCTACCCTTCCTTTTCTCAGCTCTAGCATCCTCTATCTGTCCTATTCTCAGCTCTAGCAGCCTCTACCCTTCCTATTCTCAACTCTAGCAGCCTGTACCTTCCTATTCTCAGCTCTAGCAGCCTGTACCTTCCTATTCTCAGCTCTAGCAGCCTGTACCCTTCCTATTCTCAGCTCTAGCAGCCTGTACCCTTCCTATTCTCAGCTCTAGCAGCCTGTACCTTCCTATTCTCAGCTCTAGCAGCCTGTACCCTTCCTATTCTCAGCTCTAGCAGCCTGTACCTTCCTATTCTCAGCTATAGCAGCCTCTACCCTTCCTTTTCTCAGCTCTAGCAGCCTCTATCTGTCCTATTCTCAGCTCTAGCAGCCTCTACCCTTCCTATTCTCAACTCTAGCAGCCTGTACCTTCCTATTCTCAGCTCTAGCAGCCTGTACCTTCCTATTCTCAGCTCTAGCAACCTCTACCCTTCCTATTCTCAGCTCTAGCAGCCTGTACCCTTCTTATTCTCAGCTCTAGCAGCCTCTACCCTTCCTATTCTCAGCTCTAGCAGCCTGTACTCTTCCCTTTCTCAACTCTAGCAGCCTGTACCTTCCTATTCTCAGCTCTAGCAGCCTGTACCCTTCCTATTCTCAGCTCTAGCAACCTCTACCCTTCCTATTCTCAGCTCTAGCAGCCTGTACCCTTCTTATTCTCAGCTCTAGCAGCCTCTACCCTTCCTATTCTCAGCTCTAGCAGCCTCTACCCTTCCTATTCTCAACTCTAGCAGCCTGTACCTTCCTATTCTCAGCTCTAGCAGCCTGTACCTTCCTATTCTCAGCTCTAGCAGCCTGTACCCTTCCTATTCTCAGCTCTAGCAGCCTCTACCCTTCCTATTCTCAGCTCTAGCAGCCTGTACCTTCCTATTCTCAGCTCTAGCAGCCTGTACTCTTCCCTTTCTCAGCTCTAGCAGCCTGTACCTTCCCTTTCTCAGCTCTAGCAGCCTGTACCTTCCCTTTCTCAGCTCTAGCAGCCTGTACTCTTCCCTTCCTATTCTCAGCTCTAGCAGCCTGTACCCTTCTTATTCTCAGCTATAGCAGCCTGTACCCTTCCTATTCTCAGCTATAGCAACCTCTACCCTTCCTATTCTCAGCTCTAGCAGCCTGTACCCTTCTTATTCTCAGCTATAGCAGCCTGTACCCTTCCTATTCTCAGCTCTAGCAGCCTCTTCCCTTCCTATTATCAGCTCTAGCAGCCTGTACCCTTCCTATTCTCAGCTCTAGCAGCCTCTTCCCTTCCTATTTTCAGCTCTAGCAGCCTGTACCTTCCTATTCTCAGCTCTAGCAGCCTGTACCTTCCTATTCTCAGCTCTAGCAACCTCTACCCTTCCTATTCTCAGCTCTAGCAGCCTGTACCCTTCCTATTCTCAGCTCTAGCAGCCTGTACCTTCCTATTTTCAGCTCTAGCAGCCTGTACCCTTCCTATTCTCAGCTCTAGCAGCCTCTATCCTTCCTACTCTCAACTCTAGCAGCCTGTACCCTTCCTATTCTCAGCTCTAGCAGCCTGTACCTTCCTATTCTCAGCTATAGCAGCCTGTACCTTCCTATTCTCAGCTATAGCAGCCTGTACCTTCCTATTCTCAGCTCTAGCAGCCTGTACCCTTCCTATTCTCAGCTAAAGCAGCCTGTACCTTCCTATTCTCAGCTCTAGCAGCCTGTTCCCTTCCTATTTTCAGCTCTAGCAGCCTGTACCCTTCCTATTCTCAGCTCTAGCAGCCTCTATCCTTCCTACTCTCAGCTCTAGCAACCTGTACCCTTCCTATTCTCAGCTCTAGGGTTCCTAAATTCCCTTATGGAATTAGTTTCATTTAACTTCATAGATAACTTCATTTCCAGGGCCCACTTGCACAAAGGGATCTTAGCGCCAAGACTATTGTAAGCCTATGTTAAAGTATGGGAGTTACGATCATCTTAGCGCTAAGATCGCTTCGTGCAAGAGGGCCCAGGACTATATCTTAGTCTATTTGTCTGGTGTGAGTTACTTTGTGCAGTGGAGTTGTTCTTCTTCAGAAGTGCCCTGTGGAATAGGCGATTGTAAGCTTGAACTGCCTGTGACACTTGAACCTGCTTGTGGTGATAGATATATTTCAGAGTGGCTTCTCAATGTCTTTCTGTTTTTCTTTTCTTACAGAAATCTGATTAATTACTGTTATAAAATGTCTTTTTCGTTTTTTTGTTTCATTTTATCTCAAACCATATTCTGTCTTGTGTAGTATTTGATCTATCAAACATCTTGCTAATTAAGTCCATTTGTTTATCTCAGCCTATAAATACTACATGCAAACAAGTTAATGTCCAACCTCTGCTATCTGACTGCTGTGGCCTTCACCTACCTCATGTCAATGGGAGGGAACATGTGCAAGATTAGAACACCAGTTGGTGAAATCAGTTTGCAATATCATGCGTTTTGTGTCTGTGGATTGTGTAAACATTAACCATATTGCTGTAAAATGTCCATGACATTTAATATACCCAATTTTCCCGTTCCCAAGTCAGTCATCTGCTTTCTTGAGGACTAGTAGAATTTCAGGGTTTTATGGGTGTCCTTCCATTGCTTTCACTTTTTGGTTTTCAGGTTAATTTCTGTCACTGTCCGGGGCCCCGTTCCTCAAAGCCATCTTAGCACTAAGGTGATCATAACTCCCATACTTTAACACTGGCTTACAATAGTCGTAGCGCTAAGATCACTTTGTGGAACGGTGTCCTGGTCAATTACTAGATATCAGGAGGTCACAGTTTGACTATGTTCTTGCTATCAACCATTCAGCCTCAGACTTGTCACCCACTCAGTGTTTATAGGCCGCCATTGTTGCTGGACTATTGCTGACTTCACCTTAAGACAACATTCACTCACTTATACACCTGTTTTACCAACAGTAATAAACTGTATGTCAACTTGTGAGTTTGGCCGACAGTTATTCTTGTAACCTTGCCACTCAACCACTTAGACCCAATTTATCAACCTCTCAATTATTCATAGGTGACATGATATATCTGGAATATTCTTGACTGCACCTTAAGACAACATTCACTCACTTATACACACGTTTTACCAACAGTAATAAACTGTATGTCAACTTGTGAGTTTGGCCGACTGTTATTCTTGTAACCTTGTCACTCAACCACTCGACTCAACAACCTCTCAATTATTCATAGGTGACATGATATAGCTGGAATATTCCTGACTACAATAAAACAACATTCACTCACTTATACACATGTTTTACCAACAGTAATAAACTGTATGTCAACTTGTGAGTTTGGCCGACTGTTATTCTTGTAACCTTGTCACTCAACCACTCGACTCAACAACCTCTCAATTATTCATAGGTGACATGATATAGCTGGAATATTCCTGACTACAATAAAACAACATACACTCACTTATACACCTGTTTTACCAACAGTAATAAACTGTATGTCAACTTGTGAGTTTGGCCGACTGTTATTCTTGTAACCTTGTCACTCAACCACTCGACTCAACAACCTCTCAATTATTCATAGGTGACATGATATAGCTGGAATATTCCTGACTACAATAAAACAACATACACTCACTTATACATTCCTCTTACAAACAGTAATAACCTGTATGTCAACTTGTGTGTTTGGCCGACACTTATTATTGTAACCTTTCCACTCAACCACTTAGACCCGATTTATCAACCTCTCAATTACTCATAGGCGACATGATATATCTGGAATATTCTTGACTGCACCTTAAGACAACATTCACTCACTTATACACATGTTTTACCAACAGTAATAAACGGTATGTCAACTTGTGTGTTTGGCCGACAGTTATTCTTGTAACCTTGCCACTCAACCACTTAGACCCAATTTATCAACCTCTCAATTATTTATAGGCGCCATGATATAGCTGGACTATTGCTGACTACACTTTGTAACCTTGCCCCTAAGATGTACAGGGAGCCAACACTTCTCCCCATGTGTTTTTTCTTGCTCAGATCAGTCTCACCTACTGACCTCCCCTCCACCAAGTCATGCATGGGGCACAGCAGACGGACACTTCCAGTCCTACCAAATCTTGCACACCCTCTTGTTAGTCTGTCCACTCTGTAGGCTTTGCTTTCTCTCAAGGACCAGACTTGTTTTCGATGGATATCGGTTTGCCTACTCCACATCTTTATAGAAGGAAAAATGTTGTTTTTTAATTCCACAGACTTTGTTTCAGTCTGTAGTTTCTGTTTGAAAACAATGTGGTTTACGACATGCTGTATTAGGTTGAACCCTGAAGAAGGAAGACGTGTGAGTTAGCTGTGTTTGTTGACGCTTCGCCTTGCCTCGTAAACAAATTGTAACAATTAATTTGTCAACAGCTGCTTTGGCACTGCTTTTTTCACCTCCAACTACACAGTCCTGTCTCTGAGAACCAGTTATTTGAAACAGGTTCGCCTTGCCAGTGACATTCACCAAGCCAACTTTGGCAGCCGATTCCACCCACCCTATTCCTCCTGTCTGCCAGGGAGCAGACGCCATCATGTAGATGAACTGGGAGCAATTACTGTGCTCATCAAAATCGTTCCTCTCATGGCCTGCTCCCCACTTGTGTGTGCCGCCACACACTGCGTAGGAATGGCTGAAGGAATGGTGGAGCTTCAGTCATTATGTGCTGGTGGAATTTCTCGGGGCCATTTTGTGGTAGAAGGACAGCTGGACCCAGGGACCTTCCTCCTCTGCCAGTCCTGTATTGATCAGTCGGATGACTCCATGCTCTCAATCATGGCCACGAGGAGGTTCCCAAACCCACACCACAAGCCACTTCTGTTTCACATTTTTCTGTTTCTATGGAGATAGTCAAGAATCTTGAAAATGTCATGTCAAAAAAAAAGATTCAGGTTTCAAAATTTTAAAAATACTGCTGCAATGTAGATAGATCATTAGATATTCAGCTTTATGTTGATTTTGTTTGAATGAAATTGTTATATTTTTGGATTCATGTTAACAAATCAAGACTGGTTTGTTATGTATCCAAATTTGAGCGTGAATATGCGAGTATGTCAGAATGTGACAAACAGTCCTTGAATAAATTGCAAAGTAGGTTAGAACAAACCAATATGCCTGCATGTTGGAAACACTGTCGCAATAATTCCTGCATATGTGATTAAGTGTAATATTTACTGGTTATGACATCACGGCATAGGTGTGCTTTGCAGGATGAATAAATGTGCATTCAGTACTCACAAATTATAGAATGGATGCAGAGAAAAAAATATATTGCTTCCCAAGGGACAAACAATAATATTCATTGTACCCTATTCTTGACAAGAAATATAAAGTTCCTGTCATTTAAATAATTATCAAGTCTCACAGGGCAGTACTCTACATCATGTCATTACTCTATAGGACCCTCAAATTGCCTGTGAGGACCCTTGAAATTAGTAATTGGGGGTCCTCTGGACCCCTAGTTTTGTGGGTCATGGTAAAACCCTGCTTCGTATTTATCATGGTGATTTGATTACAAACAGGATGAATAATGACTTTGTAAATTACCTAATGTTTTCATAGAGACTCACAGCAGTGGTTTCAGTAGCTTAAGGTTGAACTGTGGTCAGAGGTGGCACAGTGGTTTAAGATACAGCTTAGGTTTGAGGCTGCTTGGGTGGAACTGTGGTTTGAAATAGTATGGTGGTTTAAGGTAGAACGGTGGGTGAAGGTGGCTGTGAGCATGGTGAGGTTTATCCTGGCTTAAGGATGTTCCTTTGCCTAGTGATGAGTATGGAATCGAACCTGGGTCTTTAACGTGACCAGTTAACGTTTTAACCACTAGGGTACCCCACAGATTATTTGATCAAATCCCAGCGTTACAATCACTTGCTGTTTGTCAAGTAGTGGTGGTTGATGATAATGATAATATTTCAGCCATATCTTGACGAGAAGTTATTATATATTATCAATTAAAAAAACCTGTCATCAATGGACAGTAAAATAACTAGAATATCACAGATTTACAGTAAGACAGAGTTCCAAATTCAGAATTAATAATTTTGACCCTTTTAAATATCCTGATGTTAAGATTTTGTGTCAAAGGGTTGGTTCTCTGTGGTGAAATACTGCAGCAGAGCCAGGCATGACCTGGGACCTCCATTCCTTTCTAACACTATTGTTTACAATAAGCATTGCATTTCCAACATTCATGTTTCTAGTAGGGCTGGGATGCGCAACTCGGGTACTCGGGTACTCGGGTACTCGGGTTGGGTGGGTGCTGAGTAGAACCTGGATACCCTCAGGACTACCTGGACCCATGGTTAGTTATGTGATGTATTGTTTAATGACATTAATAATAAAATTCCATGGTTACACAAGTACAAGTCACAGAAGTTCGCATTACTTTCTGACTCTGCGCACATTCCTTCTGAATTAATATGTTTGAGTAAAGACTAAGCTTCAGTCAACTTCAGTGTATACACGATCAGATCGTTTAATACGTTATCTAAATACTTTCTGCCCGGGCTCTGGTAAAACAATTCCCAACTGAACATTTTGTACCCAACTTGAGACCTACAGCGGGTACCCGGGTAGGGTCGGGTAATAGGGGTTGGGTACCTGGGTAGTTATTTTAGACTCGTCCCAACCCTAGATTCTAGATTCTAGGTGGAGGAATACAGAGTGAATGTAGTAATTACAGTAAAAAGTAAAATAATATGCACTGTTGTGAATTAAGTATTAGGAATGCTGTATACATGGTATAAATCAGGAAATGAGATGACATCAAAGGATAATATAGGGCGTGGTAGCAGTTTGTTATGCTTTAACCTACACACTTTTTGAGGTCATCAAATAATTTTTATCATAGGCTGTAAACAGGAAATGACCTTCCAGTAGTATATGTTTGTACATTAGAAAGTAATTTTAGCCTGTTAACATGTGCCTTATTAAATTTTCAAAGTCTGTGATCATGTTTGTGGTATTTGGATTATGACCTAATCAGAAAAACCATAGTTTTACCTCAGTGATGAGAATTTCTAAATTAGTCGTCTTCAGTTGATTTCTTGCAGGTATTAAGAATCTGGGGCCACGGGTGCCCAGTCGTCTAAGGCATGCGATGTGCTGTGCAGTTGCATCTCGCTACAGCATATCTGCTGTAGGGGAAGATGCTTCCCACTTCTTTGTGATGTTTTGCCTGCTTTGACTCTCTAGGCGCCATGAGGGATGGCAATTTTATACGTAGTCTGCAGACTTTGTTTGTGTTGGTTCAGGTAAAAAGTCTGTTCATTGACAGCTCGTGAAGAAGTTGAAATTCTACATTAACTCACCTGTGATTCATATGAAAGTGTCAGGTATATGGAAATCATACTAAGCCCTAAATGAATACACTGACTGAGTCAGATCAGCAGCTGTCTATAGCTTTTTTCTGAGTGGATATTGTTTTCAAAATTCAATTCATCGATTTGTCGGCCCTGGGCAATGGATGTTTTTGTTCTAATTAAAGGAAGTCATTGACATACAGCTGTACCAGTACAGTATCATTGTGCTGTCTAACTGAAGTTGCATGTTATGCAATTAGGGGCACATGTTTACATGTTGTAAAAGTCCCTTGAAATTAAATATCTGTTTACTTGCATTTACATTTTGCATACATGTGCCCTCTTTGCCTAAACCTGTAGTTACATCTAATTATGCAATTATAGACAATTATTGACTTGTACAAGGTCCTCTGCAATTAAATTGTCTCACATGATATGTTTTTCTACTTAATTAAATGCTTAAAATCCCAAATTAGTGAAGTTTTATAATAACTGCCCATTATTTTCTAATTAGAATGTTGATATATTCCTGATTGCTATGGCCAATGAGCGTGATGTAGGCTGCGGTGTCCATGGTGTACATGGTGTCCATGGGCCTCCATTTACCATCATTATTTATTCATGAATGCTCATGATGCTGTATGTCGTCCGTCGTGTAGAAACAGGTTCACTGAAGGAATTTCGTTTTCGTTGTAATATTAGTCAGCTGATGGTATGTCAATATTTTGAGCTCAAGTGACAAGTAATCTGTGCCCAAATTGTTTGAGTCGACTAGTTCTAACTTGTTTTCAGTACATTTCTTTGCTGTAAGTATTAACTGAGATTATTATATGAAGTTAATGTTTACAGTTTTAGGACTTGTATCTAAGGTTGCCTAGCAACCTACACAAAGGAAATGAGCATTATACAGTTCTTTTAATGATTTTTGGTCCTAAAATGAGAACCAGTTTGTTCATGATTCTCACATCCTCAAGATTCATCTGTTGTATTGATCTGTTGAGAAAATTAAAAGTTATTCAACTTGTCAAGTTGATGCTTCATACGTCTTAGTTTGACAGTCCACATCCCTGTTACTATGGGGCCTAGGATTTTGTCTGGAGATTTGATATTTTGTCAGTTACAGCTGCAAAATCGGATATTTTTTAAATAAAAGCTATAAGCCTGAATATTTTTTTAAGAAAAACACTTGCAGCAGTGAAATATTTGTGGCAGACAAGTTGTTTTTTCAACAGTCTGGAGCATAATTATTTTTTTCATTTTCAATTTGTTTGTTTGAAGAAATACTCAAGCAGCATTTGGATGGGTCGATGAAACTATTTCATCTGAACAGTTGTGAGTGACCAAAGTGTAACAATCACAGTGAAGGTCATTCGTAAAGTATGTTTGTCATTTTCACAAAAAGGCCTTTGTCGACTATGCTTGTTGTAAGAGGCGACTAACGGGAACGGGTGCTCAGACTCGCTGACTTGGTTGATGCATGTCACCGTATCTCAATTGTGTGGATTGATGCTCATGGTATGAATCAGTGGATTGTCTGGTCCAGACTTGATTATTTACAGACTTCCGTCAAATAACTGGAATATTGCTGAGTGAGGCGTTAAACAACAAACAAACAAATCCTGCAGATCATTTTCATGTCTTACCTATAGTTTTGTTATTTCTATGAAAATTTATGTCAGTTTGCTGTCAATAGTAGGTCCTTGTGGCCTACTTAGAATGAGTAGCATATTCTGCTGCACTTTGCTGTGATATTGAGGCACGTATTCACAAAGTCGATTTCACTGAAGATAAAGGTATCATGGTCATTGGAATAATTCCAGGCCCCTTCCAGAAACGGCTGGGAAGGGGCTGTTCTCAACTAGCTTTAATAGATACTAACCAAATATTTGGAAAAGATTGTCCTGTGCTATATTTGTTTTTGTAACACAAGCAATATTTCTTAACACTGAATCATGCTTCATTCTGAAAACTTACTGATGCTAGATAAACTTGAATGGCTGATGTGTCAAGTGAGACAGGTTCAACGCTGCTTTATACAGATTTTAGTTTCATTGTGGTGTGTCAGCTTTTTGTGTAAGGAAAGTGAGTGATGCGGATCCTAGATGATTGCCTTTCTGAAATCCTTTATCACTGGTATGATGTAGACACACCAAGAGTGATAATCAGATCAAATCCTTTATCACTGGTATGATGTAGACACACCAAGAGTGATAATCAGATCAAATCCTTTATCACTGGTATGATGTAGACACACCAAGAGTGATAATCAGATCAAATCCTTTATCACTGGTATGATGTAGACACACCAAGAGTGATAATCAGATCAAATCCTTTATCACTGGTATGATGTAGACACACCAAGAGTGATAATCAGATCAAATCCTTTATCACTGGTATGATGTAGACGCACCAAGAGTGATAATCAGATCAAATCCTTTATCACTGGTATGATGTAGACGCACCAAGAGTGATAATCAGATCAAATCCTGCATTTGAACATGTGATGACGTAGACACACCAAGAGTGATAATCAGATCAAATCCTGGATTTGAACATGTGATCATTAGGCACACTAAGGCTGAAATTAACTTAAGTCCACTTGTCTGTGGCCTTGTGACTCCAGTACGGCCTGCTATATTAGATAATTCCAAGTCTGTTAGACGAACGATCCACTAAGGATAATTAGGCATACAGTTTTTCCAACTTTGCTGGCAGTAAATTTCATTTAAGGAACTGTGATTTACTTTCACAAAAAACATCATGAACAAGTCTTTAGTTTCCTCACTTATTTTTAGGCCAATTAGTATGAATCTATTTAAAGCATCTGTCCCTGTCGACCAATCAGAATGTTTGTGATGAGCCAGATGTGATATTAATAACCGTTTAGCATGCCTGGATAGTTCATATCACTGGAAGAGAGTGTGGACTACTGTCAAAGAGAATGCTCAGCTCTCTAAAGTGGGGGTCTGACATTATCAAGAGATTGACAACCATGGATAAACAAAATCAATAATGGCAGTAAATATATTTGTGAAGAATCATTTCTACAAAAATAGAAAGATGGAATGAATGGTTTGCATGTGGATGTTACAGGAATGATGTGTTTATTTTTCAAACAGTTTGACATAGTGATATCTATCACAATCTAGTATTACTTGAAGTTATCGCTTATCTTGACACAAACAAAAATGAGCAGATCACATTTGCTTGTAATAAACATGAAAGTTGATAATTCAGAGAAGGTTAGTGGTGACAATTGAGCCAGTGTTTTTAGCAACATATTTCTTACTGCCATGGCAGCTGGTAAGGCAGGGGGTACACAAGGGACAGGTGTGTTTGCTAAACGACATACATTCACTGGTGAAGTGGCGGCCATTAGCACCCTGATGTAGTTGTTTACACTGTCAGCACCCTGATGTAGTTATTTACACTGCCAGTGGCATAGATAATGCAAAACTGATAGAGTTCATGGTTGACTTTTAGATTGTTTGTTGAACTTGTCAAAAGGAAAAATTAATTTCAAAACAGTGCAAGGGACATAACTCTGCACAGCAAATTGTGGCTACTGGTCCGCCCTGTGTCTAAAGAATATAAGCTTAAAATTTTCACCATAAGAATGCTTGGTGTGAACCATTGGCCCTGGCTTCTTAAAATGTTTAAAGTTCCACTGGACACTATAGACTACTCAAAATAACTTAAGGAACACCAATTCTTTCATGCTACTACAGTAATTCTGTCATGCAATGGCAGACTTAGTATTGTAATATGGAAACTTCTTTTGAGTAGTATACAAGGATATTTTCAGAATTTCATTTTCTACATTGTTCTGTGATCTGTTTCTTAATTCAATCAGTGTTTTCATGTAGATCAGTAACATTTCTACTCAGCATTTCATGAAGTATGGCCATTAATAATGCTATAGAGAAATAGGACATCATTTCTGACTTCAAGCAAGCATTCTTTATTATGGTGTTAATATGTTAAGGAAATTCATGCCAGGAAGTTTTATGATTGTATTTTGTATGCCATGTGATATCCCTGTTATATGTGCGTTACAAGTAGGTAATAATGTTTACAATTTCATTCTGGTTGGTCTATGACATGGACCACGTTCCCAATATAATTTGCATATAACACTACAGCTTAATGGGACATTGGGCATGTTAGCCTAGATTAAATATTGCTGACTTTGCACAAACATTCGCTCAGCCAAATGTGATGGTTTGGTAATGAAAACTGTCTCGGAGTTTATGTTTATGTGTTGCTTGATCTCGGAAGCTGAAATTTTGAAGTGTCTAAAACCCAGTATCATATTTGAGAACTACAGTCAGATTCTAAACTGATTTATCAGATTTGACATGCTATATATCAATAATTTTTTAATGTGAAGTTAACATGATATATGGCTTTTCCATTCAATCACTGGATGAGAGATTGTCACAAAGTTTGACTCACTCTATGAAGGTTCACATGCCAATGAACTCACACAAAGTGAAAGTCTATTCTAGCGTAGTTGTGCTGTTCTTGCTTATGTTTTCTGAATTGGAATTGTCTGCTTATAAATTATGTGTGATTTCTTAGTGGTAAGGTTATGCAAGCGTTCATCCCATTCCAGTATGTGCAGGATGCGATCGATCAGGCCGGTTCACCTGTCTGCATGATGCATTGCTTGGTGGCAACAGTGACCTATTCGTCAGGCCGGTTCACCTGTCTGCATGATGCATTGCTTGGTGGCAACAGTGACCTATTCGTCAGACCGGTTCACCTGTCTGCATGATGCATTGCTTGGTGGCAACAGTGACCTATTCGTCAGGCAGGTTCACCTGTCTGCATGATGCATTGCTTGGTGGCAACAGTGACCTATTCATCAGGCTGAGAACCTTTGTGGGCCTGAAGTCCAATGTCAACATATCTACCTGTTGTAATTAGCGGTAACACCAGCAACGTGTCATACACCTTTTGGAGAGAATGGCAATATTTGTATTCTGGTGAGGCCACTGGCTTTGGTTAATGGATAGATTAGAATCACATACCGCTGAAAGGAAAATAATCCATAAAGTATTCAGTTATGTTTATCTCATGAAGTCCTTGTACAGAATTACATTAAAATTGATGGTGTTGACACTTTCTTTGTGGCTGTGTTTATTTTCTAGTTTTTATAGACATGTAATAATTGTAGCGTTTATGCTCAGGTTTTTTTCTAGGACATGCCCTGATTATCTTTTTTTTTTAATTTGGTATGATTAACAAATAACAGAATTTTGTATCAAAAGTTTAAATCTTAAAAAAAAAATTAAATACCATTTGTCTGTTGCCAAATCACTGCATGTTTGCCAAAGTATGGAACCACAGGCTGATAAGAGTTTTTATGTCCCTTACAGCAGCTGTCTGAACATGCTGACAGAGATAAGATGGTGTTTTCGTTTGTTCTGCGGTCAATATTGGTCTTTATAGGCCATGTATTTACTTTCAGTTATTGCTAAATATTTACGTTTTGTGCGAACAAGTCTGCAGTGCCATGTCAACAGGATGTACATAATTTTGTTCAAAACATCATTGTAGACAGGGGGTGGTCGCGTAGCGTAGTTGTTAAAGCGTTCACTCGTCATGCTGAAGACCAAGGTTCGATTCCTGACATGGGTACAGTGTGTGAAGCCCATTTCTGTTGTCCCCCCGCCGTGATATTGCTGGAATATTGCTAAAATCTGAGTAAAACCATACTCTCACTCACTCAGTCACTCACTCACTCACTCACTCACTCACTCACTCACTCACTCACACTCACTCACTATAGACAGCTTAATCTAGTGTTTTATTTTGTTAATTTCATATGCAAATACTGAATCCATTTTTAGGGCACCGAATGCCATTTTTCTTGGTATTTCAACCTTGAATGATGGGAAAACTTGTGCAAATATTCTGCCCACAGTTTGGACATGTTGGAAGGGAATTGCCAGACTCAGTAATTCTTCTCTGAGAATATTGGCTTCTTGAAACACCTACTACTTTGGCAGATTCGCAGTTACAGCTGCTCAGGTTCTGGTATTGGAGTGGTGTTATACAGGAAAGGTGCTATTTACATTGTTACAAATAAGAGATTTCACTCCTCAAAAAAATGAATTCAAACTCTTAAAGCCTGTTTTGTGGGGAGCCACTTTAGACCTTCAGAGCTGACAAAAATTCCAGGGTGCCAGTTAGTAAAACATTACATTACCAGTCAAATGAAACTTCACTCTGTGCTTAGCATGTACTAAGTTAACAATGTTAAACACGTACTAAGTTCAACATGTTGACTGTTGGCTGTGTTGTGCTGCATGCTATCTCAGATTTTTCAGTATGGGATAATTATTCAAATGATTGCAAGATCCGATGACAAACTATAATGTCTCATACATAATGATTGCTCTGTATGCCTAGTTGGTTGTCGACAGCATGAGTTCTGGCACAAGGCCTGCATAGAAAACAGACACCCATCTGTGGGTTGAGTGTTACTGGCCTTCCATTTGTAAGTTAAGTGTTACTGGCCTCCCATCTGTGAATTGAGTGTTACTGTTACTAGCCTCCCATGTGTAAGTTGAGTGTTACTAGCCTCCCATGTGTAAGTTGAGTGTTACTGGCCTCCCATCTGTGAGTTGAGTGTTACTGTTACTAGCCTCCCATCTGTAAGTTGAGTGTTACTAGCCTTCCATTTGTAAGTTGAGTGTTACTGGCCTCCCATCTGTGAGTTGAGTGTTACTGTTACTAGCCTCCCATGTGTAAGTTGAGTGTTACTAGCCTCCATCTGGAAGTTGAGTAATACTAGCCTCCCATCTGTGAGTTACTAGCCTCCATCTGGACATTGAGTGTTACTAGCATCCCATCTGTAAGTTGAGTGTTACTAGCCTCCCATGTGTAAGTGAGTGATACTAGCATCCCATCTGTAAGTTGAGTGTTACTAGCCTCCATCTGGAAGTTGAGTATTACTAGCCTCCCATCTGTGAGTTACTAGCCTCCATCTGGACATTGAGTGTTACTAGCTGCCCATCTGTCAGTTGAGTGTTACTAGATTCCCATCTTTAGGTTGAATGTTACTGGCCTCCCTTCTCTAAGATGTGCAGAGTGCGGTGTTAAACAACAAACAAACAATACCAGCCTCCATCTGTAAGTTGAGTGTTACTAGCATGTCAACACAACAGGCTTCTCATATCTGTGTCCAGGCATGAACGCTCACTGAAATGGTACAGTCTGCACTAGTGAGACATTTATTTGAGATGGTGAAACACCTATGTGAGACAACTTTGTGAGACATCTATGGGAAACAGCTGTGTCAGATAACTATGTGAGACAACTGTATGAGACAGGTGTGTGAGATGGTAAGACACCTATGTGAGACAGTTAGTGAAAGATCTGTGTAAAAGCTATTGGGGGACAGTTGTCTAAGACAACTATGTGAGGCATCTGTATGAGACAGGTGTGTGAGATGGTAAGACATCTTTGTGAGACAGTTAGTGAAAGAAGTGTGAGAGACAGCTATGAAAGACAGCCATGTGAGACAGTTTATGTCAGCAGACATGATTGACATCCTTGATTATTGGATTATTGGGCATTATCTCTTTTTCAATACAAAAGGGCACATCCTCACCCTCAAGTGTTATATCAATGAGAAAAGGTGAGCTTACGTAACTTCTTTCTTCATAGTTTTTTTTATAACAGACCTGCTTCGACACATTCATATTTGAATTACTAGTTTTGCTTGATAAGTTATTATATTGACCTCCTTGTTACCTAGGTTCTATCAGTACATGTGTATGGCATTGTATAGAGCCTCGATCAACCAGTACATTTGAACGTTACGTAGCGTGTGCTTAATGATTCATATTGATGTCATCTTGAGTACCTTGTTCCAAATTCATAAGCTTTGTGACATCAATGCCTTTCATCATAAAATTAATGCAAACAGAAAATTAATATGATCAATTCATGAAGCAATATGAAAGTAGTAGATAATAGATAACTTTGTCGCTAATAAGCTGTGTCAGGCGCTATGACACAGCTCATGATTTACAGTGTTTCCTGTTTCATCAACTCCCATGCTTACATTATGATATGAAAAGTTAATTATGGAGCAGAGTGGTCCCAGTTTCTCTTGCTTATAATCATTGGGTGCACACAATGGCTGTTGAGTCGGACTAGCTCTTAATGGATGTCACCAGCATTGGGGCACTCTGCTGTCACTCAACTGATTGGATGTCACTGTACTTTTTGGGGGCTTGTGGTCCAGAAGGCTTAAAGGTATCACAATTCCCTTGGCAGAGTTGTGTCCATTAGGTGCACAAGAAACCTAGGATGTTGGGTTTGAAGCCAAGATTTGCACGATACTTTTAGGTTTGTCAGCACCATACCTGTGCTCCTGGGTTTACCAAAGTAGTAAAAGATCCTGTGACATAACAGAAATACTGTTCAAAGTGGTGTGATAAATCTCACCTCCACTCACTCACTCACTCACTCACTCACTCACTCACTCACTCACTCACTCACTCACTCACTCACTCACTCACTCACTCACTCACGCACGCACGCACGCACGCACGCACGCACGCACGCACGCACTCACTCACTCACTCACTCACTCACTCACTCACTCACTCACTCACTCACTCACTCACTCACTCACTCACTCACTCACTCACTCACTCACTCACTCACTCACTCACTCACTCACTCACTCACTCACTCACTCACTCACTCACTCACTCACTCACTCACTCACTCACTCACTCACTCACTCACTCACTCACTCACTCACTCACTCACTCACTCACTCACTCACTCACTCACTCACTCACTCACTCACTCACTCACTCACTCACTCACTCACTCACTCACTCACTCACTCACTCACTCACTCACTCACTCACTCACTCACTCACTCACTCACTCACTCACTCACTCACTCACTCACTCACTCACTCACTCACTCACTCACTCACTCACTCACTCACTCACTCACTCACTCACTCACTCACTCACTCACTCACTCACTCACTCACTCACTCACTCACTCACTCACTCACTCACTCACTCACTCACTCACTCACTCACTCACTCACTCACTCACTCACTCACTCACTCACTCACTCACTCACTCACTCACTCACTCACTCACTCACTCACTCACTCACTCACTCACTCACTCACTCACTCACTCACTCACTCACTCACTCACTCACTCACTCACTCACTCACTCACTCACTCACTCACTCACTCACTCACTCACTCACTCACTCACTCACTCACTCACTCACTCACTCACTCACTCACTCACTCACTCACTCACTCACTCACTCACTCACTCACTCACTCACTCACTCACTCACTCACTCACTCACTCACTCACTCACTCACTCACTCACTCACTCACTCACTCACTCACTCACTCACTCACTCACTCACTCACTCACTCACTCACTCACTCACTCACTCACTCACTCACTCACTCACTCACTCACTCACTCACTCACTCACTCACTCACTCACTCACTCACTCACTCACTCACTCACTCACTCACTCACTCACTCACTCACTCACTCACTCACTCACTCACTCACTCACTCACTCACTCACTCACTCACTCACTCACTCACTCACTCACTCACTCACTCACTCACTCACTCACTCACTCACTCACTCACTCACTCACTCACTCACTCACTCACTCACTCACTCACTCACTCACTCACTCACTCACTCACTCACTCACTCACTCACTCACTCACTCACTCACTCACTCACTCACTCACTCACTCACTCACTCACTCACTCACTCACTCACTCACTCACTCACTCACTCACTCACTCACTCACTCACTCACTCACTCACTCACTCACTCACTCACTCACTCACTCACTCACTCACTCACTCACTCACTCACTCACTCACTCACTCACTCACTCACTCACTCACTCACTCACTCACTCACTCACTCACTCACTCACTCACTCACTCACTCACTCACTCACTCACTCACTCACTCACTCACTCACTCACTCACTCACTCACTCACTCACTCACTCACTCACTCACTCACCCACCCACCCACCCACCCACCCACCCACCCACCCACCCACCCACCCACCCACCCACCCACCCACCCACCCACCCACCCACCCACCCACCCACCCACCCACCCACCCACCCACCCACCCACCCACCCACCCACCCACCCACCCACCCACCCACCCACCCACCCACCCACCCACCCACCCACCCACCCACCCACCCACCCACCCACCCACCCACCCACCCACCCACCCACCCACCCACCCACCCACCCACCCACCCACCCACCCACCCACCCACCCACCCACCCACCCACCCACCCACCCACCCACCCACCCACCCACCCACCCACCCACCCACCCACCCACCCACCCACCCACCCACCCACCCACCCACCCACCCACCCACCCACCCACCCACCCACCCACCCACCCACCCACCCACCCACCCACCCACCCACCCACCCACCAGGATGGACTGCTGTTGATCCACTTGTTGTCTGGTCCGGATGGGGCTACTTACTAACTGCAGTGCATTGCTGGGATATTGCCAGGGATGACCTCAAACAGAATTCACTCACCTTGTACTTGCGTATTTGTGTATGTCTAAGTTGTGTGCTATCATCTTCTTGAGGCAAAGAGTTAACTGACTATAAAAGTCCACTTCCCACCCTTGCCAAACTAGACTGGATTTCATGAGTTACATTTTGGCAGAACTAATGAGTCTATGCGTAGTCCAATCAAAATCACATAATGAATTACATGATTTTCAACGTGCATATTTTTGTCGACTGTGGGATTTGCAAAGCATGTGTACCACCAACTGGGCGTCGACAGATATTTTGCAAATCTTTTCATGTTTTTAATCAAGGCGCTCAAGTGATTTGATGAACCTCTCGGGGTAAAACCCATTTTATTACAATAAAGATCTTGATCATGTTGATTATCGATCAGATCTTTTTGACTGAAGCAAATGCAAGTGATATGAGTGATGGAATCTGATTGGTCAATAGGAAGGACATAGAAGGGACATAACTTGTAATAGCCACTGGTGATGCTGCGATCGAGCCTGGAAATTCCAGCCTATTTCGGCAAGGGTGGGAACTGGACTTTTATAGTCAGTTAACGCCTTTGCCTCAGGAAGATGTGTGCTCAGGACTGTCATTGTTTATCTTGAAATAACTTACAATAGCTGAAGAACTTCAGTAGTATTGTATATCAAATCCTTTGAAGTTTTTAACATATACATGATATACCGTATTTGACATAATAAGCACCCAGGGCGCTCTCAAAGTTAGAAATAGGGGGCTCTTATTAGAATATTATTTTGGTGAAAAACAACAGAGTTGAAAGATCGTAAATTTCGTGGTTTATGCTAACAGCCTGAAATGTTTATATACGACAGATATATTTTTTCCAGAATTTAATTTCCCATAATTATGAATGCATCTAACATGTGTATTATACACGAATAAATAAGTCCTGTGTACATTGATCAATCGGAAGGGGTGCTAATTGGGATTGTACGCTAGCCAATATATTAGAAAATATCGCAGTGGGCGCTTATTAGAGCGGGGCGCTTATTACGTCGAATACGGTATGTGGTATCTGACATTGACACTGTGCTCAGTGGCAACATATTTTATGGGCTGTCATGCGTGCATATTGATCTACTTTCAAAACTGCCTAATTCTTAGTTTGTAGTATTAATTCATATGTTGCCTATTCCTGTGTTGTGTCCATTTACATATGAGCATGATGAGGTGAGGGATATGCAGCTGTGTATTGGGATTCACTTATGGTTTAATATCTTGATATCAGTTTTTTTTTTAGAAAGAAGTACTTACACATTTAAATCTGCTATATTATGCACATATGTACATGTGATTTTTCAAAGTAGTATGTTTTATGTCCTCAATAGTACTTTCAATTAAACATACCATAATTAGTTATAGAAATGACTGAATCCATAAGTGAAAATTTCAGTATAATAAAACAAAAATGAATTGGAACTGATCATTATTGAGCAATATAAATGCCTCACGAATATTAAACAACTTACTATTTTCAGCCGTTTATATGAAATTATCACCAGTTTTTTTCACTTTCAGCTGTGCAAAGTGAAGATTGTCATGCTATGAAGGTTCACTAAGGCAGGCGCCATGTTCTCCGTGCGCATCGTAACCACCGACCACTATCTAGCCCCACCTATACCTGGGCTCGATGTCACACACTCCCAGTTCCGGGGTTGTGATGTCAGGAGAGTGCCTGTCCTGAGGATATTTGGAGCAACACCAGCTGGTCAGTGGGAGAGATCACCTCAGAGCATTATCTGTAGTTACTGATGCTGTCAGGATACTGTCTGTTAAGGCTGTCACACATTTCAGAGGCATTTCTCATTTTGTGTGACAAATCATGTTTACAGAGCATTTGGAAATTTGTTGTATTTAGTGTTTTCAAGTAATTGTCATAGAATTATTTTATTCTGTCAGGTTATCATTGTTTTAATGGTTTTGTGATTGTTCAATTGTCAGCCTGTTGTCAGAAAGAATTATTGAAAACTGTCGTGCCAAGCAACACAAAACCATGACTATCATCTTACCATCCACCCAAATAACACACCTCAGCCATCCACCCTGATATCACATCCATCATTCAGCCATCCACCCTGATTTCACACCCGTCATTCAGCCATCCACCCTGATATCACACCCGTCATTCAGCCATTCACCCAAATATCACACCTGTCACTCAGCCATCGACCCATACAACACACCTGTCACGTAGCCATCCACCCTGACATCACACGTCATTCAGCCATCCACCTTATATCACACCCCTCATTCAGCCATCCACCCTAATATCACACCGGTCACTCAGCCATCCACCCTGATATCACACCTGTCAATCAGCCATCCACCCTGATATCACACCTGTCAATCAGCCATCCACCCTTATACCACACCGGTCACTCAGCCATCCACCCTGATATCACACCTGTCAATCAGCCATCCACCCTGATATCACACCTGTCAATCAGCCATCCACCCTGATATCACACCCGTCACTAAGCCATCGACCCATACAACACACCTGTCAATCAGCCATCCACCCTGATACCACACGTCACTCAGCCATCCACCCTGATATCACACCCGTCATTCAGCCATCCATCCATATAACACACCCGTCACTCAGCCATCGACCCATACAACACACCTGTCACGCAGCCATCTACCCTGATACCACACCGGTCACTCAGCCATCCACCCTGATATCACACCTGTCAATCAGCCATCCATCCATATAACACACGCGTCACTCAGCCATCGACCCATACAACACACCTGTCAATCAGCCATCCACCCTGATACCACACGTCACTCAGCCATCCACCCTGATATCACACCCCTCATTCAGCCATCCACCCTGATATCACACCTGTCAATCAGCCATCCACCCATACAACACACCCATCATTCAGCCATCCATCCATATAACACACCGGTCACTCAGCCATCCACCCTGATATCACACCCGTCATTCAGCCATTCACCCAAATATCACACCTGTCACTCAGCCATCGACCCATACAACACACCTGTCACGTAGCCATCCACCCTGACATCACACGTCATTCAGCCATCCACCTTATATCACACCCCTCATTCAGCCATCCACCCTAATATCACACCGGTCACTCAGCCATCCACCCTGATATCACACCTGTCAATCAGCCATCCACCCTGATATCACACCTGTCAATCAGCCATCCACCCTGATACCACACCGGTCACTCAGCCATCCACCCTGATATCACACCTGTCAATCAGCCATCCACCCTGATACCACACGTCACTCAGCCATCCACCCTGATATCACACCCGTCATTCAGCCATCCATCCATATAACACACCCGTCACTCAGCCATCGACCCATACAACACACCTGTCACGCAGCCATCTACCCTGATACCACACCGGTCACTCAGCCATCCACCCTGATATCACACCTGTCAATCAGCCATCCATCCATATAACACACGCGTCACTCAGCCATCGACCCATACAACACACCTGTCAATCAGCCATCCACCCTGATACCACACGTCACTCAGCCATCCACCCTGATATCACACCCCTCATTCAGCCATCCACCCTGATATCACACCTGTCAATCAGCCATCCACCCATACAACACACCCATCATTCAGCCATCCATCCATATAACACACCAGTCACTCAGCCATCCACCCTGATATCACACCCGTCATTCAGCCATCCATCCATATAACACACCCGTCACTCAGCCATCGACCCATACAACACACCTGTCAATCAGCCATCCACCCTGATACCACACGTCACTCAGCCATCCACCCTGATATCACACCCCTCATTCAGCCATCCACCCTGATATCACACCTGTCAATCAGCCATCCACCCATACAACACACCCATCATTCAGCCATCCATCCATATAACACACCGGTCACTCAGCCATCCACCCTGATATCACACCTGTCAATCAGCCATCCACCCTGATATCACACCCATCATTCAGCCATCCATCCATATAACACTCCGGTCACTCAGCCATCCACCCTGATATCACACCTGTCAATCAGCCATCCACCCTGATATCACACCCGTCACTAAGCCATCGACCCATACAACACACCTGTCACGCAGCCATCCACCCTGATATCACACCTGTCACTCAGCCATCCACCCTGATATCACACCCGTCATTCAGACATCCACCCTGATATCACACCCGTCATTCAGCCATCCACACTTATATCACACCCGTCATTCAGCCATCCACCTTATATCACACCTGTCATTCAGCCAGCCACCCATATATCACACCCGTCATTCAGCCAGCCACCCTTATATCACACCTGGCACTCAGCCATCCTTCCTGATATCACACCCGTCATTCAGCCATCCACCCTGATATCACACCTGTCATTCAGCCATCCACCCTGATATCACACCCGTAATTCAGCCATCCACCCTTATATCTCACCCGTCATTCAGCCATCCTTCCTGATATCACACCAGTCCCATGCTTGCATTAAAAGGCGACTATGCTTGTCGTAAGAGGCGACTAACAGGATCGGGTGGTCAGGCTCACTGACCTGGTTGATGTATGTCATCGATCCCAATTGTGTTGATCGATGCTCATGATGTCAATCACTGGATTGTCTGGTCCAGACTCGATTCTTTACAGACCGCTGTCATATAGCTGGAATATTGCTGAGTGCGGCGTTAAACAACAAACAAACAAACACACCAGTCATTCAGCCATCCACCTTATATGACACCTGCCATACCTACTTACTTAATTTGGGAATTTAACATGAGCTTTCCGACATATGACTATTCCTCGCACGGGCCTGCCAGGCCATTTAGTGACCATTACGTTATATTGATGAAATACAGTATGTTTGAACATGTTGAAGTTTATCCTCCTGTATATAAACACTGTAAACGAGCTGGCACACTATCTGTATCTTGAATAATTCATCTCGATTGTCCTGTACAGCCTCTATCTGAATGCATCGATAATCTTTGTATCTAATTCAACTGTAGAAATTTGTACACATTTTATCTTCTGGTGTGGTTTTGTCTGTCATTGAAATATCTGTAACAATGAAGCTGACATTTGCCTTTTGATTTCCAGGACAAAAGACGTGCATGCATGTTCATGGAGTATTTCCTTACCTTTACGTCCCTTATGACGGCACTCAGCCATGGGAGCGATACCTGCGTCTCTTTGCTACAAGCCTTGACAAGGCCATTAATGTGGCAAACAACAGTGCTAAGTCTGATGTGCAGCATGTCTTCAAGATTTCCATTGTTTCTGGGATGTAAGTACATTGTCACGGTGAAACATAGTACATTGCCAAAGCAGTGGTAGAAACTAGCATGTTTAGTCCACTTGTCCTTAAAAATAATAACAGACAGCAAAATCCTTAAAATGTCACATTGTTCAGTTTAGCAAGGACGACAGTACTAGTGCCAGTTTCTAACGCTGCAAAGTGGTAGTTCATTGTTTGTGCAGCATAGTACATATCCAAAGTCCTGTATCATTGTCTGTGCAACATGGTACATATCCAAAGTCCTGTATCATTGTCTGTGCAACAAAGTACATATCCAAAGTCCTGTATCATTGTCTGTGCAACATAGTACATATCCAAAGTCCTGTGTCATTGTCTGTGCAACAAAGTACATATCCAAAGTCCTGTGTCATTGTCTGTGCAACATAGTACATATCCAAAGTCCTGTGTCATTGTCTGTGCAACATGGTACATATCCAAAGTCCTGTGTCATTGTCTGTGCAACAAAGTACATATCCAAAGTCCTGTCTCATTGTCTGTGCAACAAAGTACATATCCAAAGTCCTGTGTCATTGTCTGTGCAACAAAGTACATATCCAAAGTCCTGGCTCATTGTCTGTGCAACAAAGTACATATCCAAAGGGCTGTATCATTGTGTGTGCAACATAGTACATATCCAAAGTCCTGTGTCATCGTCTGTGCAACATAGTACATATCCAAAGTCCTGGCTCATTGTGTGTGCAACATAGTACATATCCAAAGTCCTGTCTCATTGTCTGTGCAACATAGTTACATATCCAAAGTCCTGTATCATTGTCTGTGCAACATAGTACATATCCAAATTCCAGTCTCATTGTCTGTGCAACATAGTACATATCCAAAGTCCTGGCTCATTGTCTGTGCAACATAGTACATATCCAAAGTCCTGTCTCATTGTCTGTGCAACATAGTGACATATCCAAGCGTCCTGTATCATTGTCTGTGCAACATAGTACATATCCAAAGTCCTGTATCATTGTCTGTGTAGCATAGATCAGAGATAACTCCATTGAGAATTGATTCAGTTCTTAGTTAACCCTCATGGTGTTTGTTAGAGTTACAGTAGATCAATCTTTTTTTGTCTGTCATTTGACTTTTTCTTTCGAACTTGGACAACAGATTCATCGCTCATTTTACATGAAATGCAAGTCCTGAAAGTGCTTTTGAAGCTGAAATTCTTGTAATGTGGAGGTGATGTTTTGTGAGTCGGCAGTATATATGAGACAGGGAGATCTGTTGGTTTGTGATAGGTTGCAAGCTGGGAACTAGGTGTGCATTATTGATTGTGTTGCTGGTGGTGACATTTGTACTTCCGACTCCACTATGGCAGACCAGCATTGTGTTCCACACTCAATGTCACTAAACATGCATGCCATTCTCATGTTTCTTCCTCTCAAACAAATTGTTTTTATCTGATAATATGTATTTTCAAATACTACTACAACTTCATTGGATTTTCCCAAATTGATTGCAAATAGTTTGATTTTGGAAAAAAGGCAATCATGAAAATTGTTTCAAGAAGACTTTTCACTTTTCAAAGGCGATGTTTTGATCAAGAGTCGTTGATGAAGTCACAGTACATGGGCAGATCAATAATAGTGTTAACGCGAGCTGTGACCTCTGACATATGAGTGATGTGTTAAGGGGCATAGAGATAAGAAGGGCTTGCCCTGAGTTGAGAATCATGGTGGAACAACACTGATCCTTCCACAGCTGGATGCCGAGACTAACCTCCATGCACATCGACAAGGACACAGCAACATTGATTATCGATGTGACATAGAGATTATTGATTTTCTCTGATAAGACTGACATTTGTGAGAATGCTTCCTAGACATTGGTCTCGACTATATCTGGTCTTCCCACAGGCAGGGAAGCTTGACGAGAATGGCGGAGGTAGAATAGTCCACTGACCAGCCTCCATTGATTTGGGGAATGGGGATTTTAAGCAGAGAAGGCAGTCGTAGAGTCGCTTCACACATTCTGGCTTCATTTGCTTCACTGCAGCCAGCACTGACGTAAAGAAATCACTGAGCCTTGTTCAAGGTTGATAAAAAAAAATTATCTTGTGATTTGTCGGAAATCTGTGTATGTGTCAGTTTTTTGGATTAACTAGAAAAATATGAATATGGCAGTTATTACAGCTGGAAGCTGTGCCTGTCAAAAAGCATCCTCATTTATCTCTGTGAAGAGTTGCATCCCTTGGGCATGGAGGAAAAATTTGAACGTGGGTTTAAATCCTGGTTCACTCCAATTATGTTTCTAGGTTTGTCAGCACCATACCCATGCTGTAGAGTTTAAAATGGTAAACGCCCAACACCTGCATCTCTTTAGGCTTTCCTCCCACATTAAGCTTACATGCTGTGACATGTCTGAATACTGTTCAAAACAGTGTTGTACCCACCTCACTAACTCATGCACTCACACACGAATGAAAGAACGAACGATGCCAAATCCAGGCCTACATGATTACTTCAGTCAATGGATCAGTGTGCACTCGATTTGTTTCGTTCTCAGCTATGTCACCTTTGGGCTGATGGAGGTGTGGACAAATGTTAATTTGATCTTTGTATGGATTGACAATATCCATTGTCGACAATGTTGTCTTGAGCAAGTTATTATTATTTATGTATAATTACATGTAATCAGTTCCTGGCTGGCTTTGATGAGCCAGGTGACATCGTCAGTGGGATCTGGAAAATATGATGTTTTGTCTCCAAATGTACTACTGTCTGTTGGGGGGTAGTGCTTGTTTGAGTAGGCACCGTCAAACTCTTCGCTGTGACCTGGCTGATTGTGTGCCAGCATATCCATATACGATCGTATGGCTGATCCTCAACTGGTTTGTCTGGTCCAGCCATTTGTCCACGACTTCAAGCGAATGAGATTCAGAGTATGTAAAACACTGCCACATTGCCCCACTGAAAGGTTTGACCAAGTGGTGATTCCAGAAGAATAGGACTCCAGCAATGGGCTTGTATGCCGGTCACATGAGGTGGCTCTGAGTGGTCAAGGCTGCTGACTTGGTTGAGAGCATGTCATCATGCCCCAATGGTGTGTTGAGCGTTGCTTGATTATTTACATCTTCCCGAGGCAAAGGCTTTCACAACATATAAAAGTCCAGTTTCCACGCTTGAGGAACTAGACTGGATTTTCCAGACTCGATCATAGTGCTACCAGTGGCTATTACGAGTTATGTCCCATCTATATCCTTCCTATTGACCAATCAGATTCCACCTCTCAAATTACTTGCATTTCCTTCAAACAAAATGACGGTGCCCAGTCAAGACAATCTGATCAATAATCAAGATCTATACTGTAATAAAACGGATATTACCCCGAGAAGTGCATCCAATCACTTGAGCACCATGTCTAGTTCGTTATGCGATTTTGATTTGACGATGTATAGAATCATTTGTCCTGCCAAAATGTAGCTCCATAATTCAAGCCTAGTTTGACATGGGTGGAAACTGGACTTTTATAGCCAGTTAACATCCAGTTGGCTGAATATTGCAGTGCAACAACAAACAAGTAAACAAAGTCCATTGTTTGAATGGATAGCTTCTTTCTCATGTATATTTCATTTACTGAAACATTAACAGATAGTATCTTCATTCCATACATCTCAACCTTGTGAAGATCGAACTAGGTTAGAACTTGTCTTCAGCAACCCTTGCTTGTCGAAAGAGGCGACTAACTCCGGTGGTTAGGTTCATTGACTTGGTTGATGCTTGTCATTGTATCCAAATTGCGTAGATTGATGCTCATGATGTCAATCAGTGGATCGTCAGGGTCGATTATGTACAGACTGCCGTCATATAGCTTGAGTGCGCTTAAACCACTCATGTCACATTAACTATAGTAATGTGACAGAATTGCGTAATCCTTAACTTCTTTTGAGTTGTACATGTCAACATTTTTCCCACGTATGTCCTGAATATTTTAGCAAGTGATATATCTTAAATGCCATCATGTTGTTTATAAACACATGCGGAAACAGGTGTCACAAAGTTGCTTCAGAGTGCCAACTGATGATACAGCCTTGCGGGTTTAAGAATACAAATCCCCCTAGCTCTGCCTAGGTGTATGAGAGCAAGCCTTTGTCATGTAAGATACAGTAGTTATTTAAGGTGTAAAAATACAGTTACAAGGGACTGAATAACTTGACTTGGACTGAGACATTGAGTCTCGCCTAGAATGTCTCTTCTAGATCAGTGTTATCCACGTGTAGTGGAAATAAAATGAGAATGCATTGCAAATTCTTTTTTCACAATTTTTGCAAGCGTGTGTTATCCAATTTGGATAAAGAACAGTGTAAATGTTACTACTGCTACTACTGCTACTACTGCTACTACTACTACTACTACTACTACTACTACTACTACTACTACTACTACTACTATGCTTGTCATAAGAGGCGACTAACGGGATCGGGTGGTCAGACTCGCTGACTTGGTTAATGCATGTCATCGTATCCCAATTGCGTGGAGCGATGCTCATGATGTCAATCACTAGATTGTCTGGTCCAGACTCGATTATGTACAGTCAGCTGTCATATAGCTGGAATATGGCTGAGTGCGGCGTTGAACAACAAACAAACAAACATACTATTACTACTACTACATGTACTACTAGACCTTATATTGCACATATTTCGCACCACTGGTCACTGAATCAGTGTGCACTCAACAATGATTCTCAGCTCCCTGGGGATCATACAACCCAAGCTGCCTGTTTGGTGCTAGAAGGTTAACAATCACATATATAGAATCCTGTGATTGTTTGCTGGTTAAAAATTTAGTTCAAGTGCCACCTTTCATGAGTGACATGTTCGAGGTGGGTCATGGTTGATGACATGCCTGTGATGTACATGTTCAGTACCTCACCCACTGTCATTTTGGGAATAAGGACTGCTGCAGCTCGGGAGGCATGATTCAGGGGAAAACAGGGGACTGTAATTTGTCATGGTTTCTTTACCTTGATGCGCTCCAGTGGTTATGGCATGTGATGATTGCTGACACATTTTCACATGTTCAGATGTTATGGGGGTGATCAGGTTAAGGGAGGTGGAGAGATGGCTTATTCATGTTGATACACACGTCCTCATTCATCAGTTGCAGGGGCGGTCAGGTAGCCTTGTGGTTAAAGCGTTCGCTCATCACGCCGAAGACCCGGGTTCGATTCCTGACATGGGTACAATGTGTGAAGCCTATTTCTGGTGTCCCCAACCTTGATATTGCTGGAATATTGCTAAAAGCTGCGTAAAGCCATACTCAATCAATCAATCAATCAATCATCAATCAATCATCAGTTGCAAGGAGGTGTTAGTCATTTCAGAAACATGCCATGTAGGGGTTGGCAGTTAGACTTATTGTTTACAGGCAAAGGGAAGCCATGCTACACGCAACTTTTATTTCGCTTGCTTCACAACGAACAACTGAGCCTTTTGTAATGAGTTGATCCTGATTTCTAGAGGGTGCAGGGAAATTAAGCAGGACTGCTTCAGGGCACAATGCTGTAACATAACAACAAAATTTGAAATTCAACAGCCCTGAGGGCAGACTTGCTTGGGCTGGCGAGATGGGTGTGATTTATGTTCCTGTGTGGTGTCTGGGGCTATTCTTGGCTCACTCTCATCACCATGTCATTACCAAGTCAGGTACATGTACTCCTCTCTGCAATCATTCACTGGCTCATTCCACCATCCCTGCACCCATTCACTGGCTCACTCAACCATCCCTGCACCCTTTCACTGGCTCACTCAACCATCCCTGCACCCTTTCACTGGCTCACTCAACCATCTCTGCACCCTTTCACTGGCCCACTCAACCATCCCTGCACCAATTCACTGGCTCACTTAACCATCCCTGCACCCATTCACTGGCTCACTCAACCATCCCTGCAGCCATTCACTGGCTCACTCCACCATCCCTGCACCCTTTCACTGGCTCACTCCACCATCCCTGCACCCTTTCACTGGCTCACTCAACCATCCCTGCACACATTCACTGGCACACTCAACCATCCCTGCACCCATTCACTGGCACACTCAACCATCCCTGCACCCATTCACTGGCTCACTCAACCATCCCTGCACCAATTCACTGGCCCACTCAACCATCCCTGCACCAATTCACTGGCTCACTTAACCATCCCTGCACCCATTCACTGGCTCACTCAACCATCCCTGCACCCATTCACTGGCTCACTCAACCATCCCTGCACCCTTTCACTGGCTCACTCAACCATCTCTGCACCCTTTCACTGGCTCACTCAACCATCTCTGCACCCATTCACTGGCTCACTCAACCATCTCTGCACCCATTCACTGGCTCACTCAACCATCTCTGCACCCATTCACTGGCTCACTCCACCATCCCTGCACAAATTCACTGGCTCACTCAACCATCCCTGCACCCTTTCACTGGCTCACTCAACCATCTCTGCACCCTTTCACTGGCTCACTCAACCATCTCTGCACACATTCACTGGCTCACTCAACCATCCCTGCACCTATTCACTGGCTCACTCAACCATCCCTGCACCCATTCACTGGCTCACTCAACCATCTCTGCACCCTTTCACTGGCTCACTCAACCATCCCTGCACCCTTTCACTGGCTCACTCAACCATCTCTGCACCCTTTCACTGGCTCACTCAACCATCTCTGCACCCATTCACTGGCTCACTCAACCATCTCTGCACCCTTTCACTGGCTCACTCAACCATCTCTGCACCCATTCACTGGCTCACTCAACCATCTCTGCACCCATTCACTGGCTCACTCAACCATCTCTGCACCCATTCACTGGCTCACTCCACCATCCCTGCACAAATTCACTGGCTCACTCAACCATCCCTGCACCCTTTCACTGGCTCACTCAACCATCTCTGCACCCTTTCACTGGCTCACTCAACCATCTCTGCACACATTCACTGGCTCACTCAACCATCCCTGCACCCATTCACTGGCTCACTCAACCATCCCTGCACCCTTTCACTGGCTCACTCAACCATCTCTGCACCCTTTCACTGGCTCACTCAACCATCTCTGCACCCATTCACTGGCTCACTCAACCATCTCTGCACCCATTCACTGGCTCACTCAACCATCTCTGCACCCATTCACTGGCTCATTCCACCATCCCTGCACCCTTTCACTGGCTCATTCCACCATCCCTGCACCCTTTCACTGGCTCACTCAACCATCCCTGCACCCATTCACTGGCTCACTCAACCGTCCCTGCACCCATTCACTGGCTCATTCCACCATCCCTGCACCCTTTCACTGGCTCACTCAACCATCCCTGCACCCATTCACTGGCTCACTCCATCATCTCTGCACCCATTCACTGGCTCACTCAACCATCCCTGCACCCATTCACTGGCTCACTCCACCATCCCTGCACCCATTCACTGGCTCACTCAAACATCCCTGCACCCATTCACTGGCTCACTCAACCATCTCTGCACCCATTCACTGGCTCACTCAACCATCTCTGCACCCATTCACTGGCTCACTCTACCATCCCTGCACCCATTCACTGGCTCACTCAATTATCCCTGCACCCTTTCACTGGCTCACTCAACCATCTCTGCACACACTCACAGACATCACCCACCTATTCATACGTCCACCCAAACTACCACCTACCCACCTAAACTCACTCACTTGCCTGCTCACTCACTCACTCACTCACTCACTCACTCACTCACTCACTCACTCACTCACTCACTCACTCACTCACTCACTCACTCACTCACTCACTCACTCACTGACCACCTGCATTATTTCAATGCACAGATAATAAAGGCAGAAAAACCAGGACGATTTGAAGCATAGTAACAGCAATGTATCTACATAACAAATCTCATCTTGTTGGTGTACAGTTGTACATGCTGCTTAGATCCTGTACACAGATAGGATGACTGACAATAGTCACTGCTGTAAGCAAAGCTCCTGGATAGAGATGCTTTGTGTCACTGTGTTTGTCTGATCTGTTCCTGTGTTTGTCTGATCTGTTCCTGTGTTTGTCTGATCTGTTCCTGTGTTTGTCTGATCTGTTCCTGTGTTTGTCTGATCTGTTCCTGTGTTTGACTGATCTATTCCTGTGTTTGTCTGATCTGTTCCTGTGTTTGTCTGATCTGTTCCTGTGTTTGTCTGATCTGTTCCTGTGTTTGTCTGATCTGTTCCTGTGTTTGTCTGATCTATTCCTGTGTTTGTCTGATCTGTTCATGTGTTTGTCTGATCTGTTCATGTGTTTGTCTGATCTGTTCCTGTGTTTGTCTGATCTGTTCCTGTGTTTGTCTGATCTGTTCCTGTGTTTGTCTGATCTGTTCCTGTGTTTGACTGATCTATTCCTGTGTTTGTCTGATCTGTTCCTGTGTTTGACTGATCTGTTCCTGTGTTTGACTGATCTGTTCCTGTGTTTGACTGATCTGTTCCTGTGTTTGTCTGATATGTTCCTGTGTTTGCCTGATCTGTTCCTGAAACAAACTTGTGGATGGTGTGTTTAACTGTGCTTCTCTGATTCCTGAAACAAACATGTAGATGATTTGTGTTCCTTTGTTTCAGTCCAATGTATGGATACCATGCCAAGGAAGAAGAATTCCTCAAGATCTACATGTTTAACCCTTCATCTGTCAAGAAGTAGGTCATATGTTTATTACCTGTTCGTTAAACTTCATCATGTTCACTGTGTAAATATATTTCTGATGTTGTCTGTACCTGCTTTGAAATCGAAATGTCAGTGTCATGGACGTGCATTTTTCTGGACAAAATATGTTCTTGTCTGATGGCCTTGGGCTAATATAATATCCTGTAAACAAAGAGTAATACTTCCTCTATGAACTCAAATAAATCCATAGAGTCATGGGGGGCACGGGTAACCCAGTCGTCTAAGGCGCTGCGATTTGCTGTGCAGAGTTGGGTCCCTTGGGCACGCCAGAAACCTATGATTGTGCGTTCGAATCCCAGTTCGCCCTGTTTATGTTTCTAGGTTTGTCAGCACCATACCCGTGCTCGTGGGTTTCAACGAAGTGGTAAACTTCTGAGACCTGCATCACTTCTGGCTTTCCTCCCACATTAAGCTGACACGCCGTGATATAACTGGAATACTGTTAAAAGCTGTGTTAAACCCAACTCACTCACTCACCATAGCATCATGGGGGCACAGGTGGCCCAGTTAACTAAGGCGCTGCAAGTCACTGTCCAGAGTTGCATCCCTTGTGCATGCCAGAAACCTATGACCTTGGGTTTGAATCAAGGTTCTCTTGATCATGTTTCTAGGTCTGTCAGCACCATACCTGGTTCCCCCAAAGTGGCGAACGTCTGAGATCTGCTTCATGTCGGGATTTTCTTCCACATTAAGCTGGAATACTGTTGAAAGTGGTGTTAAACCCAACTTACTCACTCTGCTAACATCATGGGGGGAGAAAACAGGCAAAAAGGAACAGTACTTATTGTCATCAATTACATGTCATGATATATTTTAGGATCTGGTTTATTGCATATCAGCAAGTTAATATGGATGGTCTTTTTATCGATATTTTATTTGACTTGTGAAAGACATGATTGTTGACCCCGAATATTTATCATGTAATCAAAAGTAAGTGCGCAACCCAAAAATATGTATTGTATTCAAAACTGAACTGAACTTATTTTCTGAAATTCAAAGGTATTTAACATGACATCATTCAGTGTAATAATGTAACGTCTACGATAATTTTGGAAAATATTTGATTTTGATTGGTATCAAATCACAATAGCCCCCCCCTCTGATTGAAACAGACAATTTTGTTTAAACATATTTTTATTTCAAAAGAAATCTGGATCGATAAACAAGCAAAACTTGCTTATGTAAATACCTCTCCAGGTAATAACTTTGCAACAGCTGGTTATATATCAGATTATATGTAAGATAGTGCTAAACCATGCTAAACATAAACATACTAAATGCACAAATGAAATATATGAAGCCAATACAAGTGGTGTCTGTGAAATAAGATATAGCAGTTTTCCATTATTACATGCATAAAATAAAGCTACTCGAATCTTTTGCTTTTGACAATGAAATCGTGAATTGATTTAAGAATTGTCATGTTTGTAGAACTGCTGACTGAACTACTGCCATGTAATATCGTTTTTAAATCATACCCATGTGTGTAGAAATACATAGTGTTTCTGATATTATTATATTATTATGGTAACAGCCGATTTGACAGACTCATCACCACGGAAGCTAATCTACAGTACTTCTTATACAGTCCATGCCGGTAGCAATAATTAAATAATTATATGTACAATTATAGGCTGCAAAATGCAAAATTATGGTAACTACAGTCTCGAAAGGATTTGTGGCAATACATTTTGTGCAGAAACACAGATAGAAATCTACAAAGAGAATGTATTTTTCAAAGTTTTGAGGATAACAGAGAGCTTGGAATTTGGCGCTTTTCTTCATACGACCTTAACATCATATCTTTGATGTCACAATGAGCAATATGATGTCATAATTGTGACCTGCAGTGTGGAACAAAACCTTTCCAAGACTGGCTTAGTTTTCTTTAGGGGTGCCCACCTCATGTTAGCTTATGAAGCTGTGCTTTCGGTTCCAAATTCAATTTAGTGTGGTTAAATCTACAGGTAACCTAGCTCTACATTGAAAACACAGTACATGTATGTTTAAGGAAGAGAATATATGGATGTCAACTTCTTTATTATGAGGAACACAACGTTTCAGGGTATATGCTTACTCCTTCATCAGGTGATTAGTGCAAGTGTGGGTTTCCAATCCTGGACGTGACTCAACCCCCAAAAGTACAAGAATCTGTACTTTACTAAGAAAGTGTTATCCCAAGCACTGATAGTATGGAAGCCAGTACTTAAGTTTCATAGATATAAGTAATAGGCCATGGACACTGGGCAAATGGGAAGCCGGGGGTAATTAGCACTGATAGGTGAAAGAATGGACATAGGAAAGAGCATATTGAAGACAGCTAGGCAATTAGCCCTGACAAAGATCAAAGCAATAAGTCCCAAGCACTATAGGCAGATAGGTTCCCTGGTCATGGTTCATGGCTGGCTGGTGTCTCCTGTCCATGTCAATGGCTTCATGTAGTTTCCTTTGTCGCCAGTTGTTGTGTTCCTCATAATAAAGAAGTCGACATCCATATATTCTCTTCCTTATGTGTATCACTTTCAAAGACTGACAGTATGTTTATCTCCTAACTAATGAAGCCTATCCCTCTGTTTATCCTGTTGTAAATAAACAAGTCAACTCAGCCGATTTAGCAGTTATTAACATTCGAGAACATGAAGTGGATTATTCTTTTACAATTTAGGAATTTTTACTAAGTCTTGTTGCAAGCTTCCGGTTGAATAGTAGCTCTGGGTACAACCCTGGAGCCCCATGCGAAAGCCCTCCTCAGAATACAGCAGAATACAGGGGACATTCTGAACTCAATGTGAATCAGGGTGTTACGATTCACCAACCAGTCAGTTCAATTTATGTAAGGTAACAGGTGGAATACACTGTTGTAATGTAGTATCTTTTACTTGAGTGCGCAAGACGTCTAAGTCTGGTGGTTTTTCAAACGATTTCCGAGGAATTGAACTTCCTTGTACTGTGTATTGTAGTCCTCACCTATTCATGTTGCAACGAAGTGTACTGTTGCAGTCCTAAAGCTGAATGTTTTTGAGGTTCTCAACAGGTGACAGGGAAGCATCAGTTAATATGCTTTGTGTAGGTAAATTCTTAATAGTGAAGAAACTGTTTTGTTATGTTGTGGTGGAGCCAAACGGACGAAATTTAAATATGAATGAACCAGAAATTGTTTAGGCATGGCAGTTTTGTGGAGAGTTAAGGAGGCTATAAGTTCAGAATATTAAATTCCTATACAAATCTACTTTGTTCGTAGTTGGCAGTTTGTTGTAGGCGATTTAATATATTTTTATCAAATTAATAAGTACACCTGTTTTTATGCAATATTTTGAATGTGTAAATTATGACCAATTATGAATGGCTATAAAAGCTGGGCCAACGTGTAATGATTTATGTGTAGATAGACTGGATGGTAGTAATGTGACTACATCCTTGTCATACACAGCTTTGTTTACAAACTCAGCTGATTATTGAGTTTTGGCAGGTGTGCAATCAGATAAGGTGGGTTGCATGTCAGCCCTAATAATACTATTATTTATTGTTATACCTTTGTTGGTAACCTTTGGATTGTGTATCAGCTATCGAGCTCATTGAAAACATTAATGAGATATGTTTCTGGAATAAACCTATTGTGTCTATAGCATGTGCAGCATACACAAGGTTGCAATGTTAAAAATGCAGGTCAAGTCTATAAATAGCAATGTCACATAGTAAAGGTTTGAACCCATTCTATGTGTTCTTGAAATACAAACATTCAAAGTACAGATCTACGGAAAGTATTAGATTCCAGAGCTACAGATTAGCTACGTATCTGCGTAAAAAATACACCCCCTAATATGAATATAAAATGCATTTGGTATCTTGCTTTCCATTTTATTTCATTTTGTGTTACTCATTAATGTCTGCTCTATAGACTTCATTACAATCTACGTGTATGATGTACAATATTAGGAGAAGCATTAATATAGGCCTTTTTGGCCTGTTTGCTAATCCTTTTTCCATTTTGTAACGTTATGTAATGTAAAATCTGAACATTAATGGAAATAAATAAAATACTGTTTAAATCAAATACCGCCCCCCCCCCCCCCCAAAAAAAATAAAAAAATATTCAAAACCCAATTACTTTCAATTAACTTGCGTACAGAAAGGCATGCATTAAATGAAAAACTCAAATGTATGAAACCAGCATGCATAAATGCCCAATGAAGCTATTTCAGTATGCGTACAATGGAGCTAATTTCTGAAACACAATTACAAGCTAATTTACTTTCCGAGTCAAGCTTATAGTTAGAAGCCTTATATACATGTACATCTAAAACATTATTTTATTTTTTTGGAAATTCAAAATGTTAACTCATTTTGGGAAAAACCCATTAGACTGATGAATAGATGAGTGAAAAAATATTGGTTACCTTATGACAAATGTAATAACCCAATTAAAATAGAAATCTTCAAGTAAAAACTCTATTGCTCAAAAAGTTAGCTGGAACTCTGGATTCTATTACATGTTTATCATGTGTAGAATTGTCATTTTTAAAATCGTTCAACACGGCTGCACACTGTTTCACTTTCATTGTTCCCGAGTACCTTCAGTCAGTGAAAATCAGGCTCGGTTATTTACAGGCCACTGTCATCTAGTTGGAATATTGCTGAGTTTGGCATTAAACAACAAAAAAGCTAAAGAATACCTCTGTAATTGTTTCCATTTTGGGGCATGGTTTCTCAGATCAAACCTCTGTTTCCATGACATTATTAAAGGCTCACTCAGGTAATAATAAATAAAAGGATTCAGAAAATATTGCATTGTCAACTTCCATCACCTTAAATCTAGGACTTTTCATGTCTTTGGTCGTCCAATCTTCCAGTTTCACAAAAGCATCCAATCAGTGTAACAAAGACACAAACTCCATGTTCTTCAACTGTTAACCACTCAGGCCTATTGACTAGG
Organism: Haliotis rufescens; assembly: GCF_023055435.1. Taxonomy (NCBI): domain Eukaryota; kingdom Metazoa; phylum Mollusca; class Gastropoda; order Lepetellida; family Haliotidae; genus Haliotis; species Haliotis rufescens. Next base: position 60,576,565 of record NW_025964223.1, on the reverse strand, counting down.
GCCGTTACGATTCACTCGCGTATTGGTTGAATCAAACCGTATCCATTCATGAATTGAATTCGTTATTCGTGGCTACTAGAATCGAATATTTATGAATATGCAATCATGTGCATTCACATACCCTGTACCTAAAACATCCATAAGAACATATGATATGCATAGATTTCTTTAAAGATAACACTCTTATAATATTTAATTTGACAGGAATTAAGTCACTGGTCATTGTAGCATTTGAGCAGATACTAAGACTAAGTACCTGGACAAGTGCAGTATATAAATGTATAATATAGAAAATTAACAAACCACGTCAAATAACTTATGTTGTTAATGTTCACTGAATATAACAAATAATACATCAACTACTGATTTATTATTGTATTCGTGAATAAATATTTGTATTCATTACCCTGTATTCGTGATACGAATCGTATTCGCCTCATAGGTTATTCGTTGCAGCCCTACTATTGACACTTGTTAGCATGTTTGACACCCAGCATATACCAAGGTATGCCTATGTTACCCTTCAGTAATGAAGTTGAGTATTTACCTACTCAGAGGCTGAAATTCGGCCCCAAGTCTGCAGCTGATATCTTTAAATATTCCCAATTTGGAAGAAAAACTCCCATCCCAATTCATACTAGTGTAATTGCTTTGCACATATGACTTCTGTTTCACTGATAACAGGCCTAATAAAGAAGAGGATTTAATGCTTAGGTTTATATTATTGTATTGAAGTCGATGTTATAGTTCCAATGAGGGCTTGCGGTTGTTTTGGAGTCTATTGTAGCTTCTCTAGTCAGGAGATTATTGCACCACTGTCCTCACAAGGTTTTCACTAGCCTTCCCAGATTGAGAGAAAAAGAGACAAGAATCAATGACAATGAGTATGTCAGTAAATGTGATGTGTTGAATCAATAAACCTTGGACCTTTATGTGTAGCAGGTGACACATCATCCGCTGCTGCCGAAAAGAAAGCAGATGTCAGGGGATGATATTTTATTAAATCACTGTCAAATCAGAGAAGGAAGCTGTTGCTTCAAAATACTGAACATGTATTACCAGTCAACAAGGACTAGCCTTCAGCGATATGTGGGAGACTGGGACAAGAGGACTTGAGTTAGTTTCTAAGGCTGTGTGTTCATGTCACTGAGCAAACACACTATGCATCTTTCTGCCATTTAGAAAATTCATATCAGTGTTCTCACAGGCCTTGTAAGTCCTTGGATTTTGCGGTCTGGCCTTGTAAGGCCTTGGTTTTGGCAGTCTGGCTTTGAAGAATCCTTGGATTTGGCAGTCTAGTCTTGCGAGGCCTTGAAAGTGCTGGGCTGGCTGAAAGGGAATACATTTGACAGTTCGTTGTAACAAGCGGCTTAAATTTAAATCTGTCTTAATTCTAAATTCAATCACATGCCTTGAGGCTTTTATTTCAGCAACCAGTGTGAGAGTTTTGCCCAGATAATGTGATGACATCATGCAGCAAAAGATCAGACTGCAACTCGATCGATAGATAATAGTGAACCCAAGGTGTTAAGAATTCATATATTTAAATGGGATAATATAAATATTTTAATAAGATATTTGGATGTGCACATGGAGCCATTACATTTACAATCAAATAGAGTAAGCAGGTCCTTATTATTCTGTTTTAAAACACCCTTGGGTCTTGCTGTTGCTGTGAAAAACGGGATCATGGCCTTTGAAAAGGCCTTAAGTTTGATGGCTCAAGTTTTGTATTAACCATGGATTACCAGATGGTGGGTGCGCTAGCCTTGTGGGTATTGCATGTGTTTGCCATGTCGACTACCTTGGTTTGATCCTCATGGGTACAATGTGTGAAACCCATTCTCAGAGGACCCAACATCATTCTGCTGGGATATTCTAAAAAGATTTGTTGTGACCATGGTGACTGTAGCAACTGATTCCTCTTGTTCAAATGACCAACTTCTTCTCCTGTCTGTACCAAAATACAGACTAAAGTCCTTCCTTGCTTGATCTTTCTCTCATACTGTTGCCTCTCTATGGAACTCCCTTCCCTTAATTCAGCCTCAAAAGTGCACCAAGTATCAATGTGTTGAGTCTGGACTCTAAACATACCTTTTTGAACACTACAACTGAATGTGTATATTTTTACTATCTTACTGTCCCCTCTCTATTTTACATATGTACATATGCTGACACCCATGAAGATCTGTGGTAGAATAGGTCTTCAGCAACCCATGCTTGCCATAAAAGGCGTCTATGCTTGTTGTAAGAGGCGAGTGGTCAGGCTCGCTGACTTGGTTGATGCATGTCATTGATCCCAGTTGCGTAGATTGATGCTCATGATGTTCACTGGATCACTGGATTGTCTGGTCCAGACTTGATTTTTTACAGACCGCTGTCAAATAGCTGCAATATTGCTGAGTGTGGCGTTCAACAACAAACAAACAAACAAAACAAACAAACATATGCTGAATTTGCGCATTGAGCAAGACCCTGATGTAGATTTTGCGCTATTATGATGATGATTATTGTCATTGTTGTTAAATTTGGGGCAACCAGCTATTCGGATTGCTGTCATTTTCATGGATATTGTGTGATCTTAGCCTCACACTTACCATGTTACAAATCACTGCATTGATCATGTCGTTAGGACTGAAATAGTTTGAAAAGTGGCATTAACCCCAACTCATGCATACATACACCAATATTAGCTGATTGTGTGGCAGAGTATGTACTTTGTTCATCCATATTTAAAATACTGTATATCTTGAAATTAACTTGAGCGTGAATTGAATGCGAAAAATGTGAGTGATCTTTGTTCGCAATAATTAAACATTTATGTGTCCAAAATGACTTTCAACAATAAGATTAAACACAACAGTCCAGAGAGAAGCCACTCATGCAATACTCATCAAAGGCTGACACGACCCAACGCTCACCGATAGGCTTCATCCCACTACTCAGATCTACAACCTTTGTCTTGTCATTTGCCTTAGGTTTGTTGACACGTTCTCCACTTACCAATCAGTTAACAGTTCTTGGTTCAATTATTTTATTGCCTTTTGAACTGAACTGTCAACAGAATAAGCATATTAACTGTGTGTTGTTTTAGGAAAACACTGTTTATTGTTTTTACGGAAGTGCTCTACTCAGCGCAAGTAAGCGGTGCTATTTGCTGTGAGATTGAATTAGGATAACGTTGGATTATGGTAAGGATATGTATCATTCCACTGGGGATGGGGTGGGGGGAGTCACATTGATATTGAGTCGCATTTTTGACTAGAGGTCAGCAGTCAGCAGTATTAATTTGGAGATGCATTAATTTAAAAATTTACAGTATAAGGAAATCCGATCCCTTTCAACTCCCAGCACAAGATAAACTCCATGTTAATAAGGCAACAACATGTATCAATGTATTGCTTTAACAATTCATAAGCTACTTATATTTGGGTCGGGGCACGGGTGACCCAATTGTCTAAGGCGCTCCAATCGCTGTGTAGAGTTGCCTCCCTTGGGTATGACTGTGACCTATGATTGTAGGTTCGAGTCCCTGTTCACCTGATTCTGTTTCTAGGTTTGTCAGCACCATTCCCGTGCTTGTAGGTGTCTCCAAAGTGGTCAACATCAACATTGGGCTTTCCTACCAGATTGAGCTGACATGCCATGATAAAACTTGAATACTGTTAACATGGTTAAAAGTGGCGTAAAACACATTTCAATCAATCACTCACTAAATATACCGGTATGTCTTAAAAACCTCATTGATGACGTGTTCCTCAACAAACATAAGCAGGTGACTGGGCAACTCCATTAATGTATTTTACATAGAAAATACATCATTATATGTCAACTGAAAATACTGTATTCGATGTAATAAGCGCCCCACTCTAATAAGCGCCCACGTCGAGATTTGCTAATATATTGGCTAGTGAACAAACCCAATTAGCACCCCTTCCTACCCCTATTCGCATTTAATACGCACCGCTTCCTTCCCCTATTCGCGTATAATACGCACTCGTGTGATATATGCACCCTTTATTATTGGCAATTAAATTCTGGAAAAATATATCTGTCGTACATAAACATTTCCGGCTATCAGCATAAACCATGAAATTTATCTTTCAACTCTGTTTTTTTCACAAAAATAATATTCTAATAAGAGCCCCCTATTTCTAATTTTGTGAGCGCCCTGGGCGCGTATTACGTCGAATACAGTACATGACAATGGATGTGATGCCTGCCTGAATTTGAAAGTGGTAACCGTGTAAGACTTGTCCCTCATTGACGTCCTCCCATGCTACAGTATTGCTGAAAGTCTGTTGCTGGTGGTGTTAATGTTTATGATATGGCAGGGGGCACAGGTGGCCCAGTCGTCTAAGGCGCCGCAATTTGTTGTGCAGAGTTGCGTCCCCTGGGCACGAAAAAAACCTATGATTGTGAGTTCAAATCCCAGTTCGTCCTGATTATGTTTCTAGGTTTGTCAGCACCATACCCATGCTTGTGGGTTTCACCGAAGTGGTAAACGTCTAAGGTCTGCATCACTTCGGGCTTTCCTCCCACATTAAGCTGACACGCCGTGACATAACGGGAATACTGTTAAAAACGGCGTTAAACCCAACTCACTCACTCACTCACTCACTCACTCACTCACTCACTCACTCACTCACTTCTTGAAGATTGAAGATTTTGCTTAGGATTAGAAGAACCTGCAGGAGTATAGTCTTTAGCGATCTAGTTGAACCCTTGATAAGGGTGTCAATACTTCTGCTGCAAAAGGAAGAAACTGTAGCGCTGACTGGATGGATCTGCGGGGAGGGAAGATCTAAGAGAATTTCTCTGATGTTAGACTCCCTCTCCTCTCAAGAAAGTGTAGGGCTTTCCTCACACATTAAGCTGACATGCTGTGATATAACTGGAATAATATTAAAAGTGGCGTTTAACCCAACTCACTATGATGTGTCAGTAATGTACCTGGGCTTGTTTCACCAGTGTTAACCTATCAAGACCTGTGGCATAATAATCTCATCATGTGTCATCATGTTTGGTTGTTTGTTGTTTATCCCTGGACTCAGCAATATTCCAGTTATATGATGCTGGATTGTAAATAATCATGTCTGAACTGGACAATCCAGTGATTGACATCATGAGCATCTATCTAGGTAATTGGGATATGATGACATGCATCAATCAAGTCAGCAAGCCTCTTACGACAAGCATAGTCACATTTCACAGCAAGCATGGGTTGCTGAAGACCTTTTCTAACCTGGATCTTCATGGTTGTATTCATTGATTAAAATACTCAGGCATAGACCTGGAGAGTCTTTGCACAATTTAGAGTGTTGTGGATTGGTAAAGGACTGGTCTTCAGTTACAGACAGACAGACAGACAGACAGACAGACAGACAGACAGACAGAACAAATAAATAATGTCATGGCCATCTTATCTGTTAATTGAAACACATGATTAAAAAAATAAAATAAAATTCAGTAATTAACTAGTACATGAAGTACTAACTGTTGTGATAAATATTCCCCTATACATGATGATTAGTATTTTGGATTGAAATGACATAATTAGTTAGCTTTCGCCTTGGTCAGGATGTATCCAATGACTTACTTGTGTCATTCCTTACAGGGCAGCTGACCTTTTACTGGGTGGCGCAGTGATGAACAAGCCCTTCCAGCCCCACGAGGCTCACATACCGTACAACTTACAGGTGAGTGTGTGTGTTAGTCTCTCATACAGATCCCAGAGCAAATATGCTACTCAAAACAAGATGAAGAACACCCACAATTTGAAGGCTGTGTGTTGCAATACCTCCCATCCATGACTGATCAACTGTTTTCATATGAAAACAACTGGTCGTCTTTAACTCTCTTTTTTGAGTAGTGTAGTTCTCAGACCTATCAGCTTTTACTCATCCCCTTCTCAGCTCTTTCGGCCTTCTCAGCTCTATCAGCCTATACTCATCCCTTTTTCAGCTCTACCAGTTTATACTAATCCCTTTTCAGCTCTATCAGCCTATACTCATCCCCTTCTCAGCTCTATCACTATTATCAGCCTATACTCACTTCCTCTCAGCTCGATCGGCCTATACTCATCCCCTTCTCAACTCTATCAGCCTATATTCATCCCCTTTTCAGCTCTATCAGCCTATACTCACTCCCTTCTCAGCTCTATCAGCCTATACTCACTCCCTTATCAGTTCTAACAGCCTGTATTCATCCCCTTCTCAGCTCTATCAGCCTATACTCACTCCCTTATCAGTTCTAACAGCCTATATTCATCCCCTTTTCAGCTCCTGAAATTAAGAGACTTGAAGGTTCTTTTAAGATTAAAAGTTTTCATGTAACCTTACACTTATCTATATTTTTTGGTTAGTAAGGGGTGTAATACAGTTGCTTTGATCAAGCGTCCCTCCCCACCGCTGTATGTCAGTGCCGGTATTCACAATAGCGCAAGTCAGACATTGTAACCTTTCTGGAGATTTTTCTGAAAACTAAAGTGTTACCAATAAAAGTTGAATGTAATCCCCCGAGAACTAGGTACAACTGCAGAGGGTTTCAGCAGCCTGTCTTGGAGCTAGATCATGTGTAGATAGTGTGTCAGGAAGTGCAGCCTGACCCCACCTAGTTGGGCTCTGGTTACACCTTGGTTGGCTCTGTGGCTGAATGTATTCATGCAGTAGAATAACTTTAGTGGCCGATATTGTCACAGGATATAGTTTAATAGGGCATTTTACCTTCCTTCCAGACAGAATAGATCCCAATCTCCTTATGTTTGTAAGGGACATCTAAAATAATTGTGATACAACTCACTCATTCACTTTTCATCAGTGTTGAAGATTCAGCAGAGTTTGCAGCATATCTTACAGCAGACTCCTCTTCTATACTGTACTATGGTTTAGAAGAAGAAATTATTTAGTTTTGATGTAGAGGATATTTAATTAGTGGTAGTATTCTGGGATGAGAATCTTCCGCAGATCCTGAAATTTTGTGACCACAAATTTGTTAAATTCTAAGGAACCCCCCATCAACACTCCCAAATTATGGACCATGCTCCTTTGAAAAGAAGTTTCAGCTGAAAAGGAAAATATCCATTCTCATCCCTGAGTTTTTATTAGCTTTTGTTCCAGCCTGGACCTACAGGCTTCAAAAGTCAGGGCCACACGGATTAAGTCATAAATATAAGGAAATTAAAATGACATGACTGCCAGCTAGCCTTTTCATTATGGCTGACAGGCAGATATAAAACTAAACAGATAGGAACTAACAAAGCATGCTAATCAGAGTACAATAGGGGATTAATGGCAGCTAAGTGAATAAACTTAGATTCTAGGCATAACATGGCTGTCTCATCACCCTTCAGAATTAAGTGTTGTACCAGACAATGGTTGTCATTAATTGGATCCCGATGACACTGTTTCAAATGTGGTGAAGTAGATGTTTGAGTGTGACTGCTGCTAACCAAAACAGAACTAATTAACCGTATTTAAAACTTCACTAAACCACCAACACTAAACATCCAAAAAACATCAACTCACCCCCACACACTCCCTTAGTCCCAACCACTCCCCCAAGGCATGTATTCCAAATCTCAAAATTTCAAAACTTTATATAAGCAACCACTAAACCCCCCTCCTTGGTTGCACTCCTCTCGCTACCACTTTTATACCACTAAATGGCCCGGCCGGGCCCGTGTGCGAAATACGCTCCAGTCGGAAAGCGCACGTAAAATCTCCTAATATAAGTAAGTAAGTAAGACTGCTGCTTTCTTCATAGAGGGGATAGCCCTGGCAGGTAGGTGGTCTGGCTTCTGAGGTGAGGAGGGGCGGTCGGGTAGCCTAGTGGTTAAAGCGTTCGCTCGTCACGCCGAAGACCCGGGTTCGATTCCCGACATGGGTACAATGTGTGAAGCCCATTTCTGGTGTCCCCCGCCGTGATATTGCTGGAATATTGCTAAAAGCGGCGTAAAACCAAACTCACTCACTCACTCACTCTGAGGTGAGGTGAGGTGAAATGGAGTTTAACGTCGCGTCCAAGATTATTGCACTTATATGGTGACGTGCATGCACATGTATGTGTGTGTGTGTGTGGCTGCTTGTACTAGGCCGGACTGATGCCGATTTATAGTGCTAGCTCACTGAGATACCATGCCGCAGTTTAACATGAATACCCCGCTCAGACACAGTATACTGACTCCGAGCTGACCAGTCCTTGTTTTAGCCCCTTAATGCCGAGTGCCGGGCGGACGCTCTACCATTAGACCACGGAGGCGGTCGTCTGGCTTCTGAAAGGAATGGTGTTGAACGTAGGACACTTGTCTCAGATGATGGTACTGAATGTTTGGTGGTTCATTAACCTTGCTCGCTCCACCACTGTGAAACAATGTCTCTTGATTGCCTCCATTCAGGTGTGACTGAAAAATGGGGAAAAGACCGCTTCATGTTCCTCTGTATTTGTGGCGTAAACAGCTCCTGTGTACATGTCCTGCTGACAACACTGTGATGATGTTCAGTAGTAGTGTCTGTAGACTTTCAATAATTTATTTCAGAATCCCCAAATATATTTTATGAATGATTCTGCACACTAAGTGCGGTCATGTGTATATATTTTTTTGTGCAAAAACATTATCACCAGCTTCATATAATAAACGCTGTTACAAGCTATAGTTATGGAAAAAATATGATTTCTCAGCAGCGGTAGAAACTAACAGTTTCAGTCCACTTGTTCTTATGATGATATCATATAGCAAAACCCCTAAAAATGGCAAATTTCTACTAGTCCCTATGATACCTTTACTATTGGGCAGTTTGGCAAGGACAACAGGACTAGTGCCACTTTCTAAAGCTGTGGTCTCAGTGTGCCCTTTAGGCACTGGGAACTTGTACAATTCAGCCATGTTAGCCATCATCAGTAAAATGCAGGAATTTCTAACCCTGATTGCCATTTAACTCATTCCAGGGATATCTGCCAGTATTGTATTACCAAAATTGAATTGACCGAATTGAAGGTCCACTGAAATATGTTCTTTACCTGCAAACACCTGCCTCCAATATGAGTATGCATTTATTGCAGCCTGTCCTTATAAATTATCTGCATCAAAATACTGTTCTGAGTGTTAGGTAAATCTTCCTGTTTGGGACCATGTCGTTGAACATTGTGAGAGACATGTTGTTTTCAATGCTGCCAGTACTGTCCGCAATCACACACAGATTAACACTACCCCATATTGACAGTGTGCTTCTAAAACCACACAAACGATTAGCAAACAGCTGTGACATCTTATTTTACTTTTTGATCACTGAGGCTGAAGAATATTGATCATGGTGAAGTATTTAACTGGGTTACGGAAATATTGCACTGCATTCGCACTGATTTTTTTTTATAGACAGCAATGAGGACACTTGATAAACACTGCTTCATACCTGACATATGCTTGTCAACCATACTCTGTACATCACATGCTTGATAAGTGTGTTAGAACCTACACCAAACATCCTTCCATATTGTAATAAAGAAGCTGTTCATCTATATATCTTATCCTTACCGAGCAAACAGGGGCGGTCGGGTAGCCTAGTGGTTAAAGCGTTCGCTCGTCACCCCGAAGACCCGGGTTCGATTCCCGACATGGTTACAATGTGTGAAGCCCATGTCTGGAGTCCCCCGCCGTAATATTGCTGGAATATTGCTAAAAGCGGCGTAAAACCATACTCACTCACTCACTACTGAGCAAACAACTAATGAGACACTTTGTTTATAAAATAACAATTCTTACTGGTTGGCTTGGCAGCTGTTTTTGCAAATTTGGGGGTTGGCTTCAACCCAAATCGGACACCTTTACTCAACCAACACAGCTAGAATAGGGTGGGCAAGTACTGAAACACTACAGTGCTGTACTAAACAGGCTTTGTCAGACACTAGAAGTAGAACCCTCCCAGATGAGAAACTGGGATCTTCTGTAGTAAGAAGTAATCGTTTAAGATGTGGATGAAAACCGCAATGATTTGCCCGAGAAAGATGAATATATACTGATGGAAATTAATAAGGGAACACTAAGGTTGTGACACAGTAACATGATATGCTATCATTGGTTCCCAGCCTTGTCTCCCAAATAAGGGTTGGAAACAATGCACACAAACACATCTCAACGTTTGATTCCGACGTGTGTTGAGTTTGTATGCACTAGGGCCGTTATGATTCACTCGTGTATTTGGTGAATCGAACCGTATCCATTCATGAATTGAATTCGTTATTCATGGCCACTAGAATCGAATATTTATGAATATGCAACCATGTGCATTTACATACCCTGTACCTAAAACATCCATAAGAACATATGATATGCATAGATTTCTTTAAAGACAACACTCTTATAATATTTAATTTGACAGGAATTTGGTCACTGGTCATTGTAGCATTTATTTATGTAGAGTAATAAACGCCCAGGGAGCTCTAAAAATTAGAAATAGGGAGCTCTTATTAGAATATTATTTTAGTGAGAAAAAAAACAGAGTTCATGATTTATGCTGACAGCCTGAAATGTTTAAATACGACAGATATATTTTTCAAGAATTTAATTGCCCATAATTAAGGTTGCATGTAACACACGAGTGCGTATTATATGCAAATAAATAAGTCTTGTGTACCTTGTTCATGTTGTTCAAGCGGAAGGGGTGCGAATTGGGATTGTTCACTAGCCAATATATTAACAAATATCGCCGTGGGCACTTATTAGAGCGGATCACTCATTACGTTGAATATGGTATATGTAATGGTTGTGGAATCTTTTGCCTTAGCCAGCAGGATGACATGTAATGGTTTCCGTGATAAAGTTTTTGCTTGCTTGTGTGTCAGGCAGTGTTCTCTCCATTTAACACTATGAGGGTCACAGTGGCTGCTTGCAACTGTTAGCAACCTTCCTGAATGTGATGGGACATATAGAGGTGAGGTGAAATGGGGTTTGACGCCGCATCCCTACTTACTTACTATAGGAGATTTAACGTGCACGTTCCGACATGATGCGTATTTCACACACGGGCCCGTCAGGCCATATGTGGTGAGATTGCCTAGGAGGGTGTGTCCGAAAGGTGAGGCAACCTGGGTGGCATTAGGGTTGTTTATTTCCAATTTTGAGAAAGTTGGAATTTGGAAACTTGGGGGCTTAAGGTGGGGGGACGAAGGAAGGATGTGGATGTGGATGTGTGTTTTTTGGACTTGCATTTTATTAGCCTGATTAGTGGTGGTTTAAGTTTTGAAGGTGATTATATGCGGCCTAGTAGTTGAGTTTAAATATGGAATATGCCTGATGCTTTGAAGGTTTATGTATCGGTGAGCGGATTTAGAAGTTTTGCTACAGTTAATTGAGTGTTGCAGTCTAGTTTGGTTTGGAGTGTTAATCATTCTGTGCTGTTTGTAGTGTGTAGTACGCCGCGTCCAAGATTATTGCACGTATATATAGCAATATCTTGTCTGTCTGTCTTGTCTGTCTGTCTGTCTGTCTGTCTGTGTACTCATCTGGACTGATGCCGATTTTATGGTGCTAGCCCAATGAGATACCATGCAGCAGTTTAACATGAACATCCCACTGAGACACAGTATGCTGACTCCAAGCCGACCAGTCCTTGTTTTAGCCCCTTTATGCCGAGAGCCCGTGAAGATTCCGGGGTAAAATAGGTCTTCAGCAACCCATAGTTCCTGTAAAAGGTGCCTTACAGGATCGGGTGGTCAGGCTCACTGACTTGGTTGATACATTTCATCGATCCCAATTGTGTGGATTGATGCTCATGATGTCAATCACTGGACTGTCTTGTCCAGACTCGATTATTTTACAGACCGCCATCATATAGCTGGAATATTGCTGAGTGCAGTGTTAAACAACAAACAAACTAACAAACAAACTTAATGCTGACTGCCAGGCAGTGTAACAAGAAGTACCATCTTTGAACATATTTTGGTATGACGCGGCCTTGGATTGAACCATGGACCTTCCGCACTCTGGGCAGACGCTCTACCACTAGACTACGGAGGTGGTAGGACATCTAGAGCCAGTAACTATCTGAGACATGAGCTGTTACTGTGTTGCATTAGTTGGCCTGCACTTAGCAAGCCATGGGAGTTAGACTGGCAGCAGACGCATGGTACAGATCTGGCAATATTGATCTGCTATTGTTTACATGGCAATTAAGTACAGATGTGTCATGAACATTGCGATGTGTCGCCATCTGGGAGCCGTATTCAATATGATCATCTGTGACTGGCCATTGTGATTGATACTGAATGATCGAGAATCAAGACATATATTAACATATTTGCTGTTGGTGACATATAGCAGATATGAGCGTATATTTATAAATATTGTTATTATGTTATTCTATGATTCAGATGACTCAATTATATTTCAGAAACGTAAATATCAGCAAACTCAATAGACAGAAATAGTTTGTAACAGGGCGCAAACAAGTATGTGTGTGTTTGTTGTTGAACACCACACTCAGTAATATCCCAGCTACGTGATGGTGGTCTGTAAATAATCCATTGATTGACATCAATCTACATTCTTCTTGGCGAGAATATAGATCCCCAGCAATCCGTTGTTGTTGTTAAGAGGTGACTAACGGGATCGGTAGGTCAGGCTCACTGATTTGGTTGATGCATGTCATCGATCCCAATTGTGTGGATCGATGCTCATGCTATTAATCACTGGATTGTCAGGTCCAGACTCGATTATTTACAGACCGCCGTCATATAGCTGGAATATTGCTCAGTGCGGCGCTAAACAACCAACCAACAATGGTCCCATGACTGAAGACACATATACTCAATGGCCATTAATATCACCCCTCCCCAACCCACCCCCACCCCTCCAAACCAACCCTCACGTGACATCACACAATCCCACCACACCCCACACCTTCACCCCACACCTTCATGCCCTGTTTTTGAAACATTTCTTGAGCACTCCAAATATTATAACTCCATATCCTTGAATTAGCCTTATATTTGTAGAGCTAATATCTCTTTGTGGAACACAGCCCAGGGCTAAGATGATCGTAACTGCCATAGTTAAGAACTTAGTCAGTCGTAGTGCTAAGATTGCTTTGTGGAACAGGGCCCAGGTTCTTGGATGCTGGCCTTTGACTAATTTTTAGTAGATCAGCAGTGTATGATTGTGACCAGGGTCATGTTCCACAAAGCGATCTTGGCGCTAAGATGATCATAACTCCCTTACCTCAGCATAGACTTACGACACTCGTAGCGCTAAGACGATCATAACTGCCATACTTTAGCATAGACTTACAACACTCGTAGCGCTAAGATGATCATAACTGCCATACTTTAGCATAGACTTAAGTACATGGTAGCGCTAAGATGATCATAACTGCCATACTTTAGCATAGATTTACAACAGTCATAGGACTAAGATTCCTTGGTGGAACAGGCCCCAGGTCTGCATTATTACGTAGCAGCTTTATAACTGACAAGGGAAAACTTTCAAGTTATAAATATCATAGCATTGATGGTATACCAACTCAATACTTGTGAGCCAGTTTGTATTTCTGACCATTACTGGTTTGCTCTAATTGATTAAATCTATACTTCTCACTTTTCTCTCCATTATTAATGTGCACTAGCGCAGCCTCTCGTGATGCCAGCTTAGAGATAGAGTGCAGCTCCAAGCTATGTTCACCTATTCCTTCACCATGTTCATTAACACTTATTGGTCAGTTACTGCTTTGTGACGGAGCCCCTGGTTGGGGCAGGATACACTCACTTGTATCATGGTACACTGGTATCATCCCTATTTGATTGCGATTCATACATGCTCATGGTACTGTCTGATTCTTACTTTGAACTCTGTTTTTAGTAGAGATTTTTATGATTCTGGAATTTTTTTTATGTTATACATGACTTTTAATAGGATACTGGGAACATATGTGAGATTTGGTTCACATGTTTTTGTCAGTAGGTTAAAGAACATGTCATGACTGTGTTAATATTTTCTGGCCATTTCTGAGGGTTTGGAAAGTAGGTAATGTTTGGTATTTGTCCCAGGATTCAAATTTGAATTTTAGTTTTGGGCTTGAATCAGCTGTGTATGCAGAAGAGGTAACAGAAATGACACTTTACAAAAGTACACAGCAACACACCTCACCTCCAACACTTCATAGAATCTGTATCTCAGCTTTATGATCAACCCTATGTTTGACATGTTGGAAAGACTGTAAGCACAATTTTTGGGGTGTGTGTGAAAAAAGGATGTTTCTTCTCACGATTTTGAACATGATTTTTAACCTTACTTTATTATTTCTCTTGAAGAAAGATTTTTTAAACACGTGGCTCACATGGCCCAAGGATTAGTGTTGAGAACATCTATACAATGGCATATGGAAATCGCTCCAGACACATATGGTTTATTGAGCCTGATAGATGTTCATCCCGACAATTTGACTGGTACTGGTACATCCAGATTAAAGGCTTTCACTGTCCAGATATTTCATTTCTGTTGAGATGTATAGTCTGTTGTTGCTGTGTGTCATGTTCGATCCCCAGGACATCACTGGGCCAATTACATCCCGACCGACCGTTTGATATTCTGTTGGACCCTGGGATAATTTAAACCAGATAATTTCTTTTTGAAGATAAGGAAAACAAGATGTCCTCTGGTTTGATAAAAATGCATAAATTGTTGACTTGACATGCTGCATGTTTCGAAACTAATGTATTGTGGGTAAACAAATATTGTTTGGCTCTTCCTTTCAGAAGAAAAATTGTATGTTTTGTATTTTTGTTTGATGCCTCATTTTGCAATATTCGAGCTATATGATAGCAGTCTGTAAGTCTGGACCAGATAATCCAATGATTGAAATCAAGAGCATCAGCCTTTGTAATTGAGATACGATGACATGTATCACCCAAGTCAGTGATCCTGACCTCCCAATCCTGTCAGTCTCCTCTTATGACAAGCATGGGTAGATGAAGACCAATTCTAACCTGGATCTTCCTGGGGGCATATGTACTAAAGAGCGTTCTGATATAGAGCATAGTATGGATAGACAGTACTACCTTTTATGGTATCCATGAAGATCCGGGGTAGAATAGATCTTCAGCAACCCATACTTGCCGTAAAAGTCGACTATGCTTGTCGTAAGAGGCAACTAACATGATCGGGTGGTCAGGCTTGCTGACTTGGTTGATGCATAAGACTCAATTATTTACAGACCACCGTCATATAGCTGGAATATTGCTGAGTGCTGCATTAAACAACATACAAACCTTTTATGGACATGAATGTGTTACCAGGGAACTTTTGTGCAGTGTACATTGTTAAGAATCTTCTTAATATGAAGATATCATGAAATTATTTGTGTTTGTTCCAGCTGTTTATTGACTACAACCTGTATGGGATGAATCTCATCAACGCTGCTGCCGTCAAGTTCCGCAGAGATCGTGAAGAGGGTAAGTTCAACATACACCTCTGTTGATCAACATTGATCAGTATATGGCCTGCTGGAGACAGTGACTTTTGAACTGATCAAACTCGATGTGTGATCAAACTCGATGTGTGATCAAACTCGATGTGTGGTAGGAGTGTAAGGATATATCGTGGTAGGAGTGTAACGATATATCTATCGATAATTATTTGCACGACAATAGTACCATATCGATAGGAATTTAAATATGCCAATGGTATTGTCAGTAGAATGCTTAACAATCAATTGTTTCTGTGGTTGCAATTAGTAAGATATAAAGAATAAATGATGCCTGTTGCAAACCTGCCTCTGTGTTCATTAGCAAGGATTACGACTACTACAGATTGGAGTGACTTCCCTTTGGGTAGAGTGCCATTTGCTCGCACCCATTGTGGGATCTCACTAAACATATATTACATATGAAAAACGTAACTGAATTATTTGCTGACAAGTTTTCAACGAAAATAACAATTATTTGACTAATTTTTGTCTTACAAATGCAAATTGTTTCCTGAATGACTTGTATGCACTTATCTAGCATTATTGCATATTTTAAGTGCATCTCCTTTTATGCATAAGCAGAATTCCACAGGATAGATGAATCTGCAACAAATAAAATCCATTATTTAGTGCAACATGACATTCCATTTGACAAGGCAGACAGATATATGGCTGATATGAATTATAGCATTATATAGCATGCTGTTGGATAAAAACACTACTACACATTATACCAGAACAGACCAGTGTAGCATTACAGTAAGGGCTTGGCTGAAGGGAATATGATATGCTCCAGAGACTGTGAGACGGACAAATTATCAAATATCATCTTGAGTCTTGATATTTGTCATCAGTGTCATGATGGCTGCTAACTATTAGAACTCCTGTAATGTAGACACAACAGTCTTTCAAATTACTACTAGCTAGACTTCGTCATAAGACATATTTTCTGCAACAGCCAAACCAATACATACAATAGCTGTAGACATTTTTATAAAGACTTTCGACCTCCCATCTCTGGGTTTTGGTAGGATCAGTTTACATGTGCCTCAACTACTGTGTACTGTGTCTTCAGACAATGACCCACGGAGAAATCTGACTGAGCAGCGGCCTTCTTCCCTGGACGATTCCGACTCCACCCCTCGGACACCACTCCTGGGATCAGGAGAGTCCCCAGACCACTCTGGGATCAACACCCCAAGTAGAAGAATGTGGGACACACTCCACATACCTAGGTATGCTACTCAGATTGAAATGCTGTTTAAAGCAGCAGTAAACCACGCTCGCTCACTCACTCACTCACTCACTCACTCACTCACTCACTCACTCACTCACTCACTCACTCACTCACTCACTCACTCACTCACCTACCCACCCACTCACTCACTCACTCACTCACTCACTCTCTCAACCATTCTGCAGTATTAATCAGTTACATTTCATTTGACTTCAAAATGAGGGTACCCCATGAAGTCCCAGGGTATAATTGTTGTAAGAGGTGACTAATGGGATTGGCTGACTTGGTTGATAAACTGGAATATAAATATGTCCTTTCGGCATACAGCTCGGTCATTTCAATATTATTGGTTCTTGGGCAATGGTCTTTGTGCTGCACTTAGTGTACAAATTAGAAATTTTATTGAGGAATAGTATGACATATTTTGTAGATGCCCATGAGATTTGCATTACATTGGGACCCAATTAAGCTGAATTTCTATATTGGTTATCAGCCATGAAAATGTAATTATCTGGGTGTAATAAAGTTGCTTCCAACTCTAAATGTGAATTGTGAATAGAGTATGGCCACATAAATAAAACTGTGTTTGTTTGGTCTCAGTTGCAAGCAAAACATTCAACCAGGTATTATTGTAAAAATATTAACCTCGTAATTCAATAATTCAATTTTTGTTGTGTTCATTGAAATTCCTGCATTCTGATTAGCTGAATTGGTCACGTGTTATTGTATTCATTTCCCAATGAATGTAAAAAATCAAGCCACGCCCGACAAAGCGGATTACTTTTATTACTACTGAATAATTCCCTCTCTGCTCACGTGTATCGTCATACTATGTGGTTTGCTTCCTGCGGCTTTAAACTACAATCCCACATACAAGCAAAAGTAAAAACTGAGGTATTTATTTTTCTTTACCAAACTATGCGGATTGATACAGTTTGCACATCAGTTTTTCGATTCATACCTCAATGAACCGAAAGAAATACACAGTCAGTCCTTAACGGAACAAACTTAAATAGTTTTATGACAACTGAAAATCCTTCAATAACAAGTAGATCAATAAAAAAAATGCAGTGAGCAGAAATCCTATCTCTGTGAGTCAATGTTGTTGCCGATGTTGCAGTGAGCTGATGTTGGACGGCGATGTGTCCCGGCAGACGACGTGTCAGCTTGAGGTAGATGTAGTTGCTGCAGACATCCTCAACAGACTGGAAGTTGATGGTACGTCACCAGCATGTTGTGTAGGCCATACAACCCACTGCCAGTTCTGTATAGTTGGAAACATTTCATCGCAGGATATTGATTAACGTAATTGGCTGATTACATGAGGCAACCTACATGGAGGTGTTTTCAATCGATTCATTGTTAATATGATCAAATATTGTGTTACTTGCTGTGGTTTGTATTAAATTTAATCACGATAATTTTTTGTCTGGTATGCCTTTGTGGTTTCTCTTGTCTTGCTGAGACTTTTTATTATGTTTTCAAGAATTTAACTAAAAAAATGATAATTTAGAGTCGTGTATTTATCTCAGCGAATATCGGAGCGAACCCTGGTCTGGCAGCCATCTGGGAGGATGAGAAACAGAGACGAAGGAACCAGGGAGAGACATCGCAGATCGCAACGCCAGAATCACAGGGTCAGTGTGTTCTACTTTCTGCCACAAGCTAATTTGAATATCATGTGACCAGACTTTTCTTGACAGTAAACAAACATGCTTATACTTAAATCAGAGTAGTCGGTGATTATAGAAGTCTGTTGCGACATCACAGATCGCAACGCCAGAATCACAGGGTCAGTGTGTTCTACTTTCTGCCACAAGCTAATTTGCATATTATGTGACAGGACTTATCTTGACTGTAAACAAACATGCTTATACTTAAATCAGAGTAGTCGGTGATTATAGAAGTCTGTTGCGACATCACAGATCGCAACGCCAGAATCACAGGGTCAGTGTGTTCTTCTTTCTGCCACAAGCTAATTTGCATATTATGTGACAGGACTTATCTTGACTGTAAACAAACATGCTTATACTTAAATCAGAGTAGTCGGTGATTATAGAAGTCTGTTGCGACATCACAGATCGCAACGCCAGAATCACAGGGTCAGTGTGTTCTTCTTTCTGCCACAAGCTAATTTGCATATTATGTGACAGGACTTTTCTTGACAGTAAACAAACATGCTTATACTTAAATCAGAGTAGTCGGTGATAATAGAAGTCTTTCAGTGCAATTTGCAAATTGTTTTGCATTATGATAAAGATATGCTACTACACCAGCCTCAGTGAAGAATAACAATGAATATTTACACATCAAAGTGACAGCCAGCTATCCAAAGAGTTCGATGTCTGCATGTGGATCTGTTAGCCATTGTAATCAAAGGATAAATGCAATCAGTTTTTGACATTTTATTGTATTTTCTCAATAAAAGTTAATCATTTCATGGCATAAATTTATCTAATTGTGAGGAGGATTTTCAAGTCACGTGAAATGAAATGGATGACAAACAAATACAATTTGTTGAATGGACTGTGTACTGAATGGACTGACCGTATTAAACTCTGAGCAGTTGAGTATTACATCTAGTGCTGTAGTTAGAAGGTCAGCGGTAGAAACTTACATTTTTAGTCCTCTAGACCTTTTAATGATATAGCAAAACCCTTAAAAATGGCAAATTTCTACTAGTCCTTATGATACCTTTACTATAGGGCATTTTTGCAAGGATTATAGGACTAAAGTACTCATGGAAATGAAAAAAACCTGTTTTGCTGGATTTAATAATCGACACAAAGCATTTCGTAGATGTAAATACGAAATAACAAAACAACTGGAAAAGTACTAGTCTGGATTTGCTAGTTTTATCTCAGTGCTCAATACAAAATGTACTTTACAGGAGGTAATTTGTAGGCACTTTCAACATTCAAAAATAAAACTAAGTCCAAATTGACATGGCAGAAACAGGCTATAGGCATTATGCAAATTAGCCTGGAAAAAGTTATCAAAACAACAATAAAAATAACAGCTATGTTTATGTACATAATAATAATGACATGTAAGTTGTTGTTTGAGAAGGGAATATGTTACTTTTACATTCTGATATTTTGACGATGATTCACTATCCCACAATGCCACTCACAAATCACTAACCACTGACAAATCACGTGGGTTTCAAGCACCTGTTTTCACCTGTCGTCAAGGTGTCATAAAGACATAAAAACCTTTGATACGCTGTATTTGTGCCAAGGCCCAATTAGTACTAATTGAGTTGTTTGAATATTTATATATTTTGTATATTAACTGCATTTATTTAAAATCTGAGATCGAAAAAACAGGGTTTTTTCATTTCCGTGAGTACTTTAGTGCCAATTTCTTAGGCTGAAGGTATCGTTATCTATTGTTCTCTGATTCATGAATTCTGTCACGAAGAGTTCAATTCCTTGAACCTAATACCAGGTCTGTCCTGATACTTACCTTTCCTCTTCTCAGATCGAGCAGACGTTGATGTAGCAGAGAGTGAATGTATTCTCAGACAGAGGCTTCGGGAGATCATTGAACAACAGAAACCCTTTCTGTAAGTTTGGAAACGTCTATAAATACCTCAGTTTTTACTTTTGCTTGTTTGTGGGATTGTAGTTTTATAGTTTAATGTCCTTAAATGTCCTTAAAGTGAGACCTTATTTTGTCATCGTTTGTTTATTTCAGTGACAGCCAATCAGATGAGGAGTCAGACATGTCCCAGGGTTCTCAGGACGATTTCTCTGCGACACCTGCCTCACAAGTCACCTTCCATGTCTCACAAGGTAGGCGGCACATGCGTCCAGAGGAAATTTGAGGACTCTGTACAATAGTTTTAGCACTTAGAACACATGCAAGGATATAACAAGATTGATAAGCATTAACCCATAAACCAGTTAACCATCCTGTTCAATGATTTATGTCAGGATAACTCAGAAAGTACTGCAGTGATCAAAACCAAAATTAAGTGTATTAATGTATGACTACACCGTTCATGCGTTTCAGATTCGGACCAGTCAGAGTCCTCCCAGAGCACAGTCATATTGGATGATGTTGGTGAAGAGGAGAAACAGGAAGAGGGGAAGGAAGAGCCCATCATCAGCTTGGAATCCATACAGAGAGTCCTGTCCTTTAGCCAGAGCTTTTCACAGACTTCTCAAAACTCAGGTACAGTTGTCAACACTCTGTCACTGATGTAGGGCAGACTGCATTGCTGGTCAACACTCTGTAAGATAGACTACATTGTTGGTCAACACTCTGTAAGATAGACTGTATTGTTGGTCAACACTCTGTCACTGATGTAGGGCAGACTGTATTGTTGGTCAACACTCTGTAAGATTGACTACATTGTTGGTCAACACTCTGTAAGATAGACTGTATTGTTGGTCAACACTCTGTCACTGATGTAGGGCAGACTGTATTGTTGGTCAACACTCTGTAAGATAGACTGCATTGTTGGTCAACACTCTGTAAGATAGACTGCATTGTTGGTCAACACTCTGTAAGATAGACTGTATTGTTGGTCAACACTCTGTAAGATAGACTGCATTGTTGGTCAACACTCTGTAAGATAGACTGCATTGTTGGTCAACACTCTGTAAGATAGACTGTATTGTTGGTCAACACTCTGTAGGATAGACTGCATTGTTGGTCAACACTCTGTAGGATAGACTGTATTGTTGGTCAACACTCTGTAGGATAGACTGCATTGTTGGTCAACACTCTGTAAGATAGACTGTATTG
Source organism: Haliotis rufescens (assembly GCF_023055435.1). Classification (NCBI taxonomy): domain Eukaryota; kingdom Metazoa; phylum Mollusca; class Gastropoda; order Lepetellida; family Haliotidae; genus Haliotis; species Haliotis rufescens. Next base: position 60,555,118 of record NW_025964223.1, on the reverse strand, counting down.
TTGGTCAACACTCTGTAGGGCAGACTACATTGTTGGTCAACACTCTGTAAGATAGACTGCATTGTTGGTCAACACTCTGTAGGATAGACTGCATTGTTGGTCAACACTCTGTAAGATTGACTACATTGTTGGTCAACACTCTGTAAGATTGACTACATTGTTGGTCAACACTCTGTAAGATAGACTGTATTGTTGGTCAACACTCTGTAAGATTGACTACATTGTTGGTCAACACTCTGTAAGATAGACTGTATTGTTGGTCAACACTCTGTAAGATTGACTACATTGTTGGTCAACACTCTGTAAGATTGACTACATTGTTGGTCAACACTCTGTAAGATTGACTACATTGTTGGTCAACACTCTGTAAGATGGACTACATTGTTGGTCAAAACTCTGTAAGATTGACTACATTGTTGGTCAACACTCTGTAAGATAGACTGTATTGTTGGTCAACACTCTGTAAGATTGACTACATTGTTGGTCAACACTGTGTAAGATTGATTGTATTGTTGGTCAACACTCTGTAAGATTGACTACATTGTTGGTCAACACTGTGTAAGATTGACTACATTGTTGGTCAACACTCTGTAAGATTGACTGCATTGTTGGTCAACACTCTGTAAGATAGACTGCATTGTTGGTCAACACTCTGTAAGATTGACTACATTGTTGGTCAACACTCTGTAGGATAGACTGCATTGTTGGTCAACACTCTGTAAGATAGACTGTATTGTTGGTCAACACTGTGTAAGATAGACTGCATTGTTGGTCAACACTCTGTAAGATAGACTGTATTGTTGGTCAACACTCTGTAAGATAGACTGCATTGTTGGTCAACACTCTGTAAGATTGACTACATTGTTGGTCAACACTCTGTAAGATAGACTGCATTGTTGGTCAACACTCTGTAAGATAGACTGCATTGTTGGTCAACACTCTGTAGGGCAGACTACATTGTTGGTCAACACTCTGTAAGATAGACTGCATTGTTGGTCAACACTCTGTAGGATAGACTGCATTGTTGGTCAACACTCTGTAAGATAGACTGTATTGTTGGTCAACACTCTGTAGGATAGACTGTATTGTTGGTCAACACTCTGTAAGATAGACTGCATTGTTGGTCAACACTCTGTAGGGCAGACTACATTGTTGGTCAACACTCTGTAAGATAGACTGCATTGTTGGTCAACACTCTGTAGGATAGACTGCATTGTTGGTCAACACTCTGTAAGATTGACTACATTGTTGGTCAACACTCTGTAAGATTGACTACATTGTTGGTCAACACTCTGTAAGATAGACTGTATTGTTGGTCAACACTCTGTAAGATTGACTACATTGTTGGTCAACACTCTGTAGGATAGACTGTATTGTTGGTCAACACTCTGTAAGATTGACTACATTGTTGGTCAACACTCTGTAAGATTGACTACATTGTTGGTCAACACTCTGTAAGATTGACTACATTGTTGGTCAACACTCTGTAAGATTGACTACATTGTTGGTCAACACTCTGTAAGATTGACTACATTGTTGGTCAAAACTCTGTAAGATTGACTACATTGTTGGTCAACACTCTGTAAGATAGACTGTATTGTTGGTCAACACTCTGTAAGATTGACTACATTGTTGGTCAACACTGTGTAAGATTGATTGTATTGTTGGTCAACACTCTGTAAGATTGACTACATTGTTGGTCAACACTGTGTAAGATTGACTACATTGTTGGTCAACACTCTGTAAGATTGACTGCATTGTTGGTCAACACTCTGTAAGATAGACTGCATTGTTGGTCAACACTCTGTAAGATAGACTGTATTGTTGGTCAACACTCTGTAGGATAGACTGCATTGTTGGTCAACACTCTGTAAGATAGACTGTATTGTTGGTCAACACTCTGTAAGATAGACTGCATTGTTGGTCAACACTCTGTAAGATTGACTACATTGTTGGTCAACACTCTGTAAGATAGACTGCATTGTTGGTCAACACTCTGTAAGATTGACTACATTGTTGGTCAACACTCTGTAAGATAGACTGTATTGTTGGTCAACACTCTGTAAGATTGACTACATTGTTGGTCAACACTCTGTAAGATAGACTGTATTGTTGGTCAACACTCTGTAAGATAGACTGCATTGTTTGTCAACACTCTGTAAGATGACTGCATTGTTTTTTCAACATTGTTGTAAGATAGACTGCATTGTTGGTCAACACTGTAGTAAGATGAGTGCATTGTTGGTCAACACTGTTATATGATAGACAGCAATGTTGGTCAACACTCTGTAAGATTAGACTGCATTGTTGGTCAACACTGTTGTAAGATTAGACTATTTTCACTGCTCAGTCATGTACATTTTTGGTTGTTTGTTGACAGATGGCCCAGACATGTCTCTGGCGGATGTGCTGGCAGCTCTGGCCGACGAATCCTCCCCAGTCTCCTCCCAGCTGAGCGCCTCCCAGGTGTCAGCCCTGGAGGACAATGACAGCATCATCTCAGGCAACACTGGCATCGTAGATGTGGAGGTGCTGAAGGAGGAGGAGGAGGAGATGTTGGAGATGTCGCAGAGAGTTTGGGACGGGGCAGATCAGGAGGAGGCCTTGCAGGGGGAAAACGAGGAGCATGGGTGAGGCAGTGCTACACAGAACTTCCATTTTGAAGGATTAAATTTGTGACTGTACTCAAAGAAGGAACAAAGGGAGACAATCAAATATTTTTTAAATTTATTTACTTTTGTGTTATTAAATGCTTCTATTAAAAAAATAATAAACTGAAACGTTAGTTCATGATGTGTTTGCTGTTTGAGGTTTACTTAAGATGTTCACAATGTCTGTTTGACAATTGGGGCGGTCAGGTAGCATAGTGGTTAAAGCATTCGCTCATCGCGCCAATTCCCGACATGGGTACAATGTGTGAAGCCCATTTCTAGTGTCCCCTGCCATGATATTGCTGGAATATTGCTAAAAGCGGCGTAAAACCATACTTACTCACTCACTGTTTGACAATTTATCAGATGATAAGATGTTTAGGAGATTTGGCTGACAACAAACGTTATGAGTTATTTTCTACTTTAGCGAGTCTGAGGAGCATAACTTGAAAGGTATGGACGACACATGGACAGACTCCCAGTTCCTTCCCAGTGAGATGGTGGAGGAGGATGAAGAGGAGGAGGATGACGGACATATACCACAGTTTGATGGAGCCTCTGATGAAAAATCAGGTAATTACATTGTGTTTGCTGATTGACTTTACTGTAATGCGTGGCAGAAGAGGCCTCTAGCTCCCAGTGGTTGTCATTACAGCTAGCAGAAAGGAGGATCAGGTGGTGTGTCATCATGCCTCATGACATGGATTGTTGATCATGCGATTAACCGCTGGTACAGAAATCTTTGATTGCACACAGTCTCTGAATGCACACAGAAATCTTTGATATTGCCTTATCCTGACTTATACTTATTGCTTATCTCTCTCTATTTCCGAAAGGTAGTGGAAACTTCCTGTACTGTGTTCCTGGAGAACAGAAACACAGTTCACCAGAACACCCCCCTGGCCTGCACATGCACACTGGAAACCTAACCACGCCGGTGTACTCGTCACTCTCTTATTTCCGCACCAACCGAATGGTTGGTGAAAATTTCCTGAGCTTTTGTAATCCGAGCCATCCTATCAAAATTAACCCTTTTTGATAAATTGTTTTGTTTGGATTACATTCTTCTAACCTGTATTCATCATATGAAAAGGTTCTTTTTTAATTTTGCCTTAAAATGTTTCATATGTAAGGACTTAAACTATACCTCTGTTTTCACTACGAAATCATGTACTAGATGTAGTTTGCGTGTTTCAGAGCGAGAGCCTCAAACCATCTGTTGTCTTGCATCCCTTAACATTGCACAGCAGACAAGAGGTAGTGTAGTTTCTGCTCCCCTTGGGGGAGATTTTCCACAGTACCTGCTTGCAGTACAGGGAGATTAAGAGTAGGGATTCATTTCGTTCTGCATCATCTTCATCAGAGTAGACTTCAATGAAGAAGGTTTGGACTTCGCCTACACTTTCTTGAGAGGAGTGGAAGTCTAACATCAGCCAAATTCTCTTAGATCTTCCCTCCCCGTAGATCCATCCAGTCAGCTCTACAGTTTCTTCCTTTTGCAGCAGAAGTATTGACACCCTTATCAAGGGTTCAACTAGATCGCTGAAGAAGACACCTGCAGGTTCTTCTGATCCCGAGCAAAATCTTCAATCTTCAAGAAGTGAGTGAGTGAGTTGGGTTTAACGCCGCTTTTAACAGTATCAGAGTTATATAGCGGTGTGTCAGCTTAATGTGGGATGAAAGCCCGAAGTGATGCAGGTATCAGACGTTTACCACTTCAGTGAAACCCACAAGCACAGGTATGGTGCTGGCGAACCAGGATTTGAACCCACAATCATAGGTTTCTGGCGTGCCCAAGGGTCGTAGCTCTCCACAGCGAATCGCAATGCCTTAGACGACTGGGCCACCTATGCCCCTGATCTCAAGAAGAAGCACACAAGTTGCTGTTGACATTCACACAGCAACAAACCTGCATGCAGCTTCAACGTTCATGCAGTATTCAACACTCAAGCAACCTAGATTATTACAAGGTGCATTACCAGCAGCAACTACTAATTCAGACTTAGTAGTCAGCGTTACCCAGCAAGCTGTACTGCTATGCAGCAGCTCCAGACGATGTCTAAGGATATCCTGTCAACACCATGCTCTGAGGAGATGTCACAGTTTCCATGCCGTTTACCTACAGCTCCGTTCCTAACGCCTCGTTCCTTTATAGGAAGTGGATGTGTTCGAGCCTACCTTGGAAGAATAGTCAACCCGATTGGAAGATCATCCTTCCATCTATGAAGATTATGAACTACTAGCCTGGATTGCTGATAGACTCCCCATCACTTCACTATCCAGAGATTCTTCAGCCTATGATACTTACCGTATCAAAGGGGAAGATATCGACACTTTGACTATTCCATCCTGGGATCAGAGGACGCTGAGGATTTGTCACTATGCCCAGTTCAAGCATTACGTATCTATTTGCAAAGGACAAGCTCCAGGAGACAAAGGTTGAGAAGACTGTTCATTCTGTTATCCAGGAGTAGTTCAGCAGAAGTCTCCAGAACAACCGTCTCCTGGATGAGAGCAGTCATCCTTAGAGGCTACAAGGCAGCAGCACTGGATCCACCATCCGCATGAAGTGAGAGCCATAGCATCATGCCTGGCACTTCACACCAAATGCTCCATCCCGACGTTTATGGAAGACTGTACCTGGAGATCTGATACTGTCTTTGCTAATCATTACCTCAGATACAACTGACAGTGCTTACTAGAAGATAGAACATGCTACAAGTACTCAGGACCTCAGGTTAATGTCCCATGACCAATGACCGAGAGTCCATGTTTCCCTGTGTTACTGAGTAATTCAGAGCATGAGTGAAATGATTGTGTTAAGTTTGTGACCTTTTCTTAGCACAATAATCATTTAAAGTAAGTGGGAAAAATTATTTTCCTTAGCCAACTTCACTAAATCCATCAAATCTATAAGATATATTCCTCTCTTTCACAAGAAGGAGGTTGATATGAAGGTTGATATAAAGACGATTATCAAGTTCTCAAGGGGTTAATTTAACAGATCTTGATTTAAATCACACACACAGGTGGAACCCACCACCTACTGTGGGATTCAAGCAATTAGCATGAGTCAGGATAAGATAAAATATGTATTTTTTAGAGTAAAAATATCATTTATACTTATTCTGACTCATACACTAAAGTGCCCACCTAGTGCTCTTCCTCTGTGTTTCGGCCGTTAGGTAAGGGAAATGAGAGAGTACACCGGCTTGGACACCTGTTTCCAGTGAGCATGCGCAGGCCACGGGTGCATTCGGGTGAGCTGCTTTTTTGTTTTCCGGGAACACATTTCAGGAAGTTTCCACTACCTTTCAGAAATGGATGGAGATAAGTAATAATATGATCAGGATAAGTATAAATGATATTTTTACGCCAAAAAATACATACATGGAGGTTATCATGCAAGTGTGTTTGGGGATGGTAAATATCCTGCATTAGGAATAAACATTGTATTTAGCGAGCCTACAGGATATTTACCATCCCTAAACACACAAGCGTGATAACCTCTTTATCATATAATGTCATTCTTCAATTCTGTGCTTGAAAATCGCTTCCCCTCACTCACAAACATTACCTAAACATTGCGAGTTCTCCTGGAATGCGCGCATTAATATTTATTACGTCACAGGGTAAGTGATGTGTCAGTCGGACAGTGACAGTAGCCAATATAGTTCCAACTAAAATCTGTTTCTTATACAGTGGCGAAGCAACATATACACAAAACAACAATTGTTTTTACTTGCCTTTCGCGGCAATTCATCGGTCTGTCCGCTAGAGTAGCTGCCCTTTCTCAAATCGCCGAATGACAAGGGCGACGCCATGTTTGTTTATAAACACTGAAAGTAGTCCCTACTTGACCTTTGATATTTGCATCTCTATCCGCATATGACCCCAAAGGATATCGTTTTTATCCGTTGGCTTTATCCTGACGAGAAACCTACCCATTATATGATAAACACAAGTATTTGATTACATACATATGTTTTTTTATGACACACAAGTCCTTGATTACTCAGAAATGTCTTTGATTGCATACATGTGTCCTTGATAGCATACAGTTCCTGTCAGTAGCTTATTGCTGAATCATTTACTTCCAGATGCACCAGTGGCCCAGAGGAAGAGGCTGGGTGTGAGGGGTCAGGTCACATCACACTTGCCGATGACCATGCAGAGTAACCAAGGTTACCAACAGTACAGAGATGGTGTCCGAGGCAACTACGACAACAGCGTATACAACCCACCTACAGGCTACAGTGAGAACAGGATGGGACAACAACAACCTCCATTTTCTCCTGGGGGAGAACAATATTCTCAACTGAATCGAGAATATGCTCGCCCTTGGGACTCGAGCTATAGGATTAGAGAGCTGGATGGGACCTCAAAACGTAACTGGGAACATACTGTATGGCAGCAACAGCAGCAACAGCAACAGCAGCAGCAACAGATGATATCTCAAGGCCATCAACCATATCAGGGCTATCCACAACACATGGACGACATGAACCTTGGGTACAGTGGGCCTGCTCACGCATCAGAAAGGAACTACAGTGGCAGCTACAACTTCAACCAATACCAGCAACACTATGGCAGCCAGGAGGGCTTCCACGAACAACAGCCTTCCTTCTCAACACGGTCACCCACAAACTTCATGGGCCACCCCGAGCAAGTCTCACCAAACTATATACCAAATATCACATCAGGTTTATCACATGCTCAGCATTCATCACCACAGTTGTCTCAGCACCCCTTGTCTCATTCAACTCAACAGTCTCCTCGATTGACCTCTTCATCTCAACACGCTTCATCCACACTCACAGGTCAACACACATCACCTCTCATGCCGCCACACATATTGCCACATCCCATGCAGCACACATCAATGGCTGGTCATACGTTTAATCCAGAGCCCACGAGCTCCAACCAGCCTGTTTTCCCAACTATTTCAAGAGAGGCAACAACATCGTTCCAGGAGATGCTGAATTCACCTGCACCATCAACTCAGGACTCCAGCATGAACAGAAGCTTGAGCAGATCCTCTATACATTCATCTGCTTCACTCGCTTCCAACAGTAGTGAAAGTGAGCTTTCTCTCACACGTCTCAGCTCAACCAATGACCATAGATTAGACGACAGTAGTTTTGAAAAGTTGATAGAAAAGACATCATCCAACATCAATGCCTTACCCAACATGACATCAGTGGAACTTACCTCAAGTGATTGCTCAACATCTGTTCAAAGACAACCCTCCAGAGACAATAGTCAAGATGATCTGTTTGGGGCATCTCCTCAGACCTTACTGGGTGGTTCCACCCCTTCCTTGTCTGTGGATGAAAGCAATGAGTCTGCCAATGAGTCAATGATTGACATGACTGGCTGTGATGACTTCATGCCCAGCGGGTACGACTCGGGTGGAGATGGACAATGTTCTCAAAACTCAATGTTAGGTCCGGAATTGCCTGGAATCCCATACCTGACAAATCTAGATTTGCCTTCCCCTGTGAGAGTTGATGGTAGGCGGGAGAGCTGCCCATCATCTCTGACAGGATTGATCAATTTGGTGTCAAGTGTGTCAGACACTAACTTTACAAATTTCCGCTCAAGATCTAAGTTGTCCTTGAAGAGAACCAATTCTGACACCCGCGTGACTAATTCGCGAGAAGGTTACAGCTGGGGCCAGGATTATTACTACAACTGTAATATGAATAAATCAATAGGTGTGGCACCTTCATATTACCCATGGGGTCAAAATGGTAATATGATTCCGCATCATAGAGTTGTTAACACAAGTATTGTTCAAAGTGCTCCTGGTCAAAAGAAACGAGGACGACCACCGAAGAAGAAGCTGTTGGTTACTCCTGAAAGGCAAGAAGTGTTGCTGCCCAATGCAGCATATACTTATGCTTTCCATGTGCCAACACCTGTGTTTAAGAGACTGAAGATCAGGCACACATCCTTATCTCATAGCAGTGAGGTGAAAATAGTCAGAATGCACCCAATGGATGCCAGGCGATACAGTTTGCTGAAAATTGGTAGGGAGGTTGTTCGGATCCCAAAGTTAACCGCAAAAGACATTGAGAAGTTGTCAAAACCTCCCTTGTGTCCACCAGTGTCTGATGGTTTTTCTTGTGAATACCAGGGCAGTTCAGCTGACCATGTACCAGCCAAAGTATTATCAACCATGCCGACTGTGAAGCCAGTTCACCCCATGTACTCTAAGAAACCTGAGGAGAGGGTGCCTGTCCTGAGTCAGTTCGGGGACATCTTTCACAAGAGTCCTGCTAAAGGGAAGAACAGGGACAAACGACGGTTTTCGGCCATGGAGTCATTTCACACACAACTGCCTGAAGTCTTACCTCCTAAGAGCTGTGATGACAGCATCAAAATGAAACTTTTAAGAGAAAAGCTTTGTCAGTTTAAGCCGAACTTAGAAATTGTTCAGCAGCCTAGTAGACTTGAAAATGTTCTGGAGAGAGAAATACATTCAGTGAAGAATTGTGACAGTGAAGCAGAAATCAATAAGAATGGTCTGGATAGAGAGATTCTTTCTGTGCAGAGCCGGAATGGAAAACCAGTTGACATTGAAGTGAATGAAAATGTTCTGGAACAAGAGACACTCTCAGGTCAGAATTGTGACAGAATACCATCACCTGATGAAGCAAATGGACATGGCCTGGAGAAGGAGAGACTCTCAGTAGAGACCTTGAACAGGACACCTTCTGCCACAGAAGCACAGGAAGATGATGTGGAGCAAGAGAGACTCTTGGGGCAGAACCAGCACACATCTAGTGACATGAGTAAAAGTGTCCTTGAGCAAGAGATGCCCTCGGGGCAGAACCAGCACACATCTAGTGACATGAGTAAAGATGTCCTGGGGCAAGAGATGCCCTCGGGGCAGAACATTGACAGAACATCCAGTGACAATGTGATGAGTGAAGATGTCCTTGAACAAGAGACACTCTCGGGTCAGAACCAGCACACATCCAGTGACATGAGTAAGGATGTCCTGGAGCAAGAGACACTCTTAGAACAGAACAATGACAGAATATCTAGTGACAGTGCAATGAGTGAAGATGTCCTTGAACAAGAAACACTGTCAGCACAGAAGCAGGACAGAACACCTAGCAACAAGATTCCTATTTGTGAACTTACAAACAAAAGTAACAGAGTCAGTTTTTCTCAAGATATTCCCTTGCATGTGGAACCTGCAAAAGATTTTGAAGATATGGATGTTGGTGTGTCAGACAAAGAAAAAGGGAGTGAAAAACATCAAAAAAGTCCAAAGCCTATTGTCTGTGTTGAAAAAAACAATGTAAAAGAAAAAGCAGTAAAATCTGTTTCTTTTGTAAAGAAGGCTGTGAAGGATAATATACCTGATACTGTTGGCACTAAACACGTATCAGTAGGATTGTCAAAAACTGCTAAGAAAGTGGCTGTTATTGAATCTGAGAAAAAGGATCAGCTGTTGAATATATGTGGAACAGTAGATAGAAGGTTAGCCAAAGAAGGAAACACAAGAGGGACTGATTGTTCATCTCAAACAATACCACTACCTTTCGAAGTTTACTTGGAGACTGATTCAACTGAGGAAAGGCTGGAAATTAAGCGGTCAACTCACAACTCCTCCTCCTACTTGGACAGTACTAGGCACTTTCCAGTGGATTTCTCCTCCTTAGAAGACCCTCTGGTTGTCCAATCATCTGTGAAGACTGTGCCGGTGGACATGCCTGACCAACTACGTCCTCTGCACACGCCACCTTTAATGTTAACAGAGTCTGATCAGGAGGACAAAGGACACGCAAGAGTGGCTCCTCCTGGTGTTGACAAGAACAGGAAGCCTGAAGCTCTTGTCAGAAGGGTGATGCCAGATACAGCAGCACCTCTTCCTGAATGTAGTGCAGTTGCCAAGACAACAATAGCCAGTGGCTTCTACAGTGACAAGGACCACTCCAGTGAGGCCGAGTCAATCTTCTCCATACCTCACTCCAGAGCATCCTCTCGAGCCAGCTCCAGAAAGGAATCCTCGGACAGCAGTGATGGCGCTGTTGGTCGGTCCAAAAAGCTGAAGAAGAGGAAGCATTCAGATGGAAATGATTCGAGTAGTTCTGGATACAGGAGCAAGCGACCATCGGTCAACTACTCGCCGCAGGCTTTCAAACATATGTTTGATGAAGGTGATGATAATAGAAAAACCAGAAAGGCACAAAGAAGACATAAACATGATGATGCTTTCAAGAATATGATCCTTGGTGTTCATTATATTGTAGTGGGGAGATTTAGAGGATCCAGATCTATGCAGGTGAAACTAAAACGCCCCAGATTAGAAGGCCAATCAATAAATGTCCATGACTATTTTGCCTTTCATCTAGAAGAGAAACGTCTGTTTGATAGAGCTGTTCATCGTAACCTGATTCGGCCATCTTCGGCAGAGTCAACTTCCACGATATCAGAGTACTTGATGGAGAGCAGAATCATCAACTGTAAGTCGTCAGAGAGCGAGCAGTCGGATGTACCTGCCGAGTTCCAGTCCTCAAGGGCATCAACACCTGCCTTTGTGCTGGATGAGAGAACGGGAAAGTTTCGGTCAAATCAGAGAAAACCTGACAGTGATAACTGCACAGAAATATGTTTAGCTGACTACCCTAGTGTGAGCAGACCCTTAGAAACATGGCTTGAAGAATCGACATCACTAAATAATGAAGAATCATCAACACCTGTGGTATGTCCGAAACAATCTGCCTCTAAACAAAAGGGTAGTGGGAAAGAAACTGTACAGGACTGTGTTGACAAAACTGCTGATGTTGATGCGTTGTCTACCTCCACTGTTTTGCCCCCCGAAGTTGGTGTCGCACCTCCATCACTTGACAAGCACACTCACAAAGATCAACATTCCTTTCCTAACAAACAGGATACAACAACAAGCAAAATGAATACAGCTATCACTGAGACCTATCCTGACAAATATTATCCCGTGAACGATATTCACACAGAGCACACGGTGTATCACGTTCAGCATCAGGGATTTCCAACAGAAGCTGTGTATCGATCTCCGAAGCCAAGCTATCTGGATTCCAGTGCAGTTGAGTCTTATCGCAAGAATCAGATCAGTGGTCATTACTTGCCAGGCTACAGCCCAGGACAACCCTACAATCATTCTCTTCCACGACAAGCTGTGCATGACAGTAGCTCTAGTGATTCCTGTGGCGAGGTTCTTTTTCGGCCAAATCTTCAAGTGACTATCAAACCTCACCACAAAAAACAGAAGGCAAAATCACCTTACCGTTCATCAAAGCTGACATATGTTCAAGATAAGAAAGGAAAGAGAAAGAGTTTGACTCCTAATCAGCGTCTTGGGGTTGCATTTCTGTCTACAAGGCACAGGAGGAAAAAGTCTAATGGTGGTAGTTGCAAGTTGATGAACAGCCTGTCAGTATTGCACCAAGCCACGCTGGCCAATCTGACAGATACAATCTCCTATGCTGATGGCACAGATGATTACAAGACAAAGTATGAAGATGTGATGTACAAGCTGGCTCTCGTGTCGCCACCTCAGTCGGATAAAGGAGAGACATCTCCTCCCATCCCTCTCTCACCGGAGGATGGGGACAAAGATATGCTACTCAAAGTCCATGACAAACCAAAGTCTACTTCTGATAACACCAGCCAGACGGAGAAACACGCTCCAACTGGTAATTGTGTTCCATCCACGTCAGCCATTGCATCTACCTCAGGAGCCTCTGCTCATGTGTCCATGGACTCCATATATGAAACACCCTTGTCAAGTGTTGAGAACAATAAGGAGACAAGGTCCCCTGAAGCGTCAGTCTTAGTGGGTACTGAATCCGACTCGTTGCCAGACTTGGTCGAGACTAAGACACCAGTTGAAGGTGAGACTAAGGCCTCAAATGTAGTCGATACCAAGGCTTCTGACTTGGAAAACGACCAACAACCAGATCAAGTGGATGCCAAAATTGCTGACTTCATTGAGACCAGAACAGCATCTTCATCTGATGTGGCAAGTTCAGAAAGTGAAGTAACCTCAAAACAAGCAACATGTTCACATAATTTGAAGACGGCTGTGGTTCTACTGAAACCTTTGTCATTATCAGAAATAAACAAGTTGACCAGAGATCTGAAGCAGAAGAAGGTTAGCTGCTCCTCACCTCCCAACCTTGGTTCCCCAATCTGCAGCGCCCGGTACCGCAGGCCGTCAGGATCCAGCTCTGATGCCAGTATTGTCCATGACAGTGGGAGGACCCCTCCTCCCTGCCTCACCCCTCACCGATCCCCCCGGGTGTCCGACTGTACCCTTAGCGACTGTATGGCCGACTCCCAGCATTCCTGGAGGTCAGACAAAAGTCGAGATGCCAGTGTTCCAGATAAACTCAGTGGACAAAATTCTATATCATCTGATAAACTGTCTTTCAAAAGTGTTAATAAATCCAAATGTGAGAGTTCTGTATCATTTCGACCTTACAGTTCTGTTACAAATAGCCCTGCTAATTCACAGGCTTGCTCAAATGAACTTGCAAGCCTCTCACATGACTCTTCCTCAAACCAATCCCGAAATTCAGACACGAATAATTCAACCGATTCAAAGAAAGAAAACTGGTCAGTGTCAAGTAGTTCCAAGGCAAAAGGTGCAGATAAAGGTGCTTCTAATCCAAAGTATAGTGAATTGAAATTGAGTGTCAGAAACTTACTGACTCCAAGAGAGAATGCTATAAATGCAAGCACCCTCCCAGAACATTATGACATGGATTGCCCTGTGGTTATAAAGACGTCCCAGTACGAAGACATATCATCGGATGAAGACGATGAACCAACAGATGCCACAAGGAAGAGACCAAGGAAGCAAGCATGTCATTCCGATCCACCAGAGGACAAACCCAAAAAGAACAAGAACGGTGGCAGGGGAGGCTACTCTGCACGAGACTCGACTGGACATTCCCAGGGTTCAAGTGGTGGCAGCAGTGGAGGAAGTCTGCCTAGCCCAGAGGTATACTTCGGCTCTGTGGTGCTGAGACCACAGACATATCCCCCTACGAGGGATCTAGTCTCGGTGTCGGCTCATATGTATGGGTTGTACAGCCACACTGCCCAAAACGCCTACTGCAGCAACCCTGATGACTTGCCCGATAAACCCAGGTGAGATGTTGTTTAGTGAATGACAGGTGTAAGATGAAAGAAATATGTGTTTGAGAAGGTTAAATTAATTAATGACTACAACTTAAGTTTGTCACAAACATTATCATCAGAGCTTGAAATTGTAAATGTTTAAACACAAATCAGTCCAATAAATATGAAAACAAATTGTTCTCTCGTATTGACATCAAGAATTTGTGGATGGCAAAACAGGTGCCTATTATGGTCAGAATGTTGATTTTGAACTGTCTAAAAACAGATTTTCATTTGGGGACGCTTTATTGGTGTGAGAGAACCTGGGAATATATGTATATTACTTTGAAGTTTGTTTTAAGAAGGCACCACATGGGAAATAAGTACATGGTCAGGTAACGCTCATCAGGATTTTGCTTCCGTAATATCATTTCAAGTGAAATAACGGGACTCGGTAAGAAAGGTCTAGCTCCCATCATTTGAAGGACCATCTTTCCACTCAAGGCATGCTCCATGACCTGGCTATAGTTTTCATGTTGGTGTGTCATGATTTGCCCCTGCATGAGACATCATGTTTTAGTTCATGAATTGATGAGCATATTTTGTTCCATCATTTAGCTTTTGCATCTTCACTGTATTTTCATCTAACATGTCATTAAGTTGTTCGTCTTTAGTTCACAAGAGTAGAACCTACTTTGTTGGAGAAAAGATTAGTGTATTTTGAGTTTTAGTTGCATTTAATGCCGCTTTGAACAGTATTCCAGTTATATCATGGCATGTCAGCTTAATGTGGGAGGAAAGTCCGAAGTGATGCAGGTCTTAGACATTTACCACTTTGGTGAAACCCACGAGTATGGATATTGTGCTTACAAACCTAAACACATAATCGGGAAGAACCGGGATTCGAACCCACAATCGTTGGTTTCTGGGGTGCCCAAGGGATGCAACATAGCACAGTGAATTGTGGCATCTTAGATGACCGTAACATCCGTGCCCCACCTCTGCTCAAACTTTTAGACATATGAATAGTTATCACCTGGAAATGACTTGGAGCTGCTGTTAAATGTGGTATATATATATCATAATGTTTAGTTTTGTTATTCTGTAGGCTGTCCATACTTCCCTTTTTTATATGCTACAGTTTGGGGATTTATTTGTTATTCATTTTGCCAGATTTTCTGTATTTCAATTCATTTCATTAATCAATCTAAAAAATATATGCTTGGAACGAAGTCAGTATGTATAAATATTCCCAAGTTGAAAATTAAATGATCAGTGGTCCCAGAAGGCCTTTTTGTTTGAGTTCTTCAAGCTTCAGTTCCTGAGTTCCCTGATGGAGGTGCTTAGAAATAGTTAATTAAACATCTTTTCAAAACAGGCTTTCTTGCCATGGCTGTGGGATTTGTTCAGATGTAAACAGTACTTAATTTTTAATACGTTAATTCAGAAAACATACTGATCCACATCAACGTGAGAGCATGTAGGACTCAGGAAGTAGTTTTTCAAGTGAAAAGTCCTGAGACAATTTTGTTCTGTGACAGTACATTCATTTAATAGGAAGAGAACATAATTATATTCAAAACATCAGGTCAAAAGCGTTTGTATCACAACTCCTGTATCACAACATGCAGTTTCAAACCCATGGATTATATATCGCCTGTATTAACCCTTAGACTGTTGACATAATTCAAACTTGTATCCAAAAATGATTTCAGAACCAAATATATTTATACAAGTGTATGCAGAAGCATTCAACATTTCATTCATTACAAAACTGTTCCATAAAATGTCAATAAGTGTCAACAGTGTAAGGGTTAACAGGAACTAACTCTGACTAAGTAGCACAGTGGACGAGGTTAGTGCTAGCTGGGCTGGCGAGGTGGGTTTGCTTGTGTTGAGTGTTGTGACCCTGTGGTGCTCCTGTTGTTCAGTAGGGCATGTTTGATTGTGTTGTAGGGAACTGGGTGGGACAGTGTTGAAGCTTCAGTCAAACAGGGTGAGATATATTTTGTTTGTTTGCACAACCTTCCTTCTTTCCTTCCTTCCTTCCTTCCTTCCTCCTGTCCTGCCTGTATTCTTCCCAGTAGTCCCTTGATAAATGTCTCTCAGTTTGAGTTTCTATGTTTTTTATATATTCTTTCATGTTTTCAAGGAAAGGTGGTATAATAATGACTTATATTAAAGAAAAGGAATTTAAACAAATTAAACGGGACTCATCTCAGAACAAATGCGGCTTATATGCCTGGTGGTTTTGAGGCATGAATATATTCCCCGGTATCCCATTCTGTCTTTTATTGTATACAATAGCTGCTTGGTGATGGACATTTTGAATCAATCCTTAAGCCTCACCTATGTTGCTGGGGTTATTTATATCTCGACAAAGCATATGTATTCACACTATCAACCACTGGTTTGCATGCACAGACCTGATAATACCTTGCAGACACCTTCCTTGCTGGATTATTGATGAGATAAGCTTGAATGTGGCTTGAGACTGCTAATTTCAGCTTCAAAATAGTTTTGGTGTCTCAAAATGGGAAATAATATCTTCTACTTTGTGGGTATGGTGTGGAATCAAGTGGTTAATGTTCCAGCCAAAATATTGGGACGAGGCCCCTTTAAACCATGTTCGAGTAAACACTGAACTAAAACTATTTTTTTTATGATGTTTTTTTATGAATGACCGATGATTCAGTGGTGAATAAATATTTTCATGTTTTGTTAGCTGTCTCATAAGATTCCGTTGAGTATTTTACCAAATTCTACAAAAAATACTTGTTTCTCTTGAAGAGTAAGTGAGTATGGTTTTACGTTGCTTTTAGTAATATTCCAGCAATATCACGGCGGGGGACACCAGAAATGGGCTTCACACATTGTACCCATGTCGGGAATCGAACCCAGGTCTTAGGCGTTATGAGCGAACGCTTTAACCACTAGGCTACCCGACCGCCTCTTCTCTTGAAGACCTAGCGTGACAATTTTAAGTAGCACCATAGTGAACAGATGGTCTGTCTTGTTGTTTGTAGTTTTCACGGTGATGGCTTTACATACTTTTTAAAAATTTGCTGCAAAGAAAATGTTACTTTGTGATTGTTTTCAAAACTATCTCTCAATAAGCATTTCTTGTAAGATATAGTAGCCTGTGTGTGATGTATTCTAGTGCCTTATACAGGAAGTATAAGTGTTTATACCAGTACCTAAGTGTCTCTTATTGTTTGTACGATATGACAAACGATGTAGGATAAACAGGTGAAGTCAAACAGCGTGAAACGTACATGTGAACATGTCAGCAGATGTAATGTATTAATTCCTCCCATAATACATGTATTGTCGATGAGCATGTGTTACAAGCCGTTCCAGTGCATTTGATTTCAGACTTAGAATGAAATAATACATCTTCAAACTAAAATACTGAATAATTAAGATGGTTAGATGTCAAAAGAGATAATAATTGATATGTTTCAGTTTAATGTTATCTCATAATTGATGCAAAATATTTTGGAGGGTACTTGATATTCTCAGATGTGAAGAATTATTTTCGTAAAGATGTGTTTTGTTCGTCAGGATTTTCATTGACATTGTTTGCCTTGTGTTTGTAGGTGAGGGATTTGGAGGAGTTTGAGACGTCTGCTGGCACGGAAGGACTTAAAAATTGGAGATCAGTGTTTGCAGCTGACAATAACTTGTTTTCATCTCAGACTATTGAACCTTTGTGGGAGAAATTGGATAAGGACCCTGAATTTAAGTTTATGTTAAGTGAGGACAGACACATTGCCATCACACCTTGCAATCTGCCACCCAGGGGTGAGGATGTAAAACACTGGTTCGAGACTAAGGCAGCTCGGATCAAGACGGACGCTAAGACAGAGACAGTCACAGACACTGGGATAGAGGATGGTGGCAGACCCGAGGACAAGGGGATGGAGGAATATGTACATTTTAGTGAACTGGCTGCAGAGATTACTGTGGAAGAGTCCCGAACTGATGATGAGTCAACACTTGTTGGTACCAGGAATGTTTCCAGTGTGAGTGACTGTGACCCATCAGGAGGTGCTGAGTGTGTTGTTGCTGGTGCAGACACTGGAGACGGTGGTGGTATCAGTGGTGCAGACACTGGAGACGGTGGTGTCGATGGTACAGACACTAGAGACGTTGGTAGTATCGGTGGTACAGACACCGGAGACGGTGGTGTTACAGGATATACACGTGATACAGGCACTTGTGTTGAAGACATTGTTTCTGGGAAAGATGCTGCTCAGATTAGTTATGTGAGTGATTCTGAAGCTGGTGAGGATGACCCAGCATGTGTGAGCAGACCTCAGTCAGGGATGAGTGCTTATGATGCTGACACAGAGGTGGATCTGAATGTTCCGGATGAGGACTTGGCAGCACATGAGGACCTAGGTCATCCTAGACGTGGTAAATACACGAATATTTATGATATGAATGTTGAGGAAGATGAGGAATCAAAAGAATATGTGCACGTTGTGGTTGAAACAGATTTCTCTTTTGGGAAAAATTCTGACAAGTGTGATCAGGACATGGATGCTTCTCCTGAAGGTGGAGCAAGCAGACAGCAGGATGTGGATGAGGGTGTGACTGACACCAGGAGTGTGGAAGAACCCTGTAGTGTTGGGGACAGAGACTTGAACAGATCCGAACATGATTCATCACCACCAGTACAGATTGTTCATTTGAAGAAGACAGTGTCCGATGGGGACGTGGTTAAAACAGACTCGTGTGTTAAAGAATTAGTTAGTCCACTCACTCATAAGCGAAGTGATAAGCTGAAATCACGTTGGGATCAGAAGGAAAGTAATCCGACTCCGTCCAAACCTCCGAGCACTGATCCGGGTGAGTCGTCCCTGCCCCCTGTCCATAGCACCCCAGTACGGCGCACATCAATTGATTGGTCTGACCCATTATGTACTCCAATCTCGACCAATCGTGATAAAGCAGTTGCCGGCAGCAGCCATGACAGTAGTCCCTTTGTGACCCCCAGGAAACCAGGCCCCATACGCCGACTCTCTTCCAATACTGAAACGTCCTTACGCAGGTCAATTCTTGCCTCGCAGTTGAAGGTTGGTAGAGCTTGTTCCCCAGTAGAGTAGGTCTCAATATTCATTACTAATCAGTTGCTGAGGCTTATGTCATCAGCTTGTGCAACGATAATGTACCTGCATCAAGGCATGCCATGCTTTCATTGGCTACATTTAGGTGTTTCCGTATAGCTTCAAAACAAGGATCAGGTTAAGTCTTTTAGGTGAGGGTGGTTGGGAGAGGCATGTTTCATACTGCTCAAATACTCTATACTACTCAAAAGAAGTTAAGAACATCCGATTCTTTCGTTTTACTACAGTTAAGCTGTCATGGCAAGACAGATTTACGATAGTAATATGAAAGAATCGGGTGTTCTTCGACTTCTTTTGAGTAGTATATATGTCTGTTTGTCTTGACATGAATTTACATGGTCATGCCTAAAATTGGTTGAATATAACTTGACATTAAATTTTTACAATATTAATTATTTTTATTGATATTTTTTAGTGTTCTATTTAATGTAATACATACTCTGAATGGAAACACCTAAATGAGAGCTCATACTAACAACCCAGTTCTGCATGCAAGCTTCACATGCTAGCAGTTATTCAGTTTCTATTTATTCCATGTTGGATGAGTGTTTGCTTCGGCCAAGAGCATGACATGCATGTGTTCCATTGCTTCTGTAGCTTTGATATGTGGCTTATAATTTTGAAGTGATGAACATGATATAACCTTTAAAACACACACGTGTCATCCTCATGCTGAACAGCAGGAGGACACTGTATGACACGTTGGAGCTTTATTGAATGGAAACATTGACTCAGTATTTCTGCGATCATCTAGTTCGTAGAATATAGCTTGTTACCTGGAGAGTTTGTCAGACATGGAACCAATAGCTGGGAGGAGAGGAAAATTTAATTCTGTCAAATTTCGCTTGGTTCCCTTTTTCTTCAGTTAACAGATACCCTACCTGTTGCAATCAGAACATGCATACATACCAGTGTTTGAAATAACCATTGGCTATTAGGTACGGCCAGCACCTATCTTTCATCATCCATGGCTATATCTTGTTATGAAACAAGTAGTGTTGCTCTGGAACCTGTTTATCCAGAAACCTTGCCTTCCAAACACATACTGCCTTTCTGGAACCTGTTTATCTAGAAACCTTGCCTTTCAAACAAGTACTGTTGCAATGGCTTTAAGTAACTTGTGGGTTATGACTATGTTTCCCTGATTTGTCAGTCTATACAAAAACGTTAATGTGTGTCTGCTTGTAGTAGTGCAGACTATGCTGGTCTTATATTGCAAACCCATTGCGATACCATGTCACAGTTTAACATGGATCTACACTCAGACACAGTATTCTGACTCTGAACCGACCAGACCTTGTTTTAGCCCCTGGACAGGGAAACAAGTATAATCTTTTAATGTCTTTTGGTAGGATGCGGTTGGAAGTGTTCTAGCGAGGCAGTGGCCTTATGATGAGACCACGGGGGCAGTCTCTGGGCAGACGCTCTATCCACTAGACCATGGAGGGAGTCTCTGGGCAGACGCTCTATCCACTAGACCATGGGGGCAGTCTCTGGACAAACGCTCTATCCACTAGACCATGGGGGCAGTCTCTGGACAGACACTCTATCCTCTACACCATGGAGGCAGTCTCTGGACAGACGCTCTATCCACTAGACCATGGGGGCAGTCTCTGGGCAGACGCTCTATCCACTAGACCATGGGGGCAGTCTCTGGGCAGACGCTCTATCCACTAGACCATGGAGGCAGTCTCTGGGCAGACGCTCTATCCCCTAGACCATGGGGGCAGTCTCTGGACAGACACTCTATCCACTAGACCATGGGGGCAGTCTCTGGACAGACGCTCTATCCACTAGACCATGGAGGCAGTCCCTGGACAGACGCTCTATCCACTAGACCATGGAGGCAGTCTCTGGGCAGACGCTCTATCCACTAGACCATGGGGGCAGTCTCTTGACAGACACTCTATCCACTAGACCATGGGGGCAGTCTCTGGACAGATGCTCTGTCCAATAGACCATGGAGGCAGTCCCTGGACAGACGCTCTATCCACTAGACCATGGGGGCAGTCTCTGGACAGACACTCTATCCACTAGACCATGGAGGCAGTCTCTGGACAGACGCTCTATCCACTAGACCATGGGGGCAGTCTCTGGACAGACACTCTATCCACTAGACAATGGGGGCAGTCTCTGGGCAGACGCTCTATCCACTAGACCATGGGGGCAGTCTCTTGACAGACACTTTATCCACTAGACCATGGGGGCAGTCCCTGGACAGACGCTCTATCCACTAGACCATGGAGGCAGTCTCTGGACAGACGCTCTATCCACTAGACCATGGGGGCAGTCTCTGGACAGACACTCTATCCACTAGACCATGGGGGCAGTCTCTGGACAGACACTCTATCCACTAGACCATGGGGGCAGTCTCTGGACAGACGCTCTATCCACTAGACCATGGGGGCAGTCTCTGGACAGACGCTCTATCCACTAGACCATGGGGGCAGTCTCTGGACAGACGCTCTATCCACTAGACCATGGAGGCAGTCTCTGGACAGACACTCTATCCACTAGACCATGGGGGCAGTCTCTGGACAGACGCTCTATTCACTACACCATGGAGGCAGTCTCTGGACAGACGCTCTATCCTCTACACCATGGAGGCAGTCTCTAGACAGACGCCCTATCCACTAGACCATGGGGGCAGTCTCTGGGCAGATGCTCTATCCACTAGACCATGGAGGCAGTCTCTGGACAGACGCTCTATCCCCTAGACCATGGGGGCAGTCTCTGGACAGACGCTCTATCCACTAGACCATGGGGCCAGTCTCTGGACAGACGCTCTATCCACTACACCATGGAGGCAGTCTCTGGACAGACGCTCTATCCACTAGACCATGGAGGGAGTCTCTGGGCAGACGCTCTATCCACTAGACCATGGGGGCAGTCTCTGGACAGACGCTCTATCCACTAGACCATGGAGGCAGTCGCTGGACAGACGCTCTATCCACTAGACCATGGGGGCAGTCTCTGGACAGACGCTCTATCCACTAGACCATGGGGGCAGTCTCTGGACAGACGCTCTATCCACTAGACCATGGGGGCAGTCTCTGGACAGATGCTCTGTCCAATAGACCATGGAGGCAGTCCCTGGGCAGGTGCTCTGTCCACTAGACCATGGAGGCAGTCTTTTGGCAGACGCTCTATCCACTCGTTCTTGGAGACAGTCTCTGGGCAGACGCTCTATCCACTAGACCATGCAGGCATTTTCTGGACAGACGCTCTGTCCACTAGACCATGGAGGCAGTCTCTGGGCAGACGCTCTATCCACAGTAGTCCACTAGGCATCAGACAGATTAATGGGGTTTTACAGTACTTTCTGAAATGTTAGCAAGATGTTAGTGCGACATCACATTAAGGATAGGTACCAGGCGTGAAGAATTTCCTTCAATAATGCATTCATGTGTCGTATTTCAATCTGAATGTTAATCTCAGCTCTGTGGAGTACATTTATACATAGCAGCTACCAGTGCCAAGCACTGAGACACGATCAGCACAGGGCCTGTATTGTAACTGTGGTGGTGACGTTTTGAACTATATTTGGGTGGGAATCTCTCATTGCTGGGAATCAAATGATTGATGATCAACTAATGATCAATTATGGTTTGTTTGAACATTTTTCACATAACTGTTTGATCTTGTAAAATCCAGACGAATGAATCAATAATGTATTCTACAGACTGAAGGTTGATTGAGGTTGCCATGGCATTTGGCAATTTGGTGCCTTCATTTGAAATAAAAGTTCTCTAGTCTACCATGCTTGTCATCAGAGCTGACTAATGAGGATTAGGAAATTACAATGTGGGACCTGCATGATTATATGTCAGCTGTCCCAAAGACAAGCTTCATTGCTTGTGCTGTCAGGCACTGGTTTGCATGGACTGACTCAGTTATTTACAGGCCATTGTGATATGGCCAGAATATTGCTGAGTGTGGTGTAAAACAAAAATTCACTTATTTGCATCCTTTGATTCATTTCTCCTCCTTCCCATTGTCCTGAAGGGGCACCTGCTGCTTGTTCTTTCTGCACCTACTGCAGTGTTGGAAGGGGCACCTTGTGCTTGTTCTTTCTGCACCTACTGCAGTGTTGGAAGGAGCACCTTCTGCTTGTTCTTTCTGCACCTACTGCAGTGTTGGAAGGGGTACCTGCTGCTTGTTCTTTCTGCACCTACTGCAGTGTTGGAAGGGGCACCTTGTGCTTGTTCTTTCTGCACCTACTGCAGTGTTGGAGGCGCACCTGCTGCTTGTTCTTTCTGCACCTACTGCAGTGTTGGAAGGGGCACCTTGTGCTTGTTCTTTCTGCACCTACTGCAGTGTTGGAAGGGGCACCTGCTGCTTGTTCTTTCTGCACCTACTGCAGTGTTGGAAGGGGCACCTTCTGCTCGTTCTTTCTGCACCTACTGCAGTGTTGGAAGGGGCACCTTGTGCTTGTTCTTTCTGCACCTACTGCAGTGTTGGAAGGGGTACCTGCTGCTTGTTCTTTCTGCACCTACTGCAGTGTTGGAAGGGGCACCTTGTGCTCGTTCTTTCTGCACCTACTGCAGTGTTGGAAGGGGCACCTTCTGCTTGTTCTTTCTGCACCTACTACAATGTTGGAGGAGCACCTACTGCACCTCCACGTATGTGGTGATGCATCCTCAATGACCTCTGACCCTTCTCATTTCCTATATTTATATTTGAAGGATTTATTGTCTCTAATGTGGCGTTCAGGTATTTATTTATCTCTACTGGTTCCATTGGTTGTATTAATCATCTGAGAATTAGGCCTCTTCCTCTTTGTTCTCTTATTCTCTTCACCCACTTCAAATGATATTTGCCCTGGTTGTACTTCAGTCTAGAAGCAGTAGACATATTGATGTAGAATTATCAAAAGAGCATATTTACAATAGTCTTTCAGTAGGTGTTGCTGAATAAACCTGAGATATGTAAGACTGATCAATGGAAGGTTCTCTGATCTGAGGTATATTGTCAACCCATGGAAGATCTCGCTTTAGAATGTCCACAAACTCGGACTATAATTTCGGTTTTGAGTCCCAGTTGTCACAGTATGTATGTGTACATGCATGATTGTAGTCAGTGATGCCACAAATAATGAATTCATATGGATAACATTACCCAAACCTGACTGGGGGTGATAGGCTGTCCCCAAGGTGAGATGAAAGTGGGTTTAACGTCGCGTCCAAGATTATTGCACTTATATAACGACGCGCTCGCGTGCGTGCGTGCGTGCGTGCGTGCGTGCGTGCGTGCGTGCGTGCGTGCGTGCGTGCGTGCGTGCGTGCGTGCGTGCGTGCGTGCGTGCGTGCGTGCGTGCGTGCGTGAGTGCGCTCGCTCGCTCGCTCGCTCGCTCGCTCTCTTGTACTGGTCCGGATTGATGCCGATTTATAGTGCTAGCACACTGAGATACCATGCCACAGTTCAACATGAATACCCTACACAGACACAGTTTACTGAATCTGAGTCGACCAGTGCTAGTTTTAGCCCCTTAATGCTGAGTGCCAGACAGGGTAACAACAAGTACCATCTTTTAACGTCTTTTGGTATGACGCAGCCAGGGACCAAACCTCGGACCTTCCGCTCTCTGGGTGGTCCCTACCACCAGACCACGGAGGCAATCTCTGTCCCCAAGGACTATTGTAGGGAATAGGTAAACTGCAAGAGACTGTCACACTGAATTCTAAATGCCCTGTTCAATAATCATAATGATAGAGGCCTGAAAGAGACTGGCTGACGGGATGCATCTGAACAATCTCCTGATGCTGGTATTATAAAGTGTATAGACATCAACTAAAGTGATATTGGTTCACTAGTAACTGGAATAAATCCCTGTTAGCATCATCTCTGCTATAGTATTATTTCTACCACTGATTGTAAGTGTGAGTCAGTAGAGAGACCAGGGTGCCTTTGTCCAAAACAACCTTAGCACTATGACTTTTGTGAGTCTGTGTCAAGGTATGGGTGTTACGATTGCCTTAGCGTTAAGATCACTTTATCATCCAAAACTGGCTCCCACAGAAGATATTGCTAGGGTGAGATGCTTTGCTGACCATTGTGACATCATTAGTTACCATGACGTCACAACCAAATGACATCACTAATGGCTCTGCTACTGAAGCTGTTAGCAGTACTTTTTACACTTAGACACTGCTTATTACTGTAGACCTACAAACTGAAAAAGTTGGAAGAATGATGTTGGATGGTAAATAAAATCTCACCCTCATGTCTTTTGATATGAAATATATCAAACCTCGGAGTCTCTTCACTTTTTTTAACTCGTGTTGATTTTTTTTATATCAAAGGCATTCGGGTGAGATTCCCTATTTATACAATGGCACCCTGCTCCAGTCCTGTGTCTCACCGACCATCTTCACCAGATAATCAATAATGCAAGCTTGAAAACTGATTTAAACTTTTTTTCTTTTATGTTGTAATATTTAGTTTTATTTTAACTTTCAATTATGCATGATATAATTTGCTAACTGTCAACTAAGCTGTTAATTAGTATTAATTAACATTTCTAACATTGTATGACTATTTGATGAAAAAGAAATCTTTCTCAGATTGTTAAACAAGTATATGTTAACTACACTCTTTGAATACTCGTCTTACTGCATCCTATTCTTTGGCAGACATAAGGAGCAAAATGAAAATTATATTGTGTCTAAATGTGTGTAGTTTATACATGTTCTTTCAACAGGAAATCTAATATTATGTGGAACGTAATTTAGCAAGACAAAAGTAGGAATTATAATGGTGAGACAACTCTGTGTTTCCTTGCAGAGCCAGTTGGCCACTCCAACACCCAAGCGTAGCACGTCCCAAATAGATGGCCCCACTCCCAAGAACACCTATGGATTTAAACTTACACAACAAAACTACCAGGACGCTAAAGCTTTACATGAGGTGAGGTATCAGCAAGTTACAGGTTAATGCATTGCTTTCAGCTTCTGGAAGAATATTTCATTTCAACTGTGTTGCCTTAACAATTCAGGAGCAGGAATATTTGGCATATTCTGATTCCTTGTAGAAATTATACATGGTGATACTTTTTAGATATTTTGTGTTTTGTAATAGTTCTTGTCAACAAAATGTTTTGATGTGCATCCAAGTTCAGTTGAACATGGATTGAGGCCTGTCTGATGACAAACAGTGGATATCTGGATATCTCCCCAGGAAATGTACCTAAAGTTAGCAGATGACCTTGCTGTTTTTGTGTAATCCTTAACGATTGAACCTTTTTGTCATACACTTAAAAAATATTGTTTTTTATTTTTATTGGATTAGAAACAAACATTATTTGCAAAAGAAAATACCTGTTCTGAAAACCATGGAACCATGTAACTTTATATAGACTTAGATAAGGTTAATAATGTAACCTACAAGCATGCATCAGTGGATGGATTTGACATAAGTGTATTATTATCATAATCGTCGTCGTCGTCGTCATCGAACTAAGGCTAAGATTGCTAGATGTGACTAGCCTTTACATTGTTACCTAGCAGTTTATTAATATTTTTTTTATAAAGGCTAAGACTGCTCGGCTTTGACGGATCTTTACATTGTGTCTGAGTTTAAAATGGACTTTGTTTGATTCCAGCATCAGTACCTGACTGTCATGAGTATGGAAGTTCACGTAGAGACCCGTGGCGACCTTCGCCCTGACCCGGAAGTTGATACTATGCAGGCCATCTTCTACTCCATCTTCAATGATGTTCCTCCTGCTAAAGGAGAACGCCACATCACAGGGGCTATCGTTGTAGATGTTGCATCTGCCCGTGCTGCTCACATGCCTAACTCGCCTCGACCCGAACCGCGACCTGTCTCTCCCAAGCCATCCACATCAAGGGCTCAACCTGAACCTCAGCCTTCAACATCAAGGGCCAGACCTGAGCCCAAACTGGGAAATTCCAGGTCCAGTGATGAAGCTGATGCATCACTGGCTAGAACTCGGAGGCAGACGGCTTCCATTTTGAAGAAGTCTGGAGTAGAGGACATCAACACCGAATATGTCACAAATGAAACAGAACTTGTGGAGAGCTTTGTGAAACTAATTCACAAGTGAGTGTCAGAACTGATGTATTTGTTTATAACACTTTAAATTTTTATATTAAATTTTGACATGATCCTGTGTAACAAGTGCTTCTTCAGCAACAAATGTGAAGCTGGAGTCTTTCTAAAACTTACTTCCAGTTAATTGATTTCATCGATGATCGATTAGGTTCTTTTACCAACCAAGCAAAAGATCCACTAAGAACTCATATTTGTTTATTATTGTGAAGTTAATGCCGTTATGGATACAGAAAAAGGAAGCGATTTTTCTTCGTATTCTCATTCATGATCGTTTGCTTTTCCCAACCAATGATCAGTGTTGCAAAATCACTTCAGTAAACTGAAAACTGAACTGGTGATATTGGAGGACTAGTTTCAGCAGCTGGTGTTGTCTCTCTGTAGATATGACCCTGACATTGTGGTGGGCTACGAGATACAGATGTTGTCCTGGGGCTTCGTCCTGCAGCGGGCAACGCATCTCGGCACCGACCTCTGCACGATGATATCCCGCACACCAGGTATTTATCACTAGGGATATATGTGTTTATCCCTGACTATCTGACATGTAATGTTGTCATTCATTTTGACTTTGGGAACATATGATATTGGATCCTATGTTGTGGATGGGAACATATGATATTGGATCCTATGTTGTGGATGCCAGTTTGGGATATTAAGAGTCCTGGGTGCTGTTGTACAAAGCGATCTTAGTGCTAAGGTGATTGTAACTCCCATACCTTAACATGGACTTACGACAGTCGTAGCCCTAAGGTTGTTTTGTACAATGGCACTCTGGGGTCCTTGCAGTTTTGGGGTGGTCGAGTAGCCTTGTGGTTAAAGCGTTTGCTCGTTACGCAGAACACCCAGGTTCGATTCCCGATATGGGTACAATGTGTGAAGCCCATTTCTGCTGTCCCCTCTGTGATATTGCTGGAATATTGCTAAAAGTGTCGTAAACCCATACTCACTCACTCACTCACTCACTTGCAGTTTTGTTTGGTTGACTTTCAGTTCAAAAGTATAAACCCTTGTTTTATTATGTATTTGCACATAGCCAGGTGTATTGAAGAAGTCTTTTCTGTATAGACTCTAAGGTAGGGAACCGTGCCAAGGCAGGCGGGAATGATTGGGGCTCAGACTACACTTCGGAGATCAACATCACTGGACGGATTGTCCTCAATCTGTGGCGTCTGCTTCGACACGAGGTGAGCAACATTGACCTAGGTGGCTCCAAGATGATTGGGTCATTGTAGTAGTAGCACTCTTTCATCCAATCAATTCTTGTCTCTCCTGATTAAAAACAATTAGAAAAAATTTGGTTTCCGTACTTGCAATTTTGAACATTATATGGAGACAAGAAGCCTCTTTGTCAGTTTGAAGTAAGACCAATTTTTTGTCACAAGATTTTTCTGTACGGTTGATGTGACATTTCCTTAAATCTAAGATCTCTTTAGGAAGATGAAATGTTGGAAACGCTGGAACATTGTTTCAGAAAAACTCAAATTATTATTCCTTTTTTAACTTATGGTGCATTTGTTTGTAGGAAATGGCAAATATTTCTCATGTTTCTTCTGCACTGTCACATTTTAATGTTTTTCAGGTGACCTTGAACATCTACAGTTTTGAGAACACTGCATTCCACATCTTGCATCGACGTGTGCCCCTGTACACGACCCGCACACTCAGCCTGTGGTTCAACCACCGGGCCCACCACTACCGGTAAGTGGCTCGGGAGACGTTACACCACTTGGTGATCGTCCTAGTGTCAAGGTGCCACAATGATTACGAGTCATGTGCTCTATATCTTTATGCTTTAGTTTATCTACTCCTATTGGGATTCAGAATAGATTATAATGACTGAAATTATATTGAGGATTGAGGGGTCACCATGTGCGATGGCTGATTGTGCATTGTGCTCATGCCTCAAATACTGGTCCAGACTTGATTATGCACAGGCCTGCGGGAATATTGTTGACTGCTGTGTTGTCAATTTTCAATCATTCATTGGTGTTTTTATCCCCCACCATGAAGTGGGGCAGGGGACATAGGAACAGAGTTTGTCCATCTGTCCATCCATCCTTCCATTCATCCAAATTTTCTCTAAAACTATTCAAGTTAGAGAAATGAAATTTTACACACTGATGTTACTGGTAACGATCTCAAATGACTTTGAAAATTGGTGTCGTACATTAATTTATTTACAGAGTTATGGCCCTTGCTCCATGCTTCTCAACTTGGTAAATATTGTGTGAAATTGGGACGAAATTTCTCAGAAACTGCTGAAGATATATGAACGAAAGTTTGCATGCTATCTTAGAAATACTTGTTTAGTTAGGGAGGGAGAAGTAATAGTATCATCAAGAACATTGACCTTCTGTTGTAATGATGACTGTTTGCCACCAGGTGGCGTGTGGTGGAACACTATGTGACAAAGGTCAAGGGCGTTCTACAGATAATGGACCAACTGGACCTGGTTGGCAAGACAAGCGAGTTTGCCCGTGTATTTGGCATTGAGTTCTACCATGTTCTCTCCAGGGGTTCACAGGTGAGTGGATGTCACAAGTTCATGGTTTGTTCATAGTTCAAAGAGTATAATTCCTGTGAATCCCCTACCTCTATTACATCATAGCCATAAATCCTGTATTTTGGCTGCAGACACACTATAACTAAATCTTCAGATTTTCAACAGAAGTCCTCTTCACTGTCAAATACACACAACAAGTTGTTCCCTTAACAGCACATGTAGCTCTTTAGCTCTTCTGTGCAAAAAGGCGGGAAAAACGTTGCTTCTTTCCTGCGTGTACTAGAGTCAACACCTGTTTTTTGTTTTGGCTCTATATTTCATTTTACATTGAAACCAGGAGTCCGTACCTATCTTGACCTGTGTTGCTTGTGTTCCAGTACCGTGTGGAGTCAATGATGCTGAGGCTGGCCAAGCCCATGAACTTCCTCCCAGCATCCCCCAGCGTGGAGCAGCGGGCACGTCAGAAAGCCCCAGAGTGCATCCAACTCACTCTGGAGCCGGAGTCTCGATTTTACCCCCACCCAGTGTTGGTGCTGGACTTCCAGTCCCTCTACCCCTCCATCATGATCGCCTACAACTACTGCTTCTCCACCTGCCTCGGCAGGGTCCAGAGGCTCGCCAAAGCCCAGTAAGTTCGGACACTCCACACTCTGGCCGTTCCACAAATGATCTTAGCACTACGTGGTTTGGGTCTATGAGTGAGTGAGTGAGTTTGATTTTACGCCGCTTTTAGCAATATTCCAGCAATATCACGGCGGGGGACACCAGAAATGGGCTTCACACATTGTACCCATGTCGGGAATCGAACCCGGGTCTTCGGCGTGACGAGCGAACGCTTTAACCACTAGGCTACCCGACCGCCCCTTGGGTCTATGATGAAGTAAGGGAATTACGACAATTATTTTACCACTAAGATATCTTTGTGGAATGGAGACCACGTCTGCTTCATGCTGAGATGAGCCCAGTGAAGATCTGGGGTAGAATAGGTCTTCAGCAACCCATGCTTGCCGTAACAGGCGACTATGCTTGTTGTAAGAGGCGACTAACAAGATCGGGTGGTCAGGATCACTGACTTGGTTGATGCATGTCATCGTATCCCAATTGCGTGGATCAATGCTCTTGACATCAATATTGCTGAGTGCATCTTTTAGCAACAAACCAAACCAAATTGTGCTGGGATGCTGATGGCAAAGTTGTCTTTGGTGTTATAATTCACTGTGTTGTGTCTGTTGGTTGTGCCTCGGCAGGGTCCAGACTCTTGCTAAAGCCAAGTAAGTGGAGACACTTGACACCAGGTTACTCTTCTGGGATGCCAGTGGTACAGTTGTTGAGGTGCTGTAATTCATGGCGCAGGGTTATGTGCCTCTTGCATAGGAGGATTATTAAAGTAAACTGGAACGATCTGGAATTGTGGACTGATAACCATCTCTTTTGTGTTGATTTGATTTTCATGTTCAAAATTCTCTTTCAGTGAGGGCCCTTTCGAATTTGGATGTTCATCATTGAAAATATCACCAGCACAGCTGAAGGTGAGGGAACAACAAAGAAACTTTATTATCCCTCGCCACCAAGTGGAGTGGAGAATAGGAACGGAGTTCATCCTTCCTTCTTTTAGTCTTTCCTTCCGTTTTTCCGTCCGTCCACCTGTCCACTTCTCAAAGGGGACGAATTTTCTGAAAAACTATTTAAGTAAGAGAAATTAAATTCTACACACTGATATTACTCGTCATGGCCCTTGCTCCGTGCTTTTCAGCTTAGTGAATACTGTGTGAAATGGGGACAAATGTTTACAGAAACTACTGGTATTACATGAACCACAGTTTGCATGCTTATGTAAGAGATACTTGTGAAGACTGAGTTCGAAAATTGGTCCCGTAAAAAAAATCTTTTCCAGAGTTACCTTCCTTGCTACATGTTTTTAGATTTTGATGATACACAGTTACAGCCCTTGATTCATTTTATATAACAACGTGCATAGTGTCGGCAATGGGGACAAGTTTTCTGAGAAACTACTGAAATTTGCTTATCTAAGAGATACTTATCAAGACTGAGTTCAGGAAATGGTGCCATAAATAATTTTTCCCAGAGAAGGGTCCTTTTGTGTATATTAATTTCCCATTTAATCATTTTTCTGATGACATAAATTAGTGCCTATCTCTTCTTAAGGCTTGATAGGCCTCTTTTTATCCCCCGCCCTGATGAAGTTGGCGGGGGATATTGAAATGGGTTCTGTCCGTGCGTGTGTGTGTGCATCCCGAAATCATTTCCGGAGCATAACTCAGAAATCGTTAAATATTTCTCATTTTCACATTGAATGTGACAGTTAAGGCTTGTAAATAATAACAAACGGCGAAAACATAATGGATATATTTTTTACACTATGAACCGTAAACAACTTGTATCATTGCAATGTGCGAGACAAGGCGAAGATTGTGAGATTGGCCGACCACGCTCTCCCGCCTCCGCCTCGGTTAAACGGCTCATCGTCTATAACACCCACCAATTATTTGGACCCCATTGGTAGCGTTGTAGCGAGGGACCACTGTATCAATTTCCCATTTAATCATATTTTCTGATGACATAAAGCGACCCTTCTTAAGCCTTTATTTGACTCTTTTGTTATAGTTTCTATTCTCTACTATGTGAACAAACAAAATTCTAATGTGCCCCATGGCGAGGGATAGTGAAAATGCTGTGTTCTTATTTTACTCTTCTATACCTTGGTTTGTTTTCTGTGGATCCCAGAATAAACTCCAAGTACTTCATTCTTGCTATAAATACAGACAGTGATGGGTATGGGATGGTTACCATGTGTGACCTGGGTGTCTGTGTGTCACTGCGACCTGACTGTCTGTATGTCACTGTGACCTGACTGTCTGATGTCACTGTGACCTGACTGTCTGATGTCACTGTGACCTGACTGTCTGATGTCACTGCGACCTGACTGTCTGATGTCACTGCGACCTGACTGACCGATGTCACTGCGACCTGGCTGTCCGATGTCACTGCGACCTGACATAAATACAGTATTGTACTGGTTCCATTGCCAGACTTATTTATTTACAGGCCATCATGATACTGATGGAATACATCTGACTGTAGCATGTCATTCACTCACTGAGTCAAAACTTCTGCAAGGGTGTCATCTGGCATAATGCTTTCCAGACCCAGTAATATAAACTGTTGCCATTGTTAACTTTGTGACATCCCTGTCCATGCCACCCTGATTGTTATTTTCAGAAACTGGAGAAGGACGTGACAATATCCCCTAATGGTGTTGTGTTCCTGAAGGATCACGTCAGACAGGGAGTCCTGCCCAGGTGAGATATTACCTGTAGTGGTTCCTGCCGACTCACACTGTTGGCCGTCCATTAACAGTAGACTGGTTGACACTGTGGTAATGGAATCATTGTAATAAACAGTATACAAAAAACAAATTGTTTGGTGAGGTTTTGAATAGATTATTATCAGTTAGAATGTTTGAAGAATATTGTTTGTAATAAGAAAACATGCTGTATGTATCAATATTGTATGTTACAGAATGGTGGGTGAGATTCTCAAGACCCGTCTAATGGTGAAGAAGGCAATGAAGGGCTATAAGCATGACAAGGTAAACTGCAGTCTGCCACACCCCATTTGGGAGAAAACTTTTACCATTCTGGACAAGCCAGTAACATGATCTGCTTCGAATTACAATGAGGGGATTCTGGGTTAGAAAATGTTTCGAGTAATCTATGCTGGTCATTAGAGGCGATCGATTGGATTGGAGGGTCTGGTGACTTTGTTGATGGCACGTCGTCATACCTCGATGGCATGGATTCCTGCTCACAGTATTGAACTCTGATTTGTGTGGTCCAGACATGATTATTTTAGACCACTGTCGTATAGCTGGAACATTGCTGAGTGTGACATTGAACAACACACAAACAAACGAGTTACAATTGGGGGTATAAATCAGTGATGAGAATACTAATTACAGTGGAGCGATCCTCTCTTGCTTTTAGTCATGATGATACTGGTGCAGATTATTTGCAGGCTGCCATATAAAAGGTGGAATATTGCTGATTGTGGCATTGTACATTGTCCTCTCACTCACTCACTACCCTGTATGTTGATGTTGTTGAAAGCTGTTCCAGGCTGTTCCAGGCAGCTGTAGAGGCAGAATGACCCCAAAGACCAGCAGTGCTCTTGAATGTTTTTAACTGATCAAGTCATTTCAGAGATTAAGCAGGCCGTGAAGAACCGGGGTAGAATAGGTCTTCAGCAACCCACGCTTGCCGTAAAAGGCGACCTGTTTGTCGTAAGAGGTGACTAACGGGATCAGGTGGTCAGGCTTGTTGACTTAGCTGATGCATGTCATCGATCCCAATAGCATGGAACGATGCTTATGATATCAATCACTGGATTGTCTGGACTCGATTATTTATAGACCGTCGTCATAAAGCTGGAATATTGCTGAGTGCAGCGTTTGTGCTTTCAGACTCTGTCCCGCCTGTTGAATGCCCGCCAACTGGGCCTGAAGCTGATCGCCAATGTGACATATGGCTACACTGGAGCCAGCTACTCTGGGAGGATGCCGTGTATAGAGGTGGGTGCGTCGCCATGACAACTCATCTTGCAGGCTAATGTTGCATGGTGTGAAAACAAGTCATATTTGGATAATTTAGAGTATTCTCTTGTTCCTAATTTTGATACTTTTATATACCAACGATTGAGAGATAAAAGAAAGAAATTCTTGACGATATACAAATTAAGGTGGCTTGGTGTTATTTGTATGAACTGATAAGTAAAATATTTAATGTTTCAAAATGTACCTCTACCTGGTAATATAATGAATACGTGTTTGATAAACATGAATAACCATATGTGTTTCTCCGTCCTCCCCCAGGTCGCGGACAGTATTGTGCGGAAGGCACGGGAGACCCTGGAGCGATCCATCCGACTCGTGGAGGACACGCCCCAGTGGAGGGCAAAGGTGGTCTATGGTGACACAGACAGGTACGTACACCCAGAAGCCTCCTCATTTCACTGCAGTGGCTGATGTGTTGGCACATGTGAATCCCCATGTGGATAGGGGACATGTTTGTCTCAAGCACCTCATGCTTGTCTCACATTTTCAGAATGAGGATTGGGTGGTTATGTTGTGTGTTATTGCGTGAATTGTTGCCCATGCTATTAACAACTGATTTACATGGCATGATAGCTGTCATTTTCTCACTCCTGTTGAAGTGACCTCCCCCTGAGGATTACGGGTTAGGATAGGTCAGCAGCAACCTATGCAGGTTGTAAGAGGCGACTAAATGGATTGGGTGATCAGTCTTGCTTCGTTGAGTGTCAACCCGTGAAGATCAAGGTCGTCAGCAACCCATTCTTGCTGTATTCATGTTTGTCGTAAGAGGCGAGCGACTAAAGGAAACGGGTGGTCAGGCTCGCGGACTTGGTTGATGCATCTCATTGATCCCAATTGCATGGATCGATGCTCATGATATCAATCACTGGACTGTCTGGTTCAGACTCGATTATTTACAGACCACCGTCATATAGCTGGAATATTGCTGAGTGGGGCGTTAAACAACAAACCAACCAAATCATTGTGAGTCATCACATCCAGACGGTGTTGATTAACTCTGTAGTGATCACTGGATTGTCTGGTCCAGACTCTATTAATTACAGACTATCGTCATATAGCTGAAAGAATGATGAGTGCAGCATTAACACAAACAAACAAACAAACAAATGAAAGAGACTTTGTGTCTATTCCCACATCAATATCTGAAGCCATTCTTGGTGTCTACCAACAGCGATGTTAATGCAGTAAACATAAAAATGGCTAAAACCTTGGTTAATCGTTTTGGAAACATGTAGATCAACTGAAAGCCTGTCCTAATAATAGTTATTGCCTTGGTTTTCCAGCATGTTTATCCATCTGGAGGGTCGAAGTAAAGACGAGGCATTTAAAATCGGCCAGGAAATTGCAGATGCTGTCACAGCCATGTTCCCCAAGCCAATCAAACTCAGGTTTGAAAAGGTATATCTAAAATCCTTATTTTGTATGATATGAGTTTTTGTATTGGTTTTAAGAGTGAAGCTATCATTCTTGTCAGCCAGAACAGTGTTATGAAGCTCAGATTGGGAATGTGGACGTGGAAAAGTTGTTTCTTCTGCCGTCACTCACTCACAATTCGTGTTGCATCCTGCATCGAGTTGTATTTGTGATGAGGGTGTATAAGACCATTCTTTAACTCACTCACCCTCCATCCCGACAGGTGTACAGCTGTTGTATTGGTGACGAGGGTTTATAAGACCATTCTTTAACTCACTCCCCCTCCATCCCGCCAGGTGTACAGCTGTTGTATTGGTGACGAGGGTTTATAAGACCATTCTTTAACTCACTCACCCTCCATCCTGACAGGTGTACAGCTGTTGTATTGGTGACTAGGGTGTATAAGACCATTCTTTAACTCACTCCCCCTCCATCCCGCCAGGTTACACCTGTTGTATTGGTGACGAGGGTATATAAGACCATTCTTTAACTCACTCACCCTCCATCCCGACAGGTGTACAGCTGTTGTATTGGTGATGAGGGTTTATAAGACCATTCTTTAACTCAATCCCCCTCCATCCCGCCAGATGTACAGCTGTTGTATTGGTGACAAGGGTGTATAAGATCATTCTTTAAC
The DNA here is from genome assembly GCF_023055435.1 of Haliotis rufescens. NCBI lineage: Eukaryota > Metazoa > Mollusca > Gastropoda > Lepetellida > Haliotidae > Haliotis > Haliotis rufescens. Next base: position 60,518,961 of record NW_025964223.1, on the reverse strand, counting down.
TCACTCCCCCTCCATCCCGCCAGGTGTACAGCTGTTGTATTGGTGACAAGGGTGTACAAGACCATTCTTTAACTCAATCCCCCTCCATCCCCCCCAGTGTACAGCTGTTGTATTGGTGACGAGGGTGTATAAGACCATTCTTTAACTCATTCCCCCTCCATCCCGCCAGATGTACAGCTGTTGTATTGGTGACGAGGGTGTATAAGATCATTCTTTAACTCACTCCCCCTCCATCCCACCAGGTGTACAGCTGTTGTATTGGTGACGAGGGTGTATAAGACCATTCTTTAACTCACTCCCCCTCCATCCCACCAGGTGTACAGCTGTTGTATTGGTGACGAGGGTGTTTAAGACCATTCTTTAACTCACTCCCCCTCCATCCCGCCAGATGTACAGCTGTAGTATTGGTGATGAGGGTGTATAAGACCATTCTTTAACTCACTCCCCCTCCATCCCGCCAGGTGTACAGCTGTTGTATTGGTGACGAGGGTGTGTGGGACCATTCTTTAACTCACTCATCCTCCATCCCACCAGATGTACAGCTGTTGTATTGGTGACGATGGTGTATAAGACCATTCTTTGACTCCATTCCACCAGGTGTACATGCCGTGCGTCCTGCAGACCAAGAAGAGGTACGTGGGCTTCAGCTACGAGACGGTAGACCAGAAGGAACCAGTGTATGATGCCAAGGGAATTGAAACGGTCAGACGAGACAACTGTCCCGCGGTTGCCAAGGTGAGCAGGACAGAGCCAGGGCAACACACCAAGTCTACACTCCAAGGAGTGTCCACCTTATTATTCATGTCATTAGGGCTGAAATGATACATCGGAGCACCGGTGCATCGTCAGTTTTCATGTGACGATACGTTTTTTCTGTATCCATACAAGACAATTCACTTGACTTGCTGAAATAAATTACTTACTACTCATTCAATGACCCCTCGCGTTTTTGTCAGTCAGATATAGAAAAATATGTTGTAATTAGCATTTCAAGTGCACTACTAAAAACAGCCTCTACGAATATGTGTCTACAGCTAGCTTTTCCTTTTGAACCTGCTCTGAAATATTTATTGTCAAGAAGTAGAATGGTTCTGTAGGAAGAAGTACAAAGGTGAAATGGTTCAGAATATACAATTGTTTCCATCCAGATCCTGGAACGCTGTATCAAGCTGCTGTTCACAACCCGAGATGTGTCACAGGTCAAGGTCTTCGTCCAGCGCCAGTGTCAGAAACTCATGGAGGGCAAGGTCAGCATCCAGGACTGCATCTTTGCCAAGGAGTTCCGAGGCATGATGGGATACAAACCAACTGCGTGTGTACCGGGACTGGAGATTGCCAAGTGAGTGCAAGGCGCATGTTGTGTACCCTTCGTAAATAGCTACATTAGTTCCAGTATATCATCTTCACTTGAAGGATTTCTGGGCCTACTTAAGTGTTTGAAATCAAATAAATTGCCAGGCTGCCATCAGGACTTTAGGAGCTGCCGGCCCTGACTTCACTCTTCAGGACCTCAAATAAAAAAACTGCAGCTTTTTGTGAGAAATAAATCGACCCATTATTTTACAGTAGGACATAAGGATCCGTACAAATGTGAAACTACAGGCCCAACACAAGATCTACCTGCCACGGGCCTTCGAGCAGGTGCTTATTTGGAACACTGGCCTACTTTCAGAAAGCAGTTTAGCTTTTAGTAATCTTTGTGCTTAGACTGTCATGACCCTCAACACTTTAACTATTATAAACTTTGAGCCCTCAGGAATGAAAAATCATGTTTTCATAGGACAGAGAAAGAAACATATATATACATATTTATGCACAATTTCTGTGATGACAGGAGACACTGAAGTAATATGGCTTGTATTACTTGACCTAGTTCACCAATATTTAGAGGTGTTTCATAATTAATTTCAACACAGAACGGCTTTCAATGACTCACGCTTTGACATCAAGTGAAAACCCATGTCTGATTGCAGAAAGCTGATGCGGCAAGACCGCCGTGCGGAGCCTCGTGTTGGCGAGAGGATACCCTACGTGATTGTGTATGGAAGCCCTGGGCTGCCACTAATCCAACTGGTCCGACATCCCAGCGAGGTGCTGCGTGACCCCACACTGCGCATCAACGGCACCTACTACATCACCAAGGCGATCCTGCCACCATTGCACAGACTCTTCTCTCTCATTGGGGTCGATGTCTTTGCCTGGTCAGTATGCCATTGTGTTGTGGAGGCCTTTGATATTGATACAGTAGAAGATAATTGAGCAGGGTTGCATATTTGTCTATATAACATATTTCCTCCGTTTTTAAACAAAAAAAATATTCCATATGTCAAAATGCTACGGACAAGGTCATAAAGGGACAAGAAATGGCCCTAAAACAAAGGTATCAATAAATATCCATTTCTTTGTGTTCTTCCAACTGCTAAACGCTGATCAAACATAACAAGGAGCAGGTATTAATAGATGACTGTTTCAGGGAAGAACTCGAAAACAGTGAGTGAGCTTGTATATGACCGTAGATAAGCCGATTTCATAGATGAGCCAAAGTATTAACTCGGTCCTAAAAATTTGGCTATGTACGGTAGTAGTTGGTTGGTAGTTAAGACTTCCTGATGTTGTTATAAACAGTAGTCATACAAGTAGCATGTGATGAGGCGTAGCATTAAAGTTTCTGTTCCCACTTCCTGCAGGTATCAGGGCATGCCGAAGGTGATCCGTGTTGTGCCGCAAGCCATTGTGTCCGGTGACTCGAAGAAGGTGAGACAGAAATAGGAACACATTCTGTTCACTCAACCATTTGTAGAGGGACTGGGCTCAGGCAAGGGGCGCTCATAGTAAATTTGATTTCAGTACTTCAAACACGACTTCCGTGGTCTACCTGTGAAGATCCAAGTTAGAATAGGTCTTCAACAACCCATGCTTGCCATTACAGGCGACTGTGCTTCTTGTAAGAGGCGACTAATGGGATCGGGTGGTCAGGCTTGCAGACTTGGTTGATGCATGTCATCGTATCCCAATTACGTGGATCAATGCTCATGATATCAATCACTGCGTTGTCTCAATTATTTATACAGACCGTCGTCATATAGTTGGAATATTGCTGAGTGCGGCGTTAAACAAACAAACAAACAAAACTTCTGATTTATGTCACTCTAATCGCTAATGGTAATCCTGGAGATAATGTCTCAGTTTCACACATCGCACTCTCTCCAATATCTAGACTGAAAACAGACTCCTCGGAGCATAGTCCCTCTTGAAGCAGGTTTCAGTTTCATAGTGTCTCATTCTTTCTGTAATTGATCCCCAAAATGCTATTTTGTAGGTCAGTAGAAATATTGAAACACCAAGACATTTTTGATAACAGACAAACTTTATGTTAAAATGAATTACATACATATACTCTCACACCAAACCCAGCCCTATTTGGGGGCACATGTGTGTGGTGTCTAAGTCTCTGTATTTCGCTTTGTGGAGTTACTTCCCTTAGGCGTGACAGGAACCTGTTATTGTGGGTTCGAATTCCCGATTATGTTTCTAGGTTCGTCAACACCATACCTGTAGTCATGGGTTTCACCAAAGTGGTTTGCGTCTAAGAACTGTGTCTAAGATCTTTGCCATTTCCTCCCCAATTTATCTGACATGCTCATACCCTCAGTCATCTTCCCTTCTGGGTATCAGCCAGCGTTTGTTTGAGTGTTATTGTTATGTTGTCAGGGCACTATTTCCCAGTACTTCTCTGTGAGTAACTGCCCTGTCTGTGATGAGCAGACAAAGCAGCCCATCTGTGCCACATGTATGCGGAACCCACAGATGGTGGCAGTCACACTGATGGATAAGATCCGTCGCTGGGAGTCCGTCCATGACAGGCTGGCAGAGGTAAACTGATGATGACACTTCATGTATTTATTTCCCATTCGTCAGGTGAAATGGGGTTTAACGTCCCATCCAAGATTACTGCACCTATAAAGTTATGTGTCTGTGTCTGTCTGTCTGTCTGTCTGTCTGCTTGTACTAGTCTGGACTGATGCCAATTTATAGCGCTAGCCTATTAAGATACCATGCCACAGTTTAACATAAATACCCCACTCAGACACAGTATACTGACTCCGAGCCGAACCAGTCCTTGTTAAAGTCTTCAGCAATCCATGCTTGCTGTAAAAAGGGATTATGCTTGTTGTAAGAGGCAACTAACAGGATCGGGTGGTCAGGCTCACTCACTTCGTTTCAAGCATGTCATCGAGCTCAATTGCGTGGATCGATGTTCATGATATCAATCACTGGATTGTCTGGTTCAGACTCGATTATATACAGACCGCCATCATATAGCTGGAATATTGCTGAGTGCGGCGTAAAACAACAAACCAAACCAAACCTTGTTTAAGCCCCTTAAAGCCAAGCGCCAGACAGGGTAACAACAAGTACCATCCTTTTAACGGGAATAAATCCCCGGACCTTCTGCTGTCCGGATGGACGCTCTACCACTAGACCTTACTGTAGGATACTTACAAGCACAACAGCAAATCTCAGGATGTTATGGCAGTATATACCATGTGAAACCATCTTCCAGAGGCAAGGGAGTTAACTGGCCAGGCTGGAGTTGCATTTGGCTGGACTAACAAGTCTATGCATAGTCCAACCAATTTCACGTAACAAATCTGATTCGTAAACCGCCTTGCAGATTTTGGTCGATTGCAGGATTTGCAAATCATGTGTAACTTCAACTCCGCTTTAAAAGATATTTAAAAAAACCAATCAAGTAGCTCAAGTAATTTTTGACGGGTAGGACCCATTTTATTATAATATAGATCTTGATTATCGATCAGATCATCTTGACTGGGCGCTGCCGTTTTGTTTAAATTAAATGTAAGTAATATGATAGGTGGAATCTGATTGGTCATTAGGAGGGACATAGAAGGGACATAACTCATAATAGCCACTGGTGGTGCTTCCATGAGCCACGAAATTCCAGCTTCGTTCGGCAAGAGTGGAAACTGGACTTTTATAGTCTGTTAACTCCCTTGCCTCAGGAAGATGAATGTATGTGTTCCAAACTAACAATAATTGTGTTTTGCCAGGTATGCTACACGTGTATGGGAGCTCAAGACTCCACTCAGCCCTGCACCTCTCTGGAATGCCCAATACTGTTTCGGAGAGCCCTGGCCAGGAATGATGTCTCCTGTGGCGACCATCTCAGGCAGTGCTTGGAAAAGGTTCTACCATTCTGATATGAGATTCTCCAGCAATGGGTGGATTGTGCAAGATTCTTCATTAATGGGTGGATTGTGCAAGATTCTCCAGCAATGGGTGGATTGTGCAAGATTCTCCAGCAATGGGTGGATTGTGCAAGATTCTCCAGCAATGGGTGGATTGTGCAAGATTCTCCAGCAATGGGTGGATTGTGCAAGATTCTCCAGTTAGGGTTGGATTGTGGAAGATTCTCCAGCAATGGGTGGATTGTGGAAGATTCTCCAGCAATGGGTGGATTGTGCAAGATTCTCCAGTAATGGATGGATTGTGCAAGATTCTCCAGTAATGGGTGGATTGTGCAAGATTCTTCTGCAATGGAAGGATTTTGCAAGATTCTCCAGTAATGGATGGATTGTGCAAGATTCTCCAGCAATGGGTGGATTGTGGAGGATTCTCCAGCAATGGGTGGATTGTGGAGGATTCTCCAGCAATGGAACAGACTCGTGTCAGTGTACTCAGATATAGAAAAACTCAAGTTGATATGTGACGCATATGGCAGCACACAGGCAGACGGATACTGATGCATTTGTCGTCAGGCATTTCACAAGGACCATTTACTCTACCCATTCAAACCATGTCCCTTTTGCTGTCTGTTTCTGATCAGATTAGAAGTCACAAAATATTGGCTCAATGGAAGTTCCATCCAGGTTCCTTCATAGAGTTTAGTAAGGCAAGACTATTTTGGGGCGTTTATGGATTTTGATAGTAAAATGTTAGGTTGAAAAAAGAAAGAAAAATGTATGCATTTTACAGGATTTTTAAAATCATTTTAAAGTTTGATTTGGAGGTAAATCTTGTTCTGGTTTGGGTCCTTATAAATGCTATGAGTCTAAATTCTCACAGCGGCATTTCATTGTTGTCATGACAATCTTTATCATCGACGGTATAAAACGTATTTGTCATTCTGATTTGATTTTTTTCCTGAATTTTCAATTAATGAGGTTGGAGGATCCATAAACCAATAAAAAGAATGTAAGGTCTAATACTCCTGCAAGTATCCCATGCCAGAGTTCTCAGGACGACTCCTCTTCCCTCAGTGTCTTGAGGCATGACTCATAAGAGATTGCCATATCAGTACCAATAAGTGATGCTCTCAACAAGATTATTTATCACTTTGACAGTCCAGTAAAACATTGTGTCTGTGTCAATTGAGACCAGATTCCTCATGTTCGCGGAAGTGGGACTATCGTATTAACTGTTACAATGTGCTACCGTGAAACTTACGAAATGTGCATCTCCAGATTCCTCGTGTTCGTGGAAGTGGGGCTATCATATTAACTCATTTACAATGTGCTACTGTGAAACTTGCGAAATGTGCATCTCCAGATTCCTCATGTTCGTGGAAGTGGGGCTATCGTTTTAACCATGTGCTACCGTGAGACTTGCGATAAGAGACAAGTGTTCCAGGACTGCTTGGAAGCCTCACTGATGAGGATCTTTCACTTTATTTTGTGTTTAGCTACATGTTTTGTCGTCTCTGAACGAATGTTTGAGAGATTAAAATCAAAAGGAGGTATTAAGCAATTTTTGTGATACACAGATGTACATGTTAGAACTCGTTATTTATTCTAGTCATTTGTTCATGTATATACAGTATACAAGAAAACAGAAGCTATGTAGCATTCTTGAACGTCATGGAACGTAATCGCTGGGGATATGTGGATCTTATATTTGTGTGTAAAAGTGGATGTCCACCTTAGTGGATTTGACAATTTTCATGAACTGGTATTTTTACCATGTGCTGCTTTGATATTTAGCCTTCTGATTGAAAGTGTAGATGTATAGATAGATGGATATACATACATATATATATATATTGGTGGAATTCATATGAGGATGACGCCCTGTGTTCCACAAGTGATTGTGTGCTATAGATGGTGTCTCTAAACAAGTAAAGTGCATGGTCTCCATTCCCACCCCACGTGAGAATTATGTTCCCGGATGGGATGAAGAAGTGACTGTGCCAAAGCTGTGGGACTGCCCATCTCAGGGACGTGTTGCCATGTATGGACATACAGGTTACATGTAGCACACGACTAGGGCAGCTCAACTACAGCTCTCATACAACGAGGTGCTTCCACATCTGCCTCTCCAACTGACCTTCACCTTGTTGGCACAGAAACAAAATGGCCAAGTGCTGTAATAATATCTTATCAACGAAAGACCATATATCATCTCCATTTGAAGAAATACTGAATTTTGTGTTCATTATAGGCGACGTTAATATTTTTATGGTAATTGTAGGTAGAAGCTTGGTCTGTTTGTAGGGTGTTAAATAACTATTGATTTTGATCACAGCTCTGTGGGGTCATAAGAGATTGAGATGTGATACCCCCAACTTACTGCTCAACTCCTTCGACGTCAACCTGCATAATACCACTCTGATGGGTTCTTAACATGGTGTTCGAGAATGAGGGGAAAATGTGCCATTATGTTTATTCTTATTTAATTTTGTGAGGTTTATACAGTTCATGTAATGTTTCCCAAGTCCTATTTATATACGGTGTGTACAGTACCATGGGATTAAATAGTACATCAGTAATATGTAGTGTACACTTTTCAGTCAGGGGAGGTAACCACTGCGGGTGTTTCAGCGACATGCGTATTCATGTTAATGTCAGATGGGTTGGTGTGTCATTAGTGGAATGTACCTTTAGATATAATTGTACCAGTTGATGTTATGGTGTTATTATTCACACTTTAATTCTAGACAGTGTAGCTGAAACCAAGATACAAAAACACAGCCCACACCATCTTGGATCAAGAAACATGTTGGTATTACTATTACAATCCAAGCTCATCCTTGGGTCACTGTTCAAGGGTAACCAACTGGAGTGGAACTAAGACTGAGTGTCCCTTTGCTTTCATCATGTTGTGGACTGTTGATTCACGATATCTGCATTTTGTGGCCATTTCCCTGACTTTTGAGTCTACCTGTCGACTGTTGTACTATTGGTAGTTGTATACAGATGGCTCCAATTTGTGTTGTATTTGTTGTAGTGGTAAGTGCAATATGTATAAGTGACGATATTCAACTGTTTGCGTTGGTGTCAGATTGTAGTATCGGCTGGTTCATTCATTGCATTGTTCAATACATTCATCTTACTGACAAAATCAAAGTTTATTACATCATAATATAGTCATGCAGAATATTTTGAGAAGCATGTCATCGTTCATCAGAGTATCCTAAGAATATATGTGCTGGTTTTGTAAGTTTTCCTGTGAAATGTGATTGCCGGGGATTGAATTACTGGTAGTTACTATGGAAACAATGAGAGGGGTTTATCATAGTGAACAGTAAATGGAAATTTGTTATGGAACCAAAGATATTTATACTTCATCTGTGGGACTGTTCAGAAAAAGGTTTACGTAAACTTTATTTTTTGTAGATGTTTTGAAGATTTTATAACAAAATATGCACAAAAATCAACAAACCACAAACAAAAATTCTTTTGTGACAAATTCCATTTTATACAGTCTCAACCATTCAGATTTTGAGACAGAAATGGCCAAAGCTACATGTTATCACACTTTTCTGATGAGTTTTGCATACCTGTCCCTTGTTATTAGATGGATATATATCATGGACCTATATAGGTCTGTGATATCATCCATTCTTCACATTACAGTGCGTAACAAGTGGAAAATAATTTGAATATTCGTGATTGCCACAAAGTGTATGTTCATAATTTTGTAAAAAGTAATATATAACATTGATGAAACAGAGTTTTTTCAGTGAGAAAAGCTAAATTTGTTTTCAAATCAGATATATACTATATTTAGTTTGCTTAGAAAAATGTCTGTGTGTAACCAGTGTTGATGGTCAGCAAGATGAGGCCAGGGATCATGATGCCTTCTTTTCTTTTTTTTCTAATTTTCCGTGGAATTTGATTCTGTTTTGCACAACGGCAATGCTGTGAATATCAGTCTAATGCTATCACTTTATCATATGGGTTCTGGACCTTGTTATTCCTGTTTCTGTTACCATGGTTACATGATATTTTCCTAATAGCCAAGCTTGAGGTTGTAAGTTACCTTTGTGTATGTCATGTCACACTGCATGGCAGCCAAGCTGTGCTATCTAAATTTATTATTAGATTGTTATTTTATATTAGATTTTTACATTGTATTTACGATGCTGCTAACAAGGTACTACCCATGCTGCCTGACGCTGAATGTTGAAACAGAGTGCTTGCATCATAGTCAGGCTTTTATATTTATTACACATTTCACACTGGTACATCATTGCTTGCAGGCATGGCTGGACTACAAGATTTTGTGACGGTTTCTTTCATATTTCTGAACATTTAAAAATTCCATAACTCATTGTTAATTCTTCAGAGTATCATATAAGCAGATTTAGAGGCATATTTTATGTCTCTGATAATTTTCATATCAAAAACGTATCTTTCTTTTTTTAAGATGTATGTGGTTCATCATGTTTGAGAAGCAATATTTAACTGGAGCATCATGTCACTAACAGTCTGAACTGCCCTGCTTGTAAGCAGCCAATCTGTGTCTGATGTTCAGTGCGTTGGTTTTGTACTCTATGAGCAGCTACAAGTACCAATTGTGGAGGCATAATATTGATTTGTTTTGAATATTAAAAAGTGGAAATTGGTAAATACATCTTGATGTTTCTGTAAGAATGATACATTGTGTGAGTGATGATTTGATCACGGTGCTGCTGTACAAAACAACCTTAGCGCTACGACTGTCATAAGTCTATGATAAGGCATGGGAGTTACGATCACCTTAGCGCTAAGATCGCTTTATACAACGGCACTCAGGCCATTATATCAGCATTAACAAAGCAATAATGGGTGGCCTGCAATGGGGCATGAAGCAGGCAAAGCAGTTGTCCCAACACACATGGATGCTGATCAATATAATTGACTGGAACGGTTCATTCTGATTTTGGCCAGCTATATGTTGGTTGTCTTCCAAAACAAGCAGAGAGGGGATCTCTCCTGAGACCAGTAAGATTCAGGAAGGACTAGTGACACCTCCTTGTGAACACCCACTTTTACTTTTAGACAATGGCAACTGTGTAGCAACTCATTATTGTTGTCCTGAGGAAAAAAAGTTGCTTGGGGATTCTGGTATAGAGTTTGTCCCCTGCAGTCTTGCTCATTATGACAGGTTTAGTAGATCAGGCTTGGTGACAAACTGTGTGTCATAGGATGTTGCGTGTCCCAACCACTGACTGGTCTAGCCCAGAGGCCATTACAGCGATGGATCAATGTAGGCCCAGGGGGGTATTTGCTGTGAAGCTTTCTGGTCAACAACACATGGCATCTGATGCCACCCAAGGAACAGCCTGAGCATGACACTAACCAAGGGTCTTGTGTTGGTCGTTTGCACAAAACCTGACCACATAGATTTGGTAATAAAATATTTTATTCAAAGAAGCGGCCATATACACATATACAGAGAACAAGCTTATTAAACCCTAAACACTCACAGCTCTAAGAACCAAAGGATAGAATGATGGCTGTGTGACTGAGGGAAGCTGTGCAGTGTATGGAATGTTTGTCTGTGTGTTGTTAAACACCGCACTCAGCAATATTCCAGCAGTCTGTAAATAATCGAGTCTGGACCAGAGAATTATATCATGAGCATCAATCTCCACAATTGGGATATGATGACATGCATCAACAAAGTCAGTGAGACTGACCATCCGATCCCGTTAGTCGCCTGTTACGACAAGCATAGTCGCCTGTTACGACAAGCATGGGTTGCTGAAGACCTGTTGTAACCTGGGTCTTCACGGGTGTGTAGGGAATGGATGAAGTACAACACTTGTCGATTAAATCAACTTCCAACATTCTGGATTTGAACCAAAGAAATAACTGGAGTAATTTGTTCAGAGCTCAGCTCGCTAAATCTACTACACAACTTAAAACTTTAAATACAAGGTTGGGGATTCTTCCATTCTGAGGATGGTTCTGAGAGCAACTACGACCAGCCTGTGACAATTGTGAATTTCGCAGACTGAACTGAACTGCACTCAGGCTGCAAACGGCAGCATAAGAGGCACAGCATATATACAATATTGTATGTACATGGTATATACAGTATAAACAGTAATGTTGAACTTTGGTTTGTAACACACATTAAATCAAACCGGAGAAAGAAAGGAAAGGTGAGGTACAAGTTAAACAGTAAAGATTATAAGATACTAACATCAAATAAACACACTTACTTTCTAAAGGCAGACATAATAATCCTACAGAAAATAGATAGTCTCCTTATTGTTCCTAGCTTATGATTATTAAAAAGCATATTCATTTTGAATATATCTTTGGTTTTGTGTAAAAATGTTATGAATAAGCTTTTTCCTATCAGTATCAGTTTCAAAGTTGGGACAAACTGTGGTTGTTCAATTCAGGAGGCCATTAAGCATCTGCTCCAGAATGTGTTGCTTGTCCTGGACCAAGGTCAAGGCCAAAGCTTCATGTTCTGACAGTGTATCCCTTTCACTCACCTGTAATTAATATTACACTGGTAAAATTATTCTAAATTTCATCATACTAAAAAAACGTATAGACATTTTTCAATATGTATGAGCTAAAACGTGAAGCTATCAATTCAGAATCTGACGACATCTCCAAGAATTATGACTAAAAAATAACCGATATGAATCATAATGCTAAACCTTACAAAAGAACTGTTTCTATCAGGCTATAGATAGTTAAATGAGGATCACTTATTTATTTAGATATCTGATTAAGGCACTTGAATAAGTTCCATCTTATCAATATCTACTATATTTGACAAAAAACACTTATCCTGCACTACACATATTGCGATCTCTATCTGTAGACCCGAAACATAGTCCCAACAGAATCTCTCACCCCGAGAGAGAAACTTCCATAAACAAATCGTCCAAAAACGCCTACCACCAGGTATCACATTACCCAAGCTGCACACGATACTCTTTTGTTGAGCGAATCAAGTACATTCCAAAGAAGTGAAGTGAAATGGGGTTTAATGTGGCGTCCAAGATTATATTGCACTTGTGCATGTAAATGTGTGTGTGTGGCTGCTTGTACTAGTCCTGACTGATGCCGATTTATAGTGCTAGCCCACTGAGATCCCATGCTGCAGTTTAACATGAATACCCGACTCAAACACAGTATACTGACTCCAAGCCAGTCCTTGTTTCAGCCCCTTAATGCAGAGTGCCGAGTGCCAGACTTCGTTGGGGCGGGGAATAAAAAGAGGCCTATCAAGCCTTTTAGAGATAGGCATGATTAAATGGGAAATTAATATACACAAAAGGCCCCTTCTCTGGAAAAAATTATTTATGGCACCTATTCTCAAACTCAGTCTTGACAAGTATCTCTTTGATAACCTAACTTCAGCAGTTTCTGAGAAAACTTGTCTCCATTGCAGATATTATGTACTTTGTAGAATAACATGGATCAAGGACTGTAACTGTGTATGTTCAAAATCTGAAAACATGTAGCAAGGGAAGTAACTCGGCAAAAAAAAAGAATTCCTGGGACCAATATTCGAACAGTCTTAACAAGTATCTCATAGGTGAGCATGCAAAGCTTCATTCATGTAACATCAGTAGATTCTGAGAAAAGCTGTCCCCATTGCAGAAACTGTGCTGTAATTTGAAAAGCATTCAGCAAGGGCCATTGACTTATACATGTATAAACATGCAAACTTTCATACATGTAACTTCAGCAGTTTCTGAGAAAACTTGTCCCCATTTCATGCAGTATGCACTAACTTGAAAAGCATGGAGCAAGGGCCATAACTCTGTAAAGACACCAATTTTCAAACTCATTTAAGATTATGACCAGTAATTTCAGTGTATATATAAAATTTCATTTCTCTAATTTAAATATTTTTTGAGAAAATTTGTCCCCTTTGAGAAGTGGGCAGACAGACACTCTGTGGCGGGAAATCATAATAGGTTGCACTTATTGAGGTTTGAATTTTAAACAATAATTCCAAATTGTCCAGATTGCCTATGTTCTTGTAATATGTAATCAAGGTCTCTATACAAGCACAAGCTTACGTGTGAGTGACTGTAGTGGGTTGGAGGGGCTGCTCGTCTTGGTCATCGTCTGAATCTTGCTCCGGCTGTGTTACGGCTTGCTCACAGTTTGAAGTCACAACTTTGACCTCTGCCCTCCACAGACGCCATATTTATCAATGGGATTACATGTACAATAAACAAGCTCGTCTCAAATGTAACTCAGTGTCACTTGGTTAATTGACTTCTCACGAATCAAAGGATTACCACCAGCGGAAGTGTATTGCCCGGGTAAGTGAGACAATTTTGTGTGCATTTCAGTGTTTTGTGTATGAAAATAACCATCCAGTTCCGGAAACCCTTAATTTCCGTATATACTGGTAAATTTATATAGTAATTATTTCGTTTTGAATGAAAATTGTCCGGGAACCGAGGTTTCCGGATATCTGAAGTCCGTATAAGCGGGGCATGACTGTACAGCTAAATCGAGCCCTTGCTTGGGTCACGTGATACCTGGTGGTAGGCGTGTTTGGGCCATATGTTTATGGAAGTTTCTCCCTCTGAGCGAGAGATTCTGTTGGGACTATGTTTTGGTTCTACAGATAGAGACTGCATAATGTGTAACGCAGGATAACTTAAAAACTTTAACATACCAAGTACTTCTGATTCTTGACCAAAGCCATTTTGATAAGAACCTTGGCAAAGTTGCGGGTTTTGACTTCATTTTCTTGAGATACTTCTCCCATATATACAGCACTCCATCTCTGACTACATCAAAACAGATACATAAAAAATGATTCAATAACAGCACAACCTTTGGTAGTTGGTTTACACTGCAGTCCAAATATTCCATTGTAACGCAGCATCCTGTATTTGTTTGTTTGTTTGTTTGTTGTTTAACGCCCCACTCAGCAATAGTCTATAAATAATCGAGTCTGGACGAGACAATCCAGTGATTGACATCGATCCATGCAATTGGGATACAATGACATGCATCAACCAAGTCAGCGAGCCTGACCACCTGATCCAGTTAGTCTCCTCTTATGACAAGCAAAGTCACCTTTTACGGCAAGCATGGGTTGCTGAAGACCTATTCTCTACCCAGATCTGACAACATGACTTTCAGTCATGTGAGCTAAATAGTGAATTACATGTTTTTGATGCTCTCTCTCTCTATATATATGTAAAATAAAATGTATGATTCTCACAATTTGGTCTAAACAAAGTCCAAAATTCTCAAAATAGACCGAAAAGATTTTTCTCAAAGCATGACAAAAGAAGGCAAAACATCAGTAGCAACTCACAGCTCCTCACAGCTCATGGCAGTTATTCTGAGCAGTGTGTGGAGATTCCAGGACATCTCGTCTATGCTGCAGGTCAGGTCACTGTGATGTATTCAATGAATCTTTATTTACACATAGACTGAAAGGACACAGGCCTACTGTACAGATAGCATGGATAGTGTAATATACATATTTATTAATTGATCTGTAAGAACAACTTTCCATAATTCATAGCATGAAATACATATGATGTCACACGCTTTAAAACGTTGGTATTTTCAGAAGACATTAGTACAATAAACTTCAAAATGTTTGCTGGATGGTACATATATGGCGATAAATATTCAATATGTAAATGCTCAAAGTGAGTGAGTGAGATGGGTTTAACGCCGCTTGCAACATTCTTCCAGTTATATCAGGGCGTGTCAGCTTAATGTGGGAGGAAAGCCCGAACTGATGCAGGTCTCCGACGTTTACCACTTCGGTGAAACCCATGAGCATTGGTATGGTGCTGACAAACCTAGAAACATAATTGGGGTGAACCGGGTTTCGAACCCACAATCATAGGTTTCTGGCATGTCCAGGGGACGCAACTCTGCACAGCGAATCGCGGCGCCTTAGATGACTGGGCCACCCGTGCACCCCGTAAATCTCCTATCACATAAATTACTTATCTATTCTGTGTACATAATGTATATTGCATGTCAATGTGCCTGGTCTGACCATGCTGACGGTGCTTCTAATAACATCATTTACTGAATAACTACTACAATATTCACTGGATTGCAACAAATAGCTGAAGATGGCTGATGCAACATGGAGCATTCCTATTATTAAATCATTAATAACATTAATTGGCACATCACTACATCATTAACGGGGACACCAGGACCGAAATATTTAGCAGACAAGACACAACTGTTCTATTCAGGAGTGGAAACAACACGTGTGCAAGGATAACTGGTTCCCAAGTACATCAACTTACTTTTTTAGTTTCATGTCTGCGATGATATCCATCTTTCTGTCCCAGTTGCTCACAGAAGACCTCAGGATTTCCAGGTCATCTGGAATGAAATGTCGAGGAACAAGATGACATTACTAGTGTCGTCTTTGCATCATACTATCTGAGCCAATGGTACAGACATTTTAAGTCACTCACATGTGATCTGACCCTTTGAAGAATTCAAGTCTCTCTTTGCTGAAATACCATGGGAAGAAAATGAATAAAGCCAGCTATTTCAGCTATATAGACATGTTACAGTGGGGGATACCCAGCGACTATATAGACATGTTACAGTGGGGGATACCCAGCAACTATATAGACATGTTACAGTGGGGAATACCCAGCAACTATGTCGACATGTTACAGTGGGGAATACTCAGCGACTATATAGACATGTTACAGTGGGGGATACCCAGCGACTATATAGACATGTTACAGTGGGGAATACCCAGCAACTATGTCGACATGTTACAGTGGGGAATACTCAGCGACTATATAGACATGTTACAGTGGGGAATACCCAGCAACTATATAGACATGTTACAGTGGGGAATACCCAGCAACTATGTCGACATGTTACAGTGGGGAATACCCAGCGACTGTATAGACATGTTACAGTGGGGAATACCCAGCAACTATGTCGACATGTTACAGTGGGGGATACCCAGCAACTATATAGACATGTTACAGTGGGGAATACCCAGCAACTATGTCGACATGTTACAGTGGGGGATACCCAGCGACTATGTCGACATGTTACAGTGGGGAATACCCAGCAACTATATAGACATGTTACAGTGGGGAATACTCAGCAACTATGTCGACATGTTACAGTGGGGAATACCCAGCGACTATATAGACATGTTACAGTGGGGAATACCCAGCAACTATGTAGACATGTTACAGTGGGGAATACCCAGCAGCTATATAGACATGTTACAGTGGGGAATACCCAGCAACTATATAGACATGTTACAGTGGGGAATACCCAGCAGCTATATAGACATGTTACAGTGGGGAATACCCAGCAACTATATAGACATGTTACAGTGGGGAATACCCAGCAACTATATAGACATGTTACAGTGGGGAATACCCAGCAACTATATAGACATGTTACAGTGGGGAATACCCAGCAACCATATAGTCATGTTACAGTGGGGAATACCCAGCAACTATATAGACATGTTACAGTGGGGAATACCCAGCAACTATATAGACATGTTACAGTGGGGAATACCCAGCAACTATATAGACATGTTACAGTGGGGAATACCCAGCAACTATATAGACATATTACAGTGGGGAATACCCAGCAACCACATATATACATTACATTACAGGTCAGTCATGTCAGCATGGTGACCACTTACTCCCCTCTGTTGTAACAGCTCATGACAAGCATGGTGAACGGAAGACGCAAACTACACAGGGCAAGCTCTGCCAACTTCCACCTGATTTACCTGCAGTGAATTCGTAGACGTTGAAGGGGTTGGCTGGCAGCGTAAATCCATATTCTATAAAGAGCTCATCGTTACTGTGAGGGTTGTAGTGGATAAAAACCTGGTCATATTTCTGGTAGCTATCACCGGTGACAATCTCGTATCGACCGCTTTCCCCATTCAACCTGGCCTCAATCTGTTGCTCAGAAACAAACAAGTCCAACTCAGTGATCCAAGTGACTGGAAGCGTTTCTTATTCAAAATGCATTATGTACTTGCATATGGCCAGTGCAGGAAGTAACGAAAATGGGACTGTACACTATTATCCCGCAGTCAATATCACCAGCCAATGATAATTTTAAAGGTGAAATGGGGTCTAATGTTGTGTCCAAGATTAGTGCGATAATGGCGATGTGCCATTAGTGTGGCTGCTTGTACTAGTCTGGACTAATGCCGATATCATAGTGCTAGCCACTGAGATACCATGCCGCAGTTTAACACTCAGACACAGTATTCTGACTCTGAGCCAACCCGTCCTTGTTTTATCCCAGACAGGGTAACAACAAGTACCATCTTTAACGTCTTTTGGAATGACACGGCTGGGGGTTCGAACCCCGGACCTTCCGCTCACTGGGCGGATGCTCTGCCATGGAGCAAATAATAATTTTAAAGTTGACAATGATGTCTGATCTCTTGTTCAGGAAATAAATAATTTGTATATGAAGGGTAATTATTTTTAGGACCTTAGTGCTAAAGCAGTGCTGGCAGCTGAAAATATTCAACTTCGGCGTGACAAGCGAACGGTTTAACCACTAGGCTATCCGACCGTCCCCAAAGGCTAAAGCCATTTGCCACTTTGGAGAAACCCAGTAGTGTAGGTATGGCGCTGACAAACCAAGGCTGATATTAGGACTGGGATGGGTAACCGGGTACTCGGGTCAGAGTGGGTCCACAGGACTGCATGGACCCGTGGTTAGTCACATGATACATTGTTTAATGACAACTCCATGGTTACACTACACGTCGCTTGTGTTCACATTTCTGTCAGACTATTACTCATTCCTTTTGCATGTTTGCTAATGATAAAGCTTCAGTCAACGTCAGTGTATGCGTGATTTGATCATTGTATACAAGTATCTAAATAGGTTTTGACAGGACTCAATAAAAACAATTTCCAATCACACATTTTGTACCAAACTCTTGAGACCTACAGCAAGTACCCGGGGAGGGACAGGTAAAAGGGGTCGGTTCCATAAACCGCAAACAAAAAAGACCATGCCCACTATCAGACTACTGTTTCCTGATTGGCTGATAATAGTGAGTGAGTGAGTGAGTGAGTGAGTATGGTTTTACGCTGCTTTTAGCAATATTCCAGCAATATCACGGCGGGGGACACCAGAAATGGGCTTCACACATTGTACCCATGTCGGGAATCAAACCCGGGTCTTCGGCATGACGAGCGAAGGCTTTAACCACTAGACTACCCGACCGCCCCGGCTGATAATAGAATGTAGAGGCTTGTGGTGCATTACTGTCCTGAACAGTGTCACTCATTTCGTACTGTTGTCTTCACTGTTTGCGTTTAAATGATTTATATCTCTGTATAAACAGTCAATCCTTAATTATTCTCAACAATGAAGCAGTATGACATAATACTCTCAAAAGAAGTTAAGGAACACTTGATTACTCTGTCATGGCAATCAACGAACAAATTGGGGGTTCTGTAACCTTTTTTTTAGTATGTATCGGCAAGTTATTACACTTAATCTTTCATCTGTTTTGGGTAATCCTTAGATTTTTTTCATTCCAAGGGACTCTGACCTTGGCTTCTGCAGAATGATTTAGCAGGTCAAGGTAGGGAGCTAGTGCCACATTTGTTTCCCTGTCTGTCTTTGATAGGTATGGCGACTCCAGCGTCTTCACATACACAGATCGGGTATTCACGACACACCACGCCCAGCGGAATTTTTCATATGTAAAAATGTCATAATCAGAACAGTGTTTTCTCAGGAAAGTCCTGATATTTTCAAAAATATCTTGAACTCTTGTCTGTTCAGTGTTGGATTTCAGATAGACATTTGGTGGAAGCCTTGCCAACTCTTGTCTTGTGAAGTACAATGGTGTGCTAAACGTGGGTGGCAACGTCTGGATGTAGGGGTACCAGAATGAGGTGGCGCCTTTCTCCACCTCCCACACCAGGAACACGGACAGGACTCTCTGAGGGGTCAAGGGTGGAACACACCTGTAGAGGAACACATCTCACTATGTACAGTTAGGCAGAAAGAACTGTAACAATAAGAATAATTGTTTGCCCATTTGTGCATGTTGTGACAAATGAAAACAGCTATTTTATTACCTTGTTCCTAATTGTCAAAATTGTTTAATAAGATTAGACTGACGCATTTTGACAATTAAAAACCTGAAATAGCTAAAAAAGGAGTAGGTCTCTTTGTAAGAACTTGCCCGTGAAGATCCGGGGTAGAATAGGTCTTCAGCAACCCATGCTTGCCGTAAAAGGTGACTATGCTTGTCGTTAGAGGCGACTAACGGGATCGGGTGGTTAGGCTCGCTGACTTGGTTGACGCATGTCATCGATCCCAATTGTGTGGATTGATGCTCATGATATTAATCACTGGCTTGTCTGGTCCAGACTCATTTATTTACAGACTGCTGTCATGTAGCTTGAATATGGCTGAGTGTGGCGTTTAACAAGAAATAAACAAACTTTGTAAGAGTGAGTGAGTGAGTGAGTGAGTATGGTTTTACACCGCTTTTAGCAATATTCCATCAATATCATGGTGGGGGACAC
The DNA here is from genome assembly GCF_023055435.1 of Haliotis rufescens. Classification (NCBI taxonomy): domain Eukaryota; kingdom Metazoa; phylum Mollusca; class Gastropoda; order Lepetellida; family Haliotidae; genus Haliotis; species Haliotis rufescens. Next base: position 60,499,187 of record NW_025964223.1, on the reverse strand, counting down.
CAGAAATGGGCTTCACACATTGTACCCATGTCGGGAATCGAACCCGGGTTTTCGGCATGACGAGCATACGCTTTAACCACTAGGCTACCTGGCCGCCCCAAACTTTGTAAGAACTAACTGATGTTCGTACTGGTCCCATGTCCTGTGTCACAATGGGTCAAGTGGGTCATCCTTTATTTTGTCTACTATCCAACAATCATGGTACATGTATGTGTAGTTGGGCGTCATTATTAGTACCGGTATATCCCAACATTAACATATTATATATGTGAACACTAAAAACTCTGAAAAACAACTCACTCCTTAAGTACTTGTCCAATATCACTTGTGAACACCGTGTCAGGTGTAATAAGTGCACATTCTGGGATTGACACAATTATCTCCCCTTTATGAATTGCCTTGTTTGTCCGTAGTCCTCGCCCAGTTTCTGGAACAGAGATTAAGTATAGGTAATTTTCAGACATTTTACATGAAATAAACGACACCCATTCAATACCTTCTGAGGACCGTTATTTCCTGATTATGTTGATTTACGTGGATGACATTAATCTGTTTGAAATCAGGATAAAACTAGAGTCATCTACAACGAATATTACATTTCATTTCAGACTCACTATATTGTGGCTTTATTTATAATCAGCAACACAAATGTAAACCATGAAGACAAAGACATCCATATCCCCACATGTTTGCAACGGTAAACAAATAACATTCAAAAACTTGTGAAAACAATAACCACCCTAATACATTTGCAAGGTATCATTCAGAAAACATGAAAGGTTTGGCACTCGAAAAAAAACTCTACCCTCATCTGAACTTGATGCCTTGAATATACAAAAGATAAGACTTTATTTTACGAAATTCAAGAAAATCAATTAAACCAGTTCAGCACTTGGGTGGTGTGTAAACAAACATTACATGAATATGTCTGCAATAGTTTATTATAAGTAATGCTCTTGAAACAAACCCTACCAACATTTTAGCAAATTCATACAAAAAACAAGCGCCATAACTGTGTAAAATAATAATTCTCAAAGCTAGGCAGTTTCAATATCTACTGATGTAGGCTATATCAAAATGTCGGGTAGAATATACCCACATCATACCTATAAATTCACATGGTTCTAAGTCAATGTTACACTTATTGTCAAGACTATTCATCCATTTTTTCAGTTGTACATATTCTTGTCTGCTAGCATGTGAAACACTAAATTTCTTCTTTGAGCGATTCCTCTGCCTTGAGCAACGTCCACTTCGCATCCTACGCTATTACGCTGGAAGGAGTTCCTGAATCCAAAACTTCCGCGAGCACCTGCAGCGCCACCTTTATTTTGATTTTGTCTGAGAACCGACAGGACAATAGAATGTTTCAAATGTATGACTGAAAAGAGTATTGCGTTTCGAGCCATTGCAATAATAAAATTAAATGTCAGTAATAATCTAATCTAATTAACTCCACTCATTTTTGTATCAACAAAATAGTAACGTCTACCTTATTAATGACTTTTAGCCATCTCGGACCTGTGTGTACCCGTACGGTGCACGGGTCAAACAAAATGGCGAATCTCACCGGAGGGATTCCCCTCAGTAAGGTTAGTAGATGTTTAGGAGCACTCTGTCAGTTTTATTCAGTGAGAATATTTGTCCTGCACAATAGTCACCCCTCGTTTGTTGATGGTTAATTCACCTTGATTTATAAAAAAGACAGATGCGTGCCTTTAAACCAAATTACGGCTTTGGTTAATGTGCGCCGAATACAAATGCATGTCTGTCGACTTCTATTGGGCTAGAAGGAAACTGCAATCTAATATTTTGATTCTTAATTTAGAGGTTGGTTCGAGTGTATGAATGAAATAGTTGTTAACCAGTATTTGACATGATAGACAGCTGTGTGACATTGTAGTGTTATATTCACGATGACATCCGAAATAAACCTAAATATTGTGTGTCGTTCGTTCTGTCCGAAGTGTCAAATGATGTCAAGTAGAAAAATCAGTTCAAACGCTACAAAAACGCCAGTTAATTTTTTACTACGCTTTGCTGTCAATAGACATTGCATGGCGATAAATAACCACACCTAACTTCAGTGTATGACATTTTTTAGAGTATGTCCCACATTATCCGGGACTGTTTTCAAGAGTGTGTATGATGTTTGTTATTTTTTTGCTGTTTATGAACGTTTGTTAGTTTGTTGTTTAACACCTCGCTCAGCAATATTCCAGCTATATGAAAGTGGTCTTTAAATAATCGAGTCTGGACCTGACAATCCAGTGATTAACATCATGAACATTGATCTGCACAATGGGGGATACAAAGACATGCATCAACCAAGTCATCGAGCTTGACCACCCGATCCCCTTACTCGCCTCTTATGACAAGCAGTTTATGAATGTGTGCAAGTTGGGTGACTGTTGATTATTCGGGAATAGTTTTAATGCAGCCAACCATAAAAACCAGTTGAGAGCTACCAAACTGTGGAATATGTAGGTAGACACATTTTAGATAGAAATACATACAAATTACAAAAAACCCACAATACCCATAAAGTTTGCATTGTAATGGTATGAACCTGGCACATTTTTAATGGAATCAGACACAGTAAATCACGCAGACTGCAACAAAGGATTTCATCTTGTAATTTACTAATAACATCAGAGCTCCAGATAAGCTTTTGGTGTTGTGGGTATTTTACCCATGCATTTTAAAATCATTGTGTATCAGTAATTCTATCTGGGTATTCAAATTTCTGCTACCCACTAGTTTTTACACATGTGGGTATTTAAGTTAAATATTTAAAAACACTATTCATCAAGTCCCAGCAAACTGGTGTCGTGAGGTTTCGAGAGCTTTATAGGACTAAAAAATACCATGATACTTCCACACGATACTTCCACTAGAAAGTGTGATGGCAAATGATCATGATGTAACTGTCATCGTGGAGTTTGGTAAGGTTGACGGAATGCCCGGTTATAATTTCAAAATAAGTTGCTGATTTGCTAATCAAATACGCAGGGTTACTTCACAATATTTTGATGATATGCACAAGTTTTATTTTTGTAGCGTATCTGTAATGTTCGTCGCATATTTGATACGCTTGGACTTTATTTTACTGCATATTTCTGCATGTCTGATGCGTATTTTACGCAGATACGCAGCTTATCTGGAGCTCTGTAACATACAACGTAAACAAGTGGTGCTCGCAGTCACCTGACGGCCGAGTCAAACCTGGATTATAACCATGCTATCAAAATTTGATAATGTTTATCACTTGCAAAATTAATATTTCTTGAAAAGCACACTTTGCAAGTTTTTACATTACTGTAAGCTATATTCCTTATCAACTGAATGGCTTGTTTTTACTTTATAAATATTAGAACACATGCAGCTATCTTTGTTAATTAATAATCGCAATATTTCATGATTGTATTCAAGTGTTGAGGATTATATTCATAAAAAGATATTACAGACATTAATTGTAGGACCGTCTCCGTGGTCTAATGGCAGAGCAAAGGGTCTGGGGTTAGTAGTATAGTCTCAGTCCGCAGAAGGCCATTTTGGTTGAGGGAGGTTGAGGGAAAATAGGGAAGGTGATTAGCTGATCCAAGTCACGTGATCGGATAGGATGACTCATGCATCAACAGCACGTCACAGGTGAGGGGGAATGAAAGGTGTGTGTTTATAAGGCAGAAAAGAATTCATAAGAAAACAAAAGTAAAGGGTTATGAATAGAGCTATGTGTAAAGCGTGCTGCCCTAAATAGACAGACCGTACCCGTCAGCCCAGTTTGAATTGAGCGCACTTGACAACTCACGTGGCCTCGTCGTTTCAAATAACCCGCGCTCGCTAGAGCGTGCAACCTGGTTTGATGAATACAGGGTGTGTGTTGAAAGTACATCATACCACAATAGAGACGGGTTGTGTCAACATGATATACGCCTGGTAATGTTGGAATAAAAAATGTACATCTAGCTGGATCAAATTCATCTGGTACGGTCTACAAGTTGTACACCATGAACGTTAGACAACCTGTATAGAAAAAAATATAGACAAAATAGATAACACTACACAATCAGCAAGCTAGCAGTGTCGTTTAATTACATTTAGCGCGCAAGAACGAGATAGTCACTTCACCCTGCATTGACTATAACGCTGAAGGCAGCCGGATTTAGAATCACCCGCGCTGCGTACTATTGTGAACCATTTGTAAAGAATTATTCAGCCCTGTCCCGACTTGCATAGTTGATGTTTCAATGCTAGCTTTTCCATTTAACGCGATGACAAATAAACAGTACGGTTTGAGTTTTAACCGTGTAACATGATGTGCAGTTTTACTTCAGAACGTGCTATTTTGAAAATAGATAGAAAACTTATAAGTACATGTACCAGTGTGACGGCACAAAGCTAGGTTTGTTGGGAAAGTGATGGTAGCAATCTATAGCACATTTTCATGTTTACAATACTCACCCTTAATTCGAAGAGAGAACAGAGTTTATCATGGAAAATTGTTTGAAGAGGAAAATGTTTTATTGGAAATATATGTCGAAGCAGGTTTATTCATAGCTAATGTATAGCAGAGAGACTAAGCGACCGACCGCCCATAACAATGTCAACATACCCCGGCCTTACAATTAATGTTAACATACCAGCCTCGCCTGAAGCTTCCCATTCATAAATTGTGTGACCAGTGTCCCGTATTTATGATATGTTAGGGAAGATGTGTTGTACATTTGTTATTTTAAAAGGGAGTTATTTCAGAGAGGATATATATATATGGGTATTCCCCTCATTAAACCTTTCTTTTGTTGGTGTCTATTAAACGTATCCGGTATTTAATACATTTGAATGATGTAGGAAAGTATGTGCGTGTAGATGTTGTACCTATATCCGAACACGAAATTATCACACCTTTCAATAGATCAATTACGGTTCTAACCACGACACGCAACATGACTATGAGCGTGGTTAGCAGTTCATATTTATAAAAACATCGTAAATGACAGATGAATGATGAATGAACTCGCCCGCACACATGTCTATAGGGTTATGTTCGCCCGAACTGTAAACAGTGACACATTGATAACAGGAAGGGTGTGTGGAATGCACTCGTCCTTGTAAGGGTAAAATACGCGTTTAAACTCGCCATTTAAATGATGACATTACTTTTTATATGTATTGGTATCAGTGAGTGAGTGAATTTAGTTTTACGCCACACTCGGCATTATTCCAGCTCTAGGATGGTGGTCTGTCAATAAATGAGCTTGGACCAGACAATCCAGTGATCAACAGCATGAGCAGCGATCTGTGCAACTAGGAACCGATGGCACGTGTCATCCGAGTCGGCGAGACTGACCAACCGATCCCCGTCAGTCGTGATAAGCATGGGTTACTGAAGGTCGATTCTATAACCCGGACCTTCACGGGTGTAGTATGACGAAGACTATATACTAATATGATTGCTTTTTTAACATACTCACACATGAAGAAAGCATCAGAGATTAGACTTGACCCTAGAGATATATTTAGGAAGACTACGTTGAGAAAATCACAACAGAGAAAGAAACCACAAGCATTCAGGAAGTCGACGCTGAAGACAAAGAAGAGACAGGTAACACCTAAAATGAAAACGATGACAACCAAACAGGAATCGAAGACAACACCCCAACCCGTGAAAATACAACATGTGTCAGAGGTGAAGGCTGTGGTGGAACGGGCACTTGCTGCCTTGAAGCGTCAACAGAGTCAAGGGTATAAAAGAAAGCTTCATACCCTCTAATCGCACACCGTATTGGATCACCATGGGGGTTGCCACCTGTCCGCACTGTGAAAAAATGTTTTCAAGGAGAGATGTCATGTTACGACACAGGAGAAATAAACATAGCATACCGCCACAGTTACAAGCCCACCCGCCGCCGCAAGTCCACCGTACGGTTTATTTGTCATCGCGTTAATTGGAAAAGCTAGCATTGAAACATCAACTATGCAAGTCGGGACAGGGCTGAATAATTCTTTACAAATGGTTCACAATAGTACGCAGCGCGGGTGATTCGAAATCCGGCTGCCTTCAGCTTTATAGTCAATGCAGGGTGAAGTGACTATCTCGTTCTTGCGCGCTAAATGTAATTAAACAACACTGCTAGCTTGCTGATTGTGTAGTCTTATCTATTTTGTCTATATTTTTTTCTATACAGGTTGTCTAATGTTCATGGTGTACAACTTGTAGACCGTACCAGATGAATTTGATCCAGCTAGATGTACATTTTTTATTCCAACATTACCCGGCGTATATCATGTTGACACAACCCGTCTCTATTGTGGTATGATGTACTTTCAACACACACCCTGTATTCATCAAACCAGGTCGCACGCTCTAGCGAGCGCGGGTTATTTGAAACGACGAGGCCACGTGAGTTGTCAAGTGCGCTCAATTCAAACTGGGCTGACGGGTATGGTCTGTCTATTTAGGGCAGCACGCTATACACATAGCTCTATTCATAACCCTTTACTTTTGTTTTCTTATGAATTCTTTTCTGCCTTATAAACACACACCTTTCATTCCCCCTCACCTGTGACGTGCTGTTGATGCATGAGTCATCCTATCCGATCACGTGACTTGGATCAGCCAATCACCTTCCCTATTTTCCCTCAACCTCCCTCAACCAAAATGGCCTTCTGCGGACTGAGACTATACTACTGGGGTTCTATCCCTGGTCCCATGGTACCAAAGAGACGTTAAGAGATGGAACTTGTTGTTACCCTGCCTGGCACTCAGCATTATGGGGCTAAAACAAGGGGACTGGTCGGCATGGTGACAGTGTTTGAGTGTACTGTATTTGAGTGGGGTATTCATGTTAAACTGCAGCATGGTAACTCAGTGTGCTAGCACTATAAAATCGGTTTTAGTCTGTCACACACGCACATACACATCGGTAGAAACTAACTGTTTTAGTCTACTAGTCCTTATAATGATAATAAATAGCAAACCCCTTTAAAATGGCAAGTTTCTACTAGTCCTTATGATACCCTAACTATTGGGCAGTTTGGCAAGGACTATAGGATTAGTGCCAATTTCTAACGCTGCACACACACAATTGCAGCACTTTCACTTGAACATTTGTATACTTTCCACAAATATTATGAATTTTCTCTTTCTTTGAAATTGACTAAATGTATCTAGGAAAATTGATATGCAACAAAATTGCAATATTCTTTTTCAGTTTACTTGCCCTGTAAGTCTTACATGTCATGTGAGATTTCTGAATCAATTTTGTGTCATTTTGTCTTTTTCGAAAATATTGAATCAAGTGTTTTGGTAAATGGATATTCTAGTCCTCTTTTCAAGGTTTCAAAGGGTTGTCGCCAGGGGGATCCGATATCACCATATATCTTTATTCTTTGTGCCGAAATCTTAGCAATAATGATACATGATGATAAGAAATAATAACAAAATAAAAGGTATACAGATGGGTAATATTAAATCTCGGCTTGCACAATTTGCAGACAATACTACATCAAGTTTAGATGGATCTGAAAAGAGCCTCTATACCACAATGAGTACATTAAAATGTTTTGCCCAGTTTTCGGGATTAAAAGTAAATGCTGAAAAAAACAAGTTGATATGGATAGGGTAAAAAAAAAAGATCAAGATAAAAGTTATGTGAGGATTGGAATTTTGACTGGTCACAAACTGAGTTTAAGTTATTAGGCATAGATTTTGATGTTGATTTGGAAAATATGGTCAATTTAAACTATACAAACAAGTTTGATAAGATAGAAAAGGAAATGAAAATGTGAAAAAAGAGAACCCTGACACCTATGGATTGTTGTACTAATGTTGTTCTAAAATCATTGTTGTTACCCAAACTCAATCACCTGTTTTGCAGTATACCAAGCCCACCCAAAATTGTAATAGAAAAGTTTCAGTCAAAATGTTTTCACTTCATCTGGAGATCTAAACCTGACAAAGATAAAAGGAAAATTATGTCATTACATCCTAAATATGGCGGCATGAGTGTCCCAGTGGTGGAAATGGTTATCGCCGCACAAAAATTAAGCTGGATTAAGAGACTGGTTCATGGTAATTACGCATGGACCGCTTTCTTTTTTTAAATGTAATTTACCTGGCTGATGCTGCCTATATTAACGAAAAGATTATTCCAAACATCAATAATAACTTTTGGAAGGAAGTTCCGTTATGGTGGTCAGTATACTTGAATTGTTGTGATAATGTTAAACAATCTGGTGAGGATATGATGAGCAAATCTGTCTGGTGTAATAATGAAATCAAAATTGATGGTAAGTCTATTTATTTTCCACAATGGCATCAAAAGGGTATAGCGTATATAAATGACTTCATTCATGACACAGGTGGGGCGGTCGGGTAGCCTAGTGGTTAAAGCGTTGGCTCGTCACGCTGAAGACCCGGGTTCGATTCCCGACATGGGTACAATGTGTGAAGCCCATTTCTGGTGTCCCCCGCCGTGATATTGCTGGAATATTGCTAAAAGCGGCGTAAAACCTAACTCACTCACTCATGACACAGGTGCTCGTGGGTTTCACCGAAGTGGTAAACGTTTAAGACCTGCATCACTTCGGGCTTTCCTCCCACATTAAGCTGACACGCCGTGATATAACTGTAATACTGTTAAAAGCGGCATTAAACCTTACTCACTCACTCATTCATGACAGGGAAATTATATGATTTTGATGAATTTGTACAAAAATACAGTTTGAAGACAGACTTTTTGACCTATCAAGGAGTAAAACTATCAAGCAGGTATTTACAGAATAACAATATAATACATTGTGCTAAAGTTTGCCAAAGACCTATACTGCCATATAATGTATCAAAAATAAACAATAAAAAGGGAAGAAAGGTATTTTATGAAGCCCTATTCAACCCTACATTTATAAAACATAAGTGCTACAGTAAATGGGAAGATTTTCTTGAAAAACAGTACACAGATACAGAATGGACAAACTTGAACCTTATGGCAAAAAGATGTACACAAAGTTCTGAATTAAGATGGTTTCAGTTTAAAGTTATACATAATATTTTTAGTACTAACTGTTATTTATTTCAACATGTTCACATTGGATATGTTGAATCGCCAGTTTACTCATTATGTAATGAACCATCTGAAACAATTACTCATATATTGTGTGAGATTTCTGAATCAATTTTATGTCATTTTCAGGTCAGCCCAAATTTTCTTCATGCCAACTCTACCAGTCACACATGGCCATTCAGTGCCATGGCCGAGTTAATAGGTATGTATTCAATATTTATAACTTTGAAGCTGCCACAGTAAGTAACAGCACTTAACCATCAAGGTTAGAAAGCATCTTTCATTTCCACTTGTCCTAAAAATGTCCTGCTACAGAGTTCCTTATCATGCTTATGGTAAAAGTGGTAGTCCACAAGGAAATATCACTAGTCCTGCTACAGAGTTGCAATCTATCTAATGGTATAAGTGGTAGTCCACAAGGGTATATCACTAGTCCTGCGACAGAGTTGCAATCTATCTAATGGTATAATAGGTGGTAGTCCACAAGGGTATATCACTAGTCCTGCTACAGAGTTGCAATCTATCTAATGGTTTAAGTGGTAGTCCACAAGGAAATGTCAATAGTCCTGCTACAGAGTTGCAATCTATCTAATGGTATAAGTGGTAGTCCACAAGGGTATATCACTAGTCCTGCGACAGAGTTGCAATCTATCTAATGGTATAAGTGGTAGTCCACAAGGGTATATCACTAGTCCTGTTACAGAGTTGCAATCTATCTAATGGTATAAGTGGTAGTCCACAAGGGTATATCACTAGTCCTGCGACAGAGTTGCAATCTATCTAATGGTATAAGTGGTAGTCCACAAGGGTATATCACTAGTCCTGTTACAGAGTTGCAATCTATCTAATGGTATAAGTGGTAGTCCACAAGGGTATATCACTAGTCCTGTTACAGAGTTGCAATCTATCTAATGGTATAAGTGGTAGTCCACAAGGGTATATCACTAGTCCTGTTACAGAGTTACAATCTATCTAATGGTATAAGTGGTAGTCCACAAGGGTATATCACTAGTCCTGTTACAGAGTTGCAATCTATCTAATGGTATAAGTGGTAGTCCACAAGGGTATATCACTAGTCCTGTTACAGAGTGGCCATCTACCTAATGGTGAAAGTGGTAGTCCACAAGGAAATGTCATTAGTCCTGCTACAGAGTGGCCATTTACCTAATGGTGTAAGTGGTAGTCCACAAGGAAATGTCACTAGTCCTGCTACTTGGAAGATAAGAGAGAGAATATATGGATGTCAACTTCTTTATTATGAGGAACATAACGTTGTGGAGTATATGCTTACTCCAAGTGAATGGATGCCAGGATGCAGAGAGCATATGTACGTACTTGTAAAGAACAACGAGAGTAATAAGATAACAAAGGTGGAAACTTAACAAGGGAAGTAAAAATGTTGAATATAACTTTGTTCAAAATAATGGTATGTATATGAGTAAAAATAATAGAGAATATTTTCATTACAATTTAGTTTAGTCTCATGACGATCGTTGAATCGTATCGTGGTTTTTGCATAAAAATTACCTCTGTAGTAGTATTATAGGGTTATAAATCTGGCTCCAATGGAAGTGGTCTAGAATCACCTTACCGATAAAAATCTATATCATAGAAGCATTGATAGGGTTCGAAAATGGTTCAGGTGGTGGTGAGGTAGAGCCCCTTTCATTACAATTTAGCTTAGTCTCATGATGATTATTGGTACGCATCGCTTGTTTTGCATAAAACAATTACCCCTGTTGTATAGGTATTGGGGTATAAATCTAGCTCCAGTGGAGTAGCGTTGGAATCTTTCACACATCGTCTGCCACAGATAATGGGTTTCCCATCAATGTAAATCTACACAGATTCATGGTTGTTTTACATCTATCATATCATTTACAGCTGAGTCTCTGCCCAGCCAAGGCATCATGGCTATTAATAGCTCATAGCTGATACGACTCCGCGCTATTAATAGAATGTTGTCAGCTCATGGCTTATGCATAATAGCATAGCTAAAAATAGCCACGGTGGACAATCACCAACGCCATAAATGCTATTTCTCTGTATTTTTGTTCCTCTGACGGTGTATAAAACTGAGTTGGCCTTTTGTCAATTGGATCAAGGCTCATTCCGTAAACAAGGAAGTATTTGTGCATGGCAGATTCAACATCCTTAAACGTTTGAATTGAATGGTTTTGTTTACAAAGTTTATCATTAATATAATCTAATCTCTGGGTCCTTCTTTTGGACTATTGTGACTGGGCTGTTTCGAGTTGTTCTAGTGCTTTCTTATGTCGTTTCCGCTCCTCTTCAATTTCTTTAGCATTTGATTCTCTCATAGTAGAAAAAAAAAATTACTCCCCGAAAAAGCTAGAGTATTAACAATAGCTCCACCGACCATCATTACAATTGATGCCATTTTTATGTTTAATAATATTCCAATGTTTAATTTCTTCATTATGCCTTCTGGGTGGTGTGGCTTTAGTAATCATTTTACCTATACATGCATAGCCGATAGCTATTCAGCTAACCACAGCTGAATGATAAGCTGCGTTTACCAACATTTTACCGTCCGTAACTGGAGTAGTCATGCTTTTATAATATTACATGAGGGCTTAACTCCAGTTGAACCTTGACTGCTGGTGTTTTCTCTTCTACAGTCTTAAAAAAAACCATACCACTGCTATCGGCTATAACACCTATCTCATAGTTTTAAGCGGGTGTTTACAATGTTCAGTGCAGGCTTTTGCCTTCCTGGCTAGCGCTCCCCTTTTACCGGCTGCAACTTTTCGAGGATTCTTAGTCACTCTCACTTGTGGTGTTTTCACCTTCACTTGTGGTGTTTCCTCGTTTACTTGCGGCGTTTCCGCAATCACTTGTTGTAATTCCGCCTCCATTTATATTAATAGTTGGGCATATATGTTTAAATTTACAATACTTAGCCGTTATTAAAGCGTTGATATGCGGCACCATGAACATTCCGTACAGTCATGCCCCGCTTATACGGACTTCAGATATCTGGAAACCTCGGTTCCTGGACGATTTTCATTCAAAACAAAATAATTACTATATAAATTTACCCGTATATACGGAAATTCAGTTTCCGGAACCGGATGGTCATTTTCATACACAAAACACTGAAATGCACACAAAATTGTCTCACTTACCCGGACAATACACTTCCGCTGGTGGTAATCCTTTTATTCGTGAGAAGTCAATTAACCAAGTGACACTGAGTTACGTTTGAGACGAGCTTGTTTATTGTACATGTTATCCCATTCGATAAATATGGCGTCTGTGGAGGAAGCACTCACAAGGAAGCTTGTGCTTGTATAGAGACCTTGATTACATATTACGAGAACACAGGCGATCTGGACAATTTGGAATTATTGTTTAAAATTCAAACCTCAAAATGTGGTAAAGTTCAAACTTCCATGACAGATATTTTGAAACGTGTATGTCTTGAATAAAGATTGAGTGGATGTATCTGTTTGCATTGTCATCTGTCATGAGTTACATAATTGAAGGGAAGTAACTCTTCCAGTAAGAAGCTGGTTTCAGTTATATGGAAATTCGTTTATACGGACGAAAATTGTGAAATGACGCAAGTGTCCGTATAAACGAGGCACGACTGTATCTATGGTAAAACTCACAGTTTACTGTGCTTAAAGCGTGTTCGATGAATGGGTCTATCTCGAGAGATTCGCATAAATACAGGCGATTTTCTGGCGGGATTGGAAGAAACGTACTAGCTACAGCTGTGTATATTTGTACCATAGCAGACCCTATTGTTTTAGTCATGGTAGCTCCCAGTCTAGACTCGTAGCGTGCATATACTTTTTTAATTTCTTCGTCGGTCATGTTATCAGTTCTTTCAGTGGTATAATTTTCCCCCAAGTATTCGGAGCATTTTCCACCAGCTACCAAAGCCGTGAGTCTTTCTCTATGTTGATCCGTAACTACAGGTTCTGGCTCATCTTGGAACAGTTGTTCGATAAGTTCGTCGCATTCCATCTTTTTAATGTAATATCCCAGCTGTTATTTAAGTCTAGCATAATGAAATATTGCATATCCAAAACAGCCCAAAATAAAAAACTGTTGCAAAAGAATGAGGATTTCCAACCACATTATTACATAACCGCCCTAATGTTCAATTTACCATATTTTGCTATATTTTGCTATATTTTGCTAAGCAGTTGCTATATTTTCTATAGTTTTGCTATATTTTGCAAAGCAGTTGCTATATTTTGCTTTATTTTGCCAAGCTTTTGCTATATTTTTGCTAACATTTGCTAAGCAATTGCATAAGCAGCTGTTTGGTCAGTTTTTAATACGAGTTTACAGTGCTTTGTTTCCGCAAACAGTTTTCTGACTTTATCTCGCTCGAGCGTCATTTTCGCGTAGACATTCCTCAAATGAATCTTGGTCTTTGCAATGAAACAGGGCTACCCATTTGGTCTGCTCTCTCAGATCTTTCAGGACAGAGTTGTATTTTTGAGTAAGGACCCAAACGCTCTGCTCCATATGCCGACCGGAGAATGCTAAATATGAAAGCATATCTTTTTTTTTGGTAAGTTCTTTACTCGCACTGCAGTCGTCTATTATGAAAAAGGTTGATTCTCCTTTGTATTTTTTCGTGACATACTCGTCTTGTAAACAATCACCGAGATCAACTTTGTGCACCCCGGGATCTTTCATTACCCAATCTCTCGATAGGTATGTTTTATTAACGTTAATAGTCGGGCACAGAATAATAATATGGGCGAAAACATTCTGATAATGACTTTGTTAAATATCTAGCATAAAAGCTGTTTTTCCACAACCCGTTTGCCCGCAGATGATAGCCCAGTGCGGTTCTTTAGGTAAAAGATTATTAACAGATCCTTGCACGAATCTTCCATTCTGTATATTAAGTTGCGCTTCCATAATCATGTACAAACATATGTTTAATTTACCAGCCGTTTCAGCGATCTTCGTTTTCTGTATAACACCCTCACTAGCATTTTCTATTCTCCTCCCACTACCGTGTAGTTGGTCATCATCTGTGGTTCGCATGTCCAGCCATAGCGCATACTTCGTGGTAAGGAATTCAGCCAGCAATACATCCCTGAGAGACAGATCTTTTGCGACCGCGTTAACTTCTGGGCTTTGTTTTATAGAAGGGAGTTTTTTAATCTCATCCCACTGTTGATATACTCACATGCCTTGACGATATAGTTGATTAGGCATGCCCTCGATAGTCAATTCTACTTTTGTAATCTTGGGGTTGTAGAACGCCTCAGTATCTCTGTGCCATGGTTCAGAAGGGTCCTCGAACAACATCAAAATACCCTTCAACAATCTCGCGGGGAGGTTTAGATTGATATTCCACGTCATATCTCTTTTGTTCCTGGAAATCTTTTGGTGTCGAAGCAGGCAATCGTACAAAATGGCTAAACTTCCATTATACTGGTTATGAATTTGTCAGGCTAATTCAGGATCTGTTATCATATCATACTCCAGTGAGATATTGTCAATGGAATAGCTACCCAAATCACCTTCAGTAAATTATATTGCTCTGCTGTAGTCATTAAAAGTGAGTTCGTATTCTAACCTATCGCCTAGGGATGCTTGATAGAAGGGCATGTGACTATCTAGTAATTCAAAGTCGAGTGGAATATGGGATCGGCTACCCAATGCAATAGCAACAGCCTTATTGTCCCCCGCCGCGCGAAAGCGCGAAGCGGGGGATATAGTATTCAAGACCGTACGTCCGTCCGTACGTCCCACCTGTTTGTTGCCGCGATATCTCAAGAACTAAACGCTGGATTGTCTTCATATTTGGAACTATGGTGTATATACAGACTCCGCAGACACCAGTTGGTTTTGGTGACCTTGACCCCATTTTCAAGGTCACAGCAGGCAAATCTGCTTTTGGAGTTGGAAAACGGTGTTGCCGCGATATCTCAAGAACTAAACACTGGATTGTCTTCATATTTGGAACTATGGTGTATATACAGACACCGCAGACACCAGTCGGTTTTGGTGACCTTGACCCCATTTTCAAGGTCACAGCAGGCAAATCTGCTTTTGGAGTTGGAAAACGGTGTTGCCGCGATATCTCAAGAACTAAACACTGGATTGTTTTCATATTTGGAACTATGGTGTATATACAAACTCCGCAGACACCAGTCGGTTTTGGTGACCTTGACCCCATTTTCAAGGTCACAGCAGGCAAATCTGCTTTTGGAGTTAGAAAACGGTGTTGCCGCGATATCTCAAGAACTAAATACTGGATTGTTTTCATATTTGGAACTATGGTGTACATACAGACTCCGCATACACCAGTCGGTTTTGGTGACCTTGACCCCATTTTCAAGGTCACAGCAGGCAAATCTGTTTTTGGAGTTGGAAAATGGTGTTGCCGCAATATCTCAAGAACTAATCGCTGGATTGTCTTCATATTTGGTACTATGGTGTATATGCTGACACCGCATACACCAGTCGGTTTTGGTGACCTTGACCCCATTTTCAAGGTCACAGCAGGCAAATCTGTTTTTGGAGTTGAGTATACATCTCTGTTGTCAATACTCAAGACTTCATTACCGCTAATTTTAATCGTAATTTTCTGAACAAGCTCCCTGATAGGGTCAGCAGAAGTCAATCTAATTGTAAATGATAGTCGGGCAGTTCCTGGAACTAACACATCGTGAGCACCTAGATTAGGAAAGCGAACCAAAAGTGTCTGATTCTGATCAATGTTACTCGGGTTATTAGTTATAGTTACAGACTGGCGAATTGCTTTGACCCCTAATGGATCCCGAAGTCTACGTTGTGGGTTAAACTTGTGTCCGTATTGCGAAGACATTGTTTATATTGAAATTATGTAACCTTATCATGCTTATGTTTAATATAAAAATGGATGATATTAATTTAGATAACCTGCGTGCGTGCGTGCGTGCGTCCGTCCGTCCGTCCGTCCGTCCGTCCGTCCGTGCGTGCCGAAATCGTTTCCGGAGCATAACTCAGAAACCTTTGAATACTTTCTTACAAAACTTTGCATGTCTACCAGCACATACTGAACTGGTGCCTTTTGATATATAGCACTTTTAGAAATGTTTATTGTTTATGTTTCCATGACAACAAGTTGGATTTAAGTTTTAATATATGATTGGTTTACTTAAGTAACAAATAAACTGTTAAATATTTCCTTGCCAAACATTGCATGTCTATATATAAAGCGCATACTGAACTAGTGCCATTTGATATTAAGGAGTTTTAGAAATATTTATTTTAGAATTTCCATTGCTGCTATTTTGACATGGGCTAAGAGAAATGTTGGGTCAGTTACCTGGTTTGGGACCATAATGTGTTAAAATGGGCGGGGGATATAGATGACTTTGTCAACTATACGCTTGTTTAATATATCATCGAATTCAGTAACCAAATTTAAGCTAACATCTTTTAATGATGGGCGACTCAATAACATATAGCCTGGGTCATCTGGCACACTCTTTCGTTACGATCCCACTATTCATTTTCTTAGTGAGATAATGTCCTTTACCCGTCATCACATATGGTGGGGCAATGACCATATTCAGTAGCCACCCGATTTTTGCTTCGACCAAAGTCCATTCATTATCATCATTGCGAGTAAGATTGTATGAAGTGTTTTTATGGAGTCTACTAACGTCAACATCATTTAAATCTCCTAGATTAGGTGCAGGTGCTGTGAATACAACTTCTTTCGGCTTGTATACATTATCTTGTAAGTGTAAAGCATATAACTTGCCATCGAATCCTTCTGTGTCTCCAAGATCAGAAAGCGCAATTGTATTACAGTGTCTAAGCTTATGCGTTCCAGGGCCTGAAGAATCAACCATTATTTATAATACGGAGTGTCACACTCAAATATCCTATTGATTGGTTATAAGCAATAGACAAATGGAAGGCAGGGGTTAAATTAGCCCTGATTGGTTATAAGCAATGGACAAATGGAAGGCAGGGGTTGAATTAGACCTGATTGGTTACAAGCAATGGACAAATGGAAGGCAGGGGTTAAATTAGCCCTGATGGGTTATAAGCAATGGACAAATGGAAGGCAGGGGTTAAATTAGCCCTGATGGGTTATAAGCAATGGACAAATGGAAGGCAGGGGTTAAATTAGACCTGATGGGTTACAAGCAATGGACAAATGGAAGGCAGGGGTTAAATTAGCCCTGATTGGTTACAAGCAATGGACAAATGGAAGGCAGGGGTTAAATTAGCCCTGATGGGTTATAAGCAATGGACAAATAGAAGGCAGGGGTTAAATTAGCCCTGATTGGTTATAAGCAATGGACAAATGGAAGGCAGGGGTTAAATTAGCCCTGATGGGTTATAATATAAGCAATGGACAAATGGAAGGCAGGGGTTAAATTAGCCCTGATTGGTTACAAGCAATGGACAAATGGAAGGCAGGGGTTAAATTAGCCCTGATTGGTTATAAGCAATGGACAAATTGAAGGCAGGGGTTAAATTAGCCCTGATTGTTTATAAGCAATGGACAGATGAAAGGCAGGGGTTAAATTAGCCTTGATTGGTTATAAGCAATGGACAAATGGGAGGCAGGGGTTAAATTAGCCTTGATTGGTTATAAGCAATGGACAGATGAAAGGCAGGGGTTAAATTAGCCTTGATTGGTTATAAGCAATGGACAAATGGGAGGCAGGGGTTAAATTAGCCTTGATTGGTTATAAGCAATGGACAAATGGAAGGCAGGGGTTAAATTAGCCTTGATTGGTTATAAGCAATGGACAAATGGAAGGCAGGGGTTAAATTAGCCCTGATGGGTTATAAGCAATGGACAAATGGGAGGCAGGGGTTAAATTAGACCTGATGGGTTAAAAGCAATTGACAAATGGAAGGCAGGGGTTAAATTAGACCTGATGGGTTATAAGCAATGGACAAATGGAAGGCAGGGGTTAAATTAGACCTGATGGGTTATAAGCCATGGACAAATGGAAGGCAGGGGTTAAATTAGACCTGATGGGTTATAAGACATGGACAAATAGAAGGCAGGGGTTAATTTGCACTGATTGGTAATTAACAATGAAAAAATGGAAGCCAGCTGGATTAGTTAGCCTGGGGATAATGTGACAAATAGATGGTGGCACAGATAAATTAAATCAATAAATCCCAAGCACTTGGCAGTTATGTTCCCTGGTCGATGTTCATGGCGGGCTGGTGTCTCCTGCTGTCAGCGGCTTGTTTTTCGAAACGGGGTGATATAGCGATCAGCATGTCCGTCCGTCTTTCAGCCATCCGTTTTCCGTTTCTGAAGCAGAGCTCCTAAACCGTCTTAAGGAAACTTGCAGTACAGATCAGCCTAGTGGTGAAGTGGTGCCTTTCGGTAGTTTTAAAATTCTTTTCTTTTTTAATATTTTTTTTCATTACGACAAGTTTGACTTTACTGAAAACGAGGGTAGTGCTCGTTTCTGGAGCAGAACTAAAAAACCTTGAATATTTTCTGATGAAACTTGTTACACAGATCAATCTCGTGTTGAACTGATGTCTTTTGATGATTTGGGATTTTTTTTTAAAATTAAGAAATTATGTTTTCATGACAAGTTGAACTTTATTGAAAACTAGGGCAGTGATCCAGTGACTCAGGAGCAGGACTGCTAAACCATTAAATATTTCAAGAAGAAACTTGCTATACAAATCAGTCTAGTGGTGAACTGGTGCCTTTGGATTATGTGGGATATTTTTTATGTTTTTATGACGACATGTTAGACTTTCATGAAGACAAGGGTAGTGCTCATTTCCAGAGCAGATCTCCAAAACCACTGAATATTTCTAGATGAAACTTGCTATACAGATCAGTCTAGTGGTGTACTGGTGCCCTTTGATGATGTTGAAAAATACTGAAGAGCCTTATTATTTTTTCTTCACTGAATAGAACATATCTAATGGCAATGAACCAAAAGTGGTTTTCTGAGTTGCACCAAAACGGGGGCTATGTTGTCTCCTGATGACTCTTGTAATAACTCACTCACTCACTCACTCACTCACTCACTCACTCACTCACTCACTCACTCACTCACTCACTCACTCACTCACTCACTCACTCACTCACTCACTCATTAAAACTGTTGCCATTGATAATACAAAACGGGGGCTATGTTGTCTCCTGATGACTCTTGTAATAACTCACTCACTCACTCACTCACTCACTCACTCACTCACTCACTCACTCACTCACTCACTCACTCATTAAAACTGTTGCCATTGATAATAACTTACATAAACTGTTGTGATGAAATAAGGTTTAGATTTACCGAAACAGACTTTTTGTTGTCAATAATGACAATTGTCAAAGACGGAAAGCAACTGTTTTTGTTATATCCCAAATGTCCACAAGAATCCATACATAAATGTGTCTCAGCTCACACATCGCATGAAAGCTGTTGATTTCCCTCGGGACTTTCATGCATATTTGCTTAAAGTTCCTTCTCCGATATGTATTGATAATTGAACGATAATTGGTTTGTGATTATCAATCTCTATGATCTATATCGATAGCCAGCCCTACTAACCATGCTAACACTAATTTGTCCTTCTGCATGGTTTTCATAACATGGGCTGCCATGGGCTGCAACTTATGCTGGTCGTACGAGGCGACCCATCTTCTTGAGGCAAGAGAGTTAACTGACTTTAAAAGTCCAGTTTCAACCCTTGCCGAACTTGGCTGGAATTACTGGGCTATTACCAGTTATGTCCCTTCTGGACCAATCAGATTCCACTTCTCGTATCACTTGTGTTTGCTTCACACAAAATGGGGGCGCCTAGTCAGGACGATCTGATCGATAATAAAGATCTATATTGTGATAAAACGGGTCTTACATCGCGAAATGCATCAAATCACTTGAGCACCTTGATTAAAAACATGAAAAGATTTGGAAAATATCTGCTGAAGAGTGGGCGGTGCACATGCTTTGCAAGGTTGATAATCTGCACAACAGTTTAAGGCAAGGGTGGAAACTGGACTGTGTGTTATTATTGATTGTTTCCAATCACTTTGACTCTATTGCCAAAGAAAAACTGCAATGTTTCTCCAAGATAATGATTACAATACTATAATTCGGTACTGTTTATTCTTTTATTATTAGCTTATCTTTCTACGATTGCTCATAAATATGGTATTAACTACTTTCATGCCAGAACATCTTGCTCGATCCTACATGATCAAGGCCTATCCTCCAAATATGCGGTGTCAAAGTGTTAATAATGCTATACATGTATATATCACTGTGTATGTAACCACTGAAACGGGAATAAAAATTATTTTATAAAAAAACAAACTCTCTTGCCTCGGGAAGATGGAGGTGACCAAATGAACCAGTTGGTCAGGCTCAGTGAATTGGTTGATAGGATGTCATTGTACTGGATGGATCACTGGATTGTCTGGTTCAGACTCGATAATTTGCAGTCCGCCATCATAGAGCAGCTGGGTAACCTCCCAAAACCCCTACATCCCATTTCCCCTACAGCTTAAGACAACAAAGTTCACGGTCCATGGCACTGCTAATCCCTAGTCTGTTACCTATTTCATACAATGGAACAACCCAAGAAACTCGAATAGATTGAGATAAATATTTAATTACGATTACGATATTATTCAAAATTCATAATACATTATAATAAAATGTTCATTTTTCAAAATTCATAATACATTATAATAAAATGTTCATTTTTCAAAATTCATAATACATTATAATAAAATGTTCATTTTTCATCTCAACTGTAAATCGTCTCATCTCAGTTTCTCAGTGTAATAATTGTTTCTTCCTATTGTTATTTTTGTAATTTCTAAAAATTGTCTTCTCATCATACAGGCATCTTTCATTACACTTACATTAATTTTATTTTTTTTAACTTTCCTTTAAGTCCCCTAATCCCCTAATGCTCTACCCCTTTCATTTCTACTACCTCTACTCCAGACCTTAATCTCTCCTTTAGGTGAGTTCATAATACCAGACAGGTAAATGCCGCGTGTTGTTTTAACTAATTGTAGGGGAACTGGGTTGTAGGGGAAATGGGATGTAGGGGTTTTGGGAGATAACCAGCAGCTGATATAGCTAAATTGTTGTTTTAGACTGGCACGGCCTTGTGGGGATCTGGGTCAGAACTGATCCTCAACAACCCATGCTAGTATAAGGGTAACGCTATTATTCAGGGCATTTTCATTTGCAGAAGCCCGAGGTCTTCTATTAACTGCCTGATGAAGGAGGGCAATTGAAGAGACCGAGGGTTTCTGCAAATGATAATGCCTTGAATAATAGCCTTACCATTATTATAGCTAAAATGGATGGAATTTGTTATCAAATAAAAAGAAACAACAATATTGGTTTGGAAACATTTACTGCAATCAATACAAATGTCACTGACCCACTTTTACAAATATGGAATGGTCATAGAACAAACCAGATGACGTCACTATTAAACGTGACGTCACTTTCCCTACCCTACCTAACAACGGGCGTGATAATGGCCCGTCATCAAGCAATATGAGGGCATTATCAAGTTACAGTGGCCCGCTCATTTCTGATAACGTGCAGGCGGTTTAATGATAATTCTATCCATTTTAGCTATAACAGAGATCATATAGTTGAACAGGAGGTCTGTCTCAGTGCCTGGGTTGATATTGCATCATACCCCGATTGTTGCTCATAATATCAATCCAGACTCGACTATTTTCAGTCCACTGTCATATAGATGCAATATGGCTGCGTGTGGCATTAAACAATAAACAAACTTGCAATCATAAGTTAACATGCATTCATCTTGTTTCAGACAACGCCTATGATCCTGACGTGAATGCGTCCGAGTTGTGGATTGACAAGGTAGAAGTCGGTGGTCTTCAGTGTATGACATTTGCTGACAATGGAAATGGACTCGATGAAGACAAGCTGCTCAAAATGCTCAGGTATGTTTTACTGTCAGGGTAATATTACCTTGTGCTGACGGCAGCAATATGAGACCGCTGTGCCTGGGAACTCTAAAAACAGGATGGCGAGACAAACCGTTTGTTCATCATTTGTTGATAGCATCAATTCGCACCACAATGAATCACTTTCTGGTCACACCTTGTATAAACGACTCATCACCAGCATAGAGTAGCTGGGTAGTCTGGTGGTTAAAGTGTTTGTTTGTCATGCTGAATACCCGGTTTAATTCCCCACATGGTTCAATGTGTGAAGCCCATCTCTGGTGACCCCTGCCATGGTATTGCTGAAATATTGCTAAAAGCTGCGTAAAACAATGATCACTCACACATTGTAACAACTCATCACCAGTATAGAGTAGCTGGGTAGTCTGGTGGTTAAAGTGTTTGTTCATCATGATGAATACCCAGGTTTAATTCCCCACATGGTTCAATGTGTGAAGCTCTTCTCTGGTGTCCTCTGCCGTGATATTGCTGAAAGAGTGTTAAAAGCTGCGTAAAACAAAGCTCACTCACACATTGTAACGACTCATCACCAGTATAGAGTGACTGGGGTTGTCTGGTGGTTGAAGCATTTGCTTGTCACACCGAAGCGTACACATGTATACAATGTGGGAATCCCAAGATTTCTTTGAATACCTTACCTCTATCATAGTCATAAATTTCCATTCTTAAGATTTTTCAACAGACGTCCTCTTCACTGCTGACACTGAACAGTGGCACCTGTGAAAACCACATGTTTTTTTAATTAAACCTCGCTGAGCATACCAAATGGTCGTTCCCTTGGATAATGTTTATTTATTGACTGTTTAATATATTTATCTGATTATGTATTTCAGTTTTGGATTCTGTGAAAAAGATGTTTATGAAAAATCGAATCATAAACCTATTGGGCATTATGGCAATGGCTTCAAGTCTGGTTCGATGCGTCTTGGCCAGGACGCGCTCGTCTTCACCCGACATGTCCACACCACTAGTGTTGGGATGCTATCCCAGACCTATCTGCAAAAGACAGGCTGTGAGACAGTCATGGTGCCCATCATCACCTGGGAACTACCTTCCAATATCCTTCAGAGAATGTGTGGCTTGTAGTTCAATGTGTGGCTTGTAGTTCAATGTGTGGCTTGTAGTTCAATGTGTGACTTGTAGTTCAATGTGAACACATTCTTGGCCCTTTTGGTCAATGTTGTATGGACGTGCTTTGTTAAAGTCAAGAGTGAATTCACTACATGGATGGCATCTTGGGATGACATGTAATCTGAAATTGTTGAATAGATTCTGATCCACCTTTCTGTAATCACAAACACTGCATTCATTTTTAGTTCACCTGACTGAAAGTCAAATTCTATCCTCAGTATTTTTGCAGAAAAATTTGAATATTAATTGCTGCCTATATAATTATTATTAATTATTATAAAGTGTCTGCCTTTGTTAACATTTTAAATTGTTGACTAAATATCCAGGTGAGATACAGGGCCGTTGATAGACTCTGAACTCTTGAATCTCTTGTTATCATGGCTGAATGCTGGGTTCATAGTGGGAGTATACAATTCCTTTCCTTTGTAACTTCATTTGCCTAGAGGGGTGGTGGGATAGCCTAGTGGTTAAAGCGTTCGCTCGTCACGCCGAAGACACAAGTTCGATTCCAGACATGGGTACAATGTGTGAAGCCCATTTGTGGTGTCCCCCGCTGTGATATTGCTGGAATGTTGCTAAAAACAGTATAAAACCATACTCGCCCACTCGCTCACTACAACTGAAATCTGCTGAAAAGACAAATATGGGCTACTCTTTCACTCACTCACTTATTTGCCTAGATTTCATGTTTATGGAACACCGACAGTATTACCTGCCATGTTTGTGGAATCACTGACAGTATTACCTGCCATGTTTGTGGAAACAAAAGATCTAGCATATGTTGAAATAACTGGCATTCTGGCATTGATCTGAGTCCTACATGGATCTTATGAGCTGTGTACTGCTTCTTTTGTGACCTCGAGTATCCTGAGTCAAGCTCGCTGACACTGCACCGTGCCCCTCTTTAGGCAATTATGTTCACTTTAAATCAGGATATTTTGATTTCCTTGACTGAGTTGACATAAAAAGATTCACTCTGGCACCTCACAAAACAACCTGGCAGCCATCATGAAGTACTCCCCATTCACCACCGAGTCCAGTCTCCTCACGGAACTCCTCAGTCTTGAGAGGCTCAAGACCGGAACCAAAATTTTCATCTTTAACTTGAAACGGTAAATACTCTATTACATCTAAATACTGTACTCTAATACCCTACCGCTATTACATTGTAGCCACAAATTCCTGCTTAACTTAGAATCACAGTATAAAATTATGTACGTTTTCAACAGATGTCCTCTTCACTGCCAACATATCTATAAGTTGTGAGGAAAACTCTTTCCTCCATGGGAAATGCTACTGCACATGCACAAGGCAGGAAAACATCCCTTCTTTCAAACCCAAACTGGGGCGGTCGGGTAGCCTAGTGGTTAAAGTGTTCGCTCGTCATGCCGAGGACCCGGGTTCAATTCCCGACAATGTGTGAAGCCCATTTCTGGTGTCCCACACCATGATATTGCTGGAATATTGCTAAAAGCGGCGTAAAACCATACTCACTCAAACCCAAACCCTTATCAACTAGATGCAGATAATTGGGGAGGTAGGAAGGACCTATTCTGCATGAATGTATGCAATATGTGCACGTGTATTCTACAACTCAGAAGACGACGTCAAGTGTTAAGATGTTTGTTTTAACCATGACAAGCTGTAATATTGCTGACTGCAGTTTAAAAGCCCATGTAAAATGAAAATAATTGTAAATGAAAAAGATTTGTCCATATAATATTTTTATTCCTGCCTGCATGGGGCGGTGGGAAAGCCTAGTGGTTAAAGCATTCGCTTGTCGCGCCAAAGACCCGGGTTCGATTCCCCACATGGGTACATTGTGTGAAGCTTATTTCTTGTAACCCCAGCCGTGATATTGCTGGAATATTGTTAAATGCGGCATAAAACCATTCTCACTCACTCACTCCATGCCCACACATTTTCTGAAACATTAACTTTTCACCTTAAATTTATGCCGGAACTTGTTTCAGCTCCAAGTCTGGAAGCCCTGAGCTGGACTTCGAGAGTGACCCGTTGGACATTCGTAACCCCGAGACACTAGCCATGGACATGACCACCGTATACAGGCCCATGCAGGAATCCACACCAGAGTTCAAAAGCTCTCTCAGGGTCAGACATCTGGATGTATTTCTTGTTTCGAGGTCCTCTCTGTAAACATGTAATGCAAACGCAAATGTAGTTTTCTCGCTTGAACCACTTGTATATTCTGTTCGTGCCAGCTTGCGTCTTATGCGTCCAGGGGCACTGGTGGCCCATTCGTCTCAGACATCACAATTTGCTGTGCAGAGTTTTGTCCCTTGGGCATGCCAATCTTTGAACCTTTGAATCTCGGTTTGCCCCGATTCTGTTTCTAGGTTTGTCAGCACCGTACCCGTGCTCGTGGGTTTCAACAAAGTGGTGAACAGCTAAAACTTTCATCACTTTGGACTTCCTTGATATAACTGGAATAAGGTTCAAAGTGGCTTTAAACCCAACTCACTCACTCACTCACTCACTCACTCACTCACTCACTCACTGTAGTTATTCCAAAGCCATGGTATGACTGTGGTAATTTTAATAAATGGAGTGGTCCTTAACTTTAAAGAAGTATAAATACAGACCCCTTCCCTTGTGTCAGATTGAAGCATATGAAACAAAGTTAACCCTGTTTGACATATTCTATACATGTATATTCCAGGAATATTGCAGTATCCTGTTCCTGAAACCTCGTATGAAGATTGTACTCCGTGGACAGAAAGTGAAAACCAAACTTATTTCCAAGAGTTTGTCTCACACAGAAATTGATCTCTACAAGCCGGGGTGGCTCGTATCCTTCTTTCATTGTCGCAGTGGCCGGATTATCTCAAATAAAGCTTCCAGTTCTGTTATCTGCTCATGTAGGTTTAAGGACAGAATAGATTCAAGGAGTGGGACCCCTTGACCTTCATGCTTAAATGTAACTCTTCTCTGTCTCTGTCTCTGTCTCTGTCTCTGTCTGTCTCTGTCTCTGTCTGTCTTTCTCTGTCTGTCTCTGTCTCTGTCTGTCTCTGTCTCTGTCTCTGTCTGTGTCTGTCTTTCTCTGTCTGTCTCTGTCTGTCTCTGTCTCTGTCTCTGTCTGTCTCTGTCTCTGTCTGTCTTTCTCTGTCTGTCTCTGTCTCTGTCTCTGTCTCTGTCTGTCTTTCTCTGTCTCTCTCTCTCTCTCTCTCTCTCTCTCTCTCTCTCTCTCTCTCTCTCTCTCAAAAGTCAATTAAAAAGTACCATAATAACCGACTATGTTTACGAACAGGGGCGGTTGGGTAGCCTGGTGGTTAAAGCATTCGCTCCTCACGCCGAAGACCCAGGTTTGATTCCTGATATGGGTACAATGTGTGAAGCCCATTTCTGGTGTCCCCCCACCGTGATATTACTGTAATATTGCTAAAAGTGGCGTAAAACAATACTCACTCACTCACTTTACGAACATGTTTACTGTTGAATTGAACAAGGAAGTTATTACTAGGTTTCATGGAAGTCAGAAGGAGTCGTTTTACTTGTTTCCCATTCCCATTCCTTAACTCACGGCCAGGGTCGTCCTCTGAAGATAGTTTTTGGATTCACCTGCTCCAAAGATGCCCGTAGTGAGAACTATGGACTTATGATGTACCACAAGAACAGGCTGATCAAGGCGTACGAGAAAGTGGGCTATCAGAGACAGGTAGGAGACTGGTCCACTCAGAAAACATTAGGGCTGTGACGATTCACTCGCGTATTCGGTGAATCGACCGTATCGTTCATGAATTGAATTATTTATTCGTGACCACTAGAATCGAATATTTATGAATATGCAAGCATGTGCATTTACATAAAAAAATACCCAATAAGAACATATTTTATGCATATATTTCTTCAGAAGACAACACTCCTATACTATTTAATTTGACAGTATTGTGGTCACTGGTCATTGTCGCATTTGAGCAGATACTAGTACCTAGATAAGTGCAGTATATACATGTATAATATATTAATAATTAACAAACCATGTCAAATAATTTAAGTTCCTATTGCCTCACTGAATATAACAAATCAGCTACTAACTTGTTATTGTATTCGTGAATTAATATTCGTATTCGTTACCCTATATTCGTGATACGAAACGTAATCACCTCGTAGTGTATTCGTTGCAGCTCTAGTAAACATGTGTCTTTTTTTTCATAGACCATGTGGTCTGTACATGTTCGTTACAGACACCAAGCCCTTTCAGTATTTAATGTCACAGGCATGTTTTGCAAATTGGTACTTTTAGACAAGGACACTAGTTAAAAGACGGGTGACAACCTGGAAGGGCTATTTGTTTTCTCCCCAAGCGTCTTTGTGTTACATTAACAACTTTTCCAAAATTCAATGGGCATTCTGGGTAAGAGTTGGCCCCCAATAACCTATGCTGGTCGTAAGATACGACTAAACGTATCGGATGGTAATGCTTGGTGACGGCTGATTGCTTTTTATTGTTGTTCATGATATCAGTCACTGGTTTGTATGGTGCAGACTCGATTATATTCTGTGGATTGCAAAACAGAATCCTTGTTTTGCATAAGCTTCCTTTTTTTTTAAATGCCATTTTTTGTAAAAGAAATCTTGTATCATTCATTCAGCGCAATAATTTGGGCGAGGGAGTAGTGGGTGTGGTCCAGGTGGATTTCCTGCAGCCCATCCACAACAAGCAAGACTTCAACAAGGATGAGAAGTACAAGTAAGGGAGCTCTTCTCCGTCAGATGTTACAATCAGTTGACTCGAGGAACTTTCTAATATACTCACTGCCAAAAGAAATGCAAACCATAGAAACATATCGAGAAGTATGTACGTTAAGAAAAGATGTTTCCAATGTGTACCAATTAATGACAAAACTAACAATCAGAGTGTCTTTGTTCTTATCAAGACATGCTGCACGTGATTTCCAAACTTTACGCTAATCCTGCACAAGACAAATGGTGCCACTCGACTCATGGATCTATAACGTCACGGGACGTGTTTATGAGCATCTGTTCACACAACGTACCAGTATGTTCATTTGTGCGTCGAACCAATCTCGTATCTCTTGAATATAAATAAGTCTTCATATATTAACTAACATGTATGGTATTCACGTTTCTTTTGGCGGTGAGTATATATTGAATATTTGCCAAAATTGACATCAGTTCCTGCTGCTAGTGTGTGTGAAAGGGTTTTATTAAGGCTGAATATATTGGTGCCGTTCCTGTTACTCTTCACAGCCAACTTTGAACAATAAGGGAGATAACTTCGTTAACTATTGATGTTATGACTTGTCATCGATATGTTGCGATCAGGCCATGGATGTTTGCAATGCCTTTTTAGTTTGAGTAATTGATAAACCCCTACCTATTATTGAACTATGTATTCATATAAGAATGTATAGTTTACTGCACAAAGGATGTCTATGAGTTAAAATTCATGTTGAACTTTGTGAATAACTCTTCTAGCTTGATACCACATTATTTTTATCTCTTCTACAATCACACTGTTGATGAAGTTGAAATTGTGTGTGTTTGGTCACCATTGGAAATCTAATTTCAAGCAAGGTCACCATGGCAACTGTTTTGAAAATGTACTTTTGCCCCACTCTTCATGCACACTTCTATTTCCCACTGTCTGTTGCAGCTCTTTCATGACTTCTATAGCTCAGAAGTTGAATGATTACTGGAATGAGAAGAAGTGCGGAGGCAGTCGGGTCCAGGTGGCGCCAGCAGGGTAGGGTGAACACAATTCTCGGGTGAAGAGTAGTGTGAACACACTTCACAGGGGGTGAAGGGTAGGGTGAACACACTTCTCGGGGGAAGGGTAGGGTGAACACACTTCTCGGGGGAAGGGTAGGGTGAACACACTTCACAGGGGGTGAAGGGTAGGGTGAACACACTTCTCGGGGGGAAGGGTAGGGTGAACACACTTCTCGGGGGAAGGGTAGGGTGAACACACTTCTCAGGGGGGAAGGGCAGGGTGAACACACTTCACAGTGGAGAAGGGTAGGGTGAACACACTTCATAGGGGGTGATGGGTAGGGTGAACACACTTCACAGTGGAGAAGGGTAGGGTGAACACACTTCGCAGGGGGTGATTGGTAGGGTGAACACACTTCACAGGGGGAGAAGGGTAGGGTGAACACACTTCACAAGGGGAGAAGGGTAGGGTGAACACACTTCACAGGGAGAGAAGGGTAGGGTGAACACACTTCACAAGGGGAAAAGGGTAGGGTGAACACACTTCACAGGGAGAGAAGGGTAGGGTGAACACACTTCACAAGGGGAGAAGGGTAGGGTGAACACACTTTACAGGGGGAGAAGGGAAGGGGGAAAACATTTCACAGGGGGAGAAGGGCAGGGTGAACACACTTCACAGGGAGAAAGGGAAGGATTGCACCATAATCATTGTGAGAAAATATATACTGATGTAAAATGTGCCTGATCCTCCTTTTAAGCTGGGATATAATGACAATAAGACTACACAACCTTTTAAATATTACCTCCCTATGAATTAACGGTGTCAAATTGTCAAGATTCCTTATACCATGCAGTCATTGCGTTATGTTTTCCCCAGGAATCTCCCCGATTGGCTGTGGGCTCAGTGTGAAAACTGTCTCAAGTGGCGCCGTCTTCCTGATGGTGTCCGACAGACAGGACTCCCTGACAGATGGTTCTGTCATATGAACCCAGACGCATCTCACAAGTATGTTGTAGATATGTGTTCTTCATATAATATTATTCTGATTTAATCGTGATGTAATATCATTTGAAATACATGATTTTAATCAGTGTATTGTTAGGCCTTGGAACCGGTAGTCTGTAAATAGTGACTAACTAAAGTTGATATTGTTGAACATTACATTTGGAGGTAGCCGAACACATTTTTCCACATTGTCACTAAAAGTAGGTCTTCATTTTGTGATGAAATTTTCCATTCCATAGGACGGTCGTACAAATGGAAACAAGAGTAAGATTTCAGAAACATTTCAAAAGTGATCGCTTTTAGTATGTTGATAGCATGTTAATAAACGGAAAGTGTCCATGAGTTGGTCTCCAGCAACCTGGTCATGAAAGATGACTCAAGGGATCTGGTAGCCAGCTCTGTGACTTACCTCATAACACACTGACAGCGTGGATCGTTTTTCATATCAATCACTGGATTGTCTGGCCCAGACTTCATTATTTACAGGCAGTCACCTTTGTAGCAAGAATATTGCTGAGTGCAGGTTAAACAACACACAAACATTAAAAGCAGAGTAGTGCAAGGTGATGTTTTCCTTGTTGTTTGACCCCTGTCCCCTGTTTCAGTCGGTGTGATGTGGAGGAGGAGCCCGAGGATGAGGATGAAGCGTTAAACAGGCCGACTTACGAGAAGACATACAAGAAACAGCAGTAAGTAGCGGAGGGTTGATGAGTTTGTGAAGCCAGCCTTGCAGTCTACCAGTATTGGTTTCACATCAGTTCATGTTCTGGGACAATGTCAGATGTTTGTCTTCTGTTTCAGAAATGATGTACAATAATGTAGAAGAAGATCGTAGTTGACAAGATCATGTCAATGGCTTAGAATGTCCTGATGACTTTGAGTCAATGGGGTAGCCATGTGGTTAAAGCGTTTGCCTATCATGCCAAAGGCTTGGATTTCATTCCTGGCAACTGGAACGTATGGAGACCATTCCTGGTGTCCACGTGCCATGATAATGCAGAAATTTACAATTGCGTAATGAAAATATACTCACTCATTTTAGCAAAAATACCATGAGTTACCATGCCATTCCTTCTCCCACATCAGCCGCTGCTTACCAGCTTGACAAACATGTAAACTTGGTTCAGTTGTTTATTGTTTCGAAAAGAATAGTATGGTTGTGATTTCATCCCATGCTTTCATTGACCTTCACTGTCTCTTGTAGAAGTCATGTTGGAGGATTTGGGTTTATTGAGTCTTATTCCGTTTGTTTCAGGGAAGAGAAGAGGAAACTGTGCAAGATGGAGGAGGTAGCTATATGATGACTTCAGAGCTTGATTTATCTTCATAAAACATGCACCAGTGCAACTGTTTTTTGAAAAATGCAACCTAATATTTATGTCAAATGCACCAAGTGCGTGTCTAACTTTTGCAAATTGTGTCAAGACCAACAAGGGCGGGCGTGGCCTATGCTTGGTGTAAGAGATCACATAGTGGATTGTTGCTCATAATATCAATCCAGACTTGGTATTTTACAGGCCGCCATCTTGTGGCTGGAATATTGCTGAGCGCAGTGTTGAAAAGCAAACAAGCAAACCAGGTTTTTGCAGGTTTATTTTCAGAGTTATGGCTGTGTTGTGCTTATGAGACTTGGTATTCTTCCTCTGTTTCAGCAACAACGTCGGATACAGAAAGAGAGAGAACTACAGGACCGAGAGGTGGCAATTCAACGAACATTACAGCGTATTAATCAAGGAGAGGTAGGTACTTTGATTATTCATCGTAAAGAATACCATCGGCAAATATTATCTCCTATGAAGGATATCCCTGCAGAAAGTAATAGTTTCAGTGATGAACTTTTCCCTTTACATCAAGTCCTCCCCCTGGCATGGTTCTCCATCCCCCTTATACAGTGGGAGGTTTAGTCATCAGCATGGCTATCCATCTGGCCATTCATCTTTTATCAAGTCAATTCCAATGGTTTAGTGACCGCCTCCGTGGTCTTGTGGTAGAGCGTCCGCCCGGAGAGCGGAAGGTCCCGGGTTCGATCCCCGGCTGCGTCATACCAAAAGACATTAAAAGATGGTACTTGTTGTTACCCTGTCTGGCGCTCGGCATTAAGGGACTAAAACAAGGACTGGTCGGCTGAGTGGGGTATTCATGTTAAACTGCGGCATGGTATCTCAGTGAGCTAGCACTATAAATCGGCATCAGTCCGGACTAGTACAAGCAGCCACACACACACACACATACATGCACGTCGTTATATATG
Organism: Haliotis rufescens; assembly: GCF_023055435.1. NCBI lineage: Eukaryota > Metazoa > Mollusca > Gastropoda > Lepetellida > Haliotidae > Haliotis > Haliotis rufescens. The sequence goes on along the minus strand of NW_025964223.1, from coordinate 60,467,088 downwards.
TGCAATAATCTTGGACGCGACGTTAAACCCAATTTCACCTCACCTCACCTCCAATGGTTTGGTATGGAGAATAAGTGAGAAAAGTGTCATTGTCAATGTCCAAGTTAAAAAGAGTAAGTTAGTGAGTATGGTTTTTACGCCACTTTTAGCAATATTCAGCAATATCACAGCAGGGGGCACCAGAAATGGGCTTCACACATTGTGCCCATGTTGGGATTTGAACCCGTGTCTTTGGCGTGACAAGCGAACGCTTTAACCAGTAGGCCACCCTGACCACTCCTTTAAAAAGAAAAAAATGAGTTCCTAGTATCCATCCCCTGATATCAATATTACTGTTAGTATTAACCTACACAACAGTAGCTTCACTGTTTTGTTATGAGGTTTACATCACTTCCTGTTTTTGATTATGCATAATCAGTATTCATACCACCTAGTTCGTTTCCGGAGCATAACTCATAAACCGTTCAATATTTTTTCATCAAACTTTGCAGGTCTGTCAGGTACATGCTGAACTGGTGCCTTTTGCTATTGAGAAATTTTATAAATTTTTATTTTTTACGTTTCCATGGCAACAAGATGGACTTAGGTTCTGTGAGGGTAGGGTTCGTTTCCGGAGCATAACTCATAAACCGTTCAATATTTTTTCATCAAACTTTGCAGGTCTGTCAGGTACATGCTGAACTGGTGCCTTTTGCTATTTCGAAATTTTAGAAATATTTATTTTTTACGTTTCCATGGCAACAAGATGGACGGAGATTCCAAACTCATCTTTTTTTTGACAATTATCATGACAAGTTCCACCTCGGTTAAAAAAGGTTAGGGTTTGTGTAGATTTAATTATGTCATAAATTCTCCAACAGGGGCGGGGGATATAGCCACATTAGTGGCAAACTCTTGTTAATTTAGAATCGATATTCATTAATTTGTATCACTACAGCATCGATATTACAAATGTATCAATATTGCGATATACGATGACATCTGTATGTGATACTGATGTAATAGAGGACTATGACATGCTATTTATTTTTAACCTGTGTCAGGTGACAAGTTCGAAGAATCAGATGCGGAAGGACGTGGTTAACCTGGAGAAGGCTCTGATCGAGTCGAAGAAGCGTGAGGCGCTGCAGAAGCGGCTGATCCTGCAACTCCAAGAGCAGAAGAAGCAGCAGGAGCAGCAGAAGGGGGAGCTGCTGAAGGCTGCCGAGAACCTCCGCGTCGTCAACATGGAGAACAACGTCAGTACCTTCCTCCTTTCTGTATGACCCTTGACCTTGGTGTCCCAGTCGTCTAAGGTGCTGTTGTGCTGGGAAACCTATGATCGTGTGTTCGAAACAAGATTTGCCCTGTTTATGTTTCTAGGTTTGTCAGCACCTGCATCACAAGGGGCTTTCCTCCCATGTCAGTGATATAGCTTCAATACTTTCAAAGTTGCATTAATCCAACTCTCTCTCACTCACTCCAAAATAATACTCTCACATGTGTGCAGAGTTGTCCCTTAGCTGGTTGTGGGCTGACACTGGTCAGGAAACAGGAGTATGATGTCCGTAAGAACCATCTTCCCGAGGCAAGTGAGTTAACTGACTATAAAAGTCCAGTTTCCACCCTTGCCGAACTAGGCTGGTATTATGGAGTTACATTTTGGCTGGACTAACGAGTCTATGCATAGTCCAATCAAAATCGCGCACCGAAATCGAAATTCGGTTCGTAGAGTGTCATGCAGATTTCGGTCGTCTGCAGGATTTGCAAAGCATGTGCACCGCTAACTCGTTGTCAACAGATATTTTCTAAATCTTTTCATGTTTTTAATCAAGGTGCTCACGTGATTTGATGCACTTCGCGATGTAAGACTTGTTTTATCACAATATAGATCTTGATTATCGATCAGATCGTCTTGACTGGGCGCCACCGTTTTGTTTGAAACAAATGCAAGTGATACAAAAGGTTGAATCTGATTGGTCAATAGGAGAGGCATAGAAAGGACATAACTTGTAATAGCCACTCGTGGCGCTACGATCGAGTCCAGGAATTCCAGCTTAGTTCGGCAAGGGTGGAAACTGGACTTTCAAAGTCAGTTATCTCTCTTGCCTCGGGAAGATGGTAAGAACTGAATAATACTCTATGTTGATTTTTGTCATGATTCACATGTGCCTCAAGCTGACATTTCAGCTTTAGAACAAAGTCATGTATTCATTGTGAAGTACAAGTTATATGTCTCTAGTGACTATTGTGTCTTTGCAGAACCTTCTAGAGAAAGCAGAAAATCTGGCAGGGAATTCACCCGTGTCATCCACAAGGTCAGTTACCATGGTGACTCTGTCTCTGTATGTAGAGTATTCAAATATCTATGTTTATTTTCAATTTAATGCAAGTATTTTTATTGTGTGGAACGGATGTGGTCCTGTACATTGGTATATCCATGCATACATGCATACTATTGAAACTTCTTTCTTTAAATAGTGGAGGATTTGACATGAATTTTATGTGTTGTCAAAAATTCTGTTGAATTTACCGTGATAAGTTAGAAACTTTACTAAAAGTGGTGTCAAACTATATTCACTCACTCACTCACTTCTACTTCTACTGTTGTTAAGACCCAATTCAGCTTCCTTATGGCAGCATGGACATTGCTACATATGTGGATAACAACATCATTATTGTTTGTGACAACATCTCAGGGCTACTTCTTGTCCCTTCATCAGCTCTTCCTATTTCTAAAGACTTACAGCAAACTACGTATATAACGAACACCTTTATAACAAACTGAAGGATATAACAATGTGCTTTTTGGTCCCGTCTATTTGCTGTATATATGCTGTATATATGCTGTTTACATGCTTATAACAAACTATGGTTATTATGAACTATAATTAGTTTTTTCGTTATGACCGTAGTTTACTGTATGTACCGTATTCGACGTAATAAGCGCCCAGGGCGCTCTTAAAATTAGAAATAGAGGCTTAAAAAAAAAAGAGTTAAAAGATCGGAAATTTCGTGGTTTATGCTGACAATCTGAAATGTTTATCTACGACAGGTATATTTTAATTTAATTGCCCGTAATTTAGGGTGCATATAACACACGAGTGCGTATTATATGCGAATAAATAAGTTCTTTGTACATTGATCAATATGAAAGGGTGTTCATTAGCCAATACATTAGCAAATATTGCCATGGGCGCTTATTACGTCAAATACGGTATGTGATGTTTCAAGTTTTTGTGCGTGTCATTTTCAGCGGCAACAACAAAAACCAGAACATGTGTTTCAAGACGGAGGATGGAGAGGTGATCAATATTGTGGAAAACGACGACCCTGCAAATCCTCAGGAAAAACAACGCAACACTGGAAAGCGAAAACCCGCGACCGAACTGATTGACCTGACCCTGGAGGACGAGGACATGCTGACATCATCCCCAACACCTAGCAAGATGTTCCGTACTGATGACATCAAACCGGACAAAGATGAACTGGATGAGCAGCTACTACAGAACAGTGATGGGGCAGAGGCAGGTGGCCCCAAGTCACCGGTCCAAGAAAGGAAAGGAACAGAGGGCACAAAAGAGAAAAGTAAAGACGTAAAACCAAGTATAGAAGAGTTGGACCAAGAGATAGATGTGTTGAGGAAAGCCAACAGTGATTCCAAGAAGCAGAGGAAAATGACTGTGAGCAGTAACCTGTATTCAAAATCAAAAGAAAAACAGATTGCTCCTCGGAAAGAGAAGGACAAGGATGCATTGTGCGATTCTGAAACTAAGCAGAGGTATGAGGAACTGAAAAAGATGTATTCTGCTAAATGTACAGAGGTGACACAGACTATGGAGGAGCTGAAGGCTTTACAAGACAATGTGCACAGGCTTCTGAGGATTATAGTGCCAGATGTGGAATTAGGGGATGCCAAAGACATTCGTTACATCGTGGAGGAGATGATCAGGGTTAACTCAGATGAATCGCTGTTGAATGCAGCGTCAGCCACGTGATGGAGGGGGGGTCTGTTCTTCCTCCTATGTGTCATATACGTGTAGCATTGTTTTATTTTTTTAAATGACTTGTGATGTGATGGACAGTGAACTGTCACAGAATTGAATCTGTTGTGTATAATTACATTGGACAGACAGAGGTCATGGGGTCACTTCCTGTTTGTAACAAGCTACTCAACTGATGTGCAAAGAAATTTGTTTTATATTTTCATATCAAAGTTTCCAGCCACTGAAAATCTCCAGCACAGGGACCACATTTTCCAAGCAGTTGGATCTTAAATGTCATTTAATGATTCATTATTTTAGAGAGCCCAGGACTTATTTGCTAAGATTAGTAAGTTTCGGATGGACTAGTCAGCCGTCACAGAGATTGGACACATGCATTCAGAAGAATAAAATGATTTCTGATGAAATTCATATGATTACTGTACTTCTCATGGAAGTTGTTGCATTCTGTTGCAGCCTGTAACTGTGACGGAGTAGTGGCCTTGTCAGATATCTGTGTATTTATAAACAGGATCAGCTAAAACCAAAGCTGCAAGACAACTTTGGCATGATGACAATGTTTTCCCACAGACTGCTTTTGATAATTATCTTTTTCTGATGAGTTAATGATAATTATCTTTTTCTGATGAGTTAATGATAATTATCTTTTTCTGATGAGTTAATGATAATTATCTTTTAGTGATGAGTTAATGATAATTATCTTTTTCTGATGAGTTAATGGTAATTATCTTTTTCTGATGAGTTAAGAAATTGTGGGTCTTGTTTATACTTCAGTTACAAAGCTGAAGGGCATACTCCAATAAATACTGAATGGTAGAATAATAATGTAATGTTATTATGTATGGACAGAATATAAGTGGATTCTGCAATCAGGGCATCATTGAATATCAGTATCAGAACTTCTTTGTCTTATGTTGTTTTTGAAACTCTGTATAAAGGTTATGTTAGACATAATAATTTGATGTAGGCAGCTGGTGTTACTCCTTCTCCAAGCTGGAGAATGACATCTGTAGTATATGTGACATTTAGCTGGTGAAGTTTAACAATGGTGAACTGCCTAAACTCAAAGGGCAATTACTGCAGAACTTATCTGGAAGAGGTACTTGCTACTCCCCAACAGTGTCACAGTGTGACAGAACTTATCAGCAAGCAGTACATGTTTTTCCCCGACAGTGTTACAGTGTTACAGAACTTATCAGCAACAGGTACATGTTATTCCCCGACAGTGTTACAGTGTGACAGAACTTATCAGCAGGAGGCACATGTTATTCCCCGACAGTGTTACAGTGTAACATAACTTATCAGCAAGTGGTACATGCTATTCGCCGACAGTGTTACAGAACTTATCAGCAGGAGGCGCATGTTATTCCCCTATAGTGTTACAGTGTAACATAACTTATCAGCAACAGGTACGTGCTATTCCCCGACAGTGTTACAGAACTTATCAGCAAGAGGTACATGCTATTTCCTAAGCATGTTACAGTGTTACAAAACTTATCAGCAACAGGTACATGCTAGTCCCAGACAGTGTTACAGAACTTATCAGCAAGAGGTACATGCTATTTCCTAAGCGTGTTACAGTGTTACAAAACTTATCAGCAACAGGTACATGCTAGTCCCAGACAGTGTTACAGAACTTATCAGCAGGAGTTACATGCTACTCCCCGACAGTGTGACAGTGTTACAGAGCTCATCAGCAAGAGGTACGTGCTACTCCCAGACAGTGTATCGATATGTAAGTTCCAGTCAAGTGGGTCACATTGTCAAGTAGAATTATCAAGTTTTGGATTTTCATGGTTACAAAGTCCATCTTGATATTGTAATCCAATTTCCTTTGTATCTGTCCATATGTGTGAGGTTGTTGTCCTCAGGAGTCCGGTATAACGACAGGAATTGTATCAGGACGATTAATTAACTATAAATTCTCAGGTAATTACAACTATAGAGAAGCGATACAATGCCGGGGTGGGGTTGTGATTGAGGTAGGACTACTTCATCATGTTTATCTTGTAGTTCATGAAGTAGTTGATGACAGGGGAAGCTCCAGGTTTTATTGGGGCGGTCGGGTAGCCTAGGGGGTAAAGTGTTCGCTCGTCATGTTCAATACCTGACATGGGGACAATGTGTGAAGCTCACTCCAGACTTTTTAGCTCTGCCCAATTTGAAATATATATAAACAAACTTTCTACTTCCTTTTGCTGAATGCTGAAATTTAAGATCAATATGATTCTTCCAAGAAGAGATTATGTGCAGTTTGTGATTCTTTGAAAGGAGAGGTAGGACAAGGTCCCTGTTTGGCCCTCTGGAAATGTTGAATTTTGAAAATGTTTGTTTGAAATTATTGGACATGAAATTAAGTATGAGCAAGTATGTCGCCCAAGATGAATGTTTTACCATAGTTTTTACTGTTTTTATCAACAGCGGGTGGCCATTTTATTACGTACAAAAATGGCTGGATACGTGAGAATAAATTTTGATATGATGTTTTTTACCTCAATATTTGGTTATTTGACCCTTGTTCCTCAATATTTTAAATATGCTCTTTGGAATTCCTAGTGTAGGCAAAGGGATGTTTTCCCAGATTTCTTGGATCAGATGCTCATGGCTGACCAGCCATGTGACAAGTGTGGTGGCAATAAACGACTTGTTATCGAACGGAATAATATTTTGTAAGTGTATATGTTTTTTGCAATTTACATTTCCCGCTAGTGTGTGTAATGATATGGCCACCCACTGTACTTCTTCTTTGAAAATGTTCTTCCTGAAAACCTATAAAATCCACCTGTTTCACATGTTGTCCTTTAATGCCTATGCATTTAATCATGTCATCAGTTCCAGTCATACAATTGTTAAAATGAACAAAATTTAGTTCTTATTCATTTATTGAATACGTCTGACAACTTTCATGGCAATTTCTAATATATAGCATTGTGCAAAAAAATCCGGAAATTTTCAGACATATATTTCAAAGAAATACATCATATATTCATGTTAATACGATAAACTGTGTAAGGGTCCATTCTTTCGCGAACACAATATTAATATTCTGTAAGGGTACCCTGTCTGTCGATACACCTGTTTGTACGCCTTGTTATACTGTATATTAATGAGTATGGTAGATTTGGGTAGATTCAACCATGTCTCAGTGATTGTCCTCTCCATCGCCCATGATTTCCAGGCTGCCACTCCTCATCAGTGTCAGCTATGAGCTGTCAGACATTTACAAGGTGATTACGTGAAGTGGCAAGAAAATCCATCATGACAACGTGGTTATCTGTAGACAAGCGTTTTGTGAACACTAACGTGTGGGGTTGGGCGTTGTCCTGCTGTAGCACACATGGAATGTTGCTTAGTCCCTTGGCAAATTCTTTGAGGCCTTCCTGAAGAATGTGACAATGTTAACGTTTCCCTCCACAAAGATCTGGGTGCCGTTGTACATAATCTCAGAGCTACAACTATCGTAAGTCTATATGATGAAGGTATGGGTGTTATGATTACCTTAGCGCTAAGATCATTTTGTACAACTGCACTGAGGGGTGCAACTCTTATCATGGCGATACATCCCCACACTGTCAGATGCAGTGAACACTTCGGAACCGTTTTCACGGATATCCATCCTCTGGACCATCTGATTTTTATGTTCTGTGGAACTGACTCAACTCTAAAAAATCTGACTCATCTGGAAAAATCACATTAACAAACCTTACCTGTACACCAGGCTAGGCATTTCTCCATATGTTATTAGAGGGGTTTTCCATGAAACTGATTTCCAGTAGCCAATATCGGGTAGAGTTCTACACGCTACCTCTGATGCTTAAGGACCCCCTCTTCTCCCAAAATCCAAACCAAGTTTAGTGGACTCATCAGATGAATGAGGGCAACTTGAGCAACATGTCGTCTGTTGTTAGCGTCATAAATGGACCAAACTGATAGGATGCACCACTGCCTGAACCTTATGCTTTTAGATTATCGTACATTGTAGAGAGAGGCATGCCGGTCATATAATGCAACTGGCTTGCAGTTTTCTACCATTTGTGCGGAGATAAAAGAGTTTCTTTTGTCAAGCTCTGACATGTTCTCAGATCTGAGAAGCTATTGTTTGCTTATGCATCATCACATGACTAGCCCTAAGAACATGGGAGATAACTCTGCAGATGAGCATGTACATACATATTTTCCTGATCAAATCACTGTTATCCCAGAATACCTGTCTTTTAAAAGTATATCATTTGTCCAAGTTTTAGGGGGGGGGGGGGGGGGGGCACAATTATTCCATTATGCAGAAGCTGTTGTCAAAAAAGAGGCCTCCCTTCTACCTCTTCCTTTGTGAAAGATACATACCTAACATGTCTTCACAATTTCTGCAAGGATATATCCCCATTGAGTCATGGCGGTCCGTGACAATGATGAACTATTTATGTCACATTGATTATAAGTGTTCTATATTCTGATGTATTTTGAGCCAAGCCCCAATCCAGTATGAACGTACAGTGGAGATTGTATGTTATTATCACTTTCTTTGACCTTGACCTTGAAATGTTGCCCAGTGCCATCAGTACTATAATTAGCATCCTTGGAATTTAGCCAAATGAGAAGATGTTTACTTGGATGTAGAAAGACTTTAGTGGCGAACTTCAACCAGAATGGTAAACTAAAGCGAAGCAGTCTTTTCACTGGTCTTCATGCCGACTCATTTTCTGATCACTTCAGTGAAAATTTTCAAACTCAAGAGTGCTTAGTTACAGTGACAACAAAAACACTACTACGTTATGATTCCAGAGTTTTCATTTTGTGATTCATTGATGAAGTTTTGGTCTTTGGAATGGAACCCTAAGTTGTGACAATTATGGCTTGGATACTGTTGGTGAAACATTATGGTAGTTGTAGGTGTTGGATAGATAGTTTACAGTTCAGAAATGTTTTTGTTTAGAAAGCAGAATTACAGAGCCAGAATTACAGGACCAGAAATACCTCTATTGATGTCATTCCAAACAGTTACAGACTTATATTTTTGTGAGTGGGTTTGGAACAGGCAAACCAGCTATAGATGGTGGGAGCACTCTCGTATTTACTCTTCACTCTCATTTCATTATGGGGTCGGTGGGGTGGCCTTGTGGTTAAGGCGCTCACTCATCAAAATTCTGGGTTTGAATCCCAAATTTGTCCCTGATCATGTTTCTACCCATGGTAGTGGGTGTCATCAAAGTAAACTTCTAAGACCTGTATTACTTGGGACTTTCCTCCCACATATAGCTGACATGCCATGATATAACTGAAGTATTGTTCAGAGCACTCATTTGTCTCATATGGCCTTCCACATAAAGCAGTTCTGCTGTGGAATAACTTAAATACTTTTCAGAGCGATGTTAAAACCTCACTCATGCACTCTTAAATACTAAAGTTATGTTCATTCAGTATTGACAAGCTGCATGACTTCCGCAAGGGAAGTAACTCTTTATCAAGCAGCGTGAGTAATACTTATCTCAGGAGAGACACTGTTACATTGTCCAACCATCACGTAACACGACGTCCGTAATGCAGTAGACGATTTAATGATCTCCACTGGATAATCACTTGATTGGCCTTTCACTTTCCCACATACAGGTTATTATTCATAAGACTTCTGGAACACATGTGGCCCAGTCGTCCAAGGCAACAAAATTCCCTGTGCAGCATTACAACCCTTGGGCACACAAGAAATCTATGATTGTGGCTTTAAATCGCGATTCGCTCTGATCATGTTTCTAGGTTTGTCAGCACCATATATACCAGTGCTCGTGGGTTTCACCAAAGTGGTAAATGTCTGAGACCTGGATCACTTTGGGTGTTCCTCCCACATCAAGCTGACATGCCGTGATATGGCTGCAATACTGTCAAAGTGTTTTTTACCCAACTTACTGTTTTACATGTGGAATTTAAGGACAGAATGGGCTAGTCTTGACTTGTTTTGGCCTGCAGCACTACCTCCCCAAGTCTGGGACAATACTCCATTATTGTGAATGTGTAGCTGGTATCTTGTTTGCAGCAGTTTGGAAGGTAAAAGAATACCATGCCAGTTAAAACGCTGGAAAGGCGGGAATGTTTGTTTCATTCAGTATACTCATTTGTACATTGATGGCTATGAAATCCTCTGATCCAGATTGACTGGGTTCCATCTTCCTGAGGCAAGGGAGTTACCTGACCGTAAAAGTCTGTTTAGTGTCAGCCTTTGATATAAAACATGTCAATAGGAGACATTTCCCGTTGACTGTTTTAGGTGTAAATAAGTTTTAGAGAATATGTGTTGTTTCCTCGTTTCATTTTCACACCAGGAATATGTTTGTCAACTTAAAATTGCATTTATTGTTGAAAGATTTTATCATGATTTTTGCATGTATGTTATTGTTAGCTTGAATATCTGTGGCATGTAATGATGTTGGATAAAATTAGCAAGGTTATGAACTTAAAAGGCTATTGAGAGTGCCAAAACTTTGTGCTGCATTAAGAATGTGTGTGAACCTTTGCAAGGAACCTTTATGAATGCTTCCAATCTCATTAAAATCAGATCTTAGTTCTCGCTACCGCTAAACAAAGATCTGAGGACATCCCATTAGGGGTCACGTCAGAACGACCCTTCATCCGACCAATCAGAGTGTCACTTACCAGATCATGAAAGTGACAGTCAGAATGTGATTTCTAATCATGCAGCCTCGAGAACTTTAAAACGGAGTATTCCGAGCGATAGTTACGGGCTTAACGACTGAATCTATACAATCTAGACCATATATTAGCCATTCGAGAATGTTCTTAAGTTCAGGTTTCAAATTTTTAAGCGAGAATTTTTCAAAATATGTTTTGAAGCGTAGTCGCCAATTTGAAATTATTGCCGTAAAGCACGAGAAAGCTGCCTTCTGATTGGCTAATGTCGATTTCTTGTCAGTAATTCCATTGGTCGGTCAGAGTTTGCGAAAGGTCGGTCTGACGTGACCCCTAATGGGATGTCCTCAGATCTTTGTTTAGCGGCAGCGAGAACTAAGATCTGATTTTAATGAGATTGGAATGCTTCTTGAGACCTGGTGCTTGGCATGTCCAACATGATCTGGCTGAGAGCTAGATCCTCTTACTTCCAAGTTATACTACTCAACTTTAGATAGGGAAAATCAGAATTGTATCATGGAAAGATAAAACAACATCCCTGTCAAAAGTGGTGTGGTGTTATTCATTTCTTGATCAGGTTCTTGGATACATTTCAACGAAACCAAAAATGTTTCTGTATCATTGCAAATTAACGATTTGAATAAGAACTGTTCTTAGTCTGTCTTACAGACCCTGATACAAATATATATTAAATACATCCCATGCAAGTCTATAATGTTTGGCAAGTCTAGATTACTGCAGTATCTGAAAATGAAGAGAGTCACTGGGCTCACATTTATTATATTTTTATTAAGATAATTGAACAACTGGTTTTTTTCTGTACGATATGTTAATTTCAGAGACTAGATGTTAGTCTAGACATGTTCTGTTAACTATATTTTGTCTGTATTAACATAACAATGGGAACACTTTACCTACACACCATGTTTGGGGGCATGGGTGGCCCAGTTGTCTAAGGTGCTGCGATTTGCTGTGCAGAGCTGCGTCCCTTGGGCAAGCCAGAAACCTATGATTGTGGGTTCGAATCCCGGTTTGCCCCAATTATGTTTCTAGGTTTGTCAGCACCTGCATCACTTCAGGCTTTCCTCCCACATTAAGCTGACAAGCCGCGATATAACTGGAATACTGTTTAAAGCGGCGTTAAACCAAACTCACTCACTCACTCACACACCATGTTTGCTTGAACACTGATGCTGAATACTGATTTTCTTTTGTGGCTTCATTCTTGTTATTTTCAAGACAAACCATTTTCAGATTAGACTTTTCCTCTGTAAAGTAGTTTTCCAAATAATGATTATTGTCTACTTGTGATCAAATAGTTCTTCTTTTCAGCAAGTATTGTACATACATGTATTTTGTACCTCACTCAGACCATTTATCTGTTTAATCATTGATCATTCCCAGTACACACAATCAGATTATCCCTGCGAGGCGTGACTTCATGACATCGAGATAATCCATCAGACCTCACACACTCAACACTCTAACGAATACCTGCAACAGTACTGACATCAGACCAATAAAAAAAAGATTTAGTCATTTGATTCTTATATTTACTCCAAACCACCGAACTTATGGCTCATATATCTATTAACCATGTGGGGCGGTCGGGCAGCCTAGTGGTTAAAGCGTTCGCTCGTCACGCCGAATAAAATTATGTAAGTTTTCAACAGACATTCTCTTCACTGCCAACATATTTATTAGTTGTGAGGAAAACTCTTTCCTCCACAGGAAATGCTACTGCACATGCACAAGGCAGGAAAACATCCCTTCTTTCAAACCCAAACTGGGGCGGTCAGGTAGCCTTGTGGTTAAAGCGTTCGCTCGTCAAGCCGAAGACCCGGGTTCGATTCACGTCATGGGTACAATGTGCGTAGCCCATTTCTGGCGTCCCCCGCCGTGATATTGCTGGAATATTGCTTAAAGCGGTGTTCAATCAAACTCACTCACTCACTCACTATAAACCCAGTACAAAAACACATAGGATGAGATTTGTTGCTGGACCTGATTTTGACATATTTTACGGCGCATTGGTGACAAATAGTACTTGATGTAGTATCGGTTGTCCCCCGTCTCTCTAAAATGATGGGATTACACCTGGTTGTTTTAATGAGTTTCCAAGATTTGTGTGTATAATTTCAAAGGGTTTCAAAGGGACACAACGCTAGCGTATAATGAATTTTGACCTTAAGAAATGTACAACCTTCTGAATAATAATTTCTGGTTGATTGCATATAGCGACATTTTCCTGTAGATTCTAGCTAGCTTGATAACTGTAGAAATCGAAATGTTGCCATATGCAATAAACCAGAAGTTGTTAACCATAGAGTTTCTTATGTATTCACCAACTCTTAGAGTGCCAAACAAACAGTAAATTTTGACCTTAATCTACTCTTAAGATCAGCTTGAAATACTGTTTTGGATTATTATTATTCTCCATGATAGAAACATGGATGGTAGCGATCAGTCAAGGTGTAAAAAAACACCTAATATTTCTGTCATGATCAATCCTGGTTTATTCCAGTTTTACTAATACCGTATTCGACGTAATAAGCGCCCTGCTCTAATTTGCTTATATAATGGCTAGTGAACAATCCCAATTAGCACCCCTTCCGATTGATCAATGTACACAAGACTTATTTATTCATGTATAATACGCCCACGTGTGTTACATGCACCCTTAATTATGGGCAATTAAATTCTGGAAAAATATATCTATAAACATTTCAGGCTGTCAGCATAAACCACGAAATTTATCTTTCAACTCTGTTTTTTCTCTCACCAAAATAATATTCTAATAAGAGCCCCCCCCTATTACTAATATTGGGCGCTTATTACGTTGAATACGGTACATGTACATGTGTATTTATATTATGAGATTTGTGTCACTCTTCAGGAAAAATGCACTGTAAACACTTCAAGCCTTCGTACAAACTGAATTGGTTGAAGACAATGTTTTAAAGCCATATTAATATTGTCTCAAGTACTATTTATTTAGGAAGGATAAGATATGTGGATGAACAACTTCTTCATTACAATTAGGCTATTTATTTATTTTGGCTAATCCTATTTATTTAGTTTCAATTGAAACAAGCTTTCTTTTCTTTACTTTATTGATCAATATGCCATTGAAGACCATTTCCTGTGTTAATAATGCATAATTGCAATGGAAGAGGACTGAAACTACTGAACATTTGATAGGGTTAAGAGATAGGGAAGCCTTTCCGGGTCACTGACTTCCAAGTAATTAGTAGCTATATGGCTGAAATAATGCTGATGCAAAGTTAAGTTTAACTCACTCACTCCAAGTTATTAGTTTGGTGCATCATGGAATTTGAGTAATAACCCTTTCAAAAGTTGAGCAGTATAGAGGTTTTTTCTTCTTGATTTCATCATATCCAGCAATTCATCAATTGGCACTTCTCAGACATATTGGTTCCTCCCACCCTGCAATACTATTAAAATGTTGAATTACAATGACTTGTGTTCTGTTTCATTGGTCTGTTTTCCTAGTGCGTGCGTGTGCACGTTACTGGACACAGAGGTCTGTTATATAACTTATCAGTCTGTGGTATATTACTGAACATGTAGGACTGGACCCAGTTGCACAAAGCTATCTTCTCGCTAAGGTGATTGTAACTCCCATACTTTAACATGGGCTTACGACAGTCATAGATTGCTGTGTTGTTTTTTTGTTTGTTTAACAACGTATTCAGCAATATTCCAGCTATATGACGGCAGTCTAATTGAGTCTGGACCAGACAATGCAGTGAATGACATGCGCATCGATCCATGCTATTGGGATACAATGACATGCATCAACCAAGTCAGCGAGCCTGATCACCCGATCCCGTTAGTCGCCTCTTACAAGCATAGTCGCCTTAAGATCACTTTGTGCAACGGGGGCCTGTTGTATAGCTGAACAGTCTGCAACATACAACTGAACAGAGGACTGGTGTATAACTGAACAGTTTGCAACATACAACTGAACACGGAGGTCTGGTGTATAACTGAACAGTCTGCAACATACAACTGAACCAAGGTCTGGTGTATAACTGAACTGTCTGCAACATACAACTGAACAGAGGTCTAGGGTATAACTGAACAGTCTGCAACATATTACTGAACAGAGGTCTGGTGTATAACTGAACAGTCTGCAACATACAACTGAACCAAGGTCTGGTGTATAACTGAACCAAGGTCTGGTGTATAACTGAACAGTCTGCAACATATTACTGAACCAAGGTCTGGTGTATAACTGAACAGTCTGCAACATACAACAGAACAGAGGTCTGGTGTATAACTGTACAGTCCGCAACATATTACTGAACCAAGGTCTGGTGTATAACTGAACACATGTTCTTTAGGTGTACCTGCACATTCGACTTAGTCATTTTGCACAAAGCTGTTGGAATACTGGCTGTATTTCGGACTGGTCATGTCTGCGGCTTGATGATACAAATGTTAGATCATATCCAGCTGGGTAAATGTCAATGTTCTCTTGGCTTTCATTGGACTTCCTGTAGACAATTGTAAGTAATAAGTTACATTGATAGTCTTAACTTAGCCAAATGAGAAGTGTAGGTGTATTTAATAACAACACTTAAAAACAAAAAGGAGAGGTGTTTCAGTCAATACACCTACAAACAAGACTGGAAGCATGGCATAGATTACTGAACACTCCACACATACGGTAAATAGAGTGTATGTAATCTGAAAGAACAAATGAAAAATAAAATAGTTTATTTCATCTTCATCAATCAAAGGATATCTTCTTGTATAAAATCAACAACAGTATATATAACATACAGCACACCATAACACACAAAGCCCTGACTTTAGAGGCCAAGGTACAAGCAAAGTCCACTGGAAATGTACCGTCACTCAAAATTCAATTCCAGCATTATTCCATTGGTTACGATGTAGATCATCCACATTCAAAACGTCACATCAAATTTGTCATTTTTCTAGTTCACTCAAAATTCGAACTACTTCCAAGTAAACTGACAATAAAAATGTGAAAACATGTAGACCACTGTTGACCAACTTACCAGTGGAGTTTAAAATGTTGTTTTCCTCACAACAAAAGTGTTCTGGTAAAGCTCAATTTACAATCCAAGTAACACAATCGATTTTATCATACAATAATACATATTTGCCATTGTTTAGAGAAATCAAATCACATATTTAAGCATGCAAATGAAAATACCCTTAGCTCAAAACATTTTACTGTTATTAAGGAGGCAACCATTATAATAATCGGGGGGTGGGGGGGTCAGCATGTCCAGCTTTTACCAATACTGTTATGAATTCGCTTTCATATAATATGCACCACTGCATGCTATAGTTAGTAACGAAATATTGAAAACTCTCAACATTTTAGGCTTATTCAATTATATGATTATGTTAGAAATGGATGTCAGGAAGAAGCAGAGGGCATGGTGGCACAACAATATGTCAGCAGTAGAAAGGTCAGGTGCTTTCATCAGTGGTAGACATCAATCACCTGCATCATTTCAGGCTACTTGCACCCTCTAGGCTGACACATCTTGACATAACCAAAATATATTTGGCCCAAATAAGACTTAAACCCAACTCACTCACTCAAGAAGAAACCAAAATACTCTTAGAACTTTCTAAAGATGGCCATTACATTTCCAGATTTATAACTACAGGTAGACACATTGTAGGTCATTAAATCAAAAACAATTACCTGGTAGATCTTTGATCACCCTACTGAGTAGAACCGATATACAACCAGTTCTATCCTACATCAAGCCTAATGAAGCTTACAGCAAATATCTAACTAACAGCAAAACCATTATCAAATGAACTTATCTAAATATACGCACACACAAACAGTTCTCTTGGATTGGATTTGGTGGACAATTATTGTAAATCTGGAGATTGTCCATTACCATTATCAAGCAGGTCGTAGTTGCCAGCAAACCGTCTGGAATTGACCTAGGGCTGGTACCCCCCCTCATTACTCTACCCGGGTACCTGCTGTAGGTCTCAAGAGATTGGTCCAAATGTCTGATGGGAATAGTTTTCTTGTACTCCTGTGTCCACGATCTCTGGGGTATCTTAGGCATTAAACAACATGAGATCAACATCATTTATACATATTTACATATTTTCCAATGATGGAAGTCTGGGGAACACTAAGGCAGCTTGGTGTTTAACTTCAGGTGCATATTATTCTATTTACTACGTGGGAGGATTCGGACATTATCCAAACCAATGCTGGCCTTGACAGTCTCGGTCCCAAACCTTTTCGCACACCCAGCACCAGTCCTCCCCACACCGTGGACACAGCATGTGCATACAGCCGCCTGGAACAGAGTGAGTGAGTGAGAGCGTGAGTGCGTGAGTGCGTCAGTCATTATTAGGTCAACATGTTGGCGTGGGGCAAGTGTGACTGTGGTCCTACTCCAGTTTCTACACTGTGTGCGTCGGTCATGCTCCTCACAGCTATATCCCATTTGCAGAGCTCTCTATACAATCGCTGCCACCGAAAAAGCTCCCCACTGTGATAGGTGGCCACAACCATGCTTGGAGTTGAACTCTCAGTCGACTAACTGTTTTGATGACTGTTAGCAAACTGATGTATTTGTTTGTCAATTTGAATTTCTATTTCATTACAATTATCATGTAGTTGACATAGTAAGAATGTAAGGGGGAAGTTGGTTGATTCTCGTTCGTCTGTAATCTCGAACCAAACCAATCAAACAAACAAAAAGTTTAATTCATCTAGGAAATAAAATCAGTCGTGAACCCTTTCAAAATTTACTATGATGACATTGCCAAAGACATAAACAAAAGTATGAACATTACTACATTTGGGGTTATGGGGCAATTGTTTTCAAGATTCTTGTAATGGCCACACCCACACTGGTGGTTACCGAGAGTGTAACGAAGGTGTCACGTGCTGGGAAGGAGCTCAACATCTGTTTACAAAGGGGCATAACTCTTGTGGCCCTTCTTGCATACCACTAATAATATAGTTACCTCACAACGATGAGATGTTGACCACTTCCTCCAGAAGATATATTCCAGGGGGCTTATGGGATAGGTAAGCAACCCAAACAAGGCCATTAAATTTTGGTCCCTTTAAAATATGACATGCCATTGGGGTGCCAATATGGATTACTTAAGACTTGGTTTATTGATACATATGTATATGTAGACTCCTCTGGGTTCCTTACTGACCGTTTCTCTCTGTCCTGGTGCCACACTTGGGGCAGGGCTTGGTGGTGCGGTCTATCAGGGACCGGGACTGGTCCTCCCACCGGGACCGGTCGGCCTGGAGCGGGTCCACGGAGTAGTCCTGGGGAGACAGGCACCACACAAACACTGAACCAGCTCTCTACACCATAGCCAGTAACACCACACTTACAACACAGCAGGAAGTCCTCACACAAGTTTGTTGTTTAACGCGCACTCAGCAATATTCCAGCTATGTGACGGCGGTCTGTAAATAATTGAGTCTGGACCAGACAATCCAGTGATTGACATCATGAGCATCGATCCATGCAATTCGGATACGATGACATGCATCAACCAAGTCAGCGAGCCTGACCAAACGATCCTGTTAGTAGCCTCTTATGGCAAGCATAGTCGCCACTTATGACAAGCAGCGACTGCTGAAGACCTTGTCTATCATGTACTGTGTATCATGTGGCAGCCTTACTGTCAAGATATTGCATCTAGCAATCTCCTCCCTGGTCTTAAAAATCAGTCCTGGAAACCCTTCTCTGCGTCACTACTTCTAATTCCCACTCGTTACCTTTGCTATCATGTTATATGTAGCCTGAGCAGGCACTCATGCATGAATATGGCGCAGTAGAAATGTCCATTATCATAATTATTATTAAGATTCACATTGTACCGTACAGTACATGTCAACAGCTCTACTTGAATCCAAACAAGGACTGAATAATTAAAACTAACACAAGACCTTTTTATGCCTGATCTCACACGGCTCTCAGTGTATCTGTGTTGAACACACATCTGAACAGGGTTAAACACAGCCATTTTAAAGGTTGCCCTAAGTTCCTAAAATATACAGCATCCTGTCACTGGCAGCATCTTCGTCACTTACCAGAGTCGGAAGTTGGAGGAGAGGATTGACATCACAGGGGCCATCATGGTACTCATTCTTGCAGTCACGACAAAATGTCATCTGTAACATTAGTGAGTGAGTGAGTGAGAATTGTTTTACGCCGATTTTAGCAATATTCCAGCAACATCACGGCGGGGGACACCGGAAATGGGCTTCACACATTGTACCCATGTCGGGAATCGAACCCGGGTCGTCGGCGTGACGAGCGAACGCTTTAACCACTAGGCTACCTGACCGCCCCTGTAACATTAGTGATGAGAGATGTAGCAGTATGCTAGCAATATGGCAGGGGCCACCAGAGGGCCTTAATGGGCTTCACACATTGTACCCATATCACACTAGTGAGTGAGTATGGATTTATGTCGCTTTTGACAATATTCCAGCAATATCACGGCGGGGGACACTGGAATATGGTCTATACACATTGTGGGGAATCGAACCCGGTCTTCGGCATGACGAGCCAACGCTTTCGCCACTAGGCTACTCCACCACCCCATGTCACACTTGTGGGAGGCTGATAAACAGTCAGCTTACGAAAAGTTCCTGAATAAGTGTACTGTCCACGACAGAGCCTATAAGAATATTTTGCCTACTGATCGTATAAAGGTCAGACAACTCCTGGCCAATGCCACTGTTGTTAGGCAGACATTTTGCAACACCTGTTACCTATGCATGAAAACAGTTGATCTAAAATTTCTTAATAACCAATCAGAAGGACACAATTATTCTTACCATACAGTCTTTGGCAACACAGGTGACTTTTCTCCCTGCTGCGTCAAGGACGAATCCCATCCCACATCCTGGTCCCGGGCACAGCACGCCGCCATCTTGTAACACATACTCCTCGGCTGCGAACGTGTTGAACCGCTCATACTGCAACACCACATAATACATTTTCACAAGCTGATATTGGTGGAATTACATGATTTAATTTCTTCCCCATTTCTCTGAGAGGATTCTGGGTTAGAATAGGTCACCAGTAAACCATGCCTGTCTTTCCTGAGAGTTTTTGGGTATGAATATGTCCCAAGTACCTCTTGCTTTTTTGACATGACTAAACTTTGGATCAGGGGCTCAGGCTCTGTGACTTTCCTGAGTGTGTGTCGCTGGTTTTCCTGGTCCAGACCCTACTATCTACAATGCCTGTGGCAATGAACAACATTTATTCACTCACTTGTTGGTTCATAGTTTGAAAAGGGGAAAATTTTACACCATAATTAGTTATCTTCAGTGTACCCCCTCTCACCTGTGTGATTTGAACCCCTCTCACCTGTGTGATGTGAACCCCTCTCCCCTGTGTGATTTGAACCCCTCTCCCCTGTGTGTGTCAACCACTCTCACCTGTGTGACATGAACCCCTCTCACCTTTGTGACATGAACCCCTCTCACCTGTGACATGAACCTCTCTCACCTGTGTGTGTCAACCACTCTCACCTGTGTGACATGAACCCCTCTCACCTGTGTGATTTGAACCCCTCTCACCTGTGTGTGTCAACCACTCTCACCTGTGACATGAACCCCTCTCACCTGTGTGATTTGAACCCCTCTCACCTGTGTGATGTGAACACCTCTCACCTGTGTGACGTGAACCCCTCTCACCTGTGTGATTTGAACCCCTCTCACCTGTGACATGAACCCCTCTCACCTGTGACATGAACCCCTCTCACCTGTGTGTGTCAACCACTCTCACCTGTGTGACATGAACCCCTCTCACCTGTGTGATCTGAACCCCTCTCACCTATGTGATGTGAACCCCTCTCACCTGTGTGACGTGAACCCCTCTCACCTGTGTGATTTGAACCCCTCTCACCTGTGTGATGTGAACCCCTCTCACCTGTGTTATGTGAACCCCTATCACCTGTGTGACGGGAACCCCTCTCACCTGTGATCTGAACCCCTCTCACCTGTGATATGAACCCCTCTCACCTGCGTGATGTGAACCCCTCTCACCTGTGTGATGTGAACCCCTCTCACCTGTGTGATGTGAATACCTCTCACCTGTGTGACATGAACCCCTCTCACCTGTGTGATTTGAACCCCTATCACCTGTGTGATGTGAACCCCTCTCACCTGTGTGATGTGAACACCTCTCACCTGTGATCTGAACCCCTCTCACCTGTGATATGAACCCCTCTCACCTGCGTGATGTGAACCCCTCTCACCTGTGTGATTTGAACCCCTCTCACCTGTGTGATGTGAACCCCTCTCACCTGTGATGTAAACCCCTCTCACCTGTGTGATATGAACCCCTCTCACCTGTGATGTGAACCCCTCTCACCTGTGTAATGTGAACCCCTCTCGCCTGTGTGACGTGAACCCCTCTCACCTGTGTGATGTGAACCCCTCTCACCTGGGTGACATGAACACCTCTCACCTGTGTGACATGAACCCCAGTCACCTGTGTGAAATGAACCCCTTTCACCTGTGATGTGAACCCCTCCCACCTGTGTGATGTGAACCCCTCTCACCCGAGTGACGCGAACCCCTCTCACCTGTGTGACATGAACCCCTCTCACCTGTGTGATGTGAACCCCTCTCACCCGAGTGACGCGAACCCCTGTCACCTGTGTGACATGAACCCCTCTCACCTGTGTGATTTGAACCCCTCTCACCTGTTTGATGTGAACCCCTCTCACTCGTGTGACGTGAACCCCTCTCCCCTGTATGACGTGAGCCCCTCTCCCCTGTGTGATGTGAACCCCTCTCCACTGTGTGACATGAACCCCTCTACCCTGTGTGACGTGAACCCCTGTCACCTGTGTGACATGAACCCCTCTCCCCTGTGTGACGTGAACCCCTCTCCCCTGTGTGACATGAACCCCTCTCCCCTGTGTGACGTGAACCCCTCTCCCCTGTGTGACGTGAACCCCTCTCCCATGTGTGACATGAACCCCTCTCCCCTATGTGACATGAACCCCTCTCCCCGTGTGACGTGAACCCCTCTCCCATGTGTGACATGAACCCCTCTCCCCTGTATGACGTGAACCCCTCTGCCCTGTGTGACATGAGCCCCTCTCCCCTGTGTGACGTGAACCCTTCTCACCTGCACATCTCCCAGAAGGTGGAAATGGTGGCTCTCCTGGATCACTGAGTTGGGACAGCCAGCTGAAAAATACCATGTCTGATACAACACCTTGCAGATATTTATGTGGAGTTGTAAAGAGGATCATATTTATCTGCTTTTGATTTATACCAGAAAAGAAAATGTCTAATTACTGAAACATCAGGGCCCTGAATGTTTTACTGACCAGGTGAGGCAGGGTGTATCTAGCCCTGAATGTTTTACTGACCTGGGCAAGGTAGGGTGTATCTAGCCCTGAATGTTTTACTGACAAAGAGCAAGGTAGGATGTATCTATTCCCGAATGTTTTACTGACCAGGTGTGGCAGGGTGTATCTTGACCTGAATGTTTTACTGACCTGGGCAAGGCAGGGTGTATCTTGCCCTGAATGGTTTACTGACCTGGGCAAGGCAGGGTGTATCTTGCCCTGAATGGTTTACTGACCTGGGCAAGGCAGGGTGTATCTTGCCCTGAATGGTTTACTGACCTGGGCAAGGCAGGGTGTATCTAGCCCTGAATGTTTTACTGACCTGGGCAAGGCAGGGTGTATCTTGACCTGAATGGTTTACTGACCTGGGCAAGGCAGGGTGTATCTTGCCCTGAATGGTTTACTGACCTGGGCAAGGTAGGGTGTATCTTGCCCTGAATGTTTTACTGACCTGGGCAAGGCAGGGTGTATCTTGACCTGAATGGTTTACTGACCTGGGCAAGGTAGGGTGTATCTTGCCCTGAATGTTTTACTGACCTGGGCAAGGCAGGGTGTATCTTGCCCTGAATGTTTTACTGACCTGGGCAAGGCAGGGTGTATCTTGACCTGAATGTTTTACTGACCTGGGCAAGGCAGGGTGTATCTTGCCCTGAATGTTTTACTGACCTGGGCAAGGCAGGGTGTATCTTGACCTGAATGGTTTACTGACCTGGGCAAGGTAGGGTGTATCTTGCCCTGAATGTTTTACTGACCTGGGCAAGGTAGGGTGTATCTTGCCCTGAATGTTTTACTGACCTGGGCAAGGCAGGGTGTATCTTGCCCTGAATGTTTTACTGACAAAGAGCAAGGTAGGATGTATCTATTCCCGAATGTTTTACTGACCAGGTGTGGCAGGGTGTATCTTGCCCTGAATGGTTTACTGACCTGGGCAAGGTAGGGTGTATCTTGACCTGAATGTTTTACTGACCAGGTGTGGCAGGGTGTATCTAGCCCTGAATGGTTTAATGACCTGGGCAAGGCAGGGTGTATCTTGACCTGAATGGTTTATTGACCTGAGCAAGGTAGGATGTATCTTGCCCTGAATGTTTTACTGACAAAGAGCAAGGTAGGGTGTATCTTGACCTGAATGGTTTACTGACCTGGGCAAGGCAGGGTGTATCTTGCCCTGAATGTTTTACTGACCTGGGCAAGGCAGGGTGTACCCATACTCGGGGTGCTTAATGAACCTGCGTTCACTCAGCTGTGTTATTCCATAGAACTTGAAGCATTCAATGCACATCACATGTCCCGACTCACAAGGAAACACGAGCACTGGAGATCTGCGGAAATATTTCTGTTTTAAAAAAGATAATAGTACAAAGGTAAAGTGTTTAATGCTGCACTTGTGCACAATATCCCAGCCGTATGACGGTGACCTGTAAATTATCAAGTCTGGGCTAGGTAACCCAGTTATGGAGTCAGGATAGGACAACATAACCAAACAAGTCAATTCCTATGACCAGCACAGGTTGCTAGGGAACAATTCTAACCCGGAAACCCTTCCTGGTTCATATATCTGTACTCTCGCGATATGTCAAACAAAGTCATGATTGCACAATTAGAAACTGTCCGTTGTACAGTGGACCGGTGAAGATTCTGCCGTAAATGGTGACTATGATTGTCGTAAAAGGCGACTAACGGGATCGGGTGGTCAGGCTCGCTTACTTGGTTGATGCATGTCATCGATCCCAATTGCGTGGATCGATGCTCATGATATTAATCACTGGATGCTGGTCCAGACTCGATTATTTACAGACTGACGTCATATAGCTGGAATATTGCTGAGTGTGGCGTTAAACAACAAACCAACCAACCAACCGTTGTACTGTGGTCGGTAATATTTTTCAGATGAACTAGAAGCCATTTGAGTTGTCTGAACAAATAAGGTCAGGGATCATGAATATTTTTAGGGGTATGTTTTTTGCAGTGAAGAGCACACAATTTCATCAGTAATATCCCCCAAATTACTCATGATCCGTAACCTTTTTGTTTAGTACCGGAATATTTTTAATAAATATTGATTGATTTTTGTGATATCTACTCTACCCAATTCTTCTTACTGTCACATTTAATGTCTGTTGGAGCAAAACAGGTTTTGTCCTGCCTGACCAGTGACATATTGGAGTTATTTCAAACAGTTTGCAAACATAGCTTTTGAGATATTCTGAAATATTCCACTTTCATCACACCAAGACCATAATTTAACCCACGTCACCTCACATCTGCACAGGTTATGCACTCAACTTCCCGCCTGTTTGGTCGGACATGTCGTAGACTGGCAGCTGATAGGCCGTCTGGGTGGGCCTGCACACATTTGAACACAAACTCCTGAAATGATTATATCCTAAATTCAGACATGTTACCACGTAATCATCAGAACCAGCTCCGACACACACACGAATCTATCTTCACTTCCTTGACAAGGTCCAATAAGGGTGCATCCATTCGATTTCTATTGGGGGTGGGCGCCAATGATGGGGCCGATTTTTAAAATGAATATTTTGTTCAGAAATATGTACTAAACATATAGTGTTGGAAGTGGTAAAAAAACATTGTCGTGGAAAATACCCAAACATCAATTTGTTCGTGTTAATACAGAAAATGAAAAGATTG
Source organism: Haliotis rufescens (assembly GCF_023055435.1). Lineage (NCBI taxonomy): Eukaryota > Metazoa > Mollusca > Gastropoda > Lepetellida > Haliotidae > Haliotis > Haliotis rufescens. The sequence continues at coordinate 60,442,423 of NW_025964223.1, read as the reverse complement.
TTTGATGATGCTCAGTAATTAAATAGTTCGTTGACTACAAGTTAAATGGATGCTCCCTTAGCTGTGTCATAATCTAATCAACATTTATCACTAAATATAGCTGTTGATAAAAAAATGACCATCAGAAATATCCCTTAAAATCCGCTAAGCTACAGGCACTCCTCAAAATGTTTCTGTAAGCTGACCAACCAATCAAGTCATTTGTTACCCTGAAGTCTTAATCACATGTAACTAGTCAACAAGAAAACTCACAATAACGTATATTGAATCAGAGTAACATAGGTACATACGTTCTCCTTCATTATATTGAAAATTCATCATTTACAGGTCTGAGCCTACTAGGGGGCACGGGTGGCCAAGTCGTCTAAGGCGCCGCAATTCGCTGTCCAGAGTTGCACCCTTGGACACACCAGAAACAGCTATGATTGTGGGCTCGAATTGCGGTTCGGGCTAGAATTGCTGTTCGCCCAATTATGTTTCTAGGTTTGTCAGCACCATACCTGTGCTCATGGGTTTCACCAAAGTGGTAAACGTCTGAGACCTACATCACTTCGGGCTTTCCTCCCACATCAAGCTGACACGCCACGATATAACAGGAATACTGTTCAGAGCTGCTTTAAACCCAACTCACTCACTCACTCAACCTTATGCATTCATTGATAAACAGTACATAAAAATTATGCACGTCACTTTGCAAAATATCACAATTTTCAAATTTGGGAATGAGAAGAAGACCAATGTTCACCAGCATGACGAGGGAAAAGCATTTGTATGCAATGAGTGAGTGAGTGAGTTGGGTTTAACATGGCTTTTAACAGTATTCCAGCTATATCACGGCATGTCAGCTTAATGTTGGAGGAAAGCCCCAAGTGATGCAGGTCTCAGATGTTTACCACTTCGGTGAAACCCATGAGCACGGGTTTGGTGCTGACAAACCTAGAAACATAATCCAGGTGAACCGGGATTCGAACCCACAATCATAGGTTTCTGGCGTGTCCAAGGGACGCAACTCTGCACAGCGAATCGCGGCTCCTTAGACGACAGGGCGACCCATGCCCCCTTGTATACAATGAAAAGACCAGACAACATTTCTCAACCAAGCTGTTGTTTTGCAGTGTTGTTTGAATAAATTTTGTCTCTGTATGACTAATGATGCCATTGTTGCGTGCCGTGATATAACTGGGATACTGGAAAAAGCGGCGTTAAACCCAACTCACTCACTCACTGAACCTACCAAATTTGATTGTAATGACCTCAACTTCTACAAGGCTTTGTAATAGTCTGCTCCCTGTCATGTCATGTGATGCTAAATCTGGGAGGAATATCTCTCTGGAATCCACTTACTGCAGCAGTCGCTTCACAGCTGCCATTCTTACACTCCCCACCCATGCTCCTTGACTGCAGCACATCGCTCCAGCCCTCAGGGTCCTGCAATACAGTGCAGTCTACATCAAAATGAATGGAACAAACTTGCTATTAATAGTTCAGGATTTTTAGCACTGAGCCTATACATATTTAACCCTGTTCTGTCAACAACAACAAAATTAGTCTGAATTTCAGAAAAAGAATACAAAATGACAGTGGAATTAAGAAATAATTGACGAGTGAGAGTTGTTTATTGTACAATAAAACACTGCAGGGAGAACAAACCATGAGTTGTGCAGCCCCGAGTGGTTTATTCTCCCAGCCGTGTTTTATTGTACGATAAGACTACCTCCGTGGTCAAGTGGTAGAGCGTCCGCCCGGAGAGCGGAAGGTCCGGGGTTTGATCCCCGGCCACGTCATACCAAAAGACGTAAAAAGATTATACTTGTTGAAACCCTGTCTGGCGCTAGGCATTAAGGGGCTAAAACAAGGACTGGTCGGCTCGGAGTCAGTATACTGTGTCTGAGTGGGGTATTCATGTTAAACTGCGGCATGGTATCTCAGTGAGCTAGCACTATAAATTGGCATCAGTCCGGTCTAGTACAAGCAGCCACAGACACACACACCCGTGCATACACGTCGCTATATAAGTGCAATAATCTTGGACACAACGTGAAACCCAATTTTACCTCACCTCACCTATTGTACGATAAACAACTGTGAATCGTTTATTTCTTACATGAGATATCAACATTGTGTACAGCCTCTTCAAGGATGTTGATAAAATGTACAAATTTTAGAAATATTTACCAAAATTTCAATAATGATGACACCCTGAACAGAATCCGACCTCGGAAATGTCAGACAAGTCCATTTTACGAACAGATGGGTTAAGTTTGGTAATTCCCGTATATTCTCACAATTCTCATATCGATTGTCAGTACCTTTACCCCTAATACCGTTTGTCACATCTCTCCCACTCTTGGATGAGATCATTCGGTCACTGTGTTTATCTGCGTAGCCCAGCTACCACTATGGGGAACAACTTACTAGACACTTTTCTGTAAAAAAATAACGACAACCAATATATGATGTCATCAAGTTGTGAGCACTTATTCAAATCACCAGAAATAACATCATGAGAACAATGTTTTATTGTGAAATGAACCATGCTTCATTCTTCATTGTTCTTTGCGATTTATCCTGTTTATCACGTAGCTATCTTATATATAATAATCGAATCAGGACAATATGTGATAAATGATCAACACTGTTTGGGTACAAGGACACACCAAGTCACTACCTCCCCAATTCATTCAGACACATTTCAAGACCAGCTTGGATTGCTGCGGATAAATTCTAACCTGAAATCCTCAAATGAGAGGTAACAGGAGCCATGCCACTAAGTAATTTTTTTAGGCCTAGAATATACAAATGCCATACTAACCCTGCTCAGAACAAAGGCCCCATCCTTGCACACAGCACACTTGACTCTAAGCTTGCCCGGCTGTATAGACTGACATTCCTTACAGTATACGTAGTACTGGTTTTTCAGCTCACTCCCCTCACCTGCTGCAAGATAAAAACACTATATTACCCTGCTGTAAGATAAAACACAATATTACCCTGCTGCAAGATAAAACACAATATTACCCTGCTGCAAGATAAAACACTATATTACCCTGCTGTAAGATAAAACACAATATTACCATGCTGTAAGATAAAACACAATATTACCCTGCTGCAAGATAAAACACAATATTACCCTGTTGCAAGATAAAACACTATATTACCCTGCTGCAAGAAAAAACACAATATTACCATGCTGCAAGATAAAACACTATATTACCCTGCTGCAAGAAAAAACACAATATTACCATGCTGCAAGATAAAACACTATATTACCCTGCTGTAAGATAAAACACAATATTACCCTGCTGCAAGATAAAACACAATATTACCCTGCTGCAAGATAAAACACAATATTACCCTGCTGCAAGAAAAAACACTATTTTACCCTGTTGTAAGATAAAACACAATATTACCCTGCTGCAAGAAAAACACAATATTACCCTGTTGCAAGAAAAAACACAATATTACCCTGCTGCAAGATAAAACACAATATTACCATGCTGCAAGAAAAAACACTTTATTACTTGCCCGTGAAGATACAGCTTTATTACACACTGTGTAATACCAAAACACGTGCTTATGTACTCTCGGAACACGTTTCACGAACAAATATTGAAAGCTCTCAACATCCCTTGGCGTATTCAACGACATTGTGTGTGGAGATGATAGATCACTGGGAGGAGCTTATGCACACTCGATGACCCCAGCAACCTTGTTGCTAGGCTGACGTCACATGGCATTGTTTCGCCGATGGATCTTGCAACAAAATTCAACAAATGACGTCATCGGGTATTGTGATGTCATTGTAAACTTTGAGCTGCAAGGCCCCGTTCCACCAGGTGATCGTACTCTAGCGCAACGAGAGTCTTTAGTCTAAGTTAAATTATGTGAGTTGTGATAGCCTTAGCACTACGATAATTTTGTGGGACGAACGCCTGAATTCTAAAGTTGGACCATTGTATGATATTAAATTCATACGTTTCAACTTTTGACGTGTTTGAAGTATTATTCTGTTAAACTCAATTGGATTATGCCATGGATCGTGTAGGTGTCAGCCTATTTACACTCAACAGTATAATTCTAAAACCCTTATAAATGACAAGTAATAAATAAAATACTAAACTCGCTCTCGTGTAAAACCAATGTTATGAAACTCGTGAATAGTTGTGGTATCTGACGAGCGAAAGCGAGTCAGATACCACAACTATTCACGAGTTTCATAACATTGGTATTACACGGGAGCTCGTTTAGTATTCTATATATGTTACCCTGCTGTATTTAGTGTAAGATAAAACACAATATTACCCTGCTGCAAGAAAAAACTACATTTCTTAAATTTGGCTTATGGATTCCACCAACTAAAAATAATGAAAAGTGGAAAAATCTGCAATTTCTGTATTCTACAAGTGTACAAATATCCTTTCAGCAATGTAACTTAAGGAAGTAGTTTAGGCAAGCCTGAGTCACAAAGCAGGTTCCTGATGCAGTCCCTAATCATTGCTAATGTACCGGTAGGCATGAACCAACTCCTCTTGCGTAATCTCAAGGGGCTGAACCGTTGATCAAATAATTGCTTGGTTAAGTGACTGCAGTTAAATGTCAACAGTACAAATATAAATCTTACCTTCTGATGTTAGAGTTTTTTCACGCCCTGAAATCTGTCGGAAGATGTGAAGAGTGCTTTGATCACCAATATCCAAATCCTGAGTGATAAAACATTTTTTAATTAAAATCAACATGACATCACGATGTGATAGACACACTGTTTTTTTATATTTTAGTCCGTGGATTCCACTGACTGAAGCCAAAAGCCACATGAAAATATAATTTCTATTAATGTGACTTCTCCAGCTTTGGTTGATTACAAATTGAGAGATACAACTACAAAAGTCTTAAGGTGAGGTGACATGAAGTAGAACATCACGTCCAAGGATATTGCACTTAAATAGTGACGTGCATACACGTGTATGTGTAGCTGCTTGTACTAGTCTGGACTAATGCCTATATCATATTTCTAGCCCACTGAGATACCATGCCGCAGCTTAACATGAATACCCCACTAAGACACAGTATACTGACTCCGAGCCGACCAGTCCTTGTTTTAGCCCCTTAATGCCAAGCGCCAGGCAGGGTAACAACAAGTACCACATTTTAATATCTTTTAGTATGATGCAGCCAAGGATCGAACCACGAGCCTCCAGTCTCCTGGTGGACACTCTACCACTAGACCACGGGGGCAGTCACAAAGGTCTTAAAATATTATAGTGACTAAATAACAATAGATCAAAGTATTGTACATGTATGTTGTATGTATTCTCCAAAGTTAAACTTAATGAGTTACTGTAACGATACTAAACAATAGCATCCTCTTCCACTTTAAACTGACAAACTCATCAACTTGTTGCCAAATAACATTGACCCGTGAAGATTCTGGGGTAGAATAGGTCTTCAGCAACCCATGCTTGCCATAAAAGGCGACTATGCTTGTCGTAAAAGGCAACTAACTGGATTGGGTGGTCAGGCTCGCTTACTTGGTTGATGCATGTCATCGATCCCAATTGTGTGGATAGATGCTCATGATGTCAATTACTGGATTGTCTGGTCCAGCCTCGTTTATTACCAACCGCCGTCATAAAGCTGGAATATTGCTGAGTGCGGAGTTAAACAACAAACCAAACCAAAGCCAAAAAACATAAAACCAGAGTCCAACCAGATCGCATCCAAAAGTGGGAGAGATATAACAATCAGTATTGGGAGAAAAGATACTGATAATCGACGTGAAATTTGTGAGAATATCGTGGAAATACCAAACTTGACCACCCTGATCATAAAATGGACTAGTTTGACATTGCCTGATTGCCGAGTTTTTCATTGCAGATTGTATTCATTGGGATCGTCATTATTCAAACCGTGTGCGCCCTGACTGCGCCGAGTGTTTTTTTCTTCCGAAGTGTTTTATTGTACGACAAACAACTCCCACTCATAGCTTATTTCTTAAATAAAAGAATAACTACTAAATTATTTTCCAAATTGGATTGGAATTCAATGAGCACAAATTAGAGACATGGCCATTTCAAAGGAGATGTGAAGAATGTACCTTGTCCAGATAACCAGGGGCATGAGAAGGCAAATGGTACACAGTCAAAATGATACACAAAATATTTATATGCCAAAAAACTAATACGGCAGATATGAAGTTTTTGATATGGCGAGTGTGGTAGCCATGTTTATATTCAGATTGGAATTTTGGCGTGAGAACGTCGTGGAGACAAAATAACTTGATGATCCTGGCAAGGTTTCAGCTAAATAGGCCCTGAATGTTCAGATGACCTAATAATACAAACACAAAAATGAGATAACGATATATAAGGGTACATAAAAATACTTCAGTTGAGTCTTGTGCTTCATAACAGGTTATAGGGAAAAGGCCCCTTGCTAAAACGGCCACATACAATTTGGAGGAAATGGCCCCAAATTATGGTGGTGTGGTCATTGGAGGAGGGCGAGCGGAGCAGAGCAAGCTCGGGGGCTATCAGCTGTTGTTTAACTTGTTTACAAACATAACTTCAGAATGGTCCTGTCCCGTTAATAAATGGTAGAGTGCAGTATGTGTGGGTGTGTGTGTGTACGTGTGTGTTACTTCACCCATGGCTGTGAAAAGTGAAGACATGTTATTGAAACAATAAAAGTATAAGAAAGGATGCTTACTTGAAACACACAATCATCTGTCAGCAATTTTCCACCAAGAATAATCCTGATTTCTTCCAGTGGCAAATTGACCTTCTTTGATATTTCACGTTTGATTTCAGGTAAACTGCTGTTTGGGTTAATTTCAACAAGGACTGCACAGTTGCTGTGAAATTTCACATTCACGGTAATCATGATGCAAGTTTATGTAGATAAGATTACACCAACGACATGTCCATTTACAAACACATAACGTGATGTGTAAAGTGTCACTGTCAACTTCCTGAATCTGTTTTAACTTGATCACACGATCACACGCATTCACTTGACAGACTTGTCATCTGCATGCAGTCAGAGAAACGAGCACCCTGGACTATTTTGGTGTCGTGCAGTAAACATCTAATAAATAGAAACACAAGAAAATCTTCGCCTGTGTCAACAGGACTACACGTGCTTGTCACTTGTTTTGTTGTTATTTGACATGCGGTATCAAAATGTGAAATATATTAATCACGTACAATGAGTATTGAGCATTGCAAGTTATATCTTAATGTGGCAATATTTATATACTTAACTATGGTCATAGTGTCACTGTATGTTTCTGTAAATAAAAGAACCACCTTCTTGGAAATAATACCAGTAAGGAAGTAAACTTTTGTTAGAAGGATTTCCGTAACTAAATTCATTTCAACTTTTAACACAATATCATATTACTGCCTTTTCGGAAAACGTAACGCATAAATGCATACATAAATAAATTAATGCATAAATAAATAAAATATAGGAATTATGGTTCGGATTGTTTGTATAAAAAAATATAATGTCCTATTCTACGAAGTTCGATTTGAAACAATGTACACATTTCTCCCCTGCTAACAAGATAAGCTGGGCCCCGTCTCTCATACCGCAATATGAGCTTAGCGCAAGTTGACAGCGCGCATAGGTAGCCGAGAACCAGCTTAACAACATGGCGCTGTTCAGAGTAACGTCTCGTGTGGGAAATTCGTTGAAGTCTGTGTTTGATGCCACCCCAGTTGCACTTTATCATAAGAATGTAAGAACTGATTTTGATAACAGTTTAAACGGTTACACAATCAGTTGATGGAAGATGCATGTGGCTTACAATCGTAATTTATGTGCAAAGAAACGTCGTTATGTAACTTGTCCTATGTCCGCTTGATCTTCATCTACTCCGTCTTGGGCTAATCAAACGGTTAAATACAGTTACCATTCAGTTTCGATGTGACAACTGTCCTAAGCATTAGCCAATACCCCCGATTTAATCTTAGAACTAATCAAAATTGATGTGAAAGGATCAGTTGATTCAGAGAATATCTATAAATTTCATCATCCTGTAGTGTAGACTAACTGCAAAATTGCACCAGTGTACTGCACTGCTTTTGCTGTCAACCCTCTAGGCCCTACTGGTCGCTAGTACATTGTACGATTCTCCTGCTGTAACATTTTAATAGAGACGTGTTTACAGGTTCAAACTTTTGACAGATCCATTTTCAATTGAAATATTTGTTGCACATATCGGTGATGTAAAAGATGTATTTGGAACTAGGGTGTATGTATCAACAAATATGCATAAATGTGGAAAGATTGAGTGTAGTAAATTTCATCTATCTGCACATGTATTTCAGCATGTTTAAAAATTCTCCATGTTGATTCGTCAGTTGAACTTTAAAGAATGTGATACAACATTGCTTCACTGTTGAGAACAGTTTCATATGACTTTGCCCATTTGTTCATAATGTCAGTAATTTATTGTATGATATGGTTTATTAACAATAGGATGACTTCGCCTAAGTTTCTCTGTAGGGTTGACGTTCAATGATTTTTCTGTTTACACCTTCATAAAATTATAAGGATTAACACAGAATAACCTACTCAAAACTTGGAAGTGTGGATTATCCCTCGTGGAGAAATGGTGTGAGATATTTGACACTTACCGTACATAGTTTTACTTTCATCTAAGAATTGACTACATATGAAAACAAATCATAGACATTGAAATCTATGAGCTGAGGTTGCAGGACTTTAGACTTAAACACTATTTCTTCTTTTGTTTATTTTTTCACATGTAATATTTATTCAACAATATCCAATATATGGAAGTAAATTAATTAATGGTGTCTGGTAGCAAAGTGTTCAAGGTATTCTCCCATAACATTGAATGCCTGGATTTGATTAACCACGTGGGTGCAGGTTGGGAAACCTATTTCTGGTGTCCACCTGTGATATTGAGGAGTGTTGCTAAAAAACGGATTATAAGTATACCACATCGTGATGTCACAATTCACTAGTACACTGGTGCATTGTCTGCAAACTTTGCACGATACGATTACCGATACACTTAACTTGGCATTGATTCACTTTTAACCCCATATATGGATTGTCCCATGTTGATCTTGCATCGATATCATTAAGCAAGTACAAACTATATTATTAAATCCTCATCTTTCATGGTCGTCTTTCGGATGCGAAACCATAATACAGTATGTAAACTTGTTTGTTTCTTGTTATTTTTCTCATACAGAATAGCTGACTTGACTCAGTGTCAAGTTGATGGGTATTAGTCAGTTGTCAGTTGTCCTTTTTTACCTTTATGAGTGAATCTATGTACCATGTTTAAAGTCTAATGACAGGGTTTTCTGGACAAAATGTGATATATGCATGTTTGAGGTTCTGTATCATGATATGTATCGTATCGTGTGACACCTGTGTCATGACATCCCTAATACTTACTCACTCACTCATGGACACTTTGATGTTTTGATGACTATTTTGGCACACACTCTTCATATGTGGCCATTTTGACTTGTACCATAGCTCCATTCCTCAGACAAGAGTCAGTTGTCAAGTTGTCTTCATCAAACGTTATATGTCGTTTCCCATACACATAAGACTAAGAGTTTCTCAGTATCCTGATTAACAATGGAAAATAGCTCTTGTTAGTTTGGTGTGAAAGTCCAGAGTGATTTTGATCCTGACAAGCACAATCTATATTTGTAGGTGATTGACCACTATGAGAATCCGAGAAATGTCGGGTCTTTGGATAAGGCTGACAAGAAGGTTGGAACAGGCCTAGTTGGAGCCCCAGCATGCGGTGATGTAATGAAACTGCAGGTATGTTAATAACACTTTCGTAATCCTTGACAACACACCTGAATATTTCACACATCAAGTATTATCAACTGAGGTTGCCTTTCCAAGATGCATTTGCAGAGCTACAGATAAGAAGCGTATTTGCACAAAATACCCCCCCCAAAATATTCAAAACCCAATTACTTTCAATTAACTGGTGTACAGAAACGCATGCATTAAATGAAAAACTCAAATGTATAAAAACAGCATGCGTAAATACCCAATGAAGCTTTTTCAGGATGCGTACAAAGAAGCTAATTCAGAAACACTATTACGAGCTAATTTACTTTCTGAGTCAGCCTATATATTTAGAACAGTTATATACATCTAAAACATTATTTCCTTTTTTTAAATCTTAAAATGTTCACTAATTTTGCGAAAAACTCAATAGAGTGATGAATAGATGAGTGAAAAAATATTGGTTACCCGATGAAAAATGTAATAACCCAAATAAGATAGAAACCCTAGGGTAAAACCTCAATTGCTCGAAACGTTATCTAGAGCTCTGCATTTGCAAATCAATCAGGAGTAGGTGTCGAAGCTATTCAAAATCTATGTGCCAAGATATGTGTCATTGGTTCAGACATTCACATATTATCATGTACACATATCCAAGCATGTTAGGAGGACATGTTATATGAATGTGCTTGAGGTCTGAAGCCCTTGTTTAATATCCCCGGCCCCAACAAAGTTGGGGGTGGATATAGAAACGTTTCATTTCCAGAGCAGAACTCGGAAACCTAAAGAGAAACTTTACGAAGCTTGGTACACACATTCACCATTCGGTGTAGATGTGTCTTTTGTTTTTTAGGTTCCCTCTGCATTTGTAATATGTTTTACATAATTTTTTTAAATTTTGACTTAGTCTCTGAACTGAATGGAAGCAGTGGGTTATATTTCCGGAGCAGAACTAAAAAACTATTCGAAAAATGTTTATGAAACTTGGTACACACATTCACCATATAGCATGATATAGTGAATACGTTAATTTAACAATTTGACATTTCATAATACAAGAGCTTCTTTCACAAACTTGTTGCTGTTCATTAAGATATTTTTCACATTACAAGATAATAACATCTCTAGTTTACTCATGTTAGGGTAAGTCCAATAAATTTAGGTATATACTTTGATCTTTAGGCAGTGAAATGTGGGCAAACCAATATAAAGTGGTACTTATCTTCAGTTATTTCATGAATACTCAATTTACAGATTCACCAACGTTTGAATACCAGTCTTGCTGATTACAATCTCTTAATCTTTATACAAAGTTATTTAAAAGTAAGATTCATCACCAATTTCTCTTGAGATCCATACAAGGCCATAACAGGGGGCACGGGTTCACTGTGCAGAGTTGCATCCCTTGGGCACGCCAAAAACCTATGATTGTCGGTTCGAATCCTGGTTCGCCCCGATTATGTTTCTAGGTTTGTGAGCACCATACCTGTGCTCGTGGGTTTCACCGAAGTGGTAAACGTCTGAGACCTGCATCACTTTTGACTTTCCTCCCACATTAAGCTGACACGCCGTGATATAACTGGAATAATGTTAAAAGCGGCGTTAAACCCAACTCACTCACTACAAGGCCATAACAATAAGAGAACAATAATCTTTTCACATTTGAAACCCCCTGTTACACAATTGCTCTGATCTAGACATAGACCATGATAGACATGCAGGTGGACAAACCGATAATTTACACTGTCACATTTGATTGTACAGATCATTGTCTGTAAGATTGGACAATGTGAGGGAGATATAGATGACTTACTCTTCTTGTTTAGTTTAGGTTTTGTTTGTCCTTACTCTCTATTCATTCACTTTGGTGATGGAATTTGGTTATGTAACCATGGTAACATGGCAAGTTTCAAACTTTCATTGTCACATTGGTTATTGAATTGTAAACTTGTATGCTTACTGTTGACAGACATAGTGTGTAACAAACTCTCTTTACTCCATCAACTTCACAATAACTGTTGTACTGTTTGAATATGTTTCACATGACTTTCTGTGTTTGCAGATCAAGGTTGATGATGATGGCAAGATTGTTGAGGCTAAGTTTAAGACTTTCGGATGTGGATCAGCGATAGCTTCCAGCTCTCTTGCTACAGAGTGGATCAAAGGGAAAACTGTAAGTTGCCAACTGAAGCTTTGTCCATGTTGTCAAGAATGAAGATATTGGTGTTTTAATGGACAAGAGTGTTATCATTGTGCTACTGCTGTCATTACGTGAAAATATTGTCACTGGGCTTGACATTTTTTGTACCTATTCTGTTCCAAAGGACCCTGACCCTGAACTAGTTCTTGAACACCAACCTAGATACAAATAATGTGCTTTTCTCATATCAGTATCCCTAATATCCCTTGTGTACCCATCACATTTTTTTGCAGTTGGATCAAGCTTTGAAAATCAGGAACACAGACATTGCTAAGGAACTGTCTCTTCCACCAGTCAAGCTGCACTGCTCTAGTAGGTTATTTCCCTTCATAAATTTGTTCTGATTGTTATTATTGCAACTAAAAAAACGTTAAATATCTTTCAATATAACTTGGCAGATATGTCATACAGATCCTGAAGTGGTGCCTTTTGCTATTGAGGAAGTTTAAAAAAAATAATTCTTGTTTCCATGACAACGAGTTTGACTTAGACTCTGATCATAGTGGTGTGTTTGTGTGGACTGTATCTCTTATACTAACAGGTACACTTGCTTGAAACTGTGCGCACACAAGACCAGGTTGTCAACTGGTGCCTTTTGCTATTTAGGGATTCTTAGAAATTTAGTTCATAGTGGCGTGTACCTGACATAAAATTACAAAGTTCCAAATCCCAATTCCAAGGTATTGTTTTGTTAGCTTAATAACTACTCTTGTTTACGGATAGGTTAGATAGAAATTAGACTTAAAGTAACAGTCAGATGATTTGTTCTTCCGAATTTTGGGGAGCCGGGGGATCTGTCATCTTCTGATGACGCTTGTGTTGAAGATGTTGAATTTGATATTGCAGTGTCACTCAGACTGAATCTTATAGGACAAAGTTTGGTTGCATATTGTTTTTGTTGCATAATGTGAGGCGGCTAACTCCAGATAGATGATAGTCCACTCTTTTACTGACTGAAATGTGTTCATATTTTAGTGTTGGCGGAAGATGCTATCAAGGCTGCCTTAAATGACTACAAGGTGAAGAACTCCCCTGATGGGGAGAAGGCAGCTGCTACCAACTGAGCTCCACACCAATCCAGTTGTTGTCATGTGTGTCATAAATGAGTGCCCTTGAAACATTGTTTGGGCTGAAGTTTAGCCTCTTTTTGATGTCAACTTTACACAGAGAATAATATTCTTCCTTGTTTAATTGCAGAGAATTCTTCCTTGTTTAATTGTAGAGTCTCTGAAAAGATTGTATGGTGACCAGTAAATACTTGAGAGCTTGGGAAGTCTTAAGTTGTTTTGTATGTTATAAGAATCCTGCTTCAAACCTTTGTCAAATTAGAATTGATTATTGATATTGAAAAAAAAAACAATTAAAAAAATCTGAAAAATGAAATCTCATGTATATAGTCTATTTACTTTTGAACATGTAGTGTATTATATGAACACAATCATACATGATGTAGATTTCAATCATTTACTTCTGATTTTTCTGATACTCTTTTTGAATCGTGTACTATTTTAGGAAGAGACTTACAAAGAATGTACCAAGAATGTATTACATATTACTTTCCTTTCTACTGTATGGCATCATGAATTAAATATATATATTATACCGAATGAATGCCCTACTCTGGTGCAGGGGTAAACAGTTATTCCTCTGAGAGTCATGCTGAGTCTCCTGGCCAGATGTAGGGAAGGAAGATTGTGGGTGATCTCTGTACTGTCAGCGCACAAATAAGTTAATAACTCACTTGTACAAAGATTGTTTGCATGATACGGACAGCTTTCCCTGTAAACAGACTGGAGCTTGGGGAGCTGGATGAAGGATGTGTGACTGTGAGAGAGACTGTAATTTTTCAGGATGCTTTTTTCTGTTCGGTTTTGTTGTGGTTTCTAAGTCGAGACAGTTGTCTGACTTTTGTAAATTATGAATTAGATTATTATTACTCTCTTACATTTAAGTGTAAGACCATGTGAAAGACTTGAAGTTTTTGTGAGCATTTTAATTTTAGTATATATATTGCAAATAAAGTATATCAAATAGTTTTTGTTTCCTCGATTTAATTTATTTTGACCAAGTGAGGGATTATGGTTTCATGCAATAACCCGTCTTCCCGAGGCAAGGGAGTTAACTGGATGTCGATTTCGGTACATGATTTTGATAGGACTATGCATAGACTAGTTAGTCCTGCCAAAGTATAACTTCATAATTCCAGCCTATTTCGGAAGGGTGGAAACTGGCCTGGTCTTTTATAGTCAGTTAACTCCCTTGCCTCGGGAAGATGGCAATGTCATCACACATTGTACCCATGTTGGGAATCGAACCCAGTGTGACAAGCAGATACGTTAACCACTGGGCTACCCCATTGCTCCTTCATGTTGAGAGAGATAACTGCCCTGCAGTGTGATGAATAAGGGGCATGTGCAGCAGCAGCTAGATGAAGAGGAAATACCTGGAGAATAACCAAGAAGCTTATTTAATAAGAAAGCTGTTCTGAGTAGAAATAAAAAATGAAGAAGAAGGGGGCAGTCTTGGGAGGTTCAGGCTGCAGAAAGGAGGCAATTGGTACTGTCCACTGTTGGAGGGTCAGAGGAATTGGCGAGACGGAGAAGAACCTTGGGTGAATATTATTGGTGGTCACAAGGGCTTGAGTGTTTTCATATATTTTATAGAGGATCACCTGAGAGGAACTGCAATTTGATGTGGATGAAGTTAATTAATGTACAAGAGTCTATACTGCCAATATCAACTACTGAGGTTTTGGGGGCGGTCGGGTAGCCTTGTGGTTAAAGCATTGGTTCGTCACACCAAAGACCTGGGTTCGATTCCCAACATGGGTACAATGTTGAAGCCTATTCCTGGTGTCCCCCCACCATGATATTCCTGGAATATTGATAAAAGTGGCGTAAAATCACTCACTTACTCACTGAGGGTTTGGTTTGACTTACCACCCTTGTACCTTGTCACAATTACAAGGGCTCACATTAGACTAGGTATGTTTGGAATGTGACCAGAAAACAACAGCATAGTGATAGCACCATATGTTTTGAGATGTTTGTGTTAGCTATTTTCTTTAGAAAGAGTAACCACAAAGGTGTGAGTGAAATGTTTCTATCTCATGACCTTGACCTTATCAAAATGTGGCAAAACAATCACACAGGTTCATGAAGAATAAGTCCATTGCATAAATCCTCTAATGCCAATATTATTTGCGTTGTATTCAAGAGGAAGAATATTACGACTGCATTTCACAATTAACTCAGGTGACCTTGACCTTTAGTATAAAAACTGCGGCTGACCTGTTATACGGTCAGATTTGTTAAAAAAAAACGTAAACAACAAGATTCAGTACAATAAACAGAATGCTGACCTTGACCTTTGATTTATCTACAACTTTTCAAAACAGGAGATATTAACCAAGTTAATGACAAATGTATCCCAACCTTTAGAGGATGTCTAATGACAAACTACATGTATTCTTAGTCTTTTCTATCTCGTGACCTTTGGCCCCAGGTCTCACAAGCACAACGCGAACTTAGTTCTGCAACTATTGTAAATCTGTACTAGCGGGAAAAGTAACTAGGCTTCATATGACTTGTTTGTTGCACTAAGCAGCATTCCACCTACATCATGGAGGTCTGTAAATAATCGAGTCTGGCCCTGACAATCAAGTGATTGAAATCATAATATTTGGTCATTCGTCTGATCAATGTTTGATTACAACAAATTCATTGACAGAGCGAGACGCCCTAAAAGAGGGGCGGTGTAACTAACTCAATTAACAATGTCAATATCGTGTATGGCCACCATTTGCGTTGATAGGTGCGAGGCAGCTGGGGTCACTGAAGACACCAGAGATTGAAAACGGCCTGGATGATGTGCCAAATTCCAAGATTGGCCCAACAGAGCTAGTGTTAGGGGCTGGTTCTGGTCCTGTCGTAGACATCAACCCATCTCATCCCAGACATGTTACATGGGGGAGAGGTCTGGAGAAACAGCCGGCCATGAGGTACAGCAATGTTATGTTGTGACAAAAGTCCTTTACAAAACGTGCAACATGTGGGTGGGGCATTATGGGCGGATACAGCTTTTTGAAAAGGTGGGGTGCACAATTAAGATCTATTTATTTTCTTTGGTGGTAATCTATACAGAAATAAAGATTTTTTTCGAAATAAAAAAGGGGGTTGCGCGCACCCCCACCCACCCCCCTCTCTGTATCCGCCCATGGGCATTATACTACTGCAACGTGAGCTATGTCCCAGAATTTGCACAACGGGTAGAGCATGATGTCAACGATGTCGTCCCTGTAGCGTACCCCATTCAAACTGTTATTTACAATGATGGGTTGTGTTCTCCCATGAGTTGTGATGCCGCCCCATACCATTACCATTCCACCCCCAAACTGACGCCCCTGAGGAACACATGCGTCGCTAAAACATACTCGTGTACGCATGTAAACCCTTGCACGCCCATCAGAGCTGTCCAGATGAAACCTGTCCCAGCCTTCAGAACTTCAGATGCTATCCCATCTCAATTAGGGCAACTGTCATACCAATAACGGATGTTGTATAGCTGTTGATTTCGTTGAGGTTTTAATCTTTTCAATACTTTTTACTTGATGCATCTATCTAAACTAGAGTTAATAAAAACTATGGTAAAATGTTTTTGGCCGTTATTTTATCTTACTGATCTTGATATATTATAGCAATTGCTAGGTAAATGCGCTTTTCTTGTCTACGTAACAAATATCGGATCGATAAGCAAATTTCACATACAGATCAATGAAAGTTTGTTAATTTAAGTATTCGACCAAAAAGAACATTTATCTGTGTCCGATTTGGCTAGCTATATGGGTTGTTTGTTTTTACTAAGAACTCCGTGTGGTTCGTTCAGACTCTGTCACCCACTGGACGGGACATGTCCGGATGACTTATAACAGAAACTGAAGATTGGTGACCTTCTTCCAGAATAAACCTGTAATAATTCGACCATGCAACATGCGTAGATTTGCATACGTTTGTTTTAGTGCTCGGACGGGTAACTCGGGTCGGGTGGGTCCTGAATAGGACCCGGGTACCCACAGGACTATACCCGGACCCGTGGTTAGTCAAGTGATATATTGTTTGAGGAACTTTTTTTTTATCTAAAACACTGTGGTTACACTATAAGTCACTAGCGCTCCTATTTCTTTCTGACTATGCACCCATTCCTTCTGACTTTTTTATGTCTAAATAAAGGTAAAACTACACGCAGTAAACTTCAGTGTGTGCATGACCAGATTGTTTTACACGTGTATCTAAATACATTTTGCCAGGGCTACGGTCAAACTTTTCCAAATCTGACAGTTTGTACTTATCTCTAGATATCTACAGCGGGTACCCGGGTAGGGTCGGGTAATAGGGAGGGGGGTACCCGGGTAGTAAATTTGGACACGTCCCAGCCCTAGTTTGTTTGTTGTTTACGCCGCACTCAGCAATATTCCAGCTATATGACGGCGGTCGGTAAATAATCGAGTCTCGAACAGACAATCCAGTGATTGACACCATGAACATCGATCTACGCAAATTGGATACGATGACATGAATCAGCCAAGTCAGCAAGCCTGACCACCCGATCCCGCTAGTCGCCTTTTGCTCTCTTGCTGAAAACCAATTCTAGCCCGGAATCTTCACGGGAATTAAATAATGAAGACCATTTATTTCCTGGCAAACATGAATGTTGGCTGTCTATATATTTCATTGTCCCATTTAAGTTTTGCTATTTCTTTCTTTTAGAAAGAATAAAACAAAAAGTGTCAATATGCAGGTCATGGTGATACGTTATTAAGTTCGAGCGGGTTTCCTAGACACTGAATGCGGATAGCCTCCCTTTGATTTTCTTTCCGTTTTAAACTGGTTCCACTGTTGGTACGCAACGCAAGCGCACCGCTTTTACACATTTTAGTAGACAAGGCCCCAGTCAACTTCCGTTTTGTCCCTGGAAAACCACGTGTAACCCCCTAACTCGGCCTTTTAGCCATCATGGGTTTTCAGAACAAGGTATATGACGGCAGTGTGCTACCATTTTTGTCAGTTTGGAAGCCAAAGGAACCGAGAAAAGTTGTCCCGTACACAGCAAATCAACATTATGATCTGCTCTAGTGCAATATGTTAATATGAAAGCTCCGTCTTACGTGTAATGCTCGGTGAAAGGCATTCTAACCCACGTGTATTTAAGATACAGAATGATATGAGTGTGTTTTACACATAAAATGGTTTTGTCAGGAATAGAAGAGCAATATTTCTTCCCAAAGTGTGTATCACACAGAAAGTGTATAAATCAGATCACCTTTTCGTCAGTTAGCTTTGATGAAGGGTTAATGTGAATGTCCGAATACGTTTCACAAATGAGATGCCTCAGTTTATAAAGGAGAGGTAACTTGTGCTATTTCAGCTGGACATGTTATAAGACATCCCATACCTATCGGTCATAGCAGTTATCTGTAGCAGAATCCGTTTACCATATGTACTGCTGAAATCTTCACCTTTGAGCGAACAAGATGTTCGAGAAATCCTTGCAAAACAGGAACATAAAGTCTATTTGAATGGATGTCTTAACCTCAAGCTTTATATTTATCGCTCTTTATTTGTATCCTGAATACTTTTGGGGATATTTTTTTGTAGTGAAACAGTTCAAAATTTCATAAAACAAATTCCCATAAAATATTAATGATCCCAAACATTTTTTGTGAGTATATTAATGCTCAAACCTCATTTTTCATCACTTATCACAACATATGTTTATTTTTTAATTCAAAGTGAATTTTTACCAACATTGATGCAGCTTCAACTGAAGCATTTATTTGCCTGAATGATAATGTTGGCACTCAGGATACCTTAATTTTTATATGGTCATAGAGTAGTGGAAGTCATAATGGGTCTTGTTTTTACCTGTAGGGCTGTATGAACATGAATCATATTTAGTGGTCAACTATTTGATAACATTAATTTGATTACAAACTTGTGTCTTTTTTAAAAAAATAATTCAAGTTGAAGTCCCCAAACCTGAAAGATTTGTCCATGCCACTAGATTATGACCAATACACCTCATGCACTTTTATTAATATTGTGGTAATGAAACTGATGGTTGATTGTTTTGCTTTCAGCCCATTTTGATTGATGCCCGAGGGCATCTGCTCGGGCGTCTGGCCTCAATTGTTGCCAAGACACTACTACAAGGTAAATATTCATCAGTTCGACAAGCGGTCAAGTCATTTAACTTTTTTTACATCTCTGCTGCTATTTTCATAACTGTGACCTACAACAATCTTGATATTTAACGCTGACAGAAGTTGTATGGTATACAAAACTGAATATCCCATCCAGTGATGACTTTACCTACATTGTCTGAAACCATGACGACACCTATGACCTGAGGAAATGTGATTATTCAGTATAGAAATTCTTCATTGAAGTTGTTTATTTTATTGAAAGAGTGAATATATTTTCATTTTTTGATATTAGTGCTATGCCTATTGCCCTGGTATTGCATTAGAGAAATATACTTTCATAAACTAGAAAATGCATAAAAATGTTTATAGTAGCATACTTCATTAGAACAAACTAATGTAGAATTTTCAGTTGTCAGACTGAAACCGAACCAGCACCACACAAAAATCACTTGTCAAACGTTGGATGGATAGAGTATTAAATTTATTAACATGTTTTTTCCAGGTCAGCGAGTTGTTATTGTAAGATGTGAAGGTATCTGCATATCTGGCAACTTCTACAGAAACAAATGTAAGTTTTTGATCCAATTTGTTGTAATAATGACGTTGCTGTAATAGTGTCCATTTCACTAACATCCTTGTTATAAACACAAGTTCTTGAATTTAGTGATTTTCAAGTTGCATCTGGAATGCATGTGGTATATTGCTGTTTTAATGGCAGTACCTTTGTTATAATTAACATATTTTGTTCAAGTGTATGTCATATGAATATTACATTGATAAAAGACTAAACATTTTCTGAGGACCACACTATTTTGGAGCCTATTTTGGCCCTTAGCAAATGTTAAGTTGTATATTACAATATGAATGCAATAAGCTTTCAAAGAATTTTTGCTTAGATTTTTAGACAAACTATTGTGTGTTTTAAAATTCTGCTGAATCCATGATGGAATCTATGTAAATATTACACATGTACTTATAAATACCATTGTATACGTTTATGGATATATCATAGTGGTGTAATAGTGATACTGACCCGTTCTTACCCTGATTGACCTGTATGTTTACAGTGAAGTACCTGGACTTCCTAAAGAAGCGATGCAACGTGAACCCTGCTCGCGGCCCATTCCACTTCCGGGCTCCCAGGATGATCTTCTGGAGGACTGTCCGAGGTACCATTAAACATTTACGTGCTCAACTGAAACCATGGCTTAAATGATTCATTTGCAGGCATTGTTCCAAATATATTTTTATGTAAGATTTAAATGAGCAGAATCCTCCCATAAACGAAGTGTTGAAGAATTGTCTAACTTGTAATATATCTTACTACTACTACTACTACTGCTACTACTACTACTACTACTACTACGTCATTTCCAGTGATGACTTTACCTACATTGTCTGAAACCTGAAGACAAACACAAAACTGAGGAAATGACATTATTTAAAGGACATTTGATCCACTCACTGGCCATCTTTGTGCATTCTTCTATAGTAGGTTAGTAGCTAACAAATAGGTATGCAATACGATGATATGAACTAGATATCTGTGTGGATTTAAGATAAGCTTACCTCAATTGTGTAGGAAGTATTTGAAATTACAGATAGCCGGGCTTGATTTAGCTATATAAAATATGCACCAGTGCAACCTAATATTTGTCTCTCTGAACACATTTTATACCTCTAAACCTTCTTTTCCTACGTTAATAATCCCTGTTATGTGTAACTTGTCATGCTTTTGGGGCTTGACATCAAACTGCAGGTACTTCAGGATTATTTGATAGTTTTCTTGGACCAGGGGGCAACCTGTTTTTTCTGGTGCAACAAGGTTGTTTGTCAACATGCACTTGGTGCAAGTAAGTTAAATCAAGATCCTAACATCAAGCCATGAATAGTGTTTTAAAAATTTGAAATACATGACAGTTGTCTCTCCTGGTGGTTAACAGGTTAACATTGTTTCATTCAAAAAAATATTGTGCTTGATAATGCTTGTAGTTTTTCATTACTGGGTCTTGCAATTTAAATAATGATTCTTTTAAGTTAGGTTTTAGGAAATTTGACCAAATTCTTTAACTTTGATATGGATCTATTGTGCACATAAGTATCATTCAATTATCCGTTACATTTGAAGAAAAGAGTATGGGCATTGTTGAGAAGTTTTTGTTGCAGTGTCTCATTGTGTTACATATAACAAACAGCAGTTTCTAAATGATGATTATCCTTACCTACATTGAATACTTGTGAAAATATTCTTATTCTGATAGAAACTGCTGATCAACTAAACCTTGTTAAAATATCTACTTCCAGTATGTCTATCTGGACCTCTATTCTCAATTATCCAGTGTATCATATCTCAATTCTAATATGATATATATATACTCTGGATCCATTCTTTTATTGACATGCTAAAAATAGACGTCCTATCAAATTGTGATGACACATCTTGACAGTTCAGTCTTGTGTTTACTAGAAAATCCAGCCATGGTGTTTGTAATTGAAACATTTGCTCATGGGCAATGCTGTGGCTGTTAAGTTGCATGTCCAGAAGTCATAATTTGAAGGACTTTTAGATGGGTTTGTCTAAGTAGGCAGCTACAGAACTCTATAAATTACTGGCATTTTGCATCCCGACTGTTAAATTTACAACCCTCTATTGATGAAGTGTCTTCTTAGCAGGTGATGCTGCAAATCTAATTGTCATTGGGTAAATATATAGCTTGTCAGTGATGTTTATACCATCCCATAGCGTTTTGAAGTTGATGAAACCACTTCACATGCACTACCATCTGAGACAGCTATTGAACATCCCTGTAACGGCCGCTACTGCCACTGTCATTATTTGAAGCTATTCAGTGTTTCGGTATCTTCAGTGTATTCCCTAAATAGCTCCTTGTGACCCCTTATAGATTGTTTATAACACTGTGCTTTCACATTGTTTCACAGGTTGACAGTGTTCCCACTGGCTTTTGAAACTGCCAGTAAAAATTTAACAGTTCTTCCTTCTCCCTCTCCCTCTCTCTCCCCCCATTTTTGTCAGTCCCAATTTTTAACAATTAAAAAAATGTATAGAAATAATCTGGTTTTAATTCTTCCAACATCATGTTCAGTGCAATGACGACATCTCTGGAGTAACTTAGTTCGATCTACACATCATTCACACAAAGTTCAGTCACAATTTTCTGATTTTCAAATGTTTTGAGACTAAGTTGCTACAAATATATATTTAACCTCGAAACAACTGAAATGTTATGTCATTGCACTAAAAACAGAAAAGGAGAAATCCTGATAGTTAACTAACAGACAAGCAGGCTTCGTTTCGAAAAATATACTTACCTATATGAATATCGCTGACGTCTTGTTCAACAACAAAGATTTATGAGATACTTTGCCGGTCCACAGGGACTGGTAGTCACATGAATTACCAGTCCAAGCCTAATTTTGCTGGTTAAAAATGTGAAATTAACGGTAAACGGGAACACTGAGGTATTTGAATTATTGATATTTCTTTGTTTCTTAGAAGGTGCTGTCATTGTTTAGATATATAGCTTGTCAATGATGTTTATACCATCCCATAGCGTTTTGAAGTTGATGAAACCACTTCACATGCACTACCATCTGAGACAGCTATAGAACACCCCCAAAAAACCTATCTGTACAACACACTTAAACTGTTGTCATATTGTGCTATGTTTGCCTTTAGTGTATTGTCTTGGTGGACCCCAAGGGTTAAGTTATGAGTAGGCATTTCCTAGGTGTGACTTTAGGGTGGCCGGAGGTTTAATGAGGCAGTCAGAATGGAGTTGTCACATTGTGTCAGAGGTTAAGGTATCTGAAGGAGAAATGGTACAACCAAACTTGAACAAGGTTAATTTTCTATGGTATTATGGGCGCTTTATTTGTAGGATTTGATGACAGGTCTGAGGTGTATGTCACTTTCAAAGAATCATGATCATATCTCATCACACACTGTTTTGCAGGGATGAGACGACAGTCTCACAGGATTCTAGAAGTAAATAGAAACAAACCTTAGAATATGGAAGTCTAAAGTGGTGACTAATTGTAATTTATATTTCTACTACCATCTTATCATTTCCAGTGATGACTTTACCTACATTGTCCGAAACCTGAAGACAAACACAAAACTGAGGAAATGAAGTCAACGAGTCATTAAAATAAGGATGTTAATCAATTCAGTGACCATCTTCATTGTGAAGTTAGTGATTAAGATGCAAGTAATTTGCGTTGAATAAAGAATTTAATTTGTAAGATAGGAAAATGTAATCATACTTTAAGTTCTCATAGGAATGGTTCCTAAATGTTCTTTTCTTTCCATTTAAGACTGGTTACTTCAAGTCTTATCCTGGTATGTGAAATCATTTAATGTCAGATGTTCAAAGTTGTGTCTGTAGAATGAGAATAGAGTTTAGTAAGAGTTTGTCTGAGTGTGATCCATCTTATGAACAGAGCAGTTTCTATGTGATGATTATCCTTACCTACATTGAATACTTGTGAAAATATTCTTTTTCTGATAGAAACTGCTGAGCATTCCTCCCCTGCTTTGGACATATAGATGAGTTAATGCTATTTCTTTTTCTTCATTTCTTATAAGGTGATGTCATTATTTACATATATAGCTTGTCAATGATGTTTATACCATCCCATAGCGTTTTGAAGTTGATGAAACCACTTCACATGCACTACCATCTGAGACAGCTATATAGAACAATCGCCATGAACAACCCCCACCCCCATAAGCACACGCTTGTGCCACTATTGTCATGTCTCGGTGTTGATATCTTTAATCTTTCACCTAATTATCTTCTCTGTTGCTTTTTGTAAGAGGCGATATAAGTTTAGACAGGTGGTCTGTCGTCTTGACGCCTTGGGTTGATTGTGTCATTCTGATCTGAGGACATGATGTTGCTCTTATACTAATCACTATTTTGTCTGATCCAGACTTGATTATTTTTGGCATTTTGTGATATGGCTGCAATATTGCAGACTTCGGCATAAAACAAATGAAGAACATGTAGACATTTCCTAGGTTTGAGGTAATAGTAGCTGAAGGCTACATTAATCAGTCAGAATTGAAGTAGTTTCCAGGTCAAATTATAAATGTCACAGTATGAATCATTAATATTTAAAGCTGTATGCACATTAAGACAGTAAGGTAGATATCAGATTCAACATAGAAGAAACTAGTTAGATAAAGAGTGAAAAATATATGCACTAGTAAATTTTACCTGAATATATATGTACAAGTAAATTTTACCTGAATATTTATGTACAGTGTTCGAAATAAGCATGAATGTCAGGGGTCACTAGATTAAAATACCATAGATCTTGAGGCCCCCTCTTACTTTCAATCACTATGTATTAAAGTCATTTTCCAATATCAGAGTTTTAGATAATGATTGAAAATAAAGAATAGGTTGTGTCATGCACACATTGAAACCAAGGGTAAATGTCAAACTCAGCTGATTTTGGAGGTTTGTCTTGTGCTCACCAGAAATCATGTTGGAAATGTGTCCCACAGGGGAGAGCATTCACCAATGTTCAGGGATGTCTGTTGTGAACTTAAGCAGGTGATGCTGTTGGGGTATTAATCAAACTAATTGTCGTTGTGAAAATACAGCTTGTCAGTGATGTTTATACCATCCCATAGCGTTTTGAAGTTGATGAAACCACTTCACATGCACTACCATCTGAGACAGCTGTTAAACACCCCTGTAATGGCTGCTACTGCCACTGTCATTATTTGAAGCTATTCAGTGTTTGGGTATCTCGCTCACAATCCTCTTTAGTCTATTATCTAAATAGCTCCTTGAGACCCTTTATAGATTGTTTGAAATACTGAGTTTTCACAGGTTGAGGTAACTGAATTATCAGTATTTATTTCTTTATTTCCTTTGTGCTGTCATTGTTTAGATATATAGCTTGTCAGTGATGTTTATACCATCCCATAGCGTTTTGAAGTTGATGAAACCACTTCACATGCACTACCATCTGAGACAGCTATTGAACACCCCTGTAAAACATGCCTGTACCAAACCCGAAAACTGTTGTCACATTGTCCTCAGTGGTGCCATTTATAATGTATTGCCAAGGTAGACCCTGTGTGGTTGAAGTACGAGTAGGCACTTCATAGACGTTAGGTAGACAGAGGTCTATATAGGCAATCAAAATTAGAAGTCGTTTGCAAGTCAAATTACGTGCTGAATGAATCAAAGCAAAATAAGTGTCAAACTTAGTTGATCAAATGTAACCAGTGCTGATTCTGTAAAGGTTGACTTTTGAGAAAGTACATTATTTCTAGCCCTGACTTTGATGGTAATCTTGTTTACCAGCAACCATGTTCCTACAAAACAAAACAGGGTCCCATGCTGATTACTATGTATTCAGTGATGTCTGTTATAAACTTGAAGCTTGTCAGTGATGTTTATACCATCCCATAGCGTTTTGAAGTTGATGAAACCACTTCACATGCACTACCATCTGAGACAGCTTATTACTAAGATCACTCGGCCCGTGAAGATCCGGGTTAGAATAGGTCTTCAGCAACCCATGCTTGCTGTAAAAGGCGACTATACTTGTCGTAAGAGGCAACTGACAGGATTGGGTGGTCACTCTGACTTTGATGATGCATATCATCGATCCCAATTTGGTGGATCGATGCTTATGTCAATCACTGGATTGTCTGGTCCAGACTCGATTAATATAGCTGGAATATTGCTGTGTGGGGCATTAAACAACCAACCAGTTAGTCATGGTCCCATGACTGAAGATACATATATATATATATATATATATATATATATAAATATCACCCCTCCCAACCAGGTTCACTCCAGTAACCACTGCCTGCCCCTCACTGACCGACGTGTTGTCTTGCAGGTATGCTCCCCCACAAGCAGCCTCGTGGCAAAGCTGCCCTCAGGAAGCTGAAGATGTTTGAGGGGATCCCCGGACCCTATGACAAGATGAAGAGGCAGGTTGTTCCCTCTGCTCTCAAAGTGCTCCGCCTGAAGCCCACAAGCAGGGTAAGACATTGGTGCCTTCTGTAATCCTCACTTGTTAAGAGGGGCGGTGGGTAGCCTAGTGGTTAAAGTGTTTGCTCGTCACACCGAAAATCTGGGTTTGATTTCTCACATGAGTACAATGTGTGGAGCCCATTTCTGGTGTCCCCTGCCATGATTTTGATCTTCATTGGTTTACCTGATCCAGACCAAAAACAATAACTGTGCTCTGCGATACAGCTGGGATATTGCTGATGGTAAATATCCCTATCATTAACAGGTTATGAAGTCCCCCAGCAAAGATTGAGGGACTACTCTCTCCTAAAATATAGTTCGTGAAGTAATTAGCAATAATTCAAGGTGTATGCATCCCTGATTAGCTTGTCACCTCATTTTTCATCCTTGTCAAAAGTCTGATGCATTAAGGTAATGGTTTCTATGTGAGCTTGTCTGTGATGTTTACTCATCCCATAGCGTTTTGAAGCTGATGAAAAAAGCTTTTACATGCACTACCATCTGAGACAAGCACAGGCTTTTGACACTGTTCTCGTGCCAGTGAAGACACGTGGTGATGATGTGGTTGTGTTCCAGTTCTGTCAGCTGGACCGCCTGTCGAAGGAGGTTGGCTGGATGTACCAGGGAGTGGTGGCCAAGCTTGAAGAAAAGAGGAAGGTCAAATCAAATGATTACTTCAAGAGGAGGAAGTCAACACTTGTAAGTTGTCACAGTTTAGTAGAGGGGCGGTCGGGTAGCCTACTGGTTAAAGCGTTTGCTCATCACGCCGAAGACCCGGGTTCGATCCCTGACAAGGGTACAATGTGTGAAGCCCATTCCTGGTGTCCCCCGCCGTGATATTGCTGGAATATTGCTAAAAGCGGCTCAAAACCAAACTAACTCACCAGTTTAGTAGAGTTATCTATTGTAACTGTACCAGGATCTGCTGATGGCAGGTTTGATCCCACACAGAGTGACTTTTCTGATTATTAATCAGAATGAATGTATCATTGTGGGTTTGAGCAAGACAAGTATCAGAATTATATTTTCGCTTAAGCACATTTTGGACAGGCTTGAAAAGTCTCCAAAAATCTCCATCTCAGTTGAATGACCTGGAAATACACCTTTTCATAGTTTTGAAAGAAACCGTTTGAAATTTTTTTACAAACTTTTGAAGAAAACAATTTGTCTACAATCTTATTAATAGTCTTTAACAATAGAGTATTCTTCTTTTTATTGATTGGCTGCTTCTGTTAAGTGTTAATAGGCCCAAGTCCATAACATAATTCAAATTGAACAGAGGTAAAGAAGCATGCCTTTATCTTGCGGAAACTAATTGGCATGAGGGAAATTTAGTTTGCATTTATGGTCCTAATGTTTGAGAAGAGAACCTTGGTCATAAAGTTTGTTACTGATACTGTGTTGAATCCTGTGGCAGAGTAGGTTCAGATATAGCGTCCAGTCTGCTGGTTTTAACATGCCAAACACTCGTAAAGATCTAGAAGAACTAAAGAGCTGAGGTTGCAGAGCTCCAGATAACTTTTTGAGCAATCGAGTTTTTACTCTAGGGTTTCTATTTTAATTGGGTTATAACATTATTTATTGGGTAACCAATATTTTTTCACTCATCTATTCATCACTCTTTTGTGTATTTCCCAAAATTGGTGAACATTTTAAGATTTAAGAAAACCGAAATAATGTTTTAAGAGTATTTAATGGTTCTAAATATATTGGCTTGACTTGGAAAGTAAATTAGCTCGTAATTGTGTTTCCCGAAATTAGCTCCTTTGTTCACATGCTGAAAAAGCTTTTTCTTTGGGTATTTACGGATGCTGTTTTTATAATTTGAGTTTGTCATGTAATGCATTTGTATCTGTACGCGAGTTAATTGAAAGTAATTGGGTTTTGATTATTTTGGCGGGGTATTTTACGCAACTATGCTGCTTATCTGTAGCTCTTGGTTGTTTCGTTACTCATGTGTACCACATCCGAAGTTGATCCTGTCGGTCAGTGATGATAAAAAAACCTGGTATTGATATTGATGAAAATAGCAACATGCACTACCAGCTGAGACTGACAGGGACGGGTGTACTAAATAAGCATTTAGTTTATCAGTGCACTTAGATTTTTAGTTCAAAATTATGTGTAGATAAATAGTGTCCCTTTGTTCTATCACTGTAGCTGTGACCCTTTATTTTGTAACATTAGTCACATAGTTATAAGCTTCTTTTGCAGACAAAAAGCAAATTTAAGAGACAAATAAATATTGCATTGTGAAAATTGTCAGATAATTCTTTCATTTTGAATAAAATACACCAGAACTTTCGGGACTGTTGATGCATTTCTTAACCTGTAAAACCCATAGATATTGGCAGATATAGTTTTTGAGCTACAGTGCCCCCTGCCTTAATCAGATGTGATGTAGAGCTTTCCATTGTGGTCAGCTGCCAGAGTTGTTGCAGACCAGACAGGTTTGATAAGTTCTCTGTTTGTGTTACAGCGTCTCAGAGAACAAGCCAAGAAAAATGTCCTGCCCAGAGTCAAGAAAGAGCAGCAACTTATCGAGAGCTTTGGGTACCAGTGAGACATGTAAAAAGAGAAATAAATTTCTGTGGGGAATGTTCATGTTTTTGTTATTCGACACTAATTTCAGACGATACAAATTAAACTGGACATAACAATATTCATGTCTTCAATACTCTTCTATGTGGAAACTTGACAAACGCCATGGGGTTTGAACATGTTCCCAGCAACCTATGCTGGTCTTTGAACATGTTCCCAGCAACCTATGCTGGTCTTTGAGCATGTTCCTAGCAACCTATGCTGGTCTTTGAGCATGTTCCCAGCAACCTATGCTGGTCTTTGAGCATGTTCCCAGCAACCTATGCTGGTCTCTGAACATGTTCCCAGCAACCTATGCTGGTCTTTGAGCATGTTCCCAGCAACCTATGCTGGTCTTTGAGCATGTTCCCAGCAACCTATGCTGGTCTTTGAACATGTTCCCAGCAACCTATGCTGGTCTTTGAACATGTTCCCAGCAACCTATGCTGGTCTTTGAACATATTCCCAGCAACCTATGCTGGTCTTTGAGCGTGTTCCCAGCAACCTATGCTGGTCTTTGAGCGTGTTCCCAGCAACCTATGCTGGTCTTTGAGCATGTTCCCAGCAACCTATGCTGGTCTTTGAACATGTTCCCAGCAACCTATGCTGGTCTTTGAGCATGTTCCCAGCAACCTATGCTGGTCTTTGAGCATGTTCCCAGCAACCTATGCTGGTCTTTGAACATGTTCCCAGCAACCTATGCTGGTCTTTGAACATATTCCCAGCAACCTATGCTGGTCTTTGAACATGTTCCCAGCAACCTATGCTGGTCTTTGAGCGACCAAATGGATCAGGTGGTAAGGTCACTTGGTTGATAGCAGGTCATCGTACTTTGACAACGTGAATCATTGTTTACAATATCAAGCACTGCATTGTCTGGTCCAGACAGGGATTATATACAGGCCAACATTATTTAGCTGGCATTAAACAAACAATCAAGGAATAGGTTACCAATAGTCCAACAATCCCTCTGAACATGTTATCATAAGTACCCTGATGCCGGAGCGTGGCTCCTGAAATCTACCAGTAGTATTGATCAAAGATCATTTCATGTTCTTGTAATGTGTAGCTTATGTTGAAGACTGCTGCATAAGCCATTCACTTGCTTGCACCACACCATGTTTTTCAACTTGGGTATTCTGAACATTCCATGAACATTGATGCTGCTGAATCTCTTCGAGAGATGAAGGCAAAGTATTTGTTCCCAACATGATTTATTTCAAAATAGTGTGGGAAGGGCAAATACGATTTCTTGGAATATGAAAGTGACCTTAATTTGTTTTCGTAAGAGGCGAATACGGTGGCTCCTTTATCAAGACCTTTACAGGCTCTATCATAGCTAGTGTTTGCAGAGTGGCGTCCAACATGAGTCCAAGGTTTACTTGTTCGGTGTGTTTCAACATGATCTTGGCTGAAGGCGATGACGGGAAGGACAATTTCCGAACTGTTTAAATGATATTCATGGAGAACATTTAAGATGATGTAGGTAACTGCAGGACTTGTTAATTAGTTGACTTGTTGCAAGGTTGAAAATAACGTGCAGGAACATGCGCTACACTATTTAGAAATGTCTTGATCAGTTGAGTATGGTCGCCGATCGACTACACATCACGTTTTGAGTTCACATATGAATGCTGAAAGAAGCATACATAAAATTACACTATTTATATCGTGATAATTCGTCACCAAAGCTACGGTAGCCGAATTGGTGACGGAATTCAGCGATCGGATAGCGTGGAAATGAGATTATATTGATCTCGTTTGCAGCCTAGGTGATACCTTGTTCTTGGGCCTGGTTATCAGGGGAAGGTTGCGACCAATAAATTAATGTGAATAAACAATCTTCATGAATAATAAAAACCTGAATATGTATCTCTGCCAGTGGTCATAACAAAACAACTGCCAGTTTGTAACTTTTCAAATTGTGACCCTCATTTGGGGGTCGACACAAAAACACCCCAATCAGCCTCCGCGAGTATTCCTGACGTAAGAAGGATGTCCCTTTCATCGTTATATTAAACTAGTCGTCGACTGTCCATTTCATGTGAGGTCACAAGCCCATCTCGCCACACAGCCTCGGGCCACTGGATAGTTACACAGCTTCACTGTACTGTTTATTTCAAATATTCCATATGCCCCTGTCGACAAGCTGCATGGTCATGACTCCCAGCAAATGTACCCGTGAAGGATATGCTAGCAATCCATGCTTTTCATGAGAGGCGACTAACGGATCGGGTGGCCAGGCTCGCTGACAATGCTGACGCATATAATTGTATCCCAATTGTTGAGATCGATGCTCATGATGTCAATCAATGGATTGTCTGATCCAGACGCGATCATTTACAGACTGCCGTCACATAGCTGGAATATTGCTGAGTGCCGCGTTAAACAACAAACGGTTTAAAACGGCTCCAAGCAAAGTAATGCCTACATGGGACGCTGCTGTTAAAGTATAGAGTAACTGTACATAGTTCAGTGTACCTCCACAATGACGAATATATAATACAATTAGTATAAACTGCCAGGCAAAAGAAAGTTTTCACCTGAAAATTAGATTTGACCATAAAATTGATAAAGCTATCAAAATGTTGTTAGGCTGTAAACAGTAGCTAAAACACTGCAATATTAAATGTATCACCATCGAATGACCATCCAGTGATTGACATCATGAGCGTCGATCCACGCAATTGAGATACGTTGACATGCATCAACCAAGTCAGCGAGGCTGACCACCCGATCCCGTTAGTCGCCTCTTATTCGACAAGCATATTCGCCTTTCACGGCAGGCATTAGTTGCTGAAGACCTATTCTACGAATTTTGTTAAATGCCGCATTCAGCAATGTTAAAGCAATATCACGCCGCTCTGTAAATACCTGAGCCTGGGCCAGATAAACCGATGGTCGACATGATGAGCAAAAGTATCACGCATGCATTCGTGTGCGAGGGAGTTATTCTAACCCGGGTCCATCAGGATGCGATTGTTTTGCCTGAAACAGGTTTCACCCTTTTGGGTGTGAATAACTGGGGAATGTCAAGGAGGCATTCATAGTGTGATATAATGACACGGAAGGATGCCAGCCACAATTACAAGCAGGTAATATGAGGTGATCAAATGACAAACTGAAGAATGTACAACAAAACACGGTGACGGTCGACCTTCGATAAAAGGGGTCAACACACAACATCTGGAGACACAATCTTGAGGCTGAGAGAGTGATCTGGTATCATTTGAAACATTCAGCAATATGTAGAAAGAAACCTCAACCAAGTGAAATAGACATGCATAAACAACACAAACTGTGCAGAGAGATCCAGTGTTGAAAGGTGAGGTGAAATGGGGTTTAACGTCGCGTCCAAGATTATTGCACTTATATAGCGACGTGCATGTACGTGTGTGTGTTTGTGTGGCTGCTTGTACTAGTCCAGACTGATGCCGATTTATAGTGCTAGCTCACTGAGATACCATGCCGCAGTTTAACATGAATATCTCACTCAGACACAGTATACTGACTCCGAGCCGACCAGTCCTTGTTTTAGCCCCTTAATGCCGAGCGCCAGACAGGGTAACACCAAGTACCATCTTTTAACGTCTTTTGGTATGACGCGGCCGGGGATCGAACCCAGGACCTTCCGCTCTCCGGGCTGACGCTCTACCATTAGACCACGGAGGCGGTCTAGTGTTGAAACCGGTTTTGTTTTCACAACGAGCTGTCCAGTCACATGACTACATACAGTCAGCCATGCGTCCACTTCCGCCATAAGTAATCTCGACGCATCGGCCCATACAGTGTGTTGTCAACAGCAATGTTCGTGCTTCTTGTGACTGTAGTTGTGCTGGCTGTGTTGTGGCTGTTGACGCGGCGGCGTTCTGGACTTCCCCCCGGCCCCCCTCTGCTCCCGTTTGTGGGGAACGCCCTGTCTATGGGCTCTGATCCCCGGGTCACGTTTAAGAACCTCCGACAGAAATACGGTGACATATTCAGTTTCTATGTTTTCAACAGACCAGTCATCGTTCTCAACGGCTACAGCGCTCTGAGAGACGCATTTGTCAAGAACGGTGATATATTTTCGGACAGGCCGCATTCTTTCATCAACGACTTTGTCTCAAAAGGGAAAGGTAAGCTGTTCAAATTGTCAAATCACCTGTACCATTCCACAAAGCAAACAATTACACACAAAGTCTCTGATTATGTATTTTTCTAAAGTATAAACGGTAATATGTCAACCAGAGTAAACTACACATTGGGACAAAAACATGGACTATAAAACAGTAGGAGAAATACCACAGGTATAATATATATATCAAACTAAAAAAAACAAAGACCAAAACATATCTAGACAACAATATGAACTGCCAGAATTATTTAATTTATTCATGTATTTGTTACCTAATTAAAACAGCAATAATATTTGACATAATTTACAAACCAATTTCAAATGACGTTCAAATAAAATAACCAGATTTCCTGCGTTATAACGAGTTTAACCTGATCGCGTTAAGTAATATGCTTTTGTTACTTGTTGAGTCAATAAGTTAACCCACACAGTTTATGGGAAAAGACTTCAGTGTGAATCTAACAAACAACAAAGGAATGCTATCCAAATAATAATTGTATTATAACTAGGTTTACAAATCAATACAAAATACTGCACACAATAGAGTGACAGTGCCAAATTCAATGTCAGTACAATTACAATGGCAGTATAAAATATAATATCAGTGGTAGTATCCGCCTAGCAGCAACAGTGGTAAAGCTTCCAATTGGCTGGATATCTAGAGTGAAAACAATGATCTTCACACAACCTTGATGTAATGAAATATGTAACGTGGGATCTGTGAGGCACTCTCTCTCATGTTGTCTAATACCTCCGGCAAGGTTCTATCCTACGCTGGATTCGTCGAGCTTTTCTAAACGCATCTAAATATAGTAACTTCCACACCACTGCTTACATTAGATAATGCTAGATTCCTGACAACTTACCCTCTCTCATGTTGTCTAATACCTCCGGCAAGGTTCTATCCTACGCTGGATTCGTCGAGCCTTTCTAAACGCATCTAAATCTAGTAACTTCCACACCACTGCTTACATTAGATAATGCTAGATTCCTGACAACTTACCCTCTCTCATGTTGTCTAATACCTCCGACAAGGTTCTATCCTACGCTGGATTCGTCGAGCCTTTCTAAACGCATCTAAATCTAGTAACTTCCACACCACTGCTTACATTAGATAATGCTAGATTCCTGACAACTAACCCTCTCTCATGTTGTCTAAAACATCCTGCAAGGTTCTATCCTACGCTGGATTCGTCGAGATTTTCCCAAACCATCTAACTATAGTAACTTCCACACCACTGCTTACATTAGATAATGCTAGATGCCTCACAACTAACCAATGTCAAAACAAAATGATATAAACCACTACTGAATCGTAACAGAAGTGATGTAATAATACAATTACAACAGTGTTTAACAATAAATTACACTGCAAAATAACACTTTCATCACAAGAGATACATGAAGGTGGTTAATCCACATCAGCATATCTTCAGCAAATATTCATGGATTAAACAGATTATCGCCGATTATATGTCTGACTGCAGGTACTCCAGTCTGAACCACACAGTGAGTGATTTAAATTTAATGTCGCATCGGCATTTTTTCAGCCATATACCGACGAGACCTAGTTAATATGTTTACAATTTAGTCATTTTTGCAAAGTTATATTTAAAAACAATTTATGAAACATATTTGAGCATAACAATATCATGTAAACAATTTTAAAACACGGGCTATGGCCCACCAGTAACCAAGCTTGATTAACATTCCCACGCCATTGGGGTCTGATTTCACAGTCTTATTATTAAAACTTCCAGGAATAGTTGGAACCTCCGGTGACGTCTGGCGTGAACAGAGGAAGTTCACCCTTAATACTCTGAGGGAATTTGGTGTAGGAAGGCCTGTTATGGAAAACAAAATACACCAGGAGGTCTCGCATCTTCTCGCAGCCTTTGAATCAGAGAAAGGACTGGGGTTTGACTGCAGGCGCTTGTTACACAATTCAGTGTCCAATGTTATCTGTTCCACAGTGTTTGGAAAACGCTTTGAATATACGGATCCTCTATTTATCACATTTCTGGACATTCTGGATGACATCATGGCAGTTTCAGCAGCCACAAACGTCGTAAACTTTTTACCCTTCTTACGGTTCTTGCCTGGGGATCTTTTCAAGGCGAAGAGAGCCTTACACAACGATGACCTAATGGAGTCTCTGCTATTGAAACCAATGTTAGAAGAACACTTGAAACAGCGTGATGATGGGAACGTGGACGACGTAATGAGTGCATACATCAAGGAAATGCAACAGCGTCAACAACAGAAGGAGTTCACGACAATGGATTGTAAGTACCTGTCAATGTCCCCGTCACCTTTAGAGTGAAGCGTTTCTTCTGTAATGTCAAGGTTTTTCCTTAACAGTCGCACATTTTCTATGTATTGTTTAACAAATCATCTTTCTATAACGGAATCATTTAGTTCAAGCTATATTGCTTAACCTTACAGTGGGAAATCTCAAGAGAGTTATCGCCAACCTGTTCGTTGCCGGGACAGAAACAACAGCCACTACAATACGCTGGGCACTGGTCTACTTCCTGAACTACCCGGATGTTCAGGAGAAGTGCTTCCAGGAGATCCTGGAAAACATCGGCCAGAGCAGACGGCCCTCCATGAAAGACAAGACGAACCTTCCTTACGTGGAGGCCACCATTATGGAAGTGCTGAGACACGCTGACATTGCTCCCCTCAGCGTTCCCCATACCGTTCCCCACGATGTCCAGTTCCGAGGATACACTTTCCCTAAAGATGTCTTTATCATCCCCAACCTAGATTCTGTCCTCAAAGACGAAGATGTCTGGGGTGACCCGGAAAACTTCAGACCTGGGCGTTTTCTTGACTATGAAGGAAAACTCCAAAAGAAAGAAGAATTCATTGCTTTTTCTCTAGGTTAGCATAGGTTCTTGATCATTCGACGGCGGCTTTGCCGCCATGACATATTTGTAATACTTCTGTTAAAAGTCTTTGGGGACATGGTGGTTTATGGGTAATTGTATATGCAATTCATGCATTTCTAATTTTGTCTCCATTTGTTTGTGACAATTCATTTTTGGTATATGTGTTGGTAGTTGTTCATTCTTTTTTAATTTAATCAAACCCTAAATTCCTAAAATGTGTTGCAAAATTTGTCACAGTTATTAAAAGGGGACCCTGTATAGTCTTCAGTGCTTATTCCACATGGTTTCAATGGTGTTTCCGAATTCACGGTACGGAAGGTAACCGTATATTAGACAACACAATAGTGAAGCATATCAAAGTGGAACTACGGAACGCATAATGCTTTCGAACGAGTATTATTTTGTTACTTCTAATTGTGTTCATATAACAATCTGAACAACTCTGTTTTTCAATTTGTAACAGTTTTCTGAAAGATCTATAGGACTTGTGGGTAATTGAATAGAAAGTACATGCATAACATGTCACATTTTATTTGTTATCTGTTCTATATTTTCTATATTTTTTCAGTTGTTTAAATCGCATTCTTTCATGATCAGGGAAAGTGTTTAAAAGGTTTTAGTCTGCGTGCCGCATACGCCACGACGTTCTTGACTTATGCGTGACCAACTCGTGTCCACTCGGGACAAGATGTGCCCCTCTCGAAGGTTTCGTATTGGCGTATGAACACAAGAAGTACTTCAAACAAGAACGATAACTCTTGTTCTATCTTCCCTCGTCTTACAGTAAAATGTGGCGTTATAGCAGCGCTCGCTTATTCCTGTTGTCAAAGTAGAGATTCTATCATTTAGAAAAAAATATATATTTGGTAAGCAATAACACTCATTCATTCTAAGCTGTCATGACTGAATTTGTCCTTTCATGGATAATGTTAACAAATAGTATACACATTTGATATATGTTCATTATAATAACTTTATGACGGAATGTCATATCCACTATCTGTACAGAAGTATTTCTAAATACAGACAAACAAAATAGTAAGACCATTTTAATGTTCGAACTTTGTGGGGATTCCCAAGTAGCCTCTGCTTGTCGTTATTGGTGGGGTGGTCAGGTTTGGTGCATGGGTTCATTGCGTGCCATCGTGCCTCCACGATGCTGATCGTTGACAGTTTGCCTGATCAAGTCTCGATTATCCACTCAAGTAAAGACATGAAGCTGAATACTAAACATATGCTGCTTTTAAAATACAACAGCTTTGGTATAGTTGGTATTTAACTGAAGAAATTGTGTTAGAATAGCATAGTCCCTTACAGGTTTAATGCAGAATATATGTACGTGATCCATTTAGATTGTTTGAGACCTCTAATATATAATGCCTTCATTTTCCATTAAGAGTTTCTGTAAGTACTTAATGCTGATATGTGTACGATAGTGTACTGCATGATAGGGCGAGGGTTTTCTTTTACAAATTTCGAAATATTTCGTTTGAATATCTTCATTAAATATTTTGGGGAATTATTTTATTGTAAATATATTTTGACGAACACAGAGTTTGCCGCCTTGTTGTTGCATCGCATCAAATGTTTTCTTGTGACATCTGTTTCAAACACATAAACTACTAGGAAGTTTTGATTATCGCAATTCTTGTATAGTATATTATGACGATGATCGTAAAGATGGAGTAGTGATTTACTGGTTGATTATAACTATAATGATGGGGATATGTTGGACTTATTGCAGGTCGGAGAGTTTGCCTGGGGGAGTCAATGGCCCGGATGGAGCTCTTCTTATTCCTCACTAGCATGATTCAGAGGTTCCAGTTCGTCCCCGTGAACGGACGAAAGCCACCAACAGATGGAATAATGGGCTTAGTACATTCGCCAAATAACTTCCAAGTAAAAGCAATTCCCCGCAACTAATACTGTTCGGATCAGCACAGGATCAGTCAGTCATTGTTACGAGTGATTTCCATATTGAAACACCAAGGCTAAGACAGAACTCGGTATGTACAAGCCTTATTGTAAAATCAGTAAATAACGATTAAATATCAATGAAATATCAATAAATTATATTCCAACATACAGTTTTACGTTTTCAATGAAAAAAGGCAATACCATGGACAATCTCCCGTAATGGGATGTCCTCAGATCTTGTCGTCAGCGAGAACTTAGATCTGATTTTAATGAGATTGTACCATGGGTCAAGTAAGTGGCACCACCATTAAGTAACAGGCACTTGAATTAGTGAAAGCACGCTCACGAACGTTCGGTATTTTATCACTGTCGAATGTCTTGAATACGGAATAGTGTTGGAATCTGGCAGGAATATGGTGTTAACTACTAGGTATCCAAATAGATAAGACACAAGTCGGGTAAAAAAAAGTCCTTGATTGCCCTCTTCTCGCTCTTCTATACATGTAGGTACAGCCAGCCTCCTTGAAACTTTCTTTATACTTTGCCTGTATATGTAAGTAAAAGCGACAAACCCCTTTCCATATTCGTTCGAAATTTCTGTTAAAGTAGAGTCGATTAAACGATTTCGGCTATAGGGCATGGACATGCGGTTATGAATCACTATGAAATAGTGATGATACCAGGACTGGTGTTCGCGAAAAGGTGCGCGTATCCTGCCCCACCGGTGACACCCGTCACACACATACGCAAAAGCAAGTCAATTGTTTTTCACCTGAAGAAACTCTGTGACATACTGTACACGTTAGAATAAGAAATTGCATCTGACCTAATTTTTGTCACTGATGCTTCAAATTTGGAAATGTACCCACGTGTCTACCGTAAATGTTATTGAAAACCTTGAAGGCTGTAACGACCAGTGAAGATGCGAGGTAGAATAGGTCTTCAGCAATCCATGCTTGCCGTAAAGGGCGACTATGCTTGTCGTACGAGGCAACTAACGGGATCGGGTGGTCAGGCTCGCTGACTTGGTTGATGCATGTCATCGGCCCCAATTGCGTGGATCGATGCTCATGATGTCAATCACTGGATTGTCTGGTCAAGACTCGATTATTTACAGACCGCCGTCTTATAGCTGGAACATTGCTGAGTGCGTCGTTAAACAACAGACAAACAAATTTGGTAGCGATCGTTCGGCCATGGCGTTTATATACGTTACCCAGCTACATCTATGGGGAACAACTCACTAGATTCTTTCCTCTCAAAATAATATCGTCTAATTTACGACGTCATAAAGCTGCGAGCGAATATCCAGATAGAACAATGTTTCATCGTGAAATAAACCACGTTTCGTTGTTCATTGTTCTTTACAATTTGTCGCGTAGCTATCTTATATCATAATGTAAACTTGATCCCATAGGTATAAACACATTTTTAATGTTATTTTAATTACATATGCATTTTCACATATCTCATATTGTGTTATTTCGGTAAATGTAGGCCAACGGCCCATTGTTTCGTTTGATTACATGACGTGCAGAATACATACAATATATTTGTGAAATGGAGTTGGATTTATGACATTATACCGAGTGTTTTACGTTGATTCATTTCCTACTATCTGAATATGATTAAATCCATCATCAGTTTGGTTATGACGTTCCAATGACAAAGCAGTTACATCACCAAAGCAAGAAAGCACGTGGAAGTCTATATCTAAGGTCAATCATGTTATCGATATTTCATTTTAGACAGCATCTTCGGTTATTATATTCAACAAAACAAGAGAGTATACATGGTATGAACATTCACATAAAAGCTCTACCATATTCATGTTTTGATTGACAATATTGCGAGAACCATGCCAGCACTACACATCATGCACGTGCATTGTCTGTCATTTACTCCCTTTCGGCACTCGCAAGCAGTACATCATCACTCGCCAACACTCGCCAGCAGTGCGTCATGCCTCGCCAACATTAGCCAGCAGTACATCATCACTCGCCAACATTCGCCAGCAGTACATCATCACTCGTCAGCAGAACATCATCACTCGCCAACACTCGCCAGCAGTACATAATCACCCGTCAGCAGTACATCATCACTTGCCAACACTCGCCAGCAGTACATCATCATTCGTCAGCAGTACAACATCACTCGACAAAACTCGCCAGCAGTACATCATCCCTCCTCAGCAGTACGTCATGACTCGCCAACACTCGCCAGCAGTACATCATCACTCGTCAGCAGTACATCATCACTCGCCAACACTCGCCAGCAGTACATCATCACTCGCCAACGCTCGCCATCAGAACATCATCACTCGCGAACCGCCAGCAGAACATCATCACCCGCCAACACTCGCCAGCAGTACTTCATCACTCGCTAGCGGTACATCACCCTGTTTAAACGAGTAAATATTTAATATACATTCAGTATATATTTAATATAGCCTGTATACAAACCGTTTGTGAAATGCCCACTCGATGACAACCTCTGACGCCACCTGAGCAACAACCCATCTCTTATGAAACCTGAGACATGAACGCCACAGCCCTGATCATCCTCGCAGTCGCATTCAAATGGGTTGTCTATTCAACAACATGGCTTTATCCGTACCGAAGCCCTTCGAAACCGGGTCCGACTAGGCAGTTTCCTCGACAGTTCCACTGACATGTTTTTTAAACTGACGAATCCAGTTTCAATGTGAATGGTGATGATGGCCGGCTCAAGGTTTATGCAGAATTAGCGAACACTGCATTGTTCGCCATGGAAGTAAATAGGTTCGGGGGATGGCATATTGTGGCACACGCTACAGGGGAAACTGTCATACCTTTTCTTTAATTTACGTTTGTACACAATATCTTAAATTAGTCTATGTATATTTATCTGGTGTTAATGATATATTGTATCAGCTTGGGTGGTTTTAAGTAAATAAATTAATCTGAATCTGACACTTTTATAGCGTGTATACTTTGTTTCTTGTTCAGATTGTGC
The DNA here is from genome assembly GCF_023055435.1 of Haliotis rufescens. Classification (NCBI taxonomy): domain Eukaryota; kingdom Metazoa; phylum Mollusca; class Gastropoda; order Lepetellida; family Haliotidae; genus Haliotis; species Haliotis rufescens. The sequence continues at coordinate 60,401,700 of NW_025964223.1, read as the reverse complement.
TGGTCAGGACAGTTTTAGTTTCGGGGAATTGCTTTTACTTCGAATTGTTTTGGAGAAAGTGTAAAGCGCATTTTCCCATCTAATGGCGGCTTCTGGCCGTCCACCGGGAGGAACTGGAACCTCTGGATCATGGTAGTGAGGAATAAGAAGAGCTCCATCCGGGCCATCGACTCTCCCAGGCAAACTCTTCGACCTTGAAATATGTCAACAGAAAGTACAATGTCAATATTGTATGTATGTATATGTATATATATATATATATATATATATATATATATATATATATATATATATATATATATATATATATATAGTGTATCTGTGTGCGTGCGTGCGTGTATGCGTGCAAGATGTTACAAGTCTATGGATTAAGATATGTCACGTTTATTGTAACTCACCCAGAGAAAAGGGGATGAATTCATCCCTCTTTTGAATCTTGCCTGCGTCGTCAAGGAAACGGTCTGGTCTAAAGGTTTGCGGGTCTCCCCATACATCCGGGTCTTGAAGGACTGAATCAAGGTTCGTGATAACTGTGACTCCTTTTGGGAAGGTGTAGCCTCTGAACTGGACATCATGTGGAACGGCGTGAGGGACACCAGTAGGGACAATGTTACCATATCGCAACACTTCCATAATGGTGGCCTCCACGTAGGGAAGGTTCGTCTTGTCTTTCATGGAGGGCCGTCTGCTCTGACCAACGTTCTCCTGGATTTCTTGAAAGCACTTCTCCTGAACATCCGGGTAGTTCAGGAAGTAGACCAGTGTCCAGGGTATTGTGGTGGCCGTTGTCTCTGTGCCAGCATTGAACAGATCAGCAATGGTCCGAGCCAGATTCTCCACTGCCAACAGGAACCAAATGTCAATGCCGCGACAGATGTACCATGAGACAGACAAAAACTTAAGCCAGACAGTAATATACCTACGAAAGGCATGTTGAAAGGTTAATATGCAGAAGGAGATGAACATTTTTTAAAATTGAATCAATGCAGATTCTGAAAGAAAATTCAGTTTCCTCGATCTGGAGGGGCGGGGGCGGTCGGGTAGCCTAGTGGTTAAAGCGTTCGCTCGTCACGCCGAAGACCCGGGTTCGATTCCCGACATGGGTACAATGTGTGAAGCCCATTTCTGGTGTCCCCCGCCGTGATATTGCTGGAATATTGCTAAAAGCGGCGTAAAACCATACTCACTCACTCACTCCTCGATCTGGCAACTTCAGACATGTTCACTGAATCAACGATGCATTTGGATAGTTTTTAAGAACACGGTAAAACACAAGGGCCAGCTGAAGGTCAAACTTAATACACAGTATATATTAAGAGAAACGATATAGATTGAATCCAAACACTACATATATACTCAATTCCTCACACCTTGATCAACAATATCTGATTTTTAACCATAAATAGGTTTTACATCATGGCTACCTTTGTCGCTACATGAAAATTCAAAATTCTCGAACAAATACAGATGACATGTTTGACGGGAATATGCATATGAAATTTCACCTTCATTGGAGATGATGTTTACAATGCGAGGAAATGAAGTTAGAAAGACGTTAGGAGCATATCAAAGTACAAGGGTCAAATAAATTAATAAGTAAAATATATATTGAATCCCACTACCGACTACTCGTATGTCAAGATATTTACACACGGCATAAACTGTGGCATAAGCCCACTTGACTTTCAGACACTCACATATGCAGCTATACATAAAACTTTACATAATACTATGTTTGAATAAGTTAAGGATATAATACCTCACCCCACACGAATACATATTATGGTATTTATGTCACAAGAAAAGTAACATTTTGTGCTGATACGAGTCTATTTCGAAATGTTGCATCAACAAAGCAAAAGTATTTTGATTTTGATGTAAAACAATAGCATTCCTTGTTACTATCACAGCTTAGTTACATTCTAGATTTCCCGCCCTTCACATACATTTAAAATGTCTATTACATGTAGGTACTATGTTATTCTATAAATATATCATGTACCATTGTATACCAAAAATGTAAATTCATCATATGTATATATGTAGATGTATGTGTGAGTGTATGTAGGTATATGTGTTTGTGTGTAATACTGTATATCTATGAATATGTGTGTGTTATTATATTTTCTCATTACTTGTAATTCCTATGCACTGTACATTTATTCTGCACCACAGAATTCACATACCACAACGTAATGAAATGTATATAGGAGAAGGCCTCGTAAGTGTGTCACTTGTGCCTAATCCATTTGGTTTTCCGCAATAAAATATGTTTAAATCAAATCAAAGCAAAAGTACTGATAACCTTTGTTTTTTAAATAGTGTCAGAAGCAATAAAGCCTCGGCTGTAAATATCCAACAACACCCTGAGCTACGGAAAAACATAATGTTTATCCTATAAGTACCTTTAAGTACAATTAAAACTTACAGTCTAACGTGGTGGTGTCTTGTTTCTGTTGGCGAAGTCGCATCTCTTTCAAGTATACGTGGATAAAGTCGTCCAGGTTGTCGTCATCGTGATTGTTTATGTGATCTTTAATTGAAGGATCTATTAATAGATTAACCACCCAATTCATATTGTTCATTGTTTTCCTGAACAGGAACGGATCTCCAGGCAAAAATCGAACAAGTGGGAAAACGTTCAATAATCCATATGCTGGAATGTTTTCAAAATTCTCTTCCATTGCTGTCAGGAATGTGACGAAGAGAGGGTCTGTATATTCAAAACGTTTGCCAAAGACAGTGGAACAGATGACATTTGACACGGCGTTATGCACAAGACGCTTAATGTCAAAACCCTGGCCTTTCTCTTCCTCCACGGCTGCCACAAACTCTGCGATTTCCTGGTTTATCTTGTCTTCCATGACGGTTCTTCCCACCCCAAACTCTCGCAGAGTGTTGAGAGCAAATCGCCTCTGTTCGTGCCACACTTCCCCGGAGGTTGAGGCAACTCCTGTCGGAAGAATTCAACAAACAAAATCATTGACATGACAAAATAATGAGTGAATCTTGAGTCTTATCACGGCGTGTCAGCTTGATGTGGGAGCAGGTCTTTGTGAAAACCATGGGTACGGGTAGGGTGAAGTGCAAAACTAGAAACACAATCAGGGCGAATCTATGATCATAGGGTTTTTGGCATACCCCAGGGAATGGACTCTGTACAGGCAACTGCGGTTTTTGGCATACCCCAGGGAATGGACTCTGTACAGGCAACTGCGGTTTTTGGCATACCTCAGGGAATGGACTCTGTACAGGCAACTGCGGTTTTTGGCATACCTCAGGGAATGGACTCTGTACAGGCAACTGCGGTTTTTGGCATACCTCAGGGAATGGACTCTGTACAGGCAACTGCGGCGCCTTAGATGACACCCGTGCCCCCTATACGTCAAAATAAAACACACGTGTTAAATAAAAGCGACAAAACTCTTTTCATATTCCATAGAAATCTCTGCCAAAATCTGTCGATTGTACGATTCCGACAATATCATGAGCATGTGTTTATTCCAGGACAAGCCGAATAGCGACTCGTGCCCCTCTCATGGCCATTTTTGCGACTGGGTTCCGTCTTAGCGCAAACGGGCATACCTAAAACAAATGTCAACACTTTGCGTAATGGTTCATATATATTTCAGATGCAATTTAAAGCACATCGGGAAGTGCGGAATTATACAGTATGATTGAAGACATATAACTGTGTCTTGGGTTTATTTTAGATGCAAGACATATGTACAAATCAAAAAATATTTCTGAGAGATTATTTGACATAGAACTCGAAATCATAAGCGCATTCTGATTGGTTTGTCGTATTTTCGCACATAACATAACATAACATGCAGTCCATAATAAGCAAATTTTCAATCCCCGAAGAAAAAGCCGATCTATATTTCGAGACTTTCAAACTTAGAGCGTTGTTTCCCTTTACAATCCGATCTTAGTTATTTGCGGCAGCGAGCGCTAAGATCTGATGTTAATGTGATTGGACTGCGTCTGCATGAAGATTCTATTTTTGAAATTTGTCCGAAACTTATGATAAAACTATGATGCGCCTTCTCAGCCAATGGGCGATCGTTTCAATTTCTCTTCCCTTCACTAACCCGCTTGGTGCGCTGACCCGGCCGGTCAAACATTAAACTGACAGCGCATGTGGTATGCGCGATACGAGCGATACGTGTTACGATCCTTTAGATAGTTAACCAGCTTCACATCAATCGGTAACGTTCACTATGGTGTATGCGCAGTATATCTTTTCGCCTAAACAATGATCTATCTATTGTCATGTCCTAATATATATATATATATATATATATATATATATATATATATATATATATATATATATTATGTGATTGAATGATACACCAGGGATGAACACGACTGCTTACATTGTAATAATAGACCACTAGCTGCCGTTCGACGCGAGTCTGTGGGATCAGCTGATCGTTCATTACAAGTCGCTTTGTTGACGTTTTGCAATCGGTACTGAAAGTGCTGCCCTTGATGTTTGAATATCACACTTTTTAAAAATGAGGTTTAGTTTCATTGTACACGTACCCATATCGATGTTGTATTATCGCCGATCAGACTATATTTCAGTACAGCGGTAAGGCGATGAGGTACGCGAAATGTGAAGGTCTTATGCAACATAAAGTTTGCCAGTAAATGCTGTGAATTTTGACAGCAACACAAGTACTTATCAGGTATATAACTGAAAGAGGTGAGCATCATATTTCAAAACATTGTGAAAAGACAGGCACTGACAAATTCTCATCAACTACATATCAAAATACAAATTACAAAAATGAAAGTGAAATCACTGAAATCCATTTTGATTTTTGTTGGGGTTAATTAGTGGATGGTGTATAAACAGATTTTATGGATGAATGGTGGCTGTTTGTTGCCAAACACTACGATGATAACGTTTCATGGGATCTTGGAAATAAAAAAACTAATTTTCAATCTCAATACTGATGATTGTATGAACATCGCCTACATCCAGTTTGCTTTGACAATGATCAGATGATTGTAATAAATCAAACTCATTCTTAATTTCGTCAGACCTTGCTTTTTTATGTTCCTTGTTCTAAACTGATATGTTTCAAATTCCCACGCAAACGAATTTATGTCATTCTTTTTTCTCTTAACATAAAAAGTAATAATTACCTGCATTGCACAATGTTCTTACTTTATTTGATATATTTTTATAATTTTGCATATGTACTGGTATAAGATTACACATACATGACTTTTTAGCAGTCACTATATATACGTATTTAATCTGTTATCTGTACAAACAAATAACATAAATACTGGTAAATGCATTGATCGTTGATCGCTGTGCAGAGTTGCGTCCCTTGGGCACGCCAGAAACCTATGATTGTGGGTTCGAAATTCCGGCTGGCCCCGATTATGTTTCTAGGTTTGTCAGCACCATACCCGTGCTCGTGGGTTTCACCGAAGTGGTATACGTCTGAGACCTGCATCACTTTGAGCTTTCCTCCCACATTAAGCTGACACGCCGCGATATAATTGGAATACTGTTAAAAGCGGCGTTAAACCAAACTCACTCACTCATATCAAATATTTTAAAATATAAGTCATGTCGAAGAGGATGTAATTTTATTAATGACTTTAAAATTCCAAACATTGCTTTTTTCCATCGTAAACCAGCATTAGAGAAATGACTTGACCAGGACAGGCTTCTCGTAAAAGTAACGCCCAAATATTTATGGGAAGACACATACTCCAACTTTAGACCTTTGTAATACCAAATCTCTTTTCTTGACAACACTCCACCTTTCTTAAAAACAACCTTGGTTTTATCCAAATTGACACCTAGATCATAATCATTACAATACTTTTCTAGAACATCAATACGCTTTGAAACATTTCAGAAAATGAATGTTAAAATTTAACACTGGCCTTAACAGCTGTATAAATAGACTGTATAGCTTTTATCATTTTGCCAGAGACACCTTTATTGACTAGTATTGACCATAATTTCATCCGGTTTACACTGTCGAAGGCTTTTGCAAAATCGACAAACAAACCATATACCCTACCCTTACGCTTACTGATATATCTCTGTATAATACACTGTAATATAAAGATATTATCTATGGTGGAGTAATCACGACGAAAACCAGCTTGGGACTCTGCAATTTTACCATAGACCTCACACCAAGACGTGACCCTTCCGTTCAAAATAGAAAGATACAACTAACTCAGTGCACTAAGGACTGATATACCCCTATAGTTGGATGGGGAATGGATGTCTCCTCGCTTATGTATCGGAACAATAATTCCCAAAGACCAAGATTCAGGAAAGTATGCATTATCAAACAACTTATTAAACAGCACTGTAAGATACGGGACAAAAATATCACTCGCATATTTAACAAATTCTGAAATGAGGTGGTCATTTCCTGCGGATTTATCACATTTCAAAGAGTTGATGGCACATAGCACCCCCTCTTGTGAAATTGGGGAGTCCAGAATATAGCAACTCATATCATCATGACTATCATTAATAGTTGTATCGGTGATAACCATATCTTCATCTGTTGGATTGTCAAACACATCTTTAAAATGATCGACCCATTGTTCTAGTGATATGTTAGGTAAAAGAGCTGCCACACTCTAAAAATAATGCTCTTATGGTAGACCAGAAACATTTACTATTTGGAAGACAAGATAAAACCTTATTACGCATATATTCATTATAACTTTTCTTTTTATCACTAATTAACGTGTATAAGTATTTCTTGATTTTGAATAACTAACTAAGGTGCTATCATTCTTAAGATGTCTATATATTCTGAAACACCTCTCTCTCTCTCCCACCTGTAGTACCGACACACACTGTCACACCAGGGTTGTGAGTGGCTGTCGCGAGACTTACAAGTCCTTTTCATGCACTGAGCAGCTGTATAAATGGCGTCCGTGCACCATATATATTATCTGGTAGTAACAGAGTACATTGTTCAAAACAATCAACCACGTGTGGCAATACAAGATTATCCCTGAACTGTTGTAGTTTCGCCATGTCCCACACGTAGTGGTAGTTTTCACGAGGCGCACGTGCGGCCCCTGCTGTCTCAACGGGAATCTCCAGGTCACGTGCTTGAGATGAACAAGATAGTGGAAGGTGTGAGGATTCTGCCCTCGACACAATATCAAATGTGTTACAGTGGAAGAATAGACTATTGGATACAATAATGTAGTCAATTACACTGGAGCCTGAGTGACCGATGTAAGTATAATCACCTATACCTAAATCCGTATCACAGCGACCATTTAGAAGAGACACGTATCTCAACGATGTCAGCTGTTGTTTTCCCCGAATTTAGAATGTCACAAACAACATCTTTACAACCAGTTTTGTTTTCTTCACTGTTTTCCGAAACTTCAAATAACAAAACATTGTTCTTTCTGCTATATTGTTCTAGTCTTTCTACTTCGTTCTGTAACTGGGGCGGTCGGGTAGCCTAGTGGTTAAAGCGTTCGCTCGTCACGCCGAAGACCCGGGTTCGATTCCCGACATGGGTACAATGTGTGAAGCCCATTTCTGGTGTCCCCCCGCCGTGATATTGCTGGAATATTGCTAGAGCGGCGTAAAACCATACTCACTCACTCACTCGTTCTGTAACTGTATCACTGTAGCTGTGGGTTCTGCAGGTATACTGTGAGTCTGCTCTATTTGGTCCAAACGTTCGTTTACTGCCTCAATATCTAAACGTAATATAGTCTGTTCACCCTTTAGGTCTTCCATATCTCGCTTAATGTCTTCCACGGTACCAATGAGTTTGCGAGTTTGGGTTTTAATGTCCCTAATATCACGTGCAAGCTCACTTGTCATTGAACGAAGTTCCTGTATAATCTCTGATTTTAACGCAGTAAGTTCAGACCTGTCAACACCTTTACCATTAGGTCCGGGATTAGTTTCCGCGTCCCTCGAAAGTAGAATATTATCTCAGCAGGTACTGATGATACAGCTCGCGTTGTACATACATGTCAGTAAGACCCGTGAAGAACCGGGCTAGAATAGGTCTTCAGCAACCCATGCTTCAGCAACCAAAAGGCGACTATGCTTGTCGTAAAAGGCGACTAACGGGATCGGGTGGTCAAGCTCGCTGACTTGGTTGATACATGTCAACAATCCCAAATGCGTGGATCGATGTTCATGATGTAAATCCCTGGATTGTCTGGGTGCGGCGTTAAACAACAACAAACAAACAAACAAACAGCATGTCAGTCACACCCATGTAGCAAGGACCCGATTGCCTACATCAACATACGGCGACCAAGTATAGCAGGATAGTGCATAGTTTTAGATAACTCGTCGACATATGTTACCAAAACAAGATGATACAACTATCATTTACATCTATTTATGAATCATACACATATTGTGGGGTAGTCAGTATGATTTGTTGTTTGTTGGGACAGGTCTCTGTAATTTACTACTATTTTAAAAGCATGAGTATCAGAATGTTGTAAGATATTGGTCAATAAATTAGCACCAGTGATGACTCACAGCACCAAATGAGGGGATACGTTTTTTAAAGGGCAGAATAATATAGGTATTTTTCATTTCAAATTATGATTACAGGTATGTCTATTGCAACTGAGCAGGTGATTGGTTGTTGGATGCATTGTAGACTTTGATATGGTATATTTCTAAACAATATTGTCAGAATTAAAAATAAAGAAAATCAGATGTAAGTGGAAATGTTGATATAAAAGAAACATTTAAAATCATTTGTTTTTATTCTGAATGTTATTTCTTCTTCAATTGGTAGTAAAGGCACGGATGTATAATATTATTAGACCCCTGGTGAAGACCTGTGAAAGATGTCAGTGTTCTGCAAATGTAGGCATGGTATCTCCAATTTTTTGGAATTGAATTCATTCAAGGTAGTATGTAAAACTATTTGTTATATTTGAATGCTGCAATAGTTAAGGACTAACTAGCGAAATAACACAAAGGCTGATAAATAAATTACAATGCCTCGCTGTTTTCTGACGTAGAAAATGCCGTGGCAAAATATCATGGACTTTTCCCGCTATCTGCCATCGTGTCAGTTTGTGTTTTAGTTGAAGACTGAACAAATGTTGATATTCTATACTAATAATCTACAAAATATGTGCTCGATAAAAAAATTCAGGTGTAAAGACCGGTTTCGAATGAAGGTGAAACGGCAACGTTTAAGATTGGTTCCGCCTATAGATGTCACTAGTTGTCGCAGCGCACATTGATCCGGGAACCAGACCGGTAGCGACAGATTGAACCATCACTCTTTCTAAGTTTGTGCTTTCTACAAATGACAACATCACACACTGACTTAACCCACTCTAAAATACATTCAACAGATTCCTCTTCTCTTTTGGACCACTTGGCATACATGTATGCTTTAACTGCATCTATAATGATTTTAAAGTTGTGATTTCAATTGCTAGGAGATTGCTCTCGATATTTTGGTCCATACTTGAATAACAGACGAAGGTTGTCATTGTCAACACTAGATCTAGAGATGTCACGTGTGATTATATGACCTACAGGTTGAGTCTTGGCAGCCACAAGTAGTGGAATGTACATCACGAGCTGCCAAGTCCACGTCCTGCAACACGTTCCTATAATTGAACAACCTGGATGAAATGGTGTTCGTATAGGAAAATGTTGGTGGTTCCTGAAATGTGAAATATTGTGGGCTTTTTTGGGAAAGTGATTAAGACATCAATTCCCTTGTTTGCAAATTTTAATTTCAAGAACATGCAGCCTTTACCTGATTTAGTGGAGTCTGTTCCTGGTCGGGCCTTACGTTTCAAAGCGATATCAAGAACTATACTCTCCAGTTGATACTGTGGGCTCTTACTGTTTGTAGACCCACCCATCAGCAATAGTTGCTGGGGTCGTTTAATTTCTTTAAATGACACAGAGTATAGCCTTGCTAGGCACAACCTCTTCCATATGCATGGTATCATTTGGCCGTCGTCCTTTCTTGTGAACATGGCAGGCGTCGACGTGCCGGCCATGTTTGAGTGAGTGAGTACGGTTTTACGCCGTTTTTAGCAATTTTCCAGCAATATCACGGCGGGGGACACCAGAAATGGGCTTCAGACATTGTACCCATGTCGGGAATCGAACCCGGGTCTTCGGCGTGACGAGCGAACGCTTTAACCACTAGGCTACCCGACCGCCCCCGGCCATGTTTGAAATCGGATCAGAAGTGTTAATAAATTTTTAGAATCGCAATTATGACACCTTGAATTCGGTTTCAATATAAAAAACGTACCTTTTCCCCGTGCTATAAACTCAGTTATAAAAGAATGTGGTCTATCTGAGAAGACGTCGGCGTTCTTGACAATGGCTTCCTTTATAACATTGTAGCCGTTGAGGACTATGAGGGGCTGGTGGAAGACATACACACTAAAGATGTCGCCATACCTCTGTCGGAGGTTCTTAAACGTGACCCGGGGATCAGAGCCCATAGACAGGGCGTTCCCCAAAAACGGGAGGAGAGGGGGCCCTGGGGGAAGTCCAGAACGCCGCCGCGTCAACAGCCACGACACAGCCAGCACAACAGCTAGAAATGAGCCAACTGTTGTAACTCCACACTCCCACATTGTCTTACGCTAGTTTCCAATTCGTCTATAACACGACACAAGAGCGAGAATGAGTTCAACTACTGATTCCAAACACCACTGGGTTATCAATATGTATAGACTGAGTCAGCTGAACAGTGCGCATGTCGGTCGTTCGTGTCGACTCCGAGCTGGCTCCCGTCAGTGGAAGGGAAGCTGGAAGCTACAGCTGACACACATCCCCAGTGTATTAAGTGTTGGAATTACCAGTATTCTCAGGAGACCCATTCATTCATTTAAACAAAAACATTTATAAAATATTAATCCATTATCCTTCGTGCTTTTCATTTTCTATGAGCTACTTATTCCTGTGATTCAGTCTAGAATATCTCTTGTTATCTCTTATCATTTCGGGCTTCCATCAAGCTGACACGCTGTGATATAACTGGAATACTGTTAAAAGCAGCGTTAAACCTAACTCACTCAATCACTCACTGGTTATCGTACGTCTTCAGTCACCTTCAAAACCGTTCGACCTGTGAACAAATTGAGTGAAAAGGATTGCGCTTTAACAGTATGACTTTATTCCAAACAGAATATACAGAACAATTATTTTGAGATACAATTGAGCATGCTCTTCCTACCAAGATTTTAAAGAGCGTCATACGACTCTTGCTCAGAAGTTGTTTGTACAAGGTGACAACATTCAAGGCCTCAGTAAAGCTTTTAAAACGTTTAATGGTAGACATGTGGAGGACATTTTCAAATTTGACGCATCAGTGACAAACTGATGTCCGATGCTATTTCCTATTTTGACTTGTACCACATGATCCCGTGTCTTTTGAGGTAAACAATTGACTTGCCTTTTCATGTGTTTGTGACGGGTGCCACATGTGGGTCAGGATACGCTCACCTTTTCGCGAACACCTGGTATCATTACTATTTGATAGTGATTCATAAACACATGCTCATGATATAGTCGGAATCGTACTATCGACTCTGCTTTATGCAGAGATTTCTGTTGGACATGGAAAGGGTTTCGTTGCTTTATTTGTTTGATAGAAAATGGTTTGCTAAGAGAGTAACCTGTCATTGAAGTGAAGTATAAGTTTGCTGGAGACTAACACTAATCTTATACGATTGCTATACTATGTATACGTTCAGGATTAATGGACAGGTGAACATGTTTTTTGCATGTGTTTGTGAGGGTGCCACGAGTCGGGTAGGATACGCTCATCTATTCGCGAACACCATTTGATTGTGATTCATACACGCGTGTCAGATGTTTGCAAGTCATGCGCCACATTTTGGCTGGACTAACTAGTCTATGCATAGTCCAATCAAAATCGCGCACCGAAATCGAAATCCGGTTCGTAAACTGTCGTGCAGTTTTCGGTCGATTGCAGAATTTGCAATGCGCCACATCATGTGCACGTGGAAGTGTCGCTGAGTTTAACTCATTTACATATTTTGTCACTTGTTACTCTTTTGACTGTATAAAGATTGAACCCTTGGAATGGATTTTATCAGGAATGGTTTCGGGCAGTGCGTTAACCCTATATTTCCCTGTAGGGATGGCATCTGCCCATTCACCGGGACGAACTGGAACCTCTGAAGCATGGTGGTGAGGAAGAGAAAGAGCTCCATCCGGGCCATCGCCTCACCAAGACAAACTCTTCGACCTGGAACAATTAATTAATTTGAATTTATATTCGGATGTTTCACAATATGAGATGTGTTTGTTTGTTTGTTTGTTTGTCGCTTAAAGCCACATTACAATATGCAACCTGGCTGTGTGTCACCGTACCCACCATGTTGATGCTGTTCATACCACCATTCTAGGTTTCCTTGACCAAGACCCTTATCATTACCAGACCGGAACGGTCGGGTAGCCTATTAGTTACAGCGTTCTCTCGTCACGCCGAAGACCCGGGTTCGATTCCCGACATGGGTACAACGTGTGAAGCCCATTTCTGGTGTTCCCCGCCGTGATATTGCTGTAATATTGCTAAAAGCGGCGTAAAACCATACTCACTCACTCATTACCAGACCGCAGTGATATTTATAAATTGACTTCAATATTTTTTACCTTCATGCAAATATAAATGTGAAACCAGATGTACACACTATTTATTTAACTGTGCACACCGGTTTATATGTTCATAATTCCTTTACCCAAAATCAATTCTTATAAATAAATACGTAAACAACAATATTTTCACTGACTATACAATCATCAACACAAAAACTCAGTGACTACGTTCAGCGCAATAATGCAATACAAGCCCCTCCCATTTTCTTGTGAGCCAATCAGGACGTGGCCTATATTTTTCGGTTTATGGATCCATAAACGCACATAAAAATAGCTTGGTTAGCCAATCAAATGTCACGGAATCACTTGCATGTATTTGTTCTCTACACTGCCGTCAGCTTCATAAAACAATATAACATTAGTGACATTGACTAAATATGGTCCGGGGGACATGGTACATACAAGTAATTGAGGAACCATTGCAGCAACCCATGCCTGTCGTGAGAGGTGACTAACGGGATGGGGTGGTCAGTCTCGCTGACTTGGCGGTTATCATGTCATCGTATCAGAGTTGCGTAGATCGATGCCCATGATGCTAAGGTCTGGATGGTCCGAACTCGATTATTCAGACCGCTATGTTATTGCTGGAAATTAGTGCGGCGTTAAACAACAAAGAAAGGAAAAAGGAAAGAAACCTTTAAATATTTTGTTTGCAAAGGTTCTCAAGTTTAAGTTTTCAGCTTCTGAACATCTTGGCTTTTCTCTTTGCTGAACATTTACCATTACAAACTTACCAAGAGAATAAACTTACCAAGAGAAAATGGGATGAACTCGTCTTTCTTTTGGATTTTGCCTGTGTCGTCAAGGAAACGGTCAGGGCGGAAACGATCTGGATCTCCCCATACATCCGGGTCTTGAAGGACTGAATCAAGCATCAATGCAACTGGGACGCCTTTGGGGAAGTTGAATCCCCTGAAGTGGACATCATGGGGAACAGTGTGCAGGGCACTGACGGGGGCAATGTCAGCGTGTCTCAACACTTCCATAATGGTGGCCTCCACGTAGGGAAGGTTCGTCTTGTCTTTCATGGAGGGTTGTCTGCTCTGGCCGATATTCTCCTGGATTTCTTGAAAGCACTTCTCCTGAACATCCGGGTACTTCAGGAAGTAGACCAGTGCCCAGCGTATCGTCGTGGCAATAGATTCTGACCCGGCAACAAACAGGTCAGTGATAACTGTGCGTAAGTTTTCCACTGTAAAAGAAACATGAACATTTAGAGCAGGTCCCCCTTTAGCCTTACTTTGGTGATAATATAACGTCTTGTATCACACACCCGAAAACATCAACACGGAACCATGTAGGTTAAGTCCCCCTATAAGACATACTTTAGGGATGATATGACGTCTTGTATCCCCCTCCCATCACCCCCCCCCCCCAAAAAAAAAACGAAAAAAAAAACCACCAAAAAAACAAAAACAACAGCAACAAACAAAACACACCAAAAAAACCCCCAAAAAACAAACAACATTAACACGGAAACATGAACATATAGAGTACGACTACTGAAAAATATGAACATAATATCCATCCATTCATCCATCCATCCACCCATCCATCGATCTATAGTCAAACACCTTTGTGTCGAAATTCAAGGGGCCTACATAAATACTTCGAATTATCCAAGGTTCACCACAACCGAAAATGGTGAATAAAGAAGGAATATACAAGGACCAAGATATTACTTCGAGACAACACTAAGTTCGACATATCAAAGTTCGACACAACAGTGTTTGACTGTATCTGTCTATCGTGGAATAGAGAGGATCTTACAGTTCAAACTTGTGCTTTCCTGCTGTTTTTGGCGATGTCGCATTTCCTTGATGTATGCGTAGATGAAGTTGTCGACCTTGTTGTCGTCGTGTGTGTTTAAGTGTTCCTCTATCATAGGCTGTATGAAGAGTGACTCAATCATTCTGACGTTGTCCATGGTTCTCTTAAATCCAAACAGATCACCAGGCAGGAAGCGCAACATTGGTAAAATGTTCAAAAGACAAGATGCTCCCGTAGTTTCAAAACATTCCTCTATTGCTTTGAGAAAGTTTCTGAAGAGAGGATCCGAGTACTCAAAACGCCTCCCAAATGCAGTGGAGCAGATGACGTTGCACGCTGCATTATGCACAAGTCGCGTGCAGTCAAACCCTTCGCTCTTCTCCATCTCCATTGCTGCGAGAAACTGCGAGACTTCGTCGTGTATTTTGTCTTCCATCATGGATCTGCCCACCCCAAATTCTCTGAGAGTGCAGAGTGCAAACCGTCTCTGTTCGCGCCAAAGATCACCCGAGCTTGCAACCACACCTGTAAGAATGGAGAAACGAAGCAACACATAGACGTATGATAACTCCGTTCACGCTTATGGTAACAACATTGTGAGGTTGGGGTTTCAGGTATGTTGATGATCTGATATCGTTCAAAAACCCTTTCCCTTCCACTGATTTACCCACCTGAACTAGATATACAGGAAACCAGTGAGACCGCCTCATCTGTTTCATATTTATATCTATGCATAAAGGGACCCGGGTTCGATTCCCTCCATGGGTACAATGTGTGAGCCCATTTCTGGTGTCCCCCGCCGTGATATTGCTGGAATATTGCTAAAAGCGGCGTAAAACCAAACTCACTCACTCACTATGCATAAAGATTCAGAATGACAAAACACTCTCCACAGAATCATGTTACAAGAGGGATGACTTCAACTTCCCAACAGACAAACTTCCCTTTATGTCGAAGCTCCAGCCTTAGGTGTTCACATTTCGCAACTTTTGAGATACAATCGAGCATGCTATTTTTCCAACATCACCAAAGAGCATCATACGACTCTTGCTCAAGGTTACAACATTCAAGCTCTAAGTAAAGCTTTCAAAACGTTTTATGGTAGACATGTGGAGGACATTTCCAAATTTGATGCATCAGTGACAAAAATGATGTCCGATGCTATTCCTTAATTTGACTAGTACCATATATTCTCGTGTTTTTAGGTGAACAATTGACTTGCCTTTGCATGCATTTGTGACGAGTGCTAATGGTTGGGCAGGATACGCTAACCTTTTCGCGAACCCCTGGTATTCCAGTTATACCGCGGCGAGTCAGCTTAATGTGGGAGGAAAGCCCGAAGTGGTGCAGGTCTCAGACGTTCACCACTTCGGTGAAACCCACGAGCACGGGTATGGTGCTGACAAACCTAGAAACATAACCAGGGCTAACCGGGATTCGCACCCACAGTCATAGGTTTCTGGCGTGCCCAAGGGACGCAACTCTGCACAGCGAATCGCGGCGCTTTAGACGACTGGGCCACTCGTGCCCCCTGCACCAGGCTAAGTATACAAGCAAGGTGTGAGTAGGGAAGGATAGGTAGTGGTAAAATAAATGGATGGGGATTGTTTGGGGGTATACGTAGGGTATATTTAGTGGAAGGTGGATATTTGAGACTGTGTGCCAGGCTAGATTGAGAAACACTTTGTCACCATCCAATCACCATTGGGGATCGAATGTGAACCGTCATTGTGTGCAGTGATATGTAAAAGAGGGGAGTGTATATGCAGGAAAAGTACTGTTGTAGACACACCTACCTTTTCTCCTTAATATGAAGTTATTCAGTAGTGAGTGCGGTCTGTCTGAAAAGACGTCGGAGTTCTTGACGATCGCGTCTTTCAGAACGCTGTAGCCGTTGAGGACGATGATAGGTTTGTGAAAGACATAAACACTGAAAATGTCGCCGTAGGTTTGTCGCAGGTTATTAAACATAACCCGGGGGTCCGCGCCCATAGATAGGGCGTTCCCGAAAACAGGGAGAAGAGGGGGGCCGGGGGGAAGGCCCGCGGGACGCTGCGTTAACAGCCATAATGCAGCTAGAACAACGCCAAGAACTAAAACTGTAGTCGGGCTGAATTCAAACAAATCCCACATTATATACGGATGATCTTCAGTTCGTATATTTCCGTCTATCTTGGTTGGAAGCCACACAAACATTTAATGTACTCAGACTTCGTAATCTCCTGCCTCGACTCACGACAGGGAGCATGGACCTGTCAGATTACCGTATCGATTCTAAAAATATGATCAATTGCGATGAGTATCAGAACTATGACCTCGTAAGGCACGTCTCTCTTTAACCCTGGAGCGTCGAACATGGCCTATTGGTTGACAGCTCCCAGGCTCGCTGACGTCGTTGATTGCGTGTCATCGTACCCCGGCGGCGTGGTACGTTGCTTATTATAGCAATCACTGGTTTGTCCGGTCGAGTGATTACTTACAGGCCAACTTGACTGAATTAAATGCTGACAGCATTGGAAACTGGAAACTTCAACATGTTTCTTCAACCACCGTCAGTGTCAAAAGCTTGCGAGTTCAGAGGATCTGACACCTACAATGGGAAAAACCTACCGTTCAAAATTTGCAATTTGCTGCGAGTAACGTCCGTTAACCGTGACAGGATCCGCTGTCAAGGGTTCGATTCGACAATTCGGCTTGATTAGGATCGATAGGAGACAGGTAGATTTTATCAACGCTTCCGTTGGGGTTACACACACACTGGGTTCAAGACCCCACAGATTCCCCTCAAATCCCCCACAGCCATACATCACCCCATAGGCTCCATTTACGCACTGGGGCGGTCGGGTAGCCTAGTGGTTAAAGCGTTCGCTCGTCACGCCGAAGACCCGGGTTCGATTCCCGACATGGGTACGATATGTGAAGCCCATTTCTGGTGTCCCCCGACGTGATATTACTGGATTATTGCTAAAAGCGGCATAAAACCAAACTCACTCACTATTTACGCACTGATATTGTGCTTGGAACAAGACGTACTTCATTTGTACGTTCCACCGTGTCAGATACAATATTGAGAACGCTACATAAACAATATTCCCATTTAATTTCTGATCCCCAATTATTGTCTTATTTATATCTGGTTTTATAGATTGTTCGATCACAAGATGGTGCAAAATAACCAACTTGTATTTACAAAGTAATACTTATATATAATATGGTACGCTATCGCGGAACAACACGGTAATGTCCTCCACTGCCAACACGTTCCACTTCCTATTTACGGATGCGGTGGCAATTGAAATGTCAAGGCCAGGTGTATTTAGGCTGCCTCGAGTTACTTGACATACTTCTTACGTGTCTTATAATCGTTAGTCAATGGTATACTCATCAATGATCAATATTCATAAAGAATAATGGAAAGTAACTGACGCTGATTCAATTAAGAAAAAAAAGTCTGATCCCCACCTTTGAATCTAAAACATCGTTCAACAAATATAACCGATGATTTGCATAAGGAACGTAACTGTTAAATGATGTCTTAAAAATTGAAATAAACAAGAAATTGTTAATCGATGGCGATGTAATTGATACGGGTATTACAGTTAATATCCTTCAGACCATATGTCTGCTGTATCTTAATAACGTTTTGCTTGCATTTCTACGTTTTTGGTCAAATTCACTTTTCATGTGTGTACTTTCTATAGCTCGGCAGTTTATGAACAACATTCAAGAATATGTTCCAAGTAGAACAATGGTCGTCAAGCCCTCGCACACATTCACTTGTTCTCGAAGTGTTGAAGTCGGTCTATGACCCAGGTTGGGCCAAGATGATTATAACCTTTGCATCTGTAAATGCGTGAACTTTATCCACATGTACAATACCATGTCTTTATAAACATCCCGTTGTGGATTGAATTGGCTGCAATAAGCTTGTTGTAGCCACAGATGCGCTCTTGAGGTCCTTGGTGACACAGGTACTACAGAAATGTTCCCAAATACTTGTATACCCCGAGTCCGCCATTTACCATTAATCACTTGTATTATTATCAGAACTGATCGTACATTTGATAGAGCAGTATGCACGTTCTGAAGTATGTCCTTGACGGAATTGACCGGGTTTCTGCATTTCGCATGTTCAGACTACGGAAATCTACAAAAGTATTGTAAAAAAAATTAAAAAATAAAAAAGATTTTTTTTTAGATTAAAAGATTGTAAAAATAAAAAAATAAAAAAGTGGGGTTTTTTTAAATTAAAAAATTGTAAAAAGAAACTCTTGACTTCCTCGCCGTTAAGGTAGGCGTCTGTATTCAGGTGTGAGTTAGGGTATGTTTGTGTATACAGTAAGGGACCTTGGGCACATTTGGTTGTTTTCTGCGTGTTATATCCACAGAAGGTTATCTGTGTGTCATATCCTCAGTTGGTTGTAATCTACGTGTTAAATCACAGTTGGTTGTAATTTGTGTGTCATATCCACAGTTGGTTGTAATCTACGTGTTAAGTCACAGTTGGTTGTAATTTGTGTGTCATATCCACAGTTGGTTGTAATCTACGTATTATATCCATTTGGGTGTTATCAATGTGTTATCGTCACAGTTGTTTGTTATCCGTGTGTTAAATCCACAGTTGATTGTAAACTACGTGTTAGTCACAGTTAGTTGTTATTTTTGTGTAATAGTAACAGCTGGTTGTTATCCGTGTGTTATATCCATAGTTGGGTGTAAACTACGTGTTAGTCACAGTTAGTTGTTATTGTTGTGTAATAGTAACAGTTGGTTGTTATCCGTGTGTTATATCCACAGTTGGGTGTAAACTACGTGTTAGTCACAGTTAGTTGTTATTTTTGTGTAATAGTAACAGTTGGTTGTTATCCGTGTGTTATATCCACAGTTGGGTGTAAACTACGTGTTAGTCACAGTTAGTTGTCATTTTTGTGTAATAGTAACAGTTGGTTGTTATCCGTGTGTTATATCCACAGTTGGGTGTAAACTACGTGTTAGTCACAGTTAGTTGTTATTTTTATGTAATAGTAACAGTTGGTTGTTATCCGTGTGTTATATCCACAGTTGATTGTAAACTACGTGTTAGTCACAGTTAGTTGTTATTTTTGTGTAATAGTAACAGTTGGTTGTTATCCGTGTGTTATATCCACAGTTGGGTGTAAACTACGTGTTAGTCACAGTTAGTTGTTATTTTTGTGTAATAGTAACAGTTGGTTGTTATCCGTGTGTTATATCCACAGTTGGGTGTAAACTACGTGTTAGTCACAGTTAGTTGTTATTTTTGTGTAATAGTAACAGTTGGTTGTTATCCGTGTGTTATATCCACAGTTGGGTGTAAACTACATGTTAGTCACAGTTAGTTGTTATTTTTGTGTAATAGTAACAGTTGGTTGTTATCCGTGTGTTATATCCACAGTTGGGTGTAAACTACGTGTTAGTTACAGTTAGTTGTTATTTTTGTGTAATAGTAACAGTTGGTTGTTATCCGTGTGTTATATCCACAGTTGGGTGTAAACTACGTGTTAGTCACAGTTGGTTGTAATCTGTGTGTTGTATATACAGTTAATTGTAATCTGTGTGTTACAGTCACAGTTGGTTGTAATCTGCGTGTTATAGTCACAGTTGGTTGTAATCTGTGTGTTATATATACAGTTAATTGTAATCTGTGTGTTACAGTCACAGTTGGTTGTAATCTGCGTGTTATAATCACAGTTGGTTGTAATCTGTGTGTTATATATACAGTTAATTGTAATCTGTGTGTTACAGTCACAGTTGGTTGTAATCTGTGTGTTATATATACAGTTAATAGTAATCTGTGTGTTACAGTCACAGTTGGTTGTAATCTGCGTGTTATAATCACTGTTGGTTGTAATCTGTGTGTTATATATACAGTTAATTGTAATCTGTGTGTTACAGTCACAGTTGGGTGTAATCTGCGTGTTAGTCACAGTTAGTTGTTATTTTTGTGTAATAGTAACAGTTGGTTGTTATCCGTGTGTTATATTCACAGTTGGGTGTAAACTACGTGTTAGTCACAGTTAGTTGTTATTTTTGTGTAATCGTAACAGTTGGTTGTTATCCGTGTGTTATATCCACAGTTGGGTGTAAACTACGTGTTAGTCACAGTTAGTTGTTATTTTTGTGTAATAGTCACAGTTGGTTGTTATCCGTGTGTTATATCAACAGTTGCGTGTAAACAACGTGTTAGTCACAGTTAGTTGTTATTTTTGTGTAATAGTAACAGTTGGTTGTTATCCGTGTGTTATATCCACATTTGGGTGTAAACTACGTGTTAGTCACAGTTAGTTGTTATTTTTGTGTAATAGTAACAGTTGGTTGTTATCCGTGTGTTATATCCACAGTTGGGTGTAAACTACGTGTTAGTCACAGTTAGTTGTTATTTTTGTGTAATAGTAACAGTTGGTTGTTATCCGTGTGTTATATCCAAAGTTGGGTGTAAACTACGTGTTAGTCACAGTTGGTTGTAATCTGTGTGTTGTATATACAGTTAATTGTAATCTGTGTGTTACAGTCACAGTTGGTTGTAATCTGCGTGTTATTGTCACAGTTGGTTGTAATCTGTGTGTTATATATACAGTTAATTGTAATCTGTGTGTTACAGTCACAGTTGGTTGTAATCTGCGTGTTATAATCACAGTTGGTAGTAATCTGTGTTATATATATACAGTTAATTGTAATCTGTGTGTTACAGTCACAGTTGGTTGTAATCTGTGTGTTATATATACAGTTAATAGTAATCTGTGTGTTACAGTCACAGTTGGTTGTAATCTGCGTGTTATAATCACTGTTGGTTGTAATCTGTGTGTTATATATACAGTTAATTGTAATCTGTGTGTTACAGTCACAGTTGGGTGTAATCTGCGTGTTAGTCACAGTTAGTTGTTATTTTTGTGTAATAGTAACAGTTGGTTGTTATCCGTGTGTTATATTCACAGTTGGGTGTAAACTACGTGTTAGTCACAGTTAGTTGTTATTTTTGTGTAATCGTAACAGTTGGTTGTTATCCGTGTGTTATATCCACAGTTGGGTGTAAACTACGTGTTAGTCACAGTTAGTTGTTATTTTTGTGTAATAGTCACAGTCGGTTGTTATCCGTGTGTTATATCAACAGTTGCGTGTAAACTACGTGTTAGTCACAGTTAGTTGTTATTTTTGTGTAATAGTAACAGTTGGTTGTTATCCGTGTGTTATATCCACATTTGGGTGTAAACTACGTGTTAGTCACAGTTAGTTGTTATTTTTGTGTAATAGTAACAGTTGGTTGTTATCCGTGTGTTATATCCACAGTTGGGTGTAAACTACGTGTTAGTCACAGTTAGTTGTTATTTTTGTGTAATAGTAACAGTTGGTTGTTATCCGTGTGTTATATCCACAGTTGGGTGTAAACTACGTGTTAGTCACAGTTGGTTGTAATCTGTGTGTTGTATATACAGTTAATTGTTATCTGTGTGTTACAGTCACAGTTGGTTGGAATCTGCGTGTTATTGTCACAGTTGGTTGTAATCTGTGTGTTATATATACAGTTAATTGTAATCTGTGTGTTACAGTCACAGTTGGTTGTAATCTGCGTGTTATAATCACAGTTGGTAGTAATCTGTGTTATATATATACAGTTAATTGTAATCTGTGTGTTACAGTCACAGTTGGTTGTAATCTGCGTGTTATAATCACAGTTGGTTGTAATCTGTGTGTTATATATACAGTTAATTGTAATCTGTGTGTTACAGTCACAGTTGGTTGCAATCTGCGTGTTATAATCACAGTTGGTTGTAATCTGTGTGTTATATATACAGTTAATTGTAATTGTCATGTGTTACAGTCACAGTTGGTTGTAATCTGCGTGTTATAATCACAGTTGGTTGTAATCTGTGTGTTATATATACAGTTAATTGTAATCTGTGTGTTACAGTCACAGTTGGTTGTAATCTGCGTGTTATAATCACAGTTGGTTGTAATCTGTGTGTTATATATACAGTCAATTGTAATCTGTGTGTTACAGTCACAGTTGGTTGTAATCTGCGTGTTATCACAGTTGGTTGTAATCTGTGTGTTATACATACAGTTAATTGTAATCTGTGTGTTACAGTCACAGTTGGTTGTAATCTGCGTGTTAGTCACAGTTGGTTGTAATCGGCGTTTTATATCGACAGAGATTCTTTTCTGCGTGTTATATTCACCGTTGGAATATAGCGGGAATAGTGCTTAGTGCGGCGTTAAACAACAAACAAACAAACAAACTGTCATAAAGTGCAGATGTAGTCCGGAAGGTAAAGCAAATTGTAATTATCATGTGCTACCTTCAGAATCAGGAATAAGAACATGACACATTCGAGTGTAAATATTTATGTAATATCAAAGCAGAAAACAAACATATAAAAATAAAACTAGCAATATGTTTTTACATCCATGACTTCCTGAAACATATGTTATTGTTTCCAAGGAACAAGATGTATAATGTTGACTCAATCATAGTGGTAAACCTGATGGATAGAAGGGAATCTACAGTAGCAAGGTTATCTTTTTCATAATTAATCTCTTTAAAGTAATAGTTACATTGTTGTCATATCATCTTATAATGTACGAGATCAGTGGAGACATGCATATATTATTAAAATTGAAACCCACAACGTTGTGAGTGCGCATGTTTTATGTAGCCATGAACAATACTTGTCTATAAGAGTTACCGCCCTTGTCTTCAGCGTACTGTATGTTTATTCCAGTAGCCTGACCCGCCAATTATCATGCTGTCACAAAGTGCTTTATGCCTTCGTCATAGCGATCTGCTGATGGCCTGTCCCCGTCTCTCTCGACAGGCAGAACTCTGTGTCAACGCTAGACTAACGCTTGGTCTCAGAAAATATATAATTTTGATAGAGATATATTGAAAAGGAGCCCCAGTGAGATGGGAGATCCTGAACCTGCGGAAAACGTAGATTTGCTTTATTTGGGGATTTTGCATTACAGAAAGGGCTGGGCGGAAAATGAGATGGTTCAGGGACTGTGAGACGGATTAGGTCAACGGTTACCGACAGCGAAATGCGATATGCGGAAAAAGGTGGATAGAGCGAGACTGGAACCTTGCTTTTCGGCAACAAGCGGGTGCAAAGCGCTCTAGGGCATGTACACCACTCTAGGGCGGTTAGGAATTTTTAAAAAATATCGTCATAATGATTTCGTATGTACATATACCATAAAAACAAAGAAAACATGTTGCACAAGAAAAAGTGCGTGTTAAACTACATTTACATTGATACAAGACACCGCATCCGCAAACACAATTACTAACAGGGTACACATATGAATTTATATTTTCTCGTCTAATGTTGATACAAATACTATGCTGATCGTTTTGTTAAATCGTTTCAACAGCATACACTGTTTCAATGATAGTATTACAATAGGCTACGCTTTCACAATCAGCTGTGGCCAATTCGTCTAAAGTGCCGCGATTGGCTGTGTAGATTTGCGTCCCTTGAGCACGCCAAAAACCTAATATGATTATGGGTTCGAGTCCTGGTTCGCCCTGAATATGTTTCTAGGTTTGTCAGGACCATACCGTAGCTCGTGGGTTTCACCGAAGTAGTAAACGTCTAAGACCTGCATCACTTCTGCCCCCACCCCACCCCCAGGTTTCCACGCCGTGATGTAACTGTAATACTGTTCAAAGCAGCGTTAAACCCAACTGAAATATTTATAGGGTGTTACTTTCTATTCCTGTTGAGATTGTTGACTGTGACCCCTATACTGATCCGAACAGTATTAGTTCCGGGGAACAGCTTTTACTTGGAACTGTTGTGGCATGTGTGTAATTCCCATTTTCCCATCTAATGGCGGCTTCTGGCCGTCCACCGGGAGGAACTGGAACCTCTGGATCATGGTAGTGAGGAATAAGAAGAGCTCCATCCGGGCCATCGACTCCCCCAGGCAAACTCTTCGACCTTGAAATATGTCAACAGAAAGTACATTGTCAATATCGTATGTGTGTTTGTGTGCGTGCGTGTGCGTGTATGTGTACATGTGAGGCGTTATAAGTCTATGGATAAGGTGAGGTGAAATTGGTTTTAACGTCGCGTCCAAGATTATTGCACTTGTGTAGCGACGTGCATGTGCGCGTGCGTGCGTGCGTGCGTGCGTGTGTGTGTGTGTGGCTGCTTCTACTAGTCCGGACTGATGCCGATTTATAATGTTAGCACACTGAGATACCATGCCGCAGTGTAACATGAATACCCCACTCAGACACAGTATACTGACACCGAGCCGTCCAGTCCTTGTTTTAACCCCTTAATGCCGAGCGCCAGACAGGGTTACAACAAGTACCATCTTTTAACGTCTTTTGGTATGACGCACACGGGGATTGAAACCGGGACCTTCCGCTCTCCGGGCGGACGCTCTACCACTAGACCACGGAGGCAGTCTCTATGGATTAAGATGTGTCACGTTTTTGTAACTCACCCAGAGAAAAGGGGATGAATTCATCCCTCTTTTGAATCTTGCCTGCGTCGTCAAGGAAACGGTCAGGTCTAAAAGTTTGCGGGTCTCTCCATAAATCCGGGTCTTGAAGGACTGAATCAAGGTTCGTGATAACTGTGACGCCTTTTGGGAAGGTGTAGCCTCTGAACTGGACATCATGTGGAACGGCGTGAGGGACACCAGTAGGGACAATGTTACCATATCGCAACACTTCCATAATGGTGGCCTCCACGTAGGGAAGGTTCGTCTTGTCTTTCATGGAGGGCCGTCTGCTCTGACCAACGTTCTCCTGGATTTCTTGAAAGCACTTCTCCTGAACATCCGGGTAGTTCAGGAAGTAGACCAGTGTCCAGCGTATTGTGGTGGCCGTTGTCTCTGTGCCAGCAACGAACAGATCAGCAATGGTCCGAGCCAGATTCTCCACTGCCAACAGGAACCAAATGTCAGTGCCGTGTTCAAACTATTTCGTGACAGATGTACCATGACACATACAAAGACGGAAACAACACAATCATATTCCCACGAATTTCATGTTGAAAGGTAAATATGCAAAAACAGAAAGATTGGCTTCCTCGGTTCGCCAAATTCAGAGAATAATGTTTACAGGGCCAACATTTCATGTTGAATTTAAGAACACGGCCAAAACACAAATGCCAAATCGAAGCCAACTTAAAATATTGCGAAAACAGATGTGGATTTAAACCAGCTTCTAACTACATATATGCAACACAGAGGTACGAACACAAGACGTTTACGTGACAGAGACAACAACGAGACTGATTACAATGGAAATCGGTTCCCGCGTCACAGTCTATGATTTCACGTGCAGGCACACATTGTTGTTGGGGACGGCTACGTTTGGGTGAAGCTGTCCAATACCGAGAACAACCCCATGAGCCAGAATAGCCGATTTTTAACCATAATTAGTTTTTACATCATGGCTGCGGTTCAAACCTCTTGAACAAGTTCAGATGACATGATTAGTGGCAATAAGCATATGAATTACAACCGTCACTGGCCCATTGGTTACCGATTAGATGATGTTTACAATGCGAGGAAATGTAGTTAGAAAGAATTGAGAAGCTCTGTTAAAGTGCTATGGTCAAATAAATAAGTAAAATATTGTTGAATCCCACTTCTAGTTACACATACACGAAGATGTTTACAGGCGACAACATGAACCATGACGTCGACCATGTTCCCGAGACAAGTGAGTTAACTGACTATAAAAGTCCAGTTTCCACCCTTGCCGAACTAGGCTGATATTATGGAGTTACATTTTGCCTGGACTAACGAGTCTATGCATAGTCCAATCAAAATCGCGCACAGAAATCGAAACCCGGATCGTAAAGTGTCATGCAGATTTCTGTCGACTGCAAGATTTGCAAAGCATGTGCACCGCTAACTCGTTGTCAACAGATAATTTCTATTTGTTTTCATGCTTTTAATCGAGGTGCTCACGTGATTTGATGCACTTCGCGATGTAAGACTCGTTTTATCACAATATATATCTTGATTATCAATCAGATCGTCTTGACTGGGCGCCACCGTTTTGTTTGAAGCAAATGCAAATGATACGAGAGGTTGAATCTGATTGGTCAATAGGGGAGGCATAGAAAGGACATAACTCGTAATAGCCACTGGTGGCGCTACGATCGAGCCCAGTAATTCCAGCCTAGTTCGGCAAGGGTGGAAACTGGACTTTTAAAGTCAGTTAACCCTCTTGCCTCGGGAAGATGGACGTCGACTAAAGTCCACTTGACGTACAGTCAGGTGAGCTAAAAACATTTTTGAATGTACCTATACAATGAGACATTACAGAACCCTATGTTTGAAGAAGTTTTGAATGACATC
Organism: Haliotis rufescens; assembly: GCF_023055435.1. Taxonomy (NCBI): domain Eukaryota; kingdom Metazoa; phylum Mollusca; class Gastropoda; order Lepetellida; family Haliotidae; genus Haliotis; species Haliotis rufescens. The sequence goes on along the minus strand of NW_025964223.1, from coordinate 60,374,915 downwards.
TACCTTACCCTACACGAGTACATAGTATTTATGTCACAAACAAGTTCGTGCTCTTAAGAGCGGTTATTTCGATATGTAGAATCAACAAAGAAAAAGTACTGATATAATTTGTATTTAAAATGTTAACAGAGGCAATAACGCCATTTTTTCCCATGCGAGCTAAAATCATAGACGGTAAATATCCAACAAAACCCTGACTTATGGAAATGCATAATGTATATACCATAATTACAACTTACAGTCTAACGTGGTGGTGTCTTGTTTCTGTTGGCGAAGTCGCATCTCCTTCAGGTATACGTGGATGAAGTCGTCCAGGTTGTCGTCATCGTGATTGTTTATGTGATCTTTAATTGAAGGATCAATCAGAAGATTGTCCACTATATCGACATTGTTCATGGTTTTCTTGAACCGGAACGGATCTCCAGGCAAAAATCGAACAAGAGGAAAAATGTTCAATAACCCAGCTGCTGTGGTGTTTTCAAAATTCTCTTCCATTGCTGTCAGGAATGTGACGAAGAGAGGGTCTGTATATTCAAAACGTTTGCCAAAGACAGTGGAACAGATGACATTAGACACAGCGTTATGCACAAGACGCTTAATGTCAAAACCCTGGCCTTTCTCTTCCTCCACGGCTGCCACAAACTCTGCGATTTCCTGGTTTATCTTGTCTTCCATGACGGTTCTTCCCACCCCAAACTCTCGCAGAGTGTTGAGAGCAAATCGCCTCTGTTCATGCCACAATTCCCCGGAGGTTCCGATAACTCCTATTTGAAGAATACAATAAACAAAATCATTTACATGACAAAAATAGTGAGTGAGCGAGTTGGGTTTGATGCCGCTTTCAACAGTATTTCAGATATATCACGGCGTGTTGGCTTGATGTGGGAGCAGGTCCTTGTGAAACCCATGTGTACCGGTAGGGTGCTGACAAACATAGAAACACAGTTTGGGCGAATCTAGGATTCGAAACTGCCATCATATAATAGGTTTGTGGCATGCCTAAGGGAAACATTCCTAGAGGACTTGGCCACTCGTGCCTTACGTGGATAACACGTGGATAGAGTACAAGATCAGTGCTCCTGAACACAATGAGAAGACGCCAGTTTACTTACACAGGAAGAACCTGCCAAATGATCATATCAAATAACAACCAAATCCAAAAAATCGCTTTGATAGCGGTATACGAGACTGAAACCTTAGTCAATAACAAGAGTCATCAGAAGATGACAAATCCCCCTGGTACCCATAATAGCAAAAAGCCCCCCAACACGACAAAATAAAACACAGATGAAGAGCTTAGGTCCAAAAGGGTCCAAAATGCACTTTGGCTCTTTTTGCATGTTATTGCATAAATAACATCTATGAGTTCTTGTCTACTTGTAGGAAAATTATTGTATGTTTAATTGAAATTGTTTTTTTAAACATTGCTACTTAAAATTCTGTAAAAGGGCCAAAGTCAAGGTCCAAAAGGGCCAAGGTCACTTTGCTATATTTTGGCCCTTTCAGCTCTCATTCCCGTGTGTGGTTGATACTAGTGTGTTCAAGAGGTTTTGAAAGTTTGTAAACATTATTATTATGTGTCAACTATTTCAACAAAGTTAGCATTAGTTTAAATCATTTACAAGAGCTTCAAAATTATGCTTTCGGTAGTTGTTTATCAATCTCACATGTTCAATTCCATGCAAATGCCTGAGGGTAAAAAGAGCCAAAATACAGACATTGACCCTTTCTGCCCTCACACAAATTAAAAACGAAAGTTTATTTCCTTTTTTGTATGTTTTTTTTTGATAGCAAAATTTATTTCTGCTGTCAGAATGTGTTTAGGAATTTGTCGGTTAATAAAAAATGTTCATTGGCAGGCATAACGTTATAGTTTTTAATACTTTTCTCAAAATGGACTCCACATGACATTGACCCTTACGGCTCTAAGCTCTTCACATGGATAAAACACAGCAGGATTAGTGCTTACGAACACAATAAGAAGACGCCAGTTTACTTGCACTGGAAGAACCTGCCAAATGAATTCTTATCAAATAACAACCAAAGCCAAAAATCGCTTTTGAAGCGTATACAAGAACGCTCCAAATATTTACTGTGAAACATGTAGCACGGGAAGTTCCAATTTTCCAAAACCTTAATCAATAATTTCTTTTTAAAAATGGAAGTGTGTGCTTCAGTCTGATAGGTTGATTAAATAGGCTTCGAAGAACGGACATCTCCTGGACTCTTCACTTCACGTGAATACTTTTCGTGATATTTATCTTTTATTTTCGCCATCCCAAATTGCCATTCGGCTTGGTGAAATGGATACTACGGGAAATGAAAATTAAGTTTGGTCAATATTATCAGAACAGATTTAATTTAGTTGTCCACATTCTCCGTGTCAATATTAATTTCCATTTTGTTTTATTGAGTATTCGATGGCGGTGAATTTAACGTTTGAAACGTCCATCTTATGCCGTCGGTTCCAAATGAAATTTCGTGGTCACTTCATTAAACTCCATATAGTGAAAGATTGGATGGAGTAGCAGTTGGAAGAGTATGGTGAAAGGTTGGTTGGAATAGCAGGGAGGGACAGATGGTGAAAGATTAGTTGGAGTATAAGGTATATGCAGAAGGTGAAAGTTTGTTGGAGTATAAGGTATATGCAGAAGGTGAAAGTTTGTTGGAGTATAAGGTATATGCAGAAGGTGAAAGTTTGTTGGAGTATAAGGTATATGCAGAAGGTGAAAGTTTGTTGGAGTATAAGGTATAAGCAGATGGTGAAAGTTTGTTGGAGTATAAGGTATACGCAGATGGTGAAAGGTTAGTTGGAGTATAAGGTATATGCAGATGGTGAAAGTTGGTTGGAGTATAAGGTATATGCAGATGGTGAAAGTTTGTTGGAGTATAAGGTATAAGCAGATGGTGAAAGGTTAGTTGGAGTATAAGGTATATGCAGATGGTGAAAGTTTGTTGGAGTATAAGGTATATGCAGAAGGTTAAAGTTGGTTAGAGTATAAGGTATATGCAGATGGTGAAAGTTGGTTGGAGTATAAGGTATATGCAGAAGGTGAAAGTTTGTTGGAGTATAAGGTATGAGCAGATGGTGAAAGTTGGTTGGAGTATAAGGTATATGCAGAAGGTGAAAGTTGGTTGGAGTATAAGGTATATGCAGATGGTGAAAGTTGGTTGGAGTATAAGGTATATGCAGAAGGTGAAAATTGGTTGGAGTATAAGGTACATGCAGATGGTGAAAGTTGGTTGGAGTATAAGGTATATGCAGATGTGAACAAATGGTAATTATCATATGGTGATAGGTTGGTTGGAGTATATGGTATGAGCAGATGGTGATAGGATGGTTGGGGTATAAGGGATGAGCAGATGGTGATAGGATGGTTGGAATATAAGGTATAAGCAGATGGTGATAGGATGGTAGGACTAGCAGTTAGTACTGAGTGTTAAGAGTAGCAGTTATTTGATTGGGATATTGCAGAGGAGCTACTACATATAGATGAGTTTGAAGCCTATAAGCCTATGATAATATATAAAAGTAACAAAACTAATTTCCATATTATAGGCAATCTGACCGCCTCCGTGGTCTAGTAGATAGAGCGTCCGCCCGGAGAGCGGAGTCGTTGGTTCGATCCCGGGCCATGTCATGCCAAAAGACGTTATATGGTACTTGTTACCCTGCCTTGAGAAATTAATTGGATAAAACAAGGACTGGTCGGCTCGGAGTCAGTACACTGTGTCTGAGTGGGTTATTAATGTTACACTGCGGCATGGGATCTCAGTGAGTTAGCACTAGTCGGCATTAGTCCGGACTAGTGCAAGCAGTGGGTGGATTTTATCTATACTCTCAAACCTATTTGTCCTCCAAATTTCAGATGCAAACAAAGAATCGGACTTATCTGAAAATTAAATAACTTAAAGAATACTTCTAAGGCAGTAGTCCATTTTTTTCTAGTTGTAATTAGTTGCCCAAATAAAGCATATTTAGCACGTTGAGCTAGATCAGGCACAGGTTTACTTAGACTAAACTTACAAGCGAAGACTAATCCGAGATATCTATAAGTATTAACAACCTCTAGCACTTGTCCTCTAAAATACCATACAGTAAACTACGGTTATAACGAACTCAAAGGGACCACTAATTTTACTTCGTTATAACCGTAGTTCGTTATAGGCATATATGCAGCATATATACAACAAATGGCCGGGACTTAAAAATAAGTTCGTTATATCGGTCAGTTCGTTATAAGCGTGTTCGTTATAACCGTAGTTTACTGTATTTCTTTATTTTAAATTTTCCTCCTCTTCTAAAACAGCATCAGATGTTTGTAAGTTAACAGTCATTCCCCACTTATCTGCAATCTAACAGACTAAGAATCTAGAATACTTATCTGACGCTGTAAACTACATACATTATCAGTGATCATAATTACATCATCAGCAAATAACAATAATAATACTTCTACTATATCTGGATAGAGTTGAATCCCATGAGTTCCACGTGCCATAACATCTGTAGCTAATTCATTTGTAAATAAAGAGAATAACATAGGGCCCAGCATACAACCTTGTCTTAAACGATGGACAACTTAAATGGACAATCCAAATAATTCGTGGAATCTATTACATTTAGCACATGCTTTAACTGATTGGCATACACTCTGTAACGCCCCCAACATTTTACGATTTATCTCATAGGAAGACAATAATGCCCATAGCTTTGCTCAGTTGACATAATGAAAATCCTTTTTAAAATCAATAAAAACTACATACAGTTTCTTTTTTCAATTTACATATGCAAAAACCTCTACTATTCTGCATATATGAAACTGGCATTTCTTAAAGTCAACATCCAAACCAACACGTGGTAACATATGCTTACCGCCTACTTAATACTTCATAAAACATTTTATGATGATGCATTCAGGAATGATAGTAATTGGCACAATTAACATTTTAACATGGCGGTCGTGGCGGCCATGTTTGAAATCGGATCAGAAGTGTTAATGAATTTTTAGAATCACAATTACAACACCTTGAATTAGGCTCAAATATAAATAGAACGTACCTTTTCCCCGTGCTACAAACTCAGTTATAAAAGAATGTGGTCTATCTGAGAAGACGTCGGCGTTCTTGACAATGGCTTCCTTTATAACATTGTAGCCGTTGAGGACTATGAGGGGCTGGTGGAAGACATACACACTAAAGATGTCGCCATACTTCTGTCGGAGGTTCTTAAACGTGACCCGGGGATCAGAGCCCATAGACAGGGCGTTCCCCAAAAACGGGAGGAGAGGGGGCCCTGGGGGAAGTCCAGAACGCCGCCGCGTCAACAGCCACGACACAGCCAGCACAACAGCTAGAAATGAGGCAACTGTTGTAACTCCACACTCCCACATTGTCTTACGCTAGTTTCCAATCCGTCTATAACCCGACACGAGAGCGAGACAGAGTACAACTGTCGAGTCGCTCATATGCAGCCCTCACTTATAGCACAGCAGGTTTATCAAAGTTTACAGAATGAGTCAGCTGAACAGTGCGCATGTCGTTCGTTCGAGTCGACTCAGAGTTAGCTTTTTTCAGCTATAAATACTGAACCGCAAAAGAAACGTCACCATGGATAAATATATGAGAAACCTTATTTGTCCAAACACTGTAAGCATACTTTGACATATTAAAAAGATGAAACTTGGCAAAACTGATCATCAAGGTTGAAATTAAAGTGTCAAATGTTCTTAACGTGAAACACAACACTAGTCTCCGAGTGAATGGCATCACAAGTCAGTATCTCGTGTGTCCGCCATGTACATTGATGACTGCCGTGCAACGTCGATTCATGGAATGGATGAGGCGGTTGATGAAGGCCATAGGCACCTGAGACCACACTCTGAGGAACGCCTGACGCAGTTTAGCTGCAGTTGTCGTCCTTGGTCGGACGTCATTCAGCCGTCTTTGAATCTCGTCCCACAGATGCTCAAGGGGATTTAAATCGGGACTGAGGGTAGGCCACTGCATGGTTCTGATGCCATTCTGCTGGAGGAAGTCTCTTGTTGCTCTCACAGTGTGGGTACCGGCGTCATCGTGCTGAAACTCGTGGTTGCGGCGACGTGCCAAATGAGGTATGGGGTGTGGTCTCAAGACTTGATCAATGTACCGAGCTGCTGTGACACAATGCCTCTCCCTGGACCGATGTTCTGGAAGACCACAAGGCCGACCCTCTGTGCAAGACCAATTCCATCCCACACCATGATGCTCGGACCACCCCACGAGTCTCTCTCAACAACACAAGCATCCGAATAACGTTTCGCCAGACTCTCCCCCCACCTCTCTCTCTCTCTCTGCCATCTGCTGTTGAGATACAGTAACGGCTCTCGTCTGAGAAGAGGACTCTTCTCCACTGCTGGTGGCGCGAATGCTGGTGCTGTGTTGCCGGGCACGGCGATGTCCCGGCGATGACGTGGTGTCAGAATGGGTCCTCGGTGTGGCCTGTGACAGTGGAAGTGTCTGCTCGTCAATCGTCGACGCACGGTGTCCGCACTAATGTGTCGCTGGTGTGTCCCCATGGTCTGTCGAGCAGTTTCCACAGCAGTAACAAAGCGATCTTGAAGATGCTGTCGCACAATCTGACGATCCTGACGTCGGATGGTGACCCTTGGTCTACTACGTGGTCGGTCATCTATAGTGTTGGTGGTCTGATACCGTTAGTGGAACCTGTATATGGTCCTTACGTGGACTTGGAATGCATTGGCTACTTGCCGGGTGGTTTGTCCAGTTTGCAATCGTCCACGGGCCTGGTGTCGCTGATTTATTGTCAATCTTGCCATGTGGTAGCAATTCAATAACGAATGAATGTTATCCGATGTGGGTGGATTTTATAGGGCAAGAAATGGGGTAGCGCATGTGCATTCAATTTGCACGGAACTCACGTGCATCGGGTAACCATGGCCGTTGCCGTGATGCCTTTGGGAGATCGGTTTTATTGTCATCTGCTTTGGTTTTTTATCATCAAGCTCCATTTTTCCAGGTAATGTTGAATTTTAGAAACTTTGACAAAAATGACCCAGCTATTTAAATGACAACTTTTCAAGTAATGTTACTTGGGTGACCTTTCTTTTGCGGTTCAGTATATATTTTCAGTTGAAGGGAAGCTGGACTGTTACCTGCAGCCTGACATACATCTCCTGATTACTAAGTGACGGAATTACCATAGTGCTCTCAGGAGGCTCATTCGGTCACAGGAATACATATCTTTTAACAAAAAACATTTATGAAATATTGACCCGTGTATCCTACGAGCTTTGCATTTCTTTAAAGCTAAATATTCCGGCGATTCAGTCAACGAATCTCTCTTTCTATCTCTCATCATTTCGGGCTCAGCTCTCTCATGAAACTGACACACCGTCACATTTATAACTGAACTGATGTTCAAAGCGGCGTTAAACATAATTCACTCACTGGTTATCGCTTACATGTGTAGGTTTTCAGTCTGAGTCATGTTCAAACATTTTTTTCCTGTTTCAAAACAAATTAAGTGACAACTAGATCTAGAATTGCCTTTTCACAACATGGCTTTATTCCATACAGAATATATAGAACAATTAGATGGTCATGCTGAAGCACGATCGAGGAATATAGTGTTAACATTAACACTGGGGCAGCGTGGCCCAGTCGCCGCAATTCGCTATGCAGAGTTGCGTCCCTTGGACACGCCAGAAACCTATGATTGTGAGTTCGAATCCCGGTTCGCCCCGATTATGTTTCTAGGTTTGTCTAGGTTTGGCACCATACCCGTGCTCGTTGGTTTCACCGAAGTGGTAAACGTCTGAGACCTGCATCACTTGGGGGTTTCCTCACACATTAAGCTGACACGCCGTGATATGACTGGAATACTGTTAAAAGCGGCGTTAAACACAACTCACTCACTCACTCATTAACACTGATTTGATATAAATTTCAATACCAAATTCATCAATTTGGAGCAAGCAGAAACTATATAGAGGGTACAGTTAATTCGGCTTGACTCGGACGATGTCAACGAGATGGGCAGAAGAAGTCATAGACAAAGACTTCATAGAAAAGGGTATGCCAAGATAGTAACCTGTTCCGGAAGTATTAGTTTACTGGAGCAGGCCCGAGGTTGTAATACTATTGTGTTATTTTGCATACTGTCAGGAATATATGTGAATATATGTGAATACTTGACTTGCCTTTGCATGTGTTTGTGAGGGTGCCACTCGAGGCAGGATACGTTGACCTAAACACATGCTAACCACATGCTAATGACATAGTCGGAACTGCACAGTGGACTTTGCCTTCAGCAGAAATGTCTAATGCTTATGGAAAGAATTTTGTCGCTTTTATTTAAAATTATTTTCACAATGTAACAATGATAAATGTACGTTTGGTCAGCACTTTCTTAGAAAATATTTATATATGCATATTGGCTGGTCTCTATACAAAAGAGACCAAGTTACAATGTTCCGCACACCAACACAGTAATGGGGGCAATGGCGTCCCATATAATGAGGAAACTGTACTCGGTGTTGCGGCATACATAGTTTGTACACGGGGGAAACACTCTATATCTTGGCTCGCAAAATAAGTGTGAGAGAGATTGTTGCCCTTGTTTACACACTGTGTATGTCGAAACACCGAGTACAGTTTCGTCATTATGTGGGCCATCCATAATACAGGTCAGATTATGGAACATCGAGAATTCAAGGCAATTTAAAATCAGTAGACAAAGTTAAACACTTCCTTTACATTGACACAATACAACGAGTGAGTGAGTATGGTTTTACGCAGCTTTTAGCAAGGAACACAAATTTTAAGGATAACAACTGGGTTATACAAACAACGACTGATTGTGTAGGCTTCGCAAGCGGGCAAGGTCAGAATGACATGTACGTAAATAGAACAACGATATGAAGCGTTTTATCAATATTCATCTGAAAAAAATATAAGTGTCTATGAAGGTAATGTCATGTCTAATGCAAGTTGCTGGAGCAACAATATTAAATAATGTTCTTCGTTAATAGTTTCTTTATCGGATGCAAGCACCTAAGAGTTGATGAGTGAGTGAGTATTGTTTTACGCCGCTTAAAGCAACATTGCAGCAATATCACGGCGGGGGACACCCGAAATGGGCTTCACACATTGTACCCATGTCGGGAATCGAACTCGGGTTTTCGACGTGACGAGCGAACGCTTTAACCACTAGGCTACCCGACCGCCTCTACAACACAATGAAAGCATGTGCAAACACAATTAGTAATAGGATAGTAAGAGGATAAAAGTATGAATTAGGATTTTCACATTAACTGTTGATACAAATACTATGCTGTTCAATTTGTTGAATTGTTTCAAAAGCATACGCTGTTTCTGTGATAGTATCACAATAGGCTCTGTTTTCATAATCAGCTCTTAGGTGCCGCGTGCAGAGTTGCGTCCCTTGACCACGCAAGAAACCTATTCTATTGTGGGTTCGAATCTCGGTTCGTCTCTATTATGTTTCGATGTTTGTCAGCACCATACCCGTGATCGTGGGTTAAACCAAAGGGGTAAACGTCTAAGACCTATATCACCTCGGGCTTTCCTCCCACATCAAGCTGACATGCTGTGATATATCTGGAATAGTGTTCAAAGCAGCATTAAACCCAACTCACTCCCTTTTCATCACTAAATGCTCAGATACAGTGTCAAGTAAGAATTTATCGGAAACACCTCATAGCCGTCTCAGTTATTTATGCTAAGCTTACGTATAAACTTCGGCCAGATATGTCTCGGGGGAAAACGACAGGAATGAAATCCCCACATTAATTCAAAATGGCCGAGTTGGAGCTGTGTGTTCACCAACAATATTCACGTTAGATTGATTTGAGTGTTTATTTATGTGGTGTGCAGTAGTAATTCGTTTAGTGGACGAAAGGATGCAAAGTAAAAACTATACTTTAGATTATGGTATTTACATGTAAAATGTTTGACATATCTGTAAAGACTTAATGTTAACAAGTACAGATAATATAATACAGTGGAGGGAAAAACACGAAATTTGTATACATAAACTGTGTGAAGGATTGTGTCTCTTAAAAAGTTGTTCTGCTGTGTAGACGTTGTTAGGCACATGGTGATATTTGGAGACACTACCTCTGTACAGAGCGGGGCGGTCGGGTAGCCTAGCGGTTAAAGCGTTCGCTCGTCACGCCAAAGACCCGGGTTCGATTCCCGACATGGGTACAATGTGTGAGGCCAAATTTCTGGTGTCCCCCGTCGGGATATTACTGTTATATTGCTAAAAGCGCCATATAATCATACTCACTCACTCTATATAGAGCGAACACGCAGTTCGTACGTCTGTTGGACTGATCAGCAAAGAAGAAACAATACCTAGAGGAAACCATCTTCCCGAGGCAAGAGAGTGAACTGACTTTATAAGTCTAGTTTCCACCCTTGCCGAAATAGGCTGGAATTCCCGGGCTTGGTCGAAGCGCCACCAGTGGCTATTACGAGTTATGTCCCTTCTAAGCCTCTCCTTCAGACCAATCAGATTCCACCTCTCGTATCACTTCCATTTCCTTCAAACAAAACAGTGGCTCCCAGTCAAGACGATCGACGAGGTCTATATTGTGATAAAACGGGTCTTATATGGCGAAATGCATCAAATCACGTGAGCACCTTGATTAAAAACATAAACAGATTTGGAAAATATCTGTTGACAACGAGTTTGCGGTGCACATGTTTTACAAATCCTGCAATTGACCGAAATCTGCACGACAGTTTACGAAACTGATTTCGATTTTGTTGTGCGATTTTGATTGGACTATGCACAGACTCGTTAGTCCAGCCAAAATGTAACTCCATAATACCAGCCTCGTTCGGCAAGGGTGGAAACTGGACTTGTATAGTCAGTTAACTCTCTTGCCTCGGGAAGATGGGAGAAAACAGGTTTATGCAGTGCACTCCTCCCGTATTGCGACATATCTATAACCTTGAGCGTTCACTGTGAGGAGTTTATCGAGCACCTGTTTGACATGAATGACTTACTGTATGTCATTCAACCCTAGCCGTGTGATCGTTGCTGATGCTATATGAACTCGTTTGCCTGCTCCAGATTCGAGTATTTATAGTCAGCCATGATGTGACTGACATTCGCTTCAGTCTCCGTGGACGTTGGTTGGTTGGTTTGTTGTTTAACGCCGCACTCAGCAATATTCCAGGTATATGTAGTAAATAATCGAGTCTGGACCAGACAAACCAGTGATTGATATCATAAGCATCAATCCACGCAATTGGGATCGATGACATGCTTCAACCAAATCAGCGAGCCTGACGATTCCGTTAGTCGCTTCTTACGACAAGCATAGTCGCCTTTTACGGCAAACATGGGTTGCTGAAGACCTATTCTACCCCGGATCTTAGAGGTGCCCGTCTTGTCGTACTCTTTAAGGCAATGCTCCATTGAATTGGTCTTCAGCAACCCATGCCTGTCGTAAGAGGCGACTAGCGGGATCGGGTCAGTGGTTAAGAAAGCAGCATTATCCTCTAAGGCTGACAGCATTTCTCCATGGGTGGCTGTTGCAGTTAGCTGTTTCAGTTGGAGGTCTTTGACATGTGAACACACCTGCCTCGTACTTCACGCTATTGTTGTCATCCTATCCGTTAAAGTTTTTACAGTTTGGATTTCATAGAGGGGACCTTGGATAAAGCAGTAAGGAGCAATGTTATATCATTATTCTTTTACACCAACACATAATTACTCACCTTACACAGGACCGCCTCCGTAGTCTAGTGGTATAGCGTCCACCCGGAGAGCGGCGGGTCCAGGGTTCGATCCCCGGCTGCGTCAAACCAAAAGATGGTACTTGTTGTTACCCTGTCTGGCGCTCGGCATTAAGGGGCTAAAAACAAGGACTGGTCGGCTCGGAGTCAGTACACTGTGTCTGACTGGGGTATTCATGTTAAACTGTGGCATGGTATCTCAGTGGGCTTGCACTATAAATCGGCACACACACACACGCGCGCTCACACACACACATGTCGCTACATAAGGGCAATACTCTTGGACGCGACGTTAAACTCCATTTCACCTCACCTCACCTCACTTTACACAGGGAATACTCTTATTGGTGCTTTATTCTTCCCGTTCCTTTACCTTGATATAACACTGAGGTCGGTCAATTCGGACGACATGAAATGTACATATAGGTCAAGTATCAACTCTTAGGGTTGCTGGGGTTGCCTAGAGGTTGAAGCATTCGCTCGTCACGCCAAGCCCCGGGTTCGATTCCCAACATGGGTACAATGTGTGAAGCCCATTTCGGGTGTCCCCCGCCGTGATATTGCAGCAATGTTGCTTAAAGCGGCGTAAAACAATACTCACTCACTCATCAACTCTTAGGTGCCTGCATCCGAAAAGAAACTATTAACGAAGGACATTATTTACTATTGTTGCTCCAACAACTCGCATTAGACATGACATTAGATGAATATTGATAAAACGCTTCATATCGTTGTTCTATTTACGTACATATGTCATTCTGACCTTGACCGCTTGCGAAGCCTACACATTCAGCCGTTGTTTGTATAGCCCCAGTCACCATGTGCATCCAGCGATTAGTGAGTGTCGGTGCACCCACGTGTCGCAATGCTCAGCGCTGTGATTTAACTCAAATGTCAAGGTCACCTTATGAAATCACTCATATATATTGCTTGTGTTCGATTTCAAAGCATTTCCCGGATGACCAAGTGTTTAGCAATGTGTAACCCATTCCAAGCGTCACCGGGTCGTGAAACCAGTCTAGTCACGGTTTTAGTTACCGTACCGCTTTCCCCTCTCCAATCTGATTAAAATCAGATCTTAGTTTTCGCTACGAACTTTCGCGAATTTTGACCGACCAATGAAATGACTGACAAGAAATCGACTTTGGCCAATCAGAAGGCAGCTTTCTCGAGCTTTACGATACTAGTTTCAAACTGGCGACTACGCTTCGAAACATATTTTGACGTAATCTCGATTAAGTTTTAAAACTGATAAGAAGAACATTCTGGAATGGCTTATAGATGGCCTAGATTGTATGGATATAATCATAAAACCCGTAACTGTTGTTCGGAATACCCCGTGTTAAATATATCGTGGTTGCATGATTAGAAAACACATTCCGACTGTCACTTTCATGAACTGGTAAGCGACGCTCTGATTGGTTGGATGAAAGGTCGTTCTGACGTGACCCGTAATGGGATGTCCTCAGATCTTGGTTTAGCGATAGCGAGAACTAAGATCTGATTTTAATGAGATTGCCCCCTCTCTTAATTGCCAATTCGTGACCAACTCGTGTTATTCCGGGACAAGCCGAAAAGCAGGTTACGGAAAGGCGCGAGTGGTGACGAATGTTAATTGCCCTCGTCGTCATCGTTCGGCAAACTCCGGGTGTCTTTATGTTCATCCTCAGAGAATTAGTGACCCGTATTTTTTTATTCTCTAGCGGTTTAATCGTATACTTTATCATGTATGTATTTGATACATGTTATCACGTATATGTCTGAAAACTTATTCACGTATTGAAATTGTTTGTTGACTTTGATTTCAACACAGTAGCGGGATTATCTAGTACCATGTAGATACTTCTCATGCATTTATGGTAATGTTTGCCACCTCGATACTTGTAAAAATCTGGTTGTAAATGTTTAATTGGTACCGTTCTCTAGCTTATGTTCAGCGCTTTATTGTGGTACTTATATCTTATACCGAATTGGTTTAGAAGTAAAGTTGGCTATTCGGGTTTTCATAATGTTAGAAAACACAGTGTGGCCACCTCACAAGGCTCTTGTTACATCTCCGGTTACTATGGTGACGTCATCATTAAAGTTATTTCGTTTCGTTTATTGATTCAATCATGAATCAAGCATTATAATTAGTATTTTACTTTCGATTATGGATATAAATACTTAGAATGAATAATGAAATTTGGAAGATGAACTTGTATCTCTGTATCACCTTTTTATCGCTTTAGGCCCGTGAAGATCCGGGGTAGAATAGGTCTTCAGCAACCCATGCTTGTCGTAAAAGGTGACTATACTTGTCGTAAGAGGCGACTAACGGGATCGGGTGTCCAGGCTCGCTGACTTGGTTGATGCATGTCATCGTATCCCAATTGCGTGGATCGACGCTCATGATGTCAGTCACTTGATTGTCTGGTCAAGACTCGATTATTTACAGACCGCAATCATATAGCTGGAATATTGCGGCGTTAAACAACAAACAAACAAATCTTATCGATTTACATGCATTAAATAGAAAAGGTACAATGGCAGCTATGTCAAAAAGTAATAATTGTTAACCCCTCGTAGTTATGTGTTATAGCCCGTCCCTCCCTATCCAGACCGCCATTTTGTATTATATCTAAGGTTGCATTTTATGCGTTTTGTTTCGGATACTGCCCAGGGCCCACTTGCACAAAACGATCTTAGCGCTACGACTATTGTAAGCCTATGTTAAAGTATGGGAGTTACGATCATCTTAGCGCTAAGATCGCTTTGTGCAAGAGGGCCCTGGTAATGATTGGTTGACACTGGTTTACTCAGGTTGAATCCAGTCAACCCTGGTTGACAGACATGTGATAACAACGGATGACTCAGGCGCCTCGAGTATTAAACATCGAACACACGTACTGACAGACAACCAGCTCCAACAATGTTCATAGTTGCATGTGTATTATTCCCAGCACGTAATGTGACTCCATGTTACTCCACACTAGCACACTAAACAATGATGGATTCAGAATGAGGGACCACTATCGGGAACTAAATGAAATTTCTGTGCACAAATTGAGTTTCCCCAATTGTTGCATTGAATGCATATTGTACCATGTGTTGTTAGTCTGGGGTTGGACGCACGCACGCACGCACGCACGCACGCACGCACGCACACACACACACACACACACACACAAACAAACAAACAGACACAATCAAACAAACACACACACACACAAACAAACACACACACACAGATTTCCAGATCGATAACTTTAAATGGTGATTTTGGCACCTTATGAAATCAACATGACCATGTTTGACAATGTCCTTTGCCATAGCGGACGGTCTCAGAAGAAGTTTCCTTCAGTATAAAGGCCACATGCTCTAGTACAATATAGATACAAGTATTATATACGAAGTGGTGGTACAATATCAAGAGGTACAGAGTGCAATTAAAGTACAAATTAGAATTATAATAATGAAGAACGTAATGTTAAAGTGAGTGAGTGAGTGAGTTTTGTCTTACGCCGCTTTTAGCAATATTCCAGCAATGTCACGGCGGGGGACACCAGAAATGGGCTTCACACATTGTACCCATGTCGGGAATCGAACCCGGGTCTTCGGCGTGACGAGCGAACGCTTTAACCACCAGGCTACCCGACCGCCCCACGTAATGTTAGAAGTCTGTAGAGAAGTTATGAGGGAGTACCTGTTTTTTAAGTTATTGTTGGGAATATATACGTGTGTCTTAAAATATCATAAGTCGGTCATACAAACAAAAAATGTAACTCATCTTCTATAATATTTTTACAAAAAGGACAAAATCTAAGGTTTCTAGGTACATCCTCCCGTCTACCTATATTTTTCATAATTTGTAATTCTCCAATTCTTAATAATGTTAAAAATCTCTTTTGGTCTCCTTGGTGTATATTAAGCAAATATGGTTCAATTGCGAAAGTTGACTTTATAGTGGAGTATAGTGGGCGGTCTCAGAACACAACCGTGTCACTGGATTGTCTGGTCCACTATCATTGGATTGTCTGGTCAAGACTCGATGGTTTACAGGTCGCCGTCGTATGCTGTGCTGAGTGGCGTCAGGCAAGTAACAAACACATATTCATTCATGGTAATTGTTTGACTGGCGGGTGCTACCGGTAGAGTAGGACATCCGGTGTCATCACTGATTATCAGGAGATCCATTCATACACTTTTCACCACTGGTTTGCCTAAACACCGATTCGAATCTATTTCGGCAGATAATCTCTCCGATTATTGTCTGGCGAAGACGTCTAATGTTCATTGATTACCCTCCCTCTATTGTCATGCTTAAAGTTGAGTGAGTGAGTTTTGTCTTACGCCGCTTTTAGCAATATTCCAGCAATGTCACGGCGGGGGACACCAGAAATGGGCTTCACACATTGTACCAATGTCGGGAATCGAACCCGGGTCTTCAGCGTGACGAGCGAACGCTTAAACCACTAGGGTACCCGACCGCCCCTACTTAAAGGTAAAATGGTGTTTAACATCGCGTTCAAGATTATTGGACCTATATTGCGACATGTGTGTTAGTGTGTGTTTACAACTGATACACCACTCAGACACAGTATACTGACTACGAGCCGACCGCACCTTGTTTTATCCCCTTAAAGCCGAGCGTCAGGCAGTGCAACAACAAGTACCATCTTCCAACGTATTGTAGTATGACGCAGCCGGGGATCGAACCACCAAGCTTCCGCTCTTGGGGCAGACACTCTATCCTCTAGGCTACTACTGAGAATCGGAAGTTATAATACATGTTCTAATGTGGGTCATCTTGTCGATGTGCTAAGTCTTGATAATAATTACAGGCCGTGATATGGCTGGAGTATTGCCGACTACAGCATAAACACAACTCATTCATTGCAGATACACATGAAGGAAACAGACATGCTACAAATCCAGGAGTTATATCTAACTCATGTTAACTGCCGGGCAAAAGAAAGCATTCACTTGAAAAATGGATTTTGACCTAACAATGACAAACGCTATTAAAACGTCACAGAGACGCTACAAAATTAAGGTCCGAAACACAACAATGATACCCGTATGAAATACATCACCATCGAATTTCATTTTTAGCCACCATCAAACATGGGTATGTACTTTCCGTTGCCCGGCAACCAAAACTTGGCCAATTGATAATACAGAGGAACTCATAGATTTCCAAACAATTTATCCGTCAAAAGACTACATAATTTGTTGCTGAGTATCAACACACAATACCTCGATTAAACAATGTGTAAACAAGGTAGATACAAAACATAAGTGAAAGTGAATGAGTGAGTATGGTTTTACGCTGCTTGTAACAATATTCGAGCAATATCGCGACGGGGGACTCCAGAAAGGGCTTTACACATGGTACCCATGTGGGGAATCGAACCCGGGGCTTCGGCGTGACGAGCGAATGCTTTAACCACTAGGCTACTCTAGCGCCCCTAAGAGTTGATACTTGACCTAGATGTACATTTCTTGTCATCCGAAACGCGTAGCGTAACGAGCAAAAACACTTTAGCCACTAGGCTTACCCACCGTCCCACAAAACATAAAAGTGACAAAAACATTTTCATAATCATAAGAAATATCTGCTAAAAAATCCCTTGCACGCTTCCAACTATATCCTGAGCATGTATTTAAGAATCAGGTGTTCGCGAAAACTTGAACGTATCCTGTTCCACTGGTGGCACCAGTCACAAATGTGTAAATAATAAGCTGCCTCTTTCCGGAAAAGAAGGAGGCCATTCTCCAAAAACAGATGATCAGTTTTTGAACCGGTAAAAACATGTATATTTTGAATATTGCAAATACGATTATGATCTCACTTCAATTCGTAGAAAGTGTTGTTGAAAAAAACCAATGACAGGTAATGTTATTTTGGGTACCAGTTTTACAACGGGCTGACTAAACTCCTTAAATTAGAGGTTTTGGGGCGGTGGGGTAGCCTGGTGGTTAAAGCGTTCGCTCGTCACGCCGAAGACCCAGGTTCAATTCCCACATGGGTACACATCGGTGTGGCGCCAATTTCTGGTGTCCCCCGCCGTGATATTGCTGGAATATTGCTAAAAGAGGCGTAGAACCATACCCACTCAGTACAGAGTTGTGAAAGTGACATGAATGACTCAATAATATTAAATGCTTGGAAAGAATGCAGCGGACAGTGTGGACAATGTTACACGTGTTTGTTTCTCTGTACACAATTCAGCTGTATATCTCCAGATGCTGTCTTGTCTGACGACTTCATGTTGTACTTGGTACCAGAGGTTGACCTGAAGTGAAGGAACGGTATATATTTGTATTTATTATGATACAGCACAACGAAATTAGGCTGTGTCTCAAACTTCACATCTTTCCGAGGCAAGGGAGTTAATCGACTTTAACAATCCAGTTTCCACACTTGCCGAACAAGGCTGCAATTATGGAGTTATATTTTTGCGGGACAAACGAGTATACGTATAGTCCAGTCAAAAACGCCAAACGAGATCGACATCCGGTTCATAAACAACATGGATTTCAACGTGCAGATTTGAGTCGACTGCAAGATTTGCAACTGGTTAGGTGGCGCTACTATCGAGCCCAGGACTTCCAGCCTAGTTCAAGCTCCTTACCAGCGCGTGACACCTTCGTCACACTCTCGTATAGAGAGCTCCGCGAACGGGCTATTGCTGTGAGGAGCTTGAGCCTAGTGATGGCAAGGGAGGGAACTTTTACAGTTACCTCCCTTGCCTCGGGAAGCTGCAAACTTCATGGAAGTTGGTAAACTGCATTTTTCAACATCCCTTCCGCCATGTTTTATGCTGCTTATAATGCGGCACACGACAGCGTGGCTTTTTGAAAGATAGAACGTATACTCTGCATGCTTCTCTTGGCTTAATATGATTAAACCTAAATGTATAAATATTGATAGCATGAAACATTCACTCGAAAATAACCGATCGATGATGGCTGTGGCAACCTCATCAGTGACATCCATTGTGGTCACAGTACAACAGGTTTTGTACTTTTCAGCAACTTCGGCAACTACAAATGTGCCATATCTCAAAGCCCCTGATATTTTAGCGAGGCAGGAGAATGTGGGTTCTGAAACATTCTAAAAACATTACTCATCGCCCATCAAAAGGGCGGTAAAATTCATTCTTACCTTAATTTCAAATATCAATATAAAATGATTAAAGATCCAATAATAAAAATGAGGGATACTTTCGTTAACCAAAAACGTTTGAAACAAGGTAATTAATAGAATTTTATAACCAAACGCAAGTGCATGTCAGATTATACCCATAAAGCGTTCTAATGAAACCATATCCTGTAATTTTGTGGAACGGACGCCTGAATTCTAAAGGTGGACCTTTGTACGGTATTAAATTCATACGTTTCAACTTTTGACGTGTTTGAAATATTACTGTGTTAACTAAATTGGATTATGCCGTGGATCGTGTAGGTGTCAGCCTATTCACACTCAACAGTTTAATTCTAAACACGTTATAAATGGCCAGTAATAAATAAAATACTAAACTCGCTCCCGTGTAAAACCAATTTTATGAAACTCGTGAATAGTTCTGGTATTTGACTCGCTTTCGCTCGTCAGATACCAGAACTATTCACTCGTTTCATAAAATTGGTATTACACGGGAGCTCGTTTAGTATTCTATATGTAGCCTCCTAAAGTACATCGAGAAAACACCTACTGGCCGAAAACTTTGGCATCTTCAACGGTTTCCGGTAGCGTAGTGTTCAGGGTTTCCGGAAGGATGAGCGAGAGACCCCCGGCAGCCACCGATAAGCCGCCGAACACAATGAGCGGCAGCGCCACCTTCAGGTCACCGCCTATGAGAAGACCCTGAAACACGGAATGCAAGGAACAGTGAGGTCCCGTTATTTCAAGGATAGAAGCAAAACGAAAAAACGAACTGTAATTCATATCATCGGACACTGAAGAGCTAGTAAGCGAATTAGCAATAGTGGTATCATGTGTGGATGCACGAGGTGTGTCGTGTCTCTCTTATTCCAGCAGGGGCACGGCGGCGCTGCGATTCGCTGTGCAGAGTTGCGTCCCTTGGACACGCCAAAAACCTATGATTGTGAGTTCGAATCCTGGTTCGCCCCGATTATGTTTCCAGGTTTGTCAGCACCATACCCGTGCTCGTGGGTTTCACCGAAGTGGTAAACGTCTGAGACCTGCATCCCTTCGGGCTTTCCTCCCACATTAAGCTGACACGCCGTGATGTAGCTGGACTACTGTTAAAAGCGGCGTTAAACCCAACTCACTCACTCACTCACTCTTATTCCAGCAATATCGCGCCAAGAATGTGAAGGATCAAACCCCGACCTATTGCCTGACGACCCGTTTACCACCAAACCCTCCCCCTTTACTCCACCCCTGGGCTTGTGAAGGGTAACCTCAAATTGACTCTAGTCATCATTTAAAAGCACGTGAACTTGACTGACTCTTAAAATCATCCAGGAGTTCATCTTTGCCCAGCGGATTCTATTAATGTATGAAGATAATTTAACCTGATGTGTTACGATTCATCCCAATGTTAATCCCACAATGGTAAATCTAAACATATTAATGTATCACAAACAACAGAATGAGTCAAATATTGTAAACCCTAATTTGGTAAGAAATAAGTAAATATGATGTCACATTACTTACTAGATCAGCAATGTAGGGAGACAGCATTCCGCCTATCTTCCCACAAGTAGAGCTGGCACCCACCCCGGAGTTGCGTACAACAGTCGGCAAGAGTTCGGCAGAAAAGACATAGATGATGGCGAACGCAGCGGAAGCGCCGAACTTGCCGATCATAGAGAGTAGGATGGTGACCCAGGAGGGCGCTAGGACATAATTGACCTTAGTCGTTAGTATTCAATTTGGTTGGTTGGCTGGTTGATTGACAGTGTTATCAAGATTTATTAAACATATTTATGGATGTTATAACTGTGTAAACAATATTTAGAGTACACACTTCCGCTATCCTAATTCCAAGAGGGTGCCTGAGATTATACCATTAACCTATCCGGTCGGGGTAAAAATCCGTTTGGAAAGTTTTCGGATGACGAAAAAACGTTTTGTTGTTTTATGACTTGCTTCATAATGTTCTAGCACGTGTTATGATGCGTCACATTGGAAGAATACAGAAGCTGAAATCCATAAGTCGACTTCATTGTGTTATCACATGTATGGTGGTGCCAACCTACTTTGGTACCCAGGATGGCGCGCCAGGTTGAGTGGTATAATTCCAGATGCCGTAGTTCAGTGCCGGGTGCCAAGAGGGAAGGGAGGGGGAGGGGTGGCATTCTCATGTATGAATGGTTTGGTCTCTTTGTTTTTTAACGCCGTACTCAACAATATTCCAGCTATATGACTGCGGTCTGTGAAAAATCGAGTCTGGACCTGTCTATCCAGTGATTGACATAATAAACATCGATCCACGTAATTGGGATACGATGACATGCATCAACCAAGTCAGCGAGCCTGACCACCCGATCCCGTTAGTCGCCTTTTACGACAAGTATGAAAGGAAACATAAGCAATCTTCATGTAAGCAAGCGAGTGAGTGAGTGAGTGTTGTCTTACGCCGCTTATAGCAATGTTCCAGCAATATCACGACGGGGGACACCAGAAATGAGCTTCACACATTGTACCCATGTCAGGAATCGAACCCGGGTCTTCAGCGTGACGAGCGAACGCTTTAACCACTGGGCTACCCGACCGCCCCAGTGCGTAAATGGAGCCTATGGAGTGATGTATGGCTGTGGGGGATTTGAGGGGAATCTGTGGGGTCTTGAACACAGTGTGTGTGTAACCCCAACGGAAGCGTTGATAAAATCTCCTATCGATCCTAATCAAGCCGAATTGTCGAATCGAACACTTGACTACCTGACCGCCCCTCATGTAAGTAAGTAACCTACCTAGATATATGACTGGGAACAGCACGGCTACACACGCCAACCCTCCCACGAACATGCTGGTACAATGGAGCAGCTTCCTCCCCACCCTGTCCAGCAACAGCACACACGCAACGTACGACATCGTCTCTACGGCGCTGGAGATGGTGTAGTTGAGGTAAATGTCGCCGCTCAGGTTCTGCACATTCAGGCCAAGACCGTAGTACACTATGTTCACGACAAACCTGTAAAGGAAGGAACTACTGTAGGAGCTGGACGATGGGAAGGAGCAATTATCTACGTAAAAATACGTACCACCCGTAAAGATCCGGGGCGAATAGATCTTCAGCAACCCATGCTTGCCGTAAAAGGTGACTATGCTTGTCGTGGATCGATGCGCATGATATCAATCACTTAATTGTCTGGCCCAGACTCGATTATTTACAGACCGCCGTCATATAGCTGGACCATTGCTTAGTGCGGCGTTAAACAACCAACGAACATCCAGGGAGACTGACGCGAATGTCAGTCACATCATGGCTGACTATAAATACTCGAATCTGGAGCAGGCAAACCAATGCGCGAGTTCATATAGCATCAGCAACGACCACACGCTAAACCAACCAACCAACCAACCGACAATACGTACTATCACTAACAAGCAGTATGAGGAAGTGTTTGTGAATATTTGTAACCCTTAACTGATCAACCGATCTCTCCTGGAAGATATCGCTGCCATGAAATTGTATCACAATGCGTTGAAGACCATTGTGGCGTCACCGGTTACCATGGCGTCATAAAGCTGGTTAGAAGAACTTTTTACACTTAAGACACTGCTTAATACTGTTTACAAAATGAAAACGTTAGAAGAAAGATGTTGGATGATAAATAAAATCTTGCCCTCGCGTCCTTTGATATCAAATATATGAACACTCGTCGATAAAAAGTTTAAAGCTTTTTTACCTGTGATGGAAACGAATAAGGGAACAATAAAAAAACATTGGGACATAAGCTGCACTGTCAGTACATGTGAAATAGCGCGCATACAAACTCAACACATGTCAGAATCAAATGTTGAGATGTGTGTGTGCATTGTTTCCAATGTGAATCCACGATAGCATATTAGTTAACTGCGTCTAAAACTGAGTGTTCACATCATTTCCATCAGTATATATTTGATATCAAAAGACACGACAGTGAGATCCCCTATATATCTTCACGCATTATTACCATATCGCAAGAATGAAGTGAACTCTTCTCGTTCTCATTTGACTTGTTGAAACTTATGTTAAACTGGAAATGCTTGAAGACAGGACGAGTTATTGTTCATATTAGAATCTAAAACATTATACAACGTCTACACCAAAATACTTTCAATGTCATCATAATACATTTTGTATCATTTCTGGACAAACTTAGACACGACTTAATCTACTGGTAACAGTCAATGTTTTTATTTGACTTTCATATGATTTTTGTCAATATATTGTGTATTTATCAGGTATGATTGATAGTATGCCTGATGTAATATTCGGACGTAATCTTGAGGAAATGAAGAATATCTCTTTCGTTTCATTTCTCGTAGCTATTGAAAAAATGGGCAAATAAAACTGAAGCAAGACTGTGTATGCAAGAGGATTATTATGTGTTTTTGCTGAGCCAAACAGAAAGGATTAAATACAAACAACGTGAAAGAAGATAGGTAAGGTAAAGGTATTTAGAGTAAAGTACCGGGCAAAAGGAAATGTACACTTGAAAATTCACACTTCTCTCTGCTCATTACTGTGTTCTGCGACATTGCGACCACCGTGTCCCTTGTGACGTCATGTGCACGTCACCTGTTGTGAGATACTCACCGATATGAGGCATGTCACATCGCCAGTTATACCCGTATCAAATACATCACCGTGGCATAAACATTTCTCTTGTTTGTCCCATTTTAGCCATCATCAAATAGGTGTATACTTTCTTTGCCAGGCAGTTTATTAGGGTTCTGAAACGTAGTTTAATTTTAGAAAATTATAAAATGTCTTTTATCAAGAAAACGATTTTGTTGTTTTGGGGGCAATATTTTGGGTGATTACTAGTTCAGGGTGACAGCTAGGGCAACGAAACAAAAAAATAACATACAGTAAACTACGTTTATAACGAACTGACGGATATAACGAACTATTTCTTGGTCCCGTTCATTTGCTGTATATATGCCGTACATATGCTTATAACGAACTACGGTTATAACGAATAATATGCATGTTGATCGGAGTTACTTAAGAGGAGTGAGTATTTCGAGAGTATCCGAAATGTTCCTGATATGAATGTTTCTGTGGAAATTGGTATTTCTCAACTTACTACTATATGAAACATAAGGAATTTGTGATGATTCTGTTGTAAGAGACCCGTGAAGATCCGGGGTAGAATAGGTCTTCAGCAACCCACGCTTGCCGTAAAAGCCGACTATATGTTTGTCGTAAGAGGCAACAAACAGGATCGGGTGGTCCGGCTCGCTGACTTTGTTGATGCATGTCATCGATCCAAATTGCGTGGGTCGGTGCTCATGCTGTAAATCACTGGATTGTCTGGTCCAGACTCGATTCTTTACAGACCGCCGTCATATAGCTGGAATATTGCTGAGTGCGGCGTCAAACACAAACCAAAAAACTTTCGTCAGAAAGGACATTGCTATTGGTATTTGATATCCGAAATACCACATTATATCAATCAACAAATGCTCCGAATAAGATAATTATATAAGATACTACTTGCCAGTTGAAGAAGATGACTAGTGTTCTATGTCTTATGACACGTGAGGTGAACAATTGGGTAAACTTTCCTTGATCTCCCTCATCAAAGGTAAGCTGAGCAAACATATCGGCCGGAAGTTCTACTCCGTTTGTCTTTGCCGCTTTCTGAATGATGGATTCCGCTTCCGCTTTCCGACCACGTGACATCAGCCACCTTGGGGACTCTGGGATTAGCCTAGAGAAATAACATTAAACGTGGTTGATGTCAATAGCTGTGGAGTTCACGAACAAGTTCACTTACGTGATTGCTAATCGTTATAATAGTATAGTCTATGTTAGTGAGGTGAGGTGAAATTGGGTTTAACGTCACGTCCAAGATTATTGCACTTATATAGCGACGTGCATGCACGTGTGTGTGTGTGGCTGCTTGTACCAGTCCGGACTGATGCCGATTTATAGCGCTAGCACACTGAGATACCATGCCGCAGTTTAACATGAATACCCCACTCAGACACAGTATACTGACTCCGAGCCGACCAGTCCTTGTTTTAGCCCCTTAATGCCAAGCGCCAGACAGGGTAACAACAAGTACCATCTTAGACTTGATGCCAAGTATGTATTACATAGCACCTGGTATTTTCCTGACACGTTGTATGTCATTGCCAGCACATACAGTATATATCATGACATGATATGATACATCATGTTTCATATGCAAATATATTTATAATGTGTACTACCAAAATTGCCTCACGAGTAAAGTTAATCATTAAGAGCTTCAGTTCCTAGACGGTTTATTAGATTGACAAGTCCAGGGTCCACTTGCACAAAACGATCTTAGCGCGAAGGCTATCTTAAGCCTGTGTTACGATCATCTTTGCGCTAAGATCGCTTTGTGCAAGCGGGCCCTGGTTTGGAGTTACTGTTGTCCGTTTGTGTAAATTTCAATTTGGTTTCTGTAAACATGAACTCTTGTGAGTATATCAGAAGAAATAGTCACGAACCACCAAAATCCAAACATGAGGACGGAAGGCACTGATATGACGAGTTGTAATGTCTTCCAGTTGCGGATGGCGTACGCTATCGCCACCAGGAGAAAAATGCCCACACTCCAGAACAGTTGAACTCCTACACCGGCCAGCACCCGCTTGGACGGCCCAACCATCTCTAGACCTGCAAGGAGTAGATTGCGTAGTATATTATTACGTATTTTATCATTACTTACGTATTTACATGTTCACGTATTTCTTTTTTATTAGCTGTTTTACGAATTATTAGTCCTGCGTGTTAAAGTTCAGAGATAAATAAACTCTTCAATTATTTTGTTTTGTTTTTGCAAAATACTAAATGGTCAGTAGGGTGAGAAAAAGTTCAATTTCTCTATTTCCTGTTTGTTAATGTTCTGCGATGTTGGCGATAGTCGGACTTGTACAATCGACTCTGCTTTATGCATTTTGTCGCTTTATTTATATTCAACTTTTCAACAGTCGGTAGAGATTTTGGTGGAGTTTTCTTATGAATATGAAATGGCTTTTGTCGCTTTTCAAAACTTATTTTGAGTAATATATATCTATGTGTTTATGTTACTTGTATATATTAAACATCGAGGTAACTTTCTAATTGTACAAAAGAAGAGTATTAATTTATTTGCATTGTATTGCTGGGGTTATATTCACTAACTACCGATACAAATTCACACTCTACTACAGAAGCATACTGGTAAAAAGCTCATCCAAATTGCTCCAAACCA